>NC_092459.1:97154059-98570864 GCF_047495875.1 Pithys albifrons albifrons
TCAGTAGTCAAAATATCCAGCAGTCAACATGAGATTTCCACAGTAGGATACAAGACAAAAGGCATTATGCTGAATTGGAAATGAACTCACATACTGTTAGGTCAGGAGGCAGACAGAGTAGATGGCTTGGGTATATTCTCATTGCCTCTATTACAGATGAATAGAGCTATCAATCCTGCTTTTTCTGTGAAAATTAAAGAACTTCAAAAGGATGATGTGTTCACATGGTGCATGTAAGGTGGAGGATATCCTGTAAGGTGAGAATAGAAAGATATGAGAAAATGAAGAATATAGAGGTAAGACTGAGAAAGAGATTGATCAAGAGTCAAGATAAATAACACAGATGTCCAAAGATGCCTGTAGAGCAAAAAGTCAGTGGAAATTACTGATCTAAAAGAACTGTGGGCCTGACTCATCAGATTAATATATCCACATCACACGTCAATTGATTCAGTGAGTTTTATTGTCACACAACTGAAATAATGAAAACAGCAAACCAGGTTAAAATATTCTCTTTTCACATCTTTTCTATTGTGGAAAAGATGGCAATGCTACTGAGGCAACAGGAACAAGACCAAAAGAAGTGGTGAATAAATTCAGAGTGACTGAGCAGATTGGATGATTGAAGAACCTGGTAATGGTATGTGGAACATTTCTTTTGTCAGACACTGATGCAAACCTGGATCAGGTTGAGAGTGACAAAAACTGGTGCCCATATGAGAAATGAGTCAGTGCTGTTGGTATTCATGTTAGCGAAAATGCCATGATGATTGACAATAATTGGAACTCTTGTTAACATTATTAGCAGAGAGGGAAACCATGGTCTAAACAGACATAAAGGTTGATTGTTCCTCTCCTCTGAAAGCAGAAAAAGCTCTGTTAAATAAAACACAAGGCAGACACTGGCAATTGGGTCTCTGCTCACCATATAAAGAAGATTTCTCAGTTTTAAGTGAGATCTATCCTGTGTCGTTATGTGGACTTAATTTTAATTTATGGGTGCAAATTAAAATTAGGATGCCCCAAAAATACATCAAGTATCACGAAGCATTTACTGTCTTGCTCTTAGTTGTGAGAGAAATAACAAAGAAGAGAAAACACTCAATATTCTTCTTAGATATATCCTAAAGAGCTGAAGAAAGTAAACTTCATGTCCTTAAACCCCTTACCTTTAAAACTCTAATTTTTAAAATTCTGACTTTCAAAACCTGTTGTTCTAGATGTTTGGAAAGTATTGCAATTTTTCTCTTGATGAACATATTGCCAGTAATTACTGCCGAATTTGAGTAACTTCTAAAAAATTTCTCTTTTCCTGTTTTATGCTATAAGGCCATCAGATGAAAAATTACTCAATATACAAGGAAAACAGTAAATCAAACTTTAAATAAAACATGTACCACTGAAGATCTGACAGATGCAGAAAATATATTGGAAACTTGACTGTCACTGACATTTGACCCCTTTCTTCTACCCTGACAGTGAAGAAGCTCAGACATTTCAATTTTTTATCATATGATATTTCTCAGCTCTTGTAATCAGGAATATTGGTGTTAACAACAGCAATCCAAACATTTGAGAGGGAAACATTCCTTTTTGTATTAGATAGGAACTCTTTTAAATTCCAACACAGGTCTTAAACTGGAGCTGAGTTTCAATTTTAGTCCCATTTATCTATCAAACACATTGGCACATTTTTATTTTAAGAACCACTTGACTTTCGCTAGCATTTTGTATCAAAAAGCCAGCATTCCTTTCTTCCATAAAATATGCTCTGATGGCCTAAGTTATGACTCTGTCTGCTGTTTGAGTTTGTCTGAAATTGTACTTCATCCATGGCCAAGTGTCTCTTCAATCCTGCTTTGTGCTGTCGCAGCAGGAACAGAGGCTGAGTGTACAAGGTTTAGGGGATTTTGCTACTGACAGCAATCTCAGTGCTATCAGGCCACTTCCTTCCACCTCACAGCTACGTTCACAAGTACCACTGCCCCTTCTCAGCCATGGCAGCATTTTAGAGTTACTTTAAGACTTCACACACTACTCAAAGAGGTAAAAAGTTGTGACTCCCATGCCACACCAGTCTTCTTCAACCTGTTCCTAACATGATGTAAAATTGCTATGTAATAAAAAGGTCTTTCAGATGGACAAAATTAAAATGTGATGTATTAAAAGGAAAGGGAGAAACATAAGGATTTGAAGTGCCACTGCAGTGACGCACAGACCAGAGCCTGATTTCTGATACAGTAGTACAAAATAGGAGAAATCCATACAAGTCAGAGGATACTTTGTGGAACTCTAACTCTAATCTACACAACAAAGACTAAAGTCAGTCTTACTACACAGAGGTTTACAGGAGTAATTAAAAAATATAAACTGAAACATGATTGAAGATAATAATAATAAAAAAGAGATATTAAATGCTACCCAAAGGAGAAAAAAAATAAAAAGAAGTCATACATTTTCAGTAAAATATAGTCTTACTTTTAGAATAAAAGTATCATAAATATGTAAGGAGGCAAAGCTAAGGGCATCCAGAATGATACAAGGGCTCAAGGTTCTTATATATCCAAAAAGGTTAGAAAAAGTAGGTCTGTATTGTTTAGAAAAGAGGATCTTATGAGAGACTTCAATGAGACACATGAAACTCTAAAGGGACCAAAGAGGAGAGATGCAGCAATGCTATTAGAGCTAGTGTCAAATGCAAGCTCAAGGAGACACAAAATTATGCCAGTAAATAGCCTGACAATGAAACTCAAAAGGTAGAAATACAGCAAGCAAAATACTGAAGATTGCTATTACTGCAAATTGTTTAAATACTTTAAAAACAAAAAACTTTGGAAAGTGATGTTAGATGAAATATGTATTTCTGAAAACAGAAAGATTCAAATCACAGTTTGAGTCATGGTGTTACCTTAGCTTCATAGGAAGGCATGATGCAGAATTGAGTTTTTACCTCTCAGTTAGATGAGAAATTAACAGTGGATAGTAGAATGTCTTTTGAACTCAGACTCTCAATACCCCACAATATCATTTCACCCCCAGCACACTCCATCAAGTAATCAAGTCCAAATGCAGCAACCCAAGGAAACATCAAACTAGGAGAATTAATTGCAATGTCAAACCCTGGCTGGCCCTTCAGATTCTTCCCTGTTTTAAATTGTCACTTCATTACTCATCTGGATGCTACCTCACAGCTTATCTACCCAGCACCTTCCCACTCTGGCATTAGCTGGGTCATGGGACATTCAGTAGGCACTTTCCTCCTCCCCACCTCTTTCTCTCCAAAGGGCAACAGGCTGTGGTTGCACAGCAGCATGTGTCACCAGCACCTTCCTCCTAAGATGTGCAATATGACACTGGTGCTCCTGGCAGAGGAATTAATAGCTGTGTGCAACTGTCATGTGAATCCATCAGGAACAGGAGCAGGAAGAAGAACAGGAAAACCACGTAATGAGCATCAAACCCTTCAAAAACTGTTGGGCAAAAATTGAGCTAAAATGAATATAAGGATGAGGGAAACATCAGTACTTGAAGGGCAAAAATCCTCACAGGGTCTCACATGGTCCCCAAATGAAGCTATTTTGGGCATAAAATTACTCTTAGAACTACCTGCAGTGAAACCACCAGGAAAAAAAAATGTATAAAATCAACAGTTTAATCCAAAGCAGATTAATAATATTGCAATCAAGCGGTATCACCAGAGGTTAGAATGAAGATGGTTGGAGACTGATTTCTGCAGAAATCCTTATACTACCTGAGTTTCTTCCAACTTCAGAGTACTGGCTTTCTACAGAACAACAGATAAACATCACCTTAAAGCAATATTGTTATGGGAATTAATGTTTAGTTTTATAATACTATAAATATGCCTCTAAATACATGGTTATCCATAGCTAAAACTATTTTAACATTTTACCCCCAAAAATAATATTTCTGACAATAAAATTAATTATCATGATCCACCTATGTTAAATGCACTTTAACTCTAAGAAAACTATTTAATATGATAGCCAGAAGTTTTAACTTTTGCACAGATAAGTGATGAGAAAAGGTAGCATATTCACAGAGGTGAATCTGGCATCCATTCAGTACCAGATCTCCAACAGAAAGGCAGTATCTCAAGGTACAGTGCAAGAGGATATTTTACATCCAATTAGGCAGGGAAGCCAAGCTGAATGAGTTAAAATTTGCCACCGATCCCAAGTAAGTGATTTTCTTAACCCCTTAAGGGTTCAAACTGCACCGGGAGGAAAAAGCAATTATGCATTGAAGAGGAGAAGAGAAAATATGTCCCAAACTGGTTTGCTCACAACAAGGTACAGATTCCTCCACGGTCTGCAGGGAGCAGCTGAGCTCCCCAACTTGCTTTTTGACCACACCTGAAATAAAATCTAAAGGATATTTTGGAGCATAGGAAAACACAACAGCTCAGATAATGTTCCAGGCAGTATATTCATTACAGGCTCATCAGAGTGGATGCCTGCAATAGGAAGATTAAATACCCATTTACCAGCATCAGAGGAGAGTTTGGTTTTATAATGTATTGTCCCCTATTCCCCGTGAGGCTGCTTTGTTTGATAAAATGCTGAGTGTGGTGTAAAAATATCCCTCTCTCTGTAATTTGCACTCCTCTCCATTTAAAGCTATTCTTGCTGCAAACGAGAATTGAAAGCTGCTAAAATTAAGTGGTGTCAGTTCTCAATGACACTTTAATGATAGAGCGCTCAGCAAATGAGATGAGAATGAATTCCAGCTTCTCTGCTAAAGATAGTAACCAGCACTAAACAGTATAATGCTCCAACTGGGCTACACTTCACCTGCTTCATTCATATTTAGTAGAACTGCAATAGGGAAACTATAATTAAAATGCTCATAAAATGAAAAAAAAAAAAAAGAAGATAATTTCTAATAGAGATGGTAGGAAATAACTGAAGCTTGTGAAGTCAAAGCACAGCCCTTCTTTGTCACATCTGTACCACCCCAGAGGCCACCACTGGCTGATCTCAGGGCAGGTGTGGGGCTATGGCATGTGTCCCTCAAGGCATAAACTGCCACTCCCAGCAAGTCTAGTAAAACACTACTTATCTAATCCAGGCATAAGAAAAATGAAGGTTAGGAAAACTGCAAAGTTTTGGGCTAAATGACACTAATGCCTCTGAAAAAGCATTCAAAGAAATAAAAACCCAACATGTAAACACTTTATGTCTCTAAGTATTATTATAATTAGACCTTCAAGGACATCCACCCAATATCCCACACAGATCATCACCACCGCTAATGTGTGGCTTTGCTACTGCTAACAAATGACAACTTCAAACTATGTCAAGTGGGTGCTGTCACCTCTGGGACCCCACTTGTGCCACTTTTGTGTTGCGAAGGTGTTTTATGACAGGACAATTATTCTCTGAAAAGAAAAATTATTTTACTCAGGTCTTCTGGGCAGGGCACAGCAATGGGAAGTTCTGGTGTAGAGGGAAAGATGAACACAAGAAGCTGGACACAAAGATCCTGGTGCTGCTTGAAATTCATATGGTGCTTGGGCAGAGCCACCACTGCCTTTCTTTCTGCCCCAATATCATGAGCTCACAGTCTGCATTTACAGTATACTTCTTTCTGCAAGCTGTTGTGGAAGAGAAGTAGACTGTCGCCAGCCCTTGACAAAAATAAAGTTATTTTTGTATAATGTCATGTCATCCAGTTGAATAACCAAGCCTGTCAAGCACGTGAATGGAAGATAAATATTATGGTATGCAAAGTATAAAAAGCATTCATTATGGAGAGAGAAGTATTTATTACTATAGGAAATTTTCCGTGGACTTACAGATATGAAAGCTTTCTTGTAATAAGGTGATTTAAGGTTTCAAAATTCACCACAAGTACTAAAACGGAGATGAGGTCATTTGAGATGACTGACAATAAAATCTTTATACCTCATAGTAATATCAGGTTTTCTTCACAAATACAATATATTTGATGGATACGGGATCCTCCAAATGCTGCATAAGATTTTAAAATAAGTTGTTGGCACTATTTACCCACACTTACCTTGATGAAACCAGACTACATTTGTACCCTGAGTCTAGTCTATATCTACAAATTCTTCTTCAATGTCTTCTAACAAATCTTCTTCCAATGTCTTTCATTCTCAAACTGAATTTGTCATTTCTCAATTTCATATGGCAAAAATAAAAGAAAGAAAGAGGAAGGAAGGAAGGAAGGAAGGAAGGAAGGAAGGAAGGAAGGAAGGAAGGAAGGAAGGAAGGAAGGAAGGAAGGAAGGAAGGAAGGAAGGAAGGAAGGAAGGAAGGAAGGAAGGAAGGAAGGAAGGAAGGAAGGAAGGAAGGAAGGAAGGAAGGAAGGAAGGAAGGAAGGAAGGAAGGAAGGAAGGAAGGAAGGAAGGAAGGAAGGAAGGAAGGAAGGAAGGAAGGAAGGAAGGAAGGAAGGAAGGAAGGAAGGAAGGAAGGAAGGAAGGAAGGAAGGAAGGAAGGAAGGAAGGAAGGAAGGAAGGAAGGAAGGAAGGAAGGAAGGAAGGAAGGAAGGAAGGAAGGAAGGAAGGAAGGAAGGAAGGAAGGAAGGAAGGAAGGAAGGAAGGAAGGAAGGAAGGAAGGAAGGAAGGAAGGAAGGAAGGAAGGAAGGAAGGAAGGAAGGAAGGAAGGAAGGAAGGAAGGAAGGAAGCTTTTGCATTTGCATAACAGAAAATATCCAAAGCTATGGAAATGCCTAGGAGTTGTAAAACGGATGGCCTAATGGGCTGAGAGCAGGTGAAATGGCCATGTGTGAATGAGATTAGTAATTCCACACATATCTCTGTATTTCTTCCCACACAATGTTCCTGTCCTGTCTATACAAGTACTGACTTGACAGCAACTGTCAAGAGGTTCTTAAAATGAGCTACCTTGACTATTGTAGCCACTATTTGCAGATCAGACAGTGTTGTATATATGGGGTTTACACAATATATTTGTGTGTTTTCTGTTATGCACACAGCTCAAAACATACATATTCTTTCTGCAAAGACTGTGTGACTTGTGTCATTTCAATTTTCATTCAGCCATAGACAATCCACAGTCTTCCCTTCCTAGCTCAGGTCTCTTTCAGGAAAGAGAGTTTTTATGGTATTATAACCAAAGGAAACAGGAGAAAGTTTCAACTGTTGCATGACAGTCACTTTTCTGTGTCTTACTTTGACAAAATTAAGATAGGGTCAACCAAAGTGACCAAAAGCTTCAATTACCACTTCTGCTATTATTTTACTAGGAAAAAAGAAAAAATAATGAGTACTCTACGGATCATGATTTCACATCCAGTTCTGCTCTTCAAGGTTCAGACTGATATATGAACACAAAATGTGGGATGATAGCTCCAGATTAGCAAGCACCTCAGCTAAACTGATACTGAAGTTTTATGAAGATAAATGCAGGCACATCAAGATGTGGTGTAGAGAAAATTTGTTCCTGCTGTTTGTAGATTCAAGGAGGCAGAAAAGGGACCGAGTGTATCCTGACACCTGTGATTTAAGCCTGTTTGGCTTATTTCAGCCCCAGGTTGGTCCCCTCAGTTGTGTCCAAGTGTGGAAATGTCTCTTCACACACCAGGTCATGTGAAGGAAGGCACCAGCTTGCTGGCACTGTGAGTAAGGGAAGTTGGTATGGGCAGATTGAGAAGTAACATGATTGTTTTCCCTCCTTTGAGCATCCCAGCATGGGTATGAGATACAGAAGAGAAATGGGATCTTCAGTCTACTTAGCCTCTGAAATTTTTTTTGTGCAAGGGGAACTGTGCATAATGGTGGAAAATGGGTGCATCCCGGAGCACACATCTTCCTTGCACATAGAACATGCTTCCTTTGTCTCCCAGCCAGGCCAACATAACTTAGGTTTCTGTCAAGTATATTGGAATAAACTGAGCCAGAGTCACTTAAATTATCCCATGAGATATTGAGCATCACTTGCAAGATGATCCCCTATAGGTCCGAAGAACCTTAGAAAGGTATTAGGCAAAACAAAACCAAAACCCAAACCAAAAAATAAAAAAGCAACAACAATGCAAATCAAAACAAACCAAACCAAAACAAAGGTGAGAAAAGGGAAAGGAAAAGGAAAAAGCCCTCTCTCTATCAAAGCAGTTTCACAGAGCTTTGTAAGAGCAAGACAAAATAAATATTAAGTGAGAAGGAAAAAAGCCAGTATTGCATCAAATACTTGCCTCAGGTCCTACAGCAGCAAAAATGAGGTGACATGCAGCCATACATGAGTGGACAACATGTCAGCTGCACGGAGGGTCTCTTCATCGTCACACATGTCCCCTAACTGGCAGTTTACCCCTTCAGACACAATGTTAAGAGACACAGGAAGAATGTTCTCTTTTTGAAAAGTGTCACATAAAGTAGCTTACCAGCCTGGTTGGCAGAAAATCATATTTTCTGATATCTGATGTCACATTTTATTAGATTTAGGATACTATTATCCTACTTACTTAGGGGTTTAAAAGTATCCTTTTTATAGCTAATGCCACAGGTAGAATGTTAAACTATAGACATTTTGCAATAAAGGACTAGACTGTTCCTTATACACATCTGGTATTTTTTGCCCCAAACAATGCAATAGATGTTCAGTATTTTTGTCCTTTCTTTTTTTTTTTATCCTTACACATTTGTCCTCAGTTCATCCACTCAAGTATGAGTGCATCTGGTTATAGAGTCTGCAGAACTCCGGAACTATAATTTGTAACTCTTCTAATATACTTTAATGACCTATGATTATTTAACATGCATAAAATGGTTTAATCCTAACTCCAGAGCTCAGAGAGCAGTTGTCCTTTCCATTCAAATAATGGCATTTGCCATAGTGCTTGGCAGCAGTTTTCACCTGCTAGTAAATAAAATTCAGAGTATACATGTTATATCAGTTCTGAATTGTCTGTCTGCATTTATGTAGAAAAATTTTATCTTGATTTCAGTTATTAGTGGACTTTCAAATAAAATCTTTTATTGAATCAAAGTTTCTTTAAAAACTTCAAGCAAAATTTTGATTATTTATAATTGAGTTTAATTGACAGCATTTGAAGTTTTAGACATTTTAATCAAAACAATATTTTTTCTGACTATAGTATGCTCCTATTTGAACAGTAAATTCTGTGTGTATTTAAGGGCAGAATTTGATTCATACCATCAAGTACATTGATGATTACCAACAAAAGTTAATTACTTCTGTCCTATTCTGAAGAAAATATTTATTCCCTTGGGTGACAATTGACTTATTTTCATACATGAAAATTAGCCTTACCTACAATTAAAATATAAATGTACCTTTTCTTTATCAATTTTAAAACATTTAGTGATTAAAACATAGGTTTTATCCCTATTCAGTCTCTATGTCTTTAGTTACTTATCGGTACTATAATTCAGTTACTGACAGGCATCCAGCTGAACAGCAGGTTCTTGGAGAATGGGACAAAGAAAGCAGAAAAATCCTTAGAAATATGTAGCACTCTTGACTTTTTCACGCAGTCCTGCATCCATCATAACTGTAGTGAGAATGGGGAGGCAGAAAAGGAGAATGCTGATCAAATACTGATATTTACTAATACTCAAATTTGGCAGGGGTTTTTCAGTTATTTACATAACAGAGGGAAACTCTGTGAAAATTCAGAAATAGGATTCAACCACTGATAAAGGAGAAAAGTCTTTTATGGTGCATGTTATTTACTGCTGCAGGCTTTAAAATAAAATATCCAGAAGACAGTGTTATGCTTTTAGCAAGGAAAAAGGACCAGATACTAGCACCACTCTGTCTTCAGTATTTTACAGAATTTTCTCCCAACAGAGCTGCAAAAGTTCTCCTTGCATGGATTGGAAACATTTAGGTCAAGAATTTTACATGTAAAATAATAGGCCTTGAAACAAAATGTAATTATGACTTTAAGAACTCTGCATCTGAGTAGAAATGTCCTTTTCACTACCAAACTGAAGCAACAAGCTTGTGTGCTCTGGGAGCCGCTGCCTTGGATCAGGTTTAGTCTAATGACTCACAAGCACCACTGAGAATTAAAGATCTTAAGGCACATTTTGCAGGAGGTTGGACACTACTTTCAATTCCCTTTGGAGAGTAAAAAATATTTCCCTAGTTTTGCTGAGCAAGTATCTGAAAGAAACCTGGTAGTTGACATCAAATTACTTCCTAAAAGAACATATTTTTATGAGAAATTAACAAATAGATACTTTTGATGCAATTTATAATCCTTTAAAATAAAAGACACATTTGAACAAGATCAACTCAAAGCCTCCTAAATAAAACCCCTTCGAGGGGTTTTGATGACCCATAGAATCACTCTGTGGTTTATCAGAAGAAAGTAGGAATTCAAAAAAAATTTATTTTAACTTTTCCTACTATTTTTCAAAATTTATCATTCCTTGGGGGTAAATCAATTAAGAGACTATCTTGTCACCTGTACTGACAATACATTCTTTTTCTCTGAAGAGCAACGTGTTAAAGCAATACATCAACTGCTCTACTTATGCTTCTCAGTCATCATTACAAATATATTTTCAATTAAAAAAGAATTATATTTTCATCCATCTAAACAGAGTCAGAGGCTCTATTTCTTTCCATTTTTAAAAAAATCTTTGTGTTTTATGTTTTTTCACCTTTACTGAGAGTCATTTCCACATTGCTATAAATTATTTCTCCAAATCACTCTATCCTTTGTATATATTAAAAAAGAAGTTAACTAGTTTCATATTTAGATCTACAGCTGACCTTTAGGATTGGTCTCCTTAGTGTATGTTTCAGTAGGCATAATCGTGTTGAAATATGAATTAATTTGGCAGTGGTCTTCCCTACATACCCCAGATTATTTTAAGAAGATGAATGTAACCTTCAGCTGTGCTCTGTAGAGGTTTTGTTCCAGAGCCTTTCACTGTGATTTGAGATTGAAAGCTTACCAATATTTGAAGAATGCCATTGAGCACTAGGCTGTATTTGTTTGTCTCTCGAACTCATTCAATTAAGAAAATAATCCATTATGGAAAATCTTGATTAAAAGTTGGCTTATTCTCCCATTTGATTAAAATTCAGCATTACACTGAATCAATTGTTCAGTTCTTCTGTGAAACCTGCATCAGCTGCAGGCAGAAGACAAATTGCTCTGTTGCTCTTGCATCTTACTCACCTTTTCTGTCCTCTGATTATAAAATCTACTGGAGAAAAATAAACATGCTCTACTATCGTGTTTTCACTTGGTCCTTGAGCCTGTTCCATGGCAAACTGAGGCATACTGTGGCAGCCCAAGGGAACTTTGGAGTGGAAGGATTTTCTTGGCCACAGGTTTTAACCTCACAGTCCCTACCCTGTCTGGGGATGAAGACTGTGGCATAGCTTATAGCTTCATGGGTTTCTTAGCTTTTTGGGCCCTGAATAAAATCTTCAGGATTTAGTTCTTTGCATATTTCCACAATGACATTAGCAAACAAGGCTAATCTTGCCCGCCAACAAAATATTTTTATAACTCCATACTAAATCCCTAATTAAAATCACCACGTAAGAAACTTTGCTACAAACAAAGCAGTAGAGGTTGGGCTGGAACCTGACAGCCATGTGACCAGAGAGGACAGGTTCTTATCCCAAAACTTACCTCAAAGTCATGTCTCTTGTCCTTGTCTGTGTTCAGCTCTGGAAGAGCTAACTCTGCAGCCGCTCAGACTGTTGTATGATTTCAGTGGGTGAAGTCCTGGTCTTGGCCAAATCAGGACCAAGACTCCCGATGATTTCAAAAAAGTCAGGTTTGGCTTCAAATGTGCCAATAAAAAAAAAATCAGTAATGAAATACTGGTAAGTTTACTTTCCAGTGTGTTTTCATTTCCAGTTTACGTATCCTTTGGCAAATATGACAGTTTGCAGCAGGTACAAATCTTTACTCGGGAAGATTCTCAGATATAAACAAGTGGTGCAAACCATACTACCATAGTCCTCAATGAAAACTTCATGGAGAAGCTTTTCCAATTTACTCTTCCTCTGCGACCAGTTCTTTTGCTATTACTGTAAATAAACTTTCTGCCAGTTTTCCCTGGTTTCCACATAGGATTGTTTTTGTTAAATGTAGTTGAACTCTAATATTGAACCAACTAACTTCCAACATTAAAGCTGCATCACCAGGATTGATTTTTTTTTAATTTTTCTGGTCTTTCATATCTGAATGGCTTTTTTGGCGCCTTTATGGGTTTTTCCTGAGGTTGAGTAATTTTTCATTGAGAAATTTGCCTAGTGGAATAAAGTAAACAATAAATAACGCTTAGAAGTGTGGACTCCACACATAGACCAGTATGAGTCTGATAAAGAGAATACCCACCGCACACGGTTTATATAGGGTTAAAGCTACATTCTATTGGCTAAATTGAACCTCACAACACCTAACTGCAAACTCTAATAGGTTATAATCCATATCTCACAAGTCCAATGTTTTGGTGAACTCAACCTGACTGTTTTCAAGAACATCTCCAGTGTTATGTGAGGAACTTAGGGAGTTCTCATGAGAAACCTCAGGGGAGTTGCCAAGTCCTCTCAGGGAGTGATCTCTCCTCTAATGGTCCACAGAAGCTGTGGCTTTGTTTATTCTTAGCTGCTTTCAGTCTCACAGGGTCTTGTATACATCTGAATTGCTCACCTGTGATCTTTCTGTACCTACAGTGGAAGATTAAGAACGTAAATAAGAACGTTTATTTTCAGTATGTTACCAGAAAATCAGAATGCAAGCTATCAGAACAGTGGTTTTTGATATTTGATGAGGACACAAGAGAGAATAATTAACATAAGTGCTCGAAAAGATCTTTAGCTTCTTCAAAATTTTAATGGTTAGATTCTTCATTGGCAAATACATTTTAAAATGTGACTAGAAAAAGCCTAAAATAATGCAAGAAAAAATGCTTTAGGACATAGTACATATTTGGCATGGATTTATTAAATTTAATGTTTCTTCCACTTACCATTATTAACTGGAATCAAATATTTGCAAACTTTAGGACAACTCTATTTTATCACCTGAGAGTCTGAGAGGTGAAATTAATGTGCATAAATAACGTGGGCAGGTGAAGCTAAGCCCACTAGAAATAGGATAGTTACTTAAATAACTCTGAGGTCAGTATTTGTGATGAAAATAGACAAGATTTATGGCAAAGTAGTTCAATCAAATAATCTGAAGCGAGTCAGAAAGTATTTCATTGTAATGCAGCACTATAAAATGTATAGATATTGTGCAATTAAATGAGATGCAAAAGCAAGCCATAGATTGTTGCTGAAGAGAAGAGAATAAAAGAAAAAGTGAAAGAAAATGTCAGCTGCAGAAGATCTCATTTTGGAAACCTACAATATGTTGATTGATAGGAGTAGCATTTTTCAAGCTCTGTCACAGCTGAAGTATAAAGCTGTCAGTGTATATGATAATGATGGATGCCCTAAAACATGCAAATAGCATGAAAAATCATTTCTCACATAATTTTGGAAGATGAGAGGAGTTGTGAACTGAGGGGAGAGGGGAGGGTAGGTCAAGCTTAACATTCAGCCAAGAGGAATAGGCAGCTGCCTTGCCACTGCTGGAGTTGTTAATTACTATGCAAGTGAAACAATGAGTTATGCTGGCCTTCTGCAAATTTTCCCACGGAAATTTTATTGTGGCCAGTGGAGGAAGAGAGGCAGAACTGCAGCTTTGGAGCTGAGCACAATAGTGAGCTCCCCTGGAACAAATCCATGCCAAAGGAAAGCTGCCTCAGGGGTTCCCGTGCTCTCAGGAATGTGTTGCTTTAAGAATGTCCTGTGTATTTCAGAGGTGACATTTACAGTATTCCATCAATATTGGGGGTGTTTCAGTTAATTAGCCATTTTTATTAACACTGAAGTACAGTAAAACCCAATGTAAGTGTTAAGAATGTAAATGAGCACTATCCTCAGACTAATCCAGCTCAAAGCAGTGAACTATCACACACTGCCCCCATATTTATGGTGCTTTTTATTTTCTAGACTGAGCAGAGGTTGCTCGTACCTCCAGCTGAGTTTCACCTCTTGTGCATATGCATGTGCTTGCATGTGCCAAAGCTCACAAAAAGCAACAAAGCTGTCAGTGCAACTTTTACATTGCTGGATTTAGTTTCATTAATTATGCAATTTTGAGGGAAATCATATTCATAACTGACTCTGGTGAAAAACAAATATACATTAAGGCGGTTTTGAGGTTTGTTTCTTTCTTAAATAGTTATAATAATATATCTTGTAGCATCTAAACTGAGGAAAACCTTCAAAATATAAAATAAAGCATTATTTATGAAAAGTGCCTCACTGGGCCTCCTTGAAATGATAAAAACCACTCAGCTCACATTGCTTTGTATTCAAAATGCCTTTTTACTCAGTCCTTATTCCATACTAAGTTTGACTATGCCTTATTTTCCTAGCTCTGCTTCACTCAGTACAGGTCTACACACTGAATCTTCTCTCTACTGGATCTTTTTGCTTACTTTGTCCCACCAAAAATGTCAGGTTAATATAAACCCACCTGTGTGTTTCCAAGTCTACCTCCACATTTCACTCTTGTTTTATATATATTTTTCTTCAGTCTTAGGGTTAACATCTAATCAGTCTAGTCTGTTCCAGAGACCATCTGATATCAGGTCTTTACACATCTCTATATCCTTCCAGTCATTGTGTCCATCTCAAATTTCACAATATGGGTATTGATAAAAATGTTTAAAAAGGCTATCCTAAATTTTTCAGTAGATGGTTTATATTCAGTCTTATCTGTATCTCTGTTAGACTGCAAGCTCTTGGAGGCAAAGACCACCTCTATTCCTTGTGTGCATATTGCTGAACACACTGTCACACTCCACAAATTACAAATAATGAGCAATGGCGATGGACCTTATTTTCTACTGCTTTCCATCTTATTGCTATTTACCTTTGCACAAAACAAGTGTCAAAGAGGTGACATTAACAAGCCCTGTGGTTCCTCAGCAGCTCAGCATGTGTTAAGTTGAACCCTCTTTCATAAAAGAGGACAATAAACTGAATACTTCAGAAAAATTTATCTAAACATTTTACTAATCTACAAATAGAATTTCTCATGAGGCAATCCATTTCATACTTCATTTTGTTAAATATTGGTACCATTTCTGCATAATAAGGCTCTGGTCTTGCTGTTTCAAGCTGCTTTGTAGCAGGTAATTCATGAAAATAAGGCTTTAAATGAATCTTGTTCTGAATTTTTTCCCTTTTGGATTTCATCTTTGTTTCAGATGTGGAGCAATAGCTCATATTCATGTCCAGATATTGGAAAAGCTTTGTATTTGTTATTCAGAAGGACTATGGTCTTTTGGACTTGTTCAAGTTCATATTTAAAATGAATAATAACTCACTGTTGCCACTGATGAGTTCACATCTCTCTTTATCTTGATACTTCTGCTGTTAAGATTAGAAGTGTCCAAAGGTAGGTGAGATGAAAGAGAAATTTAACTAAAGTTCTGAAAATCAGTGTATATCTAAACTAATCATGAACCAAAAGTGTCATAATGGGCTCAGAACAGTTCAAATAATACCTGTTCAGGACAGATTAGGGAGACTTTTTCTCTTGCCACAATTGAAATACATATAACAAAAATGACTAGATATTCGCAAGAGCCTTAACTGAGGCAACTCCACAGAAAGCAGATGCAATGACTGCCCAGCATCCAAATTACCAGGCCGAGTTTACAGAGCAGAGATGAGAAACACTATGGCTGAATAAAAAGAAATCCCACTCATCTAAAACCTGGACCAGAGCCAACTTTTCCCAATAATGGTAGGTGACAGGCCAGAGTTGATCCAATGTGCATTTTAATTGGTGGCAAACTCAAGTAACAAGCCATTGCTGTTCATCTGTCAAAGAAGGAAAAAAAAAAGCTCCAAACAAACATGTAGCAGGGTGTTTATTTTGTTATTAGACTATGTACTACATAGATTGGTATGTAAATTGTTAAAAGGTCTCTGGCATCTAATAGGAACAGAAAGGGGATTTTCCCCCACAAATTACCTAATACATAAATCTCCAAAAGAGAAAAAAATGGGAAAAAGTAAAACTTCTGTGGTCTGATGGGGTGAGAAAGATCCTGAATCTTACTTAAAGCAACCTAATAAAGTGGTCAGGGGCAGTCTGTGTACGTAAAAGTTCAGAGAGGAAAAATGGCAACTGTGTAATGATGCTTTTGCTTCACTTAAATACTGTGAAAATGTGAAGTAGCCCAAATGGGCTTTTCCGAGCAACAGCATGCCACTGATTTGAGAAAGATGCTTTCTTGTTTTAAACAGCTTTCTGAGACTTACACTGTTTTCATTCAGGTCTTACTGTAAAGCATGAAAAGGGAGCAATAAAACTCGTTACACCCTCCATTAGCATACATAGCACCTTATCTTTCTTGGGTTTGTTTGAATTTTTTTTAACCTCGGTATTAACAAAACAAACCTGTTCAGTCTGATGGGGCTGTGAAGAAGATTACATTGTTTAAGGGCAGGCTTTTGAAACTAAAAGTACTCTAACCAATTTCTTATGACCGAGAGGTGGGTATACAGTTTCATGCGTTGCAGAGTATTCATGTGCTGCTCAGGAAAGCACAGATTGCATTCCATCAAAGGCAATTTTTCAGAGGTTGTCCCTCCTTTTGCTTTCCACGAAAATGAATCTATATCATTTACATGGAACACTTAACCTTCAGACTGTCCTTACTACAGCAACACTACTCCTATTGCAGATACATGTTTACTTAGACAAATCTAATTTACCCTTTGTTAATGTGTGCTGTCTTTACTTGCTATATTACATTAAAGTAGAAATAGAGTTACAAAAAAAATTATCTTGCTTAAAATCATTCAGAAGCTTTCATCAAGGGAATAAATTTACCAATTTCCCTCTTACTTTATAACCAGCCACTGTACTAACTTGACCTTTACCTAAACAGGGCTATAATTGCAGTTAAGATTATGTAATTTACAATAACAACAAAAAATTACTTTTGAGGAACTGCTACTGGCCATGAATGTCTCACAGCCATTAAATGCATCATTCATCTTGAGAAGAAAATTATTCTTATCCACGTCGACATTTTTAACATAAACTGTAGTACTCTCTGTTGGCACTTTTTTACGTACCCATTAATCTCAATAGTAAAGCATAAGTCTCACCCACCTATTCTCTGAAGTTTGGATGTCACTACTGTGTACAATAAAAATTGTATATTCATGAACTCCATTTGTTTTATGTCCTTCTCTCTGTCAAAGTCTCCCAAGCAGCATATGCTTTGCTCTGTGGAGAATAAAATCAAATTTGTCTGTCTTGTCATATTGTCATCAAAGTGATACTATCACAATTAGATTAACATTTTGTGAAGGAGCTGAAGGGAGGAAAAGGAAATGCGAACAAATTATAGAGAATCCCAGTTAACCCTTTCTCCAGCATAAAGCCCCCTCTCAGTGGCACCTAGAGGTAAAGAAAACAACCAGGATCCAAAATAAGCAACACTATGCAGACATTGACGCTGTCCTCGGGGTCAGCGAAGTTACTCATCAGCCCTGCAAGGTACATGTTCATCTAGAGGGCTGTCAGTACCAGTGAGAAGAACAGTTGGGAGCAGAGCTCTCTCCAGGCTGTTTTAACAAACCTGTGACAAGCAAACATACAGCCACTGAGGGCAAGCCCTGGTCTGGCCGGCTGCTGGGAGCACACCGGGGCACCGCTCAGGCACAGCACACCAAGCCACCGCAGGATGCTGCAGGGCCAACAGAGCACCATGGACATGTCTGTTGACTGGAAAACAACAGTGGGCAAGCAGAACAAAAAGAGCAACATGTTCTTTTTTCAGGTTTTTTTTTCAGTTCTACTTTGACTTCTATTCAGTTTTTAAATGAAAAAAAAAGGCAAATTGGTGTATTTGTCACATAACGGGACAAACCCAGCCTATTCTACAGATGTGAGGCAAAAGTGTCATGAAATTTACTCACATTGCACAGTTGCATTTCCACATCCACTTCCAGTGTACAGGCAATATCCATGCAATAAATTATGCTTGTGCAGGACAAAGAGATTTATCTGTACAACTTATCTTCCTATTTACAACTGCATCATCTGCACATTGATCTCCGTCTCAGAGGATTAATTCTACCGTGAGTTGTTTCTGATACTTGTTCTTCAAGACAGGCCTGCCAAGGCTGTATTTTCTCTTCATTGTCCTGTAGATGAAATTACCCACAAAACTGATAAATTCAACTGCTTGGCACACATCACAACATACCTACTCTATCTTAGAATTTCTGTGAAAGTAGTCAGCTGTTCAGATTGGGACTATTTTTCAATACATTTTCTGCAAAGTCAGGTAGTATAATTAGCATAACTAGCATTGCACAATACTTAGGATAATTTAAAAATTCACAATAATTTAAAAAATATCCAAAAGCAACTTTCATGTCTCCCTGCAAAAAATTACAGTATTTCCCACTAACAGAAATCAGCATTGCCTACATCTCTGGAAAACAAATTCTATTCTCTCTAGTCAAATAGATTCTTTTTCCTAGCCTTGAACTATTCTCATGTGCAAGGATTTAAGGACATCATCTCTTTTCTGTAAGAGAAAATTGGAAAATAACCTAGAACTGAATCATACGTGCCATGAAGCTTGCACATATTACCCAAATAATATGGGAGCAAATTGAACATGCAGAGTGAGAGAGCAAATATTTTTTGTCCTCCATTTTTTAAGTTGTTGATTGTTTGAAGAGTGGGGTCACAGGACAAAACACTGTGGACAGAGTGTTGGGAAAGAGAGGGGGAGTACACACCAAAGGGATGGTAAAGTAATGAACAGCAGTGCAAACAGAAGAGGCTGTAGAGAAGGTACAGGCAGAACAATATACTGAGCAGATCAGTACTACATTCACACACAAAAAAATGGTAAGGTCAAAGAGGAAGAGAAGAAACTTCAACTTTGAGATTTTGCCAAGAATTAGCTTTTGGTAATCAAGTATATTCTAGCAGAGCACAGAAAGGAAAGCCAATTGGAAAAGATTCAGAAGAGTTGGAGTAACTTAAGGTAGTGGTGATAGACTGCTATCTGTCTAATTTGGAAGTAAAAAAAATGTGGGAAGGCAATCAGGAATGGAGGATGAATTTGAAGATGCCTCTTCCTTCATATATGCCACAGAAAGAAGATAGAGGACAGTGCCTGGCTTTGAAAAAAATAAGTGGAAGGCAAGATCTGGCAGAATAAGTGGAGTTTGTCCTGTGCAGAAGTTGTCCCTTCTCTCAAAAGCTGACCGTTTCAATGACAGACAGGAAAGCAAAACTTTAAAATCTTCTGTGAGAACCTGCTCAGTACTCTGGCTGTACAGCATTGCTCACCCCTGCCTGAATGCAGAAAGAAGCTTTTGCTGCCATTTCAGATACAAGTCTATGGTCTGATCTCATGAGTGCCCTCAACTCTCACTGAAGTCAATAGGAGTTAAGGGCGTTGAGCACTTTCCAGGGTCAGGCCATGTATCACTTAAAAATAACTCACCAACATTAAACATCATTAAAGAAACTAATGCTCATTAACTAGCAATAGACCCCTGGGAAAGGATCAATAGTTGTCTCCGAAATCATCTTACCTATTACAGTATATGCATACTCTACTTAATGACAGTGAAGGATAGTGACACTGACTGATAGGTCACTGATAACAGTGAAAGGAAAAGAGTGCTTCTTAATTAATCAGAGCAGTATTAGCAAAGAATTCCACTTAACAGGGATACATTTGGAGGCCTAACCAGGTGATTAAGAGGAATGATGTACTGACCCTTGGTGAAACGAAGTGGCGGCTTTAGAAGAAATGCAACGAATACACTTTTAATTCTTCTGTTTTTCTTCAGAACACAGTGCTTTATTTTGTCTCACACTTTTCATGGCATTGCTTTCCATTAATTGTATCTTAATAACTTCAGTAAATTTGTAATCAGTCAGGATGATTCTGAGCCTGCCAATGGAAAGGGGTCTGCCATGTGGCACTAACGTGATGTTCCATTGGAACAGAATGGCTCTTGTTCTGCAGCTCTTGCTCAAGGAAGCTGCAATAATATTTAACTGGAGCTATGGTCTGCCCTGCTGTGTCTTCGAGGCCATTATTTGGCAGAGTATAAGCAATCTAGATTTGCACACCTTCTATGGTGTCTGAAAGGATTTCTGAAGTGGTCTCAGATTAGGAGCAGTGACTCTTTTTTCTAATCCAGATCTGAATTGCCTTTCCTACACGATCTGCATATGTGAAATCAGAGACCTTCATGTGCAGAACAGTTTTTCCAGCCTTCAACAGACTATTTTATGGGCATTTTAAGTAAAAAAATAAAAGCAGCCCAATCTTATCTGCATTCCACCAGTACTTAATGACCCTCCCCATCTGACTGAATTGTAATCCCTATAAACCTAAATCTCAAAGAATTTCAATGCCTTGCACATCTCTCCTGTTCTAATTTATGACAACTTGGTAATGTGCCATCTGGAGGTTTCACTGCCATTGCGACGCATGTTCAACCCTCAGTGGAAGCAAGTCAGGCCAAAAGGAGAAAGAGAAGAAAATGCAGGGGTAGGAGAAGATCTGGCTTCAAGGAACAAGTGTCATGAACTCACAAAGATAAAATACTACATTTCAAAAAATTCAGTTTTAACTTGCATGATCGGCACATACACAGCCGATAACCCAAGGTCTCAACCTAAGGACATTAGCAGCATTACAGGGCAATCCTTACCCAAGGACAAAATGTTCTTGAGCAATTTCTGCAATGTGTTAGACACAAACAGGTTTTTCCTCAAAACTGAAGTCATGTCAGGCTTCTTCCTTCACCTCTTTTAATTTTCCCTGAACAAACATATTTATTGTGGTGGTTTCAAGTAAATTTCCAGTCCACATACTTTTTCTGAGAGACAACAAAAAAGGGCTTATGGGGGGAAGCTTTTAGACTGATTGGCTGATCTATACTCAGGCCATCAGAGGTCTGAGACCTATTTTACTCTAAAAAATATGTCTGACTCTGATTTTATTCCTTTTTATTAAGCTACGTAAACAAAAATAGCATTGAAAAATGTGTGCCACTGAAGTCATAATTTCTAACCTATAAAAAGAGCAATTCAGCTGTCAGGCTGGATCAAATCAACAAGTTAGAAGCAGTACTGAGAAGCATATTAGATCACAAAATAAATGAAATCCTCCTATTAATATTAAAATAATTGGTTCTAACACAATCTTAAACAGATTCCCTAATACATCCTAAAGAGGATATTAAGAAGGCAGCTGTTCATTTGTTATATGTACCAGTTACAGATTATCTTAATGTTCAACCAAAATCCTCACGTAACATCTGATCCATGTCCTTGGCACCTGTTAAAAAGTTTCTCTTCAAACACTTGCTCTTCCTGTTCATGGTGAGCTAACCCTGGTCTCCAGACTCCATTCACAAACACTTACTGAAGTGCAGATGTTGACAGCACTATCAGAAGAGTCTCCTGTTGAACAGAAGGTACAGAGTAAAGTTTCAGGCTTCTCACTGAAGGCAGGACCCCTTTGCCGAAATACTATTTAATTTCACTGGGGAACTATGTCACTAAAGATCCTCCGTGAATGCTTGACTAACACTCACACCCACCCTTCACAAACAGCTAGAGTGCAAAAGTTCACAGTTCACAACAGGACTGAGACTTCTCCAGAAGGTTAGGAAAAAGTTATTTTGTGACAGCAGCAGAGTGAGTCTCCCAGGCACTGTCTTCTCCCTGGTCTCTTCCAGCACTGATGCCATGCAAATCCTTAGCCCCGTGTGTCACTGTACTATCAAAAAACTCAGTGATAGCATGGCTGGCCAGTCTCTACTTCTGCCAGTGCATGAGACCAGTGTGACACTGCTGGCCAGAGGAAGAGTTTGGAATAGCAAGAACTGCATCTGCCTCCTTTCCTTCCCTGCTCCTTTCTTCTCTTTCCTTCTAGGCCAGCCAAGGTAGAGACAGCTTCTGCACCTACTCTTGAAACTCCTCACTGGGCTGAAGGAGAGACTGTGAGGCTATAAGGAGAAGAAACCTGGGGCTTTAGCCACAGTACTACATACAGCTGTGATTTCTTGTTCCATCAGCCTGGTACCCTGCATAGCTGCCTTAATGGTCTATGCTGAAAGCTGGATCTGTCTTAAAAATGGGAAGTTCAGAGGCACTAGCAGATTTCCCTGTACATAAAAGACAATTTTAGAAGAGGAAATTATTACATAAAAATTTAATTGAAAGATATATTCACACAATTTGCAACTCTTCCTCTTTTCTGGGCTGTGGTAAGTTAAGACCCAACAAGGTCCCATGGACTTTTATTCTAGGTTCAGGAAGAGGCTGAAGAGTGATGATATGACTTCTCATACATCCATATTGTAGACTCTGAATGAGCAGCCTTCCCAGAGATGTCTTCTGAACCAAGAAAATGACCTACTTGTTCTTCTAACAAGGTGAGACACAAATTGCACTATGTTCAGAATAGAATATGTTCACCTTGGAACAGTTTGTGAAAGCATTATTTTGGTGATTTATTTAAAAATAGTTGGTATTTTGAAGACTGTGGAGTCTAAAAGTCTGACCTTGCCTCTGACAAACAATTACAAGATCATGGTGGGCCTTTTATTTATTTTCATGGAGTTTGGACAACGTTGCATCACCAATTCAAAAACCATAGACAAATAGATAAAAAACAGTAGCTTCAAAACCCAAGATAATTCTCTAAGCATGAAACTGTTGGGGAATCCTCCCCACTTGACTGCAAATAGAGACACTCTAGAGCAAAGACTACAAGATTCACCAAGAAAGAGGAAAAAATAAAGGTTCAGCATGACTCAGTGTTCTGCTGGCAAACTGCTAAGCTAAGACAACACTGGTTTCCTGCCCTTTTCTTTAGATAGAGCACAGAATCAGCTGGAGCAAGATACAGGCATTGCTCTGGGAATGAGGAGGATCCATGGCACCTGTGCCATAGGAATTGGAAAATCCACTTTTTCAGTGCCAGCTATTATCAGTAGTACTCTTCCCATTGCAGAAATGAGCCAAAGGTGCTTGCCAAAATAAAACAAGCTACCTGAAAAAGAGGCAAGATCACACTTCAAAAGTTCCAGTTCCCACACTGACTTTTACCTCCCTAGGATACCTTATGTCCCATGACTGAGCTATTGCAACCGTCCTGGTGACTCTAAATCACAGTATTCAGGAACAGTCTGACACACTCCTCCTTGCTCTGTCAAGACCTAGCACAAAAAATTAGTAAAACCCACTTTCATTTCTTTCTGTGGCTTCTTGATCTCAAGAAAAGCAGTTCAACACCTACAGAATACCTTCCCTAAGGAGATAACTGTACAAGCAAAGTTCAAGTATCCCATCATTGATTGCATGTGTTTCATACTAAGCTGTTCCACTATAATGCACTTTCTACAATAGCTGATAGATTTTTCCGGTCTTCCTCTGGGAGTCCTAAATGACTTTGCTAGAGGGTTGTAAAAGCTCTTTTTCCTTCTCTGGCAAAACTCAATTCTTGAATGAAATGTTTGAAAATCTTTAGAGATACTTTATAATACATGTTGAGTCTCTCAAAAGTAGGAAAATTGTGCAAACAGTAGAATACAGGTGGCAGTAGAAGTACACACTAAATTGTTCCAGCAGTTTGATTTTCTAACCCAAGTTGTGTAAACCCAAATCAAAATTCTCTGTGTACACTCTTATCAACCATTGTGTTTATTCTGATGCAGAAGCCTTCTTTCCAGCAAGCATCTCTGTCCAGAAAAGTATTGACTTTTGTGCTTAAACTTGAATGTACATCCCATTCAGTCGAATGTAAAGGACATTTAAGTACCTGTATGCCTAAAAAGAGACTGACAGAGGGCATATATGACTCACAATTTTATTAATGTTCCCTGAAGGTTATATAAGATCAAATAAGTAGATTGGCTTGGCATTGTATTGCAATGACTTTGTACAGTGTTTGGGAAAATGAAACCATTAGTGATCTACCACCTGAATATTTTTTTCATTGACATTATGGTTAATAAAATGTGAAATATTTTATTTCCCCAAATGAGGTCAGCATACAGGTGAATAATTGCCTGAAAAAATATAATTTTTGTTTAACTTGTTTAATTGTCTAGGTTCACTTGTTTGTTCAAAATAAATATTCAGAAAAAAAGAAAAGAAAAAAAAGCGGGGCGGGGGGGGCGCGGGGGGAAGCTGTGGTTGGATTCATAAGAAGCCCTTCCTTTGTGATTAACACTGCAGTTCCTGCTGGCAATCCTCTGGTGGTTGGACTCAACAAACATATAACAAAAGGAGGCTGTTCCTGTAGAGTGTTTTCAGTTTCAATAATGTGGAATTATGTACAACAACCAACTTCTTTAACTACTTTCTCTCTGGGAATGCAGAGCAGATTCATATTCCTTCCTTGTATTTGTATTTATCTGTGCATTCATCCCTTCTTTTGCCATATGTCATAAAACTAGCTGAAAAATTGAATGTTTTAATCCTATCTTGATAACTGTTTAGCATTGCTCATTTATGTGAAAAAACCCCATAAGTATTCTAAATACAAAGCATAGGGGAGTAGGAAGACTCCTGAAAATATTAAGATAAACTTCTCTATGAGGATATCAATAACACTGGCATCTACCCACCATTTGTTATTTTTTCCATTTTTGGTACTAAATCCAGATTTCTGGATTTCTTCAGCTAACAGGAGAGCAGAGTTTGCATCTTAATGCTTTGGCATTTGATTGCTGAGCTCTCCACTTGGAACTCTCCACTTGAATTCTCAGCTGGAAGTGCGTGTAACATCTGTGTGCAGACTTGGCAGGAGAAGCCCGACACGCTGGGCAGTACATGAGTCCTCTTCACCATCTTGTAGGATTAGATCCATATTCCAAGATCTGACACAACTCAGAGTGCAGAGGTTGCCAGATCCACATTTATGCTCAAGTAAGTGTATGGCTTTTCAGGAGTTGCCAAGAAAAGATCCCTGGCTTCTCTTTTTCAGCCAACCCCAAATTCATGCCAGTCATCCTAATGGGGTGAGAGCCCTCACTAGCATACATGTGTTTGAAGAGTTGTACTGCTGTTAAAGTAGTTCCACCACTTGCTCTAGTCAAGGCTCTTCCCCATAAAAATTTAGAGTGCTGAAGGTGTTTCACTTTAGCACGGTTTTCAATCCCTCATTTTAGTAAAATAAGTGCCACTCAAAGGCTGTATCACATTCCAATTATTGTCACAACAGAGACTATAGTAAGGAAATAGTTGACATTCTGCCATGTGGAACAATTACATCATCTACAATCAAACAAGAAAGAAGAGGGAAAAGAAAGCATCTAAACACACTGTGCATCCATTCATTTTACAGTGTCATTTAGCATATGGTCACTCATGTGATCAAGACAGTAACTGGCATTTTTCCCAGTTAATTCACCTCTTTTCTCTTTGTCCTCTGTTGTAGCACCAGTCTTTCAACAAGATTTCAGGCTGCAGTCCCCTTAGAGAATGAATGGTCCTTAT
Source organism: Pithys albifrons albifrons (assembly GCF_047495875.1). Lineage (NCBI taxonomy): Eukaryota > Metazoa > Chordata > Aves > Passeriformes > Thamnophilidae > Pithys > Pithys albifrons. The sequence continues at coordinate 97,179,640 of NC_092459.1, forward strand.
TAAGTGTCTGGAAAAAACCAACAATTTATTAGTGCTTTGAAACTAATTATAGCACTACCTTAATCAAATAAAGGATCACAATAAAAAAAACCCTCACTTGAAATTGACTTTAACAATTCTTAGTTCCCTCTGTGTCTCTCTCTCTTTATATAAATTGCCAATGGAAAGAAGTCCTATGGCTGTAACAGCTGTCTAAGTAACATCTCAAAAAATAAGTTTTTGTTTTTTCCCGAGGTTTGGTGGTTACAGTGATGTGAACTGACTAATATTTTACAGCGCTTAGCTGTGAATCATTCACTGAAAATAAAAGGCAAGGCACGCAAATGTTCCCATGCATGTTCTTCTCAATTATATTTCTGAGGACGTCGACTCAATTTTGATATCTACTCAGCATTACATATTTGAAGTCTAGACAAGGAGAGTCTAGACATCTGTATTACCCTGTCAGGTTTTTTTTTTTTTTACACTATTTTTGAATTCAGATGCACCTTAAAAATACAGAGGGCTATTAGGCTCATTAAAAGCTGATGCAAATGTATTTAGCTTTAGCTGATACCCATTGCATAAACAGAATTTTTAGAAGGCAGTTGCATTACACTGATGGGTACAATGAGAAATTCAAACTGAAATGCAGGCATGCAAACCCTGGTTTTGTGGAAAAGATAAAGAAAAATGAATAGTTTCCAAACCCTGTACACCCCGGTGGTTTAAGATCTTTAAAGAATAGGGAGAATGGTGGTTATCAAATACCTATTTCCTTTTTCCCCCCTTCCTTATGTAGTTTCATTACTTGATAATAAATTAGTAAAGGTAGGAGACTTTGTTTACACACCTGAAGTCCAAGAAGACGGCAATTCCCAGAGCTAAATTCTACCTGAAATGTTCAAGGACATGCAGCTGACACAGTGGGCCTCTGACTGTAAGACAGACAGCTCCAGGCACAAAGCTGCTGTATAAAACTGTCTACATCTACCTAAATTAGAACTGACAACCAGCCCTGGTTTTATAATGCTGAGTTCTCAACTTTTGGACACCAAAACCTATCCAGAAAAGGAAACAGAGTGCATTAGGGTTTGAGGGATTTTTTGTTTTTGTTTTTGTTTTTTGCTTTTGGGCATTATTTCTACTGTTTCTTCTCCCCTCTGCTTTCTTTTTCCTACCCTCATTTTAAAATGTAGCATTTGATACATCTCATTCTTTTACTTTACTTTCCTTTGGTAGAAAACCCCTTTAAAGTTAAGCACTTAATTCTAAAAAATATACAACTGAAAACTGATATATCAAATATGATACAGTGTTTTCACTACAATAGAGCTTGTTAAGGAGAGGAGTTAAATTTAATAGCAAACAACTCTATAAAATGGAAATAGAAATTTAGTAAGAAATTTCTGCATTAAATAGAATCAGCAGGTAGAATAGAGGATTAAAGGAGAGATTCCTGTAGCTGATTTGTAGACTTTGCTGAATTATCACTCGTAAAGAGCTGACAAAGACTAATGTTTCAAAAATAGTTACTAATTTCAGGTGTCAGATTTCAACCTTCTCCAAAAACTGAATACTTCTGAGGTTCTGATCAGTCATAACTCCCCCATAAATTGGCTGTCTAGGGTGTCTGAAAATGAAGACTTACAGTCAACTGATTTTATCTGTTTCACACTTATGCCAGAATCATTTTGATTAAATTTTCAAAATATAACACTTACTCTTAAGAAAAAAAATATTACGTAATAATTCACTAAATATCTGTTTATTTAAAACTCACGAAATTTGATAGAAATAACACCATGGACTTAAGAACCTACAGTCGGTATGTTTGTGAACACAAATTCCACCTTTAGAACTTCTAAAAATTAACAGTGTTCCTAGGTTTCCTCAATAACTGAAAAATGATCTTACAGCTAATTTGGATTGGCTTTCTTTTATTATTATTATTTTTTTACTTTGGTGGGGGACAGGCATTTCTGTTTATGCAAATATGTTCTTCATTAAGTTGTAATAAACAATGAAATGAAGAACCTAACAAATATTGCTCACAGTTCCTCTCAGTCTTTGGTGGTAACAACTCTGTCACAGCTGTTTGGTTTTCAGGTCTGCATTATTATGTCTTTGTTTTAAAAATGAGCGAAAATTCTGGATGAAGTCTTGCATTACTCTTTGTTCTGCAACATATTTTGTTAGTGAGCCCACAGTAGTATCTAAAATACTGTAAATCATCAGTTTTTAATCTGGCAGGAAGTAGATAGTGGCCCATTAAACTTTCGTAATTAAATTTCCCCTGCACTCCCCCATAGAACCATTATCTGAGTTTTCTAATTAACACAAGAGGAGGGAGTCAATTCAGAGTGATGGGATCTATAGCCATCCCCTTTCATTTTAATGGCCTTTAATAAACTTTTATTACTATTGATATTGATAATTATAATACACCCTTTCCTCTGCAATGTGATTCTAAGGGCCTTGTCAAAAATTGAAAAATTCTGCCTCAAAGTTGGAGCATACCAAATGACTGTGTCCTCAAACACCCAGAATCTGTAGCCAACAACATCAGTGGGGGAAAAAAAAAGACAAAGCGTAGGCAGGAACGGTGTGAATACATGGTCTCCAGCGGGTTGTGCCTTGGTCCTGGTCTGCCACAGCCCTCTGCTCTCATAGCAGAGCCTCCCCCAAACAGGCTGACACAAATGCTGAATCATGAGGTGGTTTCATGACAGATAAACACAAAGAATTATGCAGAGTTCATTTAACTTCTTCTACTTTCAGCCTTACAGAGGTCAGATACTAGAGAGGAGGATTAACTGTCGTGACATCTAGTCCTTCCTTAGATTTTTCATCACTGCCTTTGGCACTAACTAAACATTTTTACATGGAGCTTTTATTGGTATGTCAACACTTCTAACCTCACCACAGCCTCAGTACAGCATGTCTCATACCTCAATGATCCTCTTTCATGGAAGCAATTATGTTCCCATCAGCATTACAGTGGCATAGGCTTCATTGATTGAATGAGATGCAAGCCAGAGCAGAGGGAACTCTTTTCTGCAGGACTCGTAAGGCAAAACACATTCTGCCTTCCAAAGCAGGGCTTACCTATGCCAATGAACAAGACTGCATCTGTGTGCACCTTCCTCAGTGCAACCAGTTGAGAGACCTCATGACATGAGGGAAAGCATGGACCTCTGCTTGCCATTTGCACTGAAAACACCACAACGCTGTTCAGGCTAGGGGTTTGGGTGCATGGAGCTATTGGTGATGGTCTTCTCTAAAATCCATAGGCTGACTTTGAGTCTCAAACCATATGCATGGAAAGAATCCTTTATGGGGACTTCACTTCATACCCCATACTGCTCTCAAGCACACACAGAGCTTCAAACAGGTGAGCAGTCTGCACAGCTACAGCTCTAAAGTATGCAAGTATCCCTTACCCCTGCACTTCCTATAGGGATATCCAGTACAGACACAAGTCTGTGGATATTGGACAGTCCCAGCAATGGGTCTGACTCCCTGTCTTGGTTTAGAAGAAACTAAGATATTTATATGGACTAGGAAAAGAGGAGCTTCCCCACAAAAATCACCACTGCTTTGAAATTTAGGAGTTTTAATCAGAAAAAAATTATAAAATACCAGAGGATAACAGTTATTAACTACAAATATATATAACCAAACTAGGACAGAACAAACAACTACACTATACCACCAAAGAAAAGAACACCCCATTAAATGAAACTGAATTTTTGTCTTTTGGTCCTTTGGTGCAATTATATTCACAGACAGTAGGGGTTGCTGCCACATCTCAGCTGGCAGCAAAGTCCTCCACTAAGACAAAGATGGAGGGGTGGGGGTGGGGTGTTGACTCTTCTGAATGACTCATGTGATAATAGCAGTCACATGGGGGCAGGGTGGAACTGATCTCAGAACTGAGTAGGGTCTCTCTCTCTCTCTCTCTCCTTGTCCCTTTGTCCAAAGAAGGAGCTGAGAGTGAGTGAGGTGGTGGTTGTCAGCAACACCTTGCAGCTAAAAATCAGTCCTCAGGAAGTCTGCAGCAAATCCAAAAGGAAAGGCTTCCTCTCCTTCCGAAGCCCAGGCGTGCACAGAGAAGTTCAAGGGGGAAAGCAGGAAGAACCAAGCTAGGAAAAGGAGTGCTCAGCAGCTTGACAAACTAGTTTGCAGTCCCCACAGCCACCGGAAAATGAAGTGCAAACAGCCATCTGTTCCTCAAATCCACCCCACCATAAAGTTGGAATCTAGAGTCATCAAGCAGGCCTTTGTTCTCGGTCTTGGCACTTCAACCCCCAAACCTTTATGTTAGGAGGGAAAAAAATTTCTCCCCAACCCCCCCAACTTTTCTTTGAACCTTTAACACTCCCCTGCCCAGCCTTTTCAGCAGTTCCACACAGCACACCAAGAAGCCTTTCCTTCTCACAGAGCACGGATGTCCTCTCTGGAGAAATGCCTGTTACCCAACAACCCTGAACTACAGCTCTTCCCACCCTGGTCTCTACCTATAGCCCAGCAACATAACTCCATTACTGGTTTTTCTGGATCTTGGAATTGTATTTTATGACTCCTTAAAACTGTTTTTGGAGAAAGATTTAAGTTGGATTCTGTCCTAGTTACTGGTGCTGGGACCAGTTTATCACTATGTGGGTATAACTGAAACTGTGTATTCTACACCCTCTATATCATGTCTGATGAAGTGTTAAGAATCCCTCAGGCTACAATCTGGGTGTTAAAGAACCCTGTGAGGCAAGGGAGTGTTTCTGTCTTCACACCAGTGACTCAGGTGTCATAACTCCTCTCCGGGGAGGCATCTGCACCTTCATACCCAGCCTGAGGGGTCATGTCTGCAAATGGGCCACTTATTAGGGACTGGCATAATAGGCAACTGCAACAACTTAGAGCACCAAAGATTCCAAAAATATCCCATGACTCAGCTAGTTAAATCACCCATCGTGAAACACCCTACCCTGAGGGAAGTACTGGGCATTACCACCTTAACCTGAGCATATATAATCTTGGGGTTTGGGGATTTCTGGTACCACTCATCAGATGCAGAGGAGGCCCAGAACCTCAACAGGACTGCACCTGCCACTCTTGACAACATGGAAATCATTACTTTGACAGAACTGTGACCATCATCCTCACCAACAGGTTTCCTTTCCTTTTGCTTTGTACTCAGGGGGACCACGTGGCACTCAGCACAGGGGCTAATGAGCACTGGTCTCTTTGTGCCCCAGGGTGCTGAGTTATACATGTCTTTGTGGGTAAAACTAGTTTTCTCTGTATCATTGTATTTATTATAATCTTTTTCAGAAAATTGTGACTCTGACTTTTAATCTCTCCTGAGTTGGGCTCATTTCTCCTGCCAGTTTACTTTTAAACCAACACAGATTCAGAGTTCTAATTGGGACCATTTTCAGTAATTCTTCCTAATTGCAGGTTGTGATCATTAAGATGATAATTTTCAAACAAAACAAATTCTTTAACTATTGACACCAAATGAAAAAAAATCATAGAAAATTACTAAGATTTTATTTTAAATTAAAGATTTTAGGAAAGTTTTTTTTTATTACAAAGTGCAAAATCTTGATTTTGAAAGTCGATGATTCAGATAGATGAAATCACAAGTGAAGAATATTGCTTTAAAAAAGGATTGCTCTATAAATAGCAGAGTCATAGCTTGTTAACTGTATAATACTTAGCAGTTAATATGATAGTAAAACATGAAGAATGCATTTCCTGTATGAAAAAGAAATCTTCAATTCACAGCAACACTCATCCATACCTGGTGGGATCCTAAATTTAGATTTGATAAAAAGCCATTAAATTGCATGAGGGAGCTTATTAAAGAGCAGATCTTTACTTCTGTTGTTTGAACTACTGATGAGCTAATGATCAGCGTGTAAACCCAAGTTCTCCAAATGCGACCAGAAATATGTCTATATGATTGCCTCTGTTCAGGAACTCCTAAACTTTTTGTGTGATGTTTTCAGCTGAGCTTTGCATGTCCCCCTCCCCAGGACTAAGCAAGCTGTTTTCTGAAGTTCAGTGTTAGGCAGTTAGGTATGAACTGGGTGAAAGAGGAGAGAAAATACTTCATGAATAAGGTATGCAAAAAAATTTGGCATACATTGTTGAAGTGATTATGAGGTCTGTGTGAAAGCAGTAGTAGGTAAATTTTGGCTGGCACAGCATATAGATACACAAGAGAAAAAACTCAGCCAACAGTGTGATCACAGGACAGGAACCAGATGCCTGGATTTTGCCTTCTGAAGCACTAACAAGGAAAAGCATGGGGAGAGCTCTTTTGTGACTTACAGCATTGGGGATATAACAAAGCACGGTTGAATGGTCAGCAAACATGATTTGTACCTGTGAGCAAAAGCCTTTATGAAATTCATCTAAACATGTATTGAGACGTCTTTACCATCATTCATTGCAATTATTTCTGACTTAGTGTGGCCTGGTCATGAGTGGAGAAACAGGTCTACAGAGATGCTTTTCTGAGAACCCATCCAGCTGAAAAGTGACATGGTAACCTTGGAAATGTTTGAGTGTGGGGAGATGAGATGGGATGTTGGATTCAGACACATTTTAAATCAGCCATACCTTCAGTGATTGTTTCTATTTTGTGATTCAAAGAATTTTAAATAAAGCAAAGGTTTTCAATAAATATATAAAAATTCCAAATATTTCTATCATAAAATTTGACATACTGAAACAAGCTAATGACATAAGCTTTCTTGAAAATATCTTCTAAGAATTGCCAGAAATTAATGTTTCAAAAGGAAAGTATCTGCCAAATTGACAGATACTCACAAATGTATACTTAAATATGCATTTCTGACCTTGTCTGCTGGTAATCTTATATCTTAATTATGAAAGTGTAAGATCCTCTTAAATTCCATCCACATCAACTTCTAATTTTATCATTCTTCAAAAGTGATTAAGCTTATCCTTCATTTTTAGTCAGCTGTTTTTTCCTATGCAACCTGCATCTTTGAGTTTCATAGTTGTGAATTAGAAAAACAGTAAGTGTAATTAGGTAATGGAATTTCCTGAATATTATGAATATTAGCTCTATTTTTTTCATACAATGTAGATGACAAATATGTCATATGAGCCAACAATGTATTAATTTCCATTTTGTCCCTACTGGTCTGTTTCAGGCAGTGGTGGTTCTGTGAAACTCAAGATCCCACCTTGCAAAATGTTGTATTAGAAAAGATTAAGTAGAAAATATTCACCTGTTCACTCATATATGATACAATATAACAAACAATATACAATATTGGAACATTTTGTGATATATGTGATTGGTGTATGCACATATATATTTGTATATTTACACAGAACTCATTAATTATATTTTTATTTCATATAGATTCACAGAGAATTTTGTATTATGTATATGTATATATAAATAAATATGTGCATATATATATGTGTGTGTGAAAATGAGAGAAGAAAAAGAAGAGGAAGAGGGAAAAACATCTTTCCAACATCCTAGGACAGAAGAGTGATGAAATGAATACCTTTTACAGTAAGGACAACATTATCATAGTCCATTCTTGCACACAGATAATTGTCCTTAAGCAGCACCAGGGACAATATCTTGAGGTCACTTGAAAGGTCTAATTTCTTGCAGATTTTCCAAAGCACTGCTTTATTTCACTATTAATAGATTATTGTTTTTCCTACCTCCAATAGATTGCCTCCCTTCCCAGCTTCTCTGTCAGTTCCTAATTTGCTCTGTTCTTTACACTGAAGAAGTGAAAAAGTTCTGCATGATACAATTCCAATAACAAATATAATTTTTTTATATATTTCCAATTTTTTCTTATAGTCTACTTTTATCTAGAAGTATTTGAAATGATAGATTGTAATCAGGTTCCCAATAATAGGCTGCTTGACTTTAATCAGTATGTACAATAATTTCCTGATAAGAATTTAGGCCAATTCTGGAAGAACACTCCAAGCAAAGAAACATCTGTGATAAAAGCATCAAGCAGTCTTTCTTACCATGTACCAAGTTCAAGGTCTCTGATAAGCCACCTGGCAATTTCTACACACTCTGATAACCCCAAGCTGGTATTACAATGTTTAGCCAGGGAAGGTCTTGTTGCTGGGCACTGAGCTGATAGGCTTATGGCTCTCTCCTTTATAAGACACAAAAATATTTGAATATCATGTAAGCAAAACATGCACAGAAATCCATGAGGATGGCCATTTTAATAAGGAAGGCTGGCAGCAACCAAAACCTTTGTTAGTCAGACCTTCTGCTTTTGCATATTTAGGGTTGTCCTTCACTTCTGGGAAGCTTCTGTGACAAAAGTCAGACAAAATTCATTCCTCCGAACTCCCAGTTTCAACATTCAGTCAGTAAATACCACTAAGAATCCTTGATGTCAACCCTCTATTATTCCTGCTACCTTACTGGATTAATGAACTCACTTGTAATCTAGAAAGTAGATCCATTCATTTGCATTTTAACATCATTTCCTACAATTTGATCTTCCTAGAAGTTTTCCTTTCACAGAAACATTATTTTTCCTCACAACAAATTACTGTGCTCTAAGAATGCCCTCAGTGTGATACTTACTTGCTCAAGGCATAGCTATCAGTGAATGATTGATTGCCACAGATACGGTGAATTGGGGAGGCGCTCCCAGGAACAGGGCTCGAAGAGCAATAGCATGTGCTCTCGAGGGACCAGCTCCTTAGAAGCTCAGGGATGGCTCCTCCCGCTCCCAACCCGGCGACGATTCCCCGAAGGAAGAGGTCCACACGAGCCGAGAGTCCATGAAGAGAAGCAAAGTTTATTCGGGTGCCCGGACTTACATAGGGGAGCATGGGACTTTCTAGAACATGGGCGGAGTAAGGGGAGGAGACAGGGAGGAGCGAAACATCTGATTGGTGGGCATGCAAATGAAGGGGAGGAATGAGGGGAGAACCAATGGGAGAACATAACCATATAAGGGAAATGGTGCACTGCACCAATTGGGGACCAATCAGGGGAGGTTTGGCGGGAAAATGCCCTAAGGGTCTGTGGGAAGGAGAAACCTGGACAGGGATGACTAAGGGAAAAGACAAGGGTAGCCGTTTTGGGGTATATAACAATTAAACTGGGGAAATGTCCAAATAGCTCTTAAAGCCCTCGTGGTCTTTATTGAGCTTGTTCTGAGGTTTTCCCGGTTCTTGTACTTCTGCATCTTCATCCACCCAGCGTTTGTAATACTTTTGCCATTTGATGAACTCTTCATCCACTAGGTCTCCTCCGACACATAGCTGTCTTTCATGTCTAGCAGGGTCTGTCTTACACAAATCCAGATCAACTGGACACAACCAATCAGTGATCTCACCAAAATTTGTTGGCTTTATCTACACCTCATGACTCCTAGTCCCAGTCTGTTCAAGGTTAGGACCAACTTCTTTTCTCTATTTTGACGTTTTCTCTCTGCTCTTGATACTCTTATTTCCATGTATGAACAAGGACATCCAATAACTTACACAGATGAACCAGATTCCTGACTGATTTCTGTATGCACTTGTTACTCTCTTCTCTTCAGAGTAAGGTGGACCTTCAATGGGCTTACTTGTGGTGAGCCGTGGAAGGGGTTATTTGGGGTGCCCCTGGCAGTCATTGTCTCTCTGTCCTCTTTTGCGTGTGTGTCTAGAGTTTTTATCACATAAAATGTATTTTATTCTCAGTTTCTCATAAAATATATTTTATTCTGAATACTACATAAGTTTTTGTGTTCACCCTGCAATTAGTCAACTAGGATAAGAAAAGATCGTTGCTTAACATGTTTCAGTCCTTTTCTCCTGTTGAGGTGGAGATTTTCGTAATGTAAATATTAACTGGGGAATATTCCAGAAAAGTAATGGCCACCTACATTAATGGCAGTCAAATAAACAAGAACCTATAACTTATGTGATGGCAACATATCACAAAGTAAAAAAACAGATAGGCACTGGCTCTGGAAAGCTGCTTCAGAATTTGGGTCCTAATAGTGGAGTTGTACTATATATGGGTTATTATTGAATCTACAAATGTTCTCTATTTGTCTGACTTTAGACTTTTTAAACTTCACTTAAAATAGTCTTCTCCCAGCATCATGGATTATTAGAAATGAAAGAACTGAATAATAAATGCAGCATTCTTTTTCTATTCAGGTTACTCACCCCTACAGAGAACTCTGTGTAGTCAGTTTTACTGTATTCTTATGATCAGTCCATATTCCATGTAAGTATGAGTTGTGGTTGAAATGGGAATTCAGAGGTACCAGTATAAAATTTTGAACACTGCTATTGCAAAGGGAAATTCTGGTCTATCTGCTTGAAGTGTTATTATGGCATATCAGCACATTTTGAACACTGTGGACTATTTCTTTACCCTAAATAGTAAAAGGGAATAGAAAAGCATTTTATAAAACTGGAATACAACCCAAAAATGCTTGTATGTTTATCCAGGGACAGGTATGGATATGGATTTATTTTATTTAAGCAGAATACATTTCAACAGGTAGAATTGTTCTCCTAATTTCATCTTCCCATGTTCCAAAGATTTTGTTTCAATATTGTTTCAATATTTTAATTCTTTAGTCTTACTGTTATGGAAACTTTGGAATTTGTGCATCTTCTATGTTGAAGCCAGCCATGGTTAATATTTTTTCCCCTAAACAACTTAACACCAAAAAGACACTACAATTTTCAAATTTCAGTTGATTTCCTGTAACAACTAAAGAACATTATGGTACAACACAGGTTTCATGCAAATTAAGATATCTTAGAAAATTATTAATTAAACCTGGCTTGCACAGCAGTGAAGAGAATCAATGGAGAGGAGACATGCTTCAGAGCAAAAATAATATAAAGACCCTAACAAATTTCAGGAATTTTGGAAGCAGTAGTAGGAAGGTAAAGGGGGGAAAAATTACTTAGTCATATTGTCTTGATTTAGAGAAAAAAAGAAAAACAACACAGGAAAAAAGAAAAAGTCACTCAATAAGAGCTAATTGACAATATGCAGCTGACTGACCTCTATATTCTTATGATTTCAATTAGTCCATGTGGAGTGAATTTCAGTCATCTAGGTACAATTTTTTTGTCATTGATGGACAACATCTGTACATTTTACTTCTTTTTAAAACCTGAGACTGTAGCTTGTTTTGGCTGAGAAACAATTTCCAAACTGGACGCAGTTGCCTATGAAGTCTGGCATGGAGCCACATACCACCTTTGGGAAGGACATCTTTCACAGCCCTGCTTCTTCATAACCTTATTGCCATTGAAAGGTAATGACAAATGCTGTGAAATGGCCAGTATAAACAGTAATATTCCTCCTCAATCAGCTCATTCCACAGACTGTATTGCTCCATTCAGCTGTCAGCAGAACTCCCCATTGACTGTAATGAAGATTTAGCTTAAGAAAAATTAAAATGCTGGTGTAATATAGTCACTTACCTTAAAACAAACACACAAACAAAAATAAAAAGGTAGAAGTTAATTCTGGATTCCCGTTCTGCATTTTTTCTAACAATTTTTTCACTTGCTCCTGTCATTACATATTATTCTCCCTATTACTAAGGTTTCAAGAAAACAATTGTACATACAGGATGAAATACCATGTTGACTATGTAATATTCTGTTAGGGTTAAATTTACAGTGGGCAGCAGATGACAGTTGAATTTGAAAAATTCCTTTATTGATTTTCATTCAAAATTTCCATGGAGAATAAATTTTAATTAAGATGTAGGTGGGATATTTTTACAGAATCTCTGATTTGTGGGCTACATGTTACTAAGGTTTGCAATAGGGAATTCAGGATTGTAGTAACAATGTTTTGATTATTAAAACAAAGTTTTAGTTTGACCTTGAATAATGTTCTGGTGTATGGGATTAAAAAGTTCCCTATTTTTGTGCATTTAAATGGGTATTTACATCTTGAGATCTGGATGCAAACAGAGGAAAAAAACCAAACCAAACGAAACCAAACCCACTCAAAAAAGCAGAGTTAGAAATAACTTCATAGTGAAGCAATGTGCATAAAACTATGATGGGAAAATATGTTTAATAAAAAAGTTTACTATGTCCTTCAGCTTTTATTTAGTAGCAAAGAAAAAAATGCTGGTTACAATACATGGGTAAACATAATTTATTTTAAAAATCCTTTTATAGAATTATTGACTATTTATTATTAGGCTTCTTTTTTGTCATTGATATTCCTCTACCATAAGAACTACTCTTGGCTCTTAGGAAGCTACAATCAATGCAGCATTGAAGCCATAAGTCATTCAGGTGTTAACTACATTAAATAGCTTCAGTAGTTCTGGGCCTTGCTCTTTACTAACTAAGAGAAAAATTAGATCTACAATCACAGGATTACTGTCAAAAAAAAAGAAAATTAAATCTGTAGAAAAACTAGAAGAATGAAAATAAGAAATGCATCAAAAAGAGAACCTTGACTGACTCTGAAATTTTATGGTTTTTTCATTATGGGAAACTTCACTCATCCGTATTTGTCTTTTACAAAGGATTATGAATTGAGGACTACAACTCCATAAAATTTATATTTTGTCATCTGGTTTGATTGGTGGAATTGTGTTATTGAGAAGGATTCTGAGATCACATTAGCCAGGAAAGAGTAATGCACTACATCCACTGAAGAACAATACATGTTCTTATCTACTCAGGCAGGCAATCAATTCTCTAGTGCATATATCAATACAGGCTAGAGGTCCACTATTGGCAGAACATGTGGATGAGGTCTTGATACCAGCTTTACCAGCAATGATTACCACAGAAGAATTCACTGTAGGTTAAACAAATAAGAAAGAAAACAAACAAACATGGATAACCACCTCCCACAAGTGATTAATTCTCTATCACTGTGAATTTATTTCCATAATATGATAATATAAAAACTCCTCTCAAATTCACTAGTGTAAGCAGTGAATGATCTACCTTTAAACTGTAACCTAAGGAAATACATTATTTTAAATTATTGAATACTGGGAAAGTCTTTTGATGTTAAGGATGTGAAGTCCCAACAGAAAGATCCTTAACCTCTTCAAAACCAAACTAACATAAACATTTGAGTAATGTTTCCAAACTGATTCCCACTTCAGTGCCAAAGAAAGCATCAGAAGGCATAGAAGGAACTCTAGTTTTTGTTTGCTTAATCAGAAACTAGAAGATTTTTGAATACTTTAATACAGCTAGTATCTCATAGTTGTTCTGCCACCCTAGATTGGGAGACATACCCACGTTTTCAATTATCTAAAATTATTACGGCATGACTGGTGATTTTCCTAAGATTTTGGGTAGGAATTAATGAATTATGTAATATCTAGGATAAAGTCTAAATCTCATTAAATCCTTAATGGGAATCCAGGCTCAGAATCGTGATCTTCTTGCAATCTGTGCTGATTTCTGTTAACTTCCCTGGGCTAATTCCACAGCTTCTATTGCCTTTTGTATAGGGTTCTGCCCAATCAATCACTAACTACTGTTATCAAAGCTCAGGTATACTCCACCAGGTCCTACAGAAAGGCAAGCAGATACCTCCTTCATGTATCTTAGCAGAATGTTAGAGTCCAGCAGCCTTGTCATAAAGTGTCATCATCATTAGTACCAGCCGTGGGCTTTGTACTAACCCTGCAAAACCTCAGGGCTGAGGCTTCTCAGACTTACTTTTCCCAGGTCTTTTCTTAGTTCTTGAATTGGCTGTAACAGTGATTTTCCAAAGACCAACTGACTAAGGCTTAATTTTGAATAGTACAACCATAGTTTTTATTTAGTTAACACTTAATAAGCAATTCTTCCGTGCAGGATGAGATACTTAGTACTCTAATACAATGAGCTTACATAGAGAAATACAGCTATGATGTGCCAGGAGAGAGACCTTAAGGATTAGGGGCACAAGAAGCTGTGAAGATGATGAAGGTGTGGCATGATAAGAGATGGGGCAAAAGTTTGGCACTGAAGACCCCAAGACTATAAACAATTGTTCTGTCACCAATTGTCAGGGATAGAAATATTGACCTAGAACTGTACTGAAAATATTTCAGAGCTATCAAAGAGAAAGAGATAGTATCTAACATGCATAAAAGGCTACATATATAGTAAAGCCGTATGTAATGTAGAGTTTCAGCCCAAGGTGTAAAAGCATAATAGCAAACATTTAAATATGGTCCCCAGTGAATCCTCAAGTGAGGAAGAAGAAACTATCAACATAACTGTCCATTCCTCACCAGGAAGGACTTGTAAGGCTGATGACTCACTGCACACACACATCACACTGCAGACATTGACTTTAGGACCCAAGGGAGCAGCAAAGGGTGATCACAGCACCAGGAAAATGGAAGATGCTGGGAAATGTGCACAACAGTTTAGCATTATTATTATTACTATTACTATTATTCTAATCACTGAGAATTTTTCTGTATAGTAGTATTCTCTTTTCTTTCTTTTTTCTTTCTTTCTTTCTTTCTTTCTTTCTTTCTTTCTTTCTTTCTTTCTTTCTTTCTTTCTTTCTTTCTTTCTTTCTCTTTCTTTCTTTCTTTCTTTCTTTCTTTCTTTCTTTCTTTCTTTCTTTCTTTCTTTCTTTCTTTCTTTCTTCTTTCTTTCTTTCTTTCTTTCTTTCTTTCTTTCTTTCTTTCTTTCTTTCTTTCTTTCTTTCTTTCTTTCTTTCTTTCTTTCTTTCTTTCTTTCTTTCTTTCTTTCTTTCTTTCTTCTCTTTCCTTTCCTTTCTTCTTTCCTTTCTTTCCTCTCTCTGTTTTGTTCCTCTGTTTTCTGTCTCTCTTCTTTCTGAAAGAACTGATCTGAACTAATATCCTAACAAAAATTGTTTGATCAAACTGCCAAAATTTCAGTTGCACTAACAATAAATTCTTGGCTTTACATATTCTTTATGCCCATAGCAAGATTTTGTTGTTACAAACATCAGAATAGAATGCAGGCTCTGGACTGCAGTTATAGCAAGGCTGAGGTGTCTGGAGGCCTGCAAAGAAGCACAAATTTTTGGCACCTGGGAAAGCATCAGCATTGTAACAGGTACCATAATGCTGAGGAGCCCCTAGGATGGAAGTGGCAATGGAGCGTTAACTGCATGGGTGGCTGTGGGGAATACGGGTCTGGCTGGAGGTGCTGACATTGCACCCAAGGCAATTTTTGACCTGAAATACAAAGGAGGAGAGAGTGCCATGTGTCACATTTTCCATGAGCCCTCGGCTTCACCCTTATTGATGGGAAGGTCAGACAGGTTTAGTAACAGCCATTCATTCCCAGGCATGGTCAGCCTGTGTGCATGGGAAAACTTTAAAACTGATTTAGCCAAACCAATGGAAATAACCATTTCAGAATTACTTTTCATTCAACAGAAGTTTTGTTTGGCTTGTTTTTCCCTTAGATTGGAAGATGGTAAAAGGAAAACAGGATAGTCAACACAAGTGAGTATGTGTTCATCCCACCACATGTACCCATTTATCTAAACTGCTTAAAAAATAACATGGAGGTTAAAACATCCAGATTTTTTTCTTCTATAGAAAGCTGCAACTTTTTTCTGGAGGAAGCACTTCATCTATATGGCAACATCCAAAAAGAAAAAAAATTGTCCTTATACAAATATTGTAACTGGCTGTACTAAATATTATCATGACAACTACTGCTTTCTTTGTTTGTACAGGACAGAGACTTGGTTTACAGTTCTTTCTGCACACAGCAAGCTTTACTAATATCTGTGATCTATCAAACAGCCTGTTCTTGAACAGGACCCTGCACAGCTCTGCAAGCTGTGCTGTTGGGAGGAGGACTGCCTGCCATGTAGTCAGCAGCATGGCTACTAAAGAGACAGGACAGCAGGTCAGGTCTACTGTGCAGTTTACAACAGACATATACTCCTTTCTCAATCTCTTCTGCATTTGTGTTTCTGATCAGTACATGATTTTGCTGTGCTCGTAAAAGAGGTGGTGGAGGAACGTCAGCTCTGGTTTTGCCCATAGCCTCCTTTATTCATTTTCCAAAGCTTAGCGGCCTGCTGGGGAGAAATTCAGCTTATTTGTTGCTGCCTAAGACTTTATAAAACTCTCTGATTTGGCCTTCACCTCTCATATCATAACCATTTGAGTGCTACACAAAGACTGTATTAAGAGCCCCCTTGGTGAGATTCTATTTGCTGGGAGACTCCGGCCTCTCCCAATTACTGCCCAGGAGTTTGCAACCCACCATCATAGCAGGAAAGGTAAATGTCCCTGTGAGCATACAGAAAACATTTCTGCATTCACATAAACACAGACACAAGGATTTCTTAAGTGGGAGTCTTTATGCACAGCTCAGTAATGCTGGGTGGGCCAGGGTGGGAGGAGGGCTGTTCAGATCTAACATAGGATTAATACCAGAAACTAGAATTAAAGCAAAGCAATAAGATAAGTGTTTTCTTTCTGTCTTCTGAGAGATTTCTTATGGATGACTCTAAACTGATATAGGTATTACAGAGCATACCACACTGTAGTACATATTAGAACTATGTGTTGGGGGTTGAACATTACCAAGAAAAAAAATCCATCCAACAATTAGTCAGAAATAAACAACTTCAAGTCATGAAATACGAATTAGCTCAGAGGCTTAGTCTGAGGATAAATTTTTGTAGGAAAGGTTATTTTTCCTGATTTATAAGGGCTTTACAAGAAACCTGCCACTTGCCATTGGAGAAATTAAGTTTTCTTATAGTTTTACATTGTTTTGCCACCACTTTCATAATACTTGTTTATGTTTTAAGGGGGGAAAATGTACAGCGAGGTGGAACGGTTATTGACCAGATTGATCATGGGAACAAATCTGCCGGTGGTAACCTTGTTTAATGATATGTTGCTGGGCTCAGCACCTTGCTGAGGCTGTGATTCTTCACCGGCTGGGCCCGCATGATGGATCACGGTAGGAGGCTGATGGTGCAATCACTCACTGGCAGCCACTGACACCTGCACCAGCCTGACACCCGTCCCCTCTGGATGTATCAGCCAGCCTGCTCAGCCTACAGGGAGATACAACTATTCCACAAAACGGCAAACAAAAGTTCGTTATCTACCTTGCAGCTTCCTCTGTAGGACATTGCCCTCTCTTTTTCTTTTCATTTTATTCCGGCTCCATCTTCAATTCTGTCACTTCTTTGCATCCACTTCTGATTTAGGAGCATTATGATCCATAGCTGACTTAGGAGCAAAAAAATGAAGCAGCCACTGAATCCAAAAGAGAAGGAAAAATAAAAAGGGGGGCAGGGAGAGGATTTCCTGGTAAAAGTATGAAAGCTGTATTTTCTCACTGAAAATCTCTTACTTGTTCATGGATAGTCTGTTAGAAAATTGCTGTCTGTAAGTATGGTGGAACTCACATTCTCGGTGCACCTTTATTTTAAAGAGAAAACTCTTAATACTCCTTATATTGGGTATGGACCACAATAATTTCCCAGTAAAAACTAAGAGCAGAAAAATGAGCAACTATTCTTTTGCAGACAGTTCCCTTCCTCTCTTTTCCTCAAGACAAATTTGAAAGCTAATTTATGCAACAATATTTCAGATTCAGTATTTTAATATCACAAATACATGCACAATTCAGCTTCCTCTGAAAGCAGTAACACATGGGTACTATCTGTGCTGTCCACCAGCCAAGATCTACTCTTAGTTCATTGCTTGGGGTTTTTAATAGTTTGCCACTTTTATAATACAAATCACATGTAGTAATATACAGCCACTTAAAGGGAAGCATTTAAAATTATTTCTAGCCTGTGAAATAATGATTTCAATTGATTTTCTCTTTTAGTCCCCTTTCTTACAGGGTTGATGAACTTTTTTTGGGGAAAAAAAACTTTATTGGTACGACAGGTCATTATAATGATAAAAAAGTAATTATCTCACCAGGAAGGCTTTAGCACATACTTTCCCAATCTCTAATTTTATATAAAGACTTCTTCATTAGTTCACAGCACAAATCTGTGCAGCTTCTTAGAAAAAGAATGGGAACACCACTTCAGATACCATGTTTCTTAATTGTGCATAGACTAGTTCTACAAATTACCCACATCTGTCTTTGCAAGTCAGTGTAAATTCAAATA
This sequence comes from Pithys albifrons albifrons, assembly GCF_047495875.1. Taxonomy (NCBI): domain Eukaryota; kingdom Metazoa; phylum Chordata; class Aves; order Passeriformes; family Thamnophilidae; genus Pithys; species Pithys albifrons. The sequence goes on from NC_092459.1 coordinate 97,197,746, forward strand.
TATATCGTCTCATGCTTGCAGTGGCTGCATAGCTAGTATAGGAGCCAGATAAAGTAGCATGGTAGTGCAGACCACAGGCTGTCTCACCAGGATAATGTGGATGGTCAAGCCCATTCCTGCTCACCTTTCTCCCTTCTTTTATCCTAGGTAAAAATCCTACATTATAGAGATGAATTTGCTCAGTTTCCTTTTGTTCTTTAACTCATGCAGTCGCTAAGCTGCATCCTGAATCCCTGTTTAAACCACATGCTCTCTTTGCCATGAAGGCTCTCCCAGTAATCCCTGATCTCAGGAAGTACCCTGTATGAGTAACAATTGTAGCATTATTTTCTGGGGCTCTGAATAATACATCCTTTCTGAGACTTGTAGTCATTAAGCTGTGCTTTGAAAGTACTTACTCTGATTCCTTTCCCAAAATCAAAATCCCATAAGCAAAGTGTAGGGATGGAGGATGTGGGAGGGAAGGTTGCTTTTTTGTGTGGATCCCAAACAGCACTCAAATGAGCATTGGTCTGCTGTTTCTCAACCAGCAACTGTAAAAACTAGAAAATCAGAATGAGTCATTTTAGGCTTCTTTAAAATATGACCTCCCCAAACGATTCCATTATTGGCCTTTAAGAAGCCATTAGAAAATAAAAAATAGTATATTTTTCCTCCTGGTAAACATAGTTGCTGTCATAATTGCACATATAAACACTCACAAGCATACATAAACAGAAACATAACTGGGTGCCATTTAATTAATAACCATACTCCCAATTCCTTCCCCTCCTTTTGGGATAGCAATCGTTATATGCAACCGCTAAGACAATGAAAATGCTTTTCCAGCTGCAGCATCTGGCTCTTTGGCAGACTCATTTAGTAGTTGTGTTGGCAGCTTTGAATTTGCCTCTGGGTCTATCATATGTTTATAAAGGCAATGGACTGTCAACCTACACTCATGTGTGTGCCTGTGTGTCTGTTTGTCTGTGTTTCTCATCTCTGTTTACAGCTGCTTTTTGCCTGTGTTTGTTCACAGAAAATAAGCATTAAACACAGAGAAAACCACAAACTACACCCTTATCTTTTACCTGTGCATATGACTATACTTCTTCAACTCTTGTCATCCTCCTTTCAATAAATATCCATTTCATTTGCGTCAAAGAGAACTCATTAGGCAGATTCTCTATGTTTTACAAGGAAATTGCACCTTTATGCGTGTCCATATACAAATAATTTCTTTGTGACTAAGACCCTTAATGCAGTGGTATCATAATAAATGGAAGGGGACATTTTTCATGTTACAATAATAAATGAGGTGTTAAAGGAATATCCTGATACGTGAGCATTTTATAACTACTGCTTGTTGCTTGGTGGCAGCTGTAAAGCAGGGCTCACTGAATTAGCTATGATGTACTACTCCAGGGTGATGTTAATTATTCTACTGTGGTAAGCATTTTTTAAGTAGCTGCTTCACATTTTTACGTGTTTAGGTGTAACCCATTGCAAAGGCAGTGTTTAAAGCACAGTTAAGTATCCCAGCTGAAGTGTTTAAGGGGAACATATTAAAAAATGCTACAAGACAGGTGAGGTGGAGGGAAAGAACTGAAGTTTTGAATGATCTTGCTATCTTGACTTCATATTTTAAAAAATAAACAGCAAAACTCATTTGTACAAGCACACATTATACATAAATCATGATTGTACACAAATATATATGCTACTATATGGGCAAATGGGTTGATATTTTTCTTCCCCATTGAAAAGACCTCAAATAAAATGTAAAAAATACTCTTTTCTTACCTAAATTCTCATGAAGTAAAAATTATCTGTCCAAAATTACAGGGGTGTAAAAGTGGGTGCATACTTACGGGTGTAGCATAGTCAATAGAACTCCCTGCAAATTATTTAAATGCACAAACTGTAGCACAGGAGAGTCTAAAATGAGTGTTGATACACTTCGCCTTCCTGTTTGTTATCACTATTGCCAGAAAAATGACCACATAGAAAAATATATGAGGATTATTTTCTAAAGCGAGTTGTAGGAGAAAGCATTTTTTCACGATTTCTTTTATTGATGTAAAATATACAACAACCTTGCTTTCCTATTTCAAGGCAGTTTTGCCCAGAGAAATTAAATGGGGGATGGGAAGAGTTTACAGAATGATAAATTAGAATTCATCAATTAGTATCTGAGAAGAGCCCCTTCCGGCAAATAATCACTATAAATACAGATGTGAACTTAAAATCATATTTTAAAAATGTCATTCCACATTATTGTAATTGTTTACTATATTAAAACAAAACAAAGCTTGTGTCCCCCAAAATCACCTGCAATTATATCTTTATGCTCATTTTGATTAAATTTGTAAACATCTGTAGAAATCTTCAGGGATCACGCAGAAGTCCCAATGAAAGAAATTTTACATTTTAAAACTTGAGACCTTTTATGTAAATTATTTTGCCTGTGGCCATTTCAGGAAGAAATGAAGGACCTGGAGGATATTACAGTTTTACATAACACTGGTGAGATTGTTGTCATCTTTGATCGCACATCAATTAGTCAAGATCTTCAATGATCATAGGCAAAGAAACCTAAACTCTTCTCCCCAGCTGAACAAAAATGTGTCAGAGATTCTAACTGCATAAATTATTACATTCTGTCCTACAGCAATAATAGTCCCTTTATGTAGACTTTCTGGTCACCTGGTATATCTTGGGAATAAAATTTTATTATGTTTTGGTTTTGCATATAACAATCAATGTATATTTTATTCTATTTTTGTGACCAGTACCACTGACATCAGATTAATCTTAAAAAGGCAGCGTTGCACTGAAAGTTTGGGCCTTCCATCAGCTCCTTCTTATGAATAAATGAGTCTAAAGATAAGGAAAAGTCTTTGAGAGCATTGCCCACCAAAGAAGTTCTCAAATAAAACAAAGAAACAAACCTGAAAGCCCATTCATTATTGTGATATTACTCATGGAAACCGGGTCTATCCTTCTTTCCTCTACTTCTCGTTTTTGAAACTTCACCACTTAAAGCTAAAAGCTACATTTGCCTTTACACCATGGGCACAGAAGTAAAATTTCTGACCAGTGCCAAAGTGCCAATCCCAGCAAAGTTTTCCTTTTCCCTACAGGTAGTATGAAACGGAGCCAGAACGACAGGGCCCCATCTGAGCCATGCCCAGCTCCCCCGGTCTGCACAAACCCACTCTATCAATCACGGCAGGATAATGCATAGTGGCTGCGCATGTGACAAGGAATGATGGAGTGCTGAGCACAGGCCCAGCTTCGCCTGTCGCTTTGTGCATTTGTATTTCTCCAGGGCCACTTTGAGTATTTGCAGAACTTGGGGGGGCCAGGAGGGACGAATTGTCATGCATTTTTAAAAATATCTTAATTCTCTTTGATTATCAAACAGCAATGTAATACGCAGACCTGGAAATGAACTGCAGGACAGTACGATCCTAAATTCCATCAAGGCAACATAACTGTACAAGATGTAATTTGATTAAGGGGCAGCCAATTTAATCTGGGTACAGCAAGCAAAAGATGCAAGTTTTTGCTATCTGTTTCTTCTTCATTATACCCAAGAATATGTGTCAGGATTTTACTTTATCATATCAGTAAGACACAAAAAATCTGAGTACACTCAAGATTCTTAGAGCCATAAACACTGGAACTTTGAAAATGAAAAGACAAGTCATTGTATGTCTTCAAAGGTATCCCTAATAATTTTAAGAAAGAGTTACTGCCTCATAATTATTTTTCATCAAAAAAGCTTTGAGTAAATGCACTTAAAAGATGATTAAACTCATTCTCCACTTTAAAAACTCACATAAGCAAGAAACATTGTTTTGTCTAAAGGAAATTCTCTCTGAATTAATCTGCAAAGGTGCACCATGTTTGATATTATAAAAAACATGTATCAGTTATTAATATATATGCTGGTCATATTAACCAAGGGGGTTTTTAAAATGGAATTGAATAACAGATTACAGATATCTATTGGAAAGCTGTGGAAAAGTGTTAAACAGCACAGTTAAAAACAAAATAATCAGGAGACATCATAAAGACATCCATGCAAATTCCAAGTGAAAATCATGTCAGCCTCCAAAATAATAGGAACGTTTTAATCCCTCTGAAAACAGACAGACAAAGACGAAATCCATTTTCCTTTTGTGACAGTTCATTTTTTAAAGTCTCAATATTGTTACACGTACAGGATGAAAAACTGTATTAAGAAGGGGGTACTGTAGAATACAATCTTTTATTCTCTTAATATGCTTTTGACAGCCGAGATAAAACGCTCAAACAAATCCTTCTCAGCATAAGTTTTTTGAGGGGAAAAATATGTTTGCTTCTAAGAAGTCCTGTGGCCGGTTTGAGGAGCCTGTTCCATGAGCCAGCGTGAGCGGACAAACAGCAGCGATGCCCTTTTCTTCAGCGGGGCTTTCTCACTGCAAGGACCGAGCCAGAGTTACCTCGCTAACAGCTTTTTTTGTTTTGCTTTTTAAGCCCGGTCAGTGACTGGGAAGCAGACAGTTTAGTTTCGATGCCGGCCGGCCGGCGTTGCGAGGGGCTACACTTATTGAAGGACAAAACTTAGGGCGAGAAGCGACCACAGAAAGCTGTCGGGGTGAACCGTGACAGACACTCTCTGCCGGGTTTGCTGGGTGATGCCCGGCTTGGCACAGCTGCCTGGTTTCTGCCGAATCCTGAAAATAAACGCGGGAAGCCGGGCAGATCCCCGCAGGTCTCGGGGTGCGCAGGGTTTGGGGAGAGCCTCCTGCTGCTGCCGCCCACCACCCGAACCCGACCGCGGCCACTCGGCGAGGGCAGCAGCATCGCCGCCTCCCCGGGAGGGCCCCGACCGGGGGATGCTCCGCCGGGCTCCCCCTTGCCACCTCCCTTCCTCCTTCCCTGCTCCCAGCCGGGCGTGCTCCCCTCCGTGCAGGGCAGCGGCAGCCGGACTCTCCTTCCCCGCAGGGTGCCCGCGGACCGCGGCAGCATCCCACCGGCTCCCACCGGTGCCACCTTCGACGGCACGGGAGCAGGCATGACGATGCCAGACAGGTCCGACCAGACCCGGTAGCGTCCTCTTGCCACGGCCTTTCTCCATGCCATGTAAAACATCTTTTAGCTCCAGAAAAAAAGCAGCGCTGCTCCCCCCTGCCCGCGCCGCTTCCCCCGCGGGGAGGCTGTAAAGGGAACAGCAGCCCTCGCTGCTAGTTAGAGCCCCCCACCAAAACCTGGGGGGAGGGAGGAGAGGATGAACAAAAAGAAACCGGGCTTCCCAAGTAGCCCTTCTTAGAGGGGAGGGAGAGAGAGCAAGAGAGAGACAAACATCTGGGGATTGGACCATATGCTAAAGCTTTGTCTTGTCCTTCAAAGTTAGGCTGCCCTTGAAGTGATTTGTCAGGCGGCCTAACTGTGACAGGGAGAATATGTAGCAGAGGAGAGAGGGATGAAGGTGGTGGAGGGGAGCAGGGCCCAGAGGCAGGGCAGAGGGGAGACAGGGAACGAGGTATGGACGGAGAAACATGAAAAAGATAGGGATGGGGGAGGCAGCAAGTAGCAGGAAAGAAAGTACAAAATAGCCTCTCTCTCCCCATCAGATGATGATTTTCATTTGAAGGAAACAGGAGGGTGGAAAGAGTGGAGAAAAGGGGAAAGGCAGCAGAGGAAGAAGGACAGGAGAGACAAAGACTGGAAGGGGGAAGCAGGAGAGAGAGCTGACTGAGAAGCAGTGGCTGCCGATGCTCTTTCTGCTGCCATCTCTTTTTTCCCTCTTCCCTTTTGCCCGCCAAGTGCTGAACTGATTAGAGTGTAATTAAGGCCATAAAACCCTCGGCTTATCCACCTGTTTATTCACTAAAGTCGCAGGCTCATCAGGCAAATTAGCTGCTTCCAGGCTGCACGTTGGGCCTAGAGCTGGCCTGATTAATGAAGTTTATTGGGAGCTGTTAAAAGCATTAACTGAAGGAAATCTCTGCAATTCGTCATATTTAAGGGATGGAAATTAAATCTCCCCATGCAAATGAGGGGAGACTCTGAAGCAGCTTCTTTTAGAGGTGACAGGGGTGGGGACATACAAGGGGCTCTCCCCCAGGCAAAGCCTCCTGGGGGAGGAAGGAGTTTGCCTGGTCTCAGCAGAAGGGGCTTTACAAAAAAGGAGTGACAGATTTTAAGGAACAAGAGCTCCTGGTCCTTGGAGACCCAAATGCAAGAACCAGACCCCAACTGAGGTCCTGTGGTCCTTTTGATGTTTTTCTAAGGGCATCTCTTGAGGTGCCGAGGCATTGCCAGGGAAGTTCCTCCAGACAGGGGCTTGCAAGGCAGCTGCCATGGTAGGTGGTTCTGTCGCCCTTGGTCAGCTAAGCCATCTCCAGATTATTTCTACCTCACACATTTTGTACTCTTAGCTGTTACTCACATTAAGTGGCTTCAACATAAGTACAAATGTTTGCCTAAAATTTAAAATAGAAAATGTGCTTTTAAGCAGCATTCATTAAGCAACATTGAAACTGTAACAGTAGATGTTCTAGCTGACAAACACCTAAGAAATATATTAAGGGGAGATGGTCTAATCAGCAAGGAATCCTATCAGGAGCTGAATATTCACCAGTTTAAAAAGTGGTTTCTTCTGGCATGTCAATCTGATTTTATTTCTGACATGAATAGCATTTATCATACCCGAAGCTTCATGAGCCACAGCGTTTTTATATTAACAATTTATAATAAAAGAGAAATTACAAAGGGTCACAACAAGGAGTGAATGTCCTGAGGAAGGCATAATGAAAAGAAAGGAAGGTTAAAGAAAACATCTTGGCCTTGCTATTTTTATTGAGTGTTCAGCTCACAATGGTATTAGGTGTACAATTTATTTATTCTGAGTATTTTCATATGAAAAGAAGAAATCACTGTCATCTCATATGAAAGGTATTTGTACCCAAATACTGAGTTGCGAATGTGATAGGGAGGGAGAAGAGAGAGAATTCATATGATGTAATTCTTATTCTGTATGCTTCTCCGTCTAATTATTACAAAGCTAATTATTTGTTACAATTATTGGATTAACACTTTGCTAATCAGTTTTCTTCTCCTTTGCAGAACAGCACCAGCACAGTAAAATGCAAAGTGAGAATGTTGTCTGGATTTTCAACAGCAAATTAGAGTGCCATTTTCCTTATGTGCAGATTAGTTCAACTGCTTTGTGATTTAGGACCAGTACAGCATATTCTGTATCACATCCTACTATGTAGCATCTTTGTTCCTAAAGTGGTCATTTTTGGTTGTGGAGACTATTTGCCCATAGTAAAATGTCCCTCTCCTCATAGTGTCTCCCACCAGGAAAGTTTCACTCCTCAAACGACTCTGTGGGGCAGGTTGAACCACTTACCTTCTCCAAACGACAGTTACAAAAACACTGACTAGGACCAGGGCAGTCCCCTGCACACACACACAGAGTTCTAAATGTACTCCATGCATATTTTTTGAAATATGTTTTTAAAGACACATGGTGCCCTTAAAACACACAGCTCAGCTGTTATGCACAGCAAAGGACTGCATCAGCTGCTGGTAAACACAAACCCCAAACCAACCCAAAATGTTGTGGCAATTTCAGCATCTGTACTATTTTATAAAGCTAATCAGTAGAGTATGCTCCTAATGCTGCATGCAACACAACAGAGCAGGTTCCTACTGATATTTCTGGGGGAAAGAAAGAAAAGAATATCAATGAGAAAGTACTATATTATTGTTAACTGCAAGTTAGCAAAGCATCTCCAAGACAATTAAATGGCAGCAGTATTTTCTAGTTATGAGTTTAATTGCAGAAATGCAAAGAGTAATTGTAATCAGTTCATTTGTGGCTACATTTTTTTTCCTTTGGCACACTTTAGGAGCATTTACTATAAATCTATATTAGCACAAAGTGATTTTAATATTGACTGATAAAGTGTTTAAATTTCAGGCAAAATAAACTCTTTGGGGTTCTCATTGAATGAAGAAGAGATCTGTCCAAGGCAATGTTTGTTCCAAATTAGCAGATTTCTTTAGAAGATTACTTAAATGAAATTCAATGACTTGTGGAACATACTGTCAAAACACTTATTTTTCGTGATTACCAGTTCCTCCAATAAATTGATTTACCCCATTATGTGGGGTCTTTTAGTTCCGCCAGTAATGGGATATACTACTTGCAACTTTTTCTTTCTGTTTCAGAAATAGAAAACTCTATTTAAGGAGAAATATTTAGAAGAATCATGAAAAACAGGTGGTTTAGTTATAGACAATATTTGTTGATATCTCATAATCTGGTGGAATATCAAGTTATAAAAGATTTTAGGTGAAGAATGATATAACACTGCAGTGGTTGAGCACTCTCAGCCCCAACAATTGTGATTATTTATATTGTAGGCTCTTCTTCATGAGCAGTTACAGCTTTGACAGGGATATTTTCCTCCTTGTTGAAACTTTCATTATAAGATTTTCTTCTGGAGTCCCAGTCAAGCACAATTAAAAAAAAAAAAAAGCAGTTATTTAAAGCTGCTCTCCATGTACATGTACAGAACCTTGGTCACTAAAGTAAAAGGATACTGAATTGCAGAATTCAGGTTGCATAAACAGGCAGAAATCAGTATGTCTCTAAACCCACAAAATACTCACTTAATTCCTTCCTTTTACATCAATATATCAACTATTGTAACACTGGTATGCCCAAACTCCAGATAATCTTCATGAGAATACTGAGATAGTTGCAATTTTTCTTTCACTTGCCTGATTCAACAGTAGTGGAACCAAGGCAAATTTTATCACAGCAGAAACTACATTATTGCACATTCAGAACTAAATTTAGCCCTCCCAGATCAAGAATGATCTTGCAGTCAGGGCCAAATTATTCTCTTTAACTGTGCTGTGCAAAAGATGTCCTAAATTATGAAGACCCTGCTTTATCCTTGAATAAGCACAGAAGACACAGAGACCTCGGTGGGAGGAGTAAGAGCTGCTGTTATGGTCAGAATTCAGTCCTAAGTGACCTTCTGCTTTTGCATGTGGTCTGCTACTCAGGCACATCAAGGTTGGAAAGGATACTATTTAACTGCACCTATTTTTTTTTCTTTTCTCCTGATAGTTTACTAAACTATCAATGATGCAATTTTTGTGGCTTAATTAATTCTTTCACACTGCCTCCGTCCATCTCAGTCATATTTAAATATTTCCTCTTATTAACATTTTACAGCATGTTTTTCAGCTGTGGGTAGACCCACAATGTTAATGATCGACAATTATCTTTCTTACTTATCTAAGAACTTTAATGAAGCTTCATTAAAATTAACATGACAGGATATTACTGGAAGAGTTGCACACAAAACTTTTTTTCATCTATAACCCTCCCTCCCCCCCCCCCCGCCCCCGCATCAAATAGAAATTTCAGCTTAATGTAGTTTTCTGGGCAACAATTAGTGCATTCACCAGGAATGTTTTCTTGAATAGCTTTGCAAAACTGGGACCTACAGGGGAAAACACAACTGTGTCCTTTAGAGGGATCTACTGTACCTTAGCACTTAGTTAATCTCCTCGTCAAACACACTCAAGAAAATGAAAGCTGCATGTCACATTGTCAGTGTGAGGAATTGGCTAAACACTTTGCATTTGATTCTGTTTTTCAGAAAAGACAACGCATACTGGGAGAAAGCAGCCTGAATAGTTATATCTGGAGTCACTGTAAATGTAAATATGCTTTCATGTGTAGCATCTTCACTGACAGTCCAAAATTACAGCCTGATATATTATAAAAGCATCAAGAGGCATTGCTTCTGACATGCTGATTAACTATAGGAGCTGCACCTTAAAACTCGTTTTCAAAGGCAGATCTTTAGAATGCTTTAAAAAATGCTCTGTGAACTAAGGCAAAGTAACAAAAAGATATGCACATATTGTTCATACAATTGCAGGCTAAACTTCCATCAAACCTCCCAAAAGTTAGCTTGTGTTTTAAATACACTTCTAGTTTAGTATTTTTAAAGATTAAAAATCAAGCTATTGTCATTTTATTTTGACACACAAGATGATTTATTCTTGATTTATTCTGTTTCGATATCATGTCTTTCCAGGGGAGAATTACCCCTTTATTTCCAAGTAAATCTAAATTGCAACAGCAAGTGTTGTACTGTCATTTTAATGACAGCAGTAGACTTTAAGTATGGAATGAATCAATTATTTCAAGCACAGCCCCTGTGTAAATCACTGATGGCAAACCAACCTCAGGATTATAAAATGAATCTTTGACAAGTATTCAAGGTTTCAGCATATTCTCAATAATGAGGATTAAGTACCTACTATCTGTGAAAGAAAAGTTTTATTCACTTACTAAAGGATATGTGAGCAATCATTAAGAGAGGTCAGATTAACTGAGGTACTTTTTAAAAAAGGGCATCCAGTACAACATCTGCTGGAAAATCAATGATAAATATGTCAGTTTTTTTCAGAAAAAGGGAAAGATTAAGCGTAAGGCAGTGTAATGGAATGACTTAATGCTCTGTTTTTAACGAATGGAGAGGAATTATAATTACATCATAAACTATCATTATGAAACTTTTTGACATATTCATGTCAAGAAAGAGACTCTTCTTGAATCAAGAACAAATAGTGATTTCTGCTATCCATGGGCGATTCAGTCAAGTTCAAATAAATCCTGATTCTACACTGAGAGAAGATAAAAAGGCCTCTGGACTACTCTGGTAGACAAACATATCCTTGTATTTAACGGTTTTACAAGAAGAGAGAAATTGAATTCAAAGTTCTAATCATAGTTGAACTGTGAAAATGGAAATATTTTTTGTTTGATTATATGTCAATAGTGCATACACTTTTTGAGAAGCCTTTATAGTAAATATTTCATATCACTTTGCTCTCTTTGCCAGTACCTAAACAACATTGCATTGCCTTTTTCTTTTTAATTTCCACAAAATAATGCAAAACTGAGAAGCAGTGTTATTATAATTGTAGACCAACATAATTTCATGATAGAATAAAGCATTGTGTTCTGTCATAATTTGTATTTTAATTATTAATGAAAGCCTTTGCTTTAACTGTCAGAATTTTTTATTAATGTCTTATGATATTTGCATACTCTTTGCCTTTATATAGGGAGAGGATATAGAGGGGAATATATATTTATTTCCAATGTATTTGTATGTTTTTTACCTGGAAGATTTGGTTTTGAAAGCTTTAAACAATTGACATCACATTGATCAAAAGATGCTTTATATACATGAGGATGTGAGAATAACAAAAAAAAATCTACAATAATACTGCACTTTACAGTTTGGTATTCCCTTGAAATAAAGCAAAGCTACTTTGACTGAAAACAAATCTCTGCTGTTTGTAACAAAATAATATGCCTGTTTATTTATACTGCTGCATTTCCATTACATTATTTTAACAAAATTATATTTCTTTTATTTGTGTTTGTGCTTGTGCATATTTATTCCTTTTTATGGCACAGTGTGCTGTCTCTTTGGCCCAATATGGATGATTCATAGTTCAATATTTTCATTCTGCCCTAAATGGTCAATTCATTACAAATTAATTCAATGTTTCTAAATTTTATAAACCAGTGCATGCTTTTAAAAAATAATACATTCTGCAGTAGGAATGAGAATGTTAATAACTCTAATAGGAAAAACATAATTGCATAATTTTGCAATAACTGAATTTAGGAATTAATCAAATATAAGTAGGTACATTTTTAAAGTATAAAATTTAGATAAATTATGAGTATATTAGAAAGGAATATTATTAAATAGTTACAGGTCAAATTACTGAAAAAAACCCATGAAAATAAGCATTTCTCTTAAGAACATTTCTGCAAATGAGAGTGGCTATAATTATTTTGTTGTCTGTTTATCTAAGACAATTAAGTTGTTAAATGCAAATTATTTTGAGCTGTTGAATATGAACATTTTGCTGCTTCTCCATACCAAGTGTTATCGTATTCCTTTTGTGCATTTCAGAGATGATTTTTTCTAACTGCCCACTTTCCATTATGATTTTGAAGTATGAAATTGAAGTCACTGGCTTGTCAGAGAAGCAGTAGTTTATGAAAAGGCCATTGCTTGGTAAAACCTGCTACAATTAGCTTTCAAATGATCTGAAAGAGTTACAGTATACACTTAAAAAACCAGCATGAAGTGCGATGCTGAAAAGCCTTACGAGCTTTTGCAGAAAACAAAACTGAAGGGACTCAGGAAAATGTAAGCGCATAAAACATTTCTTTCCATTGTGCAAAGGGCTGAGGTTTTGCAGTAAAAGTCTGGCATCTGGTGGTCCCAGGAAGCAATGGCATCCCACTCCAGAAGGAAACGAGGCAGTCACACTCTGAATTAGCTCATCAGCTTGTAATAAACTAATTACTTCAAGCGTATGCATGTGTGAGGAGTCCTGCTTCTGAAGGACCCCTCGGTATTCAGTGCCACTGGCTGGTTTTTGTTTTCATCTCAGAATGCCTGTATTTCCTCCCAAAGAGGGAAATACTTGCACGTATACAGAATCAGGATGAGTTTTGAAATGCGACATGCAACCCTCAGCAGAAGACAGGGGAAGAGACTTACTGCCATTTCCCATCAATAATGCTTGGAAGACTGGAAAATAATTTTAGAACAAGACCCAAGGGTGCCATTCCAAGAAAGGGGATTTTCTTCTATTCTCTGGTGAACCTTAACAGTATGTCATCTCACAATCAAATTTATTAAAAACCATTCCTTCCTATGTTCCTCAAAGAGGACTGATTCAGAAGAGGTTGTGGGGGTTTGTGTGGGTAAGGAGACCAGAAGAGACCTTCAGAAATACCGAGTATATTCCCTCTCTTTTCACAGCCACATAACATAATCCCTGTGAACAAGAGACAAAGAATTAAGATTTTCACTTTTTTGACCAAAAGACATTTCCCAACTCAAAGTACTTTAAAGAGTTAAGAATTATCTTGAAAGTTTTCAAGCTGTCTTTGAATTAAATAGTACTTTATCTTTCCCTCTCTCACATATCACATGAACATTTATAAACAATGGCAAAAAAGCTCTATAACTCTTTTAGTTTCCTCTTTCCAGATGGACCCCCCATTTTCATCACCTTGCTAGCTCTTCCCTGAGCTTGTTTATGTTTTAATCATCCCTTTTGGACAAAGATGGCCAAAATTGCACCGTGATTCACATAAGAACTTTCCTGAGCTAACACTAAACAGTCTGGTTCTCCGTCTTTGTGGAAAACACCTCTCTGGATGTAGTCTTTCATTTTCCATGGCTACAGCATGGGCAAGTTTACAGCACTGCATGACCATATTGCATCCATAGGTCACCTCTTCATCTCAGAATATTCCCAGAGAAGCTTCATTAATAATCTTCCTCCAGCCTCCTTTTCAATATTAGCTAATGTCTTCACTCTTCACCTGTCTTATAATTTCCCCTACTAATGCCAGTCTTTCTTAATTTGTTATTGTTTCCCATCTGTCAGACTTCTGAATGCTTGACTGAAGTTCAGAGGGGTTATATCTCTGATATGTTGTCTTGAAATCAAACACAGATTTCATCTCTTTGCATCTGCCTGCCTCTATTTCTTTAAGAATTATTCTTTCCTTAAAAATTGGGTATAAAGACTTAGACAAAAAAAAAAAAGTGGATCTAAAATATCCTCCAAATTTATTGCTCCCTTCTTAAAGACAGGTACATTAGCCATTTTTTAACTACCTGGTGTCATAGAGAAAACAGATGTAGTCCAATATTTGATACCATGCTTTTTATCCCAGATGCCAAATCTTGCAGTCAAGCCCTCTGACTTGAGCCCATTCAGGACTTTGGGGTTGTACTTTTCAGTATATTTTAAGCCTTTTCAAGGTGTAACTGAGCTTGACTTTTGACAAGCAAAAAGCTTATATTACGCTTTTGGACTCAAAAGCTAGGGGTTATTTTGCTGATCTCTTTTCATATCTTGTACTTTGCATGTTTTGTCTAGTGCCTTTTCAAGGTTACTATTTATCCAGTTGGAAAGTTTCTCCCCTTGAGCTGCAAAAAAGTTCTAGGTAACACTAGAAATCCTGACATAATGACATACCAGATCTCTTCCATATCCAAGTCCTTCAGCTTCCCTGCAGACCTGCTTATTTTTTTCTTTTATTTTTCCTTTCTTCTCTAAATAAAATGGAAGGACATTTAAGGATGTCTCAACCCAGGTATTTAGTAAACATTCTTTTATAATGCAATCCTGTTTTTAAAAAGAGTAATCTAAAAGAAAGAAAAATAATACAGATAGTTATGAATTTGCATGCTGCTTTCTCCCTATACTTCTTCCAGTGTCCATGCTGCTTCTCAGGGAAGGACCATAATCATTTCTGTATGTCAAGTACATAGAACCACTTTGAGTACAATAAAAATGAGTAACATTGAAGTTCTGCTCTTTCACCGAGCATAAAGAATAGGCTGACCTATGCAACACTTCAAGGGTCTTACAGATTTGTGCCATGCTTGTACAATAAAGGAGAAAAAACTGAATATGGCTTATTGCTGTTTTTAAAAGAGAATTTTCGAGTGTGCTTCAAATGGTCACATGCAGCCTGTACAGGAACAGGCAAGTGATTATATCCCTTTCAGAAAAAGGGCAGTTTGGGCTTTTTCATTGCACAGCAACATGGAATAGTATTGAGCTGATTAAACTGTCTGATACACCAAGAACAAAGAAAAACTCTGCTGGTAACAACTTCGACTTCCAATTGGCTCTTAGAGTGACATTTTTGATGATACAAGCCAGGCAGAGGTGCCTAACTCATGTTAACGATGATAATACCACACTAGAATTTTTCATAAACTTGAAGTGAGATTCTCTGTTATTTTCCTTTTCACAGACAAAGAAATAGACATAAAAATGAGTGTGATTTCCTCAAAGTAATTCAGGGCAAGTGGCAGAACTGGGATTAGGCTTCAGTGGTCCTGCTTCCTACACAGAGCAACTCCCAACACTCCTGCCGCTGGAACATTTCCATGTTCCATGTCTAGCCCTGCTCCTTTCCTTTCTCCCCTCCCAACCATCTTCTGCCTTGGTTGTCAGATAATTGTCTTCCCAAAATTATAAAGCCCCCTCCTTGTCCCTCTCACTCCTTTCCCTTTCCCAGATTTGTTTTCATGTCCAGAACACCATGGAGGACGCATTACTTCTCATGAACAAAAGATTTGAGTGCTGTTCCAGTTCTTATTCAGCCCTGTAGCACTTTCCCTACAAACACATGAAGGGCTAGGAAACAACAGAGACCACAGGAGAAATCTAGAAGATATATATGTGGAAAGGATTAATCATTCACAATAGTTGATGAGTGTTGTAGCTGTGTCAGTGCAGGACTAGCCTCCCTTGTAAGCACAGGAAAGGCCACTGGTCCATGCACGGCCACCTGGAGAGCCGACACTTTATTATGAACTATCCCCTTTTCCCATTAGGCTTTGAAGTCACATTGAGAAACTCAGGAGGTCCTATTATAGAGAATTACCTCACTGTAGCCAACGGTATAAAAGTAGAGAACAGAACAAGGGTCTCTGCCATACATTTACCTTTCAGTCCTATCTGTGAGCATTTCCTGCAGAATAAAGAGAAAAAAACCTTCAAAATTATGCTAGTATATAAAAATACTTCTATTGCATATGAAATTTGGGGAACAATTTTCAACACTTCTTTTTGCTGAACTGTGCCTGCTGTAGAGACCAGCATGAATTCTCAAGGCATTGTGCGAGCAACAAAGGCTGGGGTCAAGTCTCATCTCTCACTGTATTTGCAAAGCATGCCTGCCATTGTCAGTCTTGTCAACTCTCATGGTCTCTTTGCTTTTTACCCTGTGCTTACCCCATCTCTTCTTTCATTAAAAAACACGAAAGTTTCTGTCCTTGTGGATTTGCAAAGGGAAAATAGAATCCCCAAGGGCTTAGAAACCAGGCAGCAAATTAATACTGCCAACACTGATTATTCTTTGAGATTCTATTATTTTAAAGGCAGTCTCCTGACTTTCAGGGCCTGATTCGTGGCTTCTGAACTGTAAAGTTCAGCCATCCTTGCACTTGGCAAGCATCTGGAAGTGAAATGTGTGCAACCAAGCTATATATATAATTCTGTAAAATGAGAGCTGTTTATCTCAGTAGCTGAAATATTCATTATTGAAAATAAGCATTTCAGCATTCAGAGAATGAATCATGTGGGCTGAGAATAACAATGATCTGGGAAATAGCAAAAAACCTGCATGTCTCTACAGTGTCCTAAACAGATACAGCTGAGAGGGTCTGACCTTGCACAGGGTAGGTGGGATGAAAACCTTGCCTGACACATAGGTACCCATCCTTACTTCAGGTTTGATCCTTTCATTTCAGCTTGGCTGCTCTTGCTGGTGGCTGGGACCACTCAGAATGCCAGAAAGGAATTAATGCTGAGTTTGCTGAGAGGAGGAGGATGATAATGAAAGGGATCAAACTGGAAAACATCAACCATTTCAATTTAATTTTTCCAGAATATTTTCTTGTTTGGTTGTGTGTTAAAATGAAATGCTTCCTGCATTTTGAAAAAACACCTGCCATTTGGCCAAACTTTAGGTCTGAGAAGTGTCACTGCTTTAATGTTACCACTAAATCTCCTCAGATTCTTCCTTTGTTTCACTTTATTTTCACACAGAAATGTTGCAAGTTACAGACAGCATCCTCAAAGGTCAGTGCTGCCAACTGCCTTTGGCCCAGACCTAGATAAATGAAAATGGACAGTCTTGAAAATGGAAATACCAGGCACTAAAACTGAGAATTTTTCTGTTCTGTCACTCTGGTGACTTTGCTTCCTGGCACCAGTTCATCAGATTAAAAGGAGCCTTCAATCTGAAATGTCGAATGAACAAAAAAGCAGCACATGGATATGGAAAAAATATACAGACTGGGACAAGGATGAAGCGCAAGTTCTCTAGTTTAGGTTAGTTTTGCTTTTTATAAGGATAGAAGGTAAAGTAGGGACAACTGGCATAAACCATGATGGAAAAGCAGATGTTATGAGGGAAGGCTAGGGTAAAGAATAGTATGTAGTAGCTGTTTGCCTCTGGCAGTGGCATTGGGTTTGTTCAAGCTGGCATGTTAAATGGAGTCTGTTCTCTTTAAAATGCCAGCCTCCGAGGCAAAGCCAAGCTGAGCTTTTTTGCCAGCTTCAGCAATAACATTTTGATGTGCAATTTCCACATTGATATGATTAATTGTTAAATCAAATAAGAAGCTGTGTGATGGAAAAGTCATTTAACTGATTTGCCAAAGTGAATAAAGTATGATCTAATCTTGTTTACAATCAAACTGGGAAGGCATTTACTAATAAATCCAGAGGCCTCAAAAAAGTGGAAAAAAATAGTTTCTTTCAGTGCTTCCTTAGAAAACTGCTTCTGTCTCTGGTTCTACATCGACAATTCTAATAGGACTGAGCAAGGTCCATAAAACCAGTTTCTTAACCAAGGATGCTAGATGGGAGCAGAATCACTGACTGATCACAGCTGTAGCTGCAATCCACAGGGATGAGCTTCAGAGGTGCAATATGTTACACCAAACAAACCAGGGCCTTAGTATCAGAAACTTCTAAATTAAATCCCTGTGTGCCTCATTTTCTGCTCCTAAATGAGGATATAACAACTTCGCTACACGGCAAACATGAAGATAAACTAATCCAGGTTTGTAAAGTCAAACTGAAGTTGTGTGCTCACAGTATGAGGCCATACTCTGAAAACTGAGAACAAAAGGAATATTAAACAGCTGCTTCTTTAGCAAGCATCGTGCTGCCCATGCAGTGAAGGAAACAAAATTCTTATAGAAAATACGGTTCATGATTGTGTGATTTGAGTTGTTACCAAACATGATCAGACAGGGAACTGCTTTACCCAGGCTCTGAGTCCTGCAACACAGACTTCCCCCTTAAAGTTCTTTTCACAGGTATGTTTTGGGTAGTGTCTTAGCATCCTGAAGACATATGGGAAAAAAGAATAAAGGGTTTATACTTTCTTTCAAGAAATAACAACTCATAGCACAAAAATAAAAAAACTTTAGCCTTCAACACTGACCTTTGACTTTTGCCCGGTGTCATCCAGCACCAAAGAGTGGGTCTGCCTGTGTAATTTTGTATGTTGATGCCATTAGGAGCCCTTCTGTGGAAAATCTGGGACTTAGGACATGTCAGACCAGCAGGGAGATGGAAAAAATAAAATGGCAAAAGGAAGTAATCATAAAAGTTAATAAAATCTAGTTGATGTTGAACTAAGAGAATCAATAACAGTGTGGTGGGATCTCGTGTGTGCCACCTCTTTCAGAAAATATAGAGTTCCCTTGGATCATGTGTCTCCTATCCACATACTAATGAAAGGCAGTCTGACATAAGATATTAGATGTGATTAGATCACATCCTAAGATGATATAGCACCAGTAAATGTTTTCTAGCCTGGCATTAAAAGCTGAATGTTTTTGGTAATGAGCCCATCCTTTTTAATTCTGCCACTTAAAAATGTTTTTAAATGTTTCATCAAACCCATATACAGTATTAACAAGTGCTGAGGCAGAAAGGGAACCTATTGATCACAAGTGATACATCTAGAAGCAATACACTGTTTACTGTGAGTTGTCTCTCAACTGGATAATGATTCAGTCATTTACATGAAAGTCCTGAAAATAAAAGTCTAACACTGTGATACTAATTCTTTCTGAAGGAATTCCATTGCCGAGATAGAGTTTGTAAAGCACTTCACACAAATTTTATTGAAACTACTGTAGTGCTTTATTTGAAGGATATGGAAGCACATAAAGTATTGTGCTGTAAATTTAGTAATGAAGGGCCACAAATGGCTTGTTAAAGATCCCTGTGTGGATGACAAGTTTAAGAGAAAGTATTGCTAGACTAATGTAATTTTTAAGCATTTTGGTCAAAAAAAAATCCTGTCAAGAAAAGTGTCCTCAGATAAATAACTTCATTTGTCATTCTAAGAATAGTATCTTGGTTGAACGCATGATTTGGCTTCTCTCAGAAGTTTTATCACCTAGCTGTAAACTGATCAGTTCAGCAACCTGAATTTCCACAAAGTATCACTCAAAAAATGGTGAGTTTGGGCTCAGCAAATAGTTTGCAACGAATAATTTACCCAAGATGGCTAAACTCTTTTTCTGCAACTTTTGAGCAGCTGCTTAAATTTATTCCCTATTTAGACTTACTGTGTAGATTAACTGGAAAACCACCAGATAAGGAAGATTTGTCATTAGTTCACAGAAAACTTTTGGTGGGTTAAATCCAATTGGAGAAGCTTCATAGTTTTGATGCTGAGCCTTGATTGGTATCAAATTTTCATTTAGAAAAATACTATTAGACACATGACTACAAATGCAGCTTTGAAATGTTCTTTTATCCAAACAGTCAATAACCTTTTTTATTTAAAAATTTTCAAGGAAAAAAACACTTAAGAAAGGATTGGACTTAATGTAATTTGTCATAATCTAAATCTGTGGAAGTTTAAGACACATGCTAAACTCTGGACCAAAAAATTAATTTCTAGAATTCAAGTGAAAATTTTTGCAAGATTTTCTGCAGCTTCACTAAGCATCCCCTGTACATTGCTATTAAGTTCAACAACTCTGGAAGTTTCCAAAAGCTTGGGCTACTGAGAGTGAGGCGCAAAAAAGCAAAACCAGCAAGATTTAAGATGATGTTGTACATTCCTTAAGAACTCTTGAATTTAGTGCTCGTGACTGGTTTGAATAATTCCCAAACAATCAGAGTCTTCTTCAATAAAAGAACATCAGAAGCAGTACCAATGCTATTCTTTGTCTGCTCAGAAGTGTCAGGAGCCACCATGCCTCAACTCTATATTTTCTCCTGTGGCTGCCAGTTCATGATGATAGTTTTTGTCTCTTCCTTTGATTAACTGAACCACAGCTATTGACTCAATTCATAGAGACCATCAAAAAGCTTCACAACAGAATGCACAGGTCAGTGCTGAACTTCCTGTGGCGAAAATAGTGATAGTATTACCCCCCAAAAAAAGTTTAAAGGGTCTGATATTAACTCTTGGTATCAGTCCTTTGCTCTAGCTCTAGTCAGCTGCACCAAATAAACCTTAAAAAGGGCAATTTTAAAAGTATTTACCGTGATTGTTTGCATTGAAGACACAATTTGTGGAAGAAAAGAAGCACAAGTGTATACAAAGGAGTCTCTCAGTGTAGTATTGCACACTGTCTTGTCCTGAGAACAGGTATGTGTGAGCACACAGAGGCAAAATTACCCATACTGTTCAACAGTAAAAAACATTTGTAGAGTGATCATGTACAGCTCCTCCACTCCAGTTTGACAATGAAAACAGCTCAGAGCTGATAGGATTCTCCATCGGTCACCCCATCATGGTCTCTGCATGGGAAGAAGATTTAAGAGAGCTTATCAGTCCTGTCACTCTGGGGCAATGGATAAACATGCTGGGATTTTTTTAAAGCCTTCCTTTGGTCCACCTGGCATCAATCAACAGAAGTGACAAACCCCCTGACAGAACAGACAACTGTCAGCAGATGAGTGGTTTAGCTTTTTTTGTTTGTGAACTTTCATACTGTGGCAGAAAAAAGGAACAAATGTGAAACCGAAGCCCCGGACCTTGAAGCACTGTGAGAGAATCAAAGACCTTGGAAATTCACACCCTGAAACTGTTGTGAAGCAGACCTGAACTGGAACAGAGAGATAAAGTAATATAAGATTATTCTTTGATAGGAAAACAACAGTGTTCAAGCAGCAAGAACAAAACACTCTGGCACGCAATGTAAGTGCAAACTTTCTGCTGGTGTTATCAGGAGGCAAAGTCAGAGATTGAAGGGAAACCACAAGCAAGATCGCTGTAATTGTCCTTGGGGATCTCCAGTGAGTCTCTGAAGGCTCTGCACCTTTGAGGTCATATCTCTATCTGAATGTAGAGGTGCCTTATTTTGTCTTTTACATCAGTGAATATGATTAAACTCCTGCTGTTGTGCTAAATTTCAAAGATTGTAAAAAGTCAGGGGAATTAAAAAGGTCACTGCAGTATTTCATTTCAATAGCAAATCTGTGGAATAATGTTGTACAAGTACATAGGAAACTGCTTTGAAAAGAGAACTTGTTGGTGACTTAGTTCTAGTGAAAAAGAGTAGGCATTTGGAAAATGGAATTCTGCTTCCTAAAACTGTAATTAGAAATGGGCAGACAATTAGAAATGGGCAGATAATTAGAAATGGACAGAATAGATGCCTTTCAAACATAAAAGTGCAGAAAATAAGCACAATTCCCAAATATTTGTGCAACATATGCATTTTGTATCCATCCATTTACAAATGGCAAATTCTGCTTCCATACGGTATATGTTGATGATAAATCCTTTGTCTAGAAAGATATATTCCATGTGGAGACACAGAAAACAAGACTTCCATATAAAATGTCAGAGAGCAGGTAAATGTTTCAAGCCCATTTGTAAAAAAATCTAGTATATTTCTGAACTTTAAACAAAGCTCTTATTCCTTGTGTATACCTAGATTTTTGAATATTCTCATATTTACTTTCTTTCAGTTTAGTCAGACACATTTCTCCTTATGAAGCCATGGATCAAGATAATTTCTGCTGGTTTACAACTTTGCTAATGCCAGTAGACATGTAGCTCTGCAAATAATAAACCTTTACTTCAGGAACAGAAAAAAATACAATTCCAACAGTGAACATGGAAACTGTGGACTTGTCTGAGGTCTGCAGGACAGAAGTTCTAACTGAAGATGGTACGCAAGCATGAAAAGTTCCAGGCATATTTAATGTTCATGGAAACTTAGCAGCTTGAAGTTAAGCACCCGACTAAATGGGAACCAAAAAGGACAAGTTTAAAACAATGCTTTGTACATGTCTGAAGACTATTAAATTTTATGAAGTTGCAAAATCTGGCAATACCAGAACTAAACTTTACCTGAGCAACCCAAAGATACTCTTCCAGGAAAAATCCTGCGGGGCTTTTTATCCAGGCTTGTTCAGAATGGCTGCACCACCAGGGGAATTTTGCTATTAGCTTTTCAAGATCTACACTCTGTCTTAAAGGGTTTTAGGGTTGAGGGGGTTCTTTGTTTGCTTGTTTTGTTTTGAAAGGCTTACAGATCAGCTCACTTGAATGACAGAATTATACCCCTTAGATGAAGACCATCATCTTGCAAGATATCAATCACTGATGCCAAAGTCTTTGAATGTTAAATTCTGAAGCTATCTCCAGAATTTTTAGCAGGGATAAAATGTTTTTCACTAGCAGGAGTCTCTGCTAAAATTTACCAAGTGCATAAGTGAAAACAGAATGTTTATAAAAAATATTCAGCAATCTCAAGAACAGAAGGTGCCTTTGTGGAAGATATAGCAAACTGAAAAGCTGCTTAGTGTTTTTGAAACTTGGTATTTCTCCGATGCCTAAATTCATAAAATAATTTATATTTTTTTTACAGGTCAGAAAATTATTTCGGGCTGTTCCAGCAAACTGGACAATAAAGAAATCTAAGAGGAATGCTTAGCTGGCTATTTTGTTGAATAGGCATCAAGCACAGAAAAAATGCAACCCTGTTATCATTTCTGCACATCACCTATACACTTTGATGACAATGGACACAGAATTGATGCTATCAGACCTTGAGGAATAAATTAATGCTGTGGAATACACACTGATACAAAACCAAAGGGAAAGTAAATTAATCTTCTAACACTGAGAGGTGAAACAGAATCCTTAAAATAAGAGGAGATCTCAGTCCCTACCTTTTTTTCTTTTATTTCCCAAACCAAACCTTAATGGTTTTTCAGGCTACAACATCTCTGTCACTTTCTCCACTGTGCTGACCCCAAGCTAGCACTGGTGTATGAGGGGATATAAGCAACACAGAGAATTTGCTTTCACTAGCAAGGAAATTAGCCCTCTGTCATTTGAAAACTAAATTTTCCTTTTGCTCTTTACCCAAGAGCTACTTTCTGTGGTATCATTGTCTAACAGTTTTAGATAACTATTTTTGTGGCACTTTCCAGCGTGGGGGAGAAGGTGTCCTTGAGAGCACTGGTGTGTTTTGGCTGGGCAGTATACACAGATGCATCCCGACAGGTGTAATTGTGCTCTGCCCGTGCTCCCTGGTGGCTGGAGGCCAGCCAGCTCTCATCAGGGCGCTGTGCAGTCGTCGCACTGTCACGCAGAGCCCCAGCAGCCCGCAATGCCTCCGTCAGCCTGAGCATGCCCACAGGTCTTGGAGTGGGTTATCTGAAAGCCTCAAGGTGTATCACAGAGATGCACACACTCTGTTTTACCAAACCCACAGCCCAGCAAGGTGCAGGGGGTGTTTTCTGCCGTGCTGAGTCAAAACAGACCACGCAAACTACCCACCCTCTGAGCCGGCTTCCTGCAGGGATAGGTTGGTGGCACTGGGTGTCCCAGACTGATCCCCATCTGGTTCTGTAAACTGTGGTACACCCATGTTTTCTGCTGTCTCTCGAGGCATCACACCCTTTGACAGGATCAACACAAGTGCTTACCTGGTAGTGTTGGCAATGTTGAGAGGCAGCACTCCTCATCATCACTGCCCTTTTGCAGTCACCTATGCAGCGATCTCGAGGTAAAGCAAAAGGCAACCAGAGGGCGTTGTGGCGCAGGCAGGCAGCTTTCATCTGTCCCTTGCTGAATTCTGTCATATAAAGCTACACCTGGAAGTGTCCTTTAGCTGCTTTTATGAAAACTGGCTGAGAGAGGTGGGGTTGTTCAGCCTGGAGAAGGGAAGGCTCCAGGGAGAATTTCCAGCACCTTCCAGTACATAAAAGGGGCCTATAGAAAGCTGGAGAAGTACTTTTTACAGGGGCATGTAGTAATAGGACAAGGAATGAATGGCTTCAAACTGAAAGAGGGTAGATTTAGATTAGATATTAGTAAGAAACTCTTGACTGTGAGGGTGGTGAAGCACTGGAACAGGTTGTCCAGAGACATTGTGGATGCCCATCCCTTGGAAGTGTTCAAGGCCAGGCTGGATGGGCCTCTCAGCAACGTGGTCTGGTGGAAGGTGTCCCTGCCCATGGCAGAGGATTTTGAACGAGGTGATCTCCAAGGTCCCTTCCAACCCAAACTGTTCTATGATTCACTAAGATCACTAATGCATTTAATCAGCAAGCTTCCCCACCTTGTTAGCCGTTTACCTCTTGGAGCCTCTTAGCAGAGTAAATCTCTTGAACAACAACATTAATATACTGGATTTTGAGATACTCTATTGTTAGGTTGTTTTCTAATCAAGACAGCCGTTTACTAGCAATTTTTAAAAAAAAATTTTCATACCATAATGAGACTCCTTGATAAGTTCATGGAAGGAGCTTCACTAAGCCTTTTGAAACACTAAATAAACCTCGTAAGATCCAACATCAAGCCCCTATAATTATGATAAAAAGCATGTTAAGTTCAGGTTTGTGAAAGCTATTGAGAAAATCAAGGGGGGAAAAAATCAATGCTAAAATCTTGCTTTTATGCCTTTTACTGGTAATTGGGTCATTAGAAGTAGTAGCAGAAGACTTAAGAATTGCACGTGATTATTCTGCACAGACAGCAATATCCAAGATTGGAAATAACATCTTCACCTTGAACTTAGTGAAGACTGTTGGAAGGCCAAAGTATTTTGTTGGAGGACTGCAAAGTTTAAAGCAGGTCAGAAGGTAAATTTTCAAATGATCAAGAAAATTCTATATTAAAATTAAGTTTATTATATGAATTTTTACCCTTCTGAATTCAAAATGACTTTCTGCGAATAGTCTTCAAATTTGGCCTAAAATGTATAAGTTTTTGAGAACATTTTTACCATCACCTCAAAAGAAAATTTGTGGAAAGGCTAGGAAAGGAAATAAACAAAGGCAAAGCAAATTATACCAAATATTCAAGTCTGTTGTTTGGAAATTTTCCACCTCTAAAAATGATCAATTAATGAGGACTTCGCTATCTCAGATTTCACTATCAATATCACAAAGTGTCTTGAGAAAAGATAATACTCTCAATTTATTGAATATATCCTGCAGAGGGCATAGAAGGAATGATTTCTGGATGACATTTCTTTTGCCCAGGATTTTTTTCTCAAGCCATTCTTTTCCAAATTTTAGTAGAAAAGGTCATTTAAATCTCTGCCACAGAATTCTCTTAAGTAGTCTGAGAATAATTAAGACCTTTCTATTGCTGTGATTAGTTCTGTGCAATTCCTCACTGAACAGTTGTACTGTCAACTTTGATAGCTATCCTTAAATAAGGAAATTCACCATTGGCCAGAAAGGCCACCAAGTCTGTACTTTTTCCTCTGCAGCAGCTGCAAAGCCCGCAGTAGGCTACACAACGTGAATGTTAACAGCAGTAAACTGAGACCTAGAGCACATTAGTTTTCCAATAATCCTTGCAGAGCACATGTGCATATCTCTGTTTCCCAATGGGCCTCTAATCTGAGGAGCAGATAAGTATCTTGCCCAAGGCCAAGAAGCAAGCCAGAGGCAGAAATGGTGGAAGCACCCAAAGAATTTTGTTTCACAAACCCATGCTTTAACACTCAGGCCACCTTCCACCTTCTTACTTCAACAGCGGTGAAAGAACTGCTCAGATCTAATTTGAGATAGGGTAAGACTATAAGAGCATGACCACATTAATAACTTCTGTTTTTTTTTGTCATACTGCATTTTCAGGGGCATGCTACTCCTCCAATGGTTTACATTTTAAAAAGGTAACTTTTAAATTGGTTAAAACATTGCTGTTTTCTGGGTGTTAGAAAAGAACATTTCCTTGTTAAAAAGACTGAATACATTTTAGCATAGCTGTATGAAAATGGAAAAATCTTGTTCCCACACTGATTGACTGAGCATCTTGTTAATCATTGCAGTCTGTATCATTAATTCATTATTCAGCTGTAATAATGTGATATGTTTTCCATATCACAGCTTAAAATATATAGTGAATGAATAATTTGTGAGTACAAAGTACTTTCAGTTTATGTATTTTATCATGGTAAAGAAAGCTCTAAAGCAACATTATTTGACATGTAGGATGTAGCAAAAACTTGGGATACAACAGCCATGAATATAAATGTTTATGGACATACCTGAAGTCTTATATAAAGTTCATCCTGTTAAAGGACATGTTTTATGTTGTACAATTCCTCTTAGAATATCAATCTAATAAGCACCAAATGAGGCTGAAGACAATGCTGTTATAAAAAATGGAGAAAAATGATTAAAATGTGATAATTATACTGACAGTTTATATGCTCAATCTAATCAACCAAGCTTCCAATTTGTCATAATGTACACTCACTCATACATTATTGCTTAATTATAGCAACACTTCTATTTCGAAAGGCTGTCAATCATGCAAATGCCTATCATTTTTCTCTATTTGCATTTAAGGGATATATTTTTAGTTCAGATCCAAAGCCCTCTGTGAACCTGAATTAACCTCAGCTCTTTCTTTTGTTCACAATGCTCATCCCTGTTTATTCCCTGTTTGCTGTCTGTGGTAGTTCATGCTGTGTGATTTGCTGCTTTACAGCTCATCTGCAGCTGAAGGGATTTTTGAATCTCATCTCTGTTCCTGAACTGTGGTCTCAGTGATGCACGAGTTCTTCAGAGCTGCAGACCTCAGCTTGAACTATTCAGGTTTGATGTGAATAATATTATCAGACAATCTTTCCTTCTGTTCCGAATTTGTCTTAATAGTCCTGCAGGAATGGGAATAGAGCAGAGAACCTTGCCTTGCTTCCAAAATCAGTGAGACTAGCTGTAGTCTGTAAGATTGGAAAAAGTGTGAAAAGACACCCCTAATAAACACACTTCAACATTCACATTCTCATAAACATTACACTCAGAATTGCTTTATTTTTCTTTTGACTTAAATGTTTTAATAATATATCTTTGAGAACCTCTGGTCCCTTCTGTCCACTATCTTCTCCAACTTTGCTCTAGAGCATAAATGGTAGAAAAAATCTGACATTTTATAGCAGCATGGAGCAACATGGCAAGAAAAATGCTGAACAGGACCTATTAGAATGGCAACAAAGAGAAAATCTAAGGAAGTTGGCAGAAGGTGTTAAAATACTTTGAGAGCACTAAGGCAGCAGGGGAAGCTCTGCAGTGCTACCAGCAGGCAGTGCTTCAGAAGTAAACAAGAGGAGGTACTCTAAGAGGATATTGCTCCAACACTGATAATTAAACCCAGTATCTTCCATTTTGCCATACTCCTGAACTATGTGTCAGACGGCATATGCACCAAAATGTACAAGGGATAAGCACATAACAAGTTCTGCCATCTACAGTGATGCTCTTCTGAACACACACAGTTTGTGGCAGCCTCTGCAGGCATTTTTAACCAGCCTGGGGGGCAGACCTTCAGGGTGAAGTTTGTGCAGGGAGAATAAAACTGCTTACATTAGTCAGTATTGAGACATCAACAATATACAATTTCTGGTGCAATTTATTTTTGTTTCAAGTCAAATGATGCTTTTCCCCCACCCCCTCCTCACTATGTTTCAAATTAAACAGTAGTATCTCAGTCTAAACTTGTCTCATCAGTACAGATCCTGTGAGAGACTGCAGGTGTCTAATGCACTAGCTGGAGGAGAACATCATGCTTTAGCAAGTGAGTTGACTGTATAAAGCTGGGGTTGTCAAGCACTGGAATGGGCTGTCCAGGGAGGTGGTGGAATCCCTGTCCCTGGAGGAGTTCAAGTTATGACTGGATGTGGCACTTAGTACTATGGTCCAGTTGACAAGGTGGTAATCAGTAAAAGGCTGGACTTGATGACCTTGGAGGTATTTTCCAACTGTAGTGATTCTGTGAGTCTGTGAAATGACACCTCAGCAGGAATCACTCTCCTGTTCTAGGCAGTCCCCACCTCTCTGCCATCACATAGCATAAATGTGCTTCGCTTCCTGCTTTCCTCTCCTACCAATTTTCAGGAATCAAGAGCCTTCCAAGGGCCAACTGCCACCATGTAATATCTGGAAACTCACAGTCTCTGGCCAACTGTTACTTGTCCCACTTCACAATGAGACTGGACTGAGTAGTTGTCTCTATACTTTTAAATGTGTGCATGTTTGTAATTGAAAATTACTGCATACATATATTATTCAGCTTAACTTTCTTTTGCTCTTATGCATTCTATCACAGTGTATTTTCTTTAAAAATCTAACTACCTCTTATGCATATATTTCATATGCAGTACATAAACATATTCTATTTGAGCTTTAGATAACATACAATTAAACAAACAAACAAAAGACAATGTCAAAATACCGGTTTAGGGTGACAAAGGAATTAAAAAGACAAAAACACAGCACTACTCTATGAAAAATGTCAAGTTATTTTTTTAATAGTGGGTAAGGAAAATCTCAATACATTTTTGGTAAATGAGGCATGAAGCATATTCTTAAAAATATGGTGTCCAGGAGATAGTACCACCCAATATTTTATCCTAATGGCAACATATAGTAGTTAAAAAAGCTTGAACTTTAAATCAAACACTTTGGGTAGGACATGGATAATCTCTTAGTTTTTCAAATATAATTTAGTATCAATATGAGGATGAGATAGTAAACCATTTCTGGGATCTTTACATGGTTAAAGTCTATTATAAAATTGAAGAGTGGCTTACTGTCTAATTGGATTGCAGGCAATGCAAATGCTCTTTCTATACCACCTCTGCTTCTCCAGAACTTATTTCTTGACTGGAGTCATTGATGACTGGTTTGGTTAAGATAACCCCTAATGCTCACACTCACAAAGGATGCGCTGCCTTTGATTCAGTACAATCTTTTGGGTGACAAAAAGATAGTATTTGTTGTGCTTACAGAAAGCACAGCAAAAAAAAATCAAAAAGGATACAACATGCCTTAGAAAGACAGGATATTTTATTATTTCTAAATAAACAGCATGGCATAAGCCCATTTTGTTCATATTACAATTTATTCTGAAGAAATTTATCTTTCAAATTTGCCATTCCTTCTTTACAACATATCTATAATATGTTCATCCTGGGACAAGTTGCACAAGATTTCATACATCTCAAGTAAAACCAAATACAAGATGCTTTTTTATAGAGAACAATGACAAAATAAATATATATCTCACACATATATGTATTGAGACAACAGTAGTACTAACACTTGTTGGTTTTTAAATCCTTCACTGAAATCAAGAGCGTGCAAGTTCTTCCATCTCTTGTGAAATAGCTTCAAAATTTTGCTTAGATAATAGGAATTTTCTATGACAAATCTATCAATTATGTCAGTTGGAAGTTCTCATGACAGACTATCTTACTTTTGGGCAGACAAACTGTATCCATTTGACAAAGAAACTAACAGGAATTTTCTTCTGGTTTTTACTAGATTTCTGTGCCTTTGTTGTGAGGCAGAGGTAATGGCAAGTCTTTCCTGAAGTGGCAAATCAAAGTGCAGATACAGTTCTTGTATAGGTGAAATGGACTTTCTGCAAAGATTGCCTCTGGAAGTCTTGTGTAATTTTTCTGGTCAACGTCCTTTACTTCCACTTGACAGAGCAAGCAATTTTAGGAAGGACTCCAAATCTGGCAATTTTGCACTCGATTTCATGCTGACAGCTACAGTGTACCAACTGTTGAGGCTACTTGGGTGTCAAGCACTTCTCCTGACTCTTCTTGTTATTCTGTAAGATAGGAGAAAGGTCACTTCTGTTTGGCTTTATCATGTGTTAAAACACAAGCAAACAATAATTCTTTCAGAAAAGGGGCCACAGGCTAAAACTGAGAAGTAATCTAAATTAAGTAATTTATAATTAGTAATTCTTTTTGAAAATACCTTTTTAAAGTGTTTAGAAATAGTAGGACTGCCATCCTTTCACACACATAGTTTTTCTTTTGCTGACCCCTTGCAGTTTTTGCTGAGAATTTTTTCTTTGCCTAAAATATTAATATATAAAGGTGTGTAATGTGGAAGCGTGCTATGCTAAAAGCCCCCTGAGCAAGGACCTGCAGCCAGTTGGCCACTGGCAGCAGAATGCAGACATGCTTTTTGCCTGCCTGTCATAGGCACATGCCAGGACCCTTATTACCTCCTCCTCAAAACAGGAAGATCTTCTAAACAAATTTTTCCAAACCTCCCATATCAAATGAAGGAAACCTTTCAACTAAATTTAAGGGCTTCTTACCTGCAGACCTGTAGAAAAATAATTAGTTCTAAGTGTTACAGCTTCAGTGTCCTGCAATAGCAGACAGAAGCCAGTTCTGGTCACTCCCTATGATCATTACACAGGATTGACAGCAAATGCCTCCAACACACAGTTCAGAGCTTTATCAGGATGTTTACGTACCTGAGTCCTCTCTGCAATATGCTTCTGTCCTAACAACATATTACATCAGTAACTGCAGAAAACCTTCCTTCTAAGTTTGAAATGGCCAAAGTCCTTTTATTATGTGGACAAAAATTTCACAGAGGTTCCTCATTTTCTCTGGGTGTTCATCAGACCATCTCAACACTTACAGAGTCTTCTTACAAAGTAGCTCCTGTGTTCCTTGTCTGGTCCTTTTTCTGAGCAGAGTTGAAGCAAGAGCTTTTCCAACCTTTCTCTCTTTTCTTCAGAGACATTCACAAAGCAAGCCTCCCTTGCTGTTAAAAAAATTAAATAAATAATCTATTTAGATCACCAAGCAGATTCCCTGACATTCTAGGAAGCACTAAACCCTACAATTTCCAATAGTCTTTGGGAAATAAACTGCTGTGTTTTACTTCAAAATTAATGGAACAGTGCTCGGGCCAAACCTTACTCTTAAAAAGGCCAGTAGACTCTATTTCATGAAATAAGATATATTAGTAATGTTTAACAGAAAAATTTGCCCAGGACCTAACTCAAGGGAGTGTCATTTGCCCATGGCATTCATTAGAACTACTTTACCTCACAAAGTGAAAGCAGGAGTATATTTACCTTATATATCCTTTGAATATATGGCTTTCAGCACAATCTTTGAAGCAGCATAGTATAAAGCTTATGCAAACTGGACATGATAGGAAGCAAGCAAGAGACTCTTTTTACTTATAACCACGTAATAGATGTAGTTATTCATCATGTGATTTGAATTTCAGAAGAAAAAAACTCAGTCATGACAAAGTAATAAAATGAACACAATGTTTAAATTAGAGAAAAATACATAGAATTCCTTTTCCTTTGGAATTTTCTCCAAGTGGGAACTCATATCTGCCAAAGAGTAGACTCCACAGTAATACCCAACAAAGACCAAATGGAAAATTATCAGTGGAGAACAAAAGGAAAAGGTCCTAAGGACACACATGTGACCTTGGCTCTGCCCATGGCTTGTAGCATGCAGCTGCTACGTGTGATTCTTGTCGAGAGGAAACAGAGTTGTGCACTGTCCTGGGGGAATATGTGTGCTGTTTATATATGGTGCTGAAAGGCAAGAGGGTGAAGTACAGCTAGTGCAGTGCTGGGGAGGATATAAAATGATTGAGGATGTGTGTCCTCATGTGTGTAATAGCCTCGGTTGGGTTGAGGGGCTGGGTGGAGGGAGGGAAAGAATTAAAGAATAGGAAGGCATTCCTAATGGGTTCTTTATTTTCTCCTCAGCAATCAAAAGCACTAGAAGAACTCCATCCTCTCTGTTATGTTTTGATGTAATTTTCTTTGTTTATACAAGTTTACATGTGCTCTTTTTCTTTTTTTTTGTTACATATGTGGAAGAAGCTACAGATAATTCTGTCTCATAAAAATCATGTCACTGCTACAGATACCATAAAATAATTTTCACTGAATTTTAGTTGACTTGATATCAATTTATCTGTCTGCTCTATCACTCTTTAGGT
The DNA here is from genome assembly GCF_047495875.1 of Pithys albifrons albifrons. NCBI lineage: Eukaryota > Metazoa > Chordata > Aves > Passeriformes > Thamnophilidae > Pithys > Pithys albifrons. Next base: position 97,229,630 of record NC_092459.1, read on the forward strand.
TGATGGTCATTATTTAAAAACTGTGTGAGTTGCTGCTAATGAATAACAATGAGTTGAAAACACTGATGCTTAATACTTCATTATCTCTGTCTTAAGAAAAAAGTGGGGTTTTTGGAATTGTTATAAGACTGACACTTTTCAGTAACTGCTGTTTCCTAGGGACCCTATATTTTTCTTGTGACTGTGTTCTCCTTTGTGGGTGGCCAGACGAAATATTTTAAAGACCAGGTGTGAAGTCTGGTTGGTCCAATGTCATCTGTGTTATTTCTGTGCCACTGGAGTAACTTTCATGTAAGTGGAAGCTTTTCCAGGAGACTGGCTTTTTAAGTCAATAAAATTATGGAGGACACAGGTATTACTTCCATAGCTCAGGAGAGGAAGTGAACAACATTGGAATGTTTCTATTTAAAATGAAGACAAGATTTGGCCAAAGGACCCAGACGATGGCAAAGTAGAATAAAACTTACTGATAAATAGTTGTAAAATCTACTGCAATTACTGCCCTGTGAATCCAAAAGTATTTTACTTAATACTAATGATCTTGATACTGGTACTGAACCATAACTAATGTTACAAATTTGCAAAAATTAAAAGAACATTGCCTAAAATATCAATGTGTCCTAACACCAAGGTCATTCTGAAATGATATGGCTCAGTATAGTTACCCAGACAACCCAGGAAAGATCTTTTCCTCCCAGACTCCAGCAAGCTAACTACAAGTTTGTTTAACCGATAAAGAAGATTGTTGACAAATACTCTGATGAAGCATTTTCCCCTTAATTACATTAGCCCTAGATGTGCTCATATCATGACGCAGAGTATCTCCTCTGGCAAATGTTCTCTGCTCCCTCACTATTTCCCCCCAAAAAGCTTCACCCCCTCTCCCAGCTCATCAGCAGCTGTGCTGTAGGACACCCAGAGAGACAGGCAGACATACAAGTTTCCTTGAATGCTCAGCTTGGCTCTAACTCTGTGGCCAGGGAGTGCCTTGAGGTGCAGGCTCCTGTCTCTTCCCCAAAGGCTGACACTGCCATCCCTGAGGATGCTGAGGGATGAAACTCAGGGAGAAAGCCAGCTCCTCCTAAATACTAAGGCCATTCAGCTAGTCAACACAGATGCCCAAATGCAAAACTAAGGCTACTTGACAAATTGAAAGTAGCACTGTCACACGGTACTGCAGAACACAGACTGGGATACTACAAGGGTGCAGTCTGAGTTCCAAATTTAGCAAGACAGTTTTCACTGTTAGAAGAATGTGAAAAATATCCTTGTTAGTATTTTTGCTTATCTATAACCACATATTGCTAAGTGAAACATCACTGTAAAATTGAGGAACCAAACAAAATGCCATGTGCATGTGAGAGGTACAAACTAGATGCACACTGGAATCTACTCCTGTGAAAGCAGTACTTTCATGAAAGTCTGTACCAGTAGGTGGAAAGAGAATTCCATTCACTTCACTCAATTATCTAGACTCAGATCGACTTTATTTCCATTCTTGAGAACTATATAAAGCACATTTTGGGATAGGTTAAGGCTGTTTATCATCACAGGATGAGATATACAAACTTGATTTTCTTCACATGCATTACTCTTTTTATTCATATCTAACTGTGCTTGCAAATATTAGATGTATCAAACAATCTAGTTGATTTGATGCTTTAATGTCACCTTGTCAGCTGCTCCATGATGAGCATTAGCAGACATGCAGTATCATGCCCAGGAAAGCCACTGGCACACATTATTAAAAAAAAGGGAAGATAGGCAGAAAAGTAGTCCTGGTCAGAAGACATTGAAGAGAGGCAAACAAATTCAGATAGGCTCAAGACTATTTCCAGATGGGTTGAAAGCAGTTCCTTCCGGCCTGCAGGTAAAATTGGCCAAGTTTTCACCTTCACATTTAGTCCCAGCTCTTCCCCCAGAAGAACATTCTGTGAGCTGAAAGAAATAGGAGGCAGAAGCGGTGCAGTGGTGCATGCCTGCTCAGCTTATTAAAACAGGGGAAGAAGGCAATATTTCACCCCCCAGAAATAAAAAAAAAAAGATAGACAAGTAAGAGAGGCTAATCCATCTGATGAAATTAGCAGGCAAAGTATGTAGCTGTTTGAAATGATGAACGAGGTTGAAATAGCTACACAGGCTAACATCCAGTGGGATAATTACTCCAAGCTCTCGGGCTAAAATCTGTCTTGGAGGAACTGGGAGGCTTTGATGACTCAATTTCAATGGGCATGCTTATGAAATACATAGTAAAAGCTATTAAAATTGAAATTGTTCTTGGGTGGTATTCTGAGACTGGGCTACTGACCCTATCAGGCAGTTTTTAATAAGGTACATGCTATTTTTGCTCTTAGAAGTGGCAGATACGTTAGCTGTCCACACACTTAGTCTTAACCATTTAATACCCTACATCTTGTTTTGAAAAATTACTATACTTCCAGACTATAAAAGGACTTTCCAAATCCCACAAACAACCTTTAAACAAAACTGTTCAATGGTCTGTGTTATCCCTCCAATTTCAGAACTATGCACATTAAAAACATTTTGTTACTTGTTGCCAAGGGACAAAGTCTATTACCATCAACAGCCGATGTCAAAAAAGCATTTCATTTCTACAGAATGTCAAGGTGTTGCAAGACATTTTATAACATACCACGAGTCTGAAAGTAAGAAAGAAAACCAGCATTCACTAAACTGTCCCTCACAGTGGCTTCTACTTTTGTTGTAGAATATTATTTAAAGACCTCATTTGTGATGACCATGAAAACAGGGCTAGGAAGTGAGAGCTCCTGATGGCTGATCTTAGTTTAGACACAAACCCAACATCTTGCTTCAAGTCTAAAGGGATTGTTTGGGTGAACTATCAGAGCTTTGCTGAAGGCCCCAGCTCCTAACACCTCTAAATGCATCCAGGTTTTCACAGATGCCAGTGAAAAGACTATTGGTATCTGAATATGTATTAAAATTGGCCACTTGATTTAGGAGCTTTTGAAAACCTGTTTCATAATTTATTCAGTGTGACTAATGCAATGAGGACATTTGCCTTACAACTCGGGGTAAAGTGAAAGCTGCCATGAAAAGCAGCTACAGATGGAGTTTTGCTAGCACCCGTCCCTCCTCTGAAGGGAAGTACAATCTGATTTACTTCCTCTAAAGCCACCAGGACAACTCTTAGAGCTGAAGTATCTTGTTAATAGAAATCCTTCCACCAGGCTATGACAACTCAGACTTCACAGAAAGCTGGTTCATGACAAAGAGGCAGTGGGTGCATTTTTAAAAGTATTTCACCTTAGAAATATCTACACTGAACAACCACACTTTGAACAGTCTCAAGCGCTTAAAATAAGTGGGACTTCAACTAAAAGGGAAGAGATGTTATATCATGCTGTGGAATCTGTTTTAGCTGGATAATTAGTAATATATGAGAAACAGATCAAAATGATACCATAATTGTACTCTCTAGGTTATGTCTATACCACATGCTCCCATGGACAAAGTAGATGTTTGGAAAGGAGTGAAATTTAAAGGAGATGAAATAGAGGGAGAATCTGAAAACAGCAACCTGAAACTGGCATTTTATTAACAACATATGTTAACAGTGTTGTGCACTGATGCATAGGAGAGTAAAGAAGAGGAATGAGTGAGAAAGAAAATGACTATTAGTATTCAGCTCCAATAATTTCTACAGCATGTAAGACTTCAAAGGTAGGGTGATGTCCATAAACGTGTCCACCTACTCCTTATCTGCAGGTTCAGGTCAAGTGAGGTTCTTTAGAATATTTAGTCCTTAATTTCTTCCCCACTCTAAATCACCTTGCAGACCTTTATCAGTCCCTTTAAATATTTGATCTTTCTTTAAAATACCCAAACCTAAAATTACTTGTGATTTGGGATTTGGAGCAATTTGGAGCACTGACTGCCAACGGTGGATAAGTGAGCAAAAGTGCATGGACCTAGGAAAGCGAAGCTTTTACTCTCAGAGAAATGCCAGACACTGAAATTCATTCTTCTGCAGTACAACTGGCAGGGTTTCTCCTGATTTACAAACGTACAAAGTAGATGAACCTGAAGCCTTTATTCTGGACTTCAGTTTTTTTTCATTTCACTGAAATAAAAAACCTAGTATATTACAGCTATTTTATTATATCTCATAATTACTCCCTAGAACAGCAGAAGGAGGGCTGCTCTTTTTAGGGAGGGATATTTTAAGTGATTCGTCAGAGCTGCCTCTTACAGTAATCTGAAACAGCTTTTCTGCTTATAGAAAAACTTTCAGATGCAGACATCCTGCATCAATTCAAAGGTGGGAGAAAAAGCTATTAGCCTCCCTGAAAATGCTGTAAAACTCCATTTTCTGGACATTGAAAGCTTTCAATGGCTCTGGATAGCAGGAAATGTATTTGCCTACTTCTCATTTGCCAACAACATTCAAAAGGAAATGTAAGTATCCCAGTATGAAGCTTAAAACCCAGGCCTCCTTTCAGCTCATGCAGGTAAGACAGGTTAAGGGGTGAGCAGCCTGGCTGTGAAGTGCAGGCACAGCACAGGGCCGTGTGCCAGCTCATTGCCCCCACTGCTACTTTCAAATTGTTTTACTCCATTTCCTTAGCTGGCGCTGCACTGGTTGCATTTAACAAAAGGACTGCTGGGTTGGGGAAAACAAGCTTGAAAACAAACATTTACTGTTCAGTGAATGAGTGTGAAGCCAAAGTGCCAGAACAAAGCAGAGGTATCAAGAGCTTTTTAAGCCTCATTGAGAGTCCTCCTGTGGTTTAAAAATACATTTAAAAAGAATTAAATCTAACAACACATTTTAAAATGATCAAAGAAAATAGTATTGGAAATAGCCATCCCAAACACACAATAAATTGTCTAGCCACATTTTAAAATTAACCACACAGTGTGATATATAAAAATCAGCAATAACATTTTACAATTCTAATAATAACATGCAGTCTGCAGGCATGTGATTCAGTACACATTCCTTGGGAATGTATCTGGCCTTTGGCCCTGTGTCTCACAGGGCTCCTAAGGAGAGAGCAGCATGCCTATAAATTTATGACTGGATTACCTGTCATGTGTTATTCCTTACCTAATTGTTTCTGTAACCTATCGTTATCCATATTATTGCTCCTTCCCATTATCCACTTAAAACTGTTTAATGTATGTGTTGTAAGGGAAACAATGGAATTCTGGTCACTACTGCATTTTTCATGAAAAGGCTATTTTTATCCCAAAATACAAACAATACAGCTATAAATATTCCCCGTCTTCTATATATTGAATCTGGATTCCCATTTAAACATTGATTTCAAAAGTGTTCTTTTCCTTTTATGGTTAATACAGAAACAAGAGCTGTTAATTAGAGCTGGATTCTTGGGAGAAAAAAAAATTACCCTCTGCCCAGAACCTCACAGTGCTGGATGCCTGGAAGTGGTTGAATGGGATGGAGGAAAGGACTAGATGCACACAGAGCTGTTGGAAGGCAGAGATGAGGGAGAAAGCAAGGGCTCAGCAAAAGCAGTAGCAGCCTGGAGTGCAGGCAGAGGGAAAGGCAGGGAAGGAGATCAAGGAGGGGAACCAGCCCTGTACTTCAGAGTGACATACTTCCACTTCTTCCTGGATGGCTCCTCTGCCTGTGCCCAAGCACCTGTTCCATACTGCAACAGTGGGTTGGCTCTGGATCTGCTTTTGCCCTTCATCTAGCTCACAGCGTGCCCTTTACCCTCTCAGACAGCTTGGTATGATGGATCTTGATGACATTTAGCCAGAATTTTCTTAAACTTTATGTTTAATTTAAAATCATCCATGACTGCATTCAGATGACTACTTCCCTGGTCACAGATATAAATCTGCTATCAATAAGAGAAGAAAAGGCAACTGTAAGTAAATTTCTTTGACTGTTGAGATTTATGCCTGGTATTTCCCACTAAATCTGTTGTAGTACAATGAGAAAATCTTTCAAAGTGGTAGAAAACACAGCATTAGCACATGCAGTATTTTGCCCAGCTGTAGTAGTTTCCAATTAAACTACATTACAAATTTGACAAAGCCCCTCTGTGCACTTTACAATTTTTAAATATAAGGTCCAATTTCAGCCACATGAGGTAGAGCAGCATTATGCCACCATTTATGTGGTGAAATAAGGATATAGCAAGGATAACCAACTTGGTCAAGGACATAAAACTACAGAAGCTATAGCCACTTGTTCCTATAGGCTCATCTGGCAGACTCAAGGCAGATAGAAAGTAAAAGGAATACAATTTTAAAAATGTGAGTTTCTGTAAAAAAATTGTTATTTTTGGTTTTGGCAACCATATTTACTTAAAAAAATTGAGTCAGACTTCCTTGGTAGAGGCATTCAATAGATACCTATAAAAGGCTTCTTCAGCATGGTCTGGAAAACTCTGATACTGTGTCCCATGCATGCCACTGCATGGGATAAACCAGCCTTTTTCAACATAGCAATTCATGTGGAGCATATTTTAGAAATAAATACTTTTTTAACCTAGTTTAGGCCACATACCATACCTTAGAAGTTTAGTACATTTTTCTTTTAATAGCAAAACATATTAAACAAGTTTATGTTTTGCCTTCAAAGGACAGTAATGGAAAATCATATCACACTGCAGCTTCTGCCCACGCTCACTAGCTAAAACCATAACAGCATATGTTAATGTATACTATCTAATGGACTTTTAATTCCTTTATAATTTAGGGAGTTGTAAAGAGAAAGAAAAAATGTGGAGGAAGAATAAGAGGATATCAGTATTCAGCAAGAATACATTTATAATTTTTGAAGTTTTAATTTGTAGGAAAAAGTAGATTTTTGTTACTGTCAGAATAGCATTATCATTACCTCTTTCAGAGAAATGTTCACTATTCAAGTATACAGTTGAAAACTCTGTGGAAGAGAATTTCCTCTTTCAAAGATTGTTTTGCTAAAAAAAAATGAAAAAAGCAAACCGAAGGAAACAGACCCTGCTTATTCTCCTTCCTGACCAATTCCACCAGGCTGATAGGATGATCAGTTTGGAGAGCAGATTAGATTCACATGAACGTGGAAAAATTGGAATTATTCAGTCAAAGCACAAGAAATCCTTTCTCTCTCCCCAATTCTATAGCATTGTTACTCCACTGAGCTGAGTCTGGGAAGAAAGTGAAACAATCAAGAAATTTACAGTAAGCTCTGTTTTACTGCACACTTTGGAAAGTAAGTATGTATGATATTACAGAGATTCTGTTCAAAAATATCCATATTACTAAATTGCTAACAGGTTTGGTTTTAAATTGGTAAAGATATAAGTCTTATTTAAAATCTTGTTTTATAGCGACAAAAATAACTTTTGTATTTAAACATACATCATAGCTTTAAGCTGCAATGACTCTGCATTCCTGGGTTAAATGAAACTTCTGTTTGTCCCATTAGAAAGCTAGAAATACAGTCTTTCCAGAGGTATAAATAATAAGTTTTCAGTTGTTAAGTATCACAAATACCAGATTTTAAACCTGTCACTGGTGTTGGAAAGCATATTGGGCATAATGGAGCCCAAGTCGGTGTAATTTTAGAGAGGAAATTCTGCTTTTTACTAGAAGAAGATAATTCATTCTAGCCTCTTGTTTCTTTGAAACATGGCAGCTCAGGGCTTTGGCATGTTAAAGAAAGCATATGTTAAAGTAATGTCAAGTGCCTTTGATTACAAGCACAAGGAAAGGCTAGCTGGGCTGGAAGCACTGATCCCACTCTGTGAAGGCATTTAATCTTCTAGTTGTAATTAAATGTGTGCTTTGAGATGGACATCTCATGCTTGAAGTTAAAGAATTCCCACATTTCAATGGAAAATTATTTTTTAGAAATTACCTAAAGTTACTATGACAAAAGCCACATATCCAACATAAACAGTGTTCCATTTTTAATTCCATTACCATCTCCAGCAGAGAAAGGGCACTAAAAATGGAACATTCTAACCCCTTGAATACTTGTACAAACCACTGGTATTGCCCCAATATAGATAACCCAGGCAAAGCATTTCTGCAGCACCTCTCAAGAAGCTAATGGACACCCTAGAAAAGGAAGTTATCTCACTGATCTACAGATGTAGCTTTCTGCAAAGGTGAGCACATGATGCACCACAAAGAAAACGTCTGGTTTTCCCCCAATGCAGTCAGTAGTTTTTTCTTGCAGATGAACAGTAAGGATCCTAACAAGATCATTATAATGGATGCATTTAACTGGAAATATTAATCCCATCTTACAAAAGCATTAGAACACATCTCAGATTTTTTTTGAGTCCTCAAACAAGTATTATATGCAACAGAATTAATTCTGGTTTATGTATATTTGTGTGTGTGAGAGTCACTCTGTTTAGGTCAAGTAAAATAAATGCAAAGACAAGCATCTTAGCAGCAAAGTGACCCTTTAGAAGTCCTAAAAAATTACTCTTGCAGTCCATAGTCCAACATTTAATAATGCTGAACTTGATAAGGGATCTCAGAACCTGAAAAAGGAGATCTGAAAGGCACCTTTATAGAAAACAATTGATTTGCTTCATTTCATTGAAATGGCTAATGCTTTGATGGTTCATATTTACAATAGCTTGTCCTGTTCTTCAATGGAGTTGATATGTTGGAGTCTTTAACACCATAAACTTGATCAAAACTTCCTGGGTAATAAACAGAGCGGAATTAAGGTGTGAGCCCCCCCATCATACTACTGCAGCCCATCTGTGTGCCAATTTGTAACTAAAGACATCAAGAAATGTGTTCTTCATGCTCAGATGCCCTTGGTAGTTGAAAATAGTTCTGAGAGCTCAATATGCAAACTGGGTTCAGAGTCTGAAAGACTTCAGAGTGAAAGATTTGACCTTCTGCATCAAAGGCTGTATCTGGATAAATCCCTTTACTAGAAGGAGAGGCTTTACACACCTCACAATGAAATCTGGATTTTAAATTTTACCCTCCTGCAAAAAACCCAAACAAAATAAAAACAATGTCCAACTTCCTTCTTATCTTTCAGTAAAGTATAAATCTCTTCCCCCCATCCTAGAATTTACATCAAGCAGCAAAGTTTCCCTGACCATACATAGATAGCCATATTTGGAAGTGAGGTGGGGAGTGTTTTGATAAAAGGTTTTGGCACCAGAAAATAGAAACTTCAGCTTCTCACTCTCTAGTTTGAACTATTAAGTCATTAAAGAACAACAATTTGCCCACACCCCAAAAGCTGGTTTTGTCCGCTGTGAAGGTATTTGACAGTGTCGCTGCCACTCCCGGTCCATGACTGCTCTGCTCAGATATGCAGCATCTCAACAAAAGCACTCTCAAGCAGTTCCTTCAAAGGGCTGGCTTGAGATAGGGCAGTCTGCTGAAATCACACCTTAGGAGTATCACTCCTGCACGTTGCCATTTGTGTGTCACAACCACTGTGTCCCAGTGATGGGACATTTTGACAGGACTTCTAGTAAGTCCATCTCATCTCTCCCTCCTCATTCTGTGTGCTCAATTAATCATTTATTTGTCAAAAAGCCCTAAACTATGGGACAAAATAATTCATAGTCCTTAGTCTTGCGATGCTGCAATAACAGAATGGCAACTGGATTTGAGAACTAAGTAAACACACTTGAGAGCAAGATACTTATTGGAGACTTTTATGCTGTCATGTATCACGGACAATGTTTTTTCTCATGCTAAATTACAACTTTGAATTTTCAAGTGTGTATTTTCAATCTTATTTATGTCTGACTGTTGAAGCTACCACCTTGTTCACCATCTCAAGGGTATTTCTGAGACGTAACAATTATAGACTATTAATACTAGAGAATTATAGTTGAAGTACTTGCTACTCTCACGTTTCATTTTGTCTCTTGCTTGCAAATCACTGAAGGAACAACTCAAAACATATTTTTAAGCATGGAGACATGCAGATAGGTGTTTCCATACACACTCTGGTGTCTGACTCCCATAAAACCAGTAACTTCATAAAGCTGGCTCAGAATCAGAGTCTCTATCACAGACATTTCAACAACTATATTTCTTTGCATGACTACAGACTCATTAATTTCACTGAGCAAAACTTGGCCACATTCAAGATATTGCCATTAATGCCTATAAAAAAAGATTTCCCTTTATTCTTATCTACTACTGTTGCATTAAAAAAATACATAAAATAACAAAGGAGGAAGGAAAAAACAAAAAATGCAAGTAACTGAAAAAGCTAATAATAGCTAAAGCCAGAGTCTTCTTGCAATAAGTTTTGCTCGATGTGCTGCTGTGAAGCAGTTAGACAGATTAGTGTTTTTAAATATGAATCATCTTTTCCATATTTGTGCAAGTCTCGTTGTCCTTTTGACTTCCCCAATTGGATGCATTCATTTGGCAATATGATTGGCTGGATCAAGAAAAGTTTTATTATATTGTTCTTTTTCTTAAAGCAGGTTATCTGCATTGCTGGAGGTGCAAACACATTTGCCTATGTGTCTGGTCTTCCATAAGACCATGCTCTCTATCTGTTATGCTGCTTAGTACAAATAAATACATTGATTTTTAGAAAAGGGTTTCATATAATAATAAAATCTAACTAATAAGAAAAGCATAGGTAACTACTAAAAATAATTATAACTATGAGATGTCATCCAAATTACAGAAAATGTCTAATCTAGGTGAGTAGAAAAAAGGGTTAAAAATATTGCAAGAATTCAAGAAGCTTAGATGACTTTGGAAACACAGATCAAAAACAAAGAGACTGGAAGTATAATTAACTCCATTACTGCTCAGTCAAATGAAAACAGCTGTGACACCCTGTCTTATTTATGACAGCAGCAAATAGCTCTATTCCCTTGCTGGTTATTGCTGTAGGACAGCAGTGGTTCTACAGTAGGTGAAATAGAAACAAGCTGCTAATATTTATGTCACTAGATCAGGTTATGGATAGAAGATTTATGCAGAAGTTCTATAAAAATATCTAAGTAGCTTTTATATCTTCCTGCAGGAATCCTTTCCCAATAGCAAACCAAGTATCTCTTTATTAAATATAATCCTATGCTCTGAGTAGTGCTGTGGCACAAAGGCAGCTCTCTCACCGCTGAAGATGAGAATGTGATTTCACTGCAAACCCAGTTTCATTCAGTCTAAAACATAAATAGAAAGCTTTTTAGGTCTCAAAACCACCCAAATATTTGTAAATTCAAGCTGGACATTGTCCTTGTGGTCTTGAATATGTGATAGCTTCGTAACAGAACTGTTTGCTGTACTTGAAATGGCCTGTGCTTTTAAGAGTATGGAATACAAGAAAAACATTTTTCAGATTAAAACCCTCTTATTACCAGAAAATGTCATTAAATCAGATGCTACCTCCTTTGATATAAAAAAGTGTTAGCAGGCAGAAGATTTCCTAAAGCTGTATTTTGTCCTGCTGCTTTAATCACTGTGCTTACACCACGTAATTGGTCTTCTTCCTCAGACTAACTGCCCATTAAATAATGCCTGAGAAATAAGATTGTCAATAACAGGACAGAAAATAAAGCAAGCAGGATGTTGCATACTTCACTACTAACCTTTTTACCCTCTCCCCTACTCATCAACCTCCCTCCTCCCATTCCTCTCCAGTTTTGATGCTGCCTGTACTCCCCAGATTGATGGTGCATTGATATTTGCTCACCATCACAGCACATACCTGCACCCCCACAGATCCAAACCCCTTTATTTCTCCACCTCTCTTCCATTATGCACCAGGAGTTTGTTCTCTAGGCACCTCACTTTGGTCCCATGTGACCAGATCCCCTCTCAACAGCCACTGCCTTCAAGGGGCTTTGGGCAAACCTGACACCCTCACAGGGGAGGTTGTCTCCTCCCCTTACACCATGGATCACACACCAGGGAGCCATGTGGCATATGGGGGCCCCAATCCCTCTCCTAATGCAATCACGTATGCCCAAATGCTCTTTCCCACCCCTCCCAACATCACCCCATAAGGGTTTCAGATACAAGCTGAAAAAAATTTGCCCTTTTTCTGCCACACAAATGTGTGGTTCCAAAAGGTTTAAGACTTCCTCCTGTTTCACTTTCACTGAAAATAATGTGCAGAAATCAGCTGAGTAACTACACATGTATTTAGGGATTTCATTTTTCACGAGCACAGCACAGACCACTGAGAGCTCTCCACATGGTTTCATCATTACATCTTTACTCAGCCTTTTTGCATCTGCCCACGAGAAACCACCAGGTATCATCTCTCTCTGTGGTAGCCTTTAGCATCTTGCAGCTGACTAGTCTTGAAGACATTTTTTGGTCCTGACTCTTAAAATTATTCATGGTAGAGAATACAGTAGTGAAACCTTGGATTTGGCAAAGATGTGAGCAAAACTCCAGCTGGCCCCAGCAGTACTAAGGTCAAGCTGCTGCCAGTCCTGTGGGCATGTACACAACAGCCACATTAAGTCAACTTGGCATTGCCAAGCTAACTCTGAGCTGCTGCTTTCAGCTCTTTCAAAATGCAGATGCTTTTGCCTCAATCTGGCAAAAAAACTATTCAAGTTTTGAGCAACAGTGATAATAGTTGCATTTTTTAACTCATATAGGAATGGATTCCCCTTGTGTTTACTTCCTGCATGATGGAAAAGGAGCTCTAGATGCCCATAGGAAATAAGGATATAGGAAACATATTTTCTAGCCCTTTTCTCAGGGAATAAAATTCCTCATTCCTGCCCAGTACAAAGACTCAGACCCCAAAGATAATTTGTGCAAGCAATGTAAATTATGAACATGGTAAATGTATGCTTGGATTTGGACCACAAATCAAACTCTCCCAGACCTCACTGAGATCCCAGATGATTTCCCTGCTTCCAGAGAGAACTTGCATTTCTTGGCTTTCAGCCTCCTTGCAGCTGCAACACAGCATCACTATCACAGCTGTGAAGGCAAGACACAGTGGCCAGCTGTGCTGGCAGGGTTGGGCTTCCCATGGAGCCATCCCTGTGAACAGTGCTCAGAGAGCTCTTGGACTAATGAGCTGAACATCCCTGGCAGCCAGAGCCACCTGGGGCCTTTTTCTGCTGTGGTGTTACTGGGAAGATTCAAAAGCAGAGTTTTTCATTTTGGCTTCATGGAGAGGGTCAGATTCTACAAGTTATTATGAAATTCCACTTTTCTTCTGTGTGAGCTCTCTCTTTCATTGATAGAATACAGAGCCAGCTCGAGGTGGCTGCTCACTCTGTAAGCTGCAAAGGGGCATGCAGCTGGCAAAGCTGAATACCTTCCAATCTTTGGTCAGGAGATTAATTGTAAGGATTTAAGGCACCTGCACAGAAAGAGCTGATATCCCTCGGAATCTAAGGAGCTTTGCACCCTGTTGGACAAACAGCTCTAGAAGCACAGGATAGCCAAGACAACCTTAAAGGACACCATGAACCCAGGTATGGGTTGCTCAGTGAAGCTCTGAGAGCTGACAGTGAGCCCTTAACCACTGTCACAGGAAAACATCCTTCTCTTGCCTCCTGCAAAAGGTTGTGGCCAAATCAAAAAATATAACTGGCATGGTAAGCTATGTGCTGATACTTGATCACTACATTGTTCTTGGTATTTTGTAGCTTGCCAATAGCATAACTATAACTATTTCCTATATTATTATAGCGCAATGAGATATCCAAGCAGTTATTCATGAAGAAGCATTTGAGGCTACACACAACCAGCACAGGAATAATAAAAAAAATATTCTGTAGCCTTAATGACAGATTCACTTCTTTTGGCGTATCTTCCCAAATTTGGCCTACAATCTAAATACAGGCAATGTTTAAAACTTTGAAACAAGAAAGGCAGTCTATCCTGCAAGAGTCTGATGATCTTTCAACAACATAATCAAAAGAAAAATGTAGTCTATGAGGTACTAACATTTTTAGAAATTAAATAGTTCTTGTCTTAAAGTAAATATGATGTCATTTAATACAATTTATCCAGAGAGTAGAAATATAATAGTACTCCAAATCAAAACATAGGGGCTAAAAATAAAATTAAAAAAACACTTTAAGACATACTGTACTTATTTAAAATAACAGTTGAATGTCAGATCATAATTCTGCATAGGAATATCTTTAACCTGCAAAACACCACAAAAATATTTTGTTGTTAATATAGGGAAGTATATTAACTCTATTTTGTGAAGGGAGAAAAAAATAAAAAAGACTTTTAACTTACAGCTGTAACTTGCTTATTGACCTCAAAATAAATTAAATTCTTTATTTGTCCCTAGTCTACATGACTGAGATGGCAATACTAATTAAAATACATATAAACTCTTTAAAAAGTCCATAACTTAATACACATGGCAACCTCAGTTCTTCAGTGTGCAGTGACTGAGATATAAGAAAACACCACACTGATAAGATTCTGCTTTAAAGATGAGACCTCATACGCCAACTTTCAACAGAGAATGATTTCTTAAAGTCAAGTCATAAACCCTAAAACTGGGATTTCATGGCGACACTATAATTTATAATACTTCTGCAGTTTTCAATTATTCAGATGCTCATGGCCCAACAAATTGAATAATGAATGGAGTAATGAATTGAACCCTGACAAGATGATAACAGAAAATATTATGAGTAGTCAATACACAGTGGATCCCTCAAAGAAATAACTTGTTTGAAGGACACATTTCTCTTGAAATCCAAAAGACTTGTGGGAAAATGTGTGCAGGAGTTGCCATTAACAAATAACCACTGAAGGCATAAACCTGCAGAACAGTAGTATATTTCTAGTGACCGAACTGTGAATCATAATCATAAATAGACCAGTTATATTTTCTGTGGATGTAGGTTATGCATTTTTTTCCCTCCCTCTAATGCCACAGAGAGAGGAAAAGAATGGCCATATAAATTCTTAAACACTTTAGCTGCAGGCTTAGCCTTGGAGGTGTGATGATATTCCACAGATGCTAAAGCACACAGGTCTTAACAGCATTTAATACATTTGCATCCACACTGCAAGCCAGAAACATAAATAATAAAAATGATAAATATACTGTTCAGAAAATGGGAAAGGTAATGCACGTTTGTATCTCCCAGCTAGTATTTAAAGGAGCAGTGCAGAAAGCCAGCAAATGCCATGTTAAAAAAAATAAAAATTACACAGGCTTTAAAAAGATGGAATTAAATAAATCAAAAAAGCCAAAAAAATAATCACAACAGAAAAACCCACCCCCAAACCGGACTAAAACAAAGCACTACTCTGCATTTGCAAACAGATACGTAGCTTATCCCATATCTTGAAATTTTATGAGACTGCCCACTGATTCAAACTAAGGTAAATAACACTGCCTTTCCAAAAACTGACCCCAAACTCTGCGCCAAAAATCAAAATAAGCCTTTTATGGAAGTCTGGAAAATATTGGACTAACTATAAGACAAAAAAATCCTGACTCCTTTTAGAGTAGATCCAAACACAAAGCCAGGTATTTGTGGCATGTTTTGCTTGAATCCAGGATTGGTCTTCAGTGCTGGGTCAACACTTTTACTGGGTTCACCCCAAAGTCCAAATAGCTGCAAACAGTGTAAAAGCTAGAAATAAACTTAGCAGCTCCAGACCGTTTGTGACTAATTTGATTGACCAAAGAAAACTAGAAGGCACCGGAAAACACTGAGCTCAGTTGTATCTGGTTTTCCACAAGCCAGGGCTAAAAAAAAAAATAAGGGAATACAGAAGTCAATCAGGATTGTTTAATATTCAGTACTGAAATACTGCAGTGGGTTTCTCACCCCTCCTGTGTGCTGAGTAACTCTACCCCATGGAACTGTCAGGAAAGAAGTGTGCTTATTTCTGTCAAGCAGTGAAAGAAACTGCCCAATTCCAGCATTCTGAAAAGAAACCCCTGTAAACCAGGAACCAGTGACCAGGTAGCATAGCCCACCTTTCACCAGCTTTCCCACCCCCGCCGGGTGCTCTGCTCCTATATGGACACCTCTAATGTGCAATGTCACTTCATCAAAAAGCTGCATCAATTGGAAAAAATAGAACTACACATCTATCTCCAATATGGGCTCAGCTTCTGTCACGTGGAGTGCCAGCTCACCACCCTTTCAGAAGCTCCCACGCTCTCACATTTGTATGAATTCATCCTGCACCACCTCGGTAATGGGTTATAGCTGAGTTACAGTGTACACTGCACCTGGAACACACACGCAAATCCATCCCTTCTTAAGAAAAAAGGGATTTAGTCAGCTCTCAACACCCAGAAGATCCTGTTCTTATGTCACAGAGAAATTCAGATTTCTGCTGTAATACTATAAATCCATAATAAAGTATGCGGATGGAAGAAATAAAGACATATAACCAAGGGTTGGACTCGATGATCTCAGAGGTCTTTTCCAACCCAATCGATTCTATGATTCTATAAATATCTAAGCTGTCTGTATATGATTTTTCTTTATTGTTTTCCTCTCAGAAGAGAGGGAAAACAGGCATATCTGGAAGTTTGGACTAACACTGAAAAGGTAAGTCTGTCTTAAGAACGAATTGGCTTTGAAAATGAAATGCTGCAATAGAATCACTGTAATTACACTTAAAAATCACTTACATTTTTATTTCAGCATTTTCAGCACCCTGCTGGTACTAAGTGACCTCCAATCATATTCTGAACATTAAATTGCACCCTTTGCCTTTGCATTTTTCTTCAAAAATTGGGTCTGTCACTGTTCTTTATCCATTTTTTTCTAGTATTTAACTCACCAGCTGTGGCAGCTTCCAATGCTTATCAAATCTAATATCCCATTATCAAAATCATGATCTAGCCATAAAACCACATTGATTTGTGTTTACTGTTAATATTTTACAGCTTAAAGCACATTTTCCTCACCAAAGGAACTATTTGGGGCTCAATTCTGTCATCTTAGCTCCTACTGAGCTGCTCCAATGGAGCCAGTGGAATGTCAAGACTCAGTGTAGCATGGGGCTATGTTTTTTAACCAAAGAGAGAAACTTTTGAAGAACTTTATTTAAACTATTGCTATCATTCTTAAGCTCACCCGCTATTGAGGGCCATGGGAACCTCTCCAGAGAAAGCCTAGTAACTATTTTTATAGAATTTTAAACTGTGCTCACCTTCCTTCATTTTCCTTCCTCACAAAACCACTGTAAACTGGAGTGCTAATGGGAAAGACATGCAGGGCTCTTGCAAAGGATATGGGAAAGCTCTTTGCAAAAAGCCTGACCTGGAAACAGTCTGTACATCACTTGAAGGCAAGTCACTCAAACAGATTCAACTGTTCTCAAAGTGATCCTTCAGTAAAGAGACAAATTTCAGCCTGGTACCACCAGTATAATCTTGGTATAGTGGAGCCCTTCCCCCACAAGGTGGGGACTTCAAGGCAAGATTTAAAGTCATGTTAAGGAACATAGCATTTGGAAAATGTCAGCCAGCTACTATTAGCGAAAAAAATCACCTAAAAGATCTATTTCTGAAGCACTTGCACTGCTAAAACTTTTTTTCTAGTGGCATTTTCTTCAGCTGGGGCCTGTGTTTAATATTCTTCTGATTTTTTTTTAATAAACTGCTTTTCTCCCATAGGCCTCTTAACAGGAAAAGCACCTCGGTATCTTCATTGGTACTTTTATTTCTCACCCTTTGTCTGGTATCTTTAAGAAATGTGTTTCCTTCATGAAAACAAATCAGTCAGATGCGGATAGTGAAGAGCCCTGGAGAAGGCTGTTGTCATTACTTACTTTGAGGCACTACAGCACTTTCCCTATGAAGACAGGCTAAGAAAGCTGGGGCTGTTCAGCCTGGAGAAGAGAAGGCTGCATGGAGACCTCACAGCAGCTTTCCAGTACCTGAAGGGGTTGTACGAGGAGGCCAGAGAGAGGTCCTTCATCAGGAGCTGTAGTGATGGGATAAGGAGTAATGGGCACAGATTGAAAGATGGGAAACTTAGGTTAGATATATGGAGGAAGTTCTTTACTGTGAGGGTGGTGAGGCACTGAAATGGGTTGCCCAGAGAAGTGGTGGATGCTCCATCCCTGGCAGTTTTCAAGGCCAGGTTGGATGGAGCATTGCAGAACCTGGTCTTGTGGGAGTTGTTCCTGCATATGGCAGTAGTGTTGAGACTAGGTAATGTTTAAGGTCCCTTCCAACCCAAACCATTCTGTGATTCTATCTGTACAGCCTGTGCTGCCTGAGTTACCAATAAACAGTTTGAGTTAGAAATTACTCAAAATTTTACTATAAAGGTCATTTGCTTCTATGCCTTAATTCACACATTGGCAATAATAGACCAGGCACTAAAACAGGGTTAATATTTAAATTCTGTTCTGATTAGTGCTCAAAAATTCCCCAAACATGTTTGGCTCTTGACAAAAGACATTTTGTAGTTATAAAATTGCTATTTTATTATAGTTTCACTTAGGTCTGTACAGTAAGTCTGCATCACTCAAACTTGTGTCAGCTCCTCTTAGCTCTAGCACAACTTTCTGCTGGTGTTTCAGAATACAATTCCTGGAGCAGCATCAGAGCAGTTCAGCAGTTCTTAATTCCCTATACACCATACAGCAACATTTACGCAAGCAGCTCAGTGCTGATGGTAATATATGGGTTATCAGCACAAATCCACTGCTCGGTATGGGAATAACTTCTAATTCACATGGCAGACTTCTAAAAGTTCAAAACTGAAACTGTTCCTGAAACTGCTACCTTATCCATCAGCTTTGACTTCTCTTAGACCTAAAACATTATATGAACCCCACAAATCAGACTGCGGCAGCACCTGAAAAGGTCTGTTAAAGTCAGTCGTTGCTTAAAACCTCTTTCAAAATGTTGATTTTTAGATTTCTGTGAGGAAGGGTAAAAACACAGCTGTACTGAGAAATGAGGGGTTATGCTGCAAGCACTGAAGAAGGATGTGTGTCCTTGCTCGGAACAAAACTCTGGAGCAACACCTGTGGGTGACTCCAGAGAGGGGAGGGCGGGACTCCCTAAGGAGCTCAGGAGCTCACTTTTTTTAGTTGAGCTCAGTCTTGCTTTGATCACTGTTTAATCATCCCTATGAAAAAAAAATTCTTTACTTCAAGAGTTCATGAAGGTAATCCAAAGAATATGTGTCATGTTGCTTTCAGTAAACACACATGCATTAATACTCACAGTCACACAAAAGAAACAAAAAAATCAGTAACAGCAACAACCTTATGCTACAAAAAAATTTGAAACAACAGATGACAATTTGAGATGAAAATTTGCTCTTTTTTCTACAGTTCCAACTTCGTTCCTTATCCTGTGCCTCTCTCTTTCAATAATCATCCCCATTTACTGAATCGCAGTTCCAGTAGCCATCAAAACTACAGCCAAATTCACTTATGAAAAGGTACTGGGATTTTGAGGGGGTTTTTGGTTTGGTTTTGGGGGACAGATACAAAAAGCCTCCTTCTGTAAATACTGAAAGTGCCTCCAAGTAGATTATTTTTCACTGCATACAGTCCTAGTATGATTCAGCACACCAATGACAGTCCACTTCTTGACCAGACCAGACTTTGTTGTCCTTGCCCTCCAACAGTGAGGAGATATGCCACTGTCCCAAAAGTAGCCTGCTCCCATGGAAGTCTGTAAACTTGATGCAACCCCAAATGTCAAATACACCTGGTACTGGTATTTTGCACAACTGTTAATATCATCAGCATCTAACAATCTGATGCATGCAATTTATCACAAATTTAAAACATTTCTGTAGGAACTTCTGTTTTATATTATTGACACATCACTGGTAAAACCAGTTGCTTACATAGTAGAGTTAAAAAAAATGAAAACTCCACAAACAAAAATGCAAGCATCATTTAAAACTGCAAAAATGGTTATAAATACTGCCTTATTGCCTTTCTAATTGTTACAGAAAATTGAAATGCTAAGCCATGTTTTATTGAACTATAGCTTCTGTGATCTCTTTGACAAGATTGTCTCATGTATGATTTTACTAACTGAAAACACTGCTGAAGTTAAACATAAAATAATAATGTTTGGGGTTTTTTTTAAATCATGTTTCACAGTTAAATTTAATAATCAAGTTAAAACTGCATCACTTCAAAGCCTAATGTATAAAATATTTTTATCTAATGTGCTAAGAAAGACCAGATTGAAGAACGCTTTTGACTTATAAAACAAATTGACTCGATCTACTAAACAGACAGCTCCACTCAGTGAGAGCTTAGTTTCTAAGAGAGTCTCTTAGTTTTGGACATGTGTAATGTTACTCAGAAAATACTTTTAAAATGTGACATACAAAGTCAAATATGTATATACAGTCCTGCTGGACTCAGTGGGATTCAATGTATTTAAACACCTATGGAGCATTTTGCTGGATGAGAGCCATACAAAATATTAACACCTGGATTAAAGCATAAGCATCCATAAAATTCATATCTAAATCAAAACTGTAGCACAGTTCTAACTGTATTAAGCACTTAGATAACACTATGCACTTGGAAAATCCCATATGGTGAACACATCCTTGGCATACAGCAGTAAATCACCCAGGATTAGGAATCTTATGTATCTACAGATCTGGTACTGAAGGGAAGTACTATTTGGAAGGTCAAAACTCAGACAAGTCCAGCAGTTCCAACATTAAGAAAGGCAGCTTCATAAGACTAGAATAGTTTTGTGTTAAGCTTTCTGCAGGGGCAGCCGATGATACTTAACTGTTGTTCATGGGATCCACCTGAGATTGAGGCATTGATGTGCTAAACACTATATTGTAAAAAACAGTCTCTGCCATGAAGAATGCACTGGTTAAATGGACAAGAAAAAGATGATGAGTGCAAACTGAATGACACAGACAGATAAGCAGACTGTTCCAAGATCTCAGAGCAGACCAGTGCCATGGACATGGTTGGAGTCTGCCTTGGAGAGGGACATGGAAATCTGATGGACAACAACAATATTAGTTTTGGGGACAGAGGTCAGAAGGAGATGTGAGCACCTCCAGCTTCACTGAAGACCATCACCAGACTCTGCTTCTCAATGTGAAGGTGTCTCCCAGCTCTCCCAACCAAATTCCTTAAGTACAGCATTGCAAACTGTATTTCTTATTGGAAAGGCAAGAAAGTTCTTTAAGATTTCATGAAGAAGGAATGCAAATGTAGAAATAACTGAACAACTGTGCACACTGGTCACCTTATCCAAAATGAATACAACTGTGGGGTTTTTTCCTCCCTCCCAAGCAGACTATTGAGACAAGAGAAATATCCTTCCTGGAGTCTGAAAAGTCACTCTCCAATAGTTGAAAACTGTATCTGGTACAGCAAGCACACGCATTTTGATCTTCATCTGGCATTTCACACGCCCGTGCCAGACAAGGCCTTCTCTTGTCATGGAGACAAAGTCCAACACTGAAAGACTCCAGCTTGAACATGGAAGACCATCGGGGGTTTTGGGACTTGGTCTGAACATTTAACATCCTCCCTTACTGCTCTTCCAAGACAGACTTCAAGAGAAGTCAACACAGCACAACACACAGATGCACTTGCATATTTGAGAGGTATTTTTTAATAGTAAAATAAACAAGAAAGGTGGGGGAAAGCAGAAGGAAAACTTCCTCTCTGATCATTAGTGTAAAACTAGTTCTTGGAACATTATGGAAAATTAGTAGCTTTTAAGAAAGGGCTTTTAATTGCTTAATCTAAGTAATGTGGACAATGGCATACGTGTTTTATTTTAGGGTCTATCTAGCCCACTCAGAAAATGTAATGGACCTAATTTTCATTTAGTATAGGTCTGTGCAGTTCCTAAAACATCTAAATGGCTATTAATTTAATCAGGTAATTTAACTATAGCTCTAGAAAAGGCCACCAGCTAGTTGTCAAGCAATGATTATGAGGATGACATTTCTATCCCATGATGCCAGAGGCAGACTTTGATACATCATTTTCTTTTTGAAGGTTAAACTCAGATAACCTGCCTTTGGCATTTAATTAGCTACATATTAAACACTCTTTTAATAATAAAATGATTAAAAATTTTATTGCTTCTCAAATGAGGCCCTTTTAGATAGATTTAATGACTTGGTTAGAGCACTGTAGTTTGTGAACCAAACCTTAGTTAGACCAGTATATAGTATAATGATATGCTTTACAGCTTGCAAAATCTGTATTTTATTCAAATGACTGCCATAATCATTTTGGGTAAAACTTATAATGCATTCTTCTGTATTTTTAAGTCTAACTGTTAAATGTCATTGAAAAGTAACTGAGAACCAACTGATTTCAGGATTTAAAGAAATGATCAAATTCAGGGAATTACATTAAGCTGTAGTAGGATTAATGTACTGTATTTTATACAGAAATTGTTTATCCTTTTAAAAAATCATTTTTCACAGTTCAGTATCTGTAAAAAAATCCCTCGCGTTCACCTAGCAATGATAAAAAAGTGTGAAGTGGCTGACAGTCTCCACTCTTTATTTGGTATAAAAATGTTAGCAATTTAATGAAAACTGACACAAAAAAAAGATAATATTTTCCCATTCCTGCATGGTAATAACAGTGTCATGACTGCAAAATAGCTGTAAAGATAATAATTCCATGGGCTGTGCCCACAGAGCAAATAGTACTATAAGGCAAAGCAAGTACATGGCATTTAAGAATATATATATTTTATGTCTGTGTACATATAGATTTCTCTCTATACTTAAACCAAAGAAACACCTTATCTACAGATTAAGGTAATTATTAAAAGCGCAAATTTTTGTGGCCAGGAGTTTGGGCCACCAAAATCCCATCACCTTCACAGCCAGAACTAGGTCATCTCCTCACAGGCAGTTAGTTACTGGCAGAGATGCATAACGTAGGAATCAACCTACCATCCAGTCCCCTTAAAAGTGGTCCCTTAGGGAAGAAGTACATTGTCAGGACAGCTGGATAAAGAGAGAAGTTCATCTCCAAGTCTGTCAACCTAGCACTTTTCATGGGCATAAAAATGAAGGAGAAAAAACAAGAGCAAATCTAGCGAAGAACTGAAAAGTAATATCTTTTAAACTGTTCACCTTGTTTCCAATTCTTTGAAGTATTTCTCATTTTTTAGACCCTACTGGAAAAAAACAGTCTTTCCTCAACATCTGCTCAACCCATGACAAAGTAAAAGCCAGATCCTTTTTAAACCTGCCCTTTAGAGGCAGGAGGGATTGTTTCCTTTGCCAAGATCTAGCAGATAAAGCCAGAGGCCATCAGGATTGTGGTTATGCCCTTTTAGTTTTCCAAGTGCCTTAGTCCCTTTCCAGATGTAAATTAAGACAATTTACAAGTTACTCTGCTTACAATCTCAGCTGAGCATGCCACAGGGAGTAGAGGGCTCCTTCTCTCTGCTCCTCTCATGTCCGCTGTGCCAGGTGTCCTCACCACTGACATCCACACAATCCAACACTTCACTAGTTTGATACAAGACACCACATATCTACAGAGGCAGGGCAGATGGTTGTGTCAGGACCACAAGCATGCCAACAGGCTCTAATTGCCCTGGCCAGCCAGAGTGTACACAGAGTGTACCTGCCTTTGTGTCTTGGTGGCACATTGGCCTGGCATTGTCAACTGGCCTGCCTGGGTTGTTGGTTGACCCTGGTTGCTGTTGTTGAACTCAGTCTGCTCCTCATGTTCAGTACTGGGCAACTGAGAAATCCCTGCCTGAGCTTCCCTCACTGTTACCCTTCTGGTCTCATCTGCCCCTGGGAAGCAGACTGCTCCTGCTGCTCCCTGGCAGCTTGCTAGTCAACAAAACACTGGGGATTTTGGTGGGTTTTGTGGGATAGTTTTGGTGGTGGGGTTTGTTTTGTTGTCTTTTTTTTAACAGGGTATATCTGTACAACATAACATGTAGAAATAACCAAGATAGAATGGAAACGAGTTAGGTAATGAAGCAAGGACAAGACTAGACAATGTTTTATTAAAAGTACACTTTTCATGGGATAACATATCCCTGTAAGAAGCCTGGCCATTCTGGATCCTGCTAACTGTTGAGAGTTACTACCAGTAGCTTCATACAGCATTATGCTGGTGGTACGAGCATTGCTAACATGCTCCTTTTCAGCTGTTTTAGGCTAGATCTCATTTTAATATTTAAGGTGTCTTCATGCCTAATTATATGATATCTGTAAAAGGGTAAGAGGCACTTTGCACCTCTCTTGATGCTTGCAGCACCTAACCCATGAAACAAGATGAAACTTTAGAAGTGCTGTCCTGATAGCCCAAGGGCGGTACCATATAGTGCATTTACATTTTTTAACCCAAACAAAAGCCTTGTCACAGAGGATGGCCACAGAAATGTTTCTAGGAGAAATTGCAGTAGATATGTCAAAAGGAAAAAGATGAGGTTTTCTGCTCTTGGGCAGTTCTTGCAAAGACAAATGGAGAGCATGTAAAATACCCCCATTTCAGTACAGCTCCACTTTAGTAAAATGCTGTTAAGCCACTGGAAAGCAGAGCCATGTACCAAGAACTAAAGGTTTTGAAGATTATTCCTTCTCATAATTAGTGGACATGTTGCTTGAAGTGACAGTTTGTCACTGGGGTGATGACACTTATGTTGTTGCCTTTGCACCACACTTTTGTGAAGGGTGGGGTAAAAAAACCTCTCAAAGTTTTTCTTCAAGCAGGTACAGTTTTCAACATGAACTCAAGAGGAGTGGTGGTGGGGCAGAAGACATGCTAAGGATTTTTATAAGTAGTAGATCTCCAAACAATACAAAAAAAAAAAAGAGAAAATGTTGGTTTTCTCAATTTCTTTTTTAGTATCATTCCTTTTAAGCACTTCCAACACTGTTACCCTTTCCAGGATGACTTTTGTTTTCTGGGAGTTTTGTTGTGGAAGTTAAATCTTCCCTATCAAACCACCTAACTCCGCGAGCGATTGTTACTTGAAAACATAGGAATAAAACAAGCACCAAATCTGTCTTAAAATGCAAATGCCCTCTTTCAGTTATGCATGTGCCACCCTCTGCAAAAATGCCTAGGCATATCAGCTCCCATATTCTCTTTCATTTTTCTTTGTGAATAATGACTATCCTTTCCTTATGTTACACTTCTGTGCCCAGCTATTCAGTTTATGCTATTTCACAAGGGAAAAAGCTATGATCTTAACATCATGGGATGATACTCTAGTGTATTATTTGACTATGAATCTGTTCTGCAGGTGAATCAGTGAATGAAGAAGGTTGAGGCAACCCTCTCCTTTTACTCCTGTTTTCAAACTATGCAGAATTTTCAGTCTTTGAATACTACAAAAGGACTTCCAAGTGTGGTTGACTACATGGCCAAGGACTAAATCCATATTCAAATACAAATTGTTAGCCCTTTTGTGCCTCTTGCAGTCCCATCAGGACTAGTCAATGTGAATGCAGGTCAGAAACCGTCCTCCAGCGATGCCACCAATCTGGGGTAAAACTTGGCTTCAGGAAAGAAAATAGAAAAAGTCTGCCTGTCTGCAGTGGTGCTCATGTTTCATCCATTATTCAAATACCTCAGCTATAGCTAAGCTAAAGGTGTTGTGTTAAGTGTGCCATATTAAATACTAAGCCAAGGTAGTCACTCGTTGTAGTGAAATAAAACTTTTCCCTTTCTCTTAGGCATGTGAACCTACAGGCCCCAATACCCTACAGAGTCAGTTCATTACACCAATAAACATCTAACTTGGCAAAGAGAAAGTTTTCTCGTTGCACAGGCAGCTGAGTGGGCTCACTAAGGGATCTGACAAACCCCAGAGATGGCTCAAGGGGACAAAACTGTAATGGTGGATCTGGAAACAAAGTGCCCTGCACTTAAGAACTGTAAGACCTTCAAATATTCAAGATCACATTTCTAATTATTATTTAAAACCACCCACAAAACCAAAACAAGATGCTCTGTATGTGATGTAAATTTTCATGGGGTAAATGAAATCTTTTCTTTGACTTCAACAGGCTTTCTGCAGGGAGTCAAATGAATGAATTGGAGAGGTAGTTTTTTGCTAAGAAAACTGGAAACATAAAATAGTTACTAGGATTCCAAATTTACCTCCAAACCCCATATGAATTTAAAAAAAACATCTTTGAAACCCAAAAATTGGTATTCCATCATTTGAGAAGAGTACCTGGTTTCCTACCTAATTTTCTATGGATAGTAAGATCCCCTTCCCACTCTTAAAACACTTACCATACTTATACTTGCTTATGCTTTTCCTATAGGGGGCAGCAAGTTCCTAAAGTGGTGAAAGCCATTATCAACCTGATACACTTATATGAAAGTGAAGTCTAGTGAAACTATACATATAGTTTCATTTTTCCTTCAAATCTGTTAAAAAAAACAACCACAAACAAAGCAAACCCCAAACCCAACAGACAGAAAACACAGACCTATAAAGAAAAAGTAGACAATGAAGAAGACTTTTGTATCAGAAAGATGCGTGGTCTGACCAATAAATGTCTGAGATAATTTTTTTAAAAGTCTTCAGTGTTTAAAAAGTTAAAGTCATATTAGTTTAGCATCACCTTTTGTAATTTGGAATACTTGAAGAGAAGTCATGAAAAAGACAATACAGAAATAGGTACACATTTTTACATTTCAGTATTCTTAACTCTGAAACTAAAAACGAGTTTTATTGGTTTTCAGTTTCTGGGCTTTTCCTGGTACAGTTTGGCAAGCTGTTATGCAATTTGCATTGCTTCTCTTGTAGAAATAGTTCTATGGCCAAAGCTAGAAAGCATCTTGCTGCTGGTTCCAAGCTTAGGAGAGAAATACTGCTTTGGAGTTCCACATACTTATAGCATGTACAGAATGAAAAAAAAAACCCAACCAACCAACCAACCAACCAACCTACCAAACAACAACAACAACAAAAAAAAACAACCCCAAAAGCAAAAAACCAAGAAAGCATAGCCTTATTAATCTTTTTACTTTCACAAAGGCAGAATGAACACCACAAAAACAAAACAAAACAACAATAAAAAAACAAACACCAACAAAAACTAACCCGGAAATTCTTGTTTCCCCAAAGATATCTGAAAAAAAGAGCATCCCTTTATGAAGTTCTGTTTCAGGCCCTCATGGCCATAGGATCTTTTATGAGTTCAAGGATTATCATGTAAAAAAGAGTCAGGGTCTGTTATCTTGGAACTACTCTATTTAACCTCAAAATCCCTTTTTGTATTATTCCTGGCTCAACATATGAAAGAGTAAAGACATGATCACTTGCATGGAAGTATTTCAAATCATTAGGCATACTTTGATCAGACAATTGCCTCATACACAGTAATAAAAGACTAAACTTGACTGCCTCAGAGGCAATAATGAGTTAGGAGTGGCAAGGAAGTAATTAGTTTTCTGCTGATAACCCTATTGACCAGTCTTAATATCTCTTTACCCCCAATACAGTAAGTCTGAAGAGGAAACCTTTCCATACAGGTGACACATTCTCAGCAGTAGTGTGTTGAACTCAGCTGTTGCACTCAGACACATATACAAGATGTAACACTGCATTTTCATTACTGAAAATTCTTTGCCTGTAGCAGTCCCTGTTGCAGAAGAAAAGTTTGATGTGCCCATTGAAAATGAACACTTGCTCCACTGAGGAATAAATTACCAATGTAGAAGTCCGAAAGAGAAATTGCTGCAATTTTTTATTTTTCTTTTTAATATAAACTTCCCATAGACATGTACAACTCTCCTATGCAGGGTAACAGAAATGCTTCTTAGTTTTACAAAACCAGGTAAAATCCAGCTTTGCCTAACCACTGCTATCTGCAAAACATAGGACCTTTCCCTTCCTTATGTGAAGTCCATGAAATGTTATTCCCTGCCTACATAAACCCAAACCCAAAGCTGTTGTTTTTCTGCTCACTTGCTGCTTTGCTGTCTCCCCTCAAGGACAGAATCTTGGTGGTTTCATGTAATTTGTATGAAAATGTAATGCTTTCTGGCTCTTCATTTATGTTATGCAAAGTCAGTTTTCTCCTCTCCAGAATTTAAAGCATACCCAGTGAAACTTGACAGGTAAGGGAGGGTAGGTGGAGGAAGGTCTTAGAGGTCTGAGAAAGCGAATATAATTTACAATGCCTAAAATCATAAAATCTCATTAAATATGTAAAGGCAGCATACCTACCAGGAGAGAAAACTAGGTAGGGCTGGCCCCAGCACCGAGGACATGCTCCACAGAGACTCCCTGGTGACCTTCAGTGGGGAGAGGACTGTGTGTCAGTGAGCTTTCCTTCACTGTGGCAGAAGTCCTATGGGATGTTCTCTAGCACAGCGAGTTGCTGGGACACCAATCCATTCCCCCTCCCTGCTCACCAACAGCGGATTAAGTGTAGGGTCTGTGTGTATATGTCCCCATCACGCCACTCCTTTGTTTGGGAGGGATTGCTGGAGTGAGGAAGAAATCATTACCCGCTTCCATCAGATTCAAAGACCATTCCCATGAATAATCTATGTTTTGGGATTTGGGTTGTGTGTGTTTTGGTGTTTTGTTTTGTTTTTTCTTTTTTTATTTTGTTTTCAGTTTCCTCTATAAATCTGATCATCTAGTGTTTTGAGCAGATAGGTAGGGTATAGGAAGTGTAGCTGTCCTCTAAACTATGATCCACCACAGCCTAGGAAAGCCTATCATTCAGCAGATCTCACCCTTGTCCCTCATTAAATTCTTCCCCAAGTCCTCCCAAACCAATTCTGACAAAAGCATCATTAAAATGCTAAGTCTAGGAAACCTCAGTCTCAACAAACAAATTTTTCAGACAAACGCTGTCTTCAAGCTTTCCTGAGCATGTCACACTCAGTCTGCATATGGGGTCCATTTTTATGATCTCAGAAGGAACAGAGTGTGCTTAAAGACGCTCAGGCACTCACATAGGCATGTACAGAACCAGACCCTATACTTCATGGATTGAATCATATGTGAATTGGTCAAACAACACAGAAGTGACCCAAGATTTCAAAATGCCTAGTGTTCTCTAAAAGGATGAATAAATACATAGGATTTACTATGACAACAACTGAAATCCAGCCTTGCCCTTTTTGTTCCTTACCTATTTTTCCCCCTCTCTCTACTTTCTGTTTAAGTGGAAAAAAAAAGTTCCATCTTAAACATGGCACTCAGCCTGCCTCTAAGCTTTACTATGACTATGAAAAACAAATGCTCAAAGAAAAGCATCTGGCTCCATGCAGGTCTCTAAAATCCAAGGTGCAGTGAAAGAGCTGTCACAAGTCTCACTGCAAGTATAAAAAAACTCTGGGGTTTTCCCTTTGCATGCTTCACATCTAATCAATTTACAATGTGACAGTATTCCTAGAAAACCTTCTTTCTCACTGTATAAAGGCCTGGTATTCAAGTATTTTTGAGTGATAATTCAATAGGATTAAATTACACTCATGTGACAGCTCAACCTCACTAATGAGGTACATTTCAGTAAACTGTTGACAGAACTGTCTGGAAGGCTTCTTTAATTTACCAACATGTAACAACATGGGAAAAGCATTAGTCAACTAGATGAAGATGAATAAGCACTGGGGTCTGGGGGCATTTTGCATTAACACATGACAACCTAAAAGTGTTTCTGTCATTTGCTCTATTTAGCCCAAGGCAGTCAATGAATAACTGGTACCTGTTAGTGTGATTGACTTACAAAGCAACAGAAGGGATTATATTTACAAATGTCTGCATGGAAAACAAGCCAGAGAAATGTTTTTCTTTATTCTTAAAAGATAACAGTTGTTTTGTGAGAAGGTGTCTTACAGCTACAGCCAGGCTGAAAGAATTTTTAAATCTCCTCAGTCTGCCAGAGTCCTACATTGATTATTTCATTTCAGAGGTTAAGACTAGAATTTTATTAAGCTTGTTTACAACATAGAATTCCATAGAGTTGTTGACTAGCAATAGTATATACAACCTTTTACTAAGCAGAAAATGTAAAAGGAAAAGGATGCAGAGAAAAGCTCTCTGGCTTCAAGTAACACAAGACAACTCATGTGTATCAGTTTCTGCATATATACTGCTATTAGCATGCTTAAATAGAAGCTGAGGGATACTTAAGGAACTGATAGCATCATTAAACAGGGAGACTAAAATGCATATGAAAGCAAAGACAAAACAATGCCAGTAATTTTAAACGTGCTGCTTCCTGTAGGTGTAAATCAGCGCAGGCAATTTTAAAGATGTGATGAAAAGTCTCTTGCCCGATGCACTGAGCTAATGTATCTGTTGCATTTTTTAAACTAGGAATGGTAAATACTTGCAAATAGCTTTAGATGTAAGCAAAACAGGGTGCACCATGACTGATGGAAAGTGGTTCACTGAAGGAAAAGTGTCTTACTGTTTAATCAGGTTGCACATACTGTGTGTGTGTGTGTGCATGTTCTGTTCTTCCTCAGTATCATCTGGTGAAATGCACACAGTTCTGTGAGTTTACCTCCCCAACAAAGACTGTCTGCTTCAGAAGAATAAAATTATTCCTTGATGGAGGGGGGGAAAAGACAAGTCTTCCAGAACACAAGTTTTCCAGTTTAGCAGAGACAAGACAAACATCCTAAAACAAGACTGTGGTAGAGGACTGAGAGGAAGCAGGAGGTTTACTAGGCTTAGCAAAAGGGAAAAACTGAAAGTCTGAATTCACTTGGGTAGGAATCAGACCCCCAAACCACACAGCTGTCTGATTATATTGAATTCAAACAAAGTAAAAAGAGAAACAAAAGAGGTGTAAATGAATCTTGCCATGAGTAAAGCTGATGAGGTTAAGTGATAAGTAACCATTGAGTCTTTTAAAAGATTCATCAAATTTGCATTTGTGGTAGTCTGCTGCTGTGGGCTACAATTGCCTTAAGTCTTTCCATCTGTACTGGCTGTACTACCTGAACTCGCCATTTCTTTCATCTGTTCTTCAATAAAACAAGACTTAATCTCACCAATAGAACCCTATTGTTCGTGATCACAAAATTAAAACTCCCATGTTTTAATACCAGTTAACAGTCCTCTGCAGTCTCTTCAGCATTTCAGAAAACTAAATATGATGGATGAAAAGAAAAAGGGCTACTTTGGTAACACCTGAGGAGTAGTATAACTGCCATAGTCTCATTCAGAGTGACCCCTCTCATCTCCCTGTCACTTACACACCAACACCCTGGGTTTATACAACAGCAGATCCAAAGAACAGCACAGGCACAACATTAAGGATAACCTGAGTGTAGAGCGACCCACATTCTCCTCCCATCACACCTATTACAAGCAGCTTGCTACAATAATAAAAATACTGAAGGTTTGATGCTGGCTGGTGCTTCTGTCAAACTTCTCTGTCCTCCTCCTCCAGCTCTCACCTCCCCCTGTAACTCTTGTACAGCATTGGTGTTTTGTATGAGCTGTGCTCTCCTTCACAGCAAGTGGTGGGAAGATAAGAACTTTGACTGCATTTGTAAAACTGTTCTGAAAATGTATAGAGAAATGTCTCAAATGACAAATATCCAGAAGAAGGAAGAGGGGAGGGGAAAGGTGATCGTCATATATAGATGAGCTCATTTAAAATTGTTGCACCTTGCAATCCCAGTGATGGCTGATTGAAAGCACTGATGCCACAAAAACGGAGTAGAAAAATAGATGCATGCTGTGCCGATAATGTATCTTTTTTAACAGTTTGAGTCTCTGGGGCTAAAAATGGCTGGAGCATGACTTTTCCTTTTTTCCCCTCAACTCAAATGTAAGTGTATTTATTATGCAGCAGGCTGAAACTTCTCTATCACAAAAGTTAACTACTTTCCATTGAGTTTTACTATTTACTGGAGAGGGGAATATCTTGCACAGATTTCATTGCTGCAGCATTCATTGTCACAGAATTATTTGAAGGAGGGAAAACACTATTTCTTACACTTTGTGTATGGCAGAACTTCAGCTCAGAAGCTGATGTATTTAAGCTCTCTGGCTTGCCCAACCTCACATGAACTTCTTTGCCACAATGAGCCCCTGAACTTGGACCCTAAGTAGAAAAAAACAGAAATTCAGAGAGCTTTTCTTTAGATAAACCAGCTTCTGAAAACACATAATTCCCTTCTTAATTGGTTCTTAGGTCTACCAAGTGTCTACAGCTGCCAGATGACATCCTGAATAATCCTCAGGATGATATGACTAGACATATTAGTAAGTCTATTGATGGCTTAAAGTGTTTTTCCTGTTCTGCTATTATATTATTAATAGTGTCTAACTATGCTCTAATAAGTGAGACTGAAAAGGCTGGCATGCACTGGCCAGTCAGGGAAAGGCTAAGAATGTTAGCATACAAAACACCAACAGAAGTAATTGTCTAGCCTGTTGAAAACACAGGAATTTGGGGTTTCCTTTAAAGCACAAAAATTTCCTAACCAGTCACCAGTATCCTCAGGAATAATTTCAACTGGTTTCCAGGGGAAACAGGCAGGAATCTTGTAAATTTGCTCCTGCCCATGCATACTTAACCCCTTACAGAAACCAGAACCATGCTTATAAGGAGAGGTGTGCTTTCAGTTCATAGGTTTCCTCCCTTTTCCCTTCTAGCAAAAATACTTGGAACAAGTAGGACTTAAGAAACTAATCTGATTTTCTGTAATGAAAAGCAGCTTTTTCCAAGTCCATCTCATGCATTGCCAGAAAAACAGAAAGGAGGGAAAGTTAAAACACTGACTGTATTCTCATTTCCTTCTGGGTGACACTTCAGAGCAGCTTCAGAGCAATACATGAACCTGAGCCACTTCTCTTCCGTAAGGAGGCAGTATCTAGGGACATCCATGGATTATGAACTGTATCTTGCATTTCTCACACACTATGACTTTTTCAGACACAACAAATGATGCTAGGGAAGTGACTGTAGCTGAATGAGCACAATCCATCGAGACTCTTTGAGTTCATCACAAATATACAGGAGCGAATTCACCAGTGGGTCAGATTTACACTCCTCTGGTACATCAAAAGACTAAATTCATTCTCTGTATTATTATCCTTTCTCTAAAGCTGAAGAAACCAGTCAGCAAAGAACTTAAAGCAGGACATAGGGATGCCAGAAAATCTCAGGTTTTGAGTGCTTCTTCCCCAGCACCACCAACATGCACACAACCTGAGCTTGCTGGCAACTCTCAGCTTCTCTGGCAACTTCATCAGAGTCCACAGGGCACACAGAGCAGAGCTCAACAGCCTCCCTTGCTCCATCCCATTAGGGAAGGACAGTAATGCCATCACATCTTCCTGACAGTTTTACTGTGAAATTCCAGAGTTGGATCTTGGGGCTATTTTCACTCTGTGTAGAAACACCCATGAGTCATTAATTTACTATATGCTCATCACTGTCTTGATTCTTTTGTTCAGAGAAGAGTCCCCTAAGTCACTGTCCTTTTTTATAAGACTGCAGCACAAGTACTTTACCGGTGGTGATGCCTTTGGGCCTCGATATCTGCAAAACCTGCATTTTCCCAATCTACAGGCAGTACAGGCAAAACAGGCAACTGTCAGAAATGGCAGTCATCTCCATCCTGTTCTCCTTGGCTCCAGTTCCCTGAACACAAGTCCTATTCCTTTCTCCACTGACCAAGGGTAACCTCTCAGGAAGAGGTGGTGAGGGGGGCTGGAGATGCAGCACCTACACACAAGTCAGCTGCTTGCCAGAGTGGCTCCTGCCTGCAAGTGTGGGCCCGAACAGCAATGACCGCAGGTAACACCCTGATGCCTGAAGGCATCTCACAGCTAACAAGCTCCTGAACAAAAGCAACCAGGTGCTTCCTTGGCATCCTCCTTGGGAAATGGCTCAGGTCCTACCTTGTCTTTCAAGACATGTCCTTACTCAAGTCTCTGCAGCACCACCTAAGACAAGACAGAGAAGGGGCACCATCCCAAAAAAATTGTAATTGTCCTGATGAGTACAGCACCTATGTTGAAAAATTCACATTGTCTGTTTGCAACATAAGGCCCTGGGTTGCCCCAGGAGAGTAGCAAGGTGGGCAGAGTGTGGATATCGTGCTCCATCTTTCAGCTCAGGGAGAAAAGCATACTCTAAATTGCTATTGCTGCTATCACTCTGCTCCTCCAGCTTGGAGCAGTGACAACTCCAGGTCTGCTGCCCTTATCTGCTACAAGATCGGCCTGCCAAAAGATGACACATAAGCCTTGTTATGACAAATTGCTTAATTACAACTTTGGCAATATGTAATACTTTGTATTTGCTATTATCATCAAAGATGAAGAAAATGAAAAAAACATCCATTACCCTGAGAAAAAAGCCTACTCTTACCATAAATTTCAGATAAAGAAATGAAGTAGGTTCAAGTTTAATCACACCAGCAGTAAATCAAATATCAAATTTAAAACAACGAATTACAAAGAGCCTCCTCACAGTCACTTAGCATTGATAAATTAGTAATGTAATATTAAATTATTCATATCTTTTTTTTTCCTTAGGACTATAATGATATACTGTACACAGCACTGATAATTTACTTAGGCTGAGTCCATTCATTTAATTATGCTGCTAAACTTGGTAGGCCAATTGGTCATCATGAGAGTTTCCAGGCAAGCTAATCACAAATATATAGAACATGTCCCTTATTGTCCCCAGCGGCTAAGTGCTAAAATGCTATTTAGTGCTCAGAAGGTTAATGTCCTGCTTATGTAAATTGTCCAATTTAACATTCAGCAGCAGTATCATAAATTCTGGCTCCAGGATTTCATTAAACGTATGTTCAAACTAGTTGACCTTAAAGGTTAACAAGCACAAGTTAAACAGGACAATTATTTAACTCGCTTCTTATCAAGAGACTGAAGCGCTCTAGCCATTTAATAGTTCTGCATACTTCACAATTAGAATTCTTAAAAGGTCTCTGATAAAGCGGCAGGTCATGAATTTTCATAAGGATGTCAGATAATAACTATTTATCTGCACTTGTTTTTCTTTCTTATAAACTTAAACTTTGATCTTAACATTCAATTAGAAATGATTCCACAGAGAAAGACTAGGTGACTCAAGGAGCTTGTCTTCACATTAATTTGAATTTAAATTAAGCTTTAAAAACATTGCATCCATATTGTCTCCTACAGAAATTAATTCAGAAGTTAGCAACCTATTCTTCATGCAAAAACATTTCAGCCTTTCAGCACTAGGTGATCGAAAATCACTGAATGCCAAATTATTACGTCAGGCTAACTACTGCATTTTTATGCAAATCATAGGAAAAAAAGTCTCCCTATACATCATGAAACAATTTGTATTATACACCATCAACATGCCTCTTACTATGTCAACTAAAGATGAAGACGGATTAGCTGAGATCATTTCTTTTCCATGCTGCCCTATTTCTCACACAGCCTCTTTTCCTGAGGCTTTGGTGAAATATGAACACCAGCAACTCCTGAAAATGCCTGCACAGTCACCGCTACCTATGGCAGCAGTGATGCATGGAGAGCAGCTCCTCTGCTGACATTTCAAATCCCAAACACAACTTCTAAATGCAACAGGATCAAGTCATAGCTTCAGGGATACATTAAAACAGTAAACATACATGAGAAATCTCTGGAACTGACAGTAACTACATTCCAAGGAACCACTAAGAAACATTTTTTCCCCCCAATCTCAGTGGTACAAGGTAATTTTATTCTCAGATAAAATACCAACTAAAAGCAGTTTTGTATTTATAAATAATGCAAATGCCACAGTATTGTAGAAAGAAAAAAATGCAAGAGAAATCAGTGTTATTCAAAAGAGAAAAAAATCCTTTTTCAATAGGATTATGCTTCCACCCATCTCATGAGAATCTTTTTAGTAAAAAAATTTTGGTCCTGTGGGTGTCTTTTGTAAATAGGACCAAAGGACACTTTAGAGCTAGGGCCTAATTTATTTCAGTAATGCATAAAAAAAAATGCAGGGTAGATGGAGTAAGTCCATGAAAATGGGAAGTTTGCTACACATTTTCTATTATTTTAAAAGTTTTCTATCCTAAAAGAGATCATAAAGCTACACACTTTGTCAGTTAGAACAAATACTCAAGAACAAAGTTACGTCATGTAAGCCTTGAGGAGAAGGGACTAAGACTCTGTAAGAGCTGCTACCTGCAGTACATTTAAACAGCCCAAGGAGGTACAATATATTCTAATTTTGTGAAATTAGCAGATTACTTTGGCTTGGTTCACCAGAGTTTTGTTTCCTAAAAGCACTGTAATTTAATGATGGCAAAGCAGTAAATGATGAATACTCATTTGTCTTTCTAAAGGTTATTGAAAACCTTGAAGAAAGGGAAGAATTTTCTAGCATCCTGAATGTGACAGCTTTTTATGACCTCATATGTGGCTCTTTTTCCAAGCTTCATCTTTTGAATTCTGGCTTCAGATTCTTCCTGAAAGAGGATATAAATAAAGCTGAATGGCTAATGGACTAAAAACACTTATGATCAGGTTTTCATAACGAACATTATTAATGGCTTCCTTTGCACATACACTGACATATAATGCAATACTCATTTTTAAAGTAAGATTTAGAGCCCTATTTGCAATAAAAAGCTAACAGATGCAAATAAAAAATGAGAGATTCCATTACATAGCTACACGCAATGGATTTCTATTAAAGATAAACAGAAACATTTTCTTCTAAAGGCAGACAGAGCTTCATTAGAAACTCACACATGTATGTAGAATTTACATTTATCTTCTCTGACAGACATAGGTATATTTTTATTTCTAGTAACAGTACCAAAACCTTGGGTCTGGTTTTAAATAGCAATGCATACACATATCATACTTTGACTCTTCCTACAGCTCAATCTTCACACTTGAAAAATCAGTTTGACAGAATCAAGATTGTCTCCAAACAACAAACCCTCATCCAATACAACAAAAACCAAAAACGCACCAAAAAACCTCAAAACCAAAAGACAAACAAATCAACCCACAAAAAAACCCCAATCTCAAAGAAGTGTATATCCCTCTACCAGACTTCTAGTCTTTCTCCAACATCGATTCCCATCCTTTCCCCCACTTTTTCCTCTTAAAGGCCAGTATGAGACATTCAAATACAGAAATGAAGACAGGCAACCGGAAAAAATTACTCATACATAACGCTGCACTCTGTCTATTTGTTGGTTAAGATCAACACAAATCCTCTACTCTGGCTCTTCAAAATCCCAGATTTAACTAAATGTTTTTGTCTCTGTATTGAAAGCCAAGTTGTTCTTTTTCCCACTGCTGCCATGGGACTCTCAGGCAGCCACATGCCTGCAGAACAAATGAAGATCCTGCCAGTATGGGAAGGCTCACTCAGGCAGGAGGCTGAAGATCCCCATGAGCCTGATTTACTCAATAGTACTTACTGTCAAAACAAAACCATTTACAGAACTAACTGCTTTTGAAATTAAAAGTACAGTTTGTTTCTCTGACTTCATGCTCTTTCAATAATTTCCTTAGATCTGTTCCAAACATCCAAACTCATTGCATCAAAATAAATTCAGAGAATTCATTTGCAATAATAATTTCTGTTGGGGTGGCAGGAAAAAAAAAAGTGTTTTGTGTTTAGTTAATGCCAGCATTCAGATGAGAGCTGAAAGAGTACTTTTACCATAACAGATTTGTCCATTAGCAATTCCATGAAGGTAAATAATTTTAAGTCTACAGGTAAGAAAATGAACTTAACAAACAATGACTAGTAATGACAGTTTTGCACAGGGAACAAAAATATGGTATGCAATTCTATTTTCCCTGAATATAGTGAGGGACCTGCTGCTGACTTCAGGGGAACCGGGACTTTATCCACTTGTCTTTTATTAAAGATGAAAGCTCCTAAAACACTTTGAAAAATAATTCCAGTGTTAGCTGGAATGTTGCCTGTTACAAGAACACAGAGAGAGGAAAACTTGGAGATAGATTGGATGATGAATTTCTCCAGCCCTGTTCTTAACATAACAGGCTTTTGGCTTAATAGAGGCATCTCTTCCTTTGCCTATACTTCAACATCTCTAAACATACATAACTCACTTCTCACTGAAGAGTTTAGGTGCCTTTAAATACAGCCTAGGCATAGTGAGACTCTTGATAGATCTCACCTTGTTTAAGTG
Source organism: Pithys albifrons albifrons (assembly GCF_047495875.1). NCBI lineage: Eukaryota > Metazoa > Chordata > Aves > Passeriformes > Thamnophilidae > Pithys > Pithys albifrons. Next base: position 97,267,652 of record NC_092459.1, read on the forward strand.
AGTCTTAACTGTAGTTGTTGGCCACATTTTCATTCAGCTGAAGGATTATTATCTGGATTCACAGATTTGTAGATGATTTCCACTGTGAGAAGGAGGTAGTGGAGGAGGAAGAATTTATTTTTAGGAATAAATTACTTTACAGCAATATAACTGAATGCACAGTTTAGTTTCCTATGTTTAAAGTGTTATTGTGACCCTACTAGTAGAAAAGTTCAGGTTTTTAAAAACATACCATTACTTGAAAACCTGAGTATGGCAGACCTGTTGGAAACCAATTCCCATTGTGCTTCAGCTGTCACGAGAAAAAAATTCAAATGTAATCATCTTATAGAGTATTTGCTGATATGAGAATTATGGCTTTCCATCAGCCCTTGCATGCAAGTAGCACATCTTAGTAACAGCTCATGTGGCTGCAACCTCATGTATTCAGGCTTCATAAAGGTAATTACACACAGGCTTAGTTTCAAGATTACAAGAACTCACAGAGAGATTTCATGCACACAAAGTTCACAGGTATGTGAGTCTTGATCAGGAGGGATTTAGAAGCTTTTTGAAGTAAGATTTTAGGTATTTATTTTCACTTACTGGAGTAGGCTAACTTAGGCAATTAGGTGCTCTTGGAGAGAAGGGTATCAAAATCTGGAATTAAACAGAGTGCAAATATACATGCACTTGCTGATCTTGTGCAAAGAAGCTTGAAAATGAAGGCTGAGTCCAGCTAAAAACCAGAATTTTCCTGTCTTACAGTTACAAAAAATATATTATGAAAATATTAAACTAGTTTAATATCATCTTTGTTTAGCTCTTACACCATTGTACAAGAGTATTATCTCATCCTCCTTAATTATCCCAATACATATTTTGCTTTGTAATTGCAATACTGTTTTTGGCTAACCCTTCTGCATCTCTATTTTATAATGACTTTTATGGCCAATGTGAAATCACTGCAGTGAGGTTTCACATGGTTTTGTGAAGACTGCTATAATAATGCACAAAGCAGATCTGGATAATTTTACTATTTGAGGTAATAATTAGGCATAATTTAAAAAATATTTAGGTAACAAATACATAAACCTTCTATCTAAAAATGTATATAAACTTCCTTGAGACTATTCTGTAGTAATAAATGACTCATAATTAATCACCTTAGAGAATTACCTTTCTCTGCATTTTCTTGCTTCATAACACAGCCACTGTCAGAATTTACAGGAAGTGTCCTTGCACAACCCTCAGTGCATTCAAGCTAAGTCACTATTCTGGAACTTTTGTCACACTTTGAGGTTTGATTATGACTTGGGTGTTAGGCATTTGGATTATCTTCTACCACACAGGCTCAAGCCACAGTCTCCTCTGTGATTGCCAGAGAGTAGGAGACAACTTTCTAAGCTTACCTAGGCTTTTCTGACTTTTCATATATGCAAGTTTACTACTCTTTTCTAGTCATTACTGAGAATTCTTTAAAATTATCAGACATGATGAATATAGCTGACAATAATTTCAATGTAAAAACTCCTACCTTTAAAGCCCTAAAGTTTTGGATATAATATTCACTGACTGTTTCGTTCTCCCACCTGCCCTCCTTGACAAGTCCTTAAACCTTGAAAATCTGCTCAGGACATAAACTCATGTTCTTGGGGACAAGTTATTTTCCTCATATGCTCATTGTAACTCAGGCTAACTCCTGTGATGTAGATATTGATGAAATTGAGAAAATCTGAACATGAATTCCTAAAATTCCAGCCACTGGTCCATGTTTTGAATTTTATTATGTCAGGTAATACATCACTACCATAATTAATTCCTACGAAATATAGGAATAAGAATGATTATTGAGCCTGAATAAATGAATGAATGAATGAATGAATGAATGAATGAATGAAATGAGTGAAGAAGAAACAGAGAAAAATTTAAGATTTAGCTACTAAGTACATTAAACCCTTTTCTCTCTCTTTCATTTTCTCATATTGATGTGGGATAAATTAATAGTTGCTTCTCAACATGACATATAAACATACATATCTCTTAAACCAGGAAGCCGTATTTCAAATGGTACCCTGGTATTGTTTGAAAGATGATATATAATAATAAACAACTACATGCAGAATAAATTGTGTGAAATAATAGGGATAGCTGCAAACTCAAGCACTTGAAGTTAGGAAAACATAGATTTAAGATTAGCCAGCATCACTTCATACATATACAATGTGCTAACCTTCTGCATTCAATGGGCAAGATTTCACAATTTATTTTTTAGCATAATTCTTCAGTCTATGATTGCACCAGTATTTGGTTAAGTCTAAAAAAATATATATTTATGTTCAAAAAAACAGTCATAAAGGTTTTCAAGTGTTGTATTTACCCCTCTGTGTCTCCACCCTAAAAGCACTTAAGACTTACTGCACAGGAGTTTATGATGCTCAGGGACCAAATGAATTCACAGGGTAAGAAACACAATGTTTCCAACTGACCTTGCTGGGAGCTGGACTAGAACTTTCATGAAGCAAAACATTTGCAGAGGACCAGGTAGTACTTTATTATGATTAATTACATGTCAGTTTATATGAGTTTTATTGAATATAAGATTAGAGCAGTAGTTATTATATGACAGCACAGCATTCTGTGATTTACTCATGAACTGCCTTTTCTTCATCTGCAAATACCCTGCAGAGTCGAGTGGAAAACATGGCATCAGCTAAACCAAGGAAATGGAAATGAGAATAAACATGTTTAAATCTTGAGGCACTGGAGAGCTTTATCATGCTCATCTCCTATGAGGTATTATTGATCTCTCTTAGTGCAAGAATCAGGCTGTGAATATGACCTACAAAAGTGGCAAAGATTCTAAACTTTATTATAGTAGTGTAGAATTCAGCCTTCACTGGAAATGAAAGGGCAATCATTCAGGAGGTAAGTGTGCACCAAGGCAATTTGTTCACCAGGGGAATTGGAAGAGAGTGGTAGCAGCCATAGGGGAAAGCTGGGACACAGCTGGACTGATCAGAAACTCAAAGCTGTTCAGTTGGGATACTAAGGGCTCAGTACTTGGGAAACTGAAGGTAATCCCATAGGAACATATGAGGAATGACACAATGCTCAATTCTCACAGATGCCAATAAGAATTTCAAGCAAAGAACAAGGGGCTACATTAGTAATTATTGTAATTATATTATTTTTTCATTTCTATTCTGTTGAAATTTAAGCATGAAGAACTTGATCCAAAGGCCACTGGAGGCAGCAGGTCTCTACATTTATTTGCACATCTACCCAATTAAGTCAAAACTGGACTTCTATCTTCAAGGCTTTTGGGGTGAAGATCACTGATAACTACACCATGACTGATCTTTTTTAGGAACGGCAGTCCCGCCTGCCTGGGCAAGAGTTCTTTTGCACAGAAGGAGACCAGCCTGTGGATTACTTTCCCACAAGAACTAAGGATAGTACAAAACTTTTACTACCTTGCCTAAGCACAAGGTATGTTCCTCAGATCTTGGTTTCTTTCACATTAACCCACTGCACATTTGCCTGTGTGTTTCTGCATTTGTGTTGAAGTGCAAACTTCTCTCCGAGACAAACTGACCACAGGCATATGGCAGACATTGGTCACTTTGCTTAGCACGTTGCTGGGATCTACTTGTACTTTTTAACTCTAGAACAGAGTAGGACAGAAAGGAGCTCCACCACTCCAAAGGGAAACCAAAGGGAGGCATTGCCTTTATTTGCTGTCTCCTGCGAAGACAGACCAAGAGAGTGGGGGTTATTCAGCGTGGAAAAGAGAAGGCTCTGGGGAGACCTTATAGCATCTCTCAGTACCTAAAATGGATTAGAAAAAACTGGAGAGGGACTTTTCACAAGGACACGTAGAGATAGGGATAGTGGCTTCAAACTGACAGAGGGCAGGTTTAGATAAGATATTAGGAAGAAATTCTTCACTCTGAGGGTGATGAGTCTCAGGCTGCCCAGAGAAGTGGGGATCCCCCACCCCTGGAAGTACTCAAGGTCAGGTTAGATGGGACTTTGAGCAACCTGATCTAGTGAAAGGTGTCCCTGCACGTGGTAGGGGGTTTGGAACTAGATGATCTTTAAGGTTCCTTGCAAACTAATGTATTTTATGATTCTATTATTTTGCTGCTGCTATTTTTGTAATGAGGAACACACAGTAATGGCTTCAACTGGGCTGTTCCCCAGTATTGTTGATATTTAAACTTTCAGCTAAAAAATAAAATTAACACATTTAAAATCTTAGAAAAAGGAGTTAAGATTGTAAATTCCTGTACCATCCTTTTTACAGGGTTTTTTTCAGGCATTGGTTCTGCTGCATATACAGATCAAAGTTTTGTGCACTGTTTCATTAGCCATGGTTTTACTATGGACCTGTCCATGCAGAACACCAGCTTGTGCCTCTGCTCCTCTTCAGACACTGCTGAGAATGATAAACTGGAAGGTAACTGCTGCTTTGTCTGGTTTGGAAAGATTTTGTAGGCTGGTTATAACTCCAGTGTTCTTCAGACTACAATTTCAGTGCAGAAAACATTCAGGCCAGAGTGATGGGAGACAATGGCAGTCATTTGAAATGAGGTTTGGCAACAAAGTTGCTGACAAATGCTTTGGGATAATGCTTGTGGAGAGAAGTATGCTCTCAGAGATGTGACTTGTTAATTCAGTCTGAGGGAAGAAGGTTCAGACTCATCATTTATTGGAGCCCATTATAGGACTTAATCTGAAGATTTTGACATACTTCCAAGACAAATATGCTACCATGAGTAAGACATGTTCAATAAGGTGTGTGTTCTAGGAAATGAGGACTGCAATTACCATACTGAAAGAGCTTGTTGTCTGTGCAATTTAATAACGTTCTCCCAGCAGTGTCCCTTCTGACACAACGTGATTCAGACATGAATCATGCCAAGCAAATGGCAAATGTCTTTATCATCACACAGCAGACTTGACCGAATAGTTACTGCTTATTATTGGCAGACACAGTAGGATTTGAGCCCTACAGTGTAAACCACTAGGAATTACATCTCCTGTAATGCTTGGGCCTCTTCACTAAACATCATGGGGATGTTTATAATTTCCTTCTTACTCTGCAAATCACAGCACTGGCCCAAATTTTTCACCATGAATTTTCTCTCTGCTTGTAAAATGAGTTAGGCTGAAATTGTTTCCAAGTAGCTCTGCTCTGCAGAATAGCTTATGACAGAAACAGAAGTCCAATGCTATTTGTCCACTTAACCAAGACAAGCTTACTTAGTGTTTATAATTTTTCCTCGTGAAACAGTTTCTCCAGCCATGTAAGAATTTCTGTCACCATTTTCTGACCTCTGTCCAACTTTTATTTTTCCCACCTGATACTGAGCTAGCAAAAGAAATTTGCTATCTTGGCTGCAAACCACATTATTAAGAAAAAAATGTGGAATGACAGAAGTACAAAGACACCCATCACTTACTGTGCAGTGTTGCAACAACAACAAAAAAATTCCAAAAATACAGAGTGTAGAAATGAAAAAAACTTTTTAAGATTTTAAAACCTGCAAAATACTGAAGAATATGACACATGTAAAATTTTTCTCCTGTAGTAATTCTGAGGCACTGTCATATGGTAACTGAGTTTTAAGAAAACAAACAAGTCATCTTAAAATCAAATGCCAGTCTGAGATCAGTAATACCTACGTAAAGCATTGCCTCATACCTCATTTACAATTTAAGTCACCATTTCTTATTTTAATGCATGTTTATGTATCCAGGCTTTCTGAGGTGTCAGCAAAGTTGAGTGAGGTGATTCATCTGTAGCATCATACTCAATGAATATGATGTAAGATCATCAGCAAGAGTTTGGGGCAAATCTTCTCAGATACATTACTAGCTGTACTCATATCTGTAGATGTACTTTGCAACGCCAAAGGTTATTTGTACTGCACCTCTTTTGAGCTCCAAGAAATCCTGGAGCTTCTGCTGACCAGCAAATTTAATTGTTTCAAGAACAGCAGTTCTTGAGAACTATTTTTTGTTCCTTAAGTTTAGAGCACTTTTATATAAGAAGTTGCCTAAGAAGATTTGCTTCTTGCACAGTACTGGTGTTCTACGTGGTGCCTTTTTCAAGATGTACTTCATATAGATGCCTCCAATTGAGTAATTGGATAACTGGTAGTGTTACAGTCTGACCTTAAAATCTGTGTGTCCATTTACTGGTTGTGAGGTGCCAGAAAATTGGTGTTACCAAGATAAGAAATTTTCTTACCTAAGGGATGAGAAATTTTGTTTCCCTATGCATAGTGGATAGTGTGCTCTCCTGGACACCCAGTGCTAACAACAAATCCTACCATTAAGAGAAAGGGATTTCAGTACATCAGCTGGAGTTTGCAAAAAATTCCAACATCCCAATCTCTTAATCTGACAAATCTGTAAAAGAATGTAAAGCATAGTCAGTGATCTGTGATTTAAACTACTGGTACTAAACATTAGATCAGCAGAGTTTGGGTGGATACAGTAACTGCCAAGTGGAGGTTAACATCCCAGCCCATCCCAGAAGACACCTGAGGTGGAACTTTTGATTTTGAACTCTCATAAGTAGAATGGTTTATAAAAAGATCCATAACCTACCCAGCTCTCTTGAGCCCATGTACCTCTTGGTATCCAAGGAGATCTGGCTCATCCCTTCCATAGATAACATTGAGTGCAGAGCATCCTTAAAGATCAAGAGTGTCCCCCAAGTATCCTCAGGGGATGTTTCTAGAAAAAAATTACTTCAAAACAGGATGTGACATCCCTGCAAAAATGGTAAATGTTTAAGGATACAGTAAATGGTGAGTTGTCTTTTTTTTTTTTAATCCGTTTGAAAAGCCAACCAAAGATAATTTCAGTTTTTCATTCCCGTCCGTGTCAAAACTCTCCTTTTGGGTCTCAAGGCAATGTTTGAAACCATGGCTAAGTTCTCCTGGGGACATCAGCACTGTAGGGAGTCCAAACTACCTTTCCCACCAGGCAACCTACATAAACAGAACACTAGGTCCACCTGCAGGGGCTCTCCAAGGCGGAGGCCAACAACCTCTTGGGCACACGGCGTGGCTCTGGGGGATGGTCCTGTGCAGGGACAAGGGCTGGACTCGAGGATCCTTGCGAGTGCCCTCCAGCTCAGCACACTCTGTGATGCTGCGATGCCCTGTGAGACTGTGATGCCCTGGGATCCTCTGGGATGCCCTCGATGCTGGGATGCCCTGAGATACTGTGATGCTTTGGGATGCCCTGCGCTGCTGTGATGCCGTGTGCTGCCTGTGCCACCCTGCGCTCCCCGGGGCCTGCCCCGGCCTCCCTGCTCGGTCCGTGGGTGCCGTGACCCCCTCCACGGCGCCTCCGCGGGGCCGGCGCAGCCCGACAGAGAGCGAGCCGCGGGCCTGGCTGGGCTGCGCCCTGCGCTGGCAGAGCCCGAGGGGCGGGAGGACGAGCCCACACAGCCCGCTCTGCACTGCCCAGCCCGCCTCTGCCCCGGGCCCGCCGGGCACGCCCCGGAAACCGCCGCCGCCGTTCTCCTGCCCGGAACCTTCGGAGCCGGAACGCAGTTTGGCGGAACGGAGGCCGGGCCGGAGCACGGCACTGGGTGGACGCCGGGGAAGATGGCGGCGGCCGTGGCGGGCCCACGTGGGCGCGGGGCGGCGGCGGGTGCGGACACGGGCAGGGGCACCGACACGGACAGCGGTAACAGGGGCAGAAGGGGCGGAGGGTGGGTCTCTCTCTTCTTATAAAGACTCTCCATCGGCCGCTCTGGGCCGTGTCTGGCCCTGGCGGCCTTTCCCTGCCCCGTCCGAGCTGGCCGGTGAGTCCGAGGCCCCTCATCCCGCTCGCTCCGGGCCCTAGGCCGAGGGCTGGAGCCGTCGGCGCGGGGGATGGGGGCTCAGGCCCCGGCCCAGCCACCTGCTCAAGCCCCTTCCCAGCCGGGGTCCCGTGGGTGGCATTCCCGTTATGCCCCGTGTTGTGCCTAGCCCTGCTCTTTGCTCCTACCCCTCTATTCAGCCCAGGGGCTACCGACAGCAGCTCCTTAATGCCATGGACCCACTAAAATTACTCTCGCTGCCTTCTTGACGGAGGGGGAAGCGACTGTGCAGAGCTGCACGAGTTCCGTGTCTGCGAGACCGGGATCTGCTTCTGTACCGAAGGAAACCCGCGGGATACGCCAGTTACAGTGACTCACCAGGAGAGCACAAACACTCCTACCCTCATCCTTTACGTACAGTTCTCCACGCGTTCTTGCCTCCTTGTGTGTTGTGAGGGAGTATGTAACGAGTTGTGGTCCCTTCTTAATTATGTCTTGCAATTGGATTGCTTTTTTCCCTTCCTTCTGGGGGGATTCAAGCTTGTTCCCGTTTGGAGCTGTACCTCACACTGGGTCTGTTTGCTTCGAGGGTCAAAACAAGCCAAGGGGAAGCCTCGTGTGGAAGTTTCTTTCAGAGCTCATTTTGAAATGTTCTCTATGTTAACTGTATGTCTACACCTTGATCGCTGAACAAGTTTAGAAGAGTAAAGTATGGAGATGTATGTGTGCATTTCACACACACACAATTAGGACTTTTTATATTAAACCTATGCCAGGCATCAAGCTTTGCAATTCTGAATAGAGCCCCAGGTCCTACTTCTGATAGAGTTAATCAAGTTTAAATTACTTTGAGATACTTCTGCTTTATCCCATTCTGTTTTCTGATACTCTGATGTATAAAAGTAAGTTATGGCTAGTCCTTGAAGCCTTGCTAATCGTTCTGTAATTGTTGAAAGCAAAATGTTTTTGGTATTATTTGGCAGCATTATTCTATTTTATTGGCAGAAAATATTATGAAAATAAATAAATACATTAGCAATTTTCCTTTTTAAAAGTCTGATTGGTTGTTTTTATGGCTAACTGTGGAAGTTGGTCTTAAGCAACTGGGAAATTCACATTTGGCAGTTGTTTGTAGGTATAAAAAAGTCCCAAGTAGGGGTTGATTTCTTGTTTAAAAACTAGTGATATCCTAGGGGTGAAAACTTGACATTTTACGTGTAGGAACCAGGATGTGGTGATGCAACTTCCTCACATGCAATGGTTTGAATTTATTTCTTTTAGTTTGGAACTCAGGATATGAAGGAATGCTGATATCCAAAAGGATATAACAGGATATAAAGGGTGCCTTTAAGTAGTTACTGAATGTGTTGAACAAATTTGCTGCTTCTAAATTTCAACTTTATAGTAAGGACTGTTGAAAAATACGCCAAGCCCATTTTTTTTCTCCAGTCGAGTGTGACACAACACTTTGTTTGCCTTGATGACAGTAAAAGTCATACTGATACAGATAATGACCAAGTACTCAGTAATTATTTCTCTTCCACATTTGTTTTGTAAACATATTACTCCTTTCCATGGTGGTGACTAAATGCTCTCCAAGCCTCTAAACATGCCTGGGCATTGGAGGTTTTGTTTTAAATTGGTTAATGCTACTGTTTTGCTGCTATGTTGTTTTTTTTCCTCTGGTTTAAAAAGGTGTATGAAGAAGGCAGAATAATTAATAAGTCTGGCAACAGAGTGTATGTTTATGTTTACTAAGTAATTAAAAAGACAGTTGATTAATGGGAAATATCATTAATAGCTGTCTGCGTGGTTTTATGGAAAACAGATCTTGTGAAGCAGTCCCAACTTCATTCTCTTAATTATTTGATTAATAAAGGTAGTTCATGGGATACAGTAGTGGTTAGAAAGTAAAGCACTTGGCTCAGTAGTACTGTGATTTTAAAATTCTCTTTTTTAAGTAGTGTGACAGTGGTGGATGGATGAAAGTGAGGTACCTGGCAGGGATGGGGTGTCAGAAACCAGCCTCCTTCTGTCCAGCTCTGGATTTGTGGCCTTGAAAGTTGTATTTAAGATAATTAATTTAAAATTTCATGCAGCACAAATATTAGTGGAATAGTAGTTAATAACGGCAGGAAATATGTTTGCTGTGCTCTTGATTATATGGTAAGGTGGGTCCACTGAAATAACCAAACATATTTTAGCACACCCTAAACTTACAGACTGTTTCTTTCTAGTGAGTCACCCGCACCGTTAAAGGCTTTTATTTTCTCCATTTGACCCACTGAACAAACAAATGAGGGACGTGGCAGATTATTCATGTGTTTGATGTGACATCTAGTTGGCTGTTCTGTGCTGTCTTGATGTTTCTTGATTCCAAACTTCGATACTGTAACTTCAGTTTCTTCGGTTTTTGTTTTGAAGGACTCATAGGGTAAGGAAACATTAATTTGGGGGTGTAGTATTTGAGTATAAAGAACTTGAACATTTACTTATACCAGGAGAGCTCAGTGGCTCTGGTTTCTTTTAAGCTACCCAATGGCTGTTTAGATTCTGTACTTCATAAGACAGTCTCCCCTGTGTTCATTATGCTTTGGTAATCATACTTTTCTATCATGTAAGGAATACCCCTCCAGCTTCAATTTAATCCCTGTGGCTGTTTGCACTCAAACACCAGATGTCACTGTTGCAGTTTCTACGTGAGCATGTACATACATATGTGTATACATACAGATATCTGTGTATATGCATTCATAAGTTATGATTTCTGAACTGGAAAACACAGGGGTTTTTTCCCCCCCACAATTACCAGCCCTAAACATAAAAATATTAATTATTCTAATAAGAAATATCCAAGACTGCCTTTGCCCTTTTACCTACCCACTTCAGTCACTTCAAATCATTGCTGAGATTAGCAAGCACTTGCACTGCATAGTTTCTAGTAAACTCATTATGATGGTTTTTGCCTTCTTGAGGAATTAATTGTAACAATACATGCACAGCAGTGCATGGATCTGAATTCCAATAACATTTACATATGGAGCAAATTGTGCTAGTGATAGATCCTTAACAGAAACAGAACTCCTGACATTTTTTCTTTTTTTTTTTTTTTAATTTTGATCTCTAGATTCTGATTTAAGCTCAGAACTTCCAGAAGACACCTACTCTTCAGGAGATGAAGCCCTAGATGGTGATGATGAAGATGAAACAGAAGCCCTTGGCAATGTGGTTGAAGAGGCAACAAGCTCCAAAGATGGCCCAAGTTCAGGCTGGGCAGATGCCATGGCAAAAGTGCTTAACAAAAAGATTCCACAGAATAAGTCCACCATCTTGTCCAAGAACAAAAGCCTGGAGAAAGAAAGAGAAAAGGAAAAACAAGAAAGGCTGGAAAAAAGGATGAAGGTGAGAAAAGGATGCAGCATTTCATGTGCAGTCACAGTCAGATGGGCTACATGCAAGATAGCCTCAGCAGAGATTTGGGAGAGTGTTCTGATACCACCTCAGTTTTGGAATCTCTCCTCCACAGTGATCTTGAGTAACTTTAATTTTTTTACTTTTCAGTCATGCTGTGTAGGGCTTTTTCCCTTACTACATTTTCTGGGTCATGAGGCAGGCTGATCTTTGACAGCAGGACTGTTCCAGTCTGTCAGCTTAAGGTGTTTTTGTTGTTGAGAAGGTGAAAGCAGCTGCTTTAAGCTTGGTTTTCTAATTGCTGCTGTTAATTTGGATTGAAATTCACTTTGTCAGCATTGCAAGTTGAAATAGTTCTGTCACAGAAAGTGAGGAGAAAGAGATGAAAACTTCCTTCATTTAAATTGTGCCACAGCTTCCAAAATCAAGGTCTCTAGATTGAGACTGCAGTAGCCATTGATGTGGTTGTGACTTGTTGTTTGCTCTCCTCGATGATTTTCGTGGTTGGGTTTGCTACTACGGTGTCTGTTCCCTAAATTGCTTCTGGTTCTGAAACTGTTACGAAGAAAGCAAAATTATGTTGGCAATAAGTCATTTGTTTGTGTCTTTAGTGGAACTTTTAATTTCAGGCTATGATTGATTTACCTTCAGGCTAGAAATACATTAATAGTTTTAATGTCTCATCTTACCAGTTCTGTTTCAGTGGGATAGCCAGGTTATTCACCTGACAGTTTGGGACATGCTGTGGTTGGGCCACAGCTTGCCTTTTAAATACAGAGACCTTTAGTACAGCATCCATGCAATTAAGGTTGTCCTAAATACCTGTTCTCATCCACTAAATATGTGGGAATACTGCAAACCAGAGGTGGGCTCCAGGTCCCCAAACTGACCTGTTTACCTTGGGAAAACTTGAAAGCAGTCTGCCTTCCATTGCTGATGGAAGGTAGGATAGGGCAGTTCTTTTGATCAAAGGCCAAAACATGGTCATAAACTCAGAAATTCATGGTAGTCTGCCTGGAATTATAAAGATAAGGATTCTGAAATTCCATTAAGGCTTCTTGCATAAAACAGATTTAATGCAACATCATCAGGCCTAGAACACTGTTAAATTGTTCAAAGGGAAAGAAAAAATTTCACTAAGTTACTCTTGAAGCTGAGATTGTGAAATACAGTGGTTGCCTATTGCAGCAGAAGCAAAGCTGGGGATATTGTTGCCCCTGGTAATGGAAAATGGATCAGTTTGGTTTTGAAACAGCCTCAAAAAAACCAGACAAAAATCAGTATTGTACACATGAGTTACTGTCCAGTGGACACTTGGTACTCTTCCTGTTGTTTGAGTTCTGCCTGTTGCAGTCTGCTGAGCCTTGCTGTTGGTCATAAAGCTATTTTGGGATTAATTCTGCAGGGGAAGTCAAATTCTAGAGGCTCAACATGTGACGTGCCTGTCTTGATAGACCCAGGACTTTATTATGTATGTATTTCTCTGTCATTAGCCTGTGAGTCTTGGAGTTGAAAGCTGTGTTTGAATAATTTCCTTGTTTATGGCAGTCAGTGTGAAAGTGTTTTTATTCTAGACTTTTTTCACTGAAGCAGGTGACTCTTTGAGATTTGACTGTGAGCCTTGGTGTGTCAATGCAAGAGAATTTTCTCAGAGCTGTTGTCCAGCCCCATATTGGATCCCCTCTGACCCTCAAACCAAACTAAACTTTCTAGATTATTTTTTTCCTCCTGCTACATACTCTATCAGAGTATGCTGCGTTCTCATAACAATATTTATAATGCAGCTCGATAAAAAGCGGGAATGGGAAATGATGTGCCGAGTGAAGCCAGATGTTGTCAAAGACCGAGAGAAAGAAAGAAATCTTCAGAGAATTGCCACGAGGTAAGAGTTTTTCTGAATGCTTTCCTTAAATATCAAAAAAGGGAAGAAAAGGCCTATGTGGGTAATCTGTTTCCAATCAGATTGAACCCTTAAAAAGTGACTACCAGGAGCCGATAGATTTATATACAGGTCTGCATTGTACAGTATCATGTTCAACAGATTTCAGAAGCTTTATGAAAGAGTAAAAATTTAGATGGGAATCTAATGTTTGCTTAACAGAAGTGCTTTGTTGGATCCCCTCATTTTGTTAATTTAATGCTTTAAAAACGCAGAACAGTTGTTTCTACTGTTCTGGTTTTTTTGCTTCTCCACAGAGGATTCCCCAAATGGATGGCTGTTAAGTTCAGCTGCCCGTTCTGTGTTGGAGTAGTTTGGTGTTAGAGGACTAGTTGAACACCCTGATGCGCTGCCTGTGTCTGTCTCTACTCATTCCTCTGCCTTGTCCCCCAACTTCAGCTGCCCTTAAGATCTTGCCTGTGGAAATTAATTGCTGGTTGTAGGACGAGTATCAAGCTTCTGAGGATGAAACATGCTCATGCACTGGTATCAGTGCCAAATTACCATGCTTACTTCAGGGTCTGAATAGTTATTTGTGGATTTGTTTGTTACTGGTTTCTAGCAATAAATGTAAAGGAGGAGTGAAAATTGAAAGTCTTCCATTGGAGCAAATATTACTTCTTAGCTTAATTGGGGGTCCTACTAACCATTTTGGGGAGCTAGAAGCTATCCAGGATCTGCACTAATTAGTTGCTTTGGTAGGGGGTTCGTTTCTTTAAAAGAAACTTGAGTTAAAAAATCTGTTGTCTTGTTTTTTTCCCTATCCCAGAGGTGTTGTACAATTATTTAATGCTGTCAGGGCACACCAAAAGAACATTGATGAGAAGATGAAGAAAGCTGGGAGCTCTGACAGGCGGCGTGCTAAACTGCTGTCTTCTGTTTCCAAGAAAGATTTCATCAATGTTTTAAGAAACATGGAGGGTGCTAAAGGAGGCAATAATGCTGGAAAGGCCACAAAATGTAAACAGGTAGGCTTCATCTGTGAGAAGAAAATGCATACAAGATACCTTCTCAGTATAACTGATGTCTGTTAATGTGCCTGCTCTTTACAACAGCTGTGATTCGAATGACTGCGGTGTTTTGAGACTTCTTAGCGAGGGAAAAAGTACCTCTTAGCCTGTTTTCTGTCTTTTGCCTATCAAAGTACAAACTGCTGGAAGCTCTCCTGATAAGACATTGAGCCTTGTATGCAAATAACTTGGTTTAGCTGTGTGTTTAAAAAAAAAATATTTTTATCTTGAATTTTGCACCAAGCATAAAACAAACTGCTACATTTTAGTGCGTTGTGACATTTGGAATGTCACCAGTAATAGTTCCTTAAAATTGTTAAAGACAGGGAGGCTCTTCATCTTACATTGTGTACTACTTGTGTGTAGCCACAGTTTGGTCATGTCCAACTCGCTTCCTTTGAATGGTTGTGGTATCTGGAACTGAAGGGATTTGCCATACGAAGTGAATGCCACAATGGAAAAAAGGAGAGACATAGTAAACATCATATGTAGGCTTTTCTTTCCCTGATTCTGTGTGTGTATTTAGGCTGATGTGGCTTCATTGCTGTTAAGATGTTTTGGAAAGAAATAGATTCCATTTTTTCCAAACGTGTTTAAGAGAGATGCGGTGGAGTTGGACTCATCCAACTCTTCATTGGTTCTTTCAACTCAAAGTAGCTCACGTTTGAAAACAAGTTCCTCAGACATACTCTCTCTCATATTTCAGAAGCTGCATGTTTTTGAAGCATATCTGTGTTCAGGTTTGAAGTCTGTGCTTGGTAATGGGTGGAATACTGCTGTTGGCCCAGACTCACAGCAGTTAACTAAGTGCTTTTCTGTGCCAGGAAGAAATACTTTAATCAGTTGGGAGACAACAGTTTGTCATATGTTTTTTGTTTGTGTGCACTTAGGGAACATGCTGAAACATTGCCTGGCATGAAGTGCTCATACAATTTTCATGCAAGTGTAATATTGAAGTATTTTTTAAATTCTTTGGATAATGAGAACAATTTAGCTTGGTGCTGACACTTTATTTCTCCTTAAATAATTCCAGCTTGCTTGTTTGGGTGGGGGGCCGTGTGTGTGTGTGTGGTTCTTTTTTTGTTTGGGTTTTTTTCCTCCCCTGGAATAGGAGAATATGAGAGCAATAGCAGTGCCAACTACTGTTGTAGTCGGCATTGAATCAATGGCTGAGCAAGTAGGACCTTAGTTTTCTTTTAAGTCAGATTGTAGCAGGATAATTTTCTAATTAGTAGGTCAGAAAACATAGATTGCAAATGTTCCTATACTATATAAAAAAAGAGGTCTTATTTTGGCAGTGTCAATAACAGCATATGTCCATTCAAGTGCTCTGGAGAGTCTTTAGATACTGGCTGGTTAGTGTTGAGTTTGACTATTAATATAGGTGCTCATTTCACGTTCCTTGTGAACAAACCTGGGTCAAGAGTTAGGGGTTTTGGTAGGGGTTTTGAATACTGTGTCTGCCTAGAAAGACCACCCCTCCGCCTCTCTCCCTTGTTGCCTTTGCTTAAGTGATTCTCCATTCAATACTAAACCAAACTCTTCAATAACTTCTTTCCAAGCTGTTCTTAATCTGCCTTATTTTCTCTTGAGAACATATCTTACTCATTTAGCAGGCTCCCATCCTGGTAGCTGATGCTTGAGCTTCAAGCCAAAATCTGATCTTCATTCTCCTCTTCAGAATTACACGAACATTTAGTCACTGAACAGTACTGCTGGTCTCCACTGTCATATCTCTGCTTCTTGGTCTTTGGGGGTGTTTCAGAGGGTAGTAAGCAGGGATAAAGCTTTTCAGCATTGAATTCCTTGCAGCAGGAGTTTGGTAGATTGTTTGTGCCCTCTGAAAGCATCTGTTTGTTTTGTGGGGTTGTTCTTTCTAGAAACCTGATTTGTTTTTAGCATTTGAGAGTATAGCATGTATTTCATTTTTAGAAAAGAGGGGGGAAATGTATTTATTTATCTCAACAAAAACAATGGAAGAGATGCCAATCCCAAACTCCAGGCATTCTGCCATCAATTAAAATGCAGTCCAGAACAATAAAAACAATACCCCACCCACATAAAACAAGCAGTCAGCAGGAAAAATATCAGAATAAAGTTTTACCAGTGAAAGCAAACCTCTCTTGACTCAAGCCTTGTGC
The DNA here is from genome assembly GCF_047495875.1 of Pithys albifrons albifrons. Taxonomy (NCBI): domain Eukaryota; kingdom Metazoa; phylum Chordata; class Aves; order Passeriformes; family Thamnophilidae; genus Pithys; species Pithys albifrons. Next base: position 97,283,960 of record NC_092459.1, read on the forward strand.
TGTGGCAGCAGACTTGACTGTATTTGTGGGAACAGGCAAATGCTTTTTCTTGCTCTGCAGTAGTTTTTGAATGCAAAATTTGCTGCATATTTTTGAAAGTTTCCTGTTTACTTCTAAATGTCAGGGGTTGTGGAAGAAACCTCCTTACAAAGGTCTGTTATGATTGACTTTTTAATCAAGTATATTTATGCATGAGAAAAAGACATTAAATGCTCTGTGAAGGGCTGTCTGCAGCAGTGGGATTTCATGGTAGCACAACCACTTTTTGAATTCTGTTCTCTATTTACATCAGCTTCATATATTGGTGGGAAGGACAGGTAAACTGTGCCCTGTGAGAAGGCTGTTTATGTTCTTGTATACTTTTAGCCCTTGGCCTCATTGTTGCTTGTTGTTCACCTACCAAGATAACTGTGAAAGAAAGACTTTAAAGCTGTGAAAGTTTTCCTATGCCCTTCTTATGAAACTATAGCCCTTCTTGGGATTTTGTGTGCCCAGATGGGAGTAATTATTTTTCTGAGCTGGAGCCAAAAGCTTTGCCTTTCGTATCATTAGCTGTTTATCAAGGTATTTCTTAATCCTTGCTGAGCCAGCTGACTTGTGTAATATTTTTTCCTGTTTTTTTCCAAGGGACTGTGCATGATACTTGCCTCTGGGTAAGATTATCTAATTTCCCTCCCCTCACCACCTTGTCCGAAGCCTTGCAGTGGGGGAGAAAAATGTAATCATTTTCTTTTTTAAAAAGTCATACTTGTTTGTTGTTTGTGTGAGGGTTTTTTAAGTTTTGGGGTGGGTTTGTGTGGAAAGCATTTATGGGCAGATATGAAAGCTTGCAATCTTGTTCAACACAGTCCTTACAGACTGGATTTTCATTTCAATATGTGTTGGTTGCATCTTGCAGTTCCCACCTGTAAGAAACATTATTAAACTACAAGTTTAGGAAAGGTACTTATCAGAGATGCTGTTTTTCCAGCCCCAGAGGCTGAAGTAATCTTTATAGAAGAAATACAAAAAAATTGGTAGTGGCAGTAAAGGATTCCTTGCAGGAATCTTTTGGTTTTTTTCAGGTCCTTAAGAAATTTCTGGGTGCTCTGAGGAAGTACTTTTGCTTCCAGGGTTGAATGAAGTTTCTGATCTCTTAGAGTTGCACAGACTGGCTGATGTGGTGAATTACATGAGGTCTTGAAATCGTTATTTTAAGAAAACAAGGAATTTCAAAATTTGCATTCTCAGAGCAGCCTCAGCTCTTCTCCCTTACAAGCAGGGTCGTTCAATACCAGAAGATTTCATCTTGACTTTTTGCTTGTCATTTGTGCTGCTCCCTGTAAAGCATTACTGTGTGGTAAAACATTTTCTAGTATATGTCATATAAACAACTGGCATGAAAGCTACAGATACTCTTTATGGCAGGCATAACCTGAACTCATGAACCTTTCACTTTCAATTAGGCCTTTGTAGCTTGATTTGGCTTCAACTTGTAAGTTTTCTTACACCAGATCTGTGGCAGAGAATTTCAACGGTGCAAGTAAGAGCAGGATTTCCTGGCCTACTTCAGTCACCATGATCCAAATTCTGTAAAATAATTTTTCTGTAAGCTGTACTGGCTACATGACCTGGACGTACAATTTGCTTCCTGTGTTGTGATGACATCTGGAAAAAATTGGTTATTGGTCTCAAAATAGTACCTATTCTAAGATAATTTATTGATAGGAAGGAAGATGAGTGGAGAAGAACACAAGTGCTATTTCATATCAGCTATTGCTCTTATGGGACTTTAAATAAAGTGCTTTTCCAGAAAAGTTCCTTCTGCCTGAAGCGTATTTTATAAATGCTCCTCGTGGTTGGTAAGTAATTTTTAAGCAGAGTGATCAGAGTCAGGTTTACTATAGATTTTTCTTTTGTTCATAAGACTTTAATTTTAAGCAGTAGTTCAAAGATTGTTCAAGGGCACAAGGAGCACTACACTCCTGACTCTGACTGCTGTTCTTACTGGGATACAAGAATTGGCATGAGGGCTTTCATTTTTCAAGTTAAATAAGGATATATAATGTGCTTTCCAGCTTAAACGTGAGATCTGTTTAAATACTGGGGGAGTGACTGCCTTCTTTTTCTTGCAGCTGTGTAAGTACTGGCCCTCAGCATGTTCTGCTTTTTTCTCACTGTTTCCACAGTGGAGAAATGGGGAGGGGAAAATAATATTTTCATCCATATACCTGTTGAAAGTTACAACAGTCTGAACAATTGCTTCAAGCAGCTGTAGGAAATGGTTTGTTTCTGAAGTATGGATGAAAGCGAAGATGACTTCTAGAATTTGGTAAGGTGTATCAACACCTCTCTTAATCTTAAAAGGAAACTTTTTTTTCCTTAGGTGATAATGGCATTGCAGAGTAGCAGAGGTTTATTACTACGGCTGTTGTGTGCTGGTTTTAGAGAAGAAATTGAAGGAGTAACCAGGCATGCATGTATTCCAGCAGATTTGAGGGGGCAGCCAAGTATTAATTTAGTTCAGCTGCAGCCAGAATAGATGTTTTCTCCAGTTTTAATAAATGTCTTCCCATCACATGCACAGAAACTTTTAATATGAATTCCTCTGGATACTGCATTTTTATCCGTTTGTCCCACATGTGTGTACATACTCTTGAAACTCACCTCTTGTATGTTTGGAGCTGATGCTTTTAACGTAGTTTCTTGGTTTTGTACCAGAAGGTTGCTGATTACCTAATTGCTGCGTGCTGCTTTTTATCCTAGAGATAACTGCAGTGTAGCCTGCTACCAGTTTCCTATTTCCTGTATTCCTTATGTTTGTTAAGGTAAAGGGTTTTTGTGAAGTATTAGAATTTGTTTGATGATGACATTTTTACTTTAAATCTGCTTAGAAGATGTATTGACTTAAACAGTTCAGGTATCAACAGGATTAGGGTTTTAAGATGTGCAAACTCAGTTTCCTATCTGTTGCCATAGCTGGTAACATACATCTGTGTTAACATGGAAATGTAGGCCAATAGTTGTCAAAATTTAAATGTATATTTGATTGATAGATGTTAAGAACTTGACACTGTGAGTTCAACTCCAGATAAGAGGATTAAGGGTCATGTGATAGGCTATATTTCACTAGGTTCACCCTTTTCCTGTTTTTTTATACTCAGATTTCATTTTTCTACCCTCTTTTTCAGACGCTTGATCAGAATTCAGAAGGGAAAAAAAGACTGTGATTGTGCACTTTATTCCCATCTCCTTTTTTTATCCTCTCCTGTTTTATGTTCCTGAGAGATTCTTTTCCCCTGCACCTGAGGGCCAAGTACGCAGCCCAGCATTCTGGTGCCTGATGTGAGAGCAGCCCTGACAGTTGTTCTCCCAGAAAGGCCAGTTCCCTGTTAGTCACTATGGCCACGTGTGGTCCAGCTTAATGCTGTCTTCTAAAAGGCAGATATAGTCAGTGAGGACAGATGTCTAAAGAGAACTTGGATGCTGAATGCCTGTTCTGTCTACTGAGGTGATGACTGGAGGTTGAGGAAGGCAGTCTTCCAGATGTTTATAACTTGTCCTAGTCCAGGCAAATGTTCATGGAGATGGCAAAAGATATATTCTCAGCTGCAAAATACATCCTTAACTGATTTTTAAGTTCAAAAAGAATGAAGGACGCGAGGTTTTAATGGATTCTTGTAGGAAATGTCTCTTTCTTCCTTAGAGCTGAAGACAAAATATTTTAAGTTTGTCTTTCTGTGAAAAGGCATGGAGTTATTTTAGTTGAAACATTGCAAACGCCATCAGCACCAAGTGGTTAAAGTTTGGCAAATTTTTAAGTGAATGTAAACAAAACAGGGTCTTAAGATTGAAATGTCAGGCAATACTGAGATAGCTCCATCTGTCATATTTGAAAGTAACTTCCCTTGCTATTTGTTTATTAGTGCACAGAGTGCTATGATGGTGGGGTTTTTCTCCCAGAAGATGTTGCAAGGTTATTTTTCAGTAAAACTATGTCTAAAACAACCACATTTGAAGAACTTGTGGCATACATCTTCTTTTGATCTTCCCATAAGTATACAAAGCACTAAGAGTCAAATCCTATTAGACTTTTATCTGGTAAATCGAGTTGGAAGCCTTATAAAAGCAGCTCTCCACTTTTGGCTTTGTTCATAACTCTTATAGGCAGGGCAATGTACTTAGAGAAAAATACATCTAAACATTTCATGAAGCTTTATAAAAAATGTTCTCTGGAAGTAAAAAGTTTGGGTGGAGTTGTCTATCTGAACAAGTTGTGTTTCCTTCATCTAAGCATTTTCTATTGCAAATTATCTTGAAAAGTAATTCCTTTGCTTTGAAGTTTTATTAAGGTATAAAATGCTCTGATTTCCAGAGTGTTGAACTAGCAGATGTATATTATAAATTACCTCTGTGGGCATCTACTTATCTGTTTATCTTGGTAAACTTCAGGAGTGATGGGTCAAACTGCTTCCAGCTTTCAATGGTTAGAGATTTTTTTTTTAATGGGAAAATCTGGCCAGTTTTTAATGGGTGTTTCTGAAATTTACTGAAAGCTTAGAAAATGCACCTTTTTTTTTAACCTAGTATTATTACAAATTATACTAATGCTGTCTCTAGGAAAGATCTGACCTCTTTTTGGTTCGTTGCTGAACCCTGGACAGTGTTCTGCAGGTGGTCTGTGTCATTTCTGCTCCACCTGCAGCTGTTGGGAAAACCCATACAGAAACATAGAAGGAGATGGAAAGGTCAGAAATGCAGAGAAAGTGTAGCCAGATGGCTAAGATAAGGCATTGGGATCATGGGCAGTTTACATGTTCCTTCATCAGGTTTAAGCTGCTTTCAGAAAGCAGCCTGGGAGTGTTGCCATTTAAGCAAAAGCAGGGGCAAAGGGGGTAGGGAAGTTTAATCAAACAAGCTGCTTAGTAGACATAAAAACTTTGGTATTTCATATTTAGTAATAAAATTGCACAAAAGGGAGTTCCTCATGGGTTCTGGCTTTTGGTTTTTAACTCACCCTCCTACCTCATAGTTTTTTGGATCCTTATACTTCTTTTGGGACTCAGATGAGTGGAAATCCTGAGTCAGGAAGAGGAGGCTTTTTATTAGCCCTACTTCTTCCTCATCAGCTACACTGTCAGATGATTTCTTGAGTGCTGGAAGTGATGGACATGGTCATTACAGTAGCTTTTATTGTTTGAGACAACCTTTTGGGAATCACTCTGTTATGCCTCTTGCTGAATCATAATGAAAAACTGGAGGATTTCAGCATCATTTGTAGGAAATAATTTGAGTCATATTCAGATTATTCAAACATTTGCAAGCTGCTAATATATTATAAAAAAAAATCAAAATTACTCCAAACAGCTGCAGGTTTGCATGTTCCCTTACTGTGCCAACAGACAAACTTTTATAAAAACCTGCAGAAAATTTTAGGTACACAGTTGAGACAGTGCATAAGTGTCTGGCATAAATGGGTGACATCAGAGAAAAATCTGTTGCAATTTGAAAATGTTTGTCTAAAGTAGACTGTTGAAACACTTAAGTCCATGACTTCTGAGGGATAGTACACTGAAGGCCTTAGTCTTGACGGCGTGCTTTTTACTAGGCACTTACTGTTTCTGCATATTTTCCAGGTACAGCTTGATGGTTCTGGAACTGTGCAACTTGCAACAAGGATGTTGTGGATCTGTGTAATGTTTAGGTTGATGTTGATCTTTAAACTCTGTCATGTCTTCACTACTGCAGGAAATACACATTAAGAAATGTAAGACCATCTGATGAAGTTTTTTATTACTTGTGAGAAGTGACATGGCATTGATTTTTGGGTTGAAGTGCTACATATCTTAGAAAAGTTCATTATTCCTTTACTTTGAATCCCATCCAAACAGAAGAATTCTTGTTTTGTTATCTTCCTTTTAGTAGTAATGATGGAAGCTGGAAAGGAGTTGTCCATGTAAGATTGCTCTTGGTAATTACCCAGTATGCTTTCTAGTACAAAATGAACAATATTTTGCAGACAGGTTATCTGAAGTAATGATTAGCTAGCAAGAAAAGATGTTCTTTCTGATGGACAGTGTTGTCTTTTCCAAGTCAGAACTATAATTCAACTAGTTTGAATACCATAACTTGCTATAAAAATTTTTGTCTGCTAAGTAATGAAACTAATATGTGGCCTTAAATACAAAGGTCTTGATCATATGTTGTTTTCAACCAGTACTCATTGGGTCTTTATGTCAAGTATTAATTGATCCTGATGCTTGCAGTTTGCTCTAAGAATCCTGCCAATTAAGTACTTGAACCATGACAGCTGTGTGGAGACTCACAGATGAATAAAGGGGAGGAGTAACAGAGGAGTAATAGGTGAATCCACAGATAGTATGGCCAGCACAGTAGACAGTTTCACTGACTGCTGATAAACAGGTATTGCAGATGTGAAGGTAAAAGCATATAGATGAAGAAGGTGAAGCAGTTCTATTTTTACAGGAGGGAAAACCAAACAGGACTGAAAATGAGTAGTGATGGCAATGCTGAAAGGGTGTACAGTCTATAAACCTTCTGCTGCCGATATGTTGCATGATAACCTGTGCTATTTCTTTTTTTCTACCTTTTCCAGGTATCTTTTCTATAATAACTTTCAATCTACTTTGAGCTGATCTTTTCTTGGTACCTATTTAAAAATGCTTACTTGTGGACCATTTATTTTCTTTTTTTTAAGTCAGTTGAGTGTTTTGGCTTGACAGTTGGAAAGATAGTGTAATTATTTTGTTTGCAACATTGTCATGTTTCCTTGTAGTTAGGAGAACATGAGTTACATATTACAGAATGAGTATGTTACATATTACAGAATATTCCACAAGGGGAAACTGTTCCTACAGGTAAAGGTAAGAGTTCCTACCTGTGTTGTAACTTAATATAGGATTGCTTAGGTGAGTCTTATTTTTAAGTGAGTTTTTATTTTATGTGAGCAGCTTTGGTGTAGCATGCCCATGCTATTCATCATGCTCATTAAAATGTGTGAAGGGAATCTTGATGCCAGTATGGTCAAACATGTTTTGCAGCAACATGTGGTGAAATTCCTTGTGCAGCAGAAGGGTTTCTGAGATGGCTGCTGTCGAAGCTGGAGTACAACACAGGCTGAGGAGTTCCAGAGCATGCTGTATGCAGAAGGGCCCTCTGTTAAACTTGAATTCTTAAAATATTTTTGCTTTTTTCTGACAGAAATAACAATTTATGAAGTTTCTGGTGAACCAAGGCTGAGAAATATGTTCTCTCATAAGTTTTTTCTTAGATTCTTTTTTGCAACTGACATTTCATAATGATGCTAATGAATTTTCTTCTTTGCTTAGGCCCAGATTAATGCTCATTTTTAGAAATTCTGTAATTCAGTTCTGACTCCTCTAAAGCTGGGACATGTTTAAGCCTCTGCTTGGCAACCCAAAGCATTCCTTCTCATTCACACATCCACAGTTGTAGTAAACCCTAGAGGAGGAGGTAAGGATGGGGAGATTCCTCATGTAGGTCATTAGGCTCTGGGTGGTCTTCTGGCTGTGCTCAAAAGGAACATCAGTATTTGTTGTGCTTGTAGGAATAATTCCAGTGTGTTGCTTGCAGAGAAGTTTGAACAGGAACAGCAGGTTTCAAAACACACTGTAAAAAAATTTCATTCTAAGATTTATTTACTAGAATTACCAGAGCTGTGTGTATTGAGACCTTGTGAACCAAATAAATTTCCTGTGCCACTGTTGATATCCACAGGATGGTGTCACTTCAAGTATACAAAGGCAGATTAGTTCAGTTGCTCTAATTTCTCATTCAGAGAGGAATAAATGATCATGCAGAATTACGCTGCAGCAGAATAGATTTATCTTGTGCAGCTCACATGCTTTGCAAGCTTCAATATGCTTCCCAAAGTGGGTTGCTGTGATAATTGAGCTCAGAAGTTCAAGATAATAGTGGTATAGGTTATAATCTGTTTGCAAATCTGTGGTTTCTTAGCTGCTGGGATCAAGTTTACATAGGAGCCTTTGTTAAGAGTCACAATCTTGCTGTAATTCAAATTAGATTTGAATTAGTTAAATTTGAATTAGTTGAGAGCAGCACTGATGATCAAACCTAAGTATCATTTTTCTTTTAAAAATCATTACATTTTGTTTTCTGCTTATATTTCTGCTTTGGATACTTCAGCTGCAGTTTTATTTATTTCTTCCGAGCCTGAAGGAAACTTACTTTCTTACCCTGTGAGCTTGGATATTGCTGAAAATTAGTTTAGGAGAAGTGATTGTGCTGGTGTTCTTTGTTTTCCATTTCCTCCCCCTCTTCTGCCAAGTGGGTTTTTATTATTATTGCTATTATTAGTTTAAATTGAGATTTAACACACCTCAGTGTATGCCTGTGCTGTTTTGTTTTGGTGGTTTGTTTTTTTTTTTGAGCTCGGTTTAAACAGACTTGCTTGGGGATGAGAAACAGAATAGCAGCAGTCATTCAGAGAAAGAGGCAGGCTGGCAGGGAAGGTAATTGTCAGATGTATGTGAGAATGTGTTTTAGCAGTTACGCTTTTTAACTTCGTTATAACAAAAGCTTCCCTGTATTTCAAGGTCTTAGATGTTTGTGTTGAGCAAAACAGAGAAACCTGGGGAGGCAGTTCAGATTAATTAGACACGTTAGAATTGTTTTCTCAGGGCTTGAAGTTGTTGCTTGAGAGGTATTTATGTTAGAAATTCCTTCCCTGACAGGTACAAATAAACATTTATTGTAGGTGATGGTAAAGAGAGATGCCCCTGCAAGCTCTGCCATTTTATCTTTCACACGGGGCAAAGGTGTGGGAGTCCACTGTGCTGATTGTAATTCCTACATCTGAAAAACATTCCTTTGTTAATACCCTGCAGTTACTGTCTTCTGGACACAGGCTGTAGAGAAATCTCTACAACCCTGTAGGTATGTTTGCTGTTTTGCAGCTGCAGAGCTGGTAGGAGGTGGAGTGAAATGCTGTCTTTTGTCTGTGTGCCCTGATGTCAAGGCACTTCTTTTAATGCCATTACTTACCAATAAGCATTATGGACTTTGGTCTGTTTAAGTGTAAGATTCTGAAAAGCTCTGGCAAACTTTCCTGCTCTGCTTTTAGGATGCTGCTGTTCCGGTAAAGCAAGAGATGAAAATGACAGTGGTCTGTGACTTAGGTAGACTGAGCTTAATTCCCTTAAGCTTCCAAGCAAACAGGGTTCAACCTAAGGCACTTGTTTGCAGATTGAAGCAGCTGTGTATGGCTACATGTATGCTGCTGCTTCTAACAGCTTCAGAAGGGGCAGAGAGGGCTGATCTCACACCTCGGTGTCAGTGCTGTCTGCCAAAACCCCCGTGTTGAGTTTGGCAGGTCTCAGTTGAAGATACTGTCATGTCATTTACCAAGAGCAAATGATGTAGCTCTAGTTTTTTTGCAGTGGTAAAGAAATGAACCAAAACTAGAAGATTTCTAACTTGATCTTGATCTTACAGCTGCTGCTACTTGAGACTTTAATAAACCAATTTGTTCTAAAGCATCCAGGAAGCAGTTCCAGCCTGGATCCTATAAGCGATGGCCATTTATTCTAGGTGACAGAACTAAACTTTGTTGAAGGGGGTAGTTTTATTAGGACTTGGCTAAGAATTCCAGTTCATCTTGTCCCGGTGCAGATTGTAGAGGGTATGTCCTCAAACTGGAATTGGTTTGGGAAGGATATCCCTACTACAGAGCCCCTCTTGTGTGAGACTTGAGCTAATGCTGTGGTAGCTTAGGTGGCACACCAAGCAGGCAAGATAGTGTTTATTTATATGATTTTTGTTCAACTGGACTATTAGTCCATCACAGCAAGTAAGTAACTACAGTAGAGTAACCATACTGCACATTTTGGTCTGTCTTATTTCAGCTCATGATAACAAGTGCATCACCACGTACCACTGATTCTTGAGGTATTTTACTAAGTGCTGCCTCTCAGAAATTGGTTTTGAAATAGGTTGCCACAACTTCTGGCAAAGAGCAAAGCCATTCCAATGTATGTATAAAAGAGGAGAGGAAATAAAGTAACACTACAATTTTTCACTCCTTCCCTTACCAAAAAATTCCACATTATGTGGCATTACACTCTAATGTTTATATAGCCTGCTTTGTTTTCATTTGGGGATGTTCAAAGGGTACTTCAGTGTTGTAGTGAGAAGTGCATGAACAGCTGACTGGAAGTTCAAAAGCATTTCTATAAAGTGAAAGATGGTTTATTTTCCACGTGCCAAGAATCGTTTTTGTTTTATTTAGATGAAACCAGATTATGGCATTGAAAACCCAACTGTATTAACATTCTTACATAAAGCAAGTTGAGAAGTGATGTTAAAGTTGAACTAATTGCTAATTATAAAAATAATAGTCTTGCTTCATATTTTCTTAAAATTTCAGGAACGTTTTGTGATACAGTAGATTTTGGGAGTTTTTATTCTGAGGGCAAAATAGAGTAGTAAATGAGTTAGAGATGAAGATACTACACAAGGAATTTTCTGCATTTGGAAGCATGCTTAAAGTTGATTAAATATTTGCTTTCAAGCATTTAATCTTCATCTTTAAGGCAGGAACATGCTACCTATGGCTTTCTCCTTAGGGCTTGTTGTAGAACTCTATTCAAACCTTTGTGGTGCCTTACATAGTGGGTAATGGAGGATCAGGATCCAGCATCCCTCTTTTGTTAAGGTCCTGCTTTTGTCCTGTTGTTCACTTGACATAGCCAGAAAGAAGGGCTAATGGTTGCTGAATAGTAGCTTGTGATGAATTTGAGGATTGGGCTTTTCAAACCATGAGCTTCCACTGTCATTGCTGACAGTCATCTACTGCTTCTGTGCTGTTTAAAACCCAAAACAAAAGAAGCAGGCAAAAAAAAATCCCTATTCTGCACAGCTGGGGAAAAAACCCCAGAATTTCTGTTGGTTTTATTATTGGAAAAAAAAAGTGGATTGTTTTGTAAGAAATATTAGATGTTTCCATTTAGGTATTTCAGATTTAACTCTCTTAAATGCCACTGTTCAAACACTAATTTACAAAAGTTATAAAATTAAAAAAGAAAAAGCTTGGTGATTTTTGTAATTTTTTTTAACCTTTTACTACTCTGCAAAGGTAAATACATGAAACAACTGCAATACAGTTAAAAAGGAGAGAAAAAAGTTACCCTTTCCTTGTGTCACACAACAGAGTACCTGTATTTGCACTAATACAGGTTAATCCCATGTGGACGTTTTAAGGTCTGCCTGGGAACCCACCTTATTGGTCACTCTTTGATTCCAGGTAATTGATTGCCCTGTCAGAGATGATTTTTAAGCATTACTGGGTAGAGCATTGGAAGTGAATTGCTGCAAGAGTGGAAAGTGGTTAGGAGGCACTACCCTGGGGAAAAGAGGGATTGGATGGGAGTAGGCATTAATGAGAGCAGCTGTGAAGGCACAAAAGCAAACCCCAAACCAAAACACAGTGCAAACATCTTGAGGAACAGCTGTGGAGTTTCTCTTTTTTTGAGAACCTGGACGCTGGAAGATTCCTTTTGGGAAGAAAAGTATTAAGACTTGTTACCCTATTTTAGTGTTTCAAAAAGAATATAGGAGAAGCCACATTTAGCCTTTCTGCTTTGATTACCTGTTAAAAATACATACCTTGTTTGTCAGGCTTTTTGCACTCAAATAACTTCTGATGTTAGATTTACCTCTTCTTTATTCCTCATTTCTCCTGCTATTAAATTCCATATACTGCTCTTTCGCAAAGATTGCAAAGACATCAGCTTTAATATGCAGTGGTTCCAAATATCACATTCCTAGGTGTGTGACAGAGAAGAGGTTTGAAAAAATGTCTGCAGTGATCATACATTTACTGTCGGGTTTGCATCTTGTAGGCAAGTCTTCATCTGCACAGGATGCTCAACAAGTGACCTCATCCACTGTAGGGTATCAGGAGGTGGTAGTCACTAAATAGGGTGGGTCAGCGGAGGTCCATCCTCGAGCAGGGAGTGGGGAAAGCACACTTGAGATGCCAGTGTTAACTTTGGTTCAAAGACCCTGCAAAACTAAATTAGTGTTTTCAGTGTCCATAGTTCCACTTTGTAGGACAGTTTTTTGCTTGCCTGCTGGACACTGAGCTATGTTGTTCCTCAGAAGTATTTTGCTACTAAGGCAAAAACAACTAAAATAAATCCTTCTTCAGTAGACTGAGCAGCTTTTAGTATTTTCCTTCAGTAAGAATGCAGGAATAGCTTCAAGCTGTTCTTTAAATCTTTTGCCACAGGATGGGGCTGTTGCACTGCCCAAATGTGATCTGTCACATCAAAGAACTACAGCCAAGCACTGTTTTCAGTGCTAACCTGAAACTACACTCCTGTCACTTTTCTTTATTATTCACCAGTCCATGTAGTGGGCCTCAGTTTATTCGCTTTCAAGAGGTAGGAAACTTGGAGTAAGGTGTTGTTGGCTTGCTAAGTGTAGATCAACTTTGTTTCTTTTAGAGGCATTTTTGTACCATATGACAAGCCCAGGTAGTGAGGTAATAATCCACATAAAGGGGATTTGGTTCATGTATCACAGAATATTAAATATGGGGGGGTTAAGCCTTTATTAAATCCATACTTGTGTTTTAGAAATGTGCCAAGAAGTGTTCTAATGAAGCAGCACCTGGGGGTTAATAAATGATATCATGAATCCATTCTGATTGCCAAGAAAGATTTTAATAAAGGAAGCCATGCCCAGGGTTGACTGTTTTATCCATGAGGAATAATTGTTTTGTTTCTTTTATTGGTTGATTATAAGAAGTTTGCTTTTTAGCATCAAGTCATTTATGGTTGTCCTTCATGTTTCTGTGTACTGCTTGCATAAAGAACCAGCCCTTGGTAGGTCTGGCAGTGCAAACTGTAGGAGGTGTTACTTTGATTGCATGAAGAGCTTCCATCTTTTACTGCCTTTCACATTCATCTCGTGTTCCTCTGTCCCCTCTTCTCCCCTCAAACATTCAGGATGAAGTGAAGTCTGAAGATGGGCCAGAGTGGAATATACTGCGTGATGACTTCATGATGGGGGCATCTATGAAGGACTGGGACAAGGAAAGCGATGGAGAGGGTGATACTGAACAAGGAGGTGGTCTGAAACAAGAAGATGACAGTGACTGAATGAAACTGAAAACTGATCAAGATAATTTCTTACCTTTTTAACTTTGTATGGGTAAAACATCAGCATTCTGTGAATGTGCAACAGTTGGAGGATACCTCGTGTTGAACAAAAAAAAGACTTATACAACCTTGGAGTGTTTTCTCCTCCATGTCAAACTTTTATTTAATATAGCTCCATTTGCTATACTGAAATCCTGAAATATTTTCCAAAACAAGTATAATTTTCAACATATTTCCAAAACATTTTGTACAGTCAAAATAGTGGCACTTGCCCAATGAAAGAAAGATTTTGCCAAGGTCATTAAAAGTTTATACATTAGTCATGGCGATTGATGTATTATTGTGCCTGCATTTTCAAATCAGTGTTGCATTTTGAAAGGTTGTTGCAATTTGCAATAGAAATGGCTTACAATAAACACAGAAATGCCGTCACCTTGTAAAGTTATCGGACTCCTATAGAGTCTTTACTACGTTGGCCAGAAAAGGTTCTGTAGATAATAAAGAAAAGTAACCGTTAATGTGATAGTTCTGGTTGTGGAGCATTTGATTGGAGACAACTCTGAAAACATAATTGTAAAAAGAGAGACTTGACCCTACTGATTGGGGTCTTTCTATATAATTTATATATATATATGTGCGTTTTTTCCATTGGAAGTCTGAAGTTGTATAAGCTAAGAGGCTGAGGAAAAGACAGTCATTGCTGTTGGTTTCACTGGAGAGGGAGGGCTTTTCTAGCTATACTGTATGAAGTTGTGTTCAGTGTTGCTTCATTTGCAGTTCTGGTGTTCTGGCCTTTTTCAGTAAGGAGATGGAACTCTGAGATACATCCCTTGGGTTCAGTCAGCTCTAATGCTAATTCCTCAGGTCTGTAAAGGGTCAAATGAGCCCTTCCTCTCAGGCACATACCATAAAAGTAACAAATTTGGGAGACATCTGTCAGGGTAACACAACTGGCTTTGTTTAAACTATAGCAATTTCTCCTCAGCTTTTTGGTTGGAGGGGTATAGAAGCCAACATGCATAGTAAGAATATGTTCTATATAAGCATTTGCATACAGAAGGAGTTGTGTTGTCATCAAGGTGTTCTAAATGAGAGGCTGCGGTTGAATTCTGCTGCCTTTGCTGTTCCAGACTGGCTGTCTGATACTGTGTCGTTTGTATAACTTTGCTATCACATTTCCCCATTTGCTATGTGAAGAAAATGCCTTGGAGCCTATTAATTGATACTTAAAATACATGGTACTGTTCTGTCCATGTCTGCAGATGCCCTATGTACAAACCTTTCTTTGTACCTGCTTATATGCAGGATATGAATAGGAGCAACTTAGACATTTTTACTCTTCAGCCTGGAAATGTACAGTATGACAGTGGATTTAGATTTTCCTAATGAAGGCATTGAGGAGGAGAGGGTGTTTTGAATTTTATATGTACTGCAAGATAAAAACTATAGATACAAAATGGCAGAGAAACCCATCCCAACAACTGGCAATCATTGTGTTATCCCTAGCTTATTCATCTGGTATATATTTTAGCATAATTTTTTTGAGGAGAACTCAAAGCTAACAGCAGAAATGTTTAGATTTTCAAGCTGTTTTGAGTGTTAAACATATTAGATATCTGAGGAGTCATTAGTTTGTGGCCTGATATTTATTATCACAAATGAAGGCATATACCCAAAATATCAAGTGGCAAAACCACAGAAGTTTGACATGTGGTTATCCCAGCTTCTGAAGGCTTGAGATCTGTATAGCTGTTCAGTGAGAGCTACCATCTCATTAGTGCAATGCAAAAAAATGCTTCAATGTATTTTGAGTCTATGAAGCAGCATAATATTCTAATCTGACATTGCTTTCTTGCTACAGAGTTCAGTTATTTTGTGTGAAAAAATTACATCAGCACCCTTAAATCTGCAGTTATTCTCTAGTTTCATGTCCCTGGTCTCTCTTGACAGTCAAACTTTTGGAAAGCTATCTAAGTTTTTCTTAAGAACTATGACATCCTGAAATGATTATTAAAAATTTCAGAATACTTTCCAAATAATTTCAGAATACTTTCCAAATACTTTTAGAATACTTGGGTGCTTATTTGTGTGTTTTTGGAGTAACGTTTTGATTAAAGCACTGAAGTGTCTTATGTGTGTTTAAGAAAAATGTGGAGTATATCAATATTGCTAAAAATATTTTGAGCTTCCATTCACTTAGCCTATATATGGAGAGCATTTCTTGGCTTATAAGAAGCATAATACTTATATTTTTATGGATATTGAGTAGTTATTTAAATTTTATACTGTACCTTGCCTTTGCCTTCTTTTGTCCCATATCTGGAGAAGCTCCTAGAATAACTAAAATTAACTACATATTTTGATTTTAGGCATTTGTTGGCCATTTTATTTCACAAGTTTTGTTTTTATTGACTAGCAGTTCAAAATATCTAAACCTTGTTTAACCCAGACACCTTTCAGTCTCCTCTCTCAGCT
This sequence comes from Pithys albifrons albifrons, assembly GCF_047495875.1. Taxonomy (NCBI): domain Eukaryota; kingdom Metazoa; phylum Chordata; class Aves; order Passeriformes; family Thamnophilidae; genus Pithys; species Pithys albifrons. Next base: position 97,299,577 of record NC_092459.1, read on the forward strand.
GTGGGATCAGCTGCCCTACCCCTTTTTTCAATAATACTCTTCCTCTTCAATAGCTACCAAGAACAACCTTCAGCAGCTTTTCCCAGCAGTAAGAGTGCTTGGTCTGTTTTTCCTGCTCCCATGAATATCTTTGCTTAAGCGAAGCTGTGCTGCTGCCCTTCATTCCAGAGAGCATGAATCATCTCAACTTTGTATATTTCTGTACCTATCTATATAAAGCCAATAAGGATGGGGTGGTTCCAGTTTTATTAGGCTTCAAGCCAATTCCAGAGTATGAAGAGTTTAATATTCTATGGATTGCACGCAAAGCAAGAGTTTTGTTTAATAAGAGAAGGCACAGGGTCAGTTCTTCCCCATGTCTCTTGTCCCATGACCCCCCCCAGCACAATTCACATCAATTGTACTCACATTTTTTAGCAAGGAGAGCATCAGTTGGCCTATGTTAAAAAAATAACTATATTCTTCATACTTTTGTTCAGCTTCCTGTTAGGGAAACACTTTGGAAGTGGTGATGGAATATCCTTGTTGTGCCTGTTGCTACTGCACCACAGCATCTTCCCTGTGAAAACATGGAGGGCAGAGTTCCTGCTTCTGCAGCTGTGAGGAAGGTTCTCCTGGGTTCACAAGTTGAGCAGAACAAAAGAGCTGGAAGAGTTCTAGTGAAGATAGGACTTTTTGTATGTGTGATTTGTTTTAGAGAGAGAAATTAATTGTTTGGAGGCCATAAAAGTGTTTTGACTATCTGATGCTTCCAGAAGAAGGTGGTCTGTAGAGCTGCATCTGTTCAGAGCTGGCTCAGCATCTGTCTCTAGGGAGGAAGGCAGAAGTCATCTGGCACACAACACTCTGCACAACTTAAAATGACAAAGCTTCTCATTCTTATGAAATGAGTCCTGGCATAGTTAATATATACACAGAGCAGTTGTCAGTGTTGTTCATTTCCAACCCCTGTGAATTGCTCAATGATTTCTTCAAGACTTGCTGAGGTAAGGAATGAGAGGGCCAGGAGACAGCTTGAAGTAGTGAAGACTTAGGATCTTGTTACACAAGACAGAGTTACATAGAGTCCTTGTGTTAAATAAGATGTTAAAACTGGGAGTCTAAGACCTCAGTGTCAGACACTGAAGACTGGACAAGTTCTTAGTTTACAGATGGTGAATGCGTATTTCATTTACTGCTGTTCTCAAGCAGTGGCTTCTAACCTCTTGCAGTATGTAAACCTCAAATGTTTCACCTCTGTAAGTGAGACAGCAGATAAAGACTCTTCCTTAATCATTCTTTTTCAGACTGATAGGGATGGGTGATACTTCTTAGAAATAGCATTTTGTTTTCAAATGCATCTTTTCAATTCCTTTTCTGTCTTAATGGCCATATTCAAAATGAAACTCGAGTCAAACTCAACACCAAAGATGCTTGTGTTTGTGTAATGCTTTGTGTAATCCCTTGGAGTTGTTCGGTTTTGTTTAAATCTATGCGTTTACCCTGTTGGATTCCAAATTGTTAAATTAATTAGGGCACTTTCATCAAGCTTTCAGATGTGAACTCATGAGCACAAGTGTCTTCCCAGCGGCTCTTTGGAAGGTGATGTTAGGAATGCTCATAAAAAGCATGATTTCTTCACAGTGCCTCAGTTGGTTCAATAGCCCATTCTCTTACACCAGTGCATGAACTTTTGGAGCATTACTTTATAACTTTTTTTTTAAGTGTTTCTTAACTCTGTTTTCAGTATATGTGGTGTTAATTCTAAACTACTACCCAGGATCAGACTTGCATTAAGGTTTTGATACCACTAAGATTCCTTATAGTGTTCTCAGAAGTAGCTAAATAATTAATAGTAGTTCACTTAAAAGATAAACTGGTACACTTATTGGAAACTTCATGCATAATTTAGAAATGGTTAGATATAAAACCTGCTGATATTGTATACTAACCTTGTCTGTTATAGACCTATGTGATCACAAGTAGAAGGTAACAGAGTTCTTTGCCATAGTTTTAAAGACTGTGTGAGTTTTGAAGTACTTAAAAGATTCCACTAGCCATTTTTGAGCCCTTTATAAAGTGCATTATGAATATAATCTTGGAGATTGTGATGGTTGTTTTTTAGAGGAGTGAAATACTTGACAGCACCTGCTGACATTTGTTACATGTTTATGAAAGAAATATTTTTTATTAAGAAAAAGCTTCATGAAATTCTCAAGTGACTCTCCATGATAACAGAAAAAGATTTTTCAGAACCTTCAGACATCACCCTGGATTTAAGGACACATTACTCAGCTAAAACAATGTGTTAGATCCACGTATAAATATACTTCCAGTATGAACATTGATCAAACAAATCCAGCATTAGAGGATGATATATTGATAGTCATTTGTGCAGATTGTGTTGGCAAAGGGACCGGTCAGGCCTTGCAAGATATTGAACACCTTTCTGCTGTTGTACCAGTGCAACCACCATGTCAGGTCAGGATTGCCATTGCCAATGCTGTTCCCTCCATCTGCAATGTTTTGCTTTTTTTAAAAAAACTATTGGAGTGTTCTTTTATTTTGAGTTTTGGTGTCATTGCCTGGAATTAAAGAAGAAGTGAGATTTATTTTATGTGAAGAAGATAATTCAAATAGAAGGGAAATTTATTACCCATGCGTCTGTCTATAATGTCAATATCATGCTTCCCAGAGACAAACCATTGTCTTTGATTCTCATTCACTGCAATCACCGCTGAAACACATTGCTGGACTATCTGCCTCATGAGGAATTAATTTCATAAGTCTGGAGTGATGGGCTTGTGGAGTCAGGGCCTTTACGTGAGACAATACTGGGTCTGACATCTGCGTTTTCAACCAATGTCTAGGCATTTTTGCACTCTGATTTAACTGTTAATAAGGTGGTTGTTCGAAACACCTAAATTTATGAGAGGAGCCATTTCAGCTGTCATTCTGTGGCCATGATGGGGAAGTTCAGAAGTTGATGTCCAAGTACAGATTGGACTTTGCTATGTTTAATGAAGATAGTTCTCCCATTCTTGGTATCTGTTGTTCTTACAACTTGTTTTCACAACACCTTTCACTTACTTTTCTAGAAAATATAGGACTCTTAAATTTGTGGAAAAACACTACAATTGGCTTCATCTTCTTTGTGGTGTATGGCTGGACAGGGCACCATGCTCAGCTCCAGGGTGGGGCTGGCAGATGTATAAGTGGAGCTGCTCTTCAGCTTCCTGGGGCAGCCTGGACCCAAGCTGGTGCCTGTGGGTGGCACAGATCAGGAAAGCACAGTGCATCTCTTCTCTGCATACTGGGCTTGGGGGCCCTGTTGCTGGCAAAGCTGAGCAGTTGTGTTAAATATCGTAGCCCGCTGGGTCCAGACGGTCCAGCTGAAAATCAAGGGAGTAGGTTTCTCTAACTGCAATCCCATCTAAAAGATCACTGATTCACTAGAAGCAGATACCAAACACTTTTGCTGCTCCATATAGGCTGCCTGTTCAAGTTCCAGATTTAAAATAATCTAGGCAAGGGTCAAAATTATTACACAGAAATGGATCTTTTCTAATTCTAGATTGAGTCAACACGCTCAAACTATCTGGCTGGGGAAGGATGTAGTTTGATCAGCCATTCAAGAATACTGCTTTCATTGATTTCAGTAGCCAGGCCTAGAAAATGCATTTAAAAATATATAAGGCTCAGACGCCACAGAAAGACCTCTGCACTGATCTGGTGAGTGCAGCACAAAAGCTTGGGTATTGCGTGAGGTTTGTTTGGTTGTAGGTTTGTGTTTTTTTCATGAGGTAATATCAAACATTGCATTGCTTTCTGTGAACTTTCTAGGATCATCTTGGACATGTGTTGCTTAAAAACCATTAGGAAAAAACATTTCTGAAGCTGTGTTAGGTTAGAGCTTTTCATCGGTGCAGACTGAACAGGCAGCTTGTGAAGAAGTCAGGATGCCAGACCTAGAGCTATTTGGTTTTTGCTGCTGCAGAATATGACTTAAAATATGGCATTACTGGCTTGCCCATTTTTGAAGTTGCTACCAATTAATCTTGCTATATATGTAATTTTCTTAAAACTTCAATAGTGTGATCTGAGTGCTATTTCTTATTGCTTTCTTAGGAAGACAATATATACAGATACCATTCGTGTGTTACTTAATGAGGTATAACCCAAATCATCACTGAGCAGTTCAGAAATAGAAGGCAACAGCTGTAATACTGAGAAAGAGATGCAGGTCATGAGTTCAAATCTTGAGATTAAAGGGATGACTTTTACCCTACTGTCTTGACTTTGTCATGTTTGCTATAAGTAGATGCCAAGACCCTCTGGTGTATAAACCACTGCACTTATATTTCTCTGTCTTTTTAAAATTATTTTTAGTTACTGAATCTGATGATTTTCCTCTGCTGAGATATGTCTTACTGACTTTAGTGGAAATAGGATTTCCTGTGGTGATTAAAGCCACAGGTGCTAGGATTAAGGAAGGCCTTTTTTTGGTGGCATAGAGACTAAAACTGGAATGATATAGAGAAGATTAGTGTGGCATCCTCAGGGCTGACAAGCAGATTTGGGAAGGCAAATGAGGGATCAAACTGGGAGGTGTAACCATGGGGGAACCTCTCTGGCATACACAAAGTTTTTATGAAGACTTGAGTCTTAACTGATTCAAAGATGGAAATCCGCTGTTAGAAGCAGAACCCACTTTGGATGCAGCACTGATATGTGCAGCCTTTATAGGAAAAATTAATCTTTTTAGATCAAGGAGTTTACACCGTTGGTTGTTACCTTGCCTTCCTAGACCCCCTAGGGTTTGGCTGTGCTCTTTGGAGACAGGGTGCCAGTTTACTACAGGGAAGCTAATTTATGAGTTGTAAAATACAATCTATGTAAAATGTGAATAATAACATAGCAATGAAATACAGACTAATGGTGATGTTCCTTTCTGTTCTCTTCATCCTTTTATCCAGAAGACTTTTTTGAGGGGGAAGGTGGTGGTGGTGAGAAGTATTCTAAGGGATAGCCATAATATCTCTGCACCTCCTGAACATTCCCCTTTCCTTCAGATTTTAGTCATTCTGGCATGAGGTGTCCTGGCTAAAATTCCAGTATTGTTTTGGTTTTTTGAGGGAGTTTTTTTTGAGTTTTTTTCTGGGGTTTGGGGGTGTAATTGCATTCTAGATGTCATTTATTAAAGTCCAGTTTAAAGCACACAGGCTATACACTGCTGTGTGGACATCACAACTTGTGTTCTCACTCTGTGGTGGAGATGATACTGTTCCATAAGATCACAGAAGTGACACCTTTTTTTTTATCAGATCCTATTGACTTGTGACTGTTTCCACTGAAGTTATTGAATCTATTTGTGGGAATGGGAACTTTTTCTATATATAGATATGCATGTATAAATATATTTATAAATATTAAAAGTGTGTGCATATATCTATAAATATATATAAATAAAAGTTCTGTTATATGTTTTACATTTCTTCCTATATATATATAAAATAAGATATGGTTCATGCAAATAATTTTTTTTCTCTATATATGTACCAGAAGCCTTTGATTTGCAAGTTGACAAGTAGTTACATATGTATATGTATATATGGATGGCAGTCTTGCGTGTCAAACAGCATATTCTATAAAGTAGCCTTTATCTTCTGGAACATGAGTGTTGCAGGAATGGGCTGTGGTTGTGTGAAATGCAATCCCAGGGCAGTGGGGCTGCTTGTATTAGTAAGGTCAGCAGGGTTTGCTCTCAAATTCATCCAGGCGTTACTGCACACACTAATGAAATGTGCAGCACAGAAGTATGGACTTCTACTTCACTAAGGATAATAAACAGTAAAATCTAAGGTTTTATTATAGTATATATTACAACTTTCCATTATTTGTCATCTCCTCTTTGCCTCACCTTTATTAGGTGCCACCTTGGCTCTCTGAGTTGAACCTTTATTCATGTATTTTTATAAAAAGGAGAATTCAGAAGTTTTTTCCCTAGCACCCTGCATCAGAATAACAGATTCTACATGACCACAGTTACGGCTGCAGATTTCTGTGTGTGCCACAAAGAATTAATTGTGCAATCATCCTACACTCGTCATCAGTGTGAGAATTTACAAAAGTCACCTCTTAACTTTTAAAAGTTATTCCTCTTCCAACAATGTTCTTTAGTTTATGAAATGTGGCCAGCCACCTTACTTAATGACCTGGTCGTCAGCAGTTTTAGAAAGATTATTGCCTTTGTATTTTGCACAGCACATTTGCGTATAACCAAAACAATCTAAAAAGAAACCACAAATTGTAAAATCCTGACCACATAATTTTTAAGTTAATAGGAAATATGAAACCTTTACTTTTAGTGAAGTAACTTTCCAGGTGTCTCTGTTTTTCTAATAAACAGTTACTGTTTATTAAAAATAAAAAAAATAAAAAATATGTAAAAAGACAGTATTGTATTGAATTAAAAGCTCCAAAACAGATAAGTTCTGTTCTTTCCCTATATGCATGCCAACGACCCATTCCTACTTTTTGACTTACAAAGCTTCTGCTGACAGCTGCCCCACAGGACAAGGCCATTTCATAGAGGCACAGGGAAGAGATAAGTGTAAGCTGAGTTAAACTTCAGTGTCTGATAATCTCAGCAGCTTTTGAAAGAAACAGGTAGTCACCAAATACAAACTGTTTCAGAATGAATCAAAACTAAACAGCTTTTCAGGCTAAAATACAGTGATATAACTGGGATAATTTTGACAGATGTATCAGCCCAGAAAACTAACAGTAGAATTTTGAAGCTGGATTACCTGGGTAGAAGATCATGCTTTAATGAAATTCTGATGATACTGTTCTTTATCTGACTTTGTAGAGTGCCCACAGTTTGGCTGTGTCATTTCTGACAAATTTTGATTGCCTCCTCTGTTGCTTACTTAGCAAGGTAGAAAGGGCACCTGTTTGAGTCTAGTTTGCAGGACTTCTGCGGCAAAAACCCCTTAAATGTGCAGGGGAGAGATTTTAGAAATAAGATCAGGTATATCATGATGTATGTATTCCAGAAATTTTCCATTTAGATTACATAATGGAAAGTCGATGTTTATGAATGTGGATATATATTTGAGTGATTTGGCTAGCAGGTAGGTGTCCCTTCCTGGAGCAAACTGGAGCAGCTCAGGCATGTGTGGTGGGCTTCTGCAGCTGCTGGGGACTTAGCTCAAGTGGCTGGGGCTTTTGGAATGAAGAATGCTGCTATGCCTGCAAAGTTGTGCCTGGCAAAAACATCACCATGGTGACCTCAGAAAGTTTCAGGGAACCAAGTTTTGTTGCAGGGGTGAGGCAAAACAGAGACATGCACCTGGGTAAGCCTGACACCCTGTATCACACTAAAAAGGTCAGAACAGAAGCAAAGGGTTTGCCTCAAATGAAAACAAACTCAAGATTTATCTTAATTCCTTTTTTTTTCCTAGCTCATCTAAAAGACACCGAGGAATCGTTGACAAATCTGAAGGAATCTCAGCAACTTTCAAAATCTAGTTGAACTGGTTTGCTGTCCCCCTGGCTGGATTTCTGGTGGCTTACTTGGAGGGCTCCTCTGGAGCTTGGACCTCCTGTGGCTGCATGGGCGGCCTGGCCAGACAGGTACATGGGGAATGATGGCCTCCAATATGGCATCCCTAGTGAAAGTCACTGCAAAGTTTGGGTTGGTGGTATTTTTTTGTTGATTGATTGTTTGGGGTTTTTTCACCAATATTAAAATCTCAAGAATCAAAACACTTTGCCAGCTGGTAGGGCTGTATTTGCAGAGGTGTCTTGAGAGATGGTGGGAGGTTCCCAGCAGAAAGATAGTGTCGAGCACTGTCCCAGTCACTGCTCTGAAGCCCTTTAGGTGAGTGGCAGGCAATGCGTTTACAGCAGCAAAGGGTTAAGGGCCCTAGTTGCTATATAAGGCATTTCTCCATGGTTTCAGCTGTAGATTTTGGAGGAAATAATTTAATAACCCTTTTCTTCAGAACTATTTGCGGTTGAGGTACCTTGTGTAACAGTGCTGATTCCTCAGCTGCTTAGCAGCAGAGCTGTGAGATGTAACAGCTCGAGGAACTGTCCCCTTGGTTTTGTACAGGTGTGTTGCAGAAGTGAAACCAGCTGAGTCTACATGTTGAGCTTGCTTGTTTATTTGAGTAATTTTGGAAACATTACCAGTCCTGACACTGCAGCTGTGTTTTTGAGGTCAGTAGAAGCAGGACATTGACATGTACAGCAGTAAAAGTGTGATGTTGTGGCAGAGACGTTTAATCTGGCCTTGCAAGAATTCATGGATTTAAGTGGAAAGCACCATTAACTCTTGCACTAGGAGGGTGTAGTCTTGGTTGTCTGCAATGCTGTACATACCCACATGCTGTTAAAGAATAAAGACTAAGCTTACTTTCAGAGTCTGCATGTGCACACATACATTTCAAAAATATATTTTCTTACCCCTTCATCTCTTGGAGAATCTCATCATTGCTGGTCTCCACAGCAATATGAGGTTAGCTGGCCATGTTGGTGCAAGGTTTCCCTGCAGCAGGGCCCTGCCAAGGCAAACAGTATGCAGCAGCACCATGCTGCTGAGTCCCTCCATCACCCCAGCACCAGCCACAGCTGCTCCAAGGAAGAACTTTTCCTCACTGGGAAGGAAAACTTTGCATTTAATTTGGCGACTGCCATTCTGCAGCTTTGGAAAACATTCAAACATTTTGCAGAAAGAAGATGGTTCCAGAGATGCGGTCAGCTGGAGGAAGTCTTTGGTGGTGTTCGGCTGGTTTATGTCTTACATGACTCTCACTGTGCTTGCAAATGCATCTCAGTCAGCCTCTCATTTACTTGTATGTGTATTTACCCATAATACCATCAGCAATGGCCGAGCTGTTCTTTGGAACACCTATGGCCCTTTGAGTACCACTTCTACATGTTTCTTCATCTCTGTAAAGTAGACTTCCTTCAGAAACAGCCTTGACCCACCTAGAAAGTTGTAATTAGAAACTTCTGATAAGTAAAACCAGTAATAACTTAATTCAGAAGGGAATATAAGGCTAAAGTGGGTGAGACTAAAGAGATAGACTACTTGATCACTTTTTAAACTTAAGGTACAGGGGTGAGAAATGGACTGTAAAGGAAAAGCTTTATGGCATTGAGGGATGCCTAGTAGACTGTAGAGTGATTTCCCTAGGGCAGAGAAGGGTAGGGATAGAGCCTGTGATGTTTGTCGTGGCCAAAAGAGGCAGCGGAAAAATTGAATTACAGGGATAGCCAAAGCATTTGGGGCTTGAGAGTTTTTGTCAAGTGCAGATGAGGATGTATTTGCAGGCTTCTGACAGGAAAGGAGACCTCGGAGAAGGAGAAAATCCTCCTCATCTCTCGGCTCTCCCTACTTGGCCGATTACCAAACTGCCCGGGGAGCAATGAGAATTGCCCAAAACACACTTGGAAGTGAAACTCAGGGGCAGCGCGAACAGCGTTCTGTGACGGTGCAGTGGGCAAAGCCTTAATTGCTGCCCCACAACCCTAACTAATAGGAACGCATTTGAGTGGTGTCCAAGGGGCGCATTGTTCTTCCTCTACAGCCAGAGTGGTATTTGGCCCAAATTACTTTAATAATAGGTACAAGAAGAAGTACAACCTTTATTTAAAATATAAGTAAAGTAAAATAAAATAAAAGCCTGGCAGGACTTGCTTTTCCTTCTCGGCTCCGGGCTGCCTCGCCTCTCCTCGCCCGGGGTGAGGCACCTCGGCAGCGGCAGGCACGGCGACCGGGCTGCGGAGGGGAATAAATAGACGGGCGGCGGCGCGGAGCCCTCCGCTCCCGCAGCCCCTCCACGTCACTTCGCAGCGAGGCGAGCACGTGGGGCGGGGAGATCGTATAAATCTCCCTCTCCCTGCGCGGCCGTGATGTTATCTGCTGGCACCCGTCCCCTCCGCGCAGGGAGAGCCGAGGGGCCGGGGGCGGCAGGCGCGGGGCGCCGGGCGGAGCGCTAGAGGCGGTGGGGACGGGGCCAGCTCCAGCCCCAGCGCCGCGGGGGAGGCGGCGGGGGGAGAGCGGCGCAGCGCTGCGGCCAGCGCCGGGCGGCCGGCTCCGCGCCTGCGACCCGCGGGAGGCTGCCGGGGCGGCGGCGCTGCCTCGCTGACTGCGGCGCGGGGTTGGCGTTTCGGAAGGAGGAGGAAGGAGGAGGGAGCTGGAAAGGAGCTCTGCGGCGCGCAGCGGCCCGGGCGGCGGGGGTGGGTCGGTGCATGCGGCGCGGGGCGCACGCAGCAGCCTGCGGGACGCGGCCGGACGGGGGATCGCCGCTCGCCGCCGCCGCCGCGGGGGCCAGGCGGGGCCGGGGCCGCCGCTGCCGCTGCGCTGCGCCCGGACCGGGCGCGGGGTCCGGGGCTCGGCGCCGCCGGGCGCACACGTGCGCGGCTCTCGCCGCCGCCGCGGGGGCTGAGCGCCGCCGGGCGCGGGGCGGTGCCGCCGCTGCCCGCCGGGAGCCGTCGAGCGCCGCGGGCGCACGGCAGCGATCAGCGCCGCGCCGGCACCCTCTCTCTGCCGGCTGCGGCAGCGCCCCGTGATACCCATCACTGCGCCTTCTCCCTCCCCCTTTTTCTTTTTTCCCCCTTCAGATTTTTGTTTTCCAGCGCGCTGAGAGCAGCCTCTTTTCCATTTACTTGATTCGCAGGTTTGTTGTATCCATTTGGAGGCTTTTTTCCTCCTCTTTTTTTGTGCTGTCCGGCTCACTCCACCCACGAATTTTATCTAGTTGTAGCAACTTGCTGTTTTTCCCCCCCTCTTCCTTTTTTTCCTCTTTTTTTTAAATTATTACTGATATTTTTTCACTGGCGCCTCCCGTCCGTTTTCCGATTGCGAGCCGCCCTCGCAGCCCGGTTTATAACAGCATTTTGTCTGCAGATCACCACTTTGCTTGCACAGATTCCCTTTTTATTTTTTGATTTTTTTTCTTTCTGGTCGTTCATTGTTAAAGTCACTCTTTTTTTGGTGGGGGGGGGGCGCTGTACTTAAACACTTAAAATGCACTGCTATCTCCTGAGCGTGCTCCTCACCGTGGATCTGGCCACCGTGGCTCTCAGCCTGTCTACCTGCAGCACCCTCGACATGGATCAGTTTATGCGCAAGAGGATCGAGGCTATCCGGGGGCAGATCTTGAGCAAACTGAAGCTCACCAGCCCCCCAGACGAGTACCCTGAGCCCGAGGAGGTGCCCCCGGAGGTCATCTCCATCTACAACAGCACCAGGGACCTGCTGCAGGAGAAAGCCAACCACAGAGCTGCCACTTGCGAGAGGGAGAGGAGCGACGAGGAATACTATGCCAAAGAAGTTTACAAAATAGATATGCAGCCTGGTTACCCCGAAAGTAAGTAAGAAAGTTTGTGCATGTGTGCGTTATTTCGCCCCCGAGGCTTAGCGGTGTCAAGCACCTTTAAATAGCAGCTCCAAGCATCGTAACCTGCCTTCTTTGCTCGGCTTGTTCTCCTCCTGAGCATCTCTTGGGTGGAGGTGTCTAGGGTTTAATACAGGTGGTGGGGTATACATATGCCTGGGTGGATGCGTTGGGGGTAGTAGTCACCTGTTTCCCCAGACTCGTGAGGTTTCCAGTCCCCTTTGAAGTCAGGCAGGAATCCCTCAGAGCGCCTCTGCTGCCCAGCACCACGTACTTGAACAGTGCTCCCCCCGCCTGGGATCCCACTGCCCTCCCCGCACCGGGTTTAGCTCCCTGGCAGCCCCGTGTACAGCCTCCAGAAAGAACCAATATCTTTCCACTGCTCTTGTTTCCCTTGGAGTGTCAGGAACGGGCAGGTTTCCATCTCTCCATAACCAAAAAGAAAAGGAGGTCTTAAAAAAAAAAGTCTCCGGCTCGTCTTGTCTGTCCCTCCAGAAGATTGTCCCGCAGACTCGTATTCAGATTGGTGCTCGAAGAGGGCAGAGACAGAGACGTACTCCCTCCTCTTCCCACTTGAACTAGCCTCCCCTTTCGGTTCATGGGCACTTTTCATTTCAGGTACAGAAAAACTTTTCCCTTCTGGGTAGCCTCGGTTCTTGGAACCTGTCTCAGCCCGTCTGCCTTTTGCTGTTTTTAACGACCTTCTGGTGATCCATGCCACGTTTTGCACAAAAAAAAAAAATTGATACAAATGCTCTGTGCTGACCAAATCCACTTAGAATGATTAATAATCATAACGACATGCCTTTTTGTTTTGGTAGTGAAGCTTAAGTGCATAGGAAAAAAAGAAAAAACAGAAAGCAAAAGCACTACAAGTGCCTTAAAAGAATCTAGATCATCATCATACCGAGGAAAGTGGAATACCAGAAGCAGAAAATAACATCACCATTCACATATCTGAACCCTAGTCCCTCGTCCTTTCATTTAGCTCGCTTTTCTGGCTCTTCCCTCCCCTCCCTCACCACTTGATGCCCTATATATATACTTGCTGTCTGTTTCTGAAAAGCACATAGTTCTTGCTTAAATAGATAATGCAGCCATCTTGGTAACTTTATCCTGGAGTTTCTAATTGCATTTTCCCCTTATTTATTTTTAGTTTAGCAAGTTTAGCTTTGAGGCTTGCTCTGTCTTGCATGGGATAGTCTTAGGATGCCAGCCAAGGTATCTGAACCCCACACTCTGTGCAGCTGCCTCCCTTTCTTCCTTTAGTCTTAAATGACAACATCAGGTACAGGACATCCTGGCAACTCAGAGCCATTTTATTATTGTAATTATGGCACCATCCTTAATAGCCATGATAAATACACTCCACCCTTGTTACCCTTGGGGAAGAAATACTTTCTTTAAAAAAAAAAGTGTATTTGGAGCCAAGTGGGTATGAATAGAGAGGTTCAGTATAATTCATGGCTGTAGCAAAAACACAGAAGTCATGCCTGTTTTCCACGGTGGCGTACTGTATTATTTTGCTGCTGGTTTTGGTGGAAGTCAGCACTTCTTTTTGAGGCCTATCAGATCATACCCAGGGGAGAGGAACACCTATGGGCAAAGGTTAGGAAGACTCATAGCAGTGCCTTGGCTTGTGGAGTTGATCCTGTAATACAGAGTCTCTTAGAATTGTAAAATGCAGCTGTCCTGAGCACATCGGTCCTTTCTCCTTGCTTGAACAAACTACAAAGAACCAATAGTCCAAAATGCAGCTGCATACTTTCCAGAAAACTAAAATATCTGTGGTGTGTGACTTGGATGGTCTTTACAAAAGAGGTTCTATTTTTAAAACCTTGTCAGAGGGCAGATTTGTTCTGAAGTATCGACAGAGGTTTTGGAAGAGCAGAGGAGATTGCAGGTATCTACCAACAGAGTGCATCAGACGTTTGGGATCGGAGGGCCAGTGAGCAGTAGATCCGGCACTACTGTGCAAGGGCTGTCGCTAACATCAGAGTAAGTAGGTTAACTGTTTTTCCACTGCTCTCTAGTTATGCTGGATGGAGCGAACCTTTCCAAAAAAGTAAGAAAGAAATTGCTCCACCATATTTAAAGGGAGAGATTGAAAGCACAGCTCTGGTGGCCACAGGCACTTTCTCCGAGGCATCTTGGAGTGAATTTTTTAACTCTATGGTTTCTGCTGTGTTGGAGGGAGGCAGGAGAGAGAAGGGGATCAGTGTGAATGCACCGGAGGTCAAAAGCTGCTGGAACACAGGCATGGGAAAGATCAGTGGTTCATTTTTACCACAAGTTGTTAGCGTTCAGTAACTGACTACAACCCAAGTATTACAAATATGCTCTAATTATACTCATAGTCAGCAATATATCACTACAGATCGCTGATAGGTCTTTGTGGGGCATTTTGCAAAGTTCAGACTAAATATTTTTAGCAATGAGGAGATTTAAAAGGAAAACTATAAGAGATATTGTATATACCCTAAGGCATATTTTGTCTTAAATATTATCCTTGGCCAACTGTACTGTATAAATACAGTAAATATGAATAGAACTGGCAAGGTGCCAATCTCCTGGGATGAATTTTAGTCAAGAAGGTATTTATGGGATATAAATAATACTGTGTCAACATTTAAAGAAGGGATCTGATTAGTTTTGAAATTATTCATATTAATCTTTTCACATGCTGTTAGTTTAAGGCTCAAACTAAAGTTATGCTAAGGTTTACTGATAGTTTGCACTGAGAAAGTAAGGGGGCATCTGACTTGACAGTCCACTTGAGGTTAAGGACACATTGGAATATACCTGGAAATTCAAGGAGTCAGGGACTGCTGGACCCATAAACAAGAAATGGGAAAAAAGTGGCAGAAAAAATACTGCAAAGACATATGGAAAAAACAGAAAGCTTTTGTCTGAAAAGCATTCCTGCCTGCGTTGTGCTCACAACAGCATGCATTAGATACTGAAAGACTGAAACTCTTTTGCGTCCTGTTGGCAGTCAGAATTTCAGGTTTTTTACAGAGTGGTTTAAAGAGGAAGGTGGGATATGGAAGCTGAGCACAGCATCAAAGAGTTCTTGGAAATTTTGTGCCTAGGCAGTTACCTGAGTGAATGCTGAAAACTGATCCTATGGTAGCTGGATAACATTAGAAGTTTATTACTTACCAGTTTGTCATTGAATATCTAGGGCCTGATACTTAAACTAGGAGATAATTGTCATTGCACTGATAAAAACAGAAATTTAATGCCAATACAATTAGAGTTTGTGAATTGTAATGATAATGCATAACTGGGATACTTGAGAAAAACGGGCAACACATACATGTATGTGGAGGCAGGGGCCCATTCTGTCATCTTCATTCAAATCAATTTTTGCCACAGTCAAGGAACTGGTTGGTACTGATGGCTTAAGGCCGACGCAGGTAAATTTTTTAATTTTCTGCATTCTTCAAGATAACTTTGTAAGTAGTCAGTATCCTAAGAAATCTTTGTTCTTTGGTTTTGGGACTGGTTTTGCATGCGTTTTAGACTACCCATGCCACATTTTTAGTGTGAAGGAGCCTCCATGGGTTCCAGCCTGCACTTGGTGCTAGGATTAGTCTTCTTAGGGGCCCTGTACTGTAAATGTTGCTTTACATAGGCCATCGTTCTGCAGAACATTTGCCTCATGAAAGACAACATTATAAGCTGGCAGAGCACAATGGCAGCTCTCTACTTTATCAACAAGGACTCAGTTTACCAGCAATTATACGTATGGGTGTTCCTTGTCTTCAGGGTACCAGAATTACTTGTGCATGCATGGCTGCCGGCACCGACCACATTGCCACGATGTTAGCAGCTACGACTGCGCAGCTCACCTGTGTTTGTATTTAGCGTAACACAGAGCTTAATCTTTCAGGATTGCCTATGTTCTTAATGATATGGAAACAGAGGGAACACCTTATTTTAAAACCTTGTAGCTATGCTGGACCTATGGTTGTGCTTTGGAGCACCTCTGGTGCCAGGTGTACTCTCTGGATTACAGAGAGAACCTGCAGCAATGGGAAAGCTCTCCTGAGGAGAGACATGGGAAGAACAGTTCCTTACTCCTTTTTCATGAATGACACTTACTGCCATCTTCCTAGGCGGTGATGAAAAATCCCCAGAAAATTGCGAATGGATTTAAAAAGGGACAGGGTAATTTTCTAGACAGCAGTTGTCTCCATACTAACAGGGATAATAAAATAGCATGCTCTGGTGCACTAATGAAGGGCAGCTCCACATGTGTTTCCTGCCTGGCTTCTGAATCACCAGCCACTTGCTGTAAGCAGGGTGCCAAGCTGGGAGGAAGGAGGAGGTCCAAGAGCCAGTCTGGCATGGTACATGGTCCTTGAGTTTCTTCCAAAGGATGGAGCCTGCAGAAAAGCTAAATACCCATGACCCCTGAATTTTAACACTGCAAGGTCAGATGAACTTCAAGACAGAAATACAGGGCTATATTCCATCCTTTCCAAAATTGTATTTATCTCTGGTGTCTGTTTTAAAGAGGCCGCCCTTTTCACTGAAATGTGAGTGAGAAGGTTAGATAAAATCATGGAATAACTTAGCTTGGAAAAGACCTTTAACATCATCAGAGTACAACCCTGAACCTAGTGTTTTGAAATCCACCACTAAGCCATGTCCCTCAGTGCCACCTATATACTTCTATTAAATACCTTCAGGGATGGTGACTCAACCACTTCCCTGAACAGCCTGTTCCAATGCTTGAAAGCCATTTTGGTGAATATGCAGCACTGCCTCTGCTGCTTCCCATCCTCCAGTTTATTGACAGTGTGAGTGTTTTATAGTCCCAGAAACCTTTCTGAAAATATGCTCTTTTCTTCTGCTTGTGACTGGAGATGTTCAGAAAGTGCCCAGAGCTCCTGATGCTCTTGCTGGCTCCACTTGCAGGACTGGGTGTGAGTAGGTGATTGAGTGAAGAAAGCAGAGTGTCATCTTCATTAGATATGGCTTTTGAACATGGTGCATCCTTGATGCTCTATGCGAGAAGAATAGTGGTCATCAGGATGGCTGTGTTACTTCAGCATTAGTACTTTCAGCATTTTGCTGTCAGTTTGAGATTCTTGTCTGCACCAGAGCTGAGCAAAAAGATGAATGAGAACTGGCTGTCATTCTCAGTGAGCTTCTTCAGCACATTTCTGAAACATGCACGGAACTTCACACACATGAATGGACTCATTAGCATTAAGGCTCCGTGTATGCCTAATTAACTTCCTGAATTGGGTTTATGGCACATTTGCAGGGATGAACAAAGCCAGACAGTTCAAATGCCTCTCACTGTGTTGAAATCTGTCATTTGGTCACTGGAGCCCAATGAGAGGAAAATGCTTTACAGATTTTTCAGAGAGGAAAGCAGAAACTCTTCAGTGCTCCTATGATCCTGAAGAAGGCTGACCCTGCTGGGCAGCTGGCTTCTTTTGCCTTTGCACTGATGTGCTAGGCTGCTTCTGTGTTACAGATAAAGAGCGGAACCCCAGGGTATGGTGACAAAACGAGTCATGAGTGAAGACACACAAATGTTTCTGTTCCTGTTGTGAAACCACATGCAGCACGTTTTCAAGCAGGCAGTTTTTAGCTTGAGAATTATATGCTCCCCAGGTATTATTTAATGTAACACTGTGTTACAGATGTTCTGCTGATTTGTTTAGATTAAAAGGGTTGGTTTGGTCATTTGTTTAGGGAAAGCTTGCACCCTGCCTTCCACCACTGTTGCTTGTTTCCCCTTCAGTAGTGATGTGGACTAGTAGGTGCCTAGCATTGCTGTTAGCTGGCTTCCTGTATTAGTCAATCTGAAGCAGCTATGTTTCTTCTTAAAACATCTCCCCCATGCTTGTCCTTGCTGTCTTTGCTGTGTTAAGTGATTGCAGCTGGACACCCGACTGTACAAGACATACAGCTACAAGGTGTAGAGAAGAAACAAAAAGATTTGTCTGTAATAAGAGGATAAAATATTAGGAAAAAAACCTTAGTGTCAAGGGTTATGTTTTATCTCCTGGCAGTGTGACCAGTTGTTTTTGAATTTATGAATGACTCGTGAGTCTGTTTAGTACTGTGGTTCTCTTAGCTTGAGTGGCTCAGGATTGGCTCTGCAGAAACGAAGTGCTAGACCTGGCTTCATTAGACCTGACTTCGTTAGACCTGTCTGGTGAGCAAGTTTTCGCATGTTCTTGGTGCTCTGCAGCTTAGTGCACAGTAGAGTCGTTGCATCTTAGGGTAGCATAGGATTCTCTAAACCAGCCAAGTTTTCCAAAGGGAACCGCATGGCAGTTCATTATGCTTGGAAAAGCTGCTGGCTGC
This sequence comes from Pithys albifrons albifrons, assembly GCF_047495875.1. NCBI lineage: Eukaryota > Metazoa > Chordata > Aves > Passeriformes > Thamnophilidae > Pithys > Pithys albifrons. Next base: position 97,317,300 of record NC_092459.1, read on the forward strand.
TTGCGGTGGAGGTCACGTGGAATGAGTTTAGGCAGCAGTGCAGAGAGACTGCTCGTTCACTATGAAGAGACAGGCTGCACTTAAATATGTCTTGTGTTGTTGTTTGGGTTCCCTGGCATCTGTGTTTGTTTTCCAGGAGATGTAAGACCCCACAGGCATCCCGGCAGCAGATTTATGGCAGAAAGCGTAGAAGGGATCTTTAGAATATTTCTCCCTTGTTCAGGTTTTAATTTGGACAGCGAGCGAGGATTCATGCTTGTTTCATGTGTGATGCTCATTGATTATTCAGGGTCTTCATTGCAGAGCTGAGCTTTTGCCCACTGAATCCCCCTTAGGGAGTGAGCCTCTTTTTGTTATGTAAGATCTAGTACAGTGTGATGCTGGCTTCAGGTTATTAAAAACAACTGTATAAATTATAAAAGATAAGTTGACCTCGAAACTGACCCTGCTTTGAGCCGGAGGTTAGACTAGATGTCCCTTCCAACATCAAGTAACCTGTAAATCTCATAGCACTACACTTTAATACAAGGAAAACACGTTATTGTGTTTCATCTTCCTTAGGGTGGTCTGGGTTCAAGTACCACCGCGTTTCTAAAGATGTCCTCTTTCCTGTCAGTCTTGGGTTTGTCCCTCTGCTGTAACCTTGCACCAAAATGTTCCTGTTCTTTTCTTCCTTCACATGTTTTTCTTTTGCTTTTCTTGCGTGAATGTTGCTTTTCAAGTAAGCATAGTAAGTTGCATGAAAATAGACTACTGTATTGGATTCAGCAAAAGCTGTGGCATAGTTTTAGGCAAATTGAGGAGGGGCGGGGAAGGGAAATGTTGTGATACTGACCTTTCACTTTGCTTGTTTGGCACCTTCTCATCATATGTAACCCACACTGCACTGACAAATACCGCATCTGTCTTGACAGGCAAGTTCACAAATAACCATTCATTCATAACTTGGAGCTGCTGTAAGACTCCTTATGGGTTGCTTAATCTGACAGTTGTGCATTTGAGCAGAGACTTTGAAGCAAAGACTTTGCAGAATTGACCGTAAGTTCAGTCTAACTTTGTGAAAACTAAGAGGGAGGTCTTGCGTGAAAGAGGATACTGTATTTAAGTGTATGTGTGTGTGCATGTGTGCACACACGCGCGTGCATATATTTAAGAGTATTAAAACATCTGTTATTGCCAAAGCCCAAATTGGAATGTTCTGGGAAAGATAATTTAATTTTTAGCTTCTGGATTCATTTCAGTGATGGTAATTTCAACACTTCCTGGGGAGAGTCTATCAGTGGTTATGTGCATCAAATGCAGCAGTAAATCTGTCATTCTTTCCATTTCAGTTTTTCAGGCCTACAACTTCGTTATTTTTCCCTGCTTGGCTGGTGTTAGTATGCAGTGTTTTCCCTGGCTTCATCTCTTTTAAACCTCTGCTTTGAATTTTAAAAGGCGAGCTAAGCCTGTTGAAGTTCCTTCTCTTACTTTTGTTTACATGTAGCATTTGCAATTCAGCAGCTGGCTCAGCTGAAATAGTGATGGTAACATACCTTTACCATAGTGATGATTGAAAGATAGGAATCAGAACATGTTGGTTTTCATTCCTTGGGGTGGAAAAAAACCCCAATCCACAGAAATCCCCAACCCTGTGGGTGGACTTTCTATTCAGGAGGCTAAAAAATGAATAGGTGATAGCAGCACTGACTCTTTATGAAGTAGTCAGAGAGTACCTCACAATAACATACTTGATGAAGGCTTCTGTACAATAATGCTTATTAACCCTGAGCCCACAGTTGTGTTTACAGCTGCTCTCCAGTACCTCAAATTGATCAGAGGGTGATCCTTACTTATTTGAGTGGGCATTGTCCAGTGTGTATAAAATTACTTCTTTTGGGCTTTGGGCAAACAATCATAAAGATCTTCTCCAGGACTACCAAGATACACATTTGGAAGAAGAAATTTTCCATCTTCCAAATGACATGTATAAGCCATGCTGCAAATTCAGCCTCTTCAGATGCAGCAGTGGTTTGAAACAATGGCAGAAGTGGTGATCAAGAACAGCATAGTCAGGGTCTAGTGTTCACCAAAGCCTGTGGAATGCTGCTGCTCCTTGTCTCACCTCTGCTTGGTCTTGTGGGTGGCCCAGACTAGCAAAGCTGTGAGATATCTCTCCTCTCCCATGAATGTAACTGTGGAGTGGCAGCTCTGCCCTTTGCGTCACAGTTACTGGCCTTTGTGCATTGAGGTTTTGGTGCAGGAATTGATCCAGTTGAGTGGATAATGCTGAAACATAGCACTTAATGAATGCCTAGTAGGTGCCAGGGTTCAGGTCCACTGGCACGTGCAGTACTGGCAGTTCATTTCTTCGTTCAAATTCCCACCAGAGGTATAAGTGATATTTGCTTTCAGGGAAGTATAAACTATAAATTGTATTCTCCAGCTTGATAGGGCTTTGTAAACAGTCTGGAGATGTGTTGGATCTATGCAGATCCTTGATGTTCTCTTTCTCGCCCAGTCTCAGAGAGATCCAGCCCATTTTTCTTGGCTGTTGCAGCTGGCTCTGGCCCTCCCTGACAAAGCAAGGTCTGTGTATGTCTTGTGCCAATCACTGCTTTATGCTCAAATTTTTTTTGATGTGTGCTTTGGAAGTGAAGTAGCCACATTTCTACATTGAGGTATGCTGAAAGATGTCTGTTCGTTTCATTTGTTGTGTTCATTGCGTGTTTATGCAGCCTACAATGACAGGCTATTGCAGCAGACATACATACATCTTTAGGTCTGAGTGGGGAACAAGTTCCAGCTTTCTTGAATATAAATCTGCTGTTCTGATCTGGTGATGTGATAGGAACTGAGAGGCTCCCTGCCAGGATATACAGTTTGGAAACTAAGGGAGATAAGCAAGCAGCTTTGTCCCAGTTTGGATGGACTCGGAACAGATTGTTGGGGGCCTGAGATTTCTCTCCCTCTTTGAATCTGGATTTCCCCCATCCATCTTGTGTTTCTCCTTGATACTAGGAGCCATGTATTTTGAAGTTTCACATTTCCCTTGTTCATCAGAGAAGAAGAGAGCCCCAAAAGAATCGAGTAAGAGATCTTTATAAAGGTGGCCAGCAACTGAGTTATAACAATATCATGTGTCTGAAGGAACTTACCTCCTTCCAAGTTGCAGTCCTATTATTTACTCACTTTATTGGGAGACTTAATTTCGTCTGGCTGGAAGTGTATTTGTTGAGGTAGAGTCTGGAAAGGAATCTGCCTCATGTATGCTTGCCACCAGGCCAGCTATACATGTGATACAGTCAAACCTTTTCATTTTTCTGCCTTTTGAGAGTATGTTCCCCAGATTGAGGGCCCTGGTCCAAAGCATGCTGAAAACACTGCAAGTCTTTCCATTGACTGCAAAAGTCTTTGGTTGGGTATTAAGTGCCATTCCTTTGTTTCAGGGAATGGCCACACCTTAAAGATACATTGGGATGTATTACTGTAATGCAATGCTTTCTCTTTTATTGAGCTGTCACTGGAGGTGTTCTTCTGCAAAAAGAAAAAAAAAAGCAAACCTGACTTGAAAATAAACACAGTTTGCTTTATTGGTAGAACCATTTGATGGTTGATGTCATCTGAGAACAGCATATGGCAGCAATATGGCAGGAACTGCAGAATGCAGAGAAGGAGGAATAAGTTAGAGTCCTGTACTTTTTAGGTATTCTGCATCTCCCTCTGTCTAAAATAAATGACCATCTGACTGCAAAGGTCTTGGCAAATAAACATGTCATAATATGTCTTTATCATACTCTCTACAGTGAGTTTTTGTCTAGAAGCTCATCACTCCCCATCCAGATGCTTCTTAGAAACATGTGCAAAATCAGACCTCAGTGCCTGAAACAGAGAGTAATCTCAAGACTGTGAATAAGAATGTGACAAATCTCTGTGCAGTGGACTGTAAAGATGGGTCAGGGCTAAGCCAACAAGGTGTTTTTATGTTATCAATAAAATCGTAAAAGTCAGTTCTGCATAGAGCTAGAGCCAGGAGAACCATTTCTGAAAGTCAGCTTGCTGCATGATATTTGCTGAGTTTACAAGCTGGAAAGCCAAGTAGTTTGGGAACAAGAGCTGTGCTTATAGGGTGAAAGTGCACGTGGTTTTAACATAAAGCCTCTCTGACTTGGTATGTTTCTGAGTGTCTCACAAAAGAACGAGTTAGCTTTTGAGATACATTTTTTAGATGGATGAAGAGCTGAAGCAATTTAATTTGAGTCAGTAAAGTCACTCCAGATTTTTTCTGGTGGTGTTGAAACTGACTTCTGTGCAGTGATCATTTAGGGAGGCAGAACAGTCATTGTGGCCAGGGTTTTAGGCAGCATCTAAAGGAGTGGTTCCTTTGTAGCCTTTGAGAATCCCAGCCTTTTGTTCAGGTGAAGCCTGAGTCAGGTAAATCTGCTTTGTTGATTAGAAATGTCCTGAATACTGTCTTGTATTGTGTTTGTACTACTACCACCATATACTTTTCAAAGCCTGGAGGGACTCAACATCCACCACAGGCTGTTGGGATTTTGTGTGTTTGTTTTTTAAAAACAAGTAAAGAAAAAAAGCTTGGTTTGTATTCTGTCCTGTGTCCTGGTGGGATGAGATTTTGTCCCAAGACGTTTGATTCAGGCTATGAAATCAAATATTTTGGTTCTTGTTTAATCTAAGGCAATATAACGTCACAGAGGATAAAGGGCCTGAATGTGATGACGACCAGACCTACAGGCAGCTTTGATTGAGCACAAATGTTGCCTTACAACTGAACGCAGTGCTCATCTCTGCAAGGATGAGATGTTCTTCTCAGGGTATAACATTCCAGGTCTGTTCACATTCATAGCTAATGAATAGTTGATATCATACTGTACTTTAGAAAGGATGAGACAGACATTGCTCTTTGCAGCTTTGAATTATGGTAGATTGGAGAGGTTAAAAAGGCTGGAAGGCCTTACTATGGTCTTCTGGTCTCCCTACCTGCATATTCAAGGCCATCAAGTTTTGCAGAATTAATTCCTTTTTGAAGAAGAGCTCACAGCACACTTGGTAAATTATTCCATTGATTAATTACACACACTAGAAATGAGTATCTTTGTGGTTTAAGTTGTTTAGCTTCAAATCCTAGCATTTGAATCTGGTTTAGACTAAACTTCACATGCTATTTTGAAGGGCCATTGTCAAATCTGTGGGCATGTGTAGGCACCCACAGGAAATGGAGTTTTGCAGAGGGGAACTGATCTAGCTGAGAGTAAGCTGGCATGGCTGCTAGGAGACCCTGCAGTTATCAGCCAGGAGCTCAGCATGGGCCGCTCTATCTGGCTTCCAGTGTTTTTCAGGTCTGTAGGGCTGTGATTGAGCCGTAGCTCTTTTAAGTTTAGTATACTGTGCTCCTTGAGATACTTCCTAGCCTTTTCAGTTATTCTCATGGTTTTCCTCTGAAACTCCTCTCCTTTATTCATATTCTGCTAAGATTGTGGACAACAGTATTGGACATTTTTTCAAGAGTGGCTGTGCCATTATCAAAATACATGCATGTTGCCGACTGTTCTAATTCAGTATTACACAGTCTGTGTATCTAAATTTGTCAGTAATTTTGTCAGAAGCTCTGCAAGGAGTAGTTAAAATTCATGCTTGGGTAGTTGTCCACCAGGGTCTCTCCCTGCTCTACCCCAGGTTCTTTTCAGGGTGCTGACTCTCACGATGGAGTCTCCACTTTGCAAATGTGGTCCAGTTCCTCTGTCCTAGAGTTGTATTTTCATACTGATTTTATTGACATTTACATCTCGATAATTCAAAATTCAAGTCACTGTATTTGTGATGCATCTTCTTCATTATCTGACACATCCATGTCATTATTTTATCTGCAGTTAGCAATGGCTTAGTTTCCTTCCAGATGATGGATAAAAATATTAAGTAGTACAGTCAAATGATCCTTACGGGACCTTGGTAGAAGTTTACCTCTCAATAATGGTTTGCTGTCTGCCATTGTATTTTGAGTTTCATAAAAACAAAAGGTTTTTATTCATTTACTGCCTGGTCACGTTGCTGTCCTGTTGTTCCTGTTTCCAAAGGAAATCATTATGCAGCTTACATGTCTTGCAGCTGCTACCCAAGTACATTATATTAAAACAGTTGTCTTACCAACAGGTCTACACATGCTGCTCACTAAGGTACTGGACTAGTGTTTTCCTTGAGCGGGTGTGGATTATACTCCCCTAGGTCCTCTGAGCTGATTCTCATTCCCGTGCTTTACCTATTTTTCCTGGGTCAGTATAAGGCTGATGGTATATGTGTGTTATCACAGGTTGCCTGTTTAGGGTTATATATCAGCAATTATGTTCTACCATAAATCGTTAAAATATTTTTCAGTTTTTAGGATTTATTGAAAGCTAGTTTTAATAATTTAGATAGTTTTTTGGACAGCTCATTAAAAGTCTTTATGCAAGTTATCTGGTCTTGCTTGTTTTACAGTGTTGTTTTAAGACCTTGTGAGTTGCTTCTGGAATAAAAAATATTTTCATTTTGTGCTTGCCTGGTTTTCTATCTATAGAAGTATATTTCATATTTCTGTATTACTATTTCAACAGTTTTTATCTTGTAATGGATGAACATCACTGTTAAGCGTCCTTAGTACTTAAGTAAATCTCATCTTTAAGTCTCTTGGCCATGAAGCTTGTGTGCATGTTTGTTTTTCCTCTTGTTATCTGCAGTTCTTATTTTCTGATGTTATAGTAGTTCTCAGCCGCTATTAGTTTCAGTTTTACTTTTTGTTGGTGATAGATAGTTGCATTTTTAAATTTTATCTTCTTACGGTTGCGTTCTTATGGTTTCATTGTTCAGTTTTCTAACCTGAGTGGTCTTATTTGTTGATGGAGAACTGTGTCATTTCTATTTGTTTAGCAAATTAAGTGTTCATTCATTATGCTTTTGAGTTTTCTCTGTAAACACTTTTGTCCTCTTGAGTCCGCTTATGGTTGTATTATCTGTGTAAGGCTGTTTCCTTCGGAATACTAAAGTCATATGCATTCAGTTCTTTGAGACTTCTTGATTTACTGCAGAACATGAGGGAATCACTTCTGCCTAAGCTATGAATCTTGCCTGTCAAGCACCTCACTTTCATGTTCAAAATAAAACAGTACCTCCATCTGGCTCTCTGTTTAAATGCCAGGGACCTAAAATAAGGGTTCTGTAGAAACCAGCTCATCAGAGAGTGTCTATATCTCAGCAGGAACCAGATGTAAAGATACGGCCTGGCTGAGTTTGGTGGCCCTTGTGATGGTGAAAGTGGTGCCACCCACAGCTCCAAACTACAGAGTAGGTGGTGATGGGTTATCTAGGGCTCGCACTGTTGGCAGCTCTTCCCTCAGAGAAGCAAAGGGCCAGACACTCCAGCTGTGAGGTTAATTCTTTTGCCAGAAACCGTAATTTTGGAAGGCAAATAATATTTTTGGGTTTCTTTTCCATGTTCAATAGCACAAGACATGGGAGACCTCCAAGTGACTGACTCAGTTGGTGACTCCATGTGCAAAGTAGTTAGTGGATATGTTCTTCCTACCCCACCCAGAGGTCTGAACACTCAACCTATAAAGAAATTAATTTGTGTTAAAAATCGTGTAGAGGGCACGATGGGTCATAAATCATCCTCATAATTGCGATGTAGTCTAAGGACCTTGATATTAGGATTATCTGTACTTAATAAGAGTTGATACTGTCATTGAGTCCATCCTCTCAACACTAAATTGGAGCTAACTCTAGCAAGTATCTTCAGGGAGCAATCTGTTTTTTACAAGTTCCTATATGAAGAGAATGACCGGATACCCTACGTCAGTCTCTGTGATAGCCATGATTCCATGATAGCATGATTTGTGGCTAGCTGCAGGTGAGGCTCTGCAGATGAGCTTCTGCAAGCTTTGTTGTACTGTACAGTCTGCTCTGCAGCTCCTAATTCTTCCATATCCATCTCTGTAGTAGTTTCTGGGCTAGTGAGCAGACACATTTTCCATGCAGTACATGAAGCATTTTAGGGATCTTCAGGAGTGGTCTGGGAGCTTCCTAGGCCAGCTGTGGTTAAAAATAGAGGAAGAAGTTGAAAGCTGAGCACGTTGTACGGGCAGGCAGGTGTGTGTTTCCTGCATGCAGGCAGCTAGTGTCACTAACTCCTGCCTGCAGTTTGTCCTAAGAGAGGTTTAAAATCACAGTGCTTTTCTGTTCCTGATTTACACTGCACCAGAGTGTAAATAATTTTAATTGTAATTACTGTTACAGAGCAGGAAAGATTGCGTGATTCTATTGTGGTTTAAAACTTTCACTTCACTCTGTCTCTAGCATTCATCTGTTGTCTGCAGTCTTTATCTTAATGTGTTGCCTATGCTTTGAGTCTGTGAATCTTGACTTCTCTGCAATGCAAAAAAATTGTAGTTTTCTTTTGCTTTTCCTTTTCCATTACACTTCTACTTCTTGTATAATTCTTTTTTCTTCTTTTTTCCTCCCCAGAGTGAAAGGGTTGGACAATCCAATCTGCTTTTCTTGAAAATAACTTGCTTTCATTTCCTCCTCCAGCCAGGGAATAGTTTGGAAAGGCTGTTCTCTGGACCCTTGGCTGAGCAGGAGAAGGCAGCCAGCTGTGCTGCTTGCTGGGGGAACAGGAGCGCTTCCTGGCAGAGGTGGGGCGAGAGGAACAGAGGCTGTGCCGTGGGACTCGCTTTCATCTCCTCCACTCCCTGCAAGGCAGTCCTAAAATTTCCTGAACACTATTAGATATTCCAGTTAGAGTATCTGAGTAGTGAGGTCCCCTCGTTTATAAAAAAATATGTATATATAAAGGAGGAGAGTCCAGCTTTCTCTTCTAAACAGCAATAGATTAACAATGCTAATTTGTGCTGGGCAGTCCAACCCATGTGATTTTGAATACTCAGTAAGAGAAGATGAGTGCTTTCAGGTGCCTGGCCACCCTCACTATCACTTGGGATGAGTCCTAGTTTTGTATAATCATCCACATATGTTTCTTCTATTAAGAATAGGATGTAAGTCTATGGTTTATCCTATTCCATTATATTTAGCATATTTAGGGATGGATGTGCTGTAATGTTCTAATTCCTGGGGGTTTTTTCTTTTTTTTTTCCAAATTTCTGGATGTTTGAATTTGTGGGTTTGGTTTGGAGCCCTGGGTGTTGCAGAGTACCTCAGCCCCGTTGCAGAGGTGAGGTGTTGGGTAAGAGAAGTGCTTCAGCACTGCATTCTGGCCTTAGACACCTGCAGACAAGTTGCTGTTGACAACACTGCAAATGCTTTACTTCCTGGACTGTTCCTTGAAATACACTTTTGCAGGTTTCCTGGTAAAACCTAATTAAACTTAATTCCTTGGTCTCCATTGCTGGGGCCTTTGTCAGAAATACACAAGTGCAGAAGGCTTCTTTTATAAGCCTCCGGGAAAAAGTTTGGAAGTCTCTATCCCCTTTCTTGTTTCATCAGAGATCTGTTTCAGAAGAAGTCCCAGTGTGAAATGGACTCCCATGGAGAAGGCTTTCTTTTATTTGCATCCAAGTCTGACATGCCGAAATCTGTAACTGTTTGCTTGCCGTCTTCCTATGGCACTTCACCAATACGTGGAGGTGCCATGGATTCTCATGCCACCTGTTTAGGTGATACATTCCTCTGCATCTGTACTAGTTCAGCCTGTACTACGAACTTAAAGTGAAGTCAGTGTATTGTGCGGGATTCCTGGCTTGACCTAAGGTCACAACTGACCTAACCATTGGTGACAAAAGGTAACTCACCTGAGGAGCGGATTGCTGCACTTGCATCAGTAGTGATGGGAAATCTCAAAGCAGTATGAAGCCTTGGTGTCATGAGGAAACTTCTCATCTTCCCACGTGGTTTTCTAAGGTGGAAGAAAAAATTTTCTTCATTTTATCTACTTTTGTGAAAATCTGGGTATGGCGAGGTGAGCTTTACAAACTTCTAGTTTGGATTGTTGCAATCATGATCCTCTGGTTGGACGCAAAAATTGCCGGTGGCTGACTTGGCTAAATATGGCCAATAGCATCATGAGCAAATATATCATGTGTGCAGTGCAAACGGCATTTGCTCCGCCAGAATCTCTCTGGTAAGAATTCATGTCTCTGACCAGAATTTGGAAAGCATGTGAGTGCCTGGGATCCTTCTGCCTTAGAGACTTTGTTAACATCAAGTAAATACCAAAACGCCCATCTTACTTTCAGCGTTGTGAAGCAGCGGCACTGATAGGCATGAGTGTCCTTAGTTCAAGGGCATTGGCAGCTATTCTATGTTGTTTATATTTTTTCATCACTTTTGACAAGGAACTTTAACTTTTTTTGCTGTCACCAAAGTTAAAAATCTACGTGAAAGCAGTCTTGTTCTTCTATGCCAGAAAAATTGAAAAATAGAGAAAGAAGGTCACTATGGATATTCCTTTTTTTTTTCCATTTCATGTTTTTGAAAGGTGCTAAGTAAAACATCTATGGGTAGGAACAGTTCAGCTGGGGAGGCTGTAACTGCTCATGTTTAGTGAGTCAGGGCTCTCCACAGCTCCTGTAACAGAGATCCTTTTCTTTGCTTCCATTCTGGTCCTTCTAGTGCATCAGCCAACTTTCACCCTGTATTGCAGCTGCTGACAGAGAGGTTTTCTGATGTGTGGAGCCAAGGGCCAACCACAATTTGTCCATGTATTTACAGGGATCATTTCACTCTACTAGAAGCGCAGCCAAATATTTCTTGATAGAAACATGCAGCATCCATCTAACAACACTATCCAATTGAGGCAAAGTGAAGAATGCTGCAATACTTGTATTACAGTAGTTGCTGAAGTCCCAGTGAGAGATCAGGACCCTGTTGCGTGAGGCAGTGTTGATCTCACAGTACTTTGTCAGCCCTACAAACCTTCATATATAAACTGAAAAGTCAGGTGGTGTCATCAGTTACACTACTAAAGGCATGTGTGCTCGAAACCAGAGACTTCCATGTGATCATAAATATTTGTTTGTATGATAGTGTCATCATCTCATCCAGCATGCTTATCTATGAAGTGATCATACATGAGAAATGGAGAAACTTCATGTGTTCATTCAGTGCTACTGGTGGTTTTTTTGTTTTGGTTTGGAGTTGTATTTTTTTCCAGGGCCAGACATTAATCTTGGCCTTACAGCCCCAATAACTATTATTTCTCATCAGCAGCATGGTGAGTCTGAAATGAGAAATTAGAGTCAAGAGGATATTTTCCCAGAAGATTACAACAGTTATAATGAAGGTCAAACTTTTGGCTTCAGCTATTGGACTGTTTCGCTTTAAACTTGAAATGCACATCAATGAAAGCAGCAAGTTCGAAGTTTACCATGAAATAATGCCAAACTAAGGGAGAAAAAGACACATCATAGTAATTTTACTAAAATTTCGCCATCACTCTTCACACTGAATATAACTTCTCAAGCAATATAAGAAGCAATCCCAAGATAATGAATCACCAGTGGAGGAAAATTTCATACAACATAGCATCCTACTTCGGGGAATTCAAGACGAGGGAATGGAGTCTCAGTTATAATTACTTACTGTGTTGTTTTAAGCATGAACTTGGTTTTAATAGCACAGAGAATTTAGTAATTATACTGGCATTATTATACATTTCAAGTATTCTGGTATGAATTCCTTTAAAACAAAGCTTATCTCTTTGATTTAAGAAACTGTTGATATTTATTAATTAGTTTCAGGATAGCTGCTTGCAGCAGGCTTCCAAGTCCATTACCAAGGAAATGGAATGCTTCAAAGAAACATTCTTAAATTTTTAAGTTAACTTTCTGAATGTCTGTAATTAGTGTGTGAAAATCATTCCCACAGGAAGGGTTTTTGAAGCCTGCCACTCACTCTGGCTGCAGTGGGAGTTTTCTGTGCAGCTTCAGCTCTGTGCTCCCAGCTGTTCTTACCTTGCAGCATCCCAGGCATGGCTCTGGCTGGCTGGAGGGCAGGTCTGTTGATGTTGATACGGTTCATGTATTGATCTGCACCCTCTGGGGCCTGACCTAATGACATACATTCTGGAATTACTTTGTATAAATATTTTCTGACACATATAGATGCTAGTCGATGTGTTCATAAAGCTTGTTCAAGAATGTGAGCTGCTTGCCAACAGTTAATGCAGCCAACAGTTATCAGAGAAGAAACAGAGCTGGAGGGACTTGGAAGAGGCTGCGCAATTGGGCCTGCTTTAGAAAAGGGTGTGGACTGTAGTAGCCATGATAGTCCAGATAGATGTTTGTGTAACCTTCTCGTAAAGGCTTCCTGTCGCCACCACAGCCTCCCTGAGCAATCTCATGCGTCATTGTTACTCTTGTTGTCCAAAGGTTTTCATGATATCTAGCACAAACTTTCGTTACTGGAGCTCAGAACTACTTGTAATTTATCCATCATGGACATGGAAAATGGATCATTCTGCTCCTTTTTGTGGCAGCTGTTTACGTACCTGAAGACTGGTTTTATGTAACATATCCAATAGTCTCTTTTGGCTGAGCAACCCAACTCATTAGTCCGTGTTTGATAGCTCTGTAGTAACCTCATTCCTCTGCAGCACCTGGTTGGGTAGATGCTAATGTTTTAACTCGGAACCACTGATAACTGCTTGCTTGGGGCAGTTTTCCAGTCTTGCAGCCTACTTAGTGTGTATCTTTGTCTAGACTCTATCTCCCTCATTTGCTAACAGGCTTGTCAGTGTCTAAACGTACTGAAGTCAGGATCAATGTCATCTGTGGTTTCTCCTGTATTGGTAAAGTTTGTTATACAGTCCTGAAGGCACTTCAGGTGGTTTGGACACTAATTGCTTCTGGCAAGGCCATGTGAGGAGTTACTCAACTCCTTGTTTTCTTCCAGGTGCTAACAAATTGTTTGTTTGAATATTTTTCCACTCTCGTTCTGTCTTTAATTCCTCACAACTTCTTACTCCGCTCATGTCCCTTTTTATTTTATTTTTAATAGGTAGCATAGGTTGCTCTATTCCAATCTTCTGATACTTGACAGTTTACTTAAAATTGTCTTTTCTTATATGTAAATGTAATTGCTACTAGAAGCAATAAGGAACAGCAAAGTAGATAAGGAGTAATGTATTAATATGTGGCAGATATTTTCAAAAATTTAGGTAAGTGTAGAATAATGTGCAGGTGTCCACACTCTTTTGCACGCAAGGCTGTGCACTAAAGCTGCATTGCTTGTATAAGAAAGGTAGAAGAATAGAGAGAGAGGGATTGAATGTCTCTATCAGAGAGACTGTGCCTGGGTGTCTGCCTCGACTCATGGTCTGTTTCTGGGGATTTTTGCATAGTGCTGTGGCCCCTGCTCACCAACTGGTCTTTTAATTGGTTCGTAGCTTACTACATACTTAGCAGCAAGACAAGAGTTTGAGAATTCTATTGAAGTGTATTGCAAACAGCCAACTGAGTTACTGGCTGTGTGTTAAAGTCACTTGTCAAATTTGAGGAGGGTCATGATCATAACTTTTTTTTTTCCCAAATCAATCTGAGGAATGATGAGTAGTATCTGGAGCATCTACAGGAGTATTCTGTAGTATTTTTAGTCAAGGGTTTCCACAAGTACTTACAGGAGGCAGTCAACTGGGAGGAATAGAGCTCAGCTGTGATCCCTCCCATGTCACATTAGTATTGTTCATTTTTCCGTGTAGAATTACGATTTGATGCCCTTTCAAAAATGGAAACTATGAAAAGAATGGATTGATAACTTTCTAAGCATTTTCTCTCAGACCTCTCTTGAAATAACTGAATGAATTAAGAAGTAACTTTTTCATACTCTTTTCAAGAAATCAAAATAAAGCTGTATCATCTTTCTGACTGAGTGTACAACATTGGCTAGGTTTGCTATTCCAGAGCATACAGTTGATATTTATGAGAAACATAACATTCTACGTTCTTTGGGCTTTTGTTCTTTGGATAGGGACTACTCAAGTTTCATGCCAGCACAGTACCCTGCCCAGATCTCTATGACGGTGGTACTTGATCTCCTCTGATTAATAAAGGTTTCTGAGTATTATTTTTTCCAGTGGCCTATATTTGATGTCATGGATTATGTTACTTTGCACACAGCTTACCCTTTTTTACATTTCCTCTCTTTGCTTTGAGTCTGAGTGGCTCCCTTGCTGTATCCAGGTGCCCTTCCCTCCACCGTTGGGGTAGCTGGCAAGGAAGAAGGAGGTATTATGTGTTTGCAGTGCTTTGGGCAAGTGGTGCCGTAGATTAACTGGAGATATGGTTTATCATAAGTAGGTGCTGTTCACCTAATTGTTAGATTAGCACTTTTGTAACTTATTTCCAAAATGAGCTATGTGTATTCAGTCTTTGTTTTCTTTACACTGTGGAGCCACTAGATCTCCTTCCTTAACTCTGACTTCTCTCCATTTTGACACAATTCTGTTGGAAAGAGATGTGCAGGACTGAAAGGAAGAATTTTTTGTGCTTGTGATCCTAGTTAATTTCTGTAGTAAAAGACTTCACCTTTCCTTGCAGTCTGAGGAAACATTTTTTTGCTGCAGTGGGGCAGGGAGAACTCATTTATCTGCTGTGGACAATGCACTCCTGTCTTGCCATGTCCTTGCAGTTGAACCATTTTTTACGATTATTTTTCTCAGTCATTGTAATATATATAATTACTTCTTACAATAGTTTGGTTCTTTCTAGTTTCCAGGAGTGCTTTCATGTATGTAAAATAACCTATTCTATACATTTGAAAATGGCAAAAAATTGTTCTTTGTTACTTGATATGACTACAGTGTGGTTAGCTAGTGTCCCATGCTTCTCATATGAATCTCTGATCCTGTAGTGTTAATAGTATCTGTGCATCAAATATACAAAGCCAGGACAAAGATGTCATTCACTACTGATGTAATTCCCGTGTGCATTTTCACAGAATCATAGAGTTTTGAAAACAACTTCCTTCTGAAGTTTCACCTCTGGTATGTGGAGCTTTTCCTTTTGATAGGTCTGCCTTGGGTTGAGAAGAGCTAGAACAGTCCTGAAGCATGCTATGTTTTGTATAAATAGGTATGGTATTTCACTGTCACATGCTTTTTGTATCAGTGTTTAAAAGGACTCTGCCTCCCGGGTATGCAACCAATACTTCAAACAAAACAGCAACTCAACAACAAACTCTTTGGACAGTTCCCTGTTTCACAACCACTTTCTAGTGTGATGTTCCCTCTGGATACGGTCCTGAAACCTAAGTATCCTGTGTAATTGGTATCAGTGTTACATGACTAGAGCAGTAAAGAGTTATTTCTGGAGCCCTGCTTCTGTAGGCACAGCCCAGCTGAATACCTGCAGAGCCCCACCAGTAGGAAGTATGACTAATAATGCATGTAGAGCAGAAAATTCAAAACTTGCTGTGAAGAGCCACCATGGTTTTCATGCTCCTTTGAACTAATGTGTTTTCAAATCATTCTTTAGTGTATTCCAAGAAGCCGCTGATGCATTCCTAGTCTGTTTTGATCTTTAAGAAATGCAGACTTTGACCCTGTAATTGCTATCCATATTGATTATCGCAGTCATGGTGTTGTATGATGCAATTTGTGGAGCTCTTTCACTGAATGTGATCCCTGTCTGGAGTCTGCGTTAGTTTTGGATCCTCCTGAATTATAAATGGTCAGAACATCTTTTTCTAATATTTAGTTGGATGTCATCTTGTTAGTCTGAAACATATTCTTTTATATTTTTCATTTCTTCATGTGCATATATGTATGTCTGTTTGCATGCACACCTCTTGCTCTAGAGAATTTTGTCTCAAACATTTATGTGTTTCCAAAAAAGCAGAAAGTAAGTTGGTTGCAAATATGAAGCCAGTTTTGGGGGGTATTATTGTAAAAAATTAAAACAAAATGAGTGAAACTTCAAGTAGAGGCCAAGGGCCAAAATTAATTGAGCAAGACCTGCCATTAAATAGAAGGCAGTAAGCCATCATTTGCTACGCCTGGGTGTAGTTCCATTGTTGTGGCAATACCGTGGGCCTGCTCGTTTCGCATGCCAATAGCCCTGTCACTTAGATACCTCTGGTGCAGAGCTGTCCTGCACCATGGTTTTGTTACTATGATGTCTCCTTCAGAGTGTGACAGAACTCACCAACAAAAGGTGAATCAGAAACAGTCTTGGTGATGTTTATCTAAAAGCCAGTTCTCTGCAGTTGAGTCTGAACTGGTTGACGGCACTGGAAGTTTATTGATACTTTTATCTCAAGGAAAGATGCTTATTTTGCCCTTTGGAAGCTCCAGCTGGATCCATCTAGCTGTTTTATTTGGACACAGGAAAACTAGCCTTGTAAACCTGAACACTCAGCTATGAATAGCACAGACAAGAACCGAGTGCCTGCTATGATATGAACTTCTGCCATTTCCTTATGTGCTAACGTGTCACAAGGAGGGGCCACACTATAAAATAACAGCTGTGTGTCTGCAATGTCCCATGTTACCCTGTGGAACAAAAAAACAGAGTCTGTACCTGCAGCAGCAATGTAGCTTCCTTGCTTTGTTCTCTTTATTCCCAACTCTCCCAATTCACTTCCATCTCAGATGCAGGAAGCTTAAGATATGAAAAGTGCATATATTGTAACAAAAAACTTAATTCTTTT
This sequence comes from Pithys albifrons albifrons, assembly GCF_047495875.1. Classification (NCBI taxonomy): domain Eukaryota; kingdom Metazoa; phylum Chordata; class Aves; order Passeriformes; family Thamnophilidae; genus Pithys; species Pithys albifrons. The sequence continues at coordinate 97,333,932 of NC_092459.1, forward strand.
TCAATCTGTATATGATTTTACTCCAGACAAGGCAACTTTCCAGATGTACATTAACCAACATTTGAAATGGTATGGTTTTAAAACTCAGAAAACTGTCTAGGACATCTTTCTGTGTTAGCTTGAAAAGATTCAGAAAAACAATCTTTTTTGTTTTTTCTTTTTTGCTTCCTTTTTTTTCCCTTCACTTTTTTCCTTAATTTTTCTTATTTTTTCCTTTTTCTTTTTTCCTTCTTTTTTCTTTTGTCTTCTTTTTTCTTCTCTTTTTCCAAGAATATTGGAAATAGCACATTTTTATAATAGCAATAAGAAAAATGGCAAAATACTGTCCTCTGCACTCATGGCAGTCTCTCTTTACCTGCCAGTAGGGTCTTGTTACCTGTGAGCAGGTTGGGTGGCCAACTGTAATCGTAAAAGTGTTCTTCAGCTGGTGGTTTAATGTATGGATATTTTTAGTATTCTCTTCAGCCCTACTGCATCTGTCCTAAGGCATGTCCTTTTGGAAGGGTCCTTACTCCTAGCCTTCAGTAGAGAAATGCATTCCTTACACATGAGGACCAGAGAATTAGGTTAATAAGGCAAAACCTTCTGCCTCAAGATCAAGCCCTATGTAGTCTTTATGTAAATTAGTCAAGTTATATTTGAGGTAAACTTTCCATCCACAAGTAAGATGACTTTCTTTGCTTTTTTCACAGACACTATTAATTCAACAATGTTACAGCTTCACCCAGGTAAACATTTTAGGTGGGCAGTTCACTAATTTGCAATAAGAGGACAGCCGTTTACATTTAGTTGTAGTGCCACTGAGAAAGTTCTGAAACCACCAGCTACTCTGGAAAGAGAAAGATGGCTTTTTTTCCTTACCTGCATTTTGAATTCTGCACTCTGTTATCAATTGTCCCCATCCTGATCTATAAACACTTCATGAACAAGATAGTGCATCCCACATAAAAAGGCTTTACAATGTAGCCAGCTGTTCCATTCAGAGCTCAGTACCTATTGGCATGGTCAGCCATTGCATTTCCATGAGATAGCAGTCTTTAATCTGAGAATGCTATCTCTTTCTAACTTCTTGTGCTGGATGCAAAGCCTCTAATCCATGCAGTTATGTTAGTAGAAGCAAATGTTAAATTCAGAAGAGCTCTTTTCAGCCTTAGAGGGTCTTGCAGTTCGGAACAGAGTGCTTGGAAGTTAGTATTTGTCAAGACTGAGCCTGTATGGACACAGCCCTGGGTTAGAAGAAATGCTTGGAGTTTTTCTTCCCAAACCATGCTGTGTGATGCCAATCAATAATGCTGGATTATAATTTTGTTCAATATCAGAAGTGTCTTTTGCATGTAAGGAAAAGCCAGGTAGATGCATCATCTTCTGCCATTGTAGCTCTGGAAGGCAGCTGTGAGCAGATGCCTTCAGTTTGGCTTCTTTAGTTCATTCAGTGGTAGGGTGAGTTAGTTATAAGCAGGGCAGTGGTCAAACATGTGCCAGAACCCTCTGTCAGTGAAAGGCCTTCAGCTGATTCTCAGTCCTTTCCGTAAACCCAGTTATAAAATGCCAGAGGTTTGCACATGATGGTCCTTGCTGTTGTGCAGATGATTATGTCACAGGGAAGGAGGACAAAGCATGACAAAATAATCATTATCTTCTTTCTTATCTTTAATTTATGAAGGATGATAAAAATGTATATTTCAGATTGAATGGTTTACTTGAGACACTCTGCTTTTCAGAGATTATAAAAAGGCAGGTAGCACTTGTCTCTTCTCTTAGGAAGGCATTTCTCTTAACTATGATTTTGTTTGGTAAAGATCTTTATGCAGTCTTGGGATTCAGTATCTTTATTTGAATTGAATAAAGCCAGTCAAATGTGTTTGGAGCTGAGCAACAGGGTACATACATTGAAATGGCAAGAGCCTCTGTTGAGCTCTACATGTGTCACATTTCAGACTTGTTACCTTGTAAATGTAGTATTTACTGGATTTCATTTCAGCTGGAGATGAAGAGCAGGCATGTGAAAGAGGAGAGAGGTAGGGACGTTTTAAGCTTGAGGAAGAAAGCTTGAATGGTACAGCATGCTAAATTTTTCTTGGGTAATTGATGTACCTGAAGGCATGTAAAGAACAGTCTCTCATGGGCAGTTTGCTCAGGCTAAAATCAACATGCATTGCAGTAAGAGAAAAACAAGAAAAAGGAAGGAGGGAAAAAAAGAAAGCCTTATTCTAGCTGTGGATGAAAATGCCCAAGCATTTATGTTTGCAAACATAAATGCATTCTTACAAGGGCACAAGAGAGGTTACAACACTTTTGGTCATGTTCTTTGGTTCCCAGATGGCTTTATTTACTCAGAGGACTTCTCCTTTAGAGGAGATCATGGTCCATGGTTCAATGGGTCTTGAAATGTTGTTTACAAACAGAGCTGGAAAATGAGCAGAGCTGAAAAACTGGAACTCATAAACATTTTTAATGGGTGCAAATCATAAAATCCAAAGCCTGAGTACAAATGAAGAAGCTTTGCAAAATCACCCCAATATTGCATGTTGCAGTCCCATGTGAGTGCTGCTGAAGAAGGATTTCAGATTCTTGCCTACGAAGCTGAAATATCAGGGAGAAGCTGGATCTTGTTCAGCTGGACTTTATTGGATTATGCTTTCATGCTATTGTATCTGAAAAAAAATGCTATGATTCCAAATACGATGTGTAACAATTGTGCAAATTCCTTAATCCTGTTTTCCATTCATTTATGTAGTAATTAAAACCATGGACCTGGAAACTATTTTCACAGGCAGCTTTCATTTGCAGAGACCTATTTAATTTCCTATAGTTTATGACTGTATATTCAATTTTACTCTCCTTCCCTAAGATGGGGAAACTTCATGGTGTTACCTTCATTATCAGTCTGTGCATTGGCTCAGTTTCTTACAAGCTGTACCTTATTTCACTGTTCAAAACATGACAGTGTAATTGTGGGGGGCAAGAGGTTTATTTAATTTTATTTTCCTTAAAGGGCACCACAAAATGCACTAATGAATGATCACAAGCTTAAAGAGGAAGGAAAGTTTTAAGGGACTAATGAAGAGGGAAAATGCCTGAGTGGTTTAAAGGAATGAAATTGTGGGAGAGCTCCAAGTGAGATGAGGCAGCAAAAGTAAAAGAGCTGCCACCAGCTGTGATGAATGCTAGATGTGCACTTAAAAACTGTGGTCATGGGGCTGCATAAGTACGCAGGCAGAGGGAGGAAAAAGATAATTCTCAGTTTGTTTGGGAGGCAGCAGTTCAAAGGTACATCACCTTATGTGTTGTAACATGCAGCCATAGGTAACAGGCAGGACTTGGTGCTCCAAAGATTTGGCAGTAGGACACTAGCCTTCCTAGGTCCATGTCAATGGGAAAAGCAATTTAGGACAACTTGGTTTGTAGTATACTCTTACTCGGTAGTCATCCATGATGGAGCAAAGACTGCTGCCCTACTGTGTTCTGTGGGATGCGCTGTTTAATTTAATCTCTCTGCAAGGGACCTACACTAACTGTACTGTCTTCCCATATTAAAAAAAAAAAAGTCTGAGGAGACTGGATGGCTCTATCGAGACTGGAATGTCATCCTAGATGGTGGGGCCTGCAGAGTTTTAGTAGCAGGTGGCTGTCCACTGGCCAGCTTGAGATGAATGGGATAAGCAATGTCTGTATGCTTGCAGGTCATTTTCATCTCTCTCACCAGAAGTATCAACTGGAAGGCAGGAAAGCTATCACCCACTATTGCTCCTGGACAGAGGAGCCCTTTTGAAAACACAGGTTGGATACGTTGGGAAAGCAGTAACAAAAATTACACTCCAAGAGTCAGGTAAATGAAAAATTTGGTCCTGTAGGCTCTCCTCAGTCTTAGGAGCTTCATGAGGTCTGGATTCAACCTGTTCTCCCTCACTGCTAGGGCCTCTGAGGTAGGAAATCTTCAAGGACATGGCTCCATAGAAAAGCTCATAGGATGACTTTGACAGGATTGTGTTTAAAGTGAAGCCCATGCCTGTGCTTTTCCTCTGAAGCAGAGTGGCAGGCTTCTTGTGCTGTTATTCTACTAAATATTCAGTCTGGTTTTACCACTTATGTCACATACATTCAATTCCAGCTGAATGAACCACCTTGCAGATGTGTAAGAGGAAAAATAAAACATTGGACTTGAAAACAAGAGAAGTTATATTTGGATTATTCTGTGCTAAGGTAGAGACACACAAAAGCACAACAGTAAGAACAGCTTAAACTGAATTGTGAAATAGCCTGAGAATGTCTTTTCCCTGCCATTTCCTTGATTTCAACACCACTGAGCTTGTCATGTATGACGGCTTTGTGGTTGTTGTGACACTGTTGGAGAAAATTGGATTTGGGGAAAGTTTTCTTAATTCTTCAAATAATCCAAAATGTTTTCCAGTTGTGTTTGTTCTCTTCAGTGCAGTTTTGTTCTGCAGTGGTAGATTTTTGTATATTTTTGTATATTTTGTATATTTTTGTGTAGTTGCATTGCTGTGGCAGTGGATAACCCTTAGGACATATCCAAGAGATTTCCAGCCATCCTGTTGGATTTCATAACAATACTTAGAATTGGAAGCCTTTCTACACAGAAAGTTAAAATGGAGATGCATATTCAGAGGCTTAAAACCCATCTCAAGTCATCCAGCACTAAGGGCACAAGTTGGAGCCTGTGATGAGCGTGTGTTCTGTCAGTGTGCAAGCTGTATCGAACTGACATTTAGTGAATGGCCTGATTGTACTGACATAGACATATGATGGGTAACCACAGCTTACCTTAAAAAAGGCATTTCATCCATCTCCTTGGAGAGGTTAGTCTTATAAACGTCCTAGCCTGATTTCTAGCCTTGAAAGTATATGCCTGTGCTTCTGTCCATCCATCAGGCTTAATTAAGATCCTCCTGGAGCTGCTGCCTCCAGGAATCCAGATCCAGGGGGATCTGACCTGGGCTGACCCTGCAGACCCACTCTCCTGTGGCTCTTGCAAGCAGCCTGACTCTGAGGGCTGTTTGACTTCTCTGCCTTTGGCATTGCTGAAGGAATGCTACTTTCTCCTCCTGACTTGCACAGCACCATGGGTGCAGGGGCATCCTGTCCATGGCTGGCAGGTCCCCTCACGATTGCAGGATGCCTCCATCCCACAAACCACCTTGGCTTCAGTGCTTGTGGAAACCCTGGAGCTGGGAGGAAGGAGCGATTCAGAACGTACAGAGCTGCATGCCAACCTCCTCATGTGGACTGACAGGGAGAATAGATTTATAACAGAAGAGGTAAAATGTTTGCTTAGATAAAAAGTTATTCAAGGTGACTTGAGTTTGAGGGGTGGTTGGAGGTTTCATGACTGCTTAGGGGGTTTTAGGCACTGCAGTCAGCATCCTGATGCCTCTACGTAAAATAGTGTGATAGACAGCAGAGCAGCTGGGCTTCTGATCATGTCTGCCTCTTCAGCCTGCCAAGGGAGAGGTCTCTTGTTACAGGTTGCTTCTGAAAGTATCACTTCAGAAGCATGCAACCACAAGGAGGCTGGGAAAGGAAAGAGAAAAAACATCTTTGTTACGAGGCAAACTGTTGGTCAGTCTTGTGAATGGCAGAAGGTTAGTTGTCTCTGTTTTCAGTCGCTGAGGTCATTGTAGCCAGAAAACCTCAGCCTGAACTGTGCCAACAAGTCAAGTTTAACTTTGCCAGTGAGAAGGTTTTGTGTTCCCTGGTGAGTTTTTTCTTTTTGCCACTCCTTTTTTATTTTATTTTTTCTTTCTTGTTTTTTTTTTTTTTTGAAGATGAGTTAGGCAATTGTACTTGCAATTCTTGCTTATGATTCCTAGTTGAAAGAGGAGCAGCTTTTTATGGAGAGAGATGAAAGACACTAGGAGTATTTTTCTTACATTCCAGTGTAAGTAGAATAGCGAAGTACATACCTGAGAAGTTTCCAAACACAACACACATCTATTTACATATTTGATTTCAGTGGTGATACATGATAACCTGGGATTTCATTCAAAGGATCCTGATGAGGATTTGAAAGGAGTTCTTCTTCCCTGAATGTTCACAAAATAACTGCTGAAAGCTGTAGGATCTTTTGTTGGCACGCTAAATTCACAGAGAACAGGAGGCAGAGAGGCTGGAGACAGTTTTCTTGTGCTGAAAATCTCTGTGCTTGCAAGTGTGGGGGTAAATTCCTGGCTCTTTTGAAAGCAGTGGGAATGTTTGGTCCATGACTTCAATGGGACTAAAACTTAACTCAGGTTTCGGAGGGGCTTTGGTAACTCTATAACTTGTGCTAATGCCTGTTGACAGACACAGCAGCTTTTCTCTTAGCTTGGTCGCACATCTTGCCAGCAGAAAAGGATCACTCAGCTTGTGTTGGGAATGCATGGTCATGGGCTTGCTGTGATGGCATCCAACCCAGGAGCAAGGGACACATCTGAAGATGTGTTTTTCTCTCTCACTGTTAAAATTGCAGTATTGCATAATGAGATTAGAGGGGGGTTGGTGTGAGAGCGAACTGTTGTGCTGTTTCTTTATCCCATATGTTTTAGCCTGCCACAAGATTAAGAGTACTTTGTTGAAAAACAAAGATAGCAGTATGGTTTGTTTTTACATTCCCTCTTTGACTTCTTCCATGTCAGGTGATGTGTAAACAGGACTTTGAGGAGAATTGAGGTCAGACCTTTCAGACTTTCTAAAATGCCTGGAGATTGCTATATGCGGAAAGATGGTCCTGAATGGAAAATTCAGCATTTGGTGCTCCCTAGAGTAATTAAGTTACCCCAATTAAGCACTGTTCAAATGGCTCAAAATTTAGACCTGAAAATAGCTGTCATGTGATGCATCAGTGTTGTTCATATTACCCAACCCCTGCATTTCATCATGAATGAGAGAAAACAAACCAGCAGCATGGAAAGCTTTAAAGGCAAGCAAGAGGAGGAGGGTCTGGTGAATTCACATGAGGGAATTTTTCTTCAGGAAATTCATATTCAAGCACTCATAAAGGCAGGGGCAGAAAGTATGTGCTGAGCAAGCAGCATGCACCTTGGGGGGACTCGTGGGTATTGCCATGTGAGATGCTAGTTTACCCCTAGGCAGATAGCCTTTCATGCTGGAGGAGAAATACCAGGCCTGGGGCAGTACTACCTGTGCTGCTTTGTCCTGAGAGGGACCATTCCCCATGAGAGACTCAATGCTTCTTTCCAAGAAATAGGAGTATTTGGCAGTGGTCACACCAAGTCTGTCTGGGTTGGAATTCTGCTTTTGTGTGCCTGAAAGGGACCAGACTTCCATTTTAGCCAGAGGTTTCAGCAGTCCCAACAGGCTTTTGATCCTCCTCCAGCTTCACAAGTTGGGAGCCAGGGGGTTGATTCAAGGCTCAGTGCTCAGGCAGACTCTTCTGTAAGTTAATGCTCAGAGAGTTTTGTTTTATAACAGAATCAATCTTCTGAACAGTCCTTGCTTTCTTCAAAGTTGCAGAAGAACAGTGTACTTTCTTAGAGGAATTCAGTGTTTTTCAAGAGACTGCTCTCTCAGGACAGGAGGCTTTGTAAAGGACCAGGACTATATCTTGTAGTTGCCTCGGCACTGACCTGTGGTTGTAAAGTAGTTATAACAGAAGTTTTTGCAGTCTGTGCTGATTTGCCTCAGCATACCTCTGAAGATGTAAACTCATGCATGCAGTCTACTGTAGTTTTTACTTGCAGGTATCTTCCTGTATGTTCCACAAGTGTTTCCTTTTTGCTCAAGACATTCTGCACAGGCAACTGGTTTCCTCCAAAACCAATTGTGTAGCTTGTCTTGAAGGACTGTGGATGTTTTTCTCCCATTCCTGAAACATTCAGTTTTTCTAATCTTCTTTGAAAACAAGCAGTGATGAGGGACAGGGGTTTTTATTGTGAGAGTCTACACCCACCCTAGCTCTCCATCCCCTTGCAGCAAGAGTGTGTGAGGCAGCAATGGCACCCTGTCATTTGCAGGAGGATGATGGTGAGAACTTTGTCTGATGCTTCTGGTCATCTCAAATAAAGCAGAATTCTCAGGCAACTTTTCTCTTTGGTATTAAATTTTGACTGCCCTTCACATTTTGAGTATGGAATAGCTGGGAACCTTTCTCAAGAAGGGTTCATTTTGGGCATCAGTTGAAGCACAGACTTCTTTGCTCTTGGTGTTGCGTCTCATAGGAGGTGACCAAATGTGATGTTGGCGTAGTGATTTTGCTTCATATGGTACTCCTAAGAGAGGGAGAAGAGAAGAAGCCATTACTGGTTGTTCAAGGTAGATGTTTTTTCTTACCTTCCTTCTTTCTGGCTGGTGTGAGTAGTACGGATTTTTTTTCATCCTAAATATAATTTCAGACTGCGTAAACAAAGAGTAGTAGCTTCATGAAAATAATTGTGAAAGGGTGGCAGAGATAGAAAGTCCAGTGATAAAAAGGATTTCAGTAAGGGCTTTCTGGCTGATAAGATTCACATAAATCAGATAGTTCAGTGATACAGGAAAATTACGACCCTTCTTAAGATGGTCTCCAAACCAAATTAAGGAACATCCAAAGTCAGTTTCAGCTGCAGCATGTAAATACAGTTGAGCTTCACCTTGGAACATGATTTTGACCCAGCCCAGGGAGAACAAAAGTTTGAAATTAATTGTATTGTTACAGGCTTAAAACAGCAGTGGTAGTCAGGGTTTGATGTCCACTGCGAGACTCATATCTAGCTCCAATCTGCTAGTAGAGGTGAAGTGACAAGAATTAGGGAACATGCAGTAAAAGATGACTGCAGGATGTTTTTCACCATTACAGAAGTGAAGAGTAGAAAAGACAGTTATGTGAGAGTGCCAAAGTCCATTGAACTCCAGAGCAATAGAGTACCTTGAGGGAATGGATTATTTGAGTAACTGTAAACCAGACTACCAGATCACTTTGCTATTGAGGTCATTGCTTTGGCTAGTCATCTTTTGATTCAGGCTTGGTGAAGCAATGAGGATGTAGCAGCAGAACCAGAAGGCTCTTGTCAGATTTTAAGTAAGGAACACATAATTTCATAAACCTATCTTCAGCAATTTCCATCTTTGCCTCATTGTACCTATCTTTCCAATCTGAAATGTCCTGGGGTGTTTTACTTTTCAAGTATTGTCACAGATCTTAGTATGTTTCAAAAGATGAAATAGCAAGTGGATCAACAGTGAAAAATATGTCACAAAATCTGGTAGTTAGGTAATTATTTTCTAAACCCATGCCTACCTAGACCTTCACTGGTGTAGAATTTTTGGACACATGGAGCTTGACAGAGACAGTGTAGGCAGGAAAAAAACAACACGTGCATTTATGCTGTATGAGCTTTGCTGAGTGTCTTTGCTCTGAGAACTCTAGAGTGTGCTCATAATAGCTATTCAGTCTTTGTAGCCAGTTTATGACATAATAGTTACATGTATGGATTCTCTGCTGCATTATCGGAGCTCTGTTTTTCATCATTACAAAGAAAGGAAAAGTTCACTAATGTAAGAAATCACTGAAATAAGAAAACATCATCAGGGCTGGCTTCTGTTACTGTAGCTGGTGAGAGGTGATCATGTTTAAAGAGGTGCATCAGTAACTCCTGTAGGAGTGAGGTTTTGTTTCTTTGGGATTTTTCTCCAAGAGGAATCACCTCACGACTTTAAAATGCACTGTTTAGTGAAGCTGTATTGAGGCTTCCTGATATGACTGCAGGGACAGGTCCAGGGATCAGTATTGGTGGCAAAGGAGGGAAGTCATTTCAGTCTTCAGTTGTTCTGATGATCAAATGGGTCATAGAGCAACTGGATCCACAGCTTGTTCTCTTTCTGTCTGTCTTTCTGATGAAGAAAGCTCTGTCTTCCTTTATGTATGCCTATCTGTTTCTCTTCTTAAGTGTCACTATCTCTGTGTGCAGTAAATACCAACACTGAAGTTACCAGAGAGTGTGGAATTTTGAGCCATCCATACCCCTTTGCCACAAATAAATTATCTATCTGTGGATCATTCAATGAAAGATTCTTACCTGCTGGTTTCTGCCATGGATGCTTCACCAAAAAGAGGTGCAGTGGCAAACGTTGTGCCCTATACTGTGGTGTAGGTGCGCATGTCCCCTGTTCTAAGCTGCTCCACAGCCACTGGGCCTCAGCTGAAAGCCTTACCCACTGTGTTGCCAGCCGTTTTTTTCTGATATTTGGTGCAGTGTCCCTCCTCAGTAGCAAATGGTTGATGGCAGATAAAGATAATAGCTCAGACACAGCTTTGTAGGTAAAAACTGGAATATTGGAGTAAATCTCTTACACTACTTTTGTACCATCTGACTTTGAAGCCTTTCTGCAAGAGCCTGGAAGCAGTGTCAGAGTGGTGTATGGTGCAAGTGTTCTTGTCCATGAAGGCTGATTATCTAATGGATGTGCTCATAATAGTGTTGGAGCAGGGCAGAGTTTCAGAGCTAATGGAAAGCTAATATACAACCGATTTACCTTTGAGGGCCAGTCCCCATTCCTGAATATGACCATTATATGCTTCCATTATATGGTCCTCTTTCATTGCAAAGAGGCAGTTCCCAGCAGGATTTTGCAGTCAGGTCAGGATCAGGAGGAGTGAGCAGAGTAATTATCTGTGAGCTTTGGGAGCCCAGATGCAATAAAACAGGTTTCTGATTTCATGGAGGGACTTTCCCTGGAAAAGAGGAGAGGATTTGTCACCTGAGTGTGCCTGACAGGAGGTTTGGGATCCTGCTGGAAAGATGCGCCATCACAGCATGAAGCTGTTCATCCTTCCAGTAGTCTCACACATGCTGCTTCACCTGCTGCATCTGGATGTCCTTAAAGGCAGCCTGACCCAGCTCATGGCAGGGACCCATATGTTGAGCAGTGAGTCAGATTCACACAGGGGGAGAAATCATGTCATATTATGCTGCTTGTTAAGAAAAAAAATGTAGAATTTGCTATCAGTGAGCTGAAATCTAAACAGCCTAAATGGTCCTAATAGTTAGAGAGGTTAGGGAAGCTTGCCAGAGCATGGAAAGCATAACAACTGCATTTAATAACAATCAAGCTACTCTTATAAATATTTGCATGTGCTGCTTCAAAGCCTACTACATGGTCATTCATGTACTGCAGTTAGAAAGATGAGGAGGGGAAAAAAAAAGAAAGTGAGAAGAAAAGGGCACTCCATGTTTTGTAACTGCCATAATAAAGAATGGGCAAAGCACCAGAAAGAAAAGAAAAAGGAAAAGAAACCCTCCAAAGTTTAATAAACACAAAAGGGAATAAAAATAAATCTTTGGAGCATTTATTACAAGCCCTTGATGGAAGGATTAGATTGAAGCTCTCAGCCTTTCCAGTGTGGGTGTATGTGTGAAGTCGGCCTGTCTGGCCTCTTCCAATGAGAAAAGAAAAGTTGCTTACATTTCCAAACTTGGGCTGTGCATGTAATTGATTTCTTTTTGTTTCAATAGCAAAAATGAAAATTCAGAGGGGGGGAAAAAAGCCTCATTTGGACACAATTGAATTTAGGTCTTTTTCCTTGCCAGAATGAAAGCCCAACTCTCAGAAGAGCTGTGTCAAACAGAGTGTTTTGTTTCTCCTGAAATGTCAGTACATGCAGTACTTGTGCGGAAAACTGTGGAAATGCAGGGCTTAGTTCATCAACCACAACTGTGCAAGGCAGAAGTGTCATCCTTTTATGCAGGGTATTCCTGATTGGGGAATATCTTAAGCATAAAACAAACTTTCTATTCCTGCTTTGAGTTTAAGGGTGCTTGACTACATCTTGCTCTCCTCCCAGGCACTCCTGGTGCTTTGTGTCCTGGTTTGGATGGTCGGTCAGAGAATGTGTTCAGTCTCTCTCCTGTTGACAGTGTTCCAACCTGGAGTGATACTGCAGAATGTTGACTATTTTGGGATAGGTCTCCTGCACTACTCCCCTGGTGCTTTTCTGCTCTGTCAGAGCAAGGCTGCTTTCTGTCCCAGTTGCTGGCACAGAAGCTTAGAAGATGCTGGACATTGAACAAAGTCAGTAAGAAGCACAGAAACCACAGTATCCTTATGCACTAAATCACTCACATACCAGAGTACATTTTAACCTGGCAGTTCGGACTGTCCTGTGTGAAGCAGCTGATGAAGTCGCAGCTTGTTAAAAAGGCTAAACCTGTGATGCTCAGTGTTCAGCAACCTAAAGGGAGGAGGAGGAGGGATGCTTAACTTCACGTTCTCCAACTGTGTTTTATAACTCTTGTCTCAACTGTACTGTGATGATTAAGATTGTTACAGCTGGAAGTCTTCAGGTTTTTTTGAGGGTTGAATTAATGTTTTAAAGATGATAAAAACTGAATCTCCCATTGCATTTACTATTCTTTCTCTCTGAAACAGAAGAAATTTGTGTTTTCCTAGCTGCAGGAAACATACTGATTTCGTTTCTCTCGTTAATGATAATGGTTCAGAGAATACTTAAGGAGTCTAGTCTGCAGCAAGGTAACTGTGTTTGCAAACTTAACTTAGTCAGAGTCATCTTGGCGTCTACTGGAGTTATTGAGCCAAAACCAGAGGGGAGTCCAGAGTATCCAACTGAGTCAGAATTGATACAACTGTCAGGTTAAGGTCGAGTCACAAAGAGAGATAAATTGCGGCATCTGAGATCACTTAAAGGCTAATCTAAAACCTTGTAGACTCCATAGGGTTCTTTCTTTCCATTCCCTTAAAGAAAGTTGCAAGTCTCATTTCTCAGTCCTAATGTAGATTAATTTTTACATAAACCCCAATTCTTCAGTCAGCCCTTCTTTTTCAGATGAAGAGTTCCAGCTATTAAAAACCTTCTTTTTTTAAACTGTCCATAAATTATATCTTTTCTTCTGTTGAATTCCTGTGAATATTGTCATGAATGACAGAATAGCATGGGTTTTTTTATATAAAGATGTAAAACTATTTTATAAGAGAGTTGAAACTTCTCTAAGACAGCAATTCATTCTTACTCATAGAGAGTGTCCCATGCCTGCCTTCCAGTGGACAGTTAATTCTTGTTTGTAGTGCATATAAATGCACATGTGCCAAAAAAAACCCTGGAAGAGTATTTGTTCTCTGTTTTCTTTATATATGAAAGAACAAAAAATGTAAATGCAGGAATGGTTCAGGAAGATCCTTTCAGATACATATTCACAGACTTGTAATACACAGTATGTAAAATATAGAATGCAGGCAGAAAGAAGGACTACAAATATAGCACAAGACAGTTCTAGGAAGAAGAAGCTAAACATAAACCCAATTGACAGTTAAGTAAGACTTGTCAATCTGAAATAAAGTCAAGATGGACAGGGTTTGTCTGTGCCAGGGCAAGTGAATGGCTGCTAGTTTGGCTTGTCCACAGCAAACAAAATGGTAGGTTGATGCCACAAATAAATGACAGGGAAGGACAACTTACAACTCATCCTGGAAGCATCAATCTTATATATACATAATTACTGTGCCAAATTATATTCCCAGTAGGATTAGGTTTGGCTGAAGGATAAGTAGTAGTCTTAGAGTTTCCTATAGCAGGAAAAATAAATTGAAGATATAATGTCTTTCTTAAATAGGATATAATCTCTGAACCAAGTGGCTTTTATAAAAATTCATAAAATATATCAGGATTAAGATCATCATTGCATAAAGTTAAGCTTTTTTCAGATGACCTTTATTTGGTATTTTGAGAGAGACTAACACTGTTGTGTTGCTGATGGGCTAGAGGAGCAGTTTTGGGTATAGGGGTAATTTGCATCCATTTTCCTCTGAGTTCCCACCATAAGAATGTAGCAGTTTTCTGTCAGTAAGCATGGTAGCCAAGAATAGTGATTATGATGCCTTGGGGTTTATTTTTGAGCACTGCAAATGTGAAAATCTGAGAATCATTTTTTTTGTTTCTTTATTAAGTGAAATCACAAGGAAGTCTGAGGCTGTCTGGTTCCTTGCCCCCTCCATTAGACCCTAAAGACTCCTTCCAATCTGGCTTGAACACTCCCAGGGATGGAGCATCCACAACTTCTCTGGGCAACCTATTCTAGTGCTTCACTACCCTCACAGTAGTGAACAGACTCCAGAGAGGTTAAATAGCTGTGCTTGCTCAGCTGAAAATGCTCTCCCCCACCCCCTAAGCCCCCAAATAAAAGTTTCCTTTTTCTTTTTTCTTCCTTTTTTTTTTTCTTTTTCCACTTCAGTCTTCACACTGTAAGAGAAGAGGAAGCACTTCTCTCCATATGAACAGATATTTTTATCAGGCCTTACAGTGATTTCATCTCCTCTCTGAGGAGTTTGTCTCCTTCTCTCCATCCACTCACTTCCACTGGCTCTTCTCTGAGGAGTTTGGGTGTCAGACAGGGGTGTTGAGGGTGAGTTTCTCTTTGCAATTCTAGTCTGGACAGGCTATAAAAGAGCCTCAGATGATGACTGAACTGAACCCTTTAGGGTTACCTGAGTTGTGCAGAGGTGCCTTGCTCCATAGCCTTAGTCAGGATTTACAGCTGGGAAATGACAAAGAGACTGATTTAAAGCCTAAACTGAGATGTCTATTACTGCTATTGAACTTTTGAGTTCATTTTTGGGTGGGGGTTTTCTTCTTTTCTCTAGTATATAGTAAGGGGTATTTATGTTTATGCCTTTACTGCTTCCAAGTGTTCAAAATTCATGTAATCCTTTTTATAATGTCTACTATCTACTTACCTTTTCCCTTTGTTTTTTCTTCCCCTTCTCTTCCAGCCCTTGTTACTATATTCAGAATGACTACTTTGGTCCAAAAATAATTTCTTAACTAAATATGGAACAAAATCTGAAGCTGTCTAATTTATGCTCCATATTCTGGGGGGAAATGGGCTTCAGAGAACGTATAGATCAGATAAGCTGCTGTGACTTGCTGTCTTAGCAGATCCCTGTGAACTCTCTGCAAGCCTGAAGGCATTTGCCACATCTCAACTGCTATGTTTTTTTCCCAATTTACAAGCATTCAGGATTTTGTACTACTAGATTGAAAGAGTGGAGGTTTAAATGCATGACCTGAAATACAGTTGGAAGTAGTTGTTAATATCTATTAATATGGTATTCTAGATGAAGGAACATATGTGAGGTTGATTTTTTAATTTTCATTAGTTTGTTAATAATATTAAATTGACCGTTGGAAACTGAATCATACTTTAGGTATTTCCCTTACTGAGGCTGTCTTGTATTCCAGTGTTTGAAGGAACAATGTTTTTTATTATTAAACAGAGTAATAAAATCACTCTGTTTTCTTGCAGATGCCATCCCACCAAACTACTACAGCCTGTACTTCCGAATTGTCAGATTTGATGTCTCAGCAATGGAAAAGAATGCCTCCAACCTGGTGAAGGCCGAGTTTAGGGTCTTTCGCCTGCAGAACTCAAAGGCACGGGTCTCGGAGCAGCGGATAGAGCTGTACCAGGTATGGTGGTGGCCCCTCAAACACATCAGCTCGCCCATCTTTCTGCAGCAAACCCACTTTGTACCCATCTAGCAAGCAGAATAAACCATGGGGAGAAATAGTTGAGTCCTGTCTCTCCAAAGTAGCCTCTTATTTCCAAGCCTTCCCTAGAAAGGATTTCAGTTAAAGTCATAGGAAGCTGAAATGTGCAAACTTTTCCTAGCAATTGTGCCTCATGGCTCTACGGGTTTGAGCCAGCAGTGTGCTTGGGTGTCCAAGAGGGCCAGTCAAAAATAGCTTGGCCCGTGGGACTAAGGAAGTGATTTTCCCTCTGTACTCAGCCCTGTGAGGCCACATCTCAAAAACTGCATCCAGTTCTGGGACCCCTCACTACAAGAAACACATTGAGTCCAGAGCGAGTCCAGAGAAGGGCAACACAGCTGGTGAAGGGTGTGAGAGTAAGCTACATGAGGAGCAGCTGAGAGAGTTGGGCTCGTTTAACCTGGAGAAAAGGAGGCTCAGGAGGTGACCTTCTTCCTTTCTACAACTGCTTGAAAGGAGGTTGCAGACAGGTGGGGTTGGCTTCTTCTCGCAAGCAACTAGTGACAGGACAAGAGGAAATGGCCTCAAGCAGCACCACAGGAGGTTCAGGATGAACATCAGAAGGAATTGCTTCACTGAAAGAATTGTCAAGTATTGAGGAGTGAGGAAGAAAATGCCCTGTGACTCTTAACTCTCCTGTGTGTTGACAAGATTGAAGTCATTCAGTCTGCAAGGACTTCAAAGAAATTAACCTCACTTAACATAGTCTGTGCATTTGTGCAGATATTGTCTAGAGCGTATTTCATCTAAAGCATAGTTCACTTTACTGAGAAACACAGCAACTAAAAGGGGCCCAGTTCACAGCAGTTTTATACTGAGTAAAACTCATGGTTGTTCTGGCAATCTGTGACTTGTTCTGCTGAAAACCCTACCAGATCCAGTGGGTGCATATTTGAGTTAGTCATCTCACTCACCTCTGATGTTCCTGCTTTGTCTGGTCAAGTGGAAGGCAAACTTTGAGCAGAGGGGGGCAATTTGTGTTTACATGCTTGCTGAAGTGACAGTATAAGCCCATCATGGAGGCTGACAGGAGGAAAAGGCACACTGTATATTTAGATATTGTATAAATGTAGGAAAAGCATGATTCTCTGTTGAATGTGGTTTAGGTCCACAGGTGGTCACCGGGGCTTGGCTTCATAACTGTGATCCAGCTGCCTTCCTTCCCAAGGAAAGGCTGGCTGAAAAGTTGAGCAAATAATGTGTAATTTGTTAAGAAAGCTAGAAATGTTCACTGTGAGTCACTGGTGTTGCCTTTATGTAACAGCCATCACACTAAAATACACTCTGAGTCCCTGTGATGCTGCCACACCAGCCTGTTGAAACAATTGTATGTTCTGGCTTGACCTCACTGTTCAGACATCCTAAAAGGAGTTGATGGCATCTCTGGGCTTTCTGTTGTTCTACTTTTGAGAGATGTTAGTCGGCCACTTGAAAAGAGTACAGCTGTGGTTGCCTGAGCTGCGTTCATTGCTTTTCTGTGTTTGAGGAACATGGGACACAAAGGGTTTGGCAGAGGTATGGAAGAAAGGGCCTTTGCTTGGCTGGGATTTTGCCTTGTGATGAGAAACAGCTGGGGCTTATTTGAGAGAGCCTGACTCCAGCAAGCCTGTGCCCATGGAAATGGCTGACACCTGCATCCAAGGCAGGTACTTGGGTCCTTTGGATAAATATATGGCTGGTGAGTAAGGCAGTTTCTTTTTTAGGCTGGGTGGGGCATACTGAGTGAAGTGTTAGGTGAGTTATGAGTGCAGGTTATTTAGGTAGGTCTTTTCTCCACCAAGTAACAGGCAAGCCAGAGGCAGCAAGCTCTGAGCATGTGTTTGTGCCAGGCATATTTTAGGCATGTTACTTTGCTCCTTTGGTCGTAGAGAGGCAAGCTGTCTCTAGAGCATTTCCCTTCGGTTATTTATTTCTTGTGATCTTGTATGCAGTTCTTGTATGGAGGTATTGTAGGTCTGTGATGACCAATCTGAGCTGCATGGGTTCCTTGGCAGCAGTTCTGCTGCAGGAGCATGAGAAGTCCATAAATAGTACTGCAACTAATCTCCATCACAACACATGAGGTTAGCATGCAGTATTTTAACAGAAAAAGCAAAAACTGGGAGAAATAGGAGAGGATCCTTTTGAACCTGAGATGTTCTATGATTCTTGGATGTATTGTAGAACAGTGCTATGGAAAGCATCTTAAAGCTTCATGTATGAATTTTAGAGGTTAGAAAGAAGAAAATCTGGGGAGATGAAGGTGAAGAAGGATGGCTAGGAAGCATTGGTGCCACAGTGATGCTAGAGATGTTTCAGGGCTACGTAATGATTTATTGATAGTGCAGATCGGGTTGTCTAGAACTGAAGAAAGGTACAAACATGAGAGGTAAAAGGGGAGAGTGAGGAAGATGCTATTTCAATGGCAGTGGGAGAGGCAAATACCTTCTGTAAGGGCTGAAGACTTTGTCAAGTATCTGATTTCAGCATGAAAAGCCATGCATGGAGAGCGAGCCTTGCAGAGGAGATTGCTAGTGGAGTTGGCATGTGGAGCTGTTGCTCGTCCTCTGTGCATAAGCATTGCTTCCTGTCTTGTGAGATACATGCTGGGCTTTCCAGGGCTGTTGTGCCCAGAAGGAACAGTGTGGTTTTTCATTTTGCATAAGCAGCGTTTAATTATTAGGGTTTTTTTTTTCTTCTCAACCAAGTTTCAGGTTTCCTAGTGTTTTGCTTTGTTGTGGAGATCTTCTTGATGAGAGTTTTTGAAATTCCTCTCATACCTGCAGTTTCAGGGAATGATTGTTCCTTTGTCCCCCTAGTCTTTCTCAGTTAAGCAGGAAGAGAGGGCAGAAGTCTCCTGAATAAGAGTCATACAGCTCTCTTGTGGTTCACTGAGATAGTCTCCTAACTGGTTTCCAAGAGCTTTGTGATTGAGTCCAGTGGAAATTTAGTAGTAGTGTATATACCACTGGTGCAGAAGGGACAGCATTACTCTAAAGGACTATTTTAGGAACAGCTAGAGACAGATGTGCAGGGTAAATTGAAAAAATAAGCAAGCAGAATATAAATATTTTGTTTCTCCTCCTGATTCTTTCTTTGTGTGGTCCTCTGACCTTACAGATCTCCCCTTAAAATGAAAAAAGAAATGCAAGACTGCACCTTTTCGACTAAGCTTTCCCCAGGCTGTACTTGGCTCCTGTTTCAAAACCACATCAGAAAGAGACCTTGTGTTTTCCTACAGCCCTTGTTTGCACTGACTCTGTGAAGGCATTCAGGGGCTGCCTGGCATGGCGAGCTGGGGCTGTGGCCCTCATTCCTGGCACAGCAGCAGCAGGACCCGGTTCTCACCCCAGAGTCCAGGTTGGAGCAGAGAGTGCTCCATCACATTTATGATGGGAGTGAATCATTATGGATCTGTTTGGCAGGTTTGCTGCCCTCCGGATTTCTCCAGGCAGTGAGTCCTAGAGATGAATTCTCATGAAGGTGCCCTAGATGCATCTGAGAAGCCAATGAGAAAGTGGCAGTTGCCGTGAGCAGAAAGTCTGTTTTCACGCAGAACAATTCCCTTTGTGTTTAAGGATTAGTCAGACACTTCTGTGTGTTCCTGCACAGATGGGAAACGCAGTGCACATACTAAGTAGTCTCAGGATGGAAAATAATAAAAATCATGGAAGTAGGAATTAAGTTACTTTTATAAGGCTGATACAAAAGCTTCTGTCTCTTCTTGGCTCTGGAAAAGTGAAGCCACAGATAATTGAATTCTTTAAAGGCACTATCTTTTCTGTTATTTCTTCTGTGAAAAAGTGAGGGGTAATCTGATGGTTATACTGCTGATCATCAGCACACTGGAGAGTGGGAAGCCAAAGGGAAGAAAGGAAGTGGCATGACCTCAGAGACATAGTGAGCGCTCTCCAGTGCTTCTCTTCCCATCCTTCCACTGTGCCACGCTCTCTCAATGTGCACCGAGATTTCAGAAAATATTAAGAGGATAAAGTGCTTTTGAGGAAGGGAGGAGGAATAATGTTAAATAAACAAGTTTTAACATCCTCCAGTGGCTCTTGCTATGTTTTTAAAGATTTATGCCAAATGCAGGCTTTATTGGAATTTGATCAGATAAAGCTCCGTTGTTATGGGAATGTCTTTGTTCATCTGTTTTCTTGCTTGCCTTGAAGACTTCATCACATCTTTCTTTTATTAAGGTGCTTCTGTATTTATGAATAAAGTCGCTGCACCCTTCAAAAAACCCCCTGTCTTTTATGAATAAGCATTCCAAAAAATAAATAGGCACCACCGGAAAACTGAACTAGTGGAAATCCTCACAGGGTGAAAAGCCATCCTTCAGAGAGCATTGTGGTATTGTTTTTAAGATACTTTTATTATGTACAGGCAGTCAAACAATAACAAGTAATAATTGCTTCCTATGGAAGCAGTTCTGTTTTGTTACCACATCATAAAGCATCATGAAACACGCAGCTGAAGCGCTGTGTTTTATTGTCATCGATACTTGAGACTGCACTGGGTTGGGGTAACCTGAGAGGCTGTGGATGGGGCAGATGTACCATGGGATGTATCAGAGCACAGGTTTGGAGCAAGTGAATGGTGCCAGGTTAAATCCCAGGTGGGACATCAGATTGCAATGAAGAATTTGAAGAAATCAGAAGCAGACCTTTGATCTTTCCTTGATGGAGAGGGCTAGTCCATGCCAAGAGCTCCTGTGGAGCTTTCTCAGGGTCTAGGAAGAACCATTTGCCCTTTAGACACTGGTAACCCCCACTTCTTTAAGGGCCTCTCTCCCTGCATGGAGGTATGAGTAGGAAGATGCCATGGAACATATTACCCCATTATGAGTCAGATTTAAATTTAAACCGCAGTCAGTTGTTCAAGTACTTTCAATTCAGACAGTGTTTTGTCTTGTTTTTCAGTTGGGGAATACCTTTAGAGTGAGATTTGGGCCAAATCTCTGTGGTGCAAATCTGAGGCAATTCACACTGACTACAGCAGAGATCCTTCAGAATGATCTCCATATAATCAGGAGCAGAGGGGCTTTGCTCTCTTTTCTTGCCAAAAGTGCCGTCTGTAATGCCACAGAAGAAAATACCAGGAAGCAGGATTTGTGGCTGTGAGCTGGTGCAGAATGTCTGTATTACCTGGGGCATTTAATTATAACTGATTGCCATTGCTGCGACCCACGTCTAAAGTAGTATATTTGGGTCTCAGTTTTATGCATTGCTGTCCTGAAACCAGACACTTGCAATCTGAAAGGTTGCAAGGTTGTGTTAAATGGCAAGTGTACAGTGTTATTTTAAGTACCAAACTCAGTCTAAAGCATGGACCTAATAACTTTCTACTCTACCAACCTCCTTCTTTTTCCCTGGCCCCCTCAGCAACGGCTGTGGACCAGAGGAAGTTAATTTGCAGTATATTGCAGTTGAATTGCTGCTTTCTCCTTGTTCCAGAATCCCTTTTTCTGGTTCCAAATACTGTATCCCCTGCAAAAAGATGTCAATACATTGAAGACCGTATGTAGAGTACCTTTGGCAAATAATCTATGAGCATGAGGAGAAGTATTTATCACTGCATCATCTTCACTGCAATTTGAGAGCTTATTTCGTATGCAGCCACCTCTTGCCAGGAACAGAGCAGTTAGTGAATGCAACTTGAAGAAATATGTAATACCCCCATTAGCTCCTGGCAAGAGCCAGTGTGCACTCCCAGCTCGACACTGCCATGTGTAGAAATATGGGGCACTGAGCTGATAGATTTATTGACGTTGGTGGTGGATGTACTTTATAGGAGGTGTAGGAATGTAGGCCATGGGTCAGGAAACAACTGCTAGGTTTGGGTTCCTGCCCTTTGGGCTAGGTTTTGGTGGGGTAGGCAAGCCTACGTTGTGCTGAGACATGAGCAAGTTTGAACCAAGCACCTCAGCGTGGTGGTTACTGAGCTGAGGAACATCAGGTTGCATTGCTGGCTTTGTGCTAGGGAGCCCGTTGAAGTGGGGAGGGTAGTGATTCTGTTCTGGGGAAGTAGAGGAAACAATGTGAAGCTTTGTTGGAGAGAAGCCTGTATGGAGAAGAATAGGTGATGGGAGAAAATGGAAGAGGATGGGAGTGGTTTAGGTGGAAGCCTGTAGGTGCTAGGAAGAGAAAACCACAAGGAGAATTGTGAGTTATGGAGATCAAGGCTGGCAAGAGGAAGGGAAGAAAGAGGACTGACTTGTGTAAGAAGACAACATCTTAGAAGTAGTACTAAGTCCAAATATTCAGATAGCCAAGAAAGTTGCATGCCCAAATGTTGTGGTAATGTTGTATCTCACGAAGATGAGATATGGCTGTCAGGGACAGGACTGAGAAAGGGAAAGGTCTTGGGAGACCTGTGCCTAAAGAGGAATGAATGCAGGAGCACCCTGCAGGATCTGGGGGATTTGGCTTGAAGACAGGAGAACTCACTCTGTTTTTATTGACATTGGCTCCTACTTGTTGATATTTTAATAAAACATAATGTGCCTCTAGCAAGTTAAAGCTAAATGCTAGATAAGTTTACAGGATTTTTTTGTTTTGCTTCATTTTATATAAAATCTTTCTTTGGAGCTATCTTAAAATCTCCTAAATGGCAGGAAATTGCCCTCAATATTTCAGAGTCTTCCTGGAGAAGGACCCCGGACCCTCTGTTTATTGCTTATACAAGGCAGAGTCTTCCTGCCTGCTTAAGCATAAGTCAGGCTGAACAGCCTCAGGGCTGAGTCCTCAGCTTGCATTGCACATGTATCTTCAGTAGTGGGAGGAAGGCCCTGCTTGGGGAACAAACGATGAGGAAATCCCTTCTCTCAGGATCCATTATCTTCGTAGAGCTCATCCCCTCACTGCAGGGTGATGCAATAAATCTGTGACAGTGATTCCATGTCATATTTGACTTCCCCTCCCTTTCTGACCTGCTTAAACACTCGTCTCTTTACCCCCCTCTCGCTTCACCTTCTTTTACCTTTGAGTATCAGCCAACACTGTAAGAGAATCCTACTCAGCTGTAGCCCATCCAGATATAAAAGAGTTTGGGTTATGTGTGCAATATGTTCTTTTTATTTGCAAGTTTGCATGAAGAACGTGTCTGGCAAGTTCTGAGCAGATGGATCAGAGAGCTATGTTTTTTTTACACACTTTGGCAAGTACTCCATACCTTTGTATTTTGGCAGGAACTCTGCATCTCATATATGAGTCTCTAAAGGTTCTGCCCTCAGTTTGAGCCTGAGTCGAAGACCGTTGCAAGTAATGGAAAGACTTCCATTGATAAGCAGGGGGCCTGTAAAGCCCTTTTAACTCCATAGCACTGGAGACAGAGTCTGAATTACTCCTTTGCAGAAGTGGTTACAAGAAGAGCTTGAAAATTCACACTGACAATTTTTTAAAAAAATACACAGTCAGTCTCATGCACTTTGAAGCAGCTAAGATTTTGATAGCCAGTAGATTCCCAATTATCTGGCAAAAGGCACTGTATGGAGGCTTTGCACTTTACAACATATGTTTCCACATATAATGAGTAAGAAACTGGAGAGGTTTGCAACAGAATTAAAGATTTGCTTTTCCTTATGTCCAAGGCAGGATCAAAGGCCTCAAGTTCAACCAGGGAGTGAGAAAGGATTGAGAATTAGCATGGTCATTTTTTAACTTTAAGTTTCAGAAAGGGCTGGCTGAAGTCCCTGGGAGCTGTCTGAGGAGACCATTGAAATCTGGAACCAGGCAGTGAGTGAATCTTTCAGTAGGGTGAATAGAGTGTAAGCATTTGGAAACAACAAACAGCTGCATATGCAGACCTTGGGAATCTGGTTATTCCAGTATAGAGGGTTAGGCTGGAGTCCCCTTGCAGCTTTCTTCTAGTTCAGAAAAAGTTATCCTTAGTGGCAGTTTTCAGCCATGATGTGCATAGCTGAACGTATCTCTGCTCTGTGTTAAGCAGCATTAGCACATCATTTACCACTGGATCTCATTGTTTGGGCTTATTTCCTTTGAGCTTACCAGTACATGTCAGGTTATTTCCATTATTTTAAAAGGGCCTTGAAGTTCCAATAGAAACCATGGATAATGGCTGATAAGTAAAAGAAAGAGTAGTGAGCCTGCCAAGATGTTCTAATACACAAGAACACCACGAGAGCCTGAAATGACAGAGAAAAGAAAGGAAGAAATTATCAGGGGGCCAACGGCATCTGGAGGGAGGAGATCAGACAGTCCAGAATGAATGGAGAGGAAAAACAGATTCATAGCAGGTTTTTACAAGATAATGCCATATTTACTGCTACTCAGTGATTGCAGAACATACACTGGCTGACAGCAGTGAGCATTTCAAGTTCCAGGCCAATGCAGGAGAGAGGATAGATATTTTTAAGTGGCCATATGATCTTACTACCATGTTTTGAAAGTTCAACAAATTGTTGTAAGAAATTGTAAGTCCCCGGAATTATTTCTAAACAGCTGGTGACTGTAATTCTCAAACACAGCTATAAGATGCCCTTGTTGTTGCTAAAACTTGGACTTTGGTGGATGCTCAGGGTTTTCTTGGCTTTGGCAGATGTATGTCATTGATGCATCAGCTTGTGTGCCATCACTGGTGAACCACCACATTCAGTGTTTTGTTTGCTTGTTGAGAAGGTGGTGAATTTATTGGCCAAAATTATTTCACTAAATTATACTTAATTGTAGTTTTCCCATTCTTCTGTGTCTGATTGTGGTGACTATAGAAGACTAGAAGTAGTTATTGACCAGACCATCAAATCTGAAATAAACTAAGCAAGTTGCTGTTATGGAGATCTAGTTATTTGAAAGAACCAGTGTATCTTTATGTCAAATTTTTTCCTTTTAGCTCTGTAATGAGTCATGAAGACAGGCTGTTCTGGCGTCTGCTGTCTGTAGTTATTGTCTAGAATACATACACTAATGTGTTGATTCAGTTATCCCCTACTTTGCTGCCTAAATATATGAGCAGAGGAGTAGGCAAAGGAAAATTTGAGCAAAATAATTATGTTTCTTTTTAACAGAGTCTTGAGTTTTGGAGGTTTTTTTGTTTTGTTTTTGAACCAATATAATTACACTGATGCCGAATGCTGCTGTTCTGCTTGTATCAGCTTCTGATATGCCCCATTCTTTAAGGAAGTCATGTTTCTGCAAATTTTGCAAACAGTCTGCTTTGTTTGTTATCATGAGTTATATAGTGTTCTCAGTGTACTTACAGTTTATAAAATGCAGACTAAGATAATCCTTGTCCTTATTTTTATACTCAGAACTGTGTGATACTTACTTAAGGGTATAAACATGTGTGCCTATAAATAAACAGTTTTGTTCTCCAGTATTTTAATGAAGATTTCAGCTACTAGATATGTACATTTTTTAAAATCTCCTGTTGACCTGAAAAATAAGCATGGCAGGTGGCAGATGTAATTTAGAAATCAGTATTTTCTGGAAACTCACTTGTCATTTTTCTGAAAGCAGTTTGTGGCAAAACTAAAACTTTTCACTGCTGAATGCCCTGGTCATGGTGATTGGGATATGCTTTCAACACAACATCGTGGATCAGCCTCTTTTAAAGGATGAAGAGGAGCACAGACAAATACCTGCCAGCCAAACAGTGTCTCCCCCGAAGTCTGAGCAGAACACCTTTGGAGAACCAATGAAGTGTAGATTTTAACAGGATTTGTAAAGTACCAGAAATTTAGCAGGCCTGATAGGGTAGCATATGAGTGCTGTCATCACCAAGATTCCCAGCTGGGCTTCCTAAACATATGTAGCTGTACAAACAAGAGCAATTGTTTGCATCTGGCATCTTCATGAGCCATTTCCTGCAATTAACTGCATTGTTCATATATTCATGTGTTTCTGTCACCTTGTTGTACTGGCCATAGCTGCGTGTATGTAATACTCTTCATGGGTATTTGTAAGCTAATTTTTTCCCCAGGTGTTTTTCAGAAGGCTCGGAATAGAAAAAAAATATGAGGGAAAGGTTAGCAGTGGCCATAGAAAAAGATAGCTAGAAGGCAGGGCTTAAGTGTACAAGACACTTGGTCAAGAAGAGATTAACAATGGTTTTGGATACTTATTTTCCTGTGAAGGGAGCAATCATACAAAAAGAGGGTGGGGAAAAAAACAAATTGTTCTTAGAATTTAGAGCATTACTGAAGAATGTAAATTGCTGTCTACTGAGCTAGAAGTCTGCTGCATAATCTTTTGGTAGCACTTCTACCGATTCAGCTCATCCCCACAGAATGTTATCATGTGCATACGTTCCCTGCACAATCCTTTATTACAAAAGGCAGTGTTACATTATCACTCAGTTGAAAGCAAGACCAAATAAACAGATATACCTGAAAGAGTATCCCCATATTCAGAACCTGGGCTTTGAGTTTGTTGACTTTGAGTTTTCAGTCAGGTGTGTGTGAAGGTGTGCGTGCTCTCACCTGTATGTGCACAGATCTTGTGCATCAGCAGCTGGTTGTGCATGCAGGTATTTGAATGTGTCCCTCCTAAGTGAGGGAGGTGGAGCTGCTTGTGTGGAAACTGATGGAATCTGTGTCTCTTCATGCAGTTGGTGATGCACAGTTCTCCCCCCACCCAGGAACCCTAACTTTCCACCTCTTCTGCCTCTTGAAAAGAGAGTGTTTGGTTAAGGTGCCAGAAGGAAATGAGAAAGGATTAAAGGGGAAGTTTAACTCAGTTGACTTTCTCTTCTGTAGGTGTTTTTTTGCCCCTTGTCTTCTGTTAATATTTTTAGTGCACTGAAAACCTTTGCACAAAGGCTTTCATTTAGCTCCTGCAGATACAAGCTGTGCAGCAACATTTCTGATAACAGTGTTTGATGTGGTTGCAGTGGGATAAGCATAAAGGTAAGATGGTGTTTATAGGCAAGGCAAGGCAATGTTTATAAGTAAAGGTAATAGCTCTTTTAAGACCAATCAGTATAGTTGGAAGAAGTAGACAAGCTTTCAAGTGCTAAAGCTGCAAGGCACAGAAAAGGCTTTTATTCTTTTTTTAAACTAAACTAGTTGATCTAGTAGGAAGAAAGGACTGGAAATAGAGAAAGAAGTTTTTCAATGAGGATATAGGCTTGAGGCTGTATTGGAACTAAAAAGTGTGTTGCTGTTGGGGAAGGTAAGATCAGAAATGTAAAGTAAAAAGAAGCAAACCATTGGGGGGAAATGGCAGCAAGATCCTAAAATGCTTGTTTCATGTAATAGTTTCTGGAAGACTCATTTAAAGAACATATTGTATCCATGAAAGTTTCTGAGGGATGCCTACAAAAAGGCCTCTTTGTTTACCACCATGTAGAGTGCGATTGCTTCAATGTGGATGGAAACATAGAATGCAGTTCAGGAAAAGAAGTGAAGAATTCTTATTATTTTGTGGGAGGAAATAGACTGAGGATCCAGCCTAGGATTTTATCATCCATTAACTTCCCACACTTGCAGCAATGTAAGAGAAAAAGAAGGAAAAATAGAAATGGAGAGGCTGGATCATTCTTGCTTACAAGTAGTCAGGTTGTTAAGATCATACATCACCCTAACACTGTAAAGATACTTAACCCAGGAGATGGAGATTGAAGCTAAATCCACTAAGTGTGGCACTCACCACACTTAATAGCCTTTTGCTTAAAAACCACCAATGCCTGTTTAGCCCATGGTGTCAGTTGTGGAAATTATCCCATACTTAGTGTGTGACTTTTTAGCTCATTCTTCCAAATTTTCTTCCTGAATGTGTGGCATAAACAACATGGAGAGAAACTTTACTATTGTATATCATAGATGTCATAGTGAGGATAATATCCATCTCTTCTAATCCACGGCGTCCATCCTCTCCCACAATGCCATATAGTTCCGAAATCTGCAAACACTTTTCTTGTCATTCAGGTCATTGGTGAGAATGGATGTTCCTTGTACCATTGGACATGTGCAGTTCTGATTTCTTATACTTTTACAAATGCCTTTCATTCCAGGTATACACTCCCAGCCCTTGACTTTGTCTTTTGGTAGCAACTGGGGTAAAAGAATGGGATAAATACATGCTATTTTTGATACCAAGGCACAGCTGAGTCTTCAGAATATGTCTAAGACCAATTATAGTGAACGTCAGGAGATTGCTTTTGGCACATTACTTACTTTTTAGTCCTTACATCACTGCCAAGACTGAGGTATGCAGTTGCTGGAGTCTTTGGAAAGCTATGACTGTGCAGAAATGAAGAGAAATGAGCCAAGTTCTTGTGTCCCATTTGCCTCACACCCCCACACCCTGCCCTCCCCAGCCCCAAAACATCTTTGCAGAGTGACAGCTGCATTACATCCTCAGAAACACTTGACCTGATAAAGACCAAAGGGAAGGCAAAGTTATATTTGTACTTCTCTGGGACTTTCCCAGCATTGATTACTGATTCTCTCATCCCTCTGGCACTTCTGAGCAATGGTAGTCCCCTTATTGCTGCCAGACTCTCTGTAAACAGTTGTTCAGACACTTTGTTTGAAAGTTGCCTCATAAAAAGGAGTCCCGTTGTTCACTGTTTGCGTGCCCTTAGATTCTACTGGAGACCTCGGCATTGCCTACTAGGGGCACTTAGTAACCTTCCGGATTTGAACCAAGATCTCCTCATGGCTTTTTTCCTAAATGTGTTGATCAGAAAGAAGGCAAAGAGCTTGTCATGTTGCTGTTCTTTTCATAAGACAGATGTTATTGTACAAGTCACGCTGTTGGCCTTTGAGAGGTCCAGCACTGACTTGAAATCAACAGAGAGACTGCATGCATATTCTACATGCTGGACAGAACCTGATTTTTTCAAGCCTGCTTTTCTGTTTAGTTATGAAAAGCCCAATTTTATCATGATGACATAGTTTCACACCTCTTTTGAAATATTTTTCTTTACATGTATTATGCAGTTTCACCATGGCTTTATTACAGGAGTGTTTGCTGGATATCAGTTTGTTCTGAGCTGAGAAAATAGGAGGAAACAAGGAGACATTGTCAGTTACTCATTTGGAGATGGACATGGATAGTTAAAGAGAGGGAAAACCCCAAACAATATATGAAGTCGCACAGCTGGCATGCCAAAAGTTAAAAAGTGATGTTATCATGTGATATCTTGATTAGTGTTGACTTAACGTTGCATGGCATTCCAGCTCCCTGCATTGCAAAACTACCAACAGAGTAATAACCAGGAAACCAGAAGCCTTTTAGCAGCCAAAAGTGCAACTCTTTTCATCCTAGAGTTAGGGTAAATAATAGCAAGCTATGGTTGTATGTGGGAAGGCACTTGCTGAATTGTTTGACTAAGAGGAAGACTGTGGGCACTTGAAATTCTTGGCATGCAGGGCCTGGGTGTCTTTTGTACAGGTGTTTTTTATTGCATGGTCAGTAGCAAGCTTTACTGAAACATTTGACACAAATACAAATACTGCTGGCATCAAAGTTCAGATGGAAGCAGCATCACCTGTTGCACAAATCCCCATGTATGGCCATCTAATTAATGTATGAGTAGTACCTGAAATCAAAGGGAAGGCTGGAAGCATGAATAAGGCAATACCATACAGATTAGTTGTGGGTGAGCAATATAATATCTTCAGTGTACAGACTACATTATAGAGGTGGTACTTTAGCATCTGATGTTATGCTTTAGCCAGTGTAAGTATTACTGAAGAAGGTAAGTAAGTATTACTGAAGATGTTTACTTTGGTCTCCTAACCATTTGAGTTACAGGATGAGTTTTCAGGGCAGTTCTTTCTGTGTTATTTCTCTCATGAAGGAATATGTGATGCTGTGTTTTGCTTGGGACCAGAAACTGACTTCATTAGAGTGTTTTTAAATGATCTTCTTCTCCTTACGAACCCCAAGAAAATTCTTTCTGAAAATGTGCATGAATGTACATCTGATGCATATAGACTTGAGCTGTAATAGTTTCTTCTGCTATTTTATATTGTTAGTGATCCATTTTAATAGCAACCAGGTAAATGTTAACCTATAGGCAATCTTATTTGTTGTTTCTTGCAGGTTTTAAAATCTAAAGAATTATCATCACCAGGACAGCGCTACATTGACAGCAAAGTAGTTAAAACAAGAGCTGAAGGAGAATGGTTGTCTTTTGATGTCACAGAGGCTGTACATGAGTGGCTTCATCACAGAGGTGACAAGTACTCTTTGCCTTCACTCCTGCCCCAACTTCTCCATTAACTCAACAGCATTTCAGGTTTATTCCATGTGTAAAAACCAACTCCACTTACTTTTATGTTTTGCAGACAGGAATCTTGGATTTAAGATAAGCTTACATTGTCCGTGCTGTACCTTCGTGCCTTCCAATAATTATATCATCCCAAATAAAAGTGAGGAGCTTGAAGCAAGATTTGCAGGTAATGAAAGGAAAAAACCCCCAACTTTTCAAAATGTGGTACTTAATAAATTGAGGAAGGAAACAAAAAGCTGTTGCTGCCTTTTAAAAGGCATTCATCTGATTGAAAACTTGTTCATTTAAGAATCATGTCTCTCAGCTGGTCGGAAATGGTATTAAAGGCACAAGGGTAAAACTATATCATTTTAACGAATTCTAAAATCAGATGGCATGAATAAGCTATCTCATTCCATGCATGCAGCTTTGATGTCCTTAAGGGTCTGTGTTACAGTTTATAGTGTGCACACAGGATACACATACAATTTAGGGTTTAGTGAAGTCTGTCACACAGTAGGCCATACTTGGATAGTAATGAGACAACATGCTAAATATTTTCAGAAAAAAACCTTTGACTGCTGTCCATCCTAGTACTGTAATGAGTCAGACTTAGTAGAAAAGATTAGATTGAGTGCATTAAAAATAAAAAGCAGTGTGTAGGGAGGGTTATGGATATATGTGCTTTTTCTGGACAACAGACAAGGTAATATGGAGTAAATATATGGAAGTGTATAAACTCCCTTGTGTTTTTAAGCCATTAAACTTTCAATATCTAAAAGGGAAACAGTATTTAGTTGACAGTGCTGTAGCTATTATTCACTAGTATATATGAAATTATAGCTATATTAGAACCAATTATAATGCAAATTCTGTTTATACAGTTCTCATTTATTAAAGTTTATGATGATTTGGTTTATTTGTGTTCCAAGGATTTGGTTATATTCTTTGTCAAGTATTAAGTTTTCTAACTGTTGTTTCACTGCATTAGATATTTTTTCTGTAAGTACATGTACTGTACATATGATTAAAGCCATTGTGTGTATTTAAAAAATTGTTAGTATGATGTTTGGTCACTGTAATTGCAAATGTTGCAAAAAAGAAAAGTGTATATTTTTCTGTTCAGATAGCATTATCTGGTTGGGGATGTTAATTGTCAAAAGGGTCTTAGCAAAAGGCAGAACACGACTCCTATGAAAGGCCAATGCCTGGAGTCTCTTGCCTGTGCTATTGTCACGATAAGAAGCTAGTTAATGTTAAAAGAGAAAATGCAAAATGTGAGGTCATGGTTT
This sequence comes from Pithys albifrons albifrons, assembly GCF_047495875.1. Classification (NCBI taxonomy): domain Eukaryota; kingdom Metazoa; phylum Chordata; class Aves; order Passeriformes; family Thamnophilidae; genus Pithys; species Pithys albifrons. The sequence goes on from NC_092459.1 coordinate 97,364,877, forward strand.
GCCTTTTAAAGAAGAAATACTTTGATCAATGTCTTTGCCATTGCCTTACAAAAGAAGGGACTAGAATAACTGACTTCTGGGGAAAATTATCAGATTTAAATAAACTGGCAATTAGAGAATTTGAAAATATTAGGAGTGAATGTGATAGAGAAAACTAACGGGATAGGAGTAAGCTGTGGGAAATGAAGGTGAAATATCCAGACCAGCTTTAATAATGTTAAAATGTTTTAAAAGGTACATAGCTGTTTAAAGTTGGTTATACTGCTTTAAGTGGAGTGACAAAACAACACTGCTTGGGGCATTTGAAACTAAGCAATGCAGATGCAATGACTTAAATTCTCTTTTCTGTTACTCATTTCAACAGTTCTGGTAAATGTGCCGAAATGCCATTAAACAGCTGTGAATGTGGGAGGGCTGATATAATAGATAACATGAGAAGTGTGAATATCTTAGGGATCTTGGGTTGAAATTGGCCCCCACATCCCCAGTAAATATGCTCAGCTGACACCATCATGGCCCAGTTTCTGAGAGAATTTTTTAAGAGATGGTTTATTTAATTTGTGCAGAAAAAGCAACACAATGTTTATCACCAAAATGTATTTTTTGAAGGTATTGATGACTACACATATTCCAGTGGTGATGTGAAAGCTTTAAAGTCCAATAGGAAAAAATACAGTGGGAAGACCCCACATCTTCTGCTAATGTTATTACCCTCCTACAGACTTGAGTCGCAACAGCCCAGTCGGCGGAAGAAGCGTGCTCTAGATGCTGCCTATTGTTTTAGGTAACTATGCATCCATATTCAATATACTTACATAATCATACTAGCCTCTGAGGTGTCATGCAGTTGCTTATCATTGTTTCTTTACAGCTAGTATTTATACAGAATGCAGACCCTCATTTGCAGATGCACGGGGTCTGTGCAGCAGGTGTCTGCCCAGTGGTCTCTAATCCCACGGGGACAGTGGCAGATGAGGGAGGCTGTGACCTTAGACAACAGAACTTGAGTTCCATCTGGGATGATTCCCAGATGCATTAGCCCCCACAGTAATTACAGCCAAATTATCACCTCCACTTTGCTCACCTACTCAGAGAGTCTTCTCTGTAGGACCTGGAGAAAAACACTTGACTAAGTCCTCTTTTAGCTTTGTCTGTATAAGCAAGTCCTGCCATGTCTGAGCATCCAATTGCTTTTACAGTACAAGCTATTTATTTGATTTGATTTTTTATTTGATTTGGTTGAGAATTTTTGGGACTCGGACTTGCCTGCCTGTAAAGCATCACTCACGGAGCAAGGAACTGGATTATTTTTATTTCCTATATTACCTTTGTTATGACCAATGTGTTTGAACTTTATTTCCAAGGAACGTGCAGGATAATTGCTGTCTGCGTCCACTTTATATTGACTTCAAGAGGGATCTTGGCTGGAAATGGATTCATGAACCGAAAGGATACCATGCCAATTTCTGTGCAGGAGCTTGCCCATATTTATGGAGCTCAGATACTCAGCACAGCAGAGTAAGTAAGGGTTTTGCTAATTTTCAGCTTCTGTCTTATAACATCAGAGTGAACTATATTTCTGGGACTGACATCAGCCCCAATGCTCAAACTTTGTCTCAATAACTAAGGATGATGTAATGTGGCCCTGTGGTGAAGCTCATACATGGCCTCAAGCTAGCGTTGAAGCAATAAGAATGTATTGGCCCAGAGATTTTTTTTTGTGTATTCATCAATATGACATGTAGTTGGATTTGAATGTTTCTTGGAAGGTGGCCTGGGAAGGGCCTTTCCTTATAGATCATAAGCGGAAAGTGGCATAATGAGTTCGATCAGCTGAGGGCACTGATGGAGGCGCTATCAGAGTAACAAAAGAGCAGAGTCGTACCACGTAGTTATCACTTACTTTTATGACCTTCCGTTTCAAGGTTAGCACTTCCCATGCCGAATTTCAGGAAAATTTACTGATAGATGTCCTTCTTTTACTTGAAAAGATGTATTCTTTCTTGTACCTTGAAAATTTATATGTGAAGCAGAAACCTGGTGTCTGGGATGTTGAAGAACCAATTGCTAGTCGTCTGAGATGGGACTTTCAGGGATTAGATGTGGTATTTTAGCCAACTGTCTTAGGGTGAGTAGTATTCTGCTGCGAAGTGCTTATTTCTCTCAGCTGTCAATAAGTATGTCTAGACAGTAAATGCAAGAGGCAGACATTTGTGTTGCACTTGTCATAAAGTAAGAATTTCACCCTCAGGTCCATACTAAGAGTGATGTCTCTCCTTTTTCAAGCCTCCCTTAAAATACCAGATCAGTGTTGATCAGCAGGGAGAACTCTCCATTTCCAAGGGACAGGTTGTGTTCCTTTTGGTCAGTAAAACCACAATAGCATGTGAACTTACAGAATCTTTTGTAGCTGTCACTGGCTGTGACATTGCTAACAGTACAATGTCAGCAGGCAGAGGTATAAATAAGGTAAGTATGTTTCCGTGCTCATACGGGATAGTAGTGTGCACATTTTGGAGCAGCATTTGTTTTTAAAGGAAGGAGGAATAATAACTGTCATGGTCATAAATATGTGGTTTGGATAGTTGCCCAAGGAGCCAGAAGTTGCTTAATAAAGTAGTTAGTGTTGCTGTCCTGAACAGATCTTCTGTCTCTCTAAGCTGCAAATGTTGTGTTGAAGTTCTAGGAAAAGGTCACTTGGTGTTTGGCATCCTCAGGAATACCTATGCATCAGCAGCAGCTAACCCTACATACTTCCCTTGCACAGAACCATGCATAGGAATCCAAGGTGACATAGGTGATAACTGCACCACAGCTGGTTCTCAACAGGGTTAACTGTATCTTGAGTCCTGGTGCTTGCGGGGTGGCATTAATGGACTTAACATAGCCAGAGGATAAAAGCAGAGGAGTGCCTATGTTCCAAAGGGCCTCAAGATGAGTACCTGTTTTGAGGTTTAAGACTGAGTACTAAACCTTAGGAAACTCAAACACATTGTGACACCAGATTGAAGTGGAGAAGCATAAAAAATACTAAAATCCAGGAATCTTCCTACTGCTTTCAGTTACCATTCTCTCAGATGCTGTGGGAGGAAGTGATGCAGAAAGTAATTTGCTCATTAGAGTTAGCTGTCTTAATCTTCTTTTTTTTTTTACTCTCTCCTTCTAGGTACTCAGCTTGTATAACACCATAAATCCAGAAGCTTCTGCCTCTCCGTGCTGTGTGTCCCAGGATTTGGAACCCCTCACAATCCTCTACTACATTGGCAAAACACCCAAAATTGAACAGCTGTCCAACATGATTGTAAAGTCTTGCAAGTGCAGCTAAAGGATATTCCCCAAGCAGCACAATGTGTGTTTATAAAAAAAAATAACAGAGGAGAAAAAGAATGAGAGAATGAGAAGGAAAGAAAGAAAAATAAAACCCCAGGTTCATCAGTGTTAAAAGGAAAAAAAAAAGAAGAAAAAAAGCGGTACTAGTCTGAACTGTTTGAAAGTTTGTTTTGTTTTTTTGTTGTTTTTTTTTAAACTGGCATCTGAAGCAAAACATTGAAGGCTTTTTTTCCTACATTTCACCTACACATAGTGTGAGATAGACAAGAAGCAAAGTTAAAGAAAAAAGAAACCTTTTAAAAATAAACACTGGAAGAAATTTGTTAGTGTTACTATGTGAAAGGAAAAAACCAGGAAAATCCCATGAAGTGGAGTTGCTGTATCTGTCCCGTGCCTTACTTGATCTCTCTGTATTGTTATGCAATAGGCCTCCTACCCGTTCCTCTTAGCTGTTAACAGTGCATTATTTATTTGTGTGTAAAAAAACTATCAAAAGAACATTTCCATATTGCCATTGGAAAAAAAGAAAACCAACCAATGTGGACAAAGTGGAGACCAAATAAGCTGCCAGAAATATATATAAAGCCTAATGGAACACAAGTGCAAAAGAATCAGAAAAGTAATGGTTAGTTTAGTTTGATTCACTTAGAAATCAGTTATTACATTATTGACAAACTCTGCCTTTAAAATACCTTATTTTTTCTGCCAGCTGCCTAGAGAGACTTCTTGTAAGGTCTCAAGCCCTTGTTTTAAATACCGAATAATTTACTAATAAAGGACACTGTTTCAGTCTCAAAGACAAGTCTATAAGATTTTTTTTTACTGTAAATGATTTAAAATGTCAGTTTAGTAAACCAGTGAAATATTTAACATGTACTGGTCTAATCTTCAGACCTTAATATGTTGCTGTATAGCTATGCTATGGGATTTTTTTTGTTCTTTTGGTATATGTAACCATACCTAGAGTATTACAATAGGTGGGTAGTAAAAGCCAGCTTAATTGGAAACATATCTGTAGATCTCTATTTGTAAACTATTAAAAAATTACATACTTTATGTGTAATGTGTAAATTTTCACCATATTTTTGTACTCTGTAATACTGTCAGCTGTCATGACTTTGAATTTGGATTTGGGGCTCTCTTTGATCACTCAGAATCATGTGTTTCCCTCTAGCTGGCCAGTATGAGTAGAGTCCCTATATTTTGACTTGCACTACAAATACATGTTTTATAATAATTGCTATACATGTGCTTTGTATATTGTTCATCATTATGACATAAGCTACCTGACTCCATTTGTTTTTCTGTTTTATAAAAAGGATGTTTGAAAGCAATCTCTCCCCCACTCCTCCCCTCCTTCTTCAGTTGTCCCTGTTCGTAACACTTGAATCGCGATGCGGTTCAGATTTCTAGGCCTTTTAATTTTCATTTGGCATTCAAACAGATGGGCAGGGAGCAAGATGTCAAAAGAAGAGATGTCCCAGCCTGGCTGAGGCGAGGAAAATCCTTGCAGAGAATGACATTCACCACTGTGCAGAAGGCTGGTAGGAAGGGTCTGCCACAGCGATGTTTGGGATCGGTGTGCATTCAGAGGCCAGGCATTAGCCTGGCATGCAGCAGGGACTTAGTCCTGCAGGTACTCTGTGGCACTGGTCCTGCTCTTACGGGAGGTAACAGAGGTTTGCCTTTAACTTCTGCAGTGGCACAGCAGGCCCCTTTGGGCTGTTGGTATGTGTGTAAGCTTTGCAGGATCAGACCCTTGATTTTTGCAAGTTTGCCAATTTTTTTTTTCAATTGAGTTCATGTTAAAGGTTCTTTTAAAAAAAAAAAAAAGAGAAGGAAAAAGGAACATGAGGGTCCTGAGATTTTGTTGATGCTACACATTTTAATATTGTAGAGGGAGTAAAAAAGAAAAAAAAGTATCACGTGTCATATTTCATTTTAAAAAAGCCCCACATAAATTAGAGAGGAAAAAAGCATCATGAAGAACGTACAGTCATTTCATTTCACATGATGAATGCTTTTGCTCATCAAAGCTGGAAAATGCAATACCAAGAATGCTACTTGGATGAGAAGGACATTTTCTGTCATTGTCCTGAGCGGTGTTGGGAGGACACTCCTGAGCTTGATGTTGTCTGCTCCAGTTTTAAGAAGTGCAATTTCTTTGGCTTCAGCTGAACACTGATGCAAAAATGACATACCATAGTGGCTTGCACATGCAGCTCCTCAGGACTTCTGTAGAGCCTGTGCTGATTGCCTAGATGGAAATGTAGCCCCAGAGATGATTTAAGCCCACCCACTGATTCAGCGCAGAGGAGGGAGGTATGTTAGACTTCTGATTTATTTAGTGTGTTGAGATGAACAAGTGAAAAAATCTGTCCTGCTAACACTTGCTTGAGCCAGAATAACTCCAGTGAGAAGATGCACTGAACTCAGTGAAACTCCTCAGGGTAATACATACTCTGGATTTTGCTGCATGCTGCAGCAAAATCAGTTTTATCAGGTTCAGTTTAAGAACTGTGTTGTTGGACAGGAAAGAAGACAAGGATGAACATTTTACAAAACTTAAAAATGTTTTTGCAGTTCTCTGGTATAGGAATGCAGCTCAAAACCAGTTTTGAAAAAGTGGAATAAAAGATACCATAGTTGTCCAACTATACTTGCTATGCGCTGGATGCAGCTGAAAATTTCGATTCAGAGATTTTCTCTAGGTTTAAAACACTATAAGTCGTTGCCCCAAGATTGATTTTTTCTTTTTTCTTGTTCCTCAAAATGCACTGATTGTATTTCAAATTCTCTATTATAAAGCTCCTACCTTTTTTTTTCCATTTTTTTATTCATGAAGCATGTATTTCCCTTTTAATTACCAAGGGTGTTAGGGATGATCCTACAATGTGCAGAACTCATGGATGAAATTCCCCTCTACAGAGTGAGGAAATGTGATCCTAAGCACCACTCAGGTCTGATGGAAATACCCCTCAAATGATCTTTAGATGGGTCTGCAACAGCTCAAGGACTTTGCTGTGGGCCTTACCATGGTGAAGTATTTACCACTGCTTGAGCAAAACCCTGAGAACTGATGGGAAATGGTCAGCATCTTGAAAGATCAGACCCAAGGGGCTGACAGGGGCTGAGGTGGAATCAATAGCACTTATAAGGATGGGTGGGGTAGGACAGCATTTCTTATGTGTTGTAAGTTGACACGGTTTAAAGGAGAAGAAAAAGGAACTTAAAGGACAGCTGTATTGTACTTTGGTGATCGATTACTCTGTATTTTAACACATTGTATGTCTGTTTTTGTGGTGCTCTAGTGGTAAATAAATTATTTCAATTATATGCCGGTGTTGCTCTTCTATGGCAGTGTTCTTCTGGCATGGGATTCCTTAGCTGTGGCTCAGCTTAATCCTTGCAAAGCCTGATTGGGTGTGGGATTTTATTGTGTGTAACCTTGATGTGGTCCAGCACAGACTGAGGTGAAAAACAACCGTCCAGGATGAGCACAAATAACATCTGCTTTGAGGATTGCTTTCCCCTCAGGTGCTGCAGTGTATGTCTTGGTCTATAGACAAGAAATGGCTTCTGGTTGACTGCTCTGAGCAGCAGCACTGCCCCCCACGTGTGCAGGGCAGGTTCTGCCCTGGGTAGGAGCTGTGTTACTCCACAGCCCCACTGTGCTTGATTCTTCACTAGAACTATACCCTGGCAGGCCTGTCACAGCTGACATTAGTTTTGGAGGCTTTCCTCTCTGATACAGGATCTCAAAGTATTTTCTTCCTCATTTCTGTAGTGCTGTGGGAGGTGGAAGGGTGATTTGTTTTCTGGTGCCTGTACACTAAATGAAGGGCGGTCCTGTGGTGTAAAGGGGAGCACTCGGAACTCTGAATCCCAAGGTCCTGAGTTTGAGTCTCAGTGGGGACCGCCCCTGACAGTTGAATGCCTCCTTGCCATCCCATCCCATCAGATCTTGGATGCTCAGCAGGGTCAGCCCCGGTTAGTACCGGGTGCTGTGACAGTCCTGAGGACTTCCCTGTCACTGTCCAAGCTTGCTCGGCTGTGGCAGATGGACCTTAGGACTTAAACGGTGGGGCCAGTTCTGTGCACGCTGTGCCTCACCTAAAAAATCCACTGCACAGGCTGGAAGGGCACCCACGTGGGGAGAGCCCTTCCCAAATTCTTTGTTTGCGAAGTCTGGCCATACACATTTATACATAACATACATACATACACTAAATGATCCCACGCCACTGCATCCCTCAGGACTGCACAGTGAAATTGCTGGGTTTGTATGTTGTGCAGAATAGTCCACAATGGGATGAGATGGGGTATTGGAGGAGAGGCAACAGACACAAGTTGGAACATGGCAAATTCTGGCTTTGTGAAAGGAAAGTATTTTTGCAGTGGATGTGGCCAAGCCATGGAATGGGCTGCTCAGAGAGGGCATGATTTCTCCATCCTTGGAGATGCTCAAAACTGTCTGGGCAAGGTTCCAGGCAGCCTGCTTCAACTGTGCCTGCTCTGAGCAGGAGTTTGAGCTGGAGACCTCATAGACCCCTGCCCACACCCATGAATCTACAGTCATGTTCCAACCCAACCACTATTTCTGTGATGGGCTAAGAGTACAAAAAGCACTGGTGCTCAACTGCCTCAGTTATTTCAGTTTGCCATCAATAACCACACAGACAAATGGAAGTGGGTTTTTGGACAGAAAATAGGATTCCCTAGTTTGTTGTCTCTGCAGTATGCAATTGCATTATCGAAGTAAATAAGAATTAAGGAGCCTGGTATTGCAACTTTTCTTTATCAGGCTCTAGTCAAATAAATAAAACTGATGGGAGGAAGGACTGCAGGATGGAATCATTACTTTTAAAGTTGTTAAAATATGAAAATACTCCAGACCAGAGACTAATGAGGAGATGAGGAACTGCTCTTCCTGGTCCCTTTGCTGGCATTTAAGGAGTGCATAGAATTTCTTGGCATGAATGAAAGAATATGTCAGATTGTTTAGGGTTATTGTGGTTAATTATAACAAATGGACCATGTGGTCTGTCAATATGTTTAAGAATGCAACTTGGGATGAGCATTAAAAACAATCTTAGGGGTGATTTCACCACAGTTACGCTCCGGCCTTACATTGATCTGTCTTAATTGATTTCAGTGAGTTCATGCAGGCATAAAATGAGTCCTGCAAAAATTTGCAGATACCAACTTTTATTCAATGATTAGTGACCCAGCTATGTTCTTTAATGCGAATGCAATCTGCCAGCCTTATTGTTATCTGAGGAAGTCCTCACATTGCCTTGAAGTGAGAATATTTTGCTGCCCTATTTGCTTTATTTGTGAAATCAGTGAAGAACAGGAGGGTTTGAGGAGGAATGCTGATTGGAAATTTTATATGGGAAAGTGGTCATGGTGCCTGTAACTAAAGAGGAATAAAGTGCAGGGAACACAGTGTGCTAAAAGAGATTTTATAGCATGGGGCTGAAAAGATGGAAGCTTTCCCATGATAGTGAGATTTATGCAGAATATTTTGATGCTGGGTTTGTCTTTTCCTTTTGTTAACACAGTCTCCAGACTGTATCAGTGAAGCCCTTGCTCTGCTTGAATGTAATTGTGGTTAATAAATGTGGAATATTCAATATAGGAAAAAAACCAATGCATGTAAATGTCTTGAAACCCATTTTTTAGGCCAAAATCTGCCTCTTAGATCAGACAGAACAGATTCTATGAGGAGCCATGAGTTCTGGAAGAAAATAAACCAAGCGGTTATGTAATTATATGTGGTTATAAAGTAGATGTGAAGTAATGTAGTTGGCTTGTCAGTGGGTATGGGTGTAGCAGTAATTTCTTCATCTGTATAAAAATAAAATTAAATGGAACAGAAAGCTGATGAGAACTTCCAATCAAATTTGATATGCTCATTTAATGAAGTAACCTGCTGGAATCTAATATAGAACCTCTAGGGTATAAACCTTTCTTAAAACATATGGTGGTCCAAGAAACAAATATTTCCTTTGAATGGGGTGTTTTATTGCCAAACCAAGATGATGGCAGGAGGAAGGGTCAGTAATCATTGATCTTTGGGTCTCAGCACTGTTTGTGCATACTATAAGCAGGTCCTAATTTAATGATCCATGCAACTCATTCCAAAAGCATTTGTCACAAGAAGGGGAACAGGGGAATACAAGGGACAAAAATGGGACTGAAGTCTCTGTTCAGTGAAGTACACCATGAGGCTCAGAAAGGAGCTCTTACATACTATTCAATCCATTTAATTAGAGAGGGATGAAACCAAAATGTTAACATGTTAGTACACATTTTACTAAAGATAAAACCCAAGTGACTGGAGGTCTTGATGTAGTATTCAAACCTGAGCCACTTTTATCAAATACAGTCAGGTCCAATCCCTACAACTGGTTTATAACAAAACAGTAATCACCAAGTTTGTTGCTGGGGTATGTAAGGCTTTTAGCTTAAGACGTCAAAAGTTCTTGCACTCGAATAGCCCTGAGCATTCCAGATGCAAGTCTCACAGAGTATTTTTTCCCAAGCACAAAGATGCATAAGTCTAATTGCCATTCATAGGAATGGCAGTTGGAAACAGTCAAAATGTCCCTAACACATCAAAGTGCTTCCCAGAGAACTGGTAGGGTTACCAGTCATCTCATTCTTCCGTGATTAAAAGACCAGCGTTGTGGGACTATGTGATGGGTTTATGCCATCTGATGGGACCCTTGTGAAATTAATTGATGGCTTCATTCCAGTTCCTAGTGTAAACTTGCTGGCAGTCTACAAGGATTTACAGACTAATTTCATCCATCAAAAGCAGAAAATATCTTTATCCGGAAAAAAACTTTTTTTTCCTTTGGAAAAATGTAAATACACAAGACAAAATATGCAGCAGTTCATGGGCAAGTTATGCATTCCTCTGCAGTGTGTAACCTGTTCTCAAAGAGGTGGTCTGGATCGATTTGTGGACAGTTGGGAAGGAATGCTGGATTTTGAGATACTTGGAAATATATTGTTTCCTCTGCTTCTTCGATGGAACAATTAATTACCAAAAAAAAAGCCAAAAGACTGTAAATAACCATATGAATTAACTTTTTTCACATTGATACAGAGTTCTGATGGATAACACAGGAGGTGAATCACTGCAGATTTTGTCAAATACAGCCAACTGATGTACACACAGTTGGGTCACAGAAGGTAGAGAAGGAAAGATGAACACAACAGAAGGTTTATGTCAGCATAAGTATAGGCCCTACATAGCAACACAGGAAAACTGGACTGGTTTCTGTTGTACTTTTTGCTTTGGACTGCTTCCATAGCACAGAGGGCCATTCCCGTTTCTCATGCTTTCAGAAAAGGGGCGTCTTTAGGGAGGTAGGAATTTACCTAGGAAAAACTGAAAGTCACTGATACATTTTGAGATCGTTATCAGTCAGGAGACATAATTTAAATGAGCTGTTAACAAGACTTTAATTAACTTTCCTTGTAGCTAAGCACCCCTTACTGCTCTCCTGGCCTCTACCTCTTATTTTAGTGTTAAAAGTTCCTCCTCTGCTTTGTGGTAACAGATGGTGTCTATCAAGTATATGAAATCTCAGCGAGTATTGCAAGGACTGAGGAAGAGATCTCAAGCATTAAACCCCCAGGTTTCTCTGGTTCCTGGTCCTTTAAAGCAGTGCTGTAACACTCCAGATGCTCTGCGGGCGGTGCACAAAACAGGACCTCAAATGCACTCTCAACAGTGGGCTATATATGTAAATGCAAAAATATTCTGTCTTGACCTCCACAAGATCCTCGTGGACTCATTCAAACTATCTCACTGATCAGACCTCCTTCCCTGCTTTAAGGAGCACAATGGGAATCAGTCAGTCTTGCCCATGCTGGGGGAAATTTATCCTCAGAAGCTGATGAATATGTATATGCAAAAATATGTGTCATGGGTTGCGAGTGGGAAAACCCCATCTACACACTTGCAAATAAGAATGTACATAAATGAAAAAGGAAAGAAGTCATGCTTGATTCATTTCTGTGGATACATAGATTAAAGCAGTGCAAATAAATTTAAAGGCCTCTTTAAAATTTGCATTGGGCTGCAATGTTTTTTTTTTCTGTATTTGTAATCCTCTCCCTCTGTTTGCTAAGTATCTTTGCACTTTCTGGACAGTTTCACTGCTTATATTCTTAGCAGTCTTACTGTATGACCCCAGGGAGGAAAAAAAGGAAATTTCAGAGACTGTTCCACTTCTGGGTTACTCCAGTGATAGCAGTTTGGGTTTGTAACTTGCGTTGCTGGATGCAGGAAATTACTTTTGGAGGCAACAGAGTTGAACTGACTGGTCTTATTCCCAAGTCTTTTACTTCAGCTTTACTCCAGCACAAACTATTTCAACAAGGGACAAACCAGACCCTAAAGTCATTTGTCTAAGAACAGTCAGGCTTGATTTGCCATTTTACTGGGGCCTTCACACAAAGCACATGTCAAGTATTTGAACGCTGATTGCCACAGTAGTCTGCAATAGAAGGCATTTCTATTGCATATTTGAGTTTATACTTGAAATCTAGAAAGATGATGAATATGACAATATTCTGGAGAAGGAAATTGATCTTATTATAATTTAAATTGGTATATTTTACAAGGTGTTGCTGCCATTTTTATCTCATCCAACAGTATTGAAAATCAAATTGTTTAATGCTGGATTCAGTACTTGTGCTGTATTTATTGCATGGGTGTAATATATAACTGTAGCTTGGTATCCTTTCCAGGTGCTTATGGTGTTCTCAAGTGCTTTTCAGTCTGAACTTTTGATATTGGAATTCAGCCCAGAGATAAATTTGTCTACAAAGTTTTATCAGACTTTGTTCAGTTATCTTTGATTTCTGAAAGAACAGGTAAGTATATTTGCTTTATACTTTCCAATCAGAAAAGCTGTGCACTCAGAGCTCAACTTGCAAGTTGAATTCAGTCATTCACACTCTAGTTTGTTGGGGTCATAGTCAGATTAGTATGTCAGTTTTCTTTTGAAACATGAAAGCAAGTTACCAGTGTTCCTGACTCTAAAGAAAATACATTAAACCATGGGCTGCAGCATAACCAAAGCAGAGGACTGAGTGAAGTTGTGCTCTTTGTAGCTTTTCAATGGACAATATGCTCTCTTCAGAGGAATGGTCTTTCCCCCACCCCATGCACACAGCAACAAAGTCTCACAAGTGAACCAGTTATCGCCTTCTTTCTTTGGTATTTATAAATGAAAATGTCAGGATTTCAGGTTCTTAGGATCTTAGAAAAAGGAAATAGCTAGTCATCTCAACTGTTTTCAGCCTTGACAGTATTCTTTCCAGAAATAAAAGAAATACACTCTCCACCAGGTAATGGGAAGATGCCTCTTAAAGGAGTTTTTTAACTGCAGTTCTCACTTGGGCCTTTATTCACTGCTGAGCTGTGCAATTTGACAAGAGAATAAAGCTGTGATGGCCCTTTGAGGTAAGGTAGAAGCGATAAGAAGACAAACTGTGTTCAGACACGTCTTGATGTTCAACCAGTCTGACCTAAGAGAAAATGTAAGCGTGAAGGAATCTCATTCAGCAAAAAATGACCACAAAGAACAAGAATTGTAAGCTGCATCTCTAGAGACAAACAGGCAGAAGCAGAAGGTTTTATAAGCAGAAGGTTTTATACCAAAGACCTAATTAGGAAAGTAAGAGCAGTGACTATCTCTTTCAAGGCACTACAAAAACTGATGACACATCCCTAGGCTGGCCAGGCAGTGCGTGGGAGTAGCTTCATGGCAGTCTAGTTTCAGCTTCCTCATGCACTTGGGTTACTTGGTGATATGTGTCTGAATCTTGATTTATTCCTTTGAAACATTTTCAAGAGTAATTTGCCACAGAATGTGTTTGTATAAAGGGTTGAAAAGTAGCAAATGTCCAAATGAAAAATAAAGGTCAATCAGCCACTTTCTGTGTGAATCATGATTGCACCCATATTTCCTACTGGAATAACTGCAAAGTTTGTTTAGAAGACTATGATTTTTCTGATTTATTCCAAATCTGTTGTAAATTACTGACTAGAGATTACATGCTCACCATCTTTGTGCTAAACTAATTCCCAATCCATACCAAGTATTTTCAATTTGCTTTAAGGGAACTGCTTCCAGAGGCTAAAGGACAAATCTGATTCTGGTATATTGTCATTCTGCAGTTTGTCTTCTGAGGCTTGGCTGTATCAATGCCATGAGTGCATGGTGTTGATTTTCTTGCATCTGATGTTGACATCTCTTGCAAAAGTGTATGTCATTGAAGTTTGGACATCAGTTTCCTATATAGACCATTGACAGCTAGGAGACATACAAATAACTTTGAGTAAAGTGGGTTGGTTCCTCAAAGTGAAAAAAGTCTCCCAATCTCCTAAAGCTTGGAGCCCATTCCCAAAAGAATTTTTTGAGTTTTTAGTCATAGTCACCCCTCCACAAATTTGCCTACCAGGTACCTTTCATGATGAAAACAGAGCAGCAAGGCCAGAAAGTTCTTAGATCTATTTATAGACTCGGAAGCTTAAATATGTTCACAGCTAAGGAATACTTATAGGAATACAAGTAACCATATGCAATGATCAGGTAGGTCAAAATTATGCTTGTCTCAAAGAAGCAAAGGAAACATCTGTGCGGAACCCATAGTGAAAGAGGCTTGTGAAAAGGGGGCCATCCCTGGAGGTGCTGAAGGCCAGGTTGGATGGGGCCCAAGTCAACGTGGTCTAGTGGGTGGCATCCCTGGCCTCAGTGGGGGGATTGGAACTAGACAATCTTTGAAATCCCTACCAACCCCAAAACATTATGCGATTCTATGATTAACTTCAACCAAATCATAAAGTTGACACTGCTGTAAAGCCATTGAATTTCCAGCATTCAATTCACACCTTATTTGTTTAATTAGTGTATTTTTGGTTTTTTTAAGACAAAATTTGGAACGTTCACTCAGCCTTCAAATCCAGCACTTTTTCCTTGCTTAAATGAGAAATATTGTGTTTTTATGTTACTAGTTAATGCAGCAAGCAAACAGAGATCAAAGAATCTTGAGAACTACATTTAATTATAATCATCACCACAAATACCAGAGCAAGATGTGGCTCTGTCATAAAAGAAAACAGAGTAAAACAATATTATGCAGTTTACAAATTCCATCAAACCACTGTACAAATAAACAATGCTACTGAATCACACAACAAATCATCTTACAATTAGGCCACACAAGACCATCTGGTTTGCAAACTAGCCTATGAGCCAAAGAGGAAAACTTTGAAGATAAATATTGCCATATGTGGAAGCCCAGGAAAAATATTACTTACTAGCACGGAGCATCATTTTGAAATGTAATTCTCCGTGGGAATTGAAGATTTCTTACTGAGACTAATGTGTTTTGCAAGAAACCTCGCAAAATGGGAGGATAAGGTATTACAGATAGACCCAGAGACTATGAAGGAATGAAAGCCCTTTTAAAGCAGCTGGATTTATAAACTTGTCTGTTGGTTGAGCACCTAAGTTAAACTGGAATTTTTAACATTTTGTCTGCCCAGGACATTTGCCTAGTTGTATAAGGTAAATATCCTGTTCTTTCTCAGTCAAAGTGTACTAATAGTAAAAGGTAGAATTTGGTCTGTGTGAGCTTTGGATGGCTAAAGTAGAATTATTTTATCACTCCTTATTATACTAATGATCAGAAGTTCGTAGCATTCTGATGGACAGCTTTGCAGAACTCCAGGTCTAAAGAGCAAGATTTACCATAGCAAACAGATACTTGGGAAGACTGTCTTCAAGTCTCGTAATGGTTGTGCAGTTCAGAAGACTGGAATTCAGCATTCACTAAAAACCAAGACACTGTAAGACATCTAATAATAGGCACCAACAATCAATCAAGATGTCTAAAATCATCTTTCAAAGACGGTGAGCAATGAACACATTTTTTCTAGTCAGTGGTAAGTTCCTTCTTAACATTGGCAATTCAGGGTTGGCTCCTGAAGCATAATGGACAGAAAAGAGTTATATAAAAAAGAAGCAAATCATAAAAAGCACAAAATCAACCTCAGCCGCATATCCATCTGAACAAGTTTTGATTAAAATAAAAAATGCAGAAGTGTTTCATTTATTTGAAATTTACAATCTCCATGCCGTTCTGTTGGTTTGTTCCCAATTTGTTTTGCTTTATGCCATGAAAGACCATGAACATGTGAAAAGGGTTTATCTTCCATGCTTTACAAACAAATAAATGAAAAAAAAAGTTGAAATATTAAAAGTGATAGTTTAGGACATTTATAGAATGATAAAATATGTTTTAAACTGTATTGGTTTATATGCATTATATAGGGTATAAAATTCCTTGAAAGCTCATAATTGACATCTCTGGCTCATTAAATGTTTTCTTTCTGTCACAGGTATTTCTCATAAAGTTGATCAAAGGTTTGGATTCTCCAGAAAGTGGCTCATATGTTAAGAATAACTCAGAAGTGCTGAAGTCACATTTTTATTCTTGCAGGGTTGCTATTGAAATCTGTGCTCTTGGTACTGAGGTTTTAGAGATGGGTTTAGGCAATGTTTTTACAAACTAAGAAAATACCTTTAAAAATGCAGCCCCCATTCCCAGTTTTCAGTCTGAAGGCAAATGTAACATCTCAGTTGTCCTACTTTAACATTTTCCCCATCTGTTGAGTCCAGTGCATCAGCCATTAAAGAAATTATATGAAACTAAGTGGGGATTTTAAAGCTTTTGTTTCACTTAGATGTGAAGTTACACATGACTGTGTCATATCTCAAGCTGTCCTGATGGACACCGAGCTTTCACACTGGGTCTCAATTTGCTACATTCGTTCAGCTCAGTGATTTTAAAGGAGGTCTGACTTATGTCAGCAAAAGTCTGACCCAGGCCTTGATGAAACAGAAAGAGAAACAAAAGTGTTGTTGCCCTGACTTTAGGTGGTAGTAGCTTTGGGGCACTAGAATATTTCATCATACATGCAATAGATGCTGCATATCACAGGAAACACTGCTGTGCTTTGTGTATATTACCAGCTCATGAGAGTGTTTCTCTCTCTGAAATTTCTCTAAAGGTTTCTTAGATCACAGGGTGGAAAAAAATGGCCTTCTCTAATCCGATTATAGCAACTGAGTCTCTGCTCTTGTTTGCTAACTGATCCCTTACATGATTTCAAGGGTAGTCCCTCCATTTCCTGGCTGTTTGGACTGAATGATCAATGCAGAATTGAAGGTCTCTCAGCACCATTGGACAACAGATTTAATGGAGACTCAAAAGGTGATATACAAAGGTCTGACAGTTTACATCGTTTATAGGTCCCAATTTTGTTACAGTCATGTTGATGCCATGGATTAAAATGGTGAGCAAGCAGGCTGTGCAGTTCTCAACTCCTGATCTTTGTATTGCTTACTGTTTTTTTTACTTCAGAAAGCAGCAGTTATTTTGCCAGCATTAATAGTAGTCCTACACAGAGCAAGAGGGAGACCTGATCTTTGCCCTTTCACTGAAGGATAGATAGCTAAAGCTGTGGAGAAAACCAAGACAGGTTTTCTCACTTAAAAGGATTTTCTCCTCAGGTGACTATGGTGTCAGGCTTCTTTGACAGAGCTGCACCAGTTTATGCTGGCTGGAGATGTGCTCATGGCTAGGCATTAGTACTGACCCAGAGATGGCTTAAAACGATGTGCTCATGGCTAGGCATTAGTACTGACCCAGAGATGGCTTAAAACATGTATGAGTCACAGAAAGGAGAGTTTTGGATGAGAAATTTGGAAGGGATGTGCTGAGGTAGGGCAGGACAGGGCAGGGCAGGCAGGAAAGGTGCCCACGGCTGGGAAAGGGCACTTTTATGGGCTCTGTATCTTTGTGTTTCTTGCTCTGCTGTCTCCTTGGCTCCTGGTATTTCCACCACAGCAGAGGCTGCAGCCCTTAGCACACAAACAAACAATCGGAAAGAAAGACACCTCCTCCTGAGTGCTGGATTTTGTCTGAAATGAGGATCTGAAATGAAATCTCTCTGATCCTTGCTGAGGCCTGCCTCTGCAGCTGATGTTGAATGGCACTGAGTCACAGAAAAAGACATCATGAACTCCCTGAAGCCAAAGAAACTCTTGCCAGCATCCCAAAGGGGATTCCCAGCCACCTCACTCATGCAGTGCCTCTGGCATCTGGTGACTTGCCCAGCTTTATTTATTTATTTTTTTTTTAATTCACCTCTGTTTTGTCTGGAAAAGGCTTATCTATTTCTCCTCCTGCGGCTCAGGTCTTTCTTTCAGCCCCTGCCAAATCCTAGAGCCACATGTTTTGCGAGCTTCTTTGGAGGAGGAGCCCTCCCTTGTCCCTTGTCTGGCTGGTCAGCAGCCAGCTCATGGGATGTGACTGGGACCTGTGAGGAGAGGGATGTGGTTCCCTAACTAGAGAGAGAAAGATGTTGGGTAGGAGCTGTGATGTTTGGCAACCTGCAAAGGCTGTGGGGCTGAAGTATGACTCCAGGACGTGGCTTTAGCCCTGGACTGGGCTTCCAGCAGGGACATAGCCCCTTCTCACACAGAGATGATGGGAAAGGCAAATAGGATGGAGGGAGGTGGAAAAGTGATGCTCAGTGGCACCAGAAAGCTTTGTCAGGCTATGAATATGGCCTCTAGCACCTGGAATGTGTATACTAAGCCCTGTCACAGAAAACCTCTTTTCCCCTTGTTTGCTTGGGCAGACACAGTGCCAGGCTGTGCCATTCTGGCTGGGACAAGACTCATAGTTGCTGCCACAGGCAGGCCACTGTCATGCATGGAAATACACCAGTTTGATTCATCTCTCTGTTTTCCTTGTGCCTGGCTTAGGAAGGTGCCCATCTAGTGCAACTAACAAGAGGGGCCAATAGCCAGTACACCTCTGGCAGTCAGACTGCAGCAGTGGGGAAGGAGTGGGCCCTTCCTCCATTTTTGGAGTGGCTCAGCTTGGCATGGCCCCGTCTTTGCTCCCACCACAGGCTTAGACCTGCAAGGTGTTGAGGAGAGCATTGTCAGCATCACTGAGATCCAACACACTTCACTGCAGCGGCACGCGCAGCACTGTCCTGACATTAAATAAATAGTAAAAAAGAAGATGGAGAGAGGGAGGGAGGGAGTGAAATGTACACCCTCCATTTCACACAGTGTCCAGAAAACCTGGCTGTCAGCATTCCACTGGACTCTCTCCAGACAGGTATTCATTACAAAGATTTGACTTTTTAAATATGATAGAAATGAGAACTGCAAACTTAATATGTTTTTCTTCTTGGGAGATGAGGGGGCAGGAGAGAGGGGAATAGCATTTACCTCATAATTTCCCTTTCTCTTCCCCCCTCTGTGTAAGCCACATTATTCTTTCTGCAAAGGTACTTGGGGAAACTTGGTAAAATTTTCCCTCATGCTTGAAATTTACTTACCCTGGGTAACAGGAAATGTGGTGTCTTGTGATGTAGATTGTTATACCAGATGGTAATCTTAGCACATGCTATTTGTGTAGATCTGTGGTGCAAGTGAGTCATCATTTGTAGCTGACCTTCACTGCTGCGAAAATACTTCTTTCAATAATAACAATAACAATAACAATAACCATAACAAACAACCTTTTGGCAGGTTTTGGCTCTGCCTGGCATGAAGACAAGGGCATGCTATGCAGCCGGTGAAGGTGGGTCCTGGGCTCCCGGCAGAGCAGAGTTACAATCCCTCTGGAGCAGGACCCAGGACTCGTAACGAGTCTTTCCATTGGCTCTGCTGAGCTTTGGATCAGGCCCAGGTTGTGTTGCATCACATTTCTTTACAGCCTCCTGCATTCCTCCATTCACAGAAAGCATTTGCCCATTTTCTGCCATATAGGAAGAGATGCAGCCTCATAATCAGACCCAGATAATGGAACCAGCTCGCTGCTCTTTCCAAAGTCCCTGCAGCATGCTGAATTTAGGAGAAGACTGTGGTATGCATTACCCCTGAATTGTAATTATGCTTGTAATTTCTGTACCTGAAAAGAAGTGTTTTCACCTGAGACCAGTATCAAAACCCCTTGATATTTTGATGGAAAGCATCAGCTTTTGCTGGAGCCTCCCACAATGTTTGTGGCAGGTCAGCCTTTCTCACCCCTTTTCATTGTATGCACAGATAATTCTGAACACAGGTTCCTGTTTCAGCAAGTCTGCAGATCTAAGCCCAGATCCTGCAAGGACTCCACCGATGCAGGATTGAGCTCATGAACTGAAATTACAGCTGTTATTAGTAATGCCACTGCAGTCCTGTAGAAATCCAGACATACTATTTGACTCCAGTGTTTCCTGCAGCAATGAATTCCACTCTGGGAAGAAGCATTTCCTTTCATTTTCCTGAAGTTGTCCTTCTACTGTGGGATTTAAGACAAAGATTCATTTTTCTTTCCATTAAAATTAAAATACTGGATTTTAGCAGACAGAAAGTGGTTTCTGGCCCTTTGTAAATATCGAAACCTCAGACCTTACTAGCTGTGATAGCTTTCCAGAGCTATTCTTCCAGGCATTTCAGCATCTACTTCACTGTGTCCTAGGAAAGAGGGTGAGAGTTTCAGACCAGAGTACCTATTCTGCTTAGAAAGCTGTTTGATAAAATAAATGAAGCTTTTAAGTAAGGAGAACCCAGAAGCCTATCATATGTCAAACTTTTCAAAACCAATTACAACTCACATCTGATAGAGTGAAAATCACACTGGCAATTAGATCAAGAATGGCTGATTAAATTCCTCAGGCTCCCCAAATCACAACTCCAGTATTTGTTTCAAAGACCTTATAATTACTGTATTTAAAAGGCTGTTATTTAATACTCTCCTCTAACTCTGAATTGCTCCTGATGTCAACTCGGGGTACAGAAAATTCTGCATATGGCATGTGCTAGAGCTGATCAATGCTCATGACTTTCATTGTAGCGTATATATCTTTTGCTTTGTACTAATCTTCTCTTTCTAAGATCAGAGTAGATGGATATTGTAGAAGAAGCAGTAGGTCTGATTAAAGGCCTGTTAAATCAGTGGAAAGACTTTCATCTTCTGTGGATGTTAATGGACTTTAGTTCAGGTCCACTGTGGCTGATTTTGCTGGATCACTGTTGCAATAAAAACGCCTATTTTCTAATGCTGAACTGTACTTCTCCCAACCAGAGAAGCCGGACAAATTGACACATATATTCATCTTAATCTACTCCACATTTTTCAGATGCTTCGATGTCTTTAGATGTAAGGATCTGATGAAGAAGGAACTAAGTTACAAAACAATAGCAAGAAAAGACTTTGGAGAGCTGTGAAACTGTGTATTTCTTCAACAACCTGTCTTGTTCAAGAGAATGTTGTATTTGTTACACTGTCTTGCTGGTAGCAGAGATAAAGTGTTTTAAAACAAGTCCATTTTCTTGCTCTTGCATTCAGTATATGCAGCCCTTGTAAAAGACAGAATAATTCCTGATGTTTGAAAAAGTTGCTTTTGGTGCCAAAACAGACAGAAAACATCCATACTTCTGTAAAAATGCAGGGGAATAAAGCTGTTTCTAAGGGGATAAATGTCTCTCCTATTTCCTATTCCCTGTTACTTTGGTTACTGTTACTTTTAAACATTCCTAGCATTTTGCACATAATAAAAAAAAATGGCAAAGCCCCTGTTCCTTTCTGGACACTATTTTCAAACCAAAGCTGTTTGTGTCGAAGAAAGGTGTAAATGCCAAAGTCCATCCCACTCCAGTATTGCAACCCATCCTAGGTGCAGCTCTTGCCACTCTGCTTGTAGAAGGAAAGACATACAGGAAAAAAAAAGAAAGGAAAAAAAAGAAAAGAAAAATTAAGCAAGCATGAGGACTTTAAAAAGATAATCATAAGACTTGTGATGTGTCTATTATGATCACCATTGACTGCATTTCTTCATTCTGTGGTTTAGTCCATGATGCAGGTCTTACATATGGCCATGCTCTGACATTATAAACAGTGTTCAGCAATGGACAGTGCAAAATGGACTGTCATAGGAGTTATGCCTTGCACTCAGCTATCATCATCTATTCCCCTCTATTCCACTCTTTCTTTCAAAACTGTTCTTCAGAGGAAGTGAATGGCAGGCAGTCCCAGCCCCCATTCCATTACCAGAGCCACAAACCAGTGCATCCACATCAGAATGAAGAGCTTACCACTAGGAACATTTCCTATTGACAGCCTTCATTGCTGTCCTGCAGATTGTGTTTCTTTTATTTATTTAGGAACCTATTTCAGCTCGGTACTTAGTTGTGCTAATGAGGAGAGCAATGGATCCACTGTGCCATAATCTGTGTTTTGTTCCACCCAGCACGTCACAGATAAGGAAGTAAAACAGTTTCATTTTCCCACTTGCTTGAAACATTCCTTGTGTTTTCCTGCAGGACTCGACAAAAGATAGCTGCTGCCATCCCATGATTTCTATGCTGGCATTTCTAGGCTAGGTGGACTATGAAATGCAAACTGAGTGGGGTTATCTGCACACAGCCTGACCTGCCTATTAGAAGGCTTCACACACACTCTCACAGCATGAGCTGGACTAGGCTGGGGTCAGGGCCTTGGGACAGTCACCATTATATCCTGCCTGGCTCCTTACAGACTCTTTCACTGATTCTTTTTGTCTGTGTGAGAGCAGTCTGGCATCTATCTAGGGAAGAACAAGAGTTTTCTGGGCATCTGAAATACTTTTTTCCCACAAGCATTGCCCATGAGTGGTCCTAGGTTTGTATCTTGCAAAATAAACTGCATGGAATTTCATTTGCACTTTTATGACCTATTAAAGTGATGGAGACTTACCATTACAGGCTTGCTGTTTCTGAAAGCATTTTAACTTTCAATAAACAGTAGCATTTGCATCTGCAGTGTGGCTTTTTTTTCTCTTAAAAGTGTAAAAAACTCCCTATTTATTTTCCTCAAAGTGTTACATAAAGAAGCATCCCTGGCTGAAGCATCTACAAATATGGCAGTCTCTGATGTTCCTCATTTGTCTGTCATTAGTAATACCCTTTAGTAACCTCTGGCTAAGGCATTTTTCAGATATGCAATTCTTCTGGTAACTTATTTACTCAGGACAGTTTAATTCAGAGGCAACATCTGGATTTCCATGAAAGCCAGTCTTACAGCTTAGCTGACTGAGGTACCACAGAGGTCAAGTGAACTGCCTGTGGTGATACTTTAGCTGCCATTGAACTTAGGACCTTCCTGCCTCCAAAACACTGTGTTGTAACTGTCAGACTCTCCTCCCTCATCAAAAATCATATTCCTGGGGATGATTTTCTTTCCTTGGACCCTGGTTATATCCTTCCTTTTTCATGCTCATTTTTAGGCCAATTTTATCTGTTCACTATATCAGCCCTGCAGTAATGTCTAATGAAAATACTGCTT
This sequence comes from Pithys albifrons albifrons, assembly GCF_047495875.1. Classification (NCBI taxonomy): domain Eukaryota; kingdom Metazoa; phylum Chordata; class Aves; order Passeriformes; family Thamnophilidae; genus Pithys; species Pithys albifrons. The sequence goes on from NC_092459.1 coordinate 97,387,629, forward strand.
GACCTCCTAGCTTTGGCTCTGCACTTGCTTCAAAATCATACTTCAATGTTTTGTTCTGATGATAGACAAGGTTTCAAAGTGTTTTGTGGCACATGAAGAATTATTTTCTATTTCTTGCAAATTTCTGAGATGCACAGATATTTTATCATCTGTGACTATCTTGTGAATTCATGTCTTATTGAGAGTCTTTGGAAGCCATAAAAATCCATACAAAACAAAACTGCATTGTTTCCAGCTATTCTTTCTGTTCTAATTAAACATCTATTTGAATAAATGGTGTAAACTCTCTAATAAACTTGTAATGAAAGAAATATTCAAAACCTCAGTGATTAATGAGCAGATGTTAACAAGCAGTGCAAACTTATGGGAAACCATTTCTAATAGTGATGTCAACAGAGAACAATTCACAGACATAATTACTAAAAAATTATCAGAGACTTCGCTTGTCAAGTATTTTGTATGTTTATAAAGCTGTTGGTGACTCATTTTAAGCAGTCTGGGAGACTTATTTGATTTGGAATCAGGGGGTTTTATAGCTTAGTTGTTATGTAATAGTTTACTCAGACAAAATGGTCAGCTATCCTTCCATCTCAGCATAGTCCTTATGTGTGCACTGAGATTCCTTGTAATGCTTTCAGCAAATTGTATCTAAATACTTTTCCATACTTTGGAAATACGTTTCTCATTAAAACTGAGTAGTAGAACAGCCCTTTGCTTAATTACCCATTAGATTGTCTGCCATCCACTATAAAGTTCAAATGCTGCAGTCCTAGCCACCCTGTGCTGCAATTCCCTGTGCCATGTGGAGCAGCTCTCTCTGACATGCAAGCAGCATTAATAAATTTTGTCTGTTTGTTTTAGAGGCCATTTCATAGCAGGCAGAGTGCTGCCATTTATGCAAGGCAGGTGCACTCACTAATTTCTTAGGTTACAGCACAAACTGCAATTAATGTTGCCTGTCTCCACAGTGTCATTAATGTTCAAGCAAAGTAATCTGGATGTAATTTTCGCACTGGCACTAAAATGACATTTCAGTGATTCCACAAGTTTTTTTTTCCAAGACATTCCAGTACAATCAGCTATAGAATTACCCACCTTTTTCTTTGATTACTTACTGTCATTCCTTCAGATGAGCTCCAAAATTCAAACTTGTAATTTTAAAAAAGGCAAGCACAGTTGTTCTCCACTTCACTCTGGGAGACTTTGAGCATTTTATATATCTGAGATGTAGCTGGTATTTGGATGTTAGTACAGAGTTGTTGTTTTGATTTCTGTGTCATATATCATGGAAGTTACAAGCTGTGCAGATGAATAATGCCCACCAATATTGTATTCAGACTTGCACTACCAAACCATGCTTGGCATTGCCAACAAACCATGATCGTTTTGGGCTACCACTCTAAAAATTCTCTGTGAAAGACTGTTAGTACCTCTTTGTGTAGTTGCATGTTTTCTCATCTACAAATATTTTTTAGATAAAATTAAAATTGTCAGCTCCAGTCAAACCTGGAGAATTATTTTGCTGTACAAACACAAAAGCTTGTCAGTACAAATGGGTTTTGTAAAGCAGCTCTTACTCAGACCATAATCATTTGAGGGCAGAAAAAGCCTTTATTTTTAATATGCATAGCCAGCCAACTGCTTCTAGTGCAGATGAGGCCCTAGTGCACATTTTCTCTGCAAGGCACTTCAGAAAGTGTTCTTAGAAAAATCACCTCCTTTGTGATAGCATTACTACTTTAGTGCTCAAGATGTCAGAGTACTCCTCAGCACTCAGGAAGGCACTATTACAACAGGGAGTAGAGATGTCAGAGTTTGTTCCTACTTGGTATAGAAAGTAGGAATTATCCCATGGTGTCTTAAAGAAGAAATGCCTCAAAGCATTTGGCTTTCAAAGGTCCCTAGAAGCCAGTAGGAGCTGGGTGCCTAAAACCTGCTTTGCAAATTGTCTTGGTTTAAAGACAAAATATTGGGGCAGGAACTCAAACAGAAAGAACTCCCTGCCCTTTTATTCCCTCCCCTCAATACAAAAGAGACAAAAAATGGAAGAAGGCATAAGTGAAAAAAAACAACAATTTGCTAAAAAGAAAATGGCAGTAACTAAAAAAAATACGGGAGAAATGGTTTACCCAAAAAAGAAGGATCCACCAGCCATGTGGTCCCCTCTCCGACCCCTGCCCAGGAACAAAAGGGAAACAGAGATGGTGGAGGGTCTTCACTGCTCCCCTCGGCACTGGCGCTCCTGCTTGGCTTGGCTAGACTTGGGCTCCACTTGGCTCTGCTGGGGTTTGTTCTGCTGTTCTTTGTGCTCAGAGTGACCACTTCCAGAAGCTCCTGAGAAACTGGAACAGCTCTGGCCTGCACCAAATTCCTCTTCTCTCTTCTCCTTCAACTCCCTGTGGCAGGAGGGAGGGATGGCCCTCTTCAGACGACATAATGGTATGAATATTCATTGCTATAACCCTGGGTTTGCAACCATAACACAAATGCTCGCTCTGCTCTGGCAGCAAGAATGAGCAAAGGACTTCTGCAGCTGGAACTTTAAGGCATCTGCAGCTTTTCAGGAATCGATGGTAGTACTTTTAATCAGGAAGCCATTGGGTGAACTGCTGTTCTCAGGTGTATGGGTAGATCTGAAATTACTCCTCTGGTACTGGGACACCTGATCTTGTACTTTTTTACTTGTCATTTTCCACTTCTACTACACCTATATGGCTCTGTTTCTGGGAAGATCCCTTCTCCTGGAGGAATTTTTTGAAAGCAGATGCAAAAATAGAGGGCTTCTAACCACCTTGGTTACCTTCCACTGCTGCAGCAGTTATTCAGGTCAAGATTTATGAGAGCTGATCTGAAAACTGGTGACTGAAAAGAGCCATTTACATCCCTCTCTTCTGAGCTCTGGAAACTACTCTTTGGTCAGAACTGAGAAGGCGCCTGTGCATAGCTACTCTGAGTCCACCGTGGTCACATCAGCATTTGTAATGAACACACTGCCACACCGAAGTGAAAAGTCACACTTCCCTGCAAAGAAGCACCTGGTATGAACACTCATATCATCAATGCACCCATGAAACAAAGATCCTGAGTTACAACACCCTTCCTCTACTTTCCAGTAAGACTCTAAATGCATCTAGTTATATGGATTCTTTCTTAAGTGAGGGGAAACTGTATAAGATTTGCATTAAGTGTAGCCTTATTGCATTTCACAACAAAACAGCCTCTGTACAAGTTGTAGTTTACATATTAGTGATGAACAGATTTTCCCTGCCATCATGTCTCTGTGCACAGAGCTCATCACACTCTGAAGGGCAGGAGAGGCAGAGGGCAGTGTGACCCTGGACCATCTCAACCCCAGCTTGCCCCTGGCTTTGTACCTCACACAGATCCTGTGTGCCAAGAAGAGAGTTTCTTCTAAAAACATGCCATGCAGTTGCTGGCTCCCTTTTGTCTGCAGACAATTAATCTCAAATTGGTAGCATGCCTAGCAGCACTTTGAGCTTGTATCTAACACCATACTTTTATAAATATATCGGTGTTAAAATGTGATAGAAAGCAGAGACATACTGCAGCTTTTTCTCCTTGCTACTGGTTTTGTAACATTACTGAGGAGCTGTTCATCTGAACAACACCTGTCCTGGAAAACAAGATCGTGTCGGTGTTGACCATCAACCTGGAAAAACCAGCACACTGCAGAAAAAATGTGACCCCTTCTCAGTTCCCATCAGCATGGGAAAATTTTAAGACCTTATGAGGGCATCCAGGAGTGAGTGTGTTACCTCAAGAAGTACCTTCAAAATTTGAATGAATGATGCAAACAATAAGACTTACAAGACTGGGAGACCTTCTGCCTTTACTGCTGTGTCCAGCTGCAGAGCTCCATTCTCCAGGCTTCAGGCCATGTGTGATGGCAAGATGGCCTTTGCAGCAGCCATGGCAACACCAAAGCACTTGGTGGGTGAAACTCATCCTTTGCAGGGGTCCCTCCTTACCACACCTTAAGTCTCTCAGAGCACAGGTGAGTGGAAATTTAGCAGTGGGAAAATCTCACTCATTAAAAACAAGTCCAGGTGATGTGCCATGTTGGGAAGGGGCACGTAGGCCAGCTGGAGGTGAGTTACTGCAGGAGCTGAGGTGACCTACCTGGGCAGTCCTAGGGACTGAACGTTCTCAACTCTGTGTCCTTCCGTGGCAATACTGCTTGAGATGGAAAATTTGAAAAGGGACAAGAACTTTTAAAGGGTAAGATGTTATTTTAAGCACATAGTGTTTTCTAAACTATTTACGTATCTAAGCTATATTCATTTATGGTATGAACAGACAAGGTACCACAGCCTATATTTAAGCATGCAAGCACTCTAATCAACTTCCTATTACATGGTCAGAATTGAGTTTCACCATGAAATGCTTTTCTCAAGTCATGCTTTTAACTGGCTTTGAAAAGTCCATCTCTACACCACTGAATAGCATGTGAGTCATTTAATTCAGCCTGAGCCTCAAGTCAGCAAGCTTAAGTCTGTAATATTCATTTGAATAGTAATCTTCAATAGATCTTTCAATTCTAAAAAGTATTCTGCTTTTTTTTATAGAAAGGTGTAAACAGCATTTAGTTTGGTAAATGGTAATGGCAGAAATATTTAGAGGTATAAAAGAGTTGGAGAATATGACTCATATATGCATAGCTCTGAACATTGTACTTTTTGAAGTGACTTGTGGATAAGAAAGTTAAAATTGTTACCAAACCAAAAAATTCAGGACTGGTTTTATTTTGAAAACCTTTGAAGTAATTCCTTTTTATATATTTTAATGTTTTTAAATCCTTAGCAAGACCTTTTGTAAAGTTAACATGTACATTTTTAGAGTTGTTTTCGATTGTTATTTGTCTGAAAAACTGTGGTGAGTTATAAGCATGTGTGTGTAAAATGAGCAGTGATAAAATAACACTGTAAAATGCATAACAACCTGAATAGCAGGTACTTTCCAGAAGTGCTTTTGTTACTTTTTGTAAGATATTCTTGGAGGAGAAATGAATGTTGCAGTATCCAAATGTCTAAAAAAGCAGATCCCGTAAATAAACTGCATTTTGGACTTTGTATCTAGCTGGAGACTACAGAGCAGAGGAGGGAGGTGCTCTGCACAGGGACTGCTTGAACTTTGTAAAAGGGAAAAGAAGCTTTGGGGGTATCCTGTGCCATAGAAAGAAATGTATGTCAGAGCTGTATGTGTCTGTATATTTATGTGGTGTGTGTGGGTGAGAGAGAGGGTCTTGGAGCAGAAACTAAATGAGGGATGTGGTCCTGGAAAGAGAAAACTAGAGAAAGGCCAAAGAGCATTGCTGAGCTGGATCCAGCCCTGAGACATCACTCCAGCCAAGGAAGCTGTGAGTTAGATTTTTTTTTTAACATGTACATTTTTTATTGCATTCTGAGCAATTTCCCACAACATTCCACATTTTTAAGCCTTTTCAGAAGGGGAAAGGGAGGGAGGCTTGAGAACATCAGAACTTTTTTTCTTTTCTTTTCTTTTTTTTTTTTTTTGAGAAATTCCAGATCTCTTGAGAGCATAAAGCATTTTTAAGGTTTAAAAAGCCAATGGTGACATAACCAAATAGACTATAAAGGAACAGCAGCTGCTCAGTGAGAAGAAAACCATAGGGGTCAGATACTCTGCTGGCAATTGTTGATGAAATTAGAGGCAACCTGACAGATGTCAGCAGCTGAACATTCACAGTGATCAATAAAGGCTATGAATACTTGTTTTTCTGCTGGGCATTTTGTATACACCACTGTAAAGTGAGCTGAGAGAGGGTAAAAACAGTGCACCTCCCTTTACAAAGTGGGGTACCTGGGGCCAGCTGAGTCACTGGGATCTCACAGCAAGTATGTGGTGGAGGAAGGGATAAAATATATCCTCCCTCCTGCTAAAAGGACAGAGCCAACCTCTGTGCCACTGCTTAGTCCTGCTGGCACACAGACTTGGGTGAATCCTTGCAAACTGCTTGTGGTGGTTTCCCTGTGCCCAAGTAGGTGAGGTCAAGTTGTTCAACAAGCACACAGTAGCAATACCTGTTTCTAGGTTCTGTTTAGCTCCTTTTTTCTAACTATGAAAATTGTTGCTGTTATTTGTCATTGTTATGGTCTGTTTTTTAAGTTTATTCTTACTGTTTTCATTTCTCAGTAGAGCTGGGAAAAGGTTACAACCTGGGGGTGATGATGGTAAAACTCAGTACATAGTTTCTGAGTACTGTGGGAGATACATCCTCCCATCATAACATTTTTATGGCAAGTTTAATGTTTGGCTCATCTGGAATAAGCTGTGAGAGCCACACTACAGGAAGCTGTCAGGGTTACTGACAATTCTTTATTCTCTTTGGAGAAGAAAAAAACACAGGCTTCTGTCCTCAGTGGATTCTATGATTTGTGAAGCACTGAAAGAGATCATATTTCTGCAGAAAAGGAATATCCAGTGGGTAACTATTTGTGCCAATTCCAGTTCAAACATAAGCCTTTCTTATACAAATAGTTCATGGCAGAGCAAGAGGTATTAAGAGGGATGTGAGCTGTAACCAGAGTGGAGGGAATGCTAATATTTTGTCCAGACTGGGGTTTGGGAGGTGGGTTTATTACTGTTTAGAATAAGAATTGAGAAATTTTGGAACAGTACTGTGCTTTATTTTTGTTCTGTTGTGAAATTCCATCCTTAAAGCTCTGTCCTTCTGGCCATGCAAGAAAATAATTTTCTTTCCCAAGTGGGCTAGGCTCTGTGTTTTGTATGCTACCCCACATCGTGGGCACTGCAAAATGGCACCAACCCAGGAAGCAGCAGTGCAAGGCTGCACTGCCCAGCCCTTCACAAGTGAACTACCGATGGGGGGGGGAAAGGTGGAGAGGAATTTACTACTTCACTTTAAGTGTTGCAACCGATCTCTTCTGCCACATGGAGCACAGAGGGGGGTAGAGACATTCCTCTGACTCCCCCTCTGCCCCCCACCTTCCCGCCTCCTCTCTGAAGAGTTGCTCCTGTGTTCCCTGGAGCAAAGAGGCTGTGATTCTTGGCAGACTTCATGTCAGTTACTCAGGTCAGGGGGAAGTCATTACTTCCTCCTCCCACACTGCTCAGTCCTGTTAGGTTAGGACAAGACTTTGCAAGACGTTGCCCAATATTTGCAATGTGTCTTTCCCATAAAAGAAGAGACTGAAATGTGTCATAAACCTTAAAATTCCAGAAAATGAGGCTGCTTAGTTGATAGGTGAAAATGTACCAAAATATAATATATAGGGAATTTGAATATAGTTGTAGTTATGGCTCTGATCTGGGGATGGGGAGAACTTGAATGGTCTTCTTGGCCACACCTCTAACTTCTTTTGATTTTTGATTAGGCTTCTGAGATGCTGTCTTTGTTGTTGTTATTGCTCTTATATTTCAATAATTTCATGGCACTTAGTTCCCTTTGTTGGTAGATTCAAAAACCTTTGGTAAAAAAAGGGTCTTTATTTTTCCAGCTGAAAAGCGATTATCCACCTGGGAGGGAGAAGTGGGAGGCTTGCTTTGCACTGTGTGCCTTTGTTGTAAAGTAGTCTGGGACAGTGAATAAAACCTCACTATTGTTGTAAGGCTTTCTTTATCAAATATAGTTATCAGTAAGACTACAACAACAGCAATAAAACTATAATGAGGATCTTTTGTCACAGAAATAACACTGGGATCTAGGCTACCATATTTAAAGGAAAAGAGAAAAGTAAGCAGGCTAATTGAAACATTACTGAACCTTCTATCCCAAACTTACTTATTTTAGATAATTACAATCCCCATTATCACTGTAGAATTTAGTAATATAACGGCCTTTCATTTCTTATCACTACTACGAGTAATGTGAGCCCCACAACGAAGGACAACCACAAGAAATGCATACAGAACTCAGCTAGGGAAACACAGGTTGCCTGCTATGGAAAGGGAACTCTACACTGGTATCGTAATCACTGTGGACTCTTTCCTCTTAAAGAGACAGCCCCCATCTTATCAATTAATAAAATGCTATAAGCCTGGGAATTTCACCACATACCTGCTCTATCCTTAGAAAGTAGTGAAAGCCAAACAGGCTTTACAGTATGGTGGCCTAAATTCCCTCTCCCTGAAATTTCCCCTTCCATCCCTAGCATTTTACAGGAAAATTCTGGATCCCAATACAGTATCTGACAGCAGACAGCTAAGCAACCACCTAGCTGCAGAGCATCACTAGTGGTAGAGCCTGCTCTGAAAGAGTTAACATCAAAATCTTGGGCTCTCATTTTTCCCATGAGCCAGACACTCTAAAGCCAACTCATGCCTAGTGTTCATTCCTGTTGATAATACTGCCATGCCTTTCCAAAGCTTTAAAATTAGTAGCAATTGCATGGGTTTCTGCATGTTGTTCCCACTTTTCCATTTGGGATACTCTGTCTTTTCCAGGTTATAGTGTGTGTTGATGTTGTTGTTAAATGCCTGGAGGAGCTGGATGCCATATCTGATGGTATGCTCTTGCAATGGCACTGCAGCAGACTGAACTAAGCTTCCAATAATAAGCACTGACACTAACATAAATATTTGTGGTTATGCTTCCCATTTTTTCCTTATAGGAAACAAGTCAAAATTTTGAAATACTTCAGTGATGTGATCAGTGGACAGTAGTGGGAAAAAATTTCTCCAAAACTTGAATTGCAATCAAAATAAGGAAGGAAGATCTGAAAGACCAGAAAATATTTTTGTTAATCAGGATACGGCACTTTCCAACATCTGGATGTCAAAGCAAGTGTTTTGAATTCAATACTATTAACATGTGTCACTTAAATGAATTTTTTCCTTAAGAAATGATTGGCTGGTTCCAATTTTTGGCAATGGTTTTGCAGTCTGTTGCTTACATTACCTGACCCATGGTCTGTTTGCCTTATGATGTCTGTGGGAAAACAAAACAAAACAAAACAAAAACCAGCTCTCACCCCTCTCCCCCCTCCCCAGTCCTGAAAATAGCTCAGGGTCCAGAAAAAGCCCTAGGGCTGAGTTTCATCCTCTCAGTGAACCCTTTTAACCCGGGCGGGGGGAGGGGGGGGAAGGGTAACCTCATGGGATTTATGCTGCTTTTGTCTATGACATCATGTAACACCAAACTAAAATGTATCTGATTCTTCTGAATATCAAAGAGACATGAATAAACAGAATAGAACAGCCTGGGAATGTAGAAAAAAAAACGTTTGAATAGAAGGTCAGAGAAAGATCAGACATCAGCTCTCGCCCTCTGCAAAATGATAAAACTAACAGGGAGTAGTGACTCAGCTTCCCCTGATCAAAAAGCTCCTTTCTTTGCAGTGTAAACAACTGTAGTCGTGTTCTTGAAATCCCAGACTGAAACATCAACCAATGCTGGAAAATAAGATTCCCCAGAATGCCTTCCCTATACTAGGCATAACCTGTGGCTGATGGTTCAGGGGATTTAATTCCCTGTGACTGGGATTCACTGTCTAAAAGAGGCTGTTACATGAGTAGAAGGGGAAAAAGTTTTGTGTGTGGACTGTGACCTCAAGAGTGTGAAACAAATATTTTGATTCAAATCATCCCTTAACCCATTTTAGCAGTAAATTTAGTGACCAGTATTACAAACCAAGAAAAAAATAGGGAAGTGTGGCTTTGAAGGAATGAATAAAAAATGAAGCTAATAAAGAATGTCTTCCAAGCTAAAGCTTGGTGTCTAATTTTTTGCTGAATAACTTGTTTTGAAGAATAAGAAACTCTTACTCTTGCCAGGTCCCTGCAGCTAGATTTTATAGCTACAATGAACAAGTATGCATCTGTGTAAATGGTCTTTAATTTTCTTTTTACATCATATTTACAGTGCTCAGACAGTAAAACTGCTGAATGTTTTAATTAGCACTCCCATGGCTATGAAGTCGTTTGAAATTTTCAGGCGATGTGAAAAGGCTGGCACACAAAGAAAGGCCGCAGTCGCTCGATGCTCACAAAGGGGGCGAGATGTTTCAAGTGCACCAATTGTATTTGTTTTGGGCTCGGGAGCGGGCGGAGCGCGGGGCGCGTGTGCCGGTGCCAGATTCCTCAGCCTTTACACACAGTGCAGCCCCGCAGCGTGGGCAGTGTGCTTTGGAATGGCGCTGGGCCCGACGCGATGGCTCGAAGGAGCAAGCACCGCTCAGCGGGAGCTCGGGGTTGCAAAGTCAGGCACGGTGAGAGCTGCAGGCTGTTCCTGCTTGGGGATTATTTCGCCAGCATTCGTCACCTGCCGAAGCAGAGGTGGGGAAAGTTTCGCTCTCAACGTTTTCAGAAATTCCCCAGTGAGGCTATTAAGAGGAAATCAAGTTGTTTGAATGAAATGAAACCTTTCAGTGGAATCCCTGTTTTTATTAATGTAATTTTAATGTCATTTTCATAGACTCATAGAATAAATGAGGCTGGAAAATACCTCGGGAGGTCATATAGTCCAACCTCATTAAGAACAGTATTTTGCATGTAAATGTGGAGCTGGCAAAACTCTGCTGGCTGCAAAGCGTCTCCTGTCTTTGTTTATTTGTAGAACACATACAACTGTGCAAACTGCCTAACACTGGCCTGTCAATTCATTTCAGCCACAATCCAGCCCTTGCGGAGCTCCCTCGTGGTGTTTGGCCTCTGTGTTGAATCTATCAACACAATTGCTAATTACCAGAGAACAGTACCACTGGAAGAAGAATGCAAGTGATGATCTAATGCAACTGCTGTATAGAAGGCAGGACCAAGAATCTTAATGCTGTGTGGGCTTGCTGTGTTTGCAATGTAGACATTTGTACCCAAAAGTCTAAACTGAAACCATGAAGGGATCTGTGGCTCTTTATGGTGTTCCTGGAGCTTTCATAGCTTAGATAATAATCTGACAACAAATGATTGCTCTTAGCTTGGACTCAGCATCTCTTGAAGACCAAAGCAGCTTTCACCTGTTCTTGAAAAGGAAAAGCAAAATGTTGGGACACAGCAAGTAATTATGCTCAGGGATTTCATAAGGCTGTTTAAAAAAGATGAGAATTTATTAAATTTATAGTTCAGGTGAGAGCTAGAAATAGTATGGCATGATATTAAGAAAAAAAAAGAAAAGTGGAAGTGAAAGAAATTAAGATGACAAATAGTGACAGAGAAAACAACATTTTCTCCAAACAAACAAATAGATTACTAGGAGGACATAGAGGGGTTTGTGTTGGAGAGGGTATTTGTCACTTCTGTGTGTGACGTGGAGGAAGGCTAAGATTTGGCCTGAGTAACAACTGGCCAAAGAGCAAAGAAAGAACTCAGAAATCTTCTGAAACACCCCCCAGTTTCATCAAAGTTACATTTTTGGTAGTTTGGATTTAATGTAGTTGCATTGTTCTATCTGAATTCTGGTTTGAGGTCAGCTTCTGGTTCTTGCCATCTTGTGGTGTGGTGCTGCACTGCGACTCTCCTTCAGCATCTCTGCAGATAGAGCAGCTGAAAAACAATGTGCTTGCATAAAAAGACCATTTCTTTGTTGATCCCTTTCCATAAGTTAAACCCTTTTTCCTGGATTTAAGGCTCCATTTAAACTCCATTTCTCTTTTGGTTTCCCCAGTTCTTAGGATTCCATGACATTCCCAGTCTGGAACCCAAGCCTGACAGGGAGGACCTTTCTCCAAGTCTCTTTCCAGACTGATATCTTGGGCACTTTCCTACTTGCATAGGTACAGAGTCTCCACACTCTTCTTGAAGCTGTACTTGGATTTGAAGAAACTCCAGTTCATCATAGTTTTCACTATATCTTAAACACTCCTTTGACAATGTTAAGGCCATTTTTAAAATAGTCCTTTAATGATAGCTGTACAGCTCAAGTTCCCATCTTCCTCCCTTTTTTTATCCTACCATTTCTATCCTTTCAAGGACCACACATTTTTAAGCAGAAGATACTCAGAGAGAGATAGCAGACCTCTGGAACCCACAGGATTTAAAGGGAACCAATATACTGCTCTTTGCAATGCTCTTTATTGCAGCAGTCCACATACAGGAGCCAAGTCCAAGAGTTACCACAGGTGTTTCCTATTTTTAATATCCTAAATACTGGGCATGTGTGCTATTAGTGACATGCTATTGTGCTGGAAAATAATTAATGTCTAAGGGTTCTATTGCCAGCTTCTGATAGTTCACTGGCTTTTGGTTGCCTGATTAGGAGGAGTCATGTCTTGTGCAGCAGTTCTGCCTCAGCAGCCTTCTTTACTGAGCGGTGTCCATGGAAGGCATCTGTGGCTTTGTGGACTTTATTTCAGACTTTTCCAATCATAGTAAGAGTTGAATGTTTTTGACACTAGGATCTCCTCTCTCCCTCAGTTTGCCAGAATGATGACTTCATTCTGAGCTTGAAGAACCTGAAGGTCAGTCAAAAAGATGTCTTGCTAATTGTTTTACCTTAGGCTGGCCAGCTCTGGCTATCCTTACTACCTGATAAGCCTGGGATCCAGAGAGAAAGAACCTGAGTGTAACAAGTCTGCAGGGAGGCAGTAGTCCTGTTTAACAGGATTCCAGTAATGACTTTAGACTTTCTTTTCACAGTTATATTGTGAGGAAAAAAATATCCTTAGGTGTCTAACAAGAGAGAGGAAAATGAAATTAATGAGTTAAACAAAAAAAATATTTAAAGTTCATATCAAGGTTTCATTTGTTTACTTGCTGTTTTGTTGTTTGTTTGGGTTTTTAAAGAAAACCACTACCACCACCAACAAAAACAAACCAGAACTGAGAGCCAGATGAAACTATGAATAAAGAAGTTTCTTTGCTGCGGGATTTTGATCAAAATCCATGTTATACCTAGATACCTGAATTTTGCGCCTCTATTTTTATCCTTAGGAGGATTTAAAAAAAAACTTGTACTGTTTGTTCTTGGAGATGGAATATAGAATCATAGAATAAATCATAGAACAGTTTGTATTGGAAGACAACTTAAGGATCATCTGGTTCCAACTGCCCTGCCACAGGCAGGGACACGTTCCACTGGACTATGTTGCTCAGAGCCCCATCCAGCCTGGCCTTGAACACTCCCATGGATGGGGCATACACAACTTCTCTGGGCAACCTGTTCCAGTGCCTCAAAATATATTACACTTTGCACTGTCTGATGTGTGAAAAAACACTTGAGTCCTAGTAGATCATCTGAAGAGAATTTAATCAGGTTTCACCATAATTTTTGTGTTCAGAAAATATTTTTTTTGTTTTTCTTGCAGCTGGTAGGAATTTTAGGTTTGGTGAATTTGTTGTCCCTTTCAGGAAAAAGGTTGGCGTGAATAACACCACCATTTCGAAGCTAAAATGTGCAGTGCTGAAGTGAGGCACTGAAACAGCAGCTTTCTCCTGCCAGTGGCAAGCACACACACCAGGAGCTCTCTGCTAACTCAGTGGAGCCATACAGAGTGCAGGAGCTGCACAGACTGCAAGTATAATGAAGAGCTAAGACTTTGTGCCTGCCAAAAGGGAAGCCTAAAAAACCAAAAGGAATGTGGGTTGTCTTCCCATTTTCTCAAGAGCTGTACTCAACAGCCACAAGGACTGAGTGCCCTGCACTCTCAGCCTGCCTACATACACACATAGGGTGTTCAGTGCTGCTCATCTCCTTCCTACTTCCATATTTTTTGAGGATTTTTCACAGTCTCTGTAAATGTTTGCTAGAAAACACTACTTGAGACAAGGGTAGAGCATGGGAAATGGTGAAACAGAACTTCTCCTCACTCAAATTTGCCACATACTCCCTATAAGACACAGCTGCTTGATAATACATACTGAATCTTAACACACAGACACAGACACACACAAAGAGAAAAAGGAGTGGCTACATAACAAAGTGTGAAAGACTCAGAGACAGACAAAAGGCTAACAAAAAGGAAAATAGAAACCACGTTAAAAACTGATTTCCTTTCAGAATTTTGACTAATATCTGGGGGCCGATGATGAGTAACCCACATCAGAGACCCTTTTCACCTTGTCCAAAGTAATGAGCTCATGTTTGCCGATTTTCTAACACTTTTTCAAGCCAAAAGTATCAGATTTGCACTAGAGCAATGAATTGTTACAATGTGGAAAGAGGTTATGGACAAAATACAAATCTGTGGGATGCTTTAACCATCTATGATGATAGCTCCTATCAGGGGAAAGATGGAATGGTGCAGTGACATTCTTTCCCTGATACTTCAGGATATTTCAATAATGCAAAGTAACTAAATATGTATTTAAAATCTCCTTCAGTTATCTTGTTTGTTTTGTGGAGTCCCTCATTTTAATCATAAGTAAACATAGTTTTGAATGTTGTGGGGAAAAATACACGGAGTGCCTTCTTCAAAAATGAATATTTGCCTTTTCTGCTCCTTGGTTAGATGAAGCATTAAAAACAAGCTCCAGTAGCCCAGCTGCTGCCTTCTTTGAAGGCAGGAGCCTATGGATGCAGTTGTGAGGGTATGTGAGTTTTCCCTATTCATCCCACTCATCTACTCTCTATCTGCTTTGTTCTCCAGTTCTCCGCTGAGCCTGTCAGAGTTAAATTAAAGGAGAATTTTGGCTTAAATGAAGACTATTGAGTTATTTCAAGATAGACCAGCTTTTAGTAGATCCCATTTGATAATTCAGCATTCATTGCCTCCATGTATATTCAGTAACTACTAAGAGAAGAGTCACTATTGGGTCTCCTAGGAACAGTGAAAATTTTAAAAATATACTTTAGGCATGAAATGGGACATAATCTCTCTCCTTGTCTTCTGCCTTGGCAAGCATGGTAGGTATTTTGGAGGAAATTGTATTACTTGCCTTAGCTTCTGTTTCTTCAAATATTTTTTGCTATACAGCTGGATGTTTTTAGGGACACTGTTTCCTTGTGTACTGAAACTCTTTTTCTTCTGTTTTATTTTAATTACTGATTGGAGGTGATGGCTGTAAATACATGTAAACCTGAGTCACTTTCTTCATTTTACGGTTTGAAAAATCCATCTCTAATTCTGGCTTAGGAAACCCTAAAAGATAGTTATTTTAGTTTGCGTGTTTAGACACTGGAAAATATTTAAATCAATGCTGCTTCCTCTCTCTTTTTCCCTTTCCACCTCCCTTACTCAGTTTCTTTCTTGGTATCTTATTGAACAGGAAAAGGGAGGGGGGGGGGGAAATATGCAGGGTTTGAAGGAAAGTCTTAAAGTCATGAGGTAAAAATCCTCTTTCCCTGTTTCCATTCCCCCAGGGTCCTTGAAGGCAAAGATAAAAGTATCTCAGATGGCCAACAAAGTGTCTCTGCTTGAATTAACTGAAAGTGAGAACTTGAGACAAAACAGACTCCAGCATGGTTGCCATTTAAATTAGCTATAGAAAATTGTGATGACAGTCTCAGTTAATTAATAAATCATTATTACAATTTCATATATTAATATTCTGACTGCAATGAAAAGTCTACAAGTCTTTGAGAATACTGCACAACCCAAATACTGCTTTATTATAAGTCATTCAACAGATGATTTCCTTTTGTTAACAATATTCTTCAAAAGACAATTTAATGCCTCAGAGGAAAAAATGTATATTTGTACAGTCCTGCCATAAAGAATAGAATTTGGGAAGATTTCCTGAATTTAGCTTCTTTGCTGCAAGTTCAGAAGGCTTTTTTCATTTCGCAACTGAATTGGCACAGTGACCCTTATGAGCAGTTTAAGAGAGCAGTGTCTATTGTTATTTATTTTTTATGTTTGGTACTGCAAACTTTCCTTATGGATTTAGTGAGAGCATCATGATGCTCCTCCTTTTTGGCTAAAACTTGGTGGTAATAATGCCAGGATCAGGGGTTCAATCCATTTTATGGGTCATTTACTTGAGAGTTGGACTTGATGATCCTTGTGGGTCCCTTCCAAGTGAAAATATTCTGTGATATTCACCTGGTGAAATACCCTTGTTGTTCTGCTTCGACTGACTTTTGTCTTACAGAAGCTCTATGCTCTACTTTCCCATGTGCTTCCCTCCCACTCTCCAGTAAAATCCTTCTGCATCTTGTCTTCAAAGAGCTGCTTGAGGTGAGAAAGGCTTTGGGTTGAGCTGGGCGTCTCCGTGATAGCAATTCATTGTTATTGATGACATATTTTGATGATGTGTGAATCCCACACAAAAATAAGAAAAGAAATATATTTCGGGTTATTGGAAATACTTTATGCAGCTTTAAAAAGTGTTCCAATGAATTACCAGATTCTTAAAATGTAAATAAATTAATAAATAAAAATTTAAAATCAGTTGGAAAAAATCCAGAATTAAATCTTTTGGATTCCTCAAAATTCCACTCCTGGTTTATTTTGTTAAAATTTGTTATCAACAAGGACATGGATTTGAAGGGTATTTTCAATCCCCTGAAACTCAGTATTTTATTACCTTTATGTTTTGCACACTGCTGTCTTTAGATAAGCTGCTGAAAGCTGAAACACATTTTCAGGGTTCTGAGGAAAACATTTAGAATAATATTAAACTGCTCCATTTAATTCGAGTTTCAAAATGTTTCAGTGATAGATACAAAATGCTAAAGAAAAGTTAATAACCACTGCTTCTTGCAAATGTAAATTAGCCGGTACCATACTGCAGCCTCTTCTGGCTACATTGCTTTTGTACCTGAGTAAAATCAATTAAAGCAGCCTTGCGTGTCTCCATAGTCCATCAGGCAAAAATATTTGGGGAGCAAGCTGAGGCTTCATCCTCTTCTCTTACTCCTGGAACAACCTGAAATTCTTCCACTGAAATTAGTACAGTAAAAAGAGTGTGAGATATCTTCTCTGAGGAAAAAAACCTGGCTCAAGATTTCTGAAATCTATGGGTAAAGTCTCAAAGTGAAGGGCACCATATGTACCTAATACTTCTTGGTGAAATGGAAATATATCACTGCTATGGCACTCGGCACTTCCATCACAGCTCCCTATTATAATATGCCAGGAGACACTGGAGGTAGGCAGCCCTTTCAAGAACACATTTAATCTCTAACTCTGACTCCCTGCCTTCCCTCTTCATTGCCTCAGCCTTGACAAAGAACATGTTTGGATCACTGTTAACTAAATGGTCTCAAATAGTATTATAATATCAAGCTAATAAATTTACCACCACTAAGTAACTTTTCCAAACAAAAATTTCTCAGGATGACATAAAGTTTCAAGGATGAATGACAGAATGGTTAGTATTTTCTAAAGAATCAGAAAGAAAGATAAATTAATCCAGAAATTTATTGTCAGTGGAAAAAAGATACTCTAATTTCAGATAAACTCCACCATACGCAGAACAAATTGAACTGTAATGTCATTTCATGGAAGCATAAGGCCTATGTCATAAAGCTATGAGACATACTGACCTAACAAAGAGAAATGATTCTCATTTTGATCTGACAGTAGTAAAACAGCATCACATGAGTTTTATCAGCATGTAACTTTATCCACATGATGCCTTTAGTTTTGTTCTTGCAAGGCCTCTTAATGCATATCCTTCACTGCTCCACTGGGAAAAAACACAAACTTTGTACTTTCTCAGCTCTTAGAAAATAAAATTATTGGCTTTTCTTTTTCTTTCTTTCTTTTTATTTTTTCCCTCAGGAAGACCATGACTGACTTTTGCTCTTAGCGCTGCAGAAGAGCTCTGGGGATACCCACATTCTCCTCTTTTCCATGGAAAAAAAAGCTGTTTTCAACCGCAAGGAGTTCACATATATGATGATGATTTCATATGAGAATAACTGAAACTGTAGCACCTTCCTCATTCTCAGGTGTTATGTATGCAAGTGGGTTGTATGCCAATGATTTCTTTACTGAGAAGTAAACTTTAGATCATTTGACTCCAAGAGAGAATTGACAGATTGACAATATTAAATTTCTTTAAAAGGTGAAACAAAATTCTTGGGCTTACAGAAGGATTAGAAAATTATATCGCAGCTGGAAAATTTTATGGGTACAGAAAAAATTGTGTGAGTGAAATACCAGTATCATAAAATAAATAACAGGAAATATGGTCATTTATGTGACAGAGAAAATTGTCACTTTCAAAACTGCTAGAAAGTCAACAGCATTTCACCCATTTGACTTCAGAAGTGAACTTAGACCTCAGAGGCTTAAAAATATATGAAGAGAAGTGAAATGAAATAAGAGCTCATGAATCCAGTAGAGATTTAGAAAGAAGAAAGCAATCTGTGCTAAAAGCGTTTTACAGAAGTTGGGAATACATGTAATCAGAATTTAACTTATTCCTGGAAAGTGATTTAAAATATGCCAAATAAATTAAATTCCATTCTGCAAGATGAGCAATTAATGGGGCTCCTAATTTAGAAGGCATCACAATTCAAAAGTGGCCTTTGAGCCTGTTTAACCTTAAGCATATGTTGAAAACCCACTGCATTCAGCTGGAAATTAAACACAGAAAACAAGAGAAGGTCTAATGTGTGTACTTACTAATAGTTTGTATTTCTGGAGACCCTAGCGTCTCATGAGAAAAAGGTGCTTCACAAATATTGGTGACTAACCAGTACAGTCTCGATCTGAGAGGCTACAGAGTTAAGCAAGGAGGAGCAGGGGTACAAATCTCAGACAGCCCAAATGCAGCTACCTCCTCCCTGTTACAGTGGACGTTGAACAAAGAAGCCATCTCACATCGAATGACCTTGCAATGGCCAGTAATTGTTACCCACCCTTAGACCATAAGAACGAATCTACTGCTGCTGATTTCTATTTTAAGTGCAGTGGAATGCTGCAGTCATGCTGATACCACTCTGCAGACACTGTTGGCAAGTGATAGCATAACATTTAATGACAATTACTGCATGTATAGAAATGATACTGGCCACTGGGAAGCAGTTGTTGTAAGAATGTTGCTCCTGCTCTCACACTTGCTCTAAAGCCTATTAGAAACTGTGTTTTCCCATTTTTATCCTGACATTTGTGTAATTTTAGCTTCTACATTTTGGCAAATACCACCATATATTTTTGGCTCACCCCTAAGTTATCTGAAGCAGAGCAGTGTGATTCCAGGCAGAAGAAAGCAGAATTGTCTCAGAATAACAAGCAGAATTTTTTTTAAAGCAGTGCAAATGGTTCATACATTATTTTTGCATGAATCAGACATTTATTTTCTAAAGGGAGACAGGGTGGGGGGAGGAGGGCAAAATCTTGTATTGAAGTCCTCTCATAGTTCGTTGTTGAATATCAACTTCTAGCGACAAGCCAGTGTATGCTGGACTTTTTGGTTATTGTGCTTTTGGAGTTTAGCTGTTTTGAGTCATGAGGGTGTGTTACCTCACCCCAATTACAGAACTCCAGTAGAAATGGTAAAAACAGGCAGAATGAAGGAAGAAAGGGGAACTTTTCTAGTGTTCATGGGACATTCACATGAGCTGCATGGGCAGGATGAAATCATGCAATTGCCAAGAAACAAAAGCAAGTAGAAAAGGAACAACTATGAAATAAAAGAAGTCCTACAAATGCTAGAAGGTGGAGACTGACTTGCTTTCATGCTGTGACCTTTCTTTTTGTTGTACTTTCAACCGTAGAACTCTACAGACAAGATGGCACCAACTAAACCTAGAAAATGAATAACTGCCAAGATAATTCAAAGAATAATGAGGTTGCAACAACTGCAAAAATACAAAGAAAACTGATGTCTGTTATCTCTTCACAGAGCTCAGCGAGAAGGAATCAAATGCTTAGTCTTTAAAATGAATGGGTTTAAAACCTAAGATCACAGCTCGGCTTATCAGGACATGCTGATGTACAGGATTATGCAGAAGTCATGTGGTTGAGTCTTTGCTTATGTTTAATTTTGTGAAATTTGTTCTGCTGCACATTGTATCACTTTTATACTGAAGTGAGAAAACTTGCTGTTTGCAGAGGACCAGTTGAATTAGACTTCTAAAGCGGAGGGAATGTCAGTAATAAGTCCAGCTTTCTAATAAGATCACTCTTGGGACTCAGTTGTGATTTGGACTGAAAGACTGCAGGAGTAAGAAAAATTAGGAAATCTCCTCATTATGCTGTGTGTTTTAAAGCAGGCCTTGGACCCTGATTGCTGGGAGAGGACTTCTTACAGCAGATGTGCAAGGTCAGGGCATGGGTGTAGGCTTGGCCCTCTCCCAACCTCTGGCCATCACGGCCGACCCTACAAAGGTCAAGAACCACCAGTACATGTTTAATTTAAAGGGCCACCCTTACAAGAAGAAAAAGAGCAGTTCATGCCAGTGGCATCTCAGAGAAATATCCCCTTTGCATGTATCCCTGGGAACTGCAGCACACTATTTCTGCAACCCTAGCTGTCACAATGTGGTTCTAATGGTTTTGTTCTGTCCCTGACTAAATATTGATGAAGATCAATCCCAACCTGTATTGCTTTGTTTTCTACTCCCAGTTTTATTTGGAGCCTCATGATACTGACACTCATTCCAGATGCTGGTATTGTGGCGTCGCATGAGAACATTTGCTTTCATTTCCAGCACATAGTCTACATAGTCCATAGGCTGCATCAAATGTTGTGCCATTAAGGGTGTGGATCACAAACATGAAGTATCTTAAGGGCAGCCTGTCAGAACCATCTCTTGCAACATAAACACTTCTGGAATGACCCTGTTTCTCTCTTCTTAGGGAACTCTTCAAAACATGTGCCCAGCTGCTGAAGCAGACAGGAATCTGTCTTTTTATCTGTGCTTTGAGATTCCGTTTCCTAGCATCCTAGCAAACTCAGTACCTACCAGGCAGAATTATGTGAAATGGGTGTGTGATCAGCAGCAATGGTGCTACAGGAGCCATGGATGGAAGGCAAGGGGCTGTTGTGATGAAGTACATGCTTGAGCAGCCCGTTTGGGTTAAGATTTACTTTAACAATAGCCTTTGTTCCTCACTAACATGCTTGTAGTTTTGAGCCCTTATGCATGTTACAACACAGAAAAATCTGTTGAGCTGAGTGCTTGTAGGAGGCAAAGGAAGAGGAGTTGTCTGAAAAAGTAATTTTAAAATGTCAAAAATAAGATATCAATGCAATGAGCTCAATCATATTACTAACAGACTGACAAAAGCCCTTGTAATTTTCACACTGATATCACTGATTTTGTGGGCTCAACTTATAATTTTCAGGTTTTTTAAAGCTGACAGTATTTATTCTTTCATTATATACCCTGAGATTTACTCCCCTGTATGCTTTTACAAGAACAAATCCAATACACTGAATACAGTATCAAGCTTTTAAATATGGAGTAGAAAAGAAAAAGAGGAGTTAGTGAAGTATCAACTCCTCATTAACCACTTGACTATCGCTCTTCACCAGCCTAAAATTTGATTGTTTCTTCTGCAGGGTCATGACTGGACCAGGGATGGGGAAATGGCACTAGCCCATCAAGCAAGTCCCAGACATGCCTGCTGTTAGACCAACACTGCTTTGATTCCGAGCTGATGGTTAGAAGCAGCAATAACAACAAACACACACAAAAAAATGGACTGGTCTATCCATACTGTCAGTCAGCAGTTTATGAGCACCATACTTTCCCTCAATCTTCTTACCCCTTACTGTATTACAGCTTCACTCCAGTGGCTTAGTATGTCCAGTGTTTTAAAATATGGTCACAAAAAAAAAATTACTATTTAACGAGTTACAGCCTGAACCATGTAATCCATGGATAGCCATATGTCTGGGGAGATGACAGGTTTAAGTGATGACTTTTGTTGCATGTGTACACCATTCCTTGGGAACCTATCGCTTTGATTTAAAAGGTACGGTGTACTTGGCTTGTTCCTCCCAACATGTGCTAATGTTCTGTGTTTTTTGCTGTAATAGATTACTTAGCAATTCATACTAATGTTTTGGAGGCAAATTGCTTTCCCATGTTTTATATTATGAACACTTGTTTGTGTCTGGCTTTGTGAGAAATTGTGTGCTTTCAACTGCCAATTAAAACCATGCTAATGGAAGGCACGCTACACTTCACAGATGTGCAGTGCTATTGCAGGATCGGTCCCCTGGTGTAGACAGTGTGGATACTCTCTGCATGTGGAGCTAATACCAATGACTCATTAGAGGCACTGCACCAGATTGTCAGAGCACATAGGAGTAGCAATTCTTTTTGTCAGGAACCACAGTGAAAAGATATTTGTTTGTTTGTTTGTTTGTTTATTTATTTATTTGGCTGTGCACAGCCTAATTCACATCTCTTAGTAACAGCATATAAAATGTTTAGGTCTCAGCTTTTCTAGTGATCATAAAATATGTGTTTAAAACTCTGGAATGTACTCATAAGACATCGTCTTCCTCATTCACTACTTATTTTTAATGTCCTCATATTGCTGGAATAGTGTATTTTACTATTCATTAACGTGTTATCTTTTGGTAATGTTTAAGTAAAGTTTTGAACTCCCTGTCATTGCTGTGTATGCATGTGTTTGTGTGGAAGCTTCTCAGTGTTTGATGTGGCCATGAACAGGACTCTATTTGCTTTCTGACATGGTCAAAACATCTCCCTCCCTGCCTCATTCCAGGTAATGGTTGTGCTAGGCTACATATCTGCAGCCAGCTGAAGTGTGTATCCGAAAAGCAAGGCCTTTGTGCCTGCTCAAAGCCTTTATATATAATGCTCACTGTTCACCTAAGTAAAATATATTGCTGCTAGTTATTTCCTATCCATTGCACATTTAAAGGAGAGAGTTAAACTCAGACCCAAGAGTAGATACAATTCCAAGTTACTCCATGTATTGATGGTTTCTGTCCCAGGCTGCTCTGGATCCAGTAATTAAGAGGCAAGTACTCAAGAAAAAAGCACTGTGCAATGACTTAGTTAAGTAATTTGGAAATAGCTCCATGCACCATTTTCTCTCATCTTGTAGGTTGTTATTAGGGAGAGGACACTGATGCCCCACCTACCTAAATCCTCTTTTCAGGCAGCTGTAGAGACTGATAAAGTCTCCCCTGAGCCTTGTTTCCCCCAGCCTAAGCACACCCAGTTCCCTCTGCTGCTCCCCGTAAGACCTGTGCCCCAAGCTCCTTCACCAGTTCCATTGACCTCCTCTGGACATGCTCCAGCCCTTCAACACCCTTTTTAAAGTGAGAGGCCCAGAACTAGACACAGGATTCAAGGTGTGGCCTCACCAGTGCTGCATACAGGGGGACTATCCTTACCCTGGTCCTACTGACCACACTATTGGTGACATAGCCCAGAATGCCATTGTCTTTCTTGGCCACCTGGGCACAGGCTGGCTCATGTTCAGCTCTCTGTCAACCAACACTCCCAGGTCCTTTTCTGTGGAGTGGCTTTCTGGGAACTCTTCCCCAATTCTATGTGTTCCAACTCTCATCCCCATGAAACAATGAGTCTTATTTGGGTTCTTAGTTCCAATCAAGAAACCTAAGAGCTACCTGGGGAAGCAGCTAGCTCTTTTGAAAACAAAGTCATAATCTGAATTGCTTATTGCTAGATCGTGCTTTTAGCCCACAAGCTGAAAGATAAAATGAAAAAAAAAGCAAAACAACAGCTGGCAGGTACAAACCTTTGCAAAAGTAATAGATAAACATGTAGCAGTTTACAAAAAAAAAAAAAGACATTGAGGATGACTTTGCCATGCTTCATAAATAAAAGAATGTCAAAAACTCAAAAGAGTAGTAAATAAAATTATTAGAAATGGATGACAATTTATCCATTATGGTCTAAGTATCCCCATCTGTTACTTTTTACATGAAAGCAAGCTTGACTTTAATGTAAGTAAATAAATATGCACAGAAATGATGTTGGCTATGCACTGCCACAATGTAACCACTCAGCAGATTCTTGAATTGATTTTTAATGCATAGATATTTTATAGATCATTCTTATCCTGTATTAAAATATCCCACCTTTATCCTCCAAGAAGTTTAAAGCATGATTGAATACTTTTCCATGAAACCATTTGTCATTCTATTCTGCAGCAACTAACTCTAATCCCTGTTTCTAGCTAGGGTTAGCAGTTGTATTGAACAGAGTTACTGAAATTTCATAAGAAAAGCTAGCTTGGAAATATTTCTGTACTGTTCTTAAGAAACTTCCATCTTAATTTTGAACGTTCAAGAAATGTTGGAGTTTTATCTATGTTAACAATTATTGAAAGTTTTTGCTTATGAAACAAAAGATTCAAATTACTGGAAAAATTTTCCCCCTCATTTTGGGAAGTGTTGCCAAATGAATTTTGAATTTTAGGTAAATCATCTCATACTATTCTTCTGCCAGTTCCAGAAGGAGTTTCAGAAGGAGTCTTGGTTCTGGTAGTAAGCTCTAAATATATATATGTTAAATATACACAGACTCCCTGCTGCCATCACACATCATGTGGTTTATCCAAATCTCAAACTGACAAGCAGTAGTACGCACCTTCATATTACATTCCATTTAATGGGCGCCAGTGAACTGGACACTGTTGTGTCTGTGTCTGCTGTGGCTTTAACTCCCACAGATTGAAGTAAACAATACCCAAGGCAAAGTCTGCAGAGACTGAGCTTCCATCCAGTCTTCTTTAATCTTCAGCCAGTTGGACAGCTTGGGAGTACTTCAAGAATCCATACTGTATGTGAAAGGGAATTCCATATCCTTGGGTTGTTTTTTCTTTTTTCCCCCTCAGTCATCACACTCTAGTCTTTGGGACACCATCCCTTTTTACTTTTTGTGTTTGTATATCTGCAGGTTTCATCAATCATTGGCACTTATATCATATGTTTCCACACTGGGAGAATGTATGGTGAGAACTCAATATTCAGTACAAACGGACTTCAATTAATTTGTGAATACTATGAAAGGCTAAGCTTTAGCCCCCTCTGATTACTACAGGGCTGCATAGCAAGCCGTCATTCTATCTTTTTTTCCAGTTCAGTTGCATCCCAGTGGTTGAATGCATGATCTGCTCATGCACACAAAACTTGCCAGAGGCAAAACCTCTCCCAGCCCAGTGACTCTTTTGTCCTGTATGTTTAAGGACTTGCAATGTCTTTGATAGGGTCTTTTTTAAGGTTTCATCCCAAAAAATTACTTATCTAACTGATATTATATAACTACAAAATATGAATAGCACACATGTGAGTAGAATGGCTTCTCGACCATAATATAGCTCCATATTTTGGCTTGCAAATGTGTGTGAATGTATCCTTGATCTGTGGGTGGCATTCTGTATCCAAATGTGCAGTACAAATATTATTTATCCTTTCAGTCAAGTCATTTATGACTATCTGACTTTAAAGAAAAGCCAGCAAGATTCCAGTTTAAAAACATAATATTCATAACTTCCTCTACCCACCCCCCCCACCCCCGCCACCACAAATCACATTTCATGTTGCCAGACTCTCATTCAAATAGATTGTTTTGCGAGTTCTAAACACCTAACAGTTAATTTGTATTACATTCAGAGTACAAAACAATATATACAAAGAACTCTGTCTGGTGTCTGCCAGGCAACTGAAGAATTGGAATTCTTTATAAAGTTGAAGAGAAAAGAATTCGCAAATAACATTTAATAAATTATTGGCTGGTTCTATTAACCCTTTATATGTTGGTTGTTTAAACTAGTTAAGCAAATGGTTCATATAGTTTCCTCTACAAGGTATTGTATTTTCTGTCATGAAGTTTGGTGTCTGCAAATTATTCTGCAATTTTCAGACTGTTTAATGTATTAAAGAGGCTATTTAAAGTCATGAAGTGACTGACAGGCATCTACCTCCTGTAAAACAAACCTGCATTTCCTAAGGAAGTGGGTGACCAACAGCCAGAGCAGCTGGGGAGACAGGATGGAGCAACTGGGTCAGGGCATGGGTGGGAGGCTGCAAGGAAGGTTCTGGAGGAAGCCCTGTCTGCTGGTGACTCACCGCTCAGCATTCACCTCACAGAGACACTGATGAATGAGTGCCAGAGTAGTGTTAAAGCACACAGCGTAGGGCTAGAGGCATCATGCTCACGTCATGGAAAACTGGATCCTGACCAGTAACCATTCATATGTAGCCCTTGCTTTTTTTCAGGAAAATAAGTGTCCTGATTTTGCTACATTTCATGTATTTACATTTTTCTATCTAAAATCAGACTGTCCAAAACCACTTCTTTGGGCTGTGAAACAACATTCAAGGTTTGGGGTAGTGGTGTCTAAGGAGTCAGTGGAATTGCACATTTGTGCTTGACCTTTTCATCTGGACCCTTCCGAAGACCCAGTGGGCCTGAGCTCAGCACTGTAGTTGCACAGGCACACTCACTTTTGCAAATCATGTAGTGGTAATCTACTCAAAGGTATACATGGATTAGATATAGGTGCAGCTTAGATAGATAGATAGATGATAGATAGATAGATAGATAGATAGATAGATAGATAGATAGATAGATAGATACACAGATGCAGAGAGATATAAAGTTGATAGAGATAGAAGTAGAATTAGAGACAGAGGCACAAGCAGATGCATGCACTGATACACAAGCATGGCCAAAATTCAGAGGTGGGTTACTGTGGCCATTGCTCCTGGCTCTGTAGCAGGTACACAGACATGCCGTGTGTCTGCTTAATACCAGAGCTGTTACAGCAATGAGAATCAGACCTTAAGGTTTATTAAAAACATTTACAAAAGTGCATGAATAAAATCTAAAAGTCTGCAGCCAATTAATAAAGCTGTGGCTCTGTTATTACTGCGCTGTACACAAGAGACATTTCACAGTAATATAAGCAACAAAATTTGAATTCTTCTGCTCCAAAAATTTAGGGCTTTGACTAACTAGGAACCTTCAGAAACCGCTGATAATATGGGCTTCACGGCATGATGTAGACCTTTCCTGGCTATGTCTTGCAGAGTGGAGCTGGTGCACAATATACCCCTTTCTGCAACACCATAATTTGCTCTTCGAAAATTTCTTTTTATAGAGTTATTAAAGTTTTCAAATGTAATTATTTTTGACATAAATTTCTCAACATAAACACATCAGGTATGTTTCTTCATTTAAAAATGTCTGAAAGACTTGTGTTAATGTGCCTTCTCTTTCGTAGAATTAGACTTTGGCCCATTATTGGTTACCTCTAGGGAAATCCATTGTCCTCAGTTCAGAAGTATTTTCATTGGGAATGGGTGTAATTTTGAAAGTTTTCCAAGTAAGGAATTTCCAGAAATACACAGAGTTTTGGCAATTCATGACTATATTTTTTTTTCTTTAAGAAGAGAAAACTGAAGAGGGGTTAAAACATTCTTGGGACAATGCACAGGACAAATCCGGTAGCTTACCATGCACGAGTTTATGAGTTCATATCCTTGGTCAACTGTCAGTAAAGCTCAGACAGCATGTCAATATTGATTAAGAAAATAACATTTTATGGCTGTAAATAAAGTTGACATTGTATCTGAACAATGAAATTGGCTAGTTGATGCCAAATACACTTGTTCACGGGTGTTTAATTTTAACTGATATGTGTATGTATGATTTACTGCTTCACACAATTATCTTTTGTAACTTAAGGCATCCTGCTTTATCTGATTATCTGGTAGCAGTAATAATTTATTTCCTGAGGTATTGGAACACAACACAGGCTGTTCCTGCATTGGATTAATGTGTAAAATATACACACCCTGATCAATTCTGCCTTGCAAGTGTGGCCATAAGGGTCAAAGCAGAGCCTGTGACAGGAGCTCATCACACACAAGTGTTCTTTCCATTCCATGATTGTCCTGCTGTTGCAATCAGGATCTGCTTCAAGAGGCTTTGTTCTCCTTTTACAAGGGCTAAATCCTTGTTATCTCAGTGACTGACTAATTCCTACCTGCATTTGCTAAACTTGTAAGGACTCTAACTGATGGACCACAGTTCTGACTGGTGACAGGAAGGGGCCACTACATCTACACGCTATGTCTGTATTTTATTCAGGCTCTATAAAATCTTTTTTTTCCAATGCTGTCCTAGCCTGAACTGAGATGACTGTGTTAGCATGCAATCCCTGACTCAGAAGCACAGCAGTTTTAATAGATTTGGCAGAGGAAAACTAAGACAGGAAACAGAAGTGTGAAGAGACTTGCCCAGCAGACAAGCTACAGCTCATATCCAGACTCCTTGACAGGTAAGGGGACATGATCTTTAGATTGCTATTCTTTGGATACAGGATGATGCAACACTCCTGAAAGGCTCCCAGACAGCAAGAAACTCACTTGGCAATGTTGTCGTATAGGAAGGAGGTGCTTGCCAACAGTGGCACCATGATGTAGCCTATCCAAGGGACAGGGTGGGGCACAGCAGAGGCTGCGGCAATTAGGACAGGGAAGGTGACTTGGCACTTCTACCTGCAGTGGTTGGATTACCATGGCTCTCCTGCCTTCCCTTTCCCCTGGTATCTTTTCCTCTGAACCCACACTCCTTTCACCTTTCCTAAATCCAAGTGGTGTTTAGGAATCATGGCTGTGTAGCACCCTTTCTCCTTCCTTTCTTCTCTCACTTCCTTCTTTATCCTATGGGCTGCATAGCAAGCTCAGGCAGAAGAAAACTTGTAGTAAGGGACAGTATTGAAGGGTTGGTGGTAGGCCACAAGGTAAGGAAGAGGCCATGCAAAGAAGAAGGCTGAGACCAAAAGATCTGTGCTCCAGATTCAAGGAGAAATAAAGAATAAATCTGAGAAAAAGAGAGCTTTCCTACAACCCACATTCCCGCATGCCTCTGTGAACCACAGCTCTCTCCTCAGTGTCCTCATTCCCATCCATCTCCTCCTTGGGCCACCAACAGAAACCTGAGTGTCTTCATGCAACTGAGAAGCCTCGCCTCCAGTCATCCCTACTGATTTCGTAATTTCTGTTTGACAGACATACACATATAAAAATATTATGAATAGGACTGTGTCATTTCCATCCTGCTCCTTCACCTCTAAGCCAATTTTATTTACTATGACATGCAGCCATGAGGTTTATATTTTCCCCATAGTCCTTCTTGCCCATAAAACTTGCACAAACTGTACAAGAATATAGAAGCTGGGTATTAACCTTTAAATGGACTGTAAGTCCTTTGGTTACCCTTGTCCTTGTCTATAATTAAGAAGTTTTCAGAAAAATTCCAGGGAACCAATTTATTGAAGTACCTCTGCTGAGGCTAGAGCTGTTCCATTTTTTATTGTGTCACTGTGTAGAGAATAAGTTAGACAATATGCTTACAGAAATTGCTGCTGATACCTTCCTGTACTTGTTAAAGACATAGACTTGCAAAGACATTTTGTTTCAGTGTTATTTCAGAAAATTCACTATAGTTTTTGTATGTAACATTTCTGAAACACATGCAACCTCAATTTTCTTCACCCAGAGTCAGCAAGAAATGCAATCCCCTGTCCCACCTGGAAGTGATCTCTCTTTTTGGTCCAAGAATTGTAGTATGTCCAGCTAAGCTGGTAATTATGATTGTTAGTTTTTCCATGATTTCTTAAGATCTTATTTTAATAGAAGGCAATCACAAAACAATATTAAACATGCCAGTGTTAATTATGCTTATTCTTTAGACAATTGTGCTGTCACTGAACTGATGTGTTAGAAAAAATTTGAGGATCTTTGACAAGCAGAGTGTCATACACAAACATATGTGGGCACTCAATACTGAAAGAAATAATGCCAGATGTGTATTTGCACAATAGTATGATTCATGATTACTGAAATCTGTGTGATGGGAAAAATTTAGTTCTTTTTTAACCACTTTGATATTATTTTCTATTGAAACACTGCCCTTTTTCACTACTTTACAAAGAGAACCTTTCTATTTCCCCTTTCTTAGTTCTTTCTTTTCTCTCAGGTAGAAAGTGTCATGTCCTGGATGCCACTACTCCAGCTGGAAAACATTCTTCAGGCATAATGGGACTCTGGGATTCCCCTCAGATGTCAACTGCCAGCCTGTACATTTTGAAAGTCAATAATTTTATTGGCTTTAGTAAATAAAAGTATTAGGTATTAAGTCAACTCACATTTTTTCAGTCAAATGTCACAAGTTATTCACTCACATGAGTAGGGATCTGTGCTTGTAACCCTTTGTGTGCCCTCAAGCAAACTTTGCTGTCAAAATAGTTGCTTCCATAAAATTATTTGTATCATTATATTGTATATCTGCAGAAATGTGAAATCATGTACTTTTGGATTATTTCTATTCTAGTAAAATACAAGAAGAATTTTCTCCTAAGAAAATGTCCTTCACAGGGAAGAAGGCTTTACATTCAGATTATGAAACCCTCCAATACACTCCAGCACGATTACTCCTGTCTGAAGGACCTGTTCAGGGTACAGTGGGATTTCTGTGATTGCTGCTTGCAAAGGGCATTGCACAGATGCACATTTTCACAGCTAACTAGGCTCCCACATAGCCAAATCCTCATGCAGGGAATAATGGACAATGTCCCAGCCTCATGCTGTGGCACAGACCTTGTAGACTTTGTCAACATCACTCCATCTTCTGCACAGCTGCAGTCATCTCCTCTGTCCACTGCCTTGCTCTGTATTTGTGAGAGGTCCATGCTGTTGGTGGAAGATAAGCAAAAGGAAGCATCTTCTGGGAGAGAGGATGGACACAACACTAGCTCTCTTAATAGCAATATGATATCCCAACAAGAAACACTGGTGAGAACATTCCTGCCTTCACTATGATATTGGGCATTTCCAGGCTTTGTGTCAGAGGCTTTTGTTCCATGCCGTACTTTGTTCCATGAGCACCTAAGAGATGAAGGATATTTCTCTGGCAGATTTTCCATACAGAAATAGATGCTGTTCTCAGTCACATGCCCACCCTTCCCCTTAGAGATGATGATAAGACACATATATTTTTGCACATAGTAATTTTCACTCTTTTGTTAGTTCACTGTATTTCCTGGCAGGTGTCTTGCTTTCCACTTGTTTAGGCTTGTTTTGTTTTATAGCTGTTCCTATTTAAATTAATATCTCCATGGAGATATTCAAAATCTGATCAGACGTGTGCCTGAGCCACCTGTTCCAGCTGAGCCCTGATGGTTGGATGACCTAGGAAGTTTCTTCCAGCCACAGTAATTCTGTAGTTCTGTGAAACAGAAGCCAAAACAAATTTTCCTATCATCCATAAATGAAATTTATATTTACTGCATTTCAGAGAATTCTTATAACTGACTTAGAGGAAAATAGAAAACAGCATTTAGCACTTGCCTGAAGATTTGCAATCTCCCACAAGCACTTAATGACACAGGCCAGACTGACATATTTCAGATCATGTATGTTGAAGAATATTAAAGATTTTCTTGGCATACAGCTCTGCTTCTTAATTTCCCCCCTCACTTCTGCTCTTTGACTGAGTAAAACAGAAACTGTCTTACCAGCATGCTTAACACCATAGAATCACGTGAACAACCTTTCTTACTGTTGTTAGATGGAGTCTCCTCATCTTTTCATCTTCCCATAAAAATAAGTGACCTGATTCAGAATCAGCACAGTTCTTAGGTAAAGCAACCTTTCCTCAAGTATGGAGATCCAATACACAATAATTACTGAAACTGAAGGAGCAGCCTAACTATGTTACCAATGAACAAAGGACCTTTGAGTGAGGCTTGGTGCACATGCCTGGTAAAACAGGCATCATGCACTGCCTGCCTTGGGGTTGAGGAGGAATTTCACCTCTTTTACAGGGACATCTCAATTAAGTGTTTTGCAATGTATTTGGTAGAGACAAAGGATAAATTGTGACCTCTTCAATGCTGCTCAAAATCTCCTGTCTCAAGCTACCACTTGAATAGAAAGAAAACCTCAGAATTCTGCATGAACCACTGTAAGAAACAATTGAAAGAAAGCTGAGCAGATTTTAGCACAGTTAATGTTTTCCAGAGAGCCTATTTTTTTTTCTGCTCAGAATGGGTTTTATTGTGCTAAGTAACCTATCCCGTCACCTGCCATTTCTCACCTCAGCACCACTAGCATGAATACCTGAGTATCAATACTTACTTAGACTTTTAGAAAAGGGGAACCTGGGGTTGCATATCATTCTGCCTGGCATTCAAATTGTATGCAATGCATCCTTTGGAATGTTTGCTGAAATGCACGCAAGTATCTGGAGACTTGAAGCCTAGGGTGCTATTGTCCAAGCATTGTAGTATGGAGTTAAATGCCTCTTTGTTTAGCTATTGGTTTCTTCTCAGCTGCTGTAAGAACATCTGTTACAGGCTGCAAGCCACTTCAGCATACAGAAATAGCCTTCCACCTCCCTGTCTTCCCAGCTCTGCTTATTACTTACTTCTGGAAAAAATGAAGCATTAATTCTTTACTTTATAGGGGTGAACAAAGAAATGCCATAGGTGCTTTCAAAAGACAGGAAAAGACAGTGCTGCAGAGAACATATTGTCCAAGAAATAAACAGAATTGTGAGAGGAAAAATTATAACATGACAGCAGAGTGGTAAGAGTAAGCACACTCCTTATTAGTTAGGATATTATTTGTGGTTAATTAAAGAGATGTCACAAAGCTCCTTTCCTGTTATGGGACAAACTTTAAGGTTCTGGTTGGCTGTGTTATGAAAATCAGATTAGAAAGGTGGTCTTGCAATAATTTACTCAGCATTATTTTCCCCAAAAGAGCAGAAGTCAGAAAGCAGAAATCAGATAGTCAAACAAAAGAACTAGACAATTTCATTTAAGCCATTGGCTAGTTAGATTTTTATTCAGGAAAAAAAAAAGAATAAATTATGAAAATAGTTTAAAAGTAGAATTTTGAGTAACAGTGTCCAATCATATTAGACAATTAGATGCTGGAAACTTTAATGTTATGGTGGAGACAGTTTCTGCCACAAAATTTAACAATTAAACTATTGAGCAAACAAAAAGAATAGTTACATCACAGATGTAGTTCTCGCTTAGGAAAATGTGACAGGTCTTACCGGACTGGGAGCTGACACACCTGCTGTTTGTGAACCTGCCTACGAAATTTTAATATGAGTGATGGAGAATCCAAGTCACTCCATCAATGTACAATTAAAATCAGGATGAACTCTCTTGCCTTTTGACCCACTGCCTTTCCTGCATTTACTTTGGCTACTCTTGAGTGCTAGTTTTCTTTCTTGATTTTTGTACTACAGCAAATACACCTCAACTTTCAGACAAGTTTTTACCAGCTGTACTGAAAGCTATTGTCCTAAGTAAGTACTGGAGAACTGTCTCAGATAATAAAATTTCTTAATATACGTCCAGTGTACAGAATTACTCTTCTGTCATTTATTGCTAGCACTCTGTTATATTTAACTTCTAAAAAAGTGCTAAGCCCTAGTCATAACGTGCTTGACTAGGATCTAATGTATTCTTGTTTTCAGACATATTCAAATATAGAAAGTTTCAAGAAAGTTTAATGTGCATACATATCTCCAAACAATTTCTGCAACTGTACCTGATGCCTTCCATAAACTTCACTTCAATGTAAAATTTTCTTTGAATATAAGTGATTTTCTCATCCTGTTTTTTAATTAGTCAGCACAAAACTCCCTGGAAAGTTAATAGATGGTGCTATCTGTGAAATCAGTGTTTAACTTTTATCATGATAATATTTACTCCTGTCAACTTAAAGAGTTAATGTAATTTCTTGAAAATCATTTAAGAAAAATGTGATAAAACATGGGAATGTCTGACAGTAGAAATGTGAGATTTGCTCAAATGCAAATCAAAATGTATCAGAAAACAGCCACTGAAACATTTTTCCAATTGCCTGTAAAAGGAGAACTCTAAAGACCTACAGCAGGAATATAGATGCATGCTCTGGGGACATTTCTGGCTTTCAGATTCCTGCTTTTTTGCTGCCAAAGACCAAAGCCAAACAGATTGCTGAGGCTTTAAGACACATTTTCATCAGTAAAATATCTTATAAAATAGATCCCAAAAACATTGAATGACTGCCAAAATGTCAATTTATTTTTTTATGTCCTCATTGAACAATGAAATATTTATGTTAATAAAGGCATGCTATAATAAATTAGTATTATGGAAACCACCATTCACAGTTTTTAATTAACAGTAGGTCCTGCAATTAAAAATGAAGACACTCTATGTTCATTCTTCTTTAAGTTGTCTTGTCAGATCACAATGCTCTGCAAAAAAATTTTTTGCAAATATATGTCAGCAAGAACATATGAAACCTTGTTCTGATTCTGTTTTTTCAAAAATTATTTATAAGTAATCTGTGTTACCCTGTTTCAAGATCAGGGTCCAATCTAGTGCTGCTAACACTATATTTGCAACTAATCTCAGTTTAGGAAAGATTCTTGGCCTATGTAGAATTTTCACTTCCAGACTTTAAAAGTATATGTTGTGGCACTAACTCAAGCAGTTCCTTCACACCCAAAAGCATTGTTAGTTCACAGAAACAGTGTAAAGTCTAAATGCTAGCGTTGTTAAACTTCCTTGCATACAAAAGCTGCAAGTTATCACTCTAACATTAAGAAGTGCTCATTTCCAGAGTCAGTGAGTTTAACGTAAGTTTAACACATGGAGAAGCTTTTATTCTGTAGTTCAGAGACCTAAGTGGTATTGTGTTACCACTCCTGAGTGGGCAATTGGAGTTGAGGCAAGGGCTGGCACTGAAGCTGACTTTTAGAGCAAGCAGTGCTCCAGATTACTATTTCCTATTTTGGACTTAAATTTGATCCATTTGTAGCTGATGTTGGATATGACAGATAATATTCTGGATATCTAATTTATATTTGATTATTTAAGGTGAGATTTTCCAAATGGTCTCAGTGCTGAAATAACCCCTCTCCCATTGAAGTCACTGCCAAAGTAGAAGTTGAAAAAAATCCCATCATTACCAGCCATTGAAATATCTTTTGAAGAAACAGGAAGCCAGGTATAATTTTTATGCTGGTTCCACAGACAATGTACTGAATTTTAAAATATTCTTTATGAGCTTGGACTCCTCACATGGCTCTCTGTTGAATTCAGCACACAATAGGAGGTGCAAAATACATGTTTTCAACTAGATGCCTGGGATGGTTGTTCCTACCTTCTCCTTGTCTAGATACAGAGGATCTGGAATGGTGTCAAGCATCCCATTAATAAGGAAGACTGCTACTACAAAAAGAAAAAGAGTCTGATGCAAGCTGACAGGCAAGTAAGAAGGGATTGTGACAGAAGAAATAAGCAAGGAGAAAGTGAAAAGGAGGCTCTTGCATAGATCTGAGCAGATACATATTTTTCCTGAAAAGGAAGGTTATTTGAATTTGGTCTAGCCTCCCTTTCATACGTTTTTCTCTCATGTGATATCAGAAGCAATATTTTTTTGATCTTTAAATGCTGTGATTTCAGTAAAGCTATTAAAAAAATAAGGGCCTCCTTTGAAAGGGACGAAGAGAAATGTGTGCTATAAAGATGAGGAGAGCCAGATGTCACTTGTTAAACATATGGGTTGAGAAGAGTGAAAGGCAGATCTGAATGCTTAGAGAAGCGTTGGGCTATTCACTCCTCTGGCATGACACACTCTATCTTGTAAATAATTGCTAAGTGTCCTCACACTCACACAGCTCATGGATTCCACAAGGGTGAGAGCATAAGACAGCCTTGCAGACACACTTTTGAGGTAACTCTAATTTGAACTAGGAAGCTATCCAGTTTTGATGTCAGGAATTTTTAGTAATACCCACAGCACTTGGATAAGCGTTTCCCATGGTGAGTTGGCCTCACCAAGAAAAACAAGTGTCCTATATTGAGTCAAATAAGGCCAGCATAGAGCATCGGTATTAGAATTTGTTTTTCTTTCTTTGCCAAACTTAGAACCTTAACACAGTCAAGTCTATGGGGCACCAGATCACCTTCCAATCATGAGTGGTAGCTGAAATCAGCATTGGGCATTGGACCCTTCTCCTTAGGAACTTATGCTAAAGGGGTAGTTTATTACAATATCAGAGCACATTTGACAACAGGACTTTATGGACTAGGTGTTCTGCCCCTTCCTTGCCCGACCGCTCCACAGCAGATTGCTACATGAGTGTTACCAGAGAGGAGCTCTGCTTGCTGAAGCCAACCCTGGCCCTGGCCCTGGCTCTTCCCTGACTCCACACAGGGCTAGGGAAACAGTGGTGAGGCATCTGCCAGTTTTCTGCAAACATAGAGCTTTCCTGGCAGGGGATATGCCCTACAAGCAGTTTCCGGGCAGATCACATTGGCATTGTGCTGTGTGAGTGATGCAAGATAAACCTGGCCAGCTAGAGGATCTGTTCCAGTGGATTTTAAGAGCAGTGCATCAAAAGTCACATTATTACAGTAAAACCACACTGGTCAATGACACAGTGGGTACAGCTACAATGATTTACAGCAAGCTGAGAGTCTAATCCATTGAATCAATGTATTTAACTGGCATAGCTGTGAGTATGGCAATCATATATGTGGATTTGTGTACCGACATATGCTCACCGATTTACAAGATTCGTGTACCGACATATGCTCACCGATTTACAAGATTCAGACCTGCTTGTGAACAAAGTGCTGCTCCCTGCAACACCTTATACATCAGATACTCAAACGTGATAATGATGGGAACAGATGTGGAAATATATAGATAGACCTGGAAGCTTGTCAGAGGATTGACTCTCTTAGTGCCATGCTGGAAAGGAAAAAAAAAATAAAAAGAGACAGAAAATATCCTTGCTTAAAAGAAACCACAACTTTTTCTAAATTTATTGTTCGTATTCTCATTCTTTATGCAGGCTTTAAAAATGAACAAATGCTGTAGGAACACAAAGCTCTCACTGTCTGCTGAAATGGCAAAGTCAGTTGCAGCCAAAGTAAAATTTCAAGATTTCCACTTTGAAGTGGAACTTGGAGTTATTAGGCTGGGCATGCCCTGATACATAGCACACAGCAACATACCTTCGTTGAATCATAGAAGCTAGAGA
This sequence comes from Pithys albifrons albifrons, assembly GCF_047495875.1. Classification (NCBI taxonomy): domain Eukaryota; kingdom Metazoa; phylum Chordata; class Aves; order Passeriformes; family Thamnophilidae; genus Pithys; species Pithys albifrons. The sequence continues at coordinate 97,424,479 of NC_092459.1, forward strand.
TGGAAAAGACCTATTAGGTCATCTTTTCCACCTCCCTGCCAATGTAGGATTACTCTCTGCCAATTCAGGATTATTCTCGAATGTTTTCTAGTCTAGCTTTAAATGACTCAGGCTGTGGGGCTTCCACCATTTCCCCTGGGAGGCTATTCCACAGTCTAATAGACTTTGCTGTTAGGAAAATTTTCCTGATATGCAGCCTGAATTTTACTTTGTTCCATTGCATTCTAGTTCTCCTTGTTATAAATGTATTACATTACCTTAGGTAATTTGTCTCTCTGTGTTGGTGTTTATGACCTTCAAATACTTTGAGATGGCTTCAAAATCCACCTTAGTAAGGATTTTAAGTAGCTTTATACACCACTGCTGTCATATGTAATATATGTGTAGCATCAATTAGATGATGATACTTAAAACATATTCATATTTTCACTGTCGTGCTGTGAGATTCTCCAACGAGGAACACATACTGCACTGCTTAGTAAACCCAATCTTGCCTCCTGCTGTTTGACAGCAATTGTACCCAAAATAATGGAAAAGCACCTACAGCTTGAAAAGTGCCTGAAGCTCCTTGAGCATGCAATGCCGATTTCCACCTGTGGAATCACAATACATGGTGGCTTAAATTAACACCAGTACTTTCAGTATTGCCTTTTCCAGACGTTTTCCACATGGACATTTTGGAGTGAGCAGCTGACGGGAAGGTGGGAGAGCTCTATAGGGATGGGAAGAGAGAGAGCCAGGGCAAATCTCTCTGCATGTGTGGCTCCTGAAAAGGTGAAAATGCTCTGGTTTAGATGAGCTTGGATTAAAAAAGCAACATGTATGATTAAAGCTGATAGGGCACAGTGTGGACCAGTGGCATCCTGGGGCCAAGGCACAAGAACTAGGGGGCTTTCCATGGGTCAGGGTCTTGCATCCAGGGTTGTCCCAGCACTTCTAGCTGGGGAGCAAGGCAAGAGAGGGCTGGAATGGTAGGCATCATTTACCAGTACCTACTGGGAAATGTGTCAAGATATTGCTTTCATTCAACAGCTAATCATATTTTAAAGACCTCCCCAGCTGTGCAAATGCCCACAGAGGAATGTGAAGGTCCTGCTGATTCTTAAAAAACAGAGCTCTCTAGCACCCGCTGCAGTGTGTACTTTAGTCTTAGAGACTCTGCACTTCTTTGTGTACTGACCAAAGGGTGGCTGTGTTAACTATAGCTGACCTCTTCCACTGATTTTTTCTATTTTGATGAGACCATGAAGCAAATTGTGACAAAATCTTAATCTTCACTGAAGGATGTACAGAGATTTCTTATTCTGAGAAATATTTTCAAAGTTCTTTTTTGAGAAATCTTGACTTTTAGTCTTTGTTGCTAAGGGGATCACTAGCATTCACAGGGCCAAGATGCTGAGACCCCAGACAGCATCCATTTATAATTTAAACAACCTCCCATTTTAAATTTACTGCTTGAATCAGAGTCAGATGTTTTGAGCAGAAGAACTAATTTAGTCACAAATTAATGGTAAAATTTTAATACATATTACAGTCAACAGAATTAGGAGACATATTTTACAGGGAACTTTCATAAGATTCTCTATGCTACCACAGTCTTTCAGCTTTGCTACACACACTCACACTTGAAGACTTTGGAAAATTAGAAACTTTTCAGACCAAAATTTTTATTAACAAGAAGAAGTGGAAAACCAAAGCAAAGACATTTATTTAGACATTAAGCAGAAAAATGTCCACAAGATAGTGTTGCAGAAGCAGTAAAAAAACCCCTACAAAACAAATGACAATGTTTGAGAAGTATCATAGTTCAGTGTATGAACTCGCACACATGGAATATCTGCTTTTGCTCTGTGATTACTCCTAGCTGCTCCACAGAGGTCAGTAACTCCCTGGCACCACCTCTTTGCATTTAGAAGTCTGTGTGTTCAGGGTTGATAAAACATATGTCCAGACCTTTTACATGGTTCTAGTACTTTTGGGCCATCTATCCCAAGACCTTCTGCTTCATCAGCACTATTTGATGTATAGCATAGTCAGTTTGAGAAACATATTGCCTTTCCCATATTGTAGCTTGTTAAGGACCAGGTGAGTAACAAAAAATAGTTCCCTTAAAAACTACAACTGTCTTGAGTATAATAATCTTTTGCTGTTTTTTGGATCCTGTTCCAGCTGTTTCCCTTTCTCCCACCCACAAATTGTAGTAGAGGGCATTTAGTGCATGGAATTGAAGGGTGGATAAGGCAAAGAGCCAGATCCATGTCACACCCTCCACCACTCTCTTCTCAGGCTTAACTTTATTCCCAATTCTCTGCCTCCTTTCCCCCAACAGCACAGGGAGACAGGGAATGGGGGTTACTGTCACTTCATCACATGTTGTTTGTGCTGCTGCTTCCTCCTCACAGAGAGAAGTCCTTCTCCTACACCAGTGTGGGATCCCTCACATGCAAGACAGTCCTCCATAAACTTCTTCAGTGTGAGTCATTCCCCTAGGCTGTAGTTCTTCACAAACTGCTTCATCATGAGTCCCTCATGGGGCGACAAGTCCAAACTGTAAACCTGCTCCATCACGGGCTCCTCTCTTCAGGAGTCTGCAGCTCCTGCCCGGAGCCTGCTCCAGCACGGGCTTCCCACAGGGTCACAGCCTTTTGGGCACCCCCTTGCTTCAGCATAGGGTCCTCCAGAGGCTGCATCTGAATATATGTACATCCTACCTCACCATGGTCTTCATCACAGGCTGTCAGGGAATATCAGCGCTGGGGCCTGAAGCACCTCCTGCACTGTGGGGGGTGACAGTGAGTGCATCCCTTAAGGAAAGCTGTTTGGAGTTCTACCTTAAAGAGGACAGAGCTACCTGGAGTATATGTGGTGGCTTGTGACCAATGAGAGGCTGTGGTGTATGTAAGGTGAGTTGGTTAACCAATTATGTAGTGGCTTGTTGGATGTGAGAGGGCATAAAAGGTGTGGATGTTACTGCATGAGAATTAGATCAACTAGGAACTAGAGAGATGATGTAATAGGAACTTCTAGAACTAACTACTACTTCTACTTCTACTACACTATGAGCTGTGAGGAACTGTTAACTATCTTGAATAAACTCTCTAAGTTGTGAGCCTTCTGAACTAAACCTTCTGATGTCTGCTGTGCTTGAGCTCTTCTGACCGCCATCCACGCTGTGCCCCTGCTCAGGACTAGGAGGTGGCCCCAATACTGCACCTCCTTCTTCACTGACCTTGGTGTCTGCAGACTTCTTTCTCTCACATACTGCTCTCTCCTGCTGCAGCTGCCATTACACAGTTCCCTCCTCCTGTCCCTTCTTAAATGCTTATCCCAGAGGTGCTACCACCCCTGTTGATTGGCTTGGCCTTGGCTGCAGCAGGTCCATCCTGGTGCTGGATGGCATTGGTTCTGTCAGACATGGGGAAGGCTTCTGTCATCTTCTCAGAGAATTCACTCCTGTAGCCCACCTGCAACCAGAACCTTGCCACATAAACCCAAAATAATGGTATAATTTGAACAGAGAATACATTTGAGAAACATTACTAATTTAACACTGAAGGACTGTGGTGTGTGGCTTGGCTTTGCGAACGCAGATTTGGGAAGGGCTCTCCCACATAGGTGTGCTCTTCCAGCCTGCGCAGTGGATTTTTTAGGTGAGGCACAGCGTTGATAGAACTGGCCCCACCATTTAAGTCCTGAGGTTCATCTGCCACAGCCGAGTGAGCTTGGACAGTGGCAGTGAAGTCCCTCAGGACTAGAAACTACAGCACCCGGCATTTCCCAGAAGGTCTCCCATTCAAGTACTAATCCGGGGCTGACCCTGCTTAGCTTCCGAGATCTGATGGGATCGGATGTCAGGGAGGCATTTAACTGCCCTACTGAAGGACTGACCTAGTCAGCAATTACCTTCATTTTTCGAACACTTTTAGACATATACTTAAAAGAATATACTAAGAAATGAATTAATTGTCTAGATACCAGTGTTTCATGATAGTGCGTCTGTTTTCTGGGAGTCAAATTAAAAATGAAAGGCATTCTTTACTGGTCTTTTATCAGTATATAAATACATTTAATTATTTTATTCATTAAGCCAAACAATATGTACAGCGGTGTTTTGAAATACAGAGCAAAGAAAATAGCACAAATTATTTCAAGATAGTACATCAGTGTGATGTGGATAACAGCTAAGCTAAAGTTGCTTTGTGGACATAAACTCTTTTGGCTCTTTTCATGTCTCTTTGACTAAACTTTAAAGCATGTTGACATTTCATAAAGAGACTCTATAGCTAAGAAGGCTTTCGAGGTCCCCATTTTTAATTGAGAATAAATGCATTAATTATACCAGCATATACTCTTAGTGATTAATGCACATACGGCAATGCAGCCAGACACACAAAGCTGTGGAGTTATAAGGGGAACCATTTGGCCTTTCCTTTCCCTATACCATCTCCTCTGTGCAGAGGGGACACAGCTCCCACAGAGTTATCTCAGCTCTGGGCAAAAATAACTGGGAAATGGAACAACAGGTTGTGCTGTGGCAGCAACAGTCACCTGGCACAAGCATACAGCACGACTGGGCTATTCTTGGCCCAACAAACCTGGAACACCAGGTGGACCACAACTGCCTTCATGATGCTTCTGTCTTTAAGGATGCTACAGAGGCAGTAGAGAAACTCACTTTCCCCAGTAGTACAGGAGCCATGACTGAGTCGAAAGCTGCAGGTGTAGACAGAGAGCACCACAAGTCATAGATGAGAAAGTGGCCCAAACAGCACAGCGCCAGATACTAATACCCTTACTCATAGTCAGTAGCATTCTGCTTCATAAAGTGTCCCTTGTGGCACTTCTAATTTTGTTCTCAGAGGAAGGTTTTATTAAGTCAGAATATCAGAGGATGATCTTAGTGTTGAAGACTTAAATTAGGCAATCACTGAAAATCCAAGGACCATTAAGAGTGAGAGGGCCAGATCTTGTGTTTCTGTTTTCTTCCATGAAATCTGGTTTAAGGCCTTTAGGGACAGTTCATGCATTTTTGCTGATTGGTGTGCAAAGCCAGATGAACTGAGTCTCTCCCGCCTATGCAGCAGAGCTGAAAAAGCTGAAGAAGCAGACCTAGGAAGACTTTGCAATTACCTGTTTATTGAAAAGAACAGATATTAATAGGCACAATCAAGAGGCAAATATCTAATGTCAAACCAATTAAGCTTATAGGCATCCCTCATGACTGTGATAAAGGCATTACTATTCAGTGCAAAACCAAATAGTACCAGATTAAGTGCTGGGCACTCATATTTCAAATGATGTTAGTAATCTGAATTTCTCATTATAGAATTTATGCCAGAGCAAGACTCTTGCCAAGGATGATTTAACTATTTACAGTGTCAAACTGACCTTGTACCTCATAGAAAGGGAGCACTGATTGCAATTTCTATGCATTTCATGACAAATTTAAAAATGGGCAGTGTTTCAAACTGTAAGCTCAAATCATAATGAAAATGTTCTCTACTGACAGCTCTGTTTAGAAGTACTATATCCCAGCTCATATAAACTAAATAAGCAGTTTCTTCTATCACTGAAACCAAAAGTATTTCTCCAATGATAAGGTAAGACTTGCTCAGATGCCATTATCTTCCGTGTGCTTTCTGCAGTTCTGCTTTCCCAGCATACAATTACAATGTAAACATTTGCTTTTCTTATCTGTTCTGTGCTGGAGCAAACAAGATCTTAAGAAGTCTCTCAAAGTGACAGAAGAGTATAAGGAGAAAAGAATAATGAGAGCATAATTGAAAGAGAAGGATAGGAAAATATAACTTTAATTTTCTTTAATTTCATTATACTGCACAGAAGAGTAAAACAAAACAATATTTAACTCATTCAAAATGATAAACAAGTGCAATAAACATGGGTAAATATGTGCCTTAGACCCACAGCTGTTAAGAAATTTTAAAACTTTTAAAAATTATTTTTTTAGTCAAAATATTCATGTATGTCAAATCTACATCTTTTAAAATTGGCCTAAAATCATTTAAGACAAGTGTTCTGGAAATGGTAATAGAGAAGCTTCACATAATCTCACTGAGTGTTAAACACAGTAAATGTTACTTTTTTTTCCAGTTTCCCTCCTGTAGGCTGGTAGGCTGTGTGCTGTGTTTTTTATGAAAATCTTTGCACAATGCTATGGAAACCATTTGATATTTATAGCTTATGATTAATGCTTCATTTGCTGGTAAAATTTTTTAAAATAATAATTTTTTAAAATAATAATTTTATTATCTCTAGAATGCTACAAATATGAAAGTGCTTTGCAAGTAAATCGTGACTGAGCCATGACTGAGTTCAATGTGTGTCCTTGACAAGGTCTGTCATGATTCTGTGCCATTCAAGATGATGCAAGCTATTTCTGCAGGGTTGCCTACCCTTTGCCTAATCTCCCCACAGTAAAATGCAAAGAAAGAGTTGTGTGAGAATGGTGCAGTGTTTGAACTCCAGCTACTTTTTGGTGTCAAGAGGCATAGGCACCTCTGCTTTCTGTCAGAGGCTCCTACACTCACAACTGAGGCCTGAGAGAACAACAAAAATGGCTATAAATTTGTACTGTGGTCACATTACTAGTGGATACACCTCTTTCCCTTTGCCAGCTCCTGCTCCAGGCAGCAGTGCCGGCAAGCTGTGAGGTAGCACTGGTTCTGCCTGTAGGCAAAGGAGCCACACCGCAAGCCATGAATGGGTTTGCAGTGAAGTTAGTCCACCATGTACCATTTTTGATCAATTGTTGCTTTCTCCTCTACCCTGAATTTATTTAGTATGTCATGAAAAGCAGAGTTTTAACCACCAAATGCAGACAAGTGCATTTTTGGAAAAGGTGTGAATAAAGAGAGTAAGTAAAAAGTGTAACATGTAGTGAGAAACAGACAGTGAAATGAGAAGGACTGGCAGATCCCAGAGTGGGGAAATATCACTTACTGGATGGTCAGTAGTGCTCTGTTCTGAATTCAGTTCTGGCTTGAATAGCATCAGAATATGTCAAGGTGTAGATATTATTTTTGTTGCTAAATTTTTCTTCTCACTCCATAGCACCTTATGTTGTTACTGTTTCCATCAGAATGTCTCTAGGCATGATGGTGTTCAGAACAGCATCTTCATCCTTTGCAGGTGCCAGCTTCTGCACCTACAGGATTTCTATTATTTCCCTTCTAAACACACCAAATAGGGTGAGTAAGACTATGCAAAGGTAATATCTGATCCAGGAGGACCAGGACCTGAAGAGTATTCCCACTGCAAGCTTAAGGAATTGTAGTGCAGTACACTGGTGGCTCAACGAGAGACATGACTCAGAAAAACTCTGTACTGATTGCAAAAACGTACCTCCAGACGCTTTGTTCCCATTATTTGTTGCTTCTCAGAGGCATTTTCTGCAGTAGGATGCTCATTCCTTTCCCCTTGTTTGCTCAGTCAGACTCACCCATACCCTGTGAAAGGGTTTCAGTCTGCCTGTCCCTGGTGATCACCAGACTCACCTCCTTGTTTGCTGATTTGTACCTCTGACACCATTATTTCTTTGGCAACACATTCCTGATACCAGAAAATATCAGGGATCAGGTAGTGAATTACAGTAGTATATGTACCCCTACTGAACAAGGCAAATACTGGGACAGTAGAAATGTTAATTCTTGCATTGTAAATTAATCTGAGATTAGAAACTGAATGATTTTGAATCATCCATTGATGAAGGTCTCCATATGGCACTGCTGTCTCTTAGTTTTATTTTTTCTTTACACGTTTGTTTTAATGGCAAAGTAAAGAAGAGCCTGATTTATTTTAAGCAAATATATTGGTATATGAAAAGAGCTGGACAATTGACATAAGAGGCTTCCAGGGCCAGTACTCCTTAATCAAACCTAACAAATGCTGCAAGTTCCCCAATTTGTTTCATTTATAGTCTCTACTGTTCAGTGACAGTGTGAAATATGCTATCCCTGCAAGAGAGACAGGGATGTACAGTAGTAAGGCAAGGGGAGGTCATCAAGATGACAAAGGATCTCGAACACATGATGTATGAGAAGAAGCTGGGAACTGCATTCATTCTGTCTTATCAGGAAAAGTGTGATTGAATATTGTTCTGTGCTCTTCGGCTATGAAATGGGAGGACACAGGCAAGGTAGGGATCAACTTTTCTAAGAGGAGCACACTGACAGCTTGAGAGCCAGTGGTCATAAGGTGCAACAAGGGAAATTCTGACCAGATAGCTGTAGACATCATCTATAGTTGCAGTACTGCTCTGTGCAATTAATGAATATGACTAGATAATAAAATTATTTCATATTCTGGTAGTTAAACATCGTTGTAAGCCAGTTTGGCCTCAGAGAACTTAAAATTACACTTACACACTGAATTTCATATTTGTTTTCTTGATACCATTGTATATGTGGTCTATAAATCCAGTGGAGAGTAAGAAAAATAACAACTGTTTTTTATTAAGAGCAAGAGATTAAATCAATTCATTGGACCTGAAACTGCATGAGTAGGTGAGGCAACATTCCAGTTCCTCTTAGTTCCAAAATACGCCTTCTCACACTGATTCTCCACAGCAGGATATGAAATCACAAACATCACATCATCAGAACAAATGCTCATTGCAAGATCATGAAGGCAGGACACCATAAATCAACAGCTTCTGAGAGCTGCTGGGTTTGGACTTTTCTGAAGAGAAATGAATTTTTTTATGATCTGTCATTTTAAAATGAACCAAAAATAAAGAAAATAAAAATATGGCCATGAAGAAACTGTAATTTAATAAGTAGACTTGGCTAAAAAGCAAAATGTCCCCCCCTAAATGCTCCTGCAAATGGGCCAAGACTCAGTAAAATACTGAATCATAAGCTTAGCTTTAAGTCTAAATCCACCCTGGTTCTACAAATAATTTAAACAGTTGGTTAAACTTCAATAAGAATGTATCTCTTTTGCTGTGCTGAACATATTCATTTGTATATTTAATTCATCCACTTCATACTCAGTCACATCTATCTGTGTTTACTTGCAGTTCACTTGCACACGAATGACCCTCTAGCTGTGTGAGCTGACCAGTCTTCCAAACGTACACAGGTGGATATTTGCATCAGCTAACTTTTTAATATGTCAAAAACTCCAGATATGTTTATACAGCACACTTTGTGAATTGAAAAATCCAGTGTCTCCCAGCAGCCTAGCATCAGAAAAACTCTAATTTAAAGGAAAATTGATTAGTATAGATAGTGTAACAAAATTACATTCAGACAGAATAGTGTTTGAGAATCCTGTGACTGGCATCCCACTGGCACACACACAAAAGAGCCCAATATAGGCAGAAGTTGTTCTGCTGTGAAATGATGAAAAGACTCACTCAGGTCTTACCATCAATTAATTTGGCCAAGATAACCGGTTTCTTGGCCTCATTGCATGTTGTATAGATTCTCAGTGGAAGGTGCCAAACTCTTCTTATTTTAGCACTATTAGTGTTATTACGGTTCTTTTGTTGTGCAGGGCTTTGTTTTTGGTTTCAAAACACTTGATGCTGGGTGTGGCAGGCAGAAGTTCTCACCATGGGAAAGAGAGTTCTGCATGTCCCTTTAGTTTCCAGAAGCGGTTATTTTTTTACCCCCTGGTTGCATGAGGACTGTTCTGCTGCCTGAGTGCTCAAGATTGCTATGCACCACATCAGGACAGTATCCTGGACAATCCAATTCCTGCCTGGCTCTGCTTCTTTGGTTGTTGTTGTTTGTGTTGCTTAGGGTACCAAGTCAGTTCGGCTCCTTTCCTGTGCTGCACTAAATTCTGCTACTACCCCCTGCTGTAATCTTGTACTTCTGAACTAAGTGAATTGCTGTTAGACGAGCCAAATGAGCCTGCTGGCGAGCATACAGGGCACTATCTCCCTAGAAACACCCTCTGTAAACTGAAACCATCTAACCAGCACCAGCAAAATCATTGCACCCATTCTGACATGGAGACTCAATTTTTTAGCAGAGACGCAAGCAAAGAAAAAATATTCTTGGGATAATGGATTTTGGATTAAATAGACCAGTCTTCATGGTGTCAGTTTTTCTCAGCTGGTAATGAATCCTCAAATCCCAAAGAGTTTATTTGAGAATGCACAGATGGAAAGGCAAACAGATGAGAACATATGCAAGTTTGCGTAGTTGTTTATTTCTAATTTACACAAACATTTTCATATGGGTGGGTGCTCCTGAAAGTTAACACTGAATTTCACATGTCACATTTAAACTTAAACATTCTGCCTCAAAAAAATAAATCATAGGCAAGAAATTGGCATGGATTTCAATAGAATCTGTCAATTTACACCAGGTGAAGGTCAAGTTTTAAATTTCTTAGCCTCCACTCTTTCATATAACCACAGCTCTGAGTAGATGGTATAGCTGCGCAGATTCTCAGGAACTTAGGGATGATGGATGATGTTTCTGTGGAGTACACTCTCTCTCTGAGCTGTAAAGCATAGAAAAGGAGTGCTTCTGGAGGGCTCCTTTTCTTCCTGGTGTTGTGCATATGGAGAAGGCATCAAATCAAATGTCTGTCATTCCTAATGGAAAAATTCCCACTTACCTCAGTATTCAGTATGTCACCTTTAAGGTGTCTGTGTAGTTTCATAAGACCACTCCAAAAATCAATGAAAATTAGTCCTCTTTTGTTTCCATTTGAAAAGTCACAATAAAACATCTTTTTTTTTCCAATAAGTTCATATTAATCTAGACTTAAATAAATAGACTGCAACATTACAAAGCAATCGGTATAAATTATACTCTGACTGTTTAGTGTTTGGTCTATTTTAGCTGAAAGCTACGCTCCAGGGAAAGTCCTAAGAAAGACATTTTTCCTTTCCATATTCAGAGAGAAAAGCTATCAGCTAGAATGAGTAAATTTCAAGTACTCTCCTCCTCTCCTTGTAAAATGTTTCATTATTTCTTGTTATATCTTTTTCAAGTTTGCTGTCCATAGCTGAGAAGAAAGAACTACTAGAAAATCATTACCTTCACATGATTGAAGATAACATACCTCACTCCAGTTTTACAAGTTATTCATGACTGAAAACAGATCTGATTTCTGAACGATGCTCTGTTCTCTGCAAGCTCAAAAACCTTACAGTTTTATTTGCATATTCCTACTTCTGGGACCATATTCTTTCCATCAAAGTATATTTTCCTGCAAAGCTCTGCTTTAGGACTTCACAGGTTGATGTTTCAGATAAAGGTTAGGTGATCCTGACAGAATGTAAAGAAAATGGCTACAAAACCAGCACATGGCTTCATCTTTTTCATGCAATTCCTTTTTATGCACAAGTGTGTATAAAATGTGAGCAAAACATCTATGTGAATGTATGAGAGGAATATGAATGCAGGGGAGCTACCTGGGATTTAGGACAAAAGTATTTTTAAAAAATGAAATGTGAGTAAAACACATCAAAATAAAATATGTTCTTTTGTTCCATATTTAATTTTTTTTCCTTTTACATAAATGAATATTTAAAAATATTATCAGCATAGTCAAAATAGTACAATAATTTCATTTCCCAGAGGAGTTTTCAGATGCTTTCCAGGATTTGTGTTCTGAGTAGACAAGAGCAGTGTGTTTTGCTTTAGCCTGATGTGACATCGTCAAGGCTAGTTGCCAAATAGCACATAAGAAAGTAAACCTACTATTCCTTAAAGCCAACATAATTTTACTGAGCAGAAGGTGCAGGGAAATCTGTTAGATGAAAATAATATAGGACAGATAGGAGAGGAAGAAAAAGAAAGACACTTAAAGGAGATTGATTTTTTGCTGTATTGGTTGTTCTTATAAAGTCATTTGGCCATTTGACAATATGCCCTGAGGCCCGATATGGTGTAGTTGTACAACGTCTTTTAGCTGCATGTTGTTATATATACATTATAAGTCACATCATCCTGTTTCATAGTCAGTGGACTAGATGAGCTTGAAGAAGAATGCTGCAGACTTTGGATTGGTAAGGTAACAGGCCTTGTAAAAAGTCTCAAAACTGCTTCTTCCCATTGTGTCTAAGTGTAGTCCACCCTCAGGCAGTATTATTTTGGCAAAACTCTTTTCTTCCTGTGTCTCATATTATTCAAAGATATTTATATGACACTGGGTTTACAAAAATGATTTTCTTAAATAATGGAGGCAATGGTTCTGAGATATAAAAGACTTTGCCATGCTACCATAGGATAACTCAGGTTGGAGAGATCAGAATATCACTTGGTTCTGCCACCTGTATGCAGTGCAGTCATTGATTAAGTCCAGTTGAGTTATTCATGGCTTTATTCAACAGGATCTTCAAAACCTACAGAGATGGAGACTGCGTAACTTTTCTAGGCATCTTGTTTCACTGCTTACCTGTCCTCATAATTAAAAAGTCTTCTGTTTCAACACAAACCTTTCTGTCATGCAAGGAGGACCACTGCCAAAAGCCCCACCCTCTCTTCTTGACATCTTTCCCATAGGTAATGGGACTGCTGTCAAGGCCCTCAAAACTGACTCTCCTACAAGCTAAACAGCCCCAGCTCTCTAGGGATGAACTAAACTGGAAGGTTAATCTGTAAATAGGCAAGAGATGCCCTTGGTGCCTTACATATCTCATTAGACATGGCTATAGATTTAGACAACTATGGGAAAAAATATGTTGAGTGACTGCAAAAACCCTGTCCTGGTAATTACATTTGAGAACTCTATGTATTGTTAATACTTCAAGAGAGCAAATATGGATAATTTATTCCACTTTACAAACTGGGATGTTGGTCTCCAGCAAGCCAAGAACAAAATCCAGTTCTTCTGGAGAACCTGAGTTGTCTTGTCTACCTGAGTAAATGGAAAGATAAGCTCCAGAGTTTGCTCCAGTTCAGGAGATGTTTTAAAGATACATAACTGTGAATTTTTTGAGGCTATTGGAAAGGCTAACACAGTTTTAATGGAAAGTCATAAAAATATTTATAACTCATGAAAAATTAATAGATATGGCAGAAAATTCTCCTTCAGTAGTCAGAGCAAATAATATAATTTTGAGGTGGATATTCTATATGCTGCATTTTTATGCTTCTTGAGATTTAGTTCCTGCTTTGACTGCAAGTTCAACCCTAACTGTGAAATCTCTATTCACTGCCATAATAAAGATCAGTCTTGAACTTGCTCTCACTCCTTGAAGACTTAAGAACTGGTACAATTATTTTGTCTTTTAATTTATGGAGTTATCACACTGAAATGTTTAAACAAAGAATAGCATTAACACCCCCACTCCCCACTATTATGTTGATTTCTATAGACTCTTTTCCCCTTACTATTGCTAAATAACAGATTTAAAGAGTATAGATTTTTTCCTTTTCCGTTTTGACAATATCCCACTTAATTCCATCAAACTACCTTCAAAACTCAGTTCAACTCCAAAGAAACATATCTGTATGCACAGGCTTTCAAACAGCAATTCCCTCATCCAATTTGGATTTTACTGTTTTCAGATACACATTAGTTTTACTGTGCAATACATAACACAGAAATATACAGTGGTCATCATCTATCTTTTTAAATGTTGCTATGAGAACACAGTGGTTTAACAAAAGGCATAATGTTTAAATGTAGATGCAGGCAAGTGCACAACATGTTTAAGATGAATCACCAGTGGAAATCAAGTGGAAAAGTTGGTGTGAAGGCTGGCAGTTGATGTGACAGATGGCAGGGCTATACGGCAAAGTAAGTACGAAATTAAAAGCATTAGAGACAGAGCAAACAATTAGTTAAGGTATGCTCTGGCTCACTGTGGTGCAAGTTGTTACAGATGCAGTGCAGCACTATACATAGAATAGTCTATAGTACTGCAATTTGTCCATTTATATAATTCTGACCTCAGTTCTTTTTTTTCAAAAAGAGTCATGACCACAAGGAAATGTAACTTCAGCAGGGGACTCTGGCCCCAGAATTTTCCTCTTCCCACTCCTTCACTGCTGACAGACCTCACTTCCTTCCTCTCCTTGTGCAAGCCCAGCTTGGCACTGCTCAGACAACCCATACCACCTCTGGATCTGCAGAGGTGAGTGGGCTAAGGATGCCATGCAGAGACATCCTTCAGGTTACTCCAAAAAGACTGAAGGGTCATGGAACATCAGCAGCTACTTCACAGTTATCCATGAGGATAGGACCAGGACCATTAGCTCAGGACCAAAATCACTGTGCCTTGCCTCAGGAGGACCCCTCAGAAACTGGGTTTGAGGAAGAGTCTTCAAAATGGCTTGCTGTTTTCCCATTCTATATCAAGCATCCTTTCACTGGGAAAAGGAGAGAGACAGGTGCAAATACTTATTTTCCACATAGGTTTACAAGAGATGGAGGCATAGAGATTTGCATCAGCTACAGGTTTTTCAGCACCCAGACAGAACTAGCTGTGAGTCAGACAACACTTGGGAGGGATTAGAACATGATTCAACCCCAAAATGTTATTAGTGTTATTATTGCTGCATATGTTAATACATAATCTAAAGAGATTTCTTAAATTAGGTAGATCTAGGGAAAAGATATTTTTGTTCAGAAACTTTCTAGATAACTGAAAGTCAGCTTAATACCTTGCTGAGCTAACCATATTCCTACTCTCCTCATTATAGGACACATCTGGTTTCCTCATTACTGTGCAAAGAGAAATTGTGTTACAGACAGTAACCTGAGGTTATCTGTAAACATCATTTCCATTTGTCTCTTGCTTTAATGAATGCTTCTCCATTACTGCCTCTATTACAAGAGCAATAGCTTTCCTCACCACTGAATTATATCAGTTGTGACTGCATAAGGAAAGTGACTTAGAACTTTCAGAAAAGCTGTGTGAAAAAATTTCCACAGAAATTATTTCTGGTGGAATACACAAGTTGGTTTTTTTGTTTGTTTGTTTGGGTTTTTTTTAAGTTTTGTAAGGAAACTCAGTGTCATCATTGCGTGTTGATGAGAAATCTCAGAATGTATAATTTTGAACATTGTGGAATCATAGAATGGCCTGGGTCGGAAAGGACCTTTAAGATCATCCAGTTCCACTTCCTCTGCTGCGGACAGGGACATCTTTCACTAGACCAGTTTGATCAGAGCTCCATCCAGCCTTAAATATTTCCAGGGAACATCATCTGGAAATGTTTCATTTAGATAAGGAACAATACTTTGATTTTTGTCTTGACTTTAAAATTGTATCAGCATTGTAATTTTAATATTAAAGCTACACAGTATGTTTAGTCAATTATATACTACTATGTACAATACCTGAGTTATTAAAATGTAATATACTGTAGTGTTTCAACATGGTTAATTTAAAATGTATTAACAAGGGAATTAATGTCACATGAAGCTGATGCTATCAAAATGAAACACTTCAGTGATTTTGAAGCAAACTTTTGTTCACGGAGAAACACAAAATATTTTAGTTTCTATTTTTGAATCAAATGAAAACCAGTTTTGAAATACTGCAATTTCCACTGGATATAGGAATGGTGTTTCTCTGACCAGTTCTTGTTGTCAAATAAATTTGCCCTTTGAGAGTTGTTGTTACAGATGTTCACACCTATATACATCCATGGATACAGAAAAGAGATACTATGATTCAGTGTATAATAAGTATAGAAATTCTGAATATCACAGCTGTAATTCTGCTTTCCTTTTGATTTACCACACAGCTCTTTATAAACGTATTAATTGTTCTGTTTCATTTCCCCCAGGTATAGCTGGGATAATATATAATATTTTTATTCACTGGCTATTGTGAAGTTTAAAAAAACTACTTTTTTTGCAGTACCCTTTCAAGGAGTGAAATATTACTGGCTGGAAAATATTGCTATAATAATTTAATTTGATCTCATGTAAAGCACTGAGCTAAGTTGAACTAAAATGCACAGGGTATTAAAAATCTATGTTAAACACATAAGAATTTCCAGTTCTTACTAAGCTGTTGAGGTAAGTGTTATACTGATTGTAAACAAGTGTTTTTGTCTTACCTCCCATCTGATAGAAGAAACCATCCCTGTGTTGGCACAGGTAGTTTCTATGTCTTCGTCCACTAATGCAACACGTTTAAAGAAATTATATGAAAAGCAATAGAAAATCATGCAACTGGATTTTTTTATCCAATATTCTCTCTTGTCTAATACCAGATAAGTCATATTAATATACATTAGTAGAGCTATAATGAGAAGGGATTTTGTAGCACATTTTTTGCCCTAATGCTCTTCGCTTAGAATCTGGCTTATACAATGAGGCAGATGAGTTTATATCCCTTGCAAATATTTTAATATAACTGTATCTGAAATGACAGTGAATATTTTTATTAGCCATATAAATGACCCATCACTTCTTAAATCCTGTTAAGATTTTGGCCTCAATAATATCCTGTGGCCATGTGCTACAGAAGTTAAGTATAAGCTGTGTAGAAAAATGTTTACTTTTATTTGTTTCAATTATGTCATCTTTCCACTCCATCAAATGTCTCTGGGGTTTTTAAAATGCAAAAGGGGAGATGGCTTGATTCACCCTTTTATTTCAGTAGCACTTTCAGTTCCTTGCCTGTGCTCAGTATTCTACAGAGCAGGTTTGGGGAAAAATCTGAAAGCTTTTGAACCCTAACTTTTTCTAGAAAGAAACTCAAGTAGCAGATTACCAAATGTTGGAGATGTCTCCTATATTTTCACACCCCCTTACCCCTTCCACTTCTGGTTTCTATTTCGAAGAATTGTTGAAATGCCACGAGGATGGCTGTTTTCACTGCCATGACAGGAAGCAGGAGTGTTGGAAATGTCACAAGAAAGCCTGTTCTTACAAGATTTCCAGCCCAACAGAGCAGTCTCAAGAAGTTACTTTGCATAGTTTAGGTATGGTTCAGATAAACATCTAAACTTTTGAATACTTACACAACCTGAATCTCAACTCTGAAATTTCACAGATTTATCTGTTGCACACACTGAGGTGTAAAATCTAAACAGAACAAAGCAATGCGTGTACTGGCATGGAAGCATTTCTTCTTCTGCCCTCTGCTCATACATTCATTTTCCCATTATCATAAAAAGTCCAAAGAGACTGCAAGTGTTATTCTGATATACAGAGGGTGTCAAGTGAGACTCAGGCTCTCAGGCTTGCGCTATCAGTGCCCTGAGTGGTCTCATGTGGGGAACCAGATTTCTTCAGGAAGCTCCTTTGTTTCCATATCCCTGCCTGCCCTCTCCTTCCTGAGCCCACCAAATTGCTGTTCACAGGGGAGCATGTAGAAACCATTTGCACGAATCCCTCTGAACCTGAAAAACACAAGAATGGTGGGAGAGGAAAGAAATGAGGAACAAGAGTGCTGACCGCAATAGCCAGCAAGAGGGGAGAAATGCAGTACTTGCTCTGTCTCAGCAGGAAGACATAGGAGCTGAAGGTGCTAAAATTTTTCATTCTTTGGCCTGGTCTTGCAGCTGTGCAGTCACACATTGACCCTTAACTGGGATCCAGCAGGTGGTGATGTGTTAGTTATCCATAATTTCCAGAGTATTATGCACACCCCCCACTACTTTTCTTAGTGCTTTGATGTGGATGGTGGTCTATCAGCACCACAAGAAATTGCTCACTGAGAACAGACCCAACAGAAAATGATGCGTTAGCTCTTATGAACATTTTTGCTTTTCTGTATACTGAGTGGACATTTTCTCCTGGTGATGATAGACCACCACTGATATGGAGCTGCAGTTGAAGGAATACTGAGGGAGCACAGGAAGGAAATTCTTGCATTATTATAAAGAACAAAACCACGAGAATATCTTCAGCTGGGGATGCTGTCAAGCCAAAATTCAATGTTAAAACTCCAAAACAGCTGCTGTGCAGGCAAGAGAAGGCACACTGAGTGCTCGCTCTGTTTGTGCAAGAGGAAGCCTGAAGAGCAGCCCCCTCATTTCTCTTCACTCTCAGTGCTGCTTTAAGCCAAGTTAAGGACACTGGGGCAAAGCTAAATTGCCATGGGCCTGGCCCTCAAGGTACTGGCAAATTTCCAGTGGCTCAGCTGGGCCCCTGGTAAAAATGGTGCATCTGCATAGAAAAATCAGTGTTTGAAGGACTCTGTGGTTTCTCCTGATATTTTCTACTTCCCACGTGTCCTTACATTTGTATTTCCTGTAGATCTGTGACCAGATATCTGACTTTAAGCACATATCTCCTTGGGATTCAGACTCTGAAAATGATGGACAAGCAAGTTTATATAAAAAGAGGTATCAGCACAGGCCTTAGCTCAAAACTTGAATGGAACTGTGTTTGGGGTTAAAAGAAGTTCTCAGCTTATTTTCTCTTTTAAGTTGTTTACATGTGTGTATCTTCTGCTGTTCTTCATCCCAGTTTAGAAAAAATATGGATATACTGATTTACCATGAGAAAGACTGTTCTTATGCCACTTCTAGCACAGATGGAATTAGGAAGTACTAGAGATCTCACAGAGGAAGAACTTCTCAAGATGTCCTAAATTACTTATGATTTACTTAAATATTCAGTTTTTCCTGAACTCCATTAAAGTCAGTGGAACTGCAGCAGAGACAGAATAATTTTTTAAACCTTTTCCAGTTTTTCAGGAGTTCCAAGTGTTTTTCACTCATAATATATTTCTGACCTCGGAAAAAAATGCTTTAACTCACTTTGATGACACTAGGCATGGTAAATCAGACCTGCACAGAGCTAAATGCATGTGTGTTTGTAGAGCTCAGCAAGATAATCTCACAGATCCATGTTATGACCCACAGAGAACTACGAAGAGCTAAAATGTAGCTGGAGACCTGAAGGGTAAGGATATCTTTACTGATTTTCTTTTGTCTTTTTTGGACCAACTGACAGTAGGGAAAGAAAGTGATATAAGCAAGTATTACATGAAGAAGTCACACCTTTTCAGAGGCTGTACATTTCAATTCCTATGAAAAGCTAGCATTTAAAATAGCTTTGCTTCTTCAGACTTAAAAATAGTCTGAGCTGTAGTAATGCACCCTATTTGAATACTAAGCCCGATTTCATTTTTTTGTTTTGTTTTATTGCATTAGAAGAATCAAGATGATGCAGCCCACATGGAATGCAAACCATGCCACTGAATCACAAATTATATGGAAATATGCCTTTCATCTTAATTATAGGCTGGACAGGGGAATGCACTATATTCTCTCATATATGTGAGCCGGAGGAAACTTTCCCAGGGTGTTTTTCTTTTACATTTCTGTCTCTTATTTGGTTGAAAACTTATCAACCCATGTGATCCTGAGCTGTCTGACTTTGCATGATAAGGCTGAAAGTATGTAGGAAATGTTTTCACAGCACTGCCAGAAAAGGTCTAACAGGCTGAGATATTAAAGTCACAGATTGCTGTTTCTTCATAACCTTTTAAAACACTGACCCTTGACTCAAATGGCAAATTTATTTTCAGCCAGGTAATTCTAGAAAATAAATTTCCCCATTCTGACTGAATGTTTTGTATCTCTGGTCTTGGTGCTTCTTCTGTCAGACTTTAGGCATTTTGAAAATCTTATTCTGGCTTGTTCTGTTTTGAAGCAAAACCAAACAGGGACTTTTAGCTTTTGAAGAAGGGCCAAATACCACTCAGAAGGGGTTTATATGTAGTCCTGATATCAGCTGCCTTGAAATCAGGTGTGCTAGAGAAAAAGGATCATGACTCTTCTATCAGAGTGCTTCTGCTTTGACCCACTGTCATCCTCTTTACAGTCACATCCTGATAAGATCTGATTTCACTATAAACTGTTATAAGAAGGGGTAGGAACTGTCAAAAACATTCCTCTAGCATGTGAAAACATTTGAGTAATGCTGTAGTTTTCAGAGTACTTAAACAGACTGTTATAATTTCAAAATACATTAGAAGTGAACCGTGCATAGATTGCCTTTATGTACCAACACTTCCAGAATCATTTATTCCTAATGACTCGGACAAAGTGGATTCCCAGTGAGACCACTGGGCAGCATGCTCTCAGCAGTTATTCACAGTTGTTCTTACTCATCTTACTGGGTTTTAAGACCTTTTGAAAATTGTGCCCTCTCCATTTTTAATTTTACAAAAGGGAGAACCTTTGTATGGCCTGCCCTGTACTCACACTTCTACTTTGTCATAGTTACAAACCATTCAGATCTAATGTACAGAGGCTGTCAGTTTGTCCCTGGGGTCAAAAGTGGTTGAAAATGAGGAAACGTTAAGGGAACTAACATGTGTAAACAATTTGGCAGAGATATCCTAAAAATAAACCTTTGGAGTGGATTATAATACTACTATTAGGAGTGGACAGAATACAGGAAACAGTGGAACTGAATTCAAGAGTCTTTGGATCATTTGAGATGATCTGAGCCAGCAGGTGGTAAATGTAGTTCAATATTAGCACACATCAAGTAATTTGTCTGCAAGCAAGAAACTGATGCAAGAACTATTGCATGTGCTGAATTAAATAGTCATCTAGCACCATTCTCTGGAAAAAGACCTGGGAGTTATTGTGGAAAAATAGAAAAATAATTGAAGCCAGCAGCCAATTGCACAGCTGTGCTAAAAAGAAGAAAAAAAAAAGGGGGCAAAAAAGGTGAAAAATGCAAGCAAAATGCCAATTTGTAGTAGCCAAAGGACAGAAGGGCAAAGACAGGCAATGTGTTTTCTGTATTAGCCATTTGCAAGAGCCTATACAGAGTGTCAGTGATTGTACTGTGGGAAAGATACTATAGCCGAGGAACTGGGGGGGGAATAATGAGAGCAGCTTAGGAGAATGCAAAGAAGAGTTAGATCTTAGAGAAAGGACCTACCAAGTGGCTTAATGAAAGTGATGTGTGTAAGAAAGGGGGCAACAGAAATATAAGATACCTTCTTGTAAAGTGCTCCAAAAGTACACATATAAACTTAAAATTACAATGCAAGAGTTAAATAATTAAATCAGGCATAGCAGAAAAGAAACTTCATGTATCAACAATCAGGTCTCCAGCTCAGCTGAAATCAGTGAGATGAGACAGAATTACACCAACTGAAGGTAGGGTTTATCCAATCAGTTGCAGAGGGAAAGCATAAATCAATGATGAAAGGAACTTATGTTTCATATTAATCACTCACAAAAGCACTGAGGAAGAAAACAACTGACTCACCTCCATTAGTGTGGTGGGTGGAAAGCTGCTGGCTGCCTGCCTGCCTGTTTGCCCTCAGATAATGCCTCTGGTGGCTGTTCTGTCTTTGCTTAGGAAGGGGAATCCTTCTGAGATTTTTGAGTTACATACAAACCACTGTTACTCCCATGGCCATTAATTTCCCTGAGATATTCTTGTTTCTGTGTGTCTTACCATCATCCTGTTCAACTTCTACCTCTGAAATATGCTTTCCTTGAGGAGACTGTGGTGCAGAGATCCAGTGCTAATTTGGGATGTTTCTGAGGGAAGCATCTCCTGCCTGTCGCATGAAACCATCAGCTGAGTCAATATTTGACGCTGTTCCCACTAAAGCACAAACTCAGTGCACTACTTTTAGCTGCAATTGAAAATTTCGTGGTGACTAGTTGCCCTCTAAGGGAGAACAAGCTATCCTGGACACCCATGTAGCAATGCTGTCTAAACAAGTGACATTGTCAAGATTTTCTATATAATCTCATTTTGATATTGTTTCAAGTCAACACCTGAGCTGAATATCCAGGTCCCTCATGCTCACAGTTCAAGGAAATGGAGCAGACCTATTACAGAAAATAAATGAGTCTGAAACCAAGCAATAATAATAAAAATCCATGTTATTAAAAGCAAAGCCATAGGAAATGGGAAGGAAGTAATTAGAAAGTGTTTTAATATTTTACCTTAACTGTTAGGATTATATTAACAGGGTTGGGGTTTCCTGATTGAAAGAAAGCTCTGCTAGGAGAGTAAAAGCTCTCAGCTGTGTGATTGCAAATCATCTGAGAAGACCTTCCTCAGCTCAGCAATGAATAGCGGTTAGTGATGTAATCAGTGAGCATGGCTGGAATTTCTAGGTGTAATAACGCATGGTGAACCCACAGGGTCAACCCATCTGTGGAAAGGAAGGAAAACATATTGTTGATTCAGGGATGTGGTTAGCACTTAAGGTAAAGACTGACCGACAGTGATTTATAGCTTCAAATTCCTTTTCACACTTCTGTGAGAACCTGAACCAAACAAAATACAGACGTTTAATATTGTACAGGATATAGAGTTTTTCAGGGTGTGCTTGTATATTAGGTATCAGAGTTACATCCTAAGTGTATGACGCTACAACATAAATATTTAACATGAAATAACAAGCTCTGTAGGGGAGGTAGGATAGCAATGTGGGAGCAAGACATGACTGCAAGTTAAAGGCTTCATTCACAGATCCACAAACTTTCTTCATGCAACTGAGAAGTCACTTGCACCCTGATTTGGGAAGATACTTGCGCACAGGTGTGGTCTACATATAGTTCAAGCCATATAGTCAGGTGTCATGGAAGAACAAAATCAACAAATAACTTCACCAAAATTGGACGAAGTCCATGATCCTCAAGCTGACATATTCAAGTGACAATTCATAGACACAGACACCGGTCACATCAGGGCTGGTTAAATTTTCTATCACCGGATTTCACTGACTTGAAAGAAACTTGCTGAACTGCTTGTAAACAGAGATTATGAAAACTTTACTCAGAATTGTCAAAAACATGTAAAGCACCAACATAGGCAAAATAAACCAGAACAGAACAAAACCCAAACCAAATGATTTAAAGATCACACATTTGAGCATGACTTTTCTAAAAATGGTTCTTAAAATCAGTGGGGTTTTGTTTAGAGGGTATTTTTAAACAATTGTGTAAACTCAAACAGAAGCAAAAGAGAAAGTGATGAGCTTAAAACTGAAAATTATTTTTAATGAGTACTAATGAAAACTTTAAGTATTTCAGAATCAAAAGCTCAGGCTTTTTTGGTTTGGGGTGTTTTTCAATGATGTAACTTCCAGATATATAATTTTATTGCTGATGTTCATATGTCTAGGCTCCAAGTATCTACAAGTTCTCTTAAATGGGACATTGTCAATTATTTCTTCTGCCCTACTCTCCAGATAAAATCAATATGTGTGTGTGATCTATATTAGATAGAAAATCTGGTGGTTTGCCCTTTTCTTCCCTGAAACAAATAAAGGCAAAAAGGTAAATTAAAAAGAGAAAAAGAAGTATTCTTTTCTATCTGCCTCCTCCTTACAGTCCTTAAACTCAACTTCTGCCTAAACTACATTACTCTAGATATCTTTTCCCTCAAAGAGACAGTTAAAGTAGAAACCAGTGACAAGTATTCATCACATTATAGATGCACTGCTGAAAGCCACATACATACTTTAATGGCAACTAACGAAGTAAAATTAATAAAGACAGAGCAGAACCTTCTCTGTTTATCCATCCTGTGCCATTACACTAGACAGCTTAGGTTTCTGTCACTTCTTACTATCAGGTGTTTGAGACTTTGCTGGAGCACCTTGAGGGACAACAAGAATTTGGTTCTGCTTTAAGTTTCAGAGAACTTGTCCAACTCAAAGCAACCTTGAACAGTGCCTAGCATTTATTTCCCCAGAACAGACATAAAAGAGGATTCCCTTTTCAAGTAATAATCCACTCTGCAAATCCCTCAAGAGCCATTTGACTCAGCCAACATTATCCTCTGGCCTTCTGTGGCTCAGAGTGCTGGCAGAGGCTCTACAGCCAGGCTGGGGCTGGGCTTTCAAGAGTGATCAGTGTTGTCATTTATAAATCGTGTGGCTGCTGTGCCTTTGAGACCAGCCATGGAGGAAAACCCCCCTGTACAGTAATAAAAAAAAATACAAAAAGTCCGCTTGCCACAAAGACCTTACAAAGTAGCAGCTGCGTCCTCAGTAAAGCATCCTGGTTGGAGACAGCTTGGATTAGTCCATATATTCCCACACCTCTGTGTCTGGGTCAGTAGCACCATTCACTCTCCATGGAAAGTTTTGCTTTGCTCTGAGCCAAGATTTAGTCCTGCCAAAAGAGGTATGATAAACGTCTGTTGCCTCCAAGCAAAATATGGAAAACAGCCTCTTTTCTCTGACTGCTTGTTTGTTTGTTTGTTTTCTCATGCTGAAAGTCTCTCACTATCCTGCTAGGGACATTGCAGGCCAGTCTGACACTACAGTTCAAGCTGTTTCTAAGATACTCTCCCAGTCCTGTTTGGAGCACCACCTCTGATAACCAGAGGAATGTAGACTTGTTAACCTTCCAGAATAGAGCTCTGCAAATCACCAGAGCCTCTCCATCAGTTTTCCCCTGGCTGCAACTGAACTGGCTGCTCACATTACCAGGAGGAAAAAGAAGCATCAAAACAGTGTGGGGGAGCCCTGTTGCCAGTAGTCCTGTCCCCACTCCACTGCTGACCCAGCCCCCAGGGCAGAGCACCCTGGGCAGCTGCCACCAGCTCCTTGCACCTCTCCTGGGAACATGGGGCACCGACATGAGTGCTCTTCTCTGTGTCCCCCCTCTGCCTCTGTACGCCTCCATTTCTGACCCTGTGTCTCCTCTCAGCCCTCGTCTTTTGCTGTGCAGCACAGTCTGTTTATCTCCCCATGTTTGTTTTTCCTCTTATCTATTTTTCTTCCTGGAAGGGCCAAAAGGTCTTGCTAGGGTTGAACTAGTGCCTGGTCCTAAACAAATTACAAAAGGAATAACTGATTTTTCAGTTTCTAACTTTTCTGTCAGAGCTGGTTGCTATCAGTTAAGAAAATGATATCTGAAATGGGGAAATAATTTCCTCATTATTTCCTTCACTTGTGGGGAAGCAGACAGGGTTTATACTTTAATTTGTATGATGGATGAGTGACTTGTGGGACAAGAGGAGACATTTCCACAGCTTTCTTTGGATTCCTGCTTTCATGATGCTAAAAGTTTCAGAAATCTTTTAAATCAATAAGCTCATAGCCTGATATTCATCTGAGGAAGAGCCCTAAATTATTAAAATCACCCTTTCCCTCTCCCTCTTGGGAAAAGGAACAAGAGCTTCACCCCCAAAAAGCAAGCTGATTGAATAGCTGCTGCAACAGGAAGAAGAATATAAAGTGTGATTCAATGAGAACTTTGACCATTTCAAAACATATGCCTGGGCTAAGAGGCATTGCCTTAGAGGTGGAAATTTACAAGTCACCATCTAGGAAAGAGTAAAACACAGAAGGGACTTTTTCAGTCCAGTTACAAACGGACATTTGGTATTCTTCAAACAAATGTGTATTCGTGCCAAAGAGCTGCCATTGAAAGATGCACCAATTCTACTCACATCTGTTCTTTCAGTAATTGTCCCATTCTAGAGAAATGAAATTTCCTCTACTTAGTTTGAATCAGTTCTACTGTTCTTTTATAAAATGAGTGCGTATGTGGGCTTATCTCAGCCTTCACTGTGGGAATGTCCCCAGTACTGCAAGGGGAGAATTAAGCAGGACCATAGTTTATATATGGAGAATTATGCTGCTGCTAGCCACAATATCATGACACTACTTGCCATATGCCACAACAGGTGCTCATAAATTTAGGACTAAAACAATGAATTTCATCTCTCAAAAATTATCATTCTAATGCTTTGTGAAATACTTGCAAGAAATTGCTTTCTTTTCAAATCTGCCTTTCCTCCTGCCTATTCTTGAGTCATTATTCTTCCTACATATTCTCCCATACGCTATATAGAGACTCCACTTATTGTCATTATGTTATTGTGTCTCTCCTTTTGCTCATCTGAAATTTTTTAAAAGTGGAGTCCATTTAAATCTGGAGAATTTAGCCAGTTTAAAGAAAGAGTAACATGGATGATGTTCTCAGTAGAAGTTTCCTAGCAGATGATGTTACAAGTTCTTTTATCTCTGAGATGTAATGGTTTTTTTTCAAGAATGAACCTACAGTATTTTTGTTCTCTGTTGTTCTTGGTTATTTGCAGAATCAATAATGATAATTATAAAGAGATCTCAGTCAGAATTAGAGCACCATTGTGCTACAGATGGCTAATAGTTGTCAAAAATTAAGACCAACTTCTAATTAAGACCAACTTTGCTATATGAAAACCTGGAAACAGTATTTTTCTCCTTCTTAGTATGGACAACACACAACAGTGGGAGAGCTAGGACACTTCAAAGAAAGCTGACATATTCTAGGCATTGAGAAGAGAAATTTGCCCACTATCACAAAGGCAATCTGAGACAAAGGCAGAACTGAATCCAGTTTGTCTGAGCTCCAAGACCCTTAAGAAACTTACAAAGGATCTTCTATGTACCAGTACTAGTTAATAAGATTTTGTCATACAATTACCCTGAAGAAATTGAATTTGAACTGTTAGTATCTAAGGTTAATTACTGAGAAATTAAATGCATCTGTAATGAGAAAATTAGGCAATTCTTTACCATTGGAAAATAAAATCAAATTTGTTTGGGTTTAAAATTACTGGGCTACAAGTGAGAGGTTAATAGTGTGCAGGACTTTGAAATTGAAGCAGGTCAACACTCTGCAGTCAGATCTGTACAGAGCAAAGCTATATCTATTGTTGTTTTAGAAAGTGGACTTTAGTTTTGTTACAGGTAAAAGAAATATTTATGCAACAAAATATTTAAGCAACAAAAAAAATTGTTAGCATGCCCATGTGTATGAAAATGTCAGTATTAAAAAGCTGATCATCTGTTGGACAAATTTTCAGGATCTGATAAAATTAGCACTTTGTAAGAACCTAATTCACCATGTAACAATCATTCAAGTCATTCTTCTTTGAAATAGGATGTCAGTGTGCACTTTTCCCTGACCAATGCTAATTTCATAGATGGGCATCTGAAAAACTCTGCAGGGCTGATGGACACCCTGGGAAAATACACCTCTTCTCTTACACTTCCACTGATGCCAGAGATAACAAAGGAATTGCACTAAACTTCCTTAAACATGTCTAATGTGCTTTTTTTAGACTGATCACCAGAATCTCCTTAAATGCAGTTGAGCTCATTCAAGGGAGGCCTTGAGTTCCTAGGCTTTGATGTCAGTGTGCAAGCACAGAGGACTGTGTGCTGGCCCATGAGTCATTTTCATGCTGTACTCTCTCACAGCATACTCAGGCCTGCCACTGAACTGGAGGAATGGTCTCCGCTGTTATCAGACTTTCCCAAGAATGTGGATGCAGTAATTGCTCCACTCTTCAAGCATCTTGTGGTTTCTGGAAATGGCATTCTTTCAAACTTCAGCCAGAACAAATTAACCCAGAGACACAGAGCTCACAATTAAAATAAATTGAAAAAAAAAGTCTTAATTTTCACCAGTAGCAGAAGTTGCTGAAAACATTCAGGTGTTGGCAGTTGAATGAATGTTTTAGTAAGAAAATCACCAAGTATGTCCAAGTGCTGTGTACACTCAGATGGGGAGGAGGAGGCACAATTAGGGCTGGTCCTGGATAGCAGGCTAACCAAGGAAGACCAACACAGGGCCAGTGGAATTGCCTTCACCCCTGAGCTCTGCAAGTGGGGCACAGCTGCATTCCTCATGCACCCCCATAAGCCATAGGCTAGGACTGGGCACAGCCTGATCCCTTTTGGAGAAAGCAAGTGCTGAGCTCAGTGCTTCCATGGGCAGCTGAGGCAAGACCTATAGCTTTCTGGCTGTGAAAGGCAGAGTGTGAGCCTTTCACCCACAGATGTGTTTTCTCTGGCCCTCCTGTGTCACAATCTGTAGCACAGGTCTGCAAAGTTCCTTTTCTTCAGTAAATTCCTGCATCTCTTACATGTTTACATTGGGGAATGCAGGAAAAGTGAGCGTATGTTTCAAATGAAATGTAACTACTGTCAGAAGCTACTGGAAAAAATGGGGCTACCACCCAGCTAGATCTGTGGGTAAGGTTCTTCATAATTCAATAGAAAAATGAGACAGCAACTCACACATGCTACATCCATCACACTTCAAAGAAGAGTGCATATAAAAACATATTTGTGGTGTTGTTCAGCATGCTGAACAAGCTTCATGCAACAACCTGTATCTTCCATCTGTCTGTAATTTCCAGTGGCTCCACTAACAACTTGCTGCATGAAAAGGCATCAACATTAATATGAGTTTATATCAGCAGCACTTGTCAGAAAATATTCCCCTACCTTCTTGTGCCATGCACCGTCTCATAGAAACACACAAGGCATTTTATTGCAAATGCTTTGGCTTTTCAGCCAGAAGCTGGAATTTACCATGGAAAGCAGACAATCCATGAAAAAAAAAAAGTTTAGCTGAAAAGCTAATTTTTCTTCCAAAGCAGATTATACAGCACTCTTTCAGCCAGCTGTGCCTGGAACACTGCTCACACAGAGGTCCACAGAGATACCCACAGGGACACCAAACCAGTAGATGGACTTGGAGGTTCTGCAAGCTCCAACCGTATAGGGCAACATCATTTTAAGACAGGATAATATCATAAATTTTATAAGCATGAAGGTGTCATTCATAGAACAGTAGATGAGGGAGACGTCATGGCATGTCCCAAGTATAACTCAAACACTGAAAATCTCCCAGCTAGAGAAGATTTTTATATGAATAATGTTGGGCACCAGTCTCTCTGTACAACAATACCATCATTTCACACACCTAAACATGTCAGTGCCCCTCCATGGGTAACTATTTGGTATGCTGCAGAAGCAGTTGCTCCTGTGAAGTATCATTTACATCTTCACAGAAGCTCCTGCTTTGCAGAATCCGGAATGAAAGAGCTGATAAAATAGAGATATCATCTACTTTACAGGGCCATTTGAAACAATCTTGGAGTTTTATTTTCAATATTGTTCCTAGTTGTTGAGTGAAGCCATGAAGAACAATATGTTTGTGCTTCCCTTCATGCCCAGCTGCCCTGGCCTGACCTAACCTTAAAAGACTACTGAAATTGAAAAGCATTGAAATTTTGTGTAAACTCCTTGCTCTGGTGAGTTAATGATAACAATGTTACGTGGCATAATCAGAACAAGAAGTTCATTGTTTTACACTTCGTAGCTGCACACAAGAGGCGACTTGCCTCTTAGGACACATTTCTGTATTAAGGGCTTGATTCAGAGCACACTCAAGCAGATCTGAATCTTTCCATGAACTCCAAGACTTCAGGCCCACAACGCCAACACAAATTTCCTGCAGGATTTGGGAACAACTCCCAGCCGAATGCTTGCAGTTCCTTCCTTGTTTTCATCCCACATGCATCCACAACACAACAATTAAACCACCAAAGCCGTGGGGCATTTTTGCTGGGTTGTGTCTTTTTTCTACTTTCTCCTTCTCCAAATGAAAGGCACAAGAGAATTCATGCACTGGTCTCCCTGGGGTTTGGTCTCTGCCTGGTGGGAATGTTTTATTTCCAGTAATGACATCTGTAGTCACACGTGTGCATAGGGAGGAGATGAGACCCCTGTTGTGCCCAGCGGAAGAGATGAAAGAAGGATCTTGTAAATATATCTTGCACCTCATGCATGTCTAAGAAAGTTCCATATAAATAGCACCATAACTTTTGCACTTGATGGCACTTGAGCACATTATAAGCAGCAACAGGTGGGAGGCATGTTTGAACAATTGAGAGGGCTGTAATAACCGTGGTTAGGAGGTCTATTATGTTCCTAATGCAAATTCCACATGCATAGTTGGTTATTTCAAACAGTTTGGGCTTTCTGACTGGATTAGGGGGCTGTTAGACAGGCTAGACAATGCGAGTCTGTGACTTGAGAAAGAATGGGTTTGATGGATTTTGTTTAAGCAGTTTTGGGGAGGAGAAGTAAGATACAAGAAGCGCCAGTCACATAGCCATTTTGTTCAGCTGAGTGATGATGGGCAACTAAAATGTTCACACATTGCATTTCATACAGGGTTAATGCTACCCTGAATAGCTATTTCCCCCCAGGATATAGGACTGCAGAATGTAAAAGGAAAACTATGTTTAGAATCAGGATATACAAGGAAAAAATTGCAGATAGGTTTTTGGCACTGGACTGTGGATGAAATCCAAGCCAAGAGCGCTTTGCATTTTCTAAAGATATTTGGAAGTGAATTGAAATTACAGAAATGCCTACCTCTGGGAATCAGAGAACAGGGCATAGGAATCTGGAGAACTGGAAAAAAAAAAAAAGTACAGCCAAAACCTTCATGTGGCTCAGCACCTGATGGTAAAATGTTGCCCAGCAGGACAAGAATCACAGTCCTGGTACTGCAGACATCAGTCAGGGAGGAAGGCTATTGTCTGCAGTGCCCTTCCATGAAAATCAGGAAGACAATGAAGGGAAAGGCTATTGCGTTTTGGAATTAACAGTAGTAGATTAATTGCGGTATTTTATTTCTGAATTAGAAACATATTTTAAAGAAAGACCTCACGAACTAGTGTCTGTAACTTTCTCAGTCTTTCAATCTCAATCCACTCCACATCCTGCATGAAATGAAAGTCCATATTCTGGAAGATCTGCATGGAGGAAAATAAATGGCAAATTGTTAAATTACTGACCCCAAATACCTCCAAAAGATTATCGCTGCTGGACTACACATACCCAGACTTTAAAGAGGCTCAGAGAAACATATTGTCCCTTATGCTCTTTGCTGTTGAATAAAACAGATATTAATATGTGCTTTATTTTAGCTCTGAACTTTTCAATATGCTTCAACTGGAATTTGTGTTAGTTTCCAAGTAGATAGAGCAGGTAAAAAAACCCAACACTGAAATCACAGGAAAATATCAATGATATTTTTATTTTTTAAGATTTAAAGCAGACTTATGTGATTGGTCAAGCGTAACTTCAGGTGATGTTTTACGACCTTTACTCCAAAACAATGAGATTATGTTTCTTTTTCTTTTATGAAAAGCATGTTTCTCATATATTGGACTCTTTTTAATGAAAGAAGTTTTATTTTACTCAGATAAGTTCTGGTGCATTTAAAAGTTAAAATAAAATATGCTATTCCTATTTCAGTAGCTATGTCCATTTAGAAAGGATATTTTGAAAAACGGAATACACTAAAAATGACAGAGAATCAATCACTTTTGTGATGGACTTCAATAGAACCAATTCCTTAAAATGTAAATGTTTATACTTGAATACTTTCTGCCTGGCTTTTCTCCTGGGTAAGTGGTAGTTCATTTTGTAGGCACTGAATGTGCAGGCTTCAAAGCTACACAGTAGAAACCAGTGGGAGTCTTGGTACTGACTTAGTGGGAGAAGGATTAAGCTTTCAGACATTATATTGATGACTGTCAGTGTAAACTCACCAGATGCAAGACAGTAGTTTGATCTCATATGCATGTGAACCACTTCTTTGTGGTCATCCTCAGTTCTGTTCCTATAGAGTACCTTTCATCAAGACCCTATTCAAGGGACATTTTTCTTAAGATGACTAAAAAAATTATCTAGTGAGTTCTTTTCTTCTTTGCAGTCTTGTTCAAGAAGGAGAAGGAGAATCTGTGATTTGTTTTGTCTAGGTTTTTTATACCCATGAAAAATTTCAATGGAAAGTGACCTGTAGCCAACAGTATTTCCTTGTACGAATTTATTTTAAGAAGCATAGCTATTAGATCTGAGTGACATAGTTCCCCCATGTGAAGTTCTCTTAAAATGCACACCACCTATAAAGGTGCTGTAGTTTGGAATTATTATGTAAATTCTCTCCCCTGTCACTAACTGCCCAGGCCATTCGTTAACAAAAAGACGTAGTTAACTGCAACTGCTACCATTTTCCTCTTGATTGCTTGGGTGGGGGCAGGTTGTCTCTTGTTTTTGGGGACATTTTTCCATTTATAGCTTGTCTGAACGCAGGAGCGGTGTGGGTTGTGTGTGCTGCTGAGGAGGGAAGCTTTTTCTTCTGCTGTTGTTGCTTCTTGCTGAGCCACTTCTTTTCTCCTCGCCACGGTTGTTCTCCTGGTTCCTGCATCTGGGGTCCCGGCCTCTGCTCCAGTCTCACCGCTACTTGCAGCGTCATGGCCTGCCCGCCCCGGCTGGGGCAGCGACCTGGGAGAGAGAACTTGCAGCTGCTTTTCCAGGACATGCAGCGGTTCGTCGCTTCCAGTTTTAAATTCTTCATTTGGGACAAAGGACATGGAGGGAGAGACAGAATTCCTCTGAGTGCTGATCGCTCATCTGTCTCGCTGGAGAGGGACTGGGAGCTCACCTGCAGCCAGCCAGGTTGTGACACTGATACTGCTCATAACTCTTCTCCAGGAGGAAACTTGCCGGTGTGGGGGTTGTCGTTGTGGTTGTTGTTGGTTTTTTTCTGTGGCATTGGGAAAGCGGTTTTGCTCTGGTCTGTTTATAGTTATACCTATACCTACATATCTATCTATCTATCTATCTATCTATCTATCTATCTATCTATCTATCTATCTAATCAGGTAAGAACAGTTATCCTTCTTGTATCTATTATCTGATTAAAGTTTCTTTTTCTTAAATTTGATAAAGAGTGGCGTGATTATTGTGGAGGAAACCCCCCTCCTCCGCTTGTGGGTAAACATTTTGGGTTTTGCCCCTCAAACCAAGACAAAAGGCCACATAAATTTTCACAACTCACCCACTTTCTTTACTTCTTACCTACTTCTAAGGATGAGGGGTAAATTCCAGCATGTCTTTCACTTAAATCTTGGCTTTCCAGGAGCCTTAATTCAGGCAACTCTGAAAAAGGGTCTCTTGTCTAAATCGCTTAGGCCTTGCAAGACAGCAGAAAATACCTAAATATTTTCAAGAATCTGGAAACTTGTCAAGAAATGTGTGATCACCACCTATGATGGTGGGCTTCAATGTGAAGATCACTATGCAATGTCAGAAACATATATAATACAAAAGGGATTGGTCTTATGCCACCAATTGTTATGCTCAAACCACTTATATACCATTTAATAGGTATCAGATCCACTTAAATGCAAAGTGGGAGGTTTTACATAGCTTCACTAGTTATCTCTACCTTGCAGTTCTATCGCCACTACAATTTTCAGTAAAACTACTTAGAACTCTTCAAATAAATTCAGTGGGATTAGCGAAGCTATGGTCCAATCTTGATTTCACTAAGGATGTAAGACAATGGATTCAAGTTACCATACAGGAAATTCTGGATAAATATCAGGAAAAATTGAAGTCATAGCCAAGCACTGGAATAGGCTGTCCAGAGCAGTGGCAGCATCTCCATCCTTGGGGTTATGCAAAATTGGCTCAGCAAAACTCTGGGCAGGACTACTTCCACTGCATCTGGTCCAAGCAGGTTGTTCTGCTGGAAACTGAAGATCCCTGTTCACCTCCAGGGGTTCTGCAGCTCAAAGTCTTTCTCCCTGACAGTATTGTAAGGTAGGAAATGGAGTGTGTATGTGTCTCTCATGTATAACACCTCAAAAATCCCAATGCTTCCACATCAAAGCATTTCATGCTCACAAAGCCATCTTTAGTATTTTCAGTGACAATAAACTTTGTTAGTTCTTTAATTCTCTTTCAGTTTCTAGATGGCTAAGTGTTAAGGCTGAGTGGTTCTCAGGAGCTCAGTGCTGGATTTGAAAGGGGTTCTGTCTGGTTTTTGTCTCTGAGAGCTGCCTTTCAGCCACCCTGCGCTCATCTTGCGTTTCCTTGGCATGACTGTTTGCCTCCTCTGCATCTGAGTACATTAGATATGGAGTGTGGGGGATTTACAGCGCTGCTGGCAGTACCAGACAGAGAATAGCTTTGTAACTGTATTCCTGACTTCCAGCAGAGAGAAGCTTTGATGGAGATCTTTACACACTCATGTACATGTAGGAACACAACCCCTCAATGCCTGCCTTTCGTTAACATTAGATAGTTATGCATGTGCTGTGAGGAGAATAGCGAAGACTAAGCATGACATGCATGTGTCTCTGTATGCCAAGCCAGACCTTTCCTTGCTATAAATCTGTGTTTCTTAAATATTGCTTCCTCCTGCTATGGTCATTCATGTCAGCCAAGGAGAATATGACCTATGGCATTCTCAAAGTATATGCTTCTAAAGTAAAAATCCAGGTCATCAAAATTTATCTGTAGCTCACTGACTCCTACTATCTCAAAACCAACGCCAGTGGTCACAACAAAACATTTAAGGACATGTGTCCTTAGAGAATTATTTCTGAATGGCAAGATTGAGATTTAGAGTTGTGAAATTTATCTGTGTTGCATCTCAGTAACCAGAAATGTGCTGAGTTCCTTGGATATTTGGCTACACACTCCAGCCAGATGGTTCCCTGGTGGGCAGAGCAGTGAGAAACATTTTGAAAGATTTGCACAACATCATATTACATGACATCATGTTACTTTGTCCAGGAGAGCCATAAAGAGGGTCTGAACCTCACAGAAGCTATCTGTTCCAGGTGTTTGGAGATTGCCTAGGAAATGAGTATGCTGTGTCTATGGCATTGCAGCAGAAATGGGCTGGATATAAGCAGATGGCAAACAGAAGGAAATCTAAATGTGTTTTTCTGATGGCAAGTCTCCATAAATACTCTCCATTATTTTTTGAATGACTTCTAAAAATCATGGACTGAACAAAAATGGCACAACACCAGTTCCCAGTGCACAATCTGGCAGTGAAAAGATCAGGCTTTTCAGGGGAGATATTTTTTATTTACTTATAGCATATTAATAAATAAACATGCTTTCATTTGAAACTTGTTCCTAAACATTCCTGCAGGATCGCAGCCTACAGTAGTTGTCTCAGAATTATATTCAGCAGTTGACTACTAAAGAAATGTTCTATTATTAACTAACATGTAATTAGTTCATTAAAAAATACCTCAGCTGAATGCTGTGTAACATAATACAGCCTACTATTAGAGTACGGAGATTTCAGGCTCAGCACAAATGGAAGTGAAATTACAGTGCAAAAAAGTGAAAAGGAGACAGTGCCAGCTGGCAGGGTATTAAGTGTTTCAAATTACCGTATGTTTATGACCTCTGTGTTCTTCAAAAAATTAATTAGATTATGCTGTTTGAGAATCTTGGAATGCAGTGGCAACATGCCAATCTTATCTGAACCACACATCTTAAGTTTAATTAAGATGTTTTTAATTTCTCCAGGTATTCCTTTTAAACACTTATATACACATATGTGTATGTTTCAAGTGGTGCCTGTGGGAAGTGATAAACAACAGGTTGCAATTCCTGAGGTGTGTTTAAGGTGACTTCTTGCTTAATAGGATGTAGGGGCTAAATCCATGAAAGGGCTTGGATAAGACTTCAATATTCACCTACTACTTTAAGTCCCCAGTCAAAAATTCTGACCTTCAGCACCCTTGTTCAGTTACCACATAAGTGTGGGTTGTTTACACTTGTTGCAGGCAACTAAGCTTTCAATGACAAAGTTTTCTATGTGCTTGAGGTCCTGCTGCTTATTGTAACAAGTTGCTTTGCCTTGTTAGTACTGATAATTTAGTATGTCTCCCGTGCTGAGTTGGGTTAAACTTCACCAATATTACTGCAGGTTGTGGGATGCTGTTGGGGGACTCACCAATGGACTGAGCACCACTAGAATAAGAATTAAGATAGTGCTCCACCCCAGTGCTGTTCCTGAGGCCAGAGCATCATCCACCAGTGTTATGAAATGGATGGATCCACTTCCTTCAACCAAAATTTGAAGTTTCACCTACAATGTCCAGAGAGCATCTTCACTGTTAGTGGACAGTATCTGGTGAGAAGAGGGCCTTTGGAGAGAGTGTCTGGTCAAAAACAGGTCATAGATGTAAAAGAAAGATGAAAAAATGCTTATTGCTCCATCAATATTGATGTCTTAACTGGAGAAAGAAAAGAAGGCTCTGTCTCTTAATCATCCTAATGAATGTCATTCCCATTATTTTTCTTTGACATAATGAACACTGCCCAGTTCTGAGGAAAGCAGAAAAAGCTTCAAAGAAAGGTGAGAAAGCCCATTGCCTGAAGCACCCCAGAGACTGTGCAGTAATGCGTATTCCAGCAGAAAGTGAAATGTGTACTTAAATTTCATCAGACTTACAACATCCTTGAAGGTTATGCTAAATGCTGAGCAACAATGGAGACAAACTATCGCCATATACTCCTCTGGGCATGCTTTGAAAGAAGGAACAATCTTTCTTTCTTCCACCAGTTCTGAAAGAATTCAGATGTATATCTTTTACAAGACATTCCAGGACTTTGAATTCTCAGGTGTAATACTCAAGGAACAAAAATACACAAAGCCCCTTCCTTGAACCAAACTGAAATTGAAACTACTCTTCATTGTTGATGTTTACTAGTGGGCAGTACTATGGTTTCCCAATAAACATGGTGGTCCTTTTGGAGTCCATGCTCTTAGGCATGTAAAACACATGCTTAAATTCCCATGTCAGGTCTGCTGATTCTCCTGGGGGGGTCTGAGTGTCTATACCCACCTGTATGGCTGGATTGATCTGTCAAGCAGCTTCCAAAGTAGAACTGTGCGAGTGTCCATAGCTCACAGTCTTTTTTGCTCATAACAATGCTACTCACCAGTGTTATATCATTTTACATGCTTAGTGCATCAAGCATATATGTAAACTCAGACTTTTACTTGTATGAGTAGCCCCTTTAAGTGCTTACTTGCTTAGCTTGCTTGACAGGCACTTTAATACAACTCTATATCCTGCTATTCCTAATTAACAAATGGGAAAGCTAAAATATTAATCACTGTCACACAAGAAATGAGTGGCAAAACCTGTGCTAGTAGTCAAGACTTCCCCTGGACTCCAATTTCCTTATTCCTCTGTGTGCCATTGAATTGGCTAAGAAAGTGTAAAAATAAATCTTTGTGACTGTTAAGCAGCTGCCATTTTGGCTAAGAAAAATAGATATGGTTGCTCAACACTACCTGATCAGACTGAGGAGACCTCTGCTCAGTAAACGTGGGCCAAAGCAGCCATCTGTAGCAAATACACATTACTTATCAAATGTGATGGGAAAGGTTTTAAGGGCCACTGCTGTGAAAAATTAATCATCTTAAAACTTGATCATACGTTCTCTGGAACAGCTGGCTCCTCCTTCTTCCCAGGATTTGGTTTCAACAACGTTTTGCCGAAAATGCCTGTTTAATACACGCTACTGAATTAGATTAATACAGTTTAATGCCCTGACCTCCAGAATTTCTCTCATTTTTGTTGTGCAGAATGCAACACAGGCAGCAGATTTAGTCAATTTCATTGTTTCTCTTAAATATATTCTCATACTCTTGACAAGCATCTTCCTCTCAAAACGTTACCATTCTTTGGTCATGGCCTGTTTAAAAAATTCTATTAAAAATGCTAAAACAGCATCAGAATTTACAAAAGCAAGCTCCAAAGTAAGCCCTGTTCTATCTTTACTATAGCATTCATTACATTTTTTAAAATCACAGAATGACTTCTTTCTGAAGGCTACTCAAATGCAATTGTATGTAAGATGGATACTTTAGAGCAATCTAAATGCTATGAGAGAGAAAGACATGGAGATCTTCCTTCAACATTCATTTAACTTTTTATTTTGTCCTAACATCAGCTGAGTGCCACTATATCTTTTTCTGTGAGAGCCTATAAATAGAGCCCTTATTTGCAAAGAGAATCTTTTCGCCCACTACATTTCTTGAGAGTTTTTTTGTTGTTGTTGTTGTTTTGGGTTTTGGGTCTGTTTGCTTGTTGGTTGGGAGTTTTCAGCCTCTTACCCATAGCAGAGTAAAAAGCTAGGTAAGAAAGGTAAAGACGGTCTTCTGCAGATAAGTTGAATCTGCTTTCCTAGCTCCCATGATCTTCCTAGACCTCCTGGACCAGAGCTGGCTGCTTAACAGTCTACATGTCTGAGGCAGAGTAATGGGAAGGATGTATTGTGTTGGACTGGTCCAAACCTTTTACCTCTGTACAAGAGTTTTGCTTCACTGAAACATTAATGTTTCCTCCTCTTTGACAAGGACTTTTCAACTGATAGATCAGCAAATAAAATACCTCTGGAACAGAAAGGAAATAAAAATTGCTCTGGCAGAATGCTGTGCTGTTGACAGGTGATTTTTCTAAGAAAAGTACTTGCCTAGGGGTAATGGGCATAATTGGGTACTGTTTTACTGCAGCTTAATGCCAGGCTTTGCAGACTCAAACAAGGCTCTTTGAATTCAACAAGCCATTATTTAAAATAGAAAACAATTATCTAGTGTTCTGGCTAATGTCTGGTAAAAAGTAATTTGATTAACCAAATATGAGAATGATAGGAAGTGTTGGTGTTGGCTCGTCCCAGCATTTTCCGAACAGTAGAGTACAGTAGTTATGCAACACATTTCCATGCAATGAAAGACTTTTTTTACCATGCTGTAAAATGGATGATAATTATATCATTGTGGTAAATGTATATGAGGGGGGTACTGGTTTTCATTGCCTTCATTTTTTATGATTACTTTTGGACAGCTTTGGTGTGGCCAAAATTAGTCCCACAAGCACAACTTTTGTTATTTTCTTCATGGCTCTCTTATTCCTGGAGTAGTCAGGTCCTTGTTTTTATGGCTAGCAGTAGTCCGATTTGGAAATTTTATATGAAATATGTTCAAAGTCAGTGTTTTAACAAAAGCTGTAGGAAATGGAATGTGCTCAGGATTCAAAAGGCACAAAAGCAAAGGTGGGTCATGGAACGATTACACAGAAACAGAATCTCTGCCACAGATTTCAAGGCCATACACCCTTTCACTCACACAGAAAGAGAAAAATATCACCTGAATCCCCCCAACATTTACCTGAAGTAAACCTCCAAGACCAAAATACTAAGGAGTGAAAACCAGCACACGAAGGATAAATGTTTCAAATTATCTTATATGTTCTTGTGTCTATATCTTATGTTTCAGATCCAAATACAAACTTGTATACTTCATCTGCTCAAATAATATTTTTCCCCTGCTAGCCTTATTTTTTTATTTCTCTACCCTGAAACATCCATTTACTTACCCATGTTTTTTTCTTAGAAAACCTGTTTTTTCTTTTCCTTCCACAAGCTGCTATTAAGAAGAAATGAAAAAATCTGTGATTCTCCCCAGTTGTCTTCCAGAAAGATGAAGCAGTCACAGTACACTTTTCTAGGCCAGTCAGAGAGATGTACAACTTCATTTACAAGTCTGTCTCAGCAGCAGTCCCTAGCAGCTCCTTGCCCATCACAGCTCAGGCACTACATTCAGGACAGAGTGCTCTTGGAAAGGGGCTTCTTTACAGCTGGGAACTCTGGCAAGCTTTGTGCAGATGTTTTAGCTGCAACTGTTTGAGATTATTTAGTGGCTTTTAAACACTGTTCATGCCCATTTCAAACAAGCCCACAGAACATCTGCACAGTGTCTGCTAGCTGTGCTCACAGAGTGTCTACCAACATCCTATATTGTTCTAAGCAAACATATATCAGTCCAGATTTTCTTCCATGTCTTAGTATCCTCTTCAAGCATTGTGAATACTGTGACCTTTCATTGATTCAGGCATGGAAACTATAATCACAATATTGAGTAGTTATATTTACTTTGGAAAAGTAATACTATTGTTCTTCTCTTTTAAAGCTTAAACAAACAGTCAGCATGAATGTCATCTTTATAAAATGATAGGAAACCTACAATGTCTGGTATTAATAAATGCCTCTGTGCTCAGTGTCTGAATGGGATTGGGACTGAAAGGAGAGAATGAAGTCCTTATGACAGAACTCAGGGGTAGTCTCTCTTGTGAGTGCTTTTATGAGATGCAACTGTTACAGAAGTGCATTTTGTGCATCCCAAGGCAATCAGTTTGCTCGTCTAGGGAGCATAGCGATAATTTATTCCTGACAGGAGAAGAGAACCCATAATGGTGGTCTGAACTGCCAGTGCTGTTCCTGATTCAATTCCAGTGTACTCTAAACTGCTGATGGCATAATCACAGGAAGAATTGTCCTGCTGGGAATAGATGGGAAGAGATGGCAGCCTTACTGAAATCACTGAGTTCTGCACTGCATCATAGGCAGTCCCAAACACTGCAGAATTTTCCTTTTAATAGAATCCTTCTATAGCCCTAAAGTGCAAGCAACAAAGACTTTATAAGGATAAAGGTGATATCAAAGAATTATGCACTGACTACAACTGTAATTATAGAATGCAATAACTTAGAAAATCTATTTAGTTCACCACAGTATTTTGCATAGCCTACTTGCTGCTATAATGAATGGCAACTCAAGAATCAGTGACAGAAGATTTTTCTTAAGGTTATTTTACAGGGCAGAGCCCCAAGTGAACTGGATTTGGCTCATGGCTCCTCTTTAGTCTTTCTGCATGGATTCAGAAGAGTCACTTAATCTTTCTCATCTTCTTTGTCTGCAAAAGAATAATGTTTTTGTCTGTTCAAGTTGTAAGCTCTTTAGAATCAAAATGTAACTGGATTATAAATTTATATGTGGAGCTTTGATCTCAATAGTGGCCAATATGCAGTCATTAATAAAAATAATATTAATTAGAAGTAAAGACCTCATTACACTTTAATAGGGCTGTGTTAGATAACAATGGCTGTACATACTGAATTCATGTAATTTTCACAGTTGTGCTCAGAGTAGGGAACTATTTTGGCTGGAAACAACTCAAACAAGCAGTGCCAACAGCTGCGAGGTCAGGAATAACTGTTTGGTTTTATTTTTCACTCTTGGTATTCTTACAGTTTGTTCAGTAAAAGGAGGTGAGAAATATACAGAAAGTTCTGATAGTGTCCAGCACTTCTTTTCTGAGGTTGGTCTTTGTTGAGAAGCAGACATACTCCTGCTTTTATGTGTCCTGGGAACAAATGGATCGAAGCAGATTGTATTGCAATAAAGTCACTTGCTGAACCATCAAAAGATACAAGCTATTATACTATAAATCATAAAAGTTTTCTTTTGCAAATCACTCCCAGAGCTAATTTTCACAACCTACCCATAGTATACATAAACCCCAGAGTTTATAAAAGTGGAGAGACCTGGTCCACATTGTTTCTGTGTGGAAATGGGCTTTTCTGGGTAATATTGTGTACAAGCACAGCTGTCAGTAGACCAAATATGTGTGTACATCATTGTATGCCAGTTCTGGAGATAATTTGAGTTCACCTTTCAACTTTGAAGGCAGGCTTTAAAGAAAGGCCCTGCTATTGCAGTGGCAAAGAGGGAGAGACAAGGAACCATGCTGCTTGCTGACAGACTCTTCAAAAGACCTTTACATACGAGGCAGACTTGTAAATGAAGTTGTATGTGTCTTGGACTCAGAGCTAGAAGATCTCATTGTGAGTGCTTGTCTCTTTCTGGGAGACAGACAGTGACAATCACAGATTTTTAAATTTCTTTTAAATAGCATAGAGAAATAATTTTCTGCAGCTTGTGATTGCCATGTGGTTGGCACATGATAACAACATGATTAGCCCGTGATTTGCTTGTGATTGGTATGTGATAGGCATGTGATTGGGGTGTGATTACCACGTGATTGGTGCATGATTGCCATGTGTTTGACATGGGATTGGCTCGTGAGTACCATGTGATAGGACCGTGATTGCCACGATTAGCATGTGATTGGTATGTGATCAGGGGCATGACTGTCATGTGAACGGAGTGTGATGGACACATGATTTGTGCTGGATTGGTGTGAGATGGACATATGATTAGTGTGCAATTGAGGCATGATTGACATGTGATTGCCACGTGATGGGAGTGATTGGTCCATGAAATGAGTGTGTGATTGGGGCATGATTAGCATGTTATTGGCACGTGATCTGTGCAACTGCAGTGTCATGGGACTGCTGCTGTAATTTGTATTGGTCTCATTCATGATGGCCCATGCTGAGATTTGTGACACTGCACATGGGAACAGATACATCCAACTTCAAATCTAAGAAATATAAACTGAGTAACTGCTTTTCCACAAACACAGAATAAGTAGCCACTCTTTGCTGTGCTGTCCAAGCCAACAGACTTGGTGGAAGACACTTAAATCAGTTATCTTCTTTCTAATATTTAGCCCAGGTAAGGAGAAAGCCAACACCTTATTCAGACCTATTTTTGTGCTTTGAGAGCTGGCAAACACAAATGGTCAAACCTTTGAACATAAAATAAGGGAAGATTGGTTTAAAACAACCAAAAAAACAGGTTGGGGTTTTTTATTATTTTAAAAATGTGCATGAATTTTTCAGTTTTCCTTCTGACTTCTGAGTCTTCTGGGTTGTGTTTGCAAACTTCTGTCTGCACACAGATATGTAAAGAAAAAATATTTTAAACCTCTGCATCTAACTACATTAGACCTTGTCTTAAACTCATGAACTCATGAACTAGCCAGCTGGCCTATGCAGAGAGATTATGTATCTGATGTAGTTCAATTATTTGAAACAAATATTCATGAAGTTAAAGAAATTCTCATTTTTTAAAATTTCTGCTCCCATCAAATAAAATTTCTGCATATGACAAACAGATGTGACTGATGATACATCCATTCAGTAAGCAATAGATTACATACATATAGAAATAAAGAGCCAGTTTGCAACAACTTTTACCTTCAGTTTGATGCTCAATAGTTTTGGTTTCCAGTTCATACTATATGCCTGTGCTCTCTGTCTGTTTCTCTTAATACTGTGATCTCGCTTTTAAGGTGATGTCTGTGACAGATTTAATCACTATATCACTGGTGTATTACCAGTTTCTTAAGAAGAGAAAGAAATAGAAAACAGCAAGTGCCAAGGACAAGGAAGGTAATGGACAGAAAAAGAAGTTCCATCTACACAAAACTAATAAACAGCACTCCAAATGAGGCAGGTGCAGTAACAAGAATTCTTACTATATCTTCTAGGGAAAAAAGAAGTGCATGACCAGGGACTGGCACATGGTAAGTTCCAAGTTTGAATGAAGAAGAAAGAAACAGCAGATGCCATCAAGAAACATCATCAAGAAACACCATCATTGAGGTAAGTTCACATGCCTCATCAACAAAAAGTTGAAAATGAGTTGTTTGGGGTTTTTTTCCCCCAAGATGATTACTGACATTTTCCTTGCTGATTCAAATTCTTGATCTTTTTCTGCTAAATTAGGATGATGCTATGA
Organism: Pithys albifrons albifrons; assembly: GCF_047495875.1. NCBI lineage: Eukaryota > Metazoa > Chordata > Aves > Passeriformes > Thamnophilidae > Pithys > Pithys albifrons. Next base: position 97,467,488 of record NC_092459.1, read on the forward strand.
TCAGCCCTGAGTATAGACAGACTTGTTGCCACTTCATCAGATTAGCACTACTTGGAATGGTCTGTAACCCATATAAATTTATATCTTGGCTACTTCTTACTTTCTAAACTACTTTGTCCTTCTCTTTGATCTGTACTCCAGACCAATACACAAGGTTAGGAGAAGAGTCCTGGTGTGACATAGCCATACCCTGTTCCTATATCTCTCAGTAGAACCCATACATGCATTTTTTGTGGCTCAGGAATGCCACACATATCCTTTCAGCACCTCAACCCAAAGCACCCAGATCCCTCTGCCACCTTATCTGGCTAAGTGGATGATTGGGAACCATATTCCCTCGTGAACCGGTGCAGAATGGAACCAGCTGCAGCTGGGTTCTCATGCAAGATTTCCTGGTGTGTGAACAACACGGGCATTCCTTGTAGCTGCATTTTAGAATTTCTGCACAGGAGGCAAAGTCACTAACTCCTTGAAAGGAGAAGGAAAAACACAGATCCAAGCTTTTAGTGAAAATTAAGAATGTTGTATAAAGTCACTATTTAATAGTGTGTTATTCTGTATCCCTGGGTCTGAGAAAAGCTGCCAAAATGTGGAGTGTGAAATAGGACTTTTCTTCTATTTCTTATGAGACATGTCTAAATAAACAGAAAGAAGGGCTGAGTACATATGGATATGACATCTGGGTGGTCAAAGAGAAGCTGTCTGTAAACTGGACCACCTTCAGAAGCTGATGCCTGAGGACAAGGGTAAGCCTTAGCACCCTTCAGTTGTTTCAAATAGTAAGGCACACCATAATAGGATTTTGGTCTTACCCCACTGAGTATCAACAAATTCATATGGTCACTATCACACCCAAAGCAAATTTTATTATGTTTAAGCATAAGGCCAGTGAACCCCTTAATTATTATTACATCCGTTTATACAGAAATCATGTCAGTCCAGCTAAATGTGTGAATATTTGGCTACTGTCTCTGCTTCCTTTTTGATCCAGAAATTTCTGGCCTTGTTCCCAAAACTTCAGCATAGCCATCAAAACAGCAGTAGGGGACAGTTTAGCAGAGTGAGACCATGTGTCTGGGAGTCTGGAGACCTGACTTCTGGTCTGGGCTTTATCACAGATTTCCTGTGGACATGAGATGAATTCATTTAATCTCACACTCCCTTACTTTCTGCTTTTGAAGAAGAAGGATGATAATAATCACCCACTTAGCAGGGGAGTTGAGAGGCTAAGGTAATTAACATTTCTAAAGCCTGTCGATGTCCATAAGTGTAACCACTAAATAAGCAAAATGTATTACAAATATTACTTATTTTACTATGTGAATATTGCCAAAGCCTGTAAACTTCCCTCAGAGTCTGCAGATGAATTAGCTGTTCTCCTAAATATTCAAGTGAGAAAGAAATCATGGCCAAAGAAACTATCATATGCTTGAGGGAAATAACTAATGAATGAACAATTTGCTCTGGAAAGGCAGCATTTGGACTTGAAATCCAGGCATCTAGTGTTCGCTGTGAACAAGTGCTGGTTGGACCAGATCACCCACTGTGGTCCTTTCCAACCTCACCTATTATGTGATTCTGTGATTATATGGTGCAAGAACCAACAATTATTTGGGAGGAGTCCATGATCTACTGATGTGAAGTTTACTAACTCGAACTTTACTAACTATTCCTAGGTGTTGATGGATTTCCCATTTTCTGATAGCAACTTACAGCTGAAATACTTAACTAAAAACCTAAGTATTTTTTTCACTATGCTATTATTGTTTTCTTGAAAACATCCTTTTAAAATAAAGTACAACCATAATGTGGTACATATTAAAAAGCCACAGCATATATTTTGCCTTCATAAAAATAAATAATTATTGGTCCTTGTTACTTTGTTATGATGACTTTTTCAGGATTTTATGGATAAAGTCTGCTGATAACATTTTTAATTTAATATATTTCCAAAGTTTGGTTGCTTTTTTGTTTTGTTTTGTTTTTATAGAACCTTTTCACATAATGGAAATTTAAGTATCTGCTGCCACAAATATTTTGTGATATGCTATTTTCTGATATGACCAGTATGTATATTACTTACACATGTAAAACACTCAGAACTTCTTAGATTAGCTAATGTACCTGAACATCATAAACAGGAAAGCATTAATATCTGCAAATCACTCATATGAATATTAAAAGTTCCCAGTGTTTTGTAGGCATTAGATTGTCCTGCTTTACGCTATACAGGTACATACATTTTCTTATTAAAAGACCAGAAAACAAGGGATTTGAAATGTACACAATCTAAAATATATAGAGAGAACCTGTTCCAAATCCAAGAGCATGCTGGAGCCCCATTCCCAGGGAGAAGAAAAAGAAGAGCAATTTGACAGCCTAGGTCACAGGTCTCTCACACTTTTCCAAGCCTATGTTTAATATGTTGTAACCCCTACTTAACATCTCTTTTTTATCTATTTTGTCTTTCCATCTTAAAATTGATCTGAAAAACATTTGTCTATATGGTTGCCTGTAAAAAGCATGAGAACCACAAAGCAAAACTGACTCTCTATGCACCTCCTCTCTCACCTTGGATCAAAACTATGTTTCAACTATTTTTTTAAATATAAAATCAAAGAGTTATTTGTCATAAATTATAGTAGACCAGATTTAATCACGAGCATCAAAGAAGCTGTGCCACATTGATACTACTTTTGTGAACATAAATATAAAGGATTTATAATCAACAAGAAATTTTGCAAGAAAGAAATACAAAGGCTTTAAAACAGCACAGAAAACCAAGCCAATAAGAGAATGGGTCAGGAATATGAAAGTCCTTATTTAATTTAATTTATGTTAGATTTTAATAACTTTGTGGAGACAGTCCTCAGAAGTACATGATTCCAATATTCACATATTCTTTATAGTATTGACTAGCAAGAGACCAATTTAATGTCTGACTGGAAAGGTGAAATACACTCTGACAGGCCTTCCCATCTAATTGAACAAATGGGCTCTTTTCCTTCTCTTCCCCATCCAATTCCCACTACCTCACCTTAGAGTGGAACTCTGTGCTTGAAATGAGGGAAAAGTGGAAAATGTCTCTTTTTCTTCCAAGATACATATACAGCAAGGTGGAAAATTCCAGCATATGACATTTAGTATTCCTTACCCTAAATAAATGGAATAATAAATGCAATGCTATCAGTGCAAAGTCAAGCAGAAGACCAAAAGCAATGCCCCTTACATCCTTAACATACAAGTTGCAGAGTCTCTTATGAGTAGTCAATGAAGCAAATTGCATTCTATATGAAAGTTACTTTCAGTTAGCACCATGTCAAGAAATAGTGATGAGGATATACATTGTAAATTACCTTATGTTAGTTTAAAAAAGAAATCTTCCTTCATCCAGGCTTCTGTAGATTGTAGTGCATATGTTGCCGTTCCTGTGTCAGCAGGACTTCAGAGAGCTACTCAGTATCTGCAGAAATAAATTGCAATTTTTGGTCTGATAATTTATCATCCAGCAGAATTACACATGCTTCAATCAATAGATCAGGCAAACTGACTCCATTACCCTTATGTGATCAGATTCTGATCTAACAGGTGTTAAATATAAATGAAAGTCTGTACTTGATAATTTGATTGCCTTTCTGTTTCTAATAAATTTAAGGAATAGATACTGCTGTATTCCTTTTGCAAACATTTCCCCACTTTCCACTGATCACGTAGCCATGATTTTCACCATCACTTGGTGACAACAAAATGAATAAATTCTTCTTCAAGGACACAGAACCAAAGAGATTTTTCAGTAGAATCTTCTCTGAATTGTTTTTGCAGAGCCTCTGCATTAAATGAGGGAGAAATGAAAGATCTGCACCCGCTGCTCTCTGAGTATTTTGGAGTGGAATTATCTGTACAGAAAGAGAGTGCCCGCAGCTGTCGGAGCAGAGCTCAAAGAAATATGCCAACATTTGCACAATGCAAGAGCAGATGTGATTGAAATTGTTGTCATGAAGCAAGGGCACAAGGTCAAATGCAGATTTTCCATATCAGTTTTTTAAGTGCCCCTTTCAATTAAGGCAAGGATGGTACTTGGCCAGGGAATTCAACACAAAATATTTTGAAAGGCATAATTGGTCAGAAAGCAGAAGCTAGTGTAATGTATTCCAGCTTAGAACAATATTAACTCATGAATAATGCTTTATTTTTATTTTGCTTTCTAAATGTTATGAATATGTAGTACAATGCCCACTCTCAGTCATATGAGTGCGTGTAAACAGTCATTAATGTTAACAGGAAACATGTAGGATTTTCAAGGTAAGTGTCAACCTTTCCTTCTCTCTTCACACTCTGCTAGGCAGAGTTTGAGGGAAAAATGCTACAGGCATCCTGCTTGGACTGGTGGTTTTGATCAGCACCATTTTGCTTCATACACTTTTTTACAAAAGAAATTTCATCTCGTCTTTCCTACTGAAAGCACTGTTAACCACAAAAAGAGGAGATGACAAGGTTAAAAAAAAAAAAAAGAAATTATCTATAATCCCCTTCCCCATTTTCCAGTCTCAGATATACATGAGTCCCACATTTTTAAGTACGATGTGAACGTTTTCTAGAAACCTGACTTTTTAAATGAAAACTGAGATTGTCTCTTAATTGTAAAGTTGGGAGAGATGAAACTGTAAGGGAAATGTCAGATATTGTGAGATTCATCATAACATCTCAGGATTTGACAAGGCTGCATCCCAGTTTATAGTTAAGAGAACTCATATTCTAAGCAAGTGTTATTTGCTGCTGAGTACTGCACTGCTGAGTCCTGGTGCTCCAGGACACTGTTGAAGTCAATTGAGCTGCACTTGCATGATAGTGGGTCAATGCAGTCGTGAACCAGACCCCAATTTTTGTTGACTTTTCAGGCAATCTGCCACTTGGCAGGAGAACTTAGATTTAAAACATAAAAGCTGTTTTTAAAGCATGAGGGATTCACTAGTAACAGCAACTGAAAAGCTGAAATTGAAACCAAAAAGGCACAGTACCACATTAATTCCCTGAGCCGTGTTGTCCCCTTTACTGCCTTCTTAATCTCTATCATTAATCATATTTTACTTGGACTGAAAAATGAAATTAAATATTCCGTATTTTTTCTATATAATTTTTTCAGTATTAAAATCTTAGGTAATGCAATCTTATTTTTTCACAGAACAGGTTGGAGTTGTTTTTTATATTTTCAGAAATTTAACCTATTTTGAATATTTTCAATATTTTTAACTTTGAAACAAGTGACAAATACTAGAAATACCAGCTGGATTGACTGGCTTTTGCCAGACAAATTACATGTTCTGAGATTTTTTTTTCTCCGTTCATGGGCAAGCAACCAATCACTCTTTGCTGGAGTCTTTATATGCACAGTTAAGTTTTGGGTTTTGACAAATATTCATGTTTGCAACTTGAATATTTTCCTTCTACAGAGATATTTGTCAGTAAAATTCTGTTGGTCCAGAAAGCAAAATGGAAAGTGCAAAAACACTGTGGAAGCAAACAAAATTAGCATTTTTATTGCAAATTTTGTCCATAGTACTAGAAAGATAAAACCTTTCCCCACATTCAGAGTTTCTTTATTCTTGTTTTGGCCATCTTCAAAAGCTGGTATATTGCACACATAAGAACATACCACAATCTGCAGTAGATTTTGATATACTTTTTGATTTTTTTCACTTCAAATATTTTGTACTAAAAGTGGATCTTCCTTTATGTGAAGTTTGTTTCAATCCCAGGTTTTCAGGAACTGATATTTGTTTAGGTGTGGTGGCTCACTGATCATATCCCTGTGAGATGAGTTTGATGCTTTCACTAAGCTTTACTGAGGAGAAGCAGAATGAAACAACATGTTGTATTAGTGAGCACAGTTATTTGCTTCTATAATAGAGAGCAGCTTTTAAATAATGATGATTTAGTCAAAGGTGCTTAAGACAGGCCAGAAACATAACAGGGAGATTCTGACTGCTTGTGGTTTACCTTTTCAGAGGTAAAAAATCATAATAACATTCTCACTAATACCATCAAATGGATCGTTGTGGTGTTTCACTTGTTTTGCCAGCCATTTATGATAAGAACTCATGACAAGAAGCCAAGTGAGTGTTTTTCTCTTGGATTTGTATTCTCTGATTTATCTTGTGAAAAGCTAACTAGTAGTCTAAGAAATAACAACCAAGTAAGTAGTATGTTGTATTCAAGAACATTGCTCTGTGTTGTAAAAAACTGTGGCTGGTGGGTGGGTTCCTCATGGTGAAAGCAACTAGAGACAAATGTGGTAATGGGAATGAAGAGTTGCAATACTTTGAATGCCTGTAAGGAGAACAAGTAAAGGGTCAGTATCTGAACATCCCATCCTAAATTCTGTCCTAGTTGAGCAGGAGGGACCAGTTGACACTGTGTGGGGGTTGATCAAAGCTGTGTATTCCACCCCCTCTATTCATTCCCCAAGGTCAATGGGCCATTAGCAGCAGCTGCCCAGGGAGCCATTATCATCTTCACACTCAGCCTGAGGGGGGCGGAGCTGCTAATGGGCCATCAACAGCTCAACACCCCCTGGCTCCCAGAGTTAATCACCCATTGTGTGAGTCCCCGCCCAGGGGGAGGGACTGGGTGCTCCCTGAGGGTACATAAGTGGTGGGTAAGAAGACTTCGGTAACTTCTCGTTGGATCCAGAGCAGCAGCAGGACCTCGACAGGAGGAGATCACCGCTCTCGCCCAGACCACAGCCCTCGCCTGCACCAACAGGTTTTTCATTTCCTTTTGCTCTGGACTTGGGGGAGCCATAGGGGTCTCAGCACTAGGGCTAACAAACCCCCCTGGCTTTGTGCCCCAGGACACTGGGTTATACTGCTGGGGTTTTGTGAGTTGAAAGCAATTTCCCTTTTGTGTCAGTGTTTTTATTGTAATATTATTATTAAATTTTAGCTCTGACTTATAATCTCTCTCGTGCTGAGTTCATTTCCCCTGCTAGTTTACCTTTAAACCATCACATCTCTCACTGAGACATCACTCTGAAATAAAACATGAAGACCAAAATACATGTATTTCAGATGGTTCAGATATCTTCACTGATTCAGAGAGAACTGAAAGAAGTCTCCAAGGCTTTATAAAAGGAGAAAATATCAGAAGTTATTTATTTAATAGGACCTGATTCTGCTCAGCCAGGTATTATGTCTAAACCTGTATTTGTATATCTGCAGATGGACAGGGTCACAACTTGCTGAAGGCTCAGGCAAAATACTGTGCTAATAGTGCTAAGTAGAAAAAGTAAATGGGTACCCAAGACTGAAAAGCAGTAAGTAAAAATAACTTAAGAAAATAGATACAAAATAATAGAAAGTCTCATGAAGTACAAAGACCTTGAAGAGTATAGAGATACTTTTGATGCCTTTTTTTTTTTTCACTTATTGTCCAAAATGTTCCATATCTCACTGGCTGTGTAATAGGCAACCTAAGAAACCATCCATAGAGGAAAACAGCAGAAAGAGCAGAAATTTATCGAAGCCCATTTTCAGGCAATGCAGGAGAAGTATTCTATTCACCCTTTACTCTGGGCACGCTCTACACATTTTTTATATAATCATTTCATTATTTGCATCATGCACTGCAGAATGAAAAGGAAAGGCCATTTATGAGGCAGTAATCTCCAAAATTAAGGAACTTAACTGTTTTTGGATGGGATGCCAGTCTGGCTGAGAATTTCAGAAACATGGTAGTTGCCAGTTTTGTAAGTACTCATTGACTTTCCTAGATGTTCTATCTCATTAATAGATCAAGACAATAGTTCTAAATTTAAGTGATTAGGAAACAGGAAGAAAGTGTACTGAATACATTGTATGGAAGGACTATAATCTGCAAAGGCTACAGAAGGGCATTTTCTAGCTGAACATTTGCAGTCCTGTTTTTAAGAACTCTGGCACTTTATAATGCACAAAGAAGCAGATAACAAAGCCTGAAGGCTAAAAAAATTCTCCTTTCCATTACCATATCAGTGGCCAACACATGATGAAATTCAATTTGTACTATAGACAGAGGAAAACAAATCCATTAAGATGGTGATAAAACAACTGCCAAAGTACAACAATTTGTGATATCAATGCTTGTTGTTGCAGAACAACAAACACTAAATCCAGAACATCAGTCTTTCAGTTCCCATTTCTGCCCATTAATTTAAATGATAAAGTCAGTAGTAATTGAATGCACTATTTGTAAGTGAAACAATTACCAAAGAAAGCCCAAGAAACAACTTATTTCTTATGGGATTAAACTGCTGACTGAAATATAGAAAGGAAAAAGTAAAAGTAGTGGTAAACCTGGCTGAAAGACTTGTTTACATCTCTGTAGTTTCCTGTGTTTCATCTGGTTGTGAACTCCAGAGACTGAACTATTCCTTTGGGCTTCTGCATGTTTCTAAGTTTTCTCTCTGTTCCCAAATAGTCTCATTTAATGGCTAATATAAGTTTTCTTGTTGCTTTTAGATTTAAAAGGGCAAGTTTCACCATTTTTCTGTTAATTTTAGAATCTTAATGAAGAAATTAAGACATCAGTGATTCACGATTCCTTCCTGAGTGCCTGTATCCCATTCATGTGGTTATGCAACATTCAGCGCTGCTGCAAATTTAATCCACAGCGAAATAATAGATTGTTTCATTGTATATAATTTATATTATGTAATTTGTATGTTCCCCAGCTCTTTCTGAATCTAAGTCTCTATCTGCTGCTTTGGGTACTGGTTATTGATTACTGAAGCGTTTCTGGCTTCATAGTGAAGATACACATAATCTGATGTTAATGAAGACCATTCAGCACACAGGGAATCTGGCAAGGCGCCCTTTTACTTTTCTATGTGCTATACTAGTTTCACACTCATTAAATACAGCTAATTGTATTTGCCTACTTCTGTTACAAAGCAGTCACAAAAGTAGAATGCACTTCATAAGAACTGACAACATCCTCCCTTGATTTTGAGCATCTTTAAGCAGACGGTTGTTTTGATATAACTGATAACTTTTGAGATTATTTCTCTTAAATATCTCTTCTAGTGTGCCAGGTGTGGGAGCACATTTTGTATCCATATTTTCAAGTGGAAGAATGAATCTTAGTTGACCAAAGATTACTTCCAAATCTTTCTCCCAACTGAGTTCTTCCTGAGGCCCTTCTACTCAAATTTAAAAATTAAATTAATCTTTTTTTTTTGAATTTTCACGGCTGCTGAACACTGGGAGATTCCACTGATTCTGTGGGTGCTGAGCGGTCCAGGACACTTATTTTTAAAAATGTGAAATGAATTTGTGAACCTGAATGTTAAGTGTCAAGCTTCAAAGCGTATGACTTTTTATGAGGGAAATCACAAACCACTTTTTGCTGTTAATAAAATATGAGGCAACATTTGCATACGGTCAAGCACTTAGTTAATCCCTGGGCAGGCAGTATGAAGTATACTGTGTGCTGACAACATTGCCTGGAATGCCATCCCATTACCAAGCTCAACCTGGAATTAAGGTCAGCTTGTGAACTGGGTATTATACAAAGAATGCAGATGCTCTAAATGGAAAGTTTATGGTTTTAGCAGACTGCACTCAAGATCCTGGAGATTTTTACTTCACCTATTGACTTAAGCATTACAAATCTCCACAGTCCCCACATCCTCTTTCAAAGAAGCATCTGTTTCTTATGGTTCACTGAGGTATTAACCATTTCAGGCACCAGGTGGTTTTTATGATCAGATTTAAGGCCTGACCTTACAGCCCTTACTTGAAGACTATTATACTGTGCAAAGTAGCTTTAATAACAATGGGAGGGAGAGGAGGGAAATGGCTTGTTTATTGACCATCCATGTCTTTGAGATCATATGTACTTGATTAGACAAAACCTGCAGCTTGCTTGCTTCCATGCCAAACAGCTTTTGCACATTCAGCTTCAGATGTAAAGGTCTAGCTGAGCTTTTGCCTGACATGAAAACCTGCAGAAGCTAAAAGACTGAGGTAGACCTCCACAGCCCAGTGAAATATGTTAAGTTGCCCCCATGCAACCAACTGTCTGTAAGGACACAAGTCCTGCCTGTGACACTCAGTGTGGCTGCCATGAGCTGTGGGACCAACTGCAAAAACTGTGGCTACCCGGGAGAGGCGAACAGGAGCATGAGGTGCTGTGTGCTCCTCTGACTCGTGGTAGCTGGCTCTGGCTGTGCTCTTAACTTATGGCTTCTATGACCTAACTTTAAACTCTGGTTTGCTGTGGGTAAGAGCTTGCCCAGCTTGCCACTACCCTGCCTCACATCACTTGGTGTTTCAGCCCTCCCAAGGGGATGTGATTTGTAAAGCCCTCAGAACACATGCACCCTTTCTCTGAAGATGAGGAGCAGAGAATGAATCTTGCATCCTAGATCACTGAACTACAGTACTTGATGCACCCTCATAAGACATTCAGATGTACAGTGTCAAGGCAAAATATAATGTCCAAAGGAGTCTGAAGAGTTTGAATTGTGGCTTATGCTTTTTCAGTCATTCTCTTTGTCTTCTAAAGCTTTGTTGATTTGAACAGAATGATAGAGTCATATTTTCCACAGTTATCCTCTGAGATTTGTGGCATTTTCTTTTTCTTTAGGACTCATATATCCACTCCTAAATTCAATTCTGTAGGCTCAACAGGGACTGCAGTTTTTTATCAACATAGATTGTCTTCCTAAAAAGAGGCAGGGCCTTCGTAACACAAGCAAGGGAAGCCTGCCTCTGTAATGATTGTGCTGTGGATAATAAAGAGGAATTATATCCCAAATGATAGCTATCAGCTTGGCAATATTCAAGCCCACTGGAAATGAATGGACAAATTAGAATCAAATTGTTATTTTCCTTTTCAGTTATTTATCTAAAGGCTTTTCATGGTACATGATACAACAGTTCAGTGAAAGTCCAATTTTCTACCCATGACATTTGCTGTATCTCTATAAAACTGAAGAGATGAATAGCATTTTTCTTCTGAGTAGTACAGTATTTTCTCCTGCTTGGGCAGGGCCCAAATATTGGCAGTGAATAGATGAACCCATAGCTTAGCTGTGCTCCATGCTCAAAGCAGGTGAAACACACTGGAATAATGAGGTAAGAAACTTGTGGAAGCCAAGAGTTTAAAATAGTGAGATGTAAGAAGACAACACAGGTACCTGGGAAGAGGCCTGGACTAGGTAAGAAGGGGAAGACTGCTCCCCAGGCTACATCTTAGGACTTACTTATCTTCATGTTCTCTACCTTATTCCTTTTTTAACTTGTGTTGTGTCTTTAATCTGAAAAATAGAAAACAGAAGGTGATTTACAAAAGAGATTGCTGTTGCTTAGAAAGAATGTCAAGAGCTCTGTTGCTCTTAGTACACTAAATCTACTTGAAGTGGCCAACTGCTTTGTCGTGTGAAAGTGTGTTCTGCTCAGAGGGGAAAAAGTTCTATTTTCTAGGAAAGAGATTGTATCCTAATGATGTTTAGAGAAAGAAAGGAAGCTGGCAAAAACCAAAATATAGCCTAAGAGTAAATGGCAGGCCTTGTGGTTTTGTTACAGTAGTTCCTTGTTAAACTAAGTTCTTCCAGAAAATTATGTTTTGTTGGGGATTGTGAAATATCTAACTTAATGAGAAACAAGCATGCTGCCAGGGGCCCTACATGGACACTAACCAATGAACAATGTTTTCTACCAACACCATCAACAGAAACTCAAATGCAGACAGCTTGAGGAGGGCAAGGGAGAGCCTGTTGAAAACCAGAAAATATGATGGAGCAATGGGGGAAAACTATAGGCAATATAATTGTTTGGGTTTACTTTGGTTTATGTTTTTGTTGGTTTTTTTCTGTTTTGGTTTTGTTTGTTTTTTTTTTTTTCACTTCTGCCTTCTTATACTTGGTTCAGGGGATTGAAACATCTGTTAGTTTGGAGAAAACCAGTAAAAATTGTTAAATAGGCATGGAACTTTCAGAAATTCCAGAGTCAATGTCTGACAAAGAACCTAATCCATTTTAAAGTATATATAATTATTTGCTTCTATGAAATAATAATTACAGAGGAAGGAAAATAACAAATAAGAAGGAACATAGAATGAGAGAATATTTGGTGTTGGAAGGAACTACTGGAGGTCATCTAATCCAACCCCCCTGCTAAAGCAGGTTCACCTACAGGAAGTTGCACAGCATCATATCCAGGCAGGTTTTGAGTATCTCCAGAGAAGGAGATCCCTCTCTCGTCTTTTCCATATCAGACATAGAAATCTAAGTCTCTCAGAAATCTAAAGCAGACTAAGCAATTAACATCTATCCCCAGTGGTGCTCTCTGTTATCTTTATTGAAGGACTCTGTCTTTCATCTTTCAGAGAAATTATGTGTGTGGCACCTTAAAGGGGAACTGGAAGGTGTATAATCTGACATTGTAATTAGAAACTCTGGTTAAATATTCAGTAGTTCCCAAGCTGTACAGAGACTGTGTCAAGACATTTTCCCCAACTCTGTATCCATTGTGCTTTAGAAGTATGAACAGTAAAGAATCATGCATGTTAAATAGCTCATACTGAGGATTACTAAGTCATACGAAGGTCAAGATCCAGACAAACTGAACTTCATCTGTAGGGATAAAACCATAAGGTAATGAGAGAAAATGGTAAGCCAAAAATAGGAAATAAAAATGGGCAGCTGAAAGACCTTGAATGTCAGATCCAAACCCATTCCTCCACTGCACTCCCCCCCCCCCCCCCCAACCTTCCCCCAAAAACTGAGCTAAACACTGGAAAGAAACAAAAAGCATGAGAGGAAGGCAACATGGCATGAATATGCATGCAGTAGGTAGCATAAAAGAAAAATAGTTTGGATTCAAAAAATGTGCACACTAAAAATATCTGATGATCTATCATACATCTAGAACATAGTTAAGGACATAGAATATAGAATATAGGTGTAGGTATAACTAAACTTAGCTGTGACTTGGGATTCCAGGGATTTTTTTCTTTCTGCCTACTGTACAAAACCTGTTCATGAGGTGATATATTGTCTTTTTCAGCCCAAGTGTGAACATCTGCATGAATATTTAGAAACTTAATTGCCATGAATTTGCCTCTGTCACAGGAATGGAAACTTCAGTGAATTCTTCATCCATAAAAATTCAATAGAGAGAAAAATCATAATGAATGTGCTACCAATGGTGCTTTGAATATAACAGTAATGTAATAAATATCAGGGTATAAGCCCACAATATAGATAGAAAATATATATTAGCATATAAGAAATCTACATATTACAAGCAAAGAAATGTAGCATTTACAAAGAATAATGGTATTTTTGCCAAAATAGAAGGTTGAGACACAGAATCCCAAGCAACCCCCTTGATTTTACATATTACTAGATGCTAATTTATTAATGTGCCAATGGAGACAGCAATTACACATCGAACTCTCACTGTTCAAGGTGTGACAGACCTTGGTTTTGGCTGCTATATATAAACACATTTCCTGTAGATTAGGCAAATGCCACTGTATGTTAGCAGACTCAGAATCTAGCTACCTGATCCCAGGCAGGAATTGTAGAATTATAGCTAACTTGGGCATTCAGGCTAAACCTGCAAAGGGCCCACTGCCCAGGTGCACAATCCCAGCTACAATTTGTGGGAGTTCAGGAGAAATGTTCACACTCTAATCTTGTACTATGATACAATACAGGGGGCTCACAGTGCATAGCAGGTTTTTATAGCTCAGTGAAAAGACTATGTGGGAAAAGTGTGGTTCCCCATGACCTTTCTGATGTTATTGACCACTGGGACTTACCAGATGCTCTTTCCTCTCAGATTTGAGGGCTATAATTGAGTGGCTCTAAAAGATGCACCAGGAGAGCAGCAGAAGTTCAAATGGGGGTCTCAAGAGGCCTGTCCCAGGAGAAGGGCACTCTTTAGGGCAATGTGGTAGAGTATTTTAACTTATACATTCTAGCTTTAGTAGAAATACAATGAAGAAGAGGACAAACCATATCAATTTTATAGGTTTAGGAGGTGTGGAGACTTCAGCAAAGCATCCAAATATTCTTTGGGCTTATCAAACTTTTTCTAGCTCTTTGATATTTATTATACACACATGCTCATAAATCATAGCATCAGACAAACACATCTTTCTCAGATCCTTAGTAAAAGAGTTTTTAAGAGTTCCTTCATAACATCTATTGTATATTTGTAAGGGGAAAAAACAACCTGTTTTGGTTTTATTGCTATTTGTGGTCACTGTCTTTCTGGGATTATAGAATTGCAATATAAAGGCATTGCTAGAAAAAGACAAAGGCCCTTTGTGCAGAATCTCGGTTTAACTTTCCCAAGCAATACCTTGCTTTCCTCAGCATCAAAATTCACTGATTTACAAGACTATAATCGCTTTCAATGCTTTCTAAAATTTGCAATCATGACTAGGAATTCATGAGGCAATCAGTTGTGGGTGTTTGTTTCAGACAATCTTTCTGACTACCCTTATAGGTCCAGGTTATTTTACCACCCTCAATAACTCGTGCTCAACCTCTATAAAATGCAGAAAACTTTTCAACTCTTGTTGAATAAGATGTGTGTTTGTTAAGTACTTGATGATTTTTTATATTTCTTGGGAACCGTGACTATTTTAATGAGCTACGAAGTGGTCAAGATTTGTGTGTTGCCCAAAGCCAAGCTGTTTAATTTAAGGTTTTCCTATAGTGTATGTAGTGTATGCACAGATTTCCAATATGTTCTGGGTTATTTGTTGTTGTTGGGTTTGGTTGTTTTTTTTTTTGTTTGTTTTTGTTTTTTTTTTTCTTCCCACTTCTGGCTCCACTCCTTTCAAAGCTTAGTGCTAAAGTTTCCCCAGGCAGCATTTTCCAAAACAGCTCAATTTGTTGGTGTCATAGGCTTGCTCAGTGCACACAAGACACATTATTCCTTATTTATTTTGAGTTCCAGTATAAACACATTTGCAGCATTAAGACCGGCTCCCTTCTGCATGCCTGTGATTTCTGCTTGATGGGTGCCAAGCTGCTTCTGTAAACCTAAGGGTGTAGCCAGAATCCACTTTGGGTGGCTTTGGTAATCCAATCTGTTGTTCACCTTATGTCTAGCAATATTGGCTAATACAATTCATGGTTTTAGCAGAAGATTCTGTGTACTCTTGTATATTTTCACTTCATCTAAAACAGGGAAAAGAAAAATGGTCCTGGACTCATTTACAAAATGATGCTTATGATGCAAATGGCACATGAGGTCTGTATAATAATTCTGTATTAACACTGGGACACTTCACACGAGCATGTATGTGTGTGTTAGCAGCCCTTTTTCTTTTTTGGTATATGTGCTCCACCTTCCCTACCAGCTTGTTTTACACTCAGCAGCAAGTATTATCCAACAACTAGATGAGCAACGTACTGTGTTGTCACTGTTAGGAGCAGTCATGAATCTAGGCAGAATACAGGTAAAAAGAAGGTACTGCAGACAGCACAAGCACAGGCACTTTGCCTGCTGCCTTCTTTTGTTTGTTCACCTCTCCATGTCTGGCCACGCTGCCACCAGAGCAGGCAAGTTCATTGCTGGGCTAACCATGCATAGCTCATTGATACTGCACACCAGTTTACAAGGAAAATATTTTTTGTGGCTGAGCACAGTGTATTGGAGTGAAAAGAGGTAGAGAAGATTGCTCATGTGATGCGGTGTCCACTGAGTTAAAGACTGGACATTTGTTATTCAAATTGTTTATCACCAGCACTGCATAATGTAGCCCACAGTTTGCACTATGATTATTAAGCCATTCAGAAAAAAAAATAAAAAAAGAGGTAAGGTGAGGAAGTTGTTCAGTTTTGTATTTCACTTTGCAGGATACTACTGGATGCTTACTGTTTCCTTCTTTTTATCTTTTCTGAGACAGAGGTCCCTGAAGGCACACAGCCTTTGAAATATTTCAGCAGGTGTTTTCTACACTTAGTACAGTAATAGTGGATTAGAAAGACACTTACCATGTGTTAGGGCCAGAGTTTTAGCTGGCATGAAGAGGTATATTTCCACTAAAGTCAAGAATCTGGCCTTATACTATCTAAGCGCTTGAAATCTTCAAGACTTGGCTGCAGACCTTGAGAACAAGCTTTGTTGCAAGACTTTCAGCATTGAATGCTTGCACTTGGACCACAAAAATATCCTTTCATACAGTATTTTGGCACTTCACCTTCTGGTTTAGGCCAGAATTGAGATGTACATGAACATGGAAAATAAATTTTAAAGCAATGGAAATGTTCAAATGGAAACTTCAAATGGGTCTGTGCTAATATTTAGTTTGAGGAAAAACTTCTGATCATAGTTGTTTTTATGTGTACCATTTCATTCATCTGTCTTTCAGTAGTGGTAATTTTGAAAGGCACTGAGCTTGAATCTCCCAGGAGGGAAAAGATAATCTTGTGGTTAATGCACAGAACTAGGAGTCAGGAGTTCTGGCTTCTCAGACATCTAGAGTGATTTTAGGCCGTTCACTTAAGCCCTGATTCAGCAAAGTATGTAAGCATGTGAGTAACTGTAAGTACTGGAGTGGCCTTATTAAATCCAGTAATGCATTTTAACAACACCATACAGTTACAGAGCAATGTAAACAGTTTTCTTTAATGATGAATAAACAACTGTTTTTCCTCACGCTGTGGGCTGGAGCTTTCATAAATAACAACAGAATGACCAGGGCAATCAAGCAGTTCCCAGCACAAAGAGGAATATTGATAAGTATGCAACACTGGTCAAGCTTTGAAAAGAAGTGCATTTTTTTTCCTTGTACAAAACTCCCCTGTGTAAGGTCTTCAGGCATCCTTCTGGGTTTCTGGATGCCTTTTTTTGATTTTCTGATGGAGTAACTGAATAGCTGCCTAAAAGCACAAAACCTAAATAAAGTGTATTCAGATGGAAAATGCCTACAAAAGAGTTGTAGGGAATGGCTCTGAAGTGGTGAAAGAGCTAAGGAAACAGTTCCTTCTCTGAGGAAGAACATTTGTGTCAGGGGACTCTTGGATAGGGTCTGGAGTTTCATAAACACCAGTGCTGATTGTCAGAACTTCCTTCTTAAAATACTAAAAATAGTTTTATGTAGAAATGCATAATAAAGCACAGGGAGTGAGGGAGTGCATTATCCATCACTCTGCTTTATTACTGTGCTCAGGAACTGCAATGGCTAGTGTGAAATATGTTGTTTCTCCCAGCAGAATCTCTATAAATGGGAAAATCAAAACTTATTCTACCACCAAATAAACACTCTAAAGGTTAAATAATGTTGTGCTAGCTAGTGCTATTTGCTCACAGCCCACACTAAGAACTGCTGAATGAAGCATGACCCCTGAGACTCTCTAGTTATGCTTGGGGTGGGGTTAATTTGAAATCCTCTTTAAAATGGTGTTGCATCCTTGTTTCCTCCTGTGAAAAAGACTGCAAGCTATGACTGAAACTTCTCATCCCTCAGAGCCCCTCACTTCTCCTTTTGCACCAGGAGAAAGGGTCATTTGCAAGGTAGCATCACCTGAGGTAGTGGGCACCTACCACAGGTCTGTGTTTGGAAGAGATTCTTTCTCCTTACATTCATAGCTCCAAGAGAGTAAAAACACATTGTCTTTTGCAAGTCCTTAGAGATCCTAGCTGTGGTCCTGTGCAGGAAAAAGGGCTATAGAGACAAGCCTTGCTTTCATACCAGGCTACCTGTGTTGCAGAACAATCTGTTCTAACTGGGACCTCTGTTCCTCTTGTACTTTTTGCCTTGGTCCCACTGCCTCACATCCTAGCTGAACTTGCCTAGTTAGGTATTTAATGGGAAGGTTTTTCCTGCCATTGGAAATTTGGCGGCAATTCTGGATGTCTTCACGTCATTGCCAATTCCATTGCAACTTTGCCTACAGGAAATGTAACCAGAGGGTAATGCTTCTCTCTGGATTCAGACTAGAGTGCAGCTCTCCATTTCACCACAGATTTCCTACATAAGTTTGTACATCTCATTTAAATAGCTGAAAAGTAGGGAGGCAGCTCAAAGTGTCATCACCAAGATACATATGTGCAAATGACTTATGTTCCTTCATCAACCACTTGCTAAACTGGGTATCTCAGGGCCCCTCCCTCTCCTTAGCAGCACTGGGATTCACCATGAAGGTCCTATGACACTGAGGTGGTAGGATTCACTTGTGGAAATGTTCCATTGCCAAGACAGCAACTCCCACTATGTCTTGTGCTAAGCTTGACCAAAAGGAGTGCAAAGCCCAGATCCAGACCTCAGCACTTTATGTGTTTTTAAACATGTAAAAATGGACCAGAGCCTAGGATCCCTCCAAAATTTAGATTTCTCACTCTTGATTAATAAAGATCATTTAGCAGGCTGCAGGTTTTCCCTCTTGCAAGTGGAGATGACAATGACTCTCTACCTTCCTATTACTGGGGAGATTTTGCAAAGAAAAATCACTAAGATAAGAGTGGGGGATTGAGATACATTAACTGAAGCTTCATAAGTATCTGAAAAGCCTATTCTGAGCTTGCAAGAAAGTTATTGGTGAATCTTCTCTAATCTACTTTCCTGTTAATGAATATAAATTAAGATGATTTAGTGTATATTAGCAAGTATGATTCTTAAAAAGCCCTGAAAATTCATAAGAATTTTTAAAAAGCAATATAGTCCTAGAAAATGAATTAATTTGATCTATAGTTGTGTTCAGTTGCTGAAATATATTTCTTTCTCCATGGCTAAAGCACAAAATCAGCACACAAAAATGTTTCCATGGGGGACTCAGTAGCTTTGTTGGCCCCCAGGATCATCATTCTCAGCATGACCAGTCTGAGGAGGTTCAAGGCTCTAATTTTGATGTTATTTTTGGAAATGGCTTGGGTTTCTGCAGTTTTGGCTTTAAATGAGATCGGAGTCATGCTTCTCAGCCTCAGCTGCCAAGCTAAACTTTTCCCTTGGTGTGAAAGCACGTGTTTACCCATGTGCAATCTAAGCTACAAGGTCTTGCTGTAATTGCATTTGTAAAAGTCTTCCTAAAATTACTACCTCTTAAGAGCATGCTCTTTTTTAGTTTTTGTCTCACTTGAAAGGGGAAAAGAGTTAAAAAATGTGAGTGTCATGTATTGTACATGAACTGGTTTATTTTAGAATGAAAATAACCTGTGGTATCAGATGCTATTACTGCTGTTAATGTATTGCCTCACAGTATCTGCCTCTGTATGACTTGATGAATTTCCACTACTCATTCATTATTGCAAACACGTTTGCAAACACTTCATATAAAGCAGCTTTAGATAGCTCACCACATTCTTATGAAAAGCAGCATTGTGAAGCAATGACGGGGAACAGTCATATAAAACAAATCCTCAGCACCCAATCCCCAGCAACACAAAGAGAATATTCCACTGACAAAAATAAGTTGTTTTATACACATAAACTTGGATTCTAGGGAAATTGTGTTTGCTATGCTAGTATATTAAATTCTGTCAAGTAGTTTGTAAAGGTTGCTCTAATTCTGCATACCTGAATTCAGCAACTAGCTGCTGAATATCTGCTGATAGACTATAAAATCAAATTGAACTGGGCAGCCTTATGCAAGGGCTACTAGCATGCTGGTTTGACCTATTTGAAATCTAAAGCTTCATTAAACTACTTCTGCCAAATAGAAACTAACCTGAGCCCTCCCAAAAGTCAAACCACATTTCCATTGTGGTCCAAGAGCAATATTCTGTAATGCCCGTTTATGCTCCTAGTCCTGTCTGTCCTTGAGGACTGACTCCAAGGCAGCTCTAGCTTCTATTTGCAGCTACATAGAAATTCTTTTAATGAAGAGTAAAGGAAAGACTTGCTGAAACACTGTCTCATCCAGTCACTCCTGGATACTCTCTGGCCACCACTGCACACACTGCTTTGGCCACACTGTCTGCCAAGAGATTTTCCAGTAAATGTTGGAGTTATTGCCCTTTGCAGCACAACGTTTACCTCTTAGATTGCCCTTCAGACAGGGACCTACAGGTCTGTTATTGACAGTAGAATACCAGGAAGGCAGAAGTTAATAAAAACTGTTATTATTTTTTTTCTTCAGCCATTTCACACTTTTGGTCAGGTAGGAGATGACAGCTCTCAAAGAATACATAAAATACATGTTAATATATTTTTGGCATAACCAGAAAGAGACTGCCTGGTAAGTCTCACTAGAGAGATTGTTCGCTGAAGATTTTTGCCTTCATGTTGTGGAGGCAAGAGGTCTAAATAAAAAATGAAGTTTCAAAATATTCATCAGACCAAAACTCTCTCTACCACCTTTGATTTCCCTCTGCTTCTAAGGAGCTCTGCTAAACTTCTGAGACTTCATTAACATCTAGCGCAAGTCTGTCTGTCATCATTGCACACTGATTTCTCTTGTGGAGCAACTTTCATAAAGTGTGTCTTTACTAGTATTTCTAACAATTCTTGGACAAGACAAATCCATGTACCAGGGAGATAAATGTGTGTATTTTCCTTTTCTCTGAATCCTGAGAGGCATGCACAGAAGCAGAAGCACTGTATATTTGTACAAATTAGACCCAAAAATACCTCCTTGCGTTTCTTATCCTGTTCAAGACTCAAAAGCTGTATCTGCAGATAAGTTTTTCATAAGTATATTAGGAGTTTCTCTTAGCACATTTTGCTGTGTTTCTCTTACCACATTTTGCTGTATTTCTCTTACCACACAACACTGCGTTATTGAATTTTATCACCTAAATCCATATAAAAATACACGAACAGAGATCCTGGAACAAGTCAAAGATTTCTCTAATTCACTAGCAGGTCTTTGACATTGGTGGTAGCAGACATAAACAATGACTTTTATATAGCTTCTCACCCATTAATAGCATGCGGCTTAGGGAACCACTGGAGTTGGAGACTGTACTCCTTTTAATAGCACTAGACCTACTCCTGTTGAGTTCCCTATTACTTGAAGAATCCATTTAAACTTTTGGCCTTCACTGTGTTAAGTTGTAATGAGTTCTAAAATTCAATTATATGCTATACAAAAACATTTTCTCCCTTGCCTATGAGCTGAAATCTCTCCTTGATGATGACACTTCTCTAAGTACTTCACTTCTCTAAGTGTTAATTCTAATTGGAATCAGGAGACCAGGGAGACCTGTCGTATTTGGAAAAACAGCAATAAAAATAATGCAACTTTCTCCCCTCATTTTAGGGACACATTTACTTTTCTATTCATGTTTATTAGTGCTTATGCTTTTCATACATCAGGAAATATTCATAAGAGAACTATGTGGAATTCAGTTATTCATGAGAAATAATGGTGAAGGAAAGGTGAAAAACAACCTGTGAAAAATTCTTTAGCAGAAAAAATAAAAGATGTTGGCTTGCTGTAGGAAAAAAAGGGAAAAGAAAGAAAAGCTCCACTGGGCTTGATACTGAGTCATCTGTTTATTCCCAGTGTATGAGGAAGATAAGTGCAATTTGCAAAGTTTCACTTTGGCTTATGATTTGAACCACTCCGCATACCAGAAGGATTCAATTTGGAGGTGAAGAGAAGGTGCCTTACTCTGATCAGAGTATGCAAAGCTTTTACAGTAAAATGACAATAATGGAAAATTCACCTGTTCTCATTTTTCATGACAAAATAAAATCCTAGACTGTATATTTCAAGCGCTTGGCTTAAGTTCATAAATCTGTTGAATGAAAAAGAGAAGATTTATGATTTCTTACTGTTTGATATGAAGTAAGCTAGCTAAGTGTGCGGTCTTTGCTAAGTTTTACTTCAAGACTTGGATCTGCTTTACAGCATAATTTGTCAGTTGCAAATTGCAATGAATTAAGCCTGGTGATAGCCGAAACTAAACCTACCCTGCAACGGGGACCTCAAAACTGATGCTATATTCTGTTCTGTTTTAATTTCCTACATGATACCCTAGCAACCCTACTGCAGAACTCCTTAAATTAAACTGGAATACCTTTAAAAAGAAAGATTTTTGGACTCATTATAGGGATGAGAAAAGATGAGAATAAATTGATAATTATGCTTAGGAGAACAAAAGCAGGAAGGAGATACCAGTGCACTCCGTAAACATTTGAGAGGGAGTAAAGCAGTTGCTTCTATATGACACTACTGGCAAAGACACTAATAGCCTTAAAATGGGAATTAATAAACATAGGCTGAAAGGGAGAAGAGGTTATCAGCTCTCTGCACAGCGAGTTGCTGATCTAGCCTTCCAGCAGGACTAGTAGGACGAGAAAGCGCTTGATTAGTTTCCTAGGCAGATTGTATACTACAGTTGCTACCTATAGTAAAGGTCTGCATTCGGTGACCTGTAGTTCTCATAAGGTTTCATGTTCCTGTCTTCAGATACAGTACTTGGGTTTAGTCCACTGAGCTGTTAACCCTGATACAGATTTTCAGTCCAGATTTTTGGCTAGTGTGATCTTCACTGAAACCAAAAGAAATATTTGTAAGAATGAACTGCGGCAAAGTCAAATGCTTTGATTTCTCAGGCACAAACAGAACTCAGCAGATAGGGTCATAAGACAAGAAGAGCTAGTATAAGGCATATCTTCACCCCACTGCAATTTTTTTACAGATGTACCTCTCATTGATAGCGTATTTGATTTCCTTCAGTTGAGGTTTCTGGTGCATCAAAGAACACTTATATTACACCTGGGCTAGCAGAGAAAACAGTTTTTGCATGTTTTTCAATACCTGAACTTAAGCAGATAAAATTATTGTGATTGGCCTCCAATTATATCCTTAATGAGCTGAAAAGAGCACTGAATGTCAGCATTCCAAACTTCAGGGCAACTTGGCTGTGGGTCCAGCTTTTGCAGCTTGGCCCAATTTTTAGTATACATTCATGTATCTTATTTTCTTATTCATCATACTCATCAGTAAGTCTTGTTTTCAGAGAATTCTCTTAATTTTTAACTAAGTCAACATTATGTTTGCCAGGCACAGGATCATTACTGAAGTAGGAATTTCACCTTGGGCCAGCAGAAGTCATGGGACTTGTGCTTGAACACAGCCTGCAAATAATCCTCGCTAAAGGAATAATAGCAACTAATTTTGAGATTTGTATTGTTAAGTGAAGTTAAGTGAATAGTGAAGCCACGTGAACATTATTTCACCTTCTGAAAGGGGGAGGAGTGCGTCAGCTCAATGGGGAGCTGGTAATCCTGCTTCAGGCAGAAGGTAGGACTTTTTCGACATTCCCTTCCACACAGCATTTCTGTGAATTACTATGATCAAAATTAGCCAGCTTATAGTATAGTTATACTAAATGCCCAGTGAAGTATTTTTCGCTTTGACTTCAGGAATCTCTCTGAGAAGTCACATTTGATGTGAAGGTGAAAAGATTTTTTAGGCAGCTTTAAATAAAGACTTAGCTGCCAGTTTAAAATGTATTCTCATTGCAAAGTGGGTGCTTTGCATGGTCTCATCCTCTTCATCCTCTTCAGGCATTTGTCTTTCTCTGTAACAAACTCACTTTTATTTTGGTAGTATATGGCCAGGGTCTCAGTGGCAGGAAGTGATAATGTATTTACCCTTTATGATTGTTAAAAGCATCTTGAAACAAATATTTCTAACATAAGTTATTTACATTCTTTTAATTATTAATGGATCAGAAAGTGCAAAATATATTTATATTTTCTAGGGCAAAGTTCTTTATTCGGATTCATATTTCATAGAAAATATGTGATTAAAAAATAGGAGTTTCCAAAATTGAAACTGGAGGAAACCAAAGACTTGGAATAGGCTGGTAAGCTAGAAATATGAGGTTGCTAAATGAACATGGTTAAAGGACACAGACAGGTTGAACAGAAATGAATGACAGCTCTGCATTGATAAATCAGATGCTACTAAACAAGTTAAATATGTTATTTATTTATATATATCTGTTATTCAGCTTTTGTTGTGACTGAAAATGCATGTGCTTAATCTGTAGAGGGAGCTTTCTGAGAGGAGTGAAAATTAGAAGAGCAACACCACAAACCCAGTGTCATGATGACTTTACAATATATACAGTTAAATACTTTATTACATTTTTCAATAAAAGGCTCAGAAAGAGCCCACTAGCTTACAATTTTCTTTGGCAAAAAAAAAAAAATCTGATTTAAACACAACAAAAAGACTTGCATGGGTTCAAGAAGGTTGACCAAAGCACTGTTTTCTGCTATCATTGGAACACTATCAAATTATGTGTCCAAAACAAATGAATCTGAATGGAAGTAGTTAAAATACTGGAGTAAAACAGTCCAATATTTTTAAAGCTATTATTGCTAGCAGTATCCTCCTCCATTTGAAATCTGCATGGGGAGATAGGGACCCACTTCAAGTAAATGAGTCACTTTTGCTTCCTAGCCAGAACAACTAAACTTCTTGTATAAAACATGACCTGAATCCTGCCCTTCACCACATCATCCCTCCTCAAAATCCCAGAGGTCAGCTCTGACATTTAACAGCTCACAAATTCAGTTTCTTAGCTCCTGAGGCCAACTTTATGCTTTTAAAACCAAAACTTTGTTACTGAGATTGATATATGTGCATGGATATGAGAGTATAAATAGGTGTATGCATATGTACAGCAAACACATAGTTTTGCATCCAGTCTATTCAATATTATTTATAATTCTGCAGAGACAAGATCTTTCTCTCTCTTTTTTCATAGCTGTCCTGAATTGTAAAGGTACATATTGTCACACCAAACACTCTTTTGGTGCTGGTGCCAAGATATGAGCCCCGTCATATGAAACTGCACAAAATAGATGATAGAAACAAGCCAAAAAGCAGTTAATGTATTTTGCAACTTGGTACTTTATTGCTAGCAGTGGAGTGGTTTTAGGTGGTGTGTTTTGGGGTGGGTTTTTTTGGTTGGTTGTTTTTTTTGTTGTTTAATTTTATTTTAAAATTGTTATTGATTTCTTGCCATATTGTACATACAATTCCCTAAAAACATTAGCTCATTTTTATACCAGTTTAAAAGATTAGCTCATCTGGGTTATGGACTTCGGTGTGTAGGTGTTGAGTGCTAAACACAATTTAATTTCTCATTTTTAAAGGCATTCTTAACAATAATCACTACTTAATTAGTTTGATCTTCTGGGCAATCTATCACATTCTCTGCGCTGGGATACAAATAAGACCATCATCTGGCAGGTGCAGTTTAAAAGGTCTGGAAGAGAGAATTTTAAGTAATTTGTACATGTTTTCCCAGGATATTTCCTTTATAATGGTGGTAGGAGTGCAATAATGTCCTTATAGTAACAGCCATAACTCAAAGTTCAGTAATTTACAATGAATGAAGACAGATAGATTGTGACTTCCTTACCTGCTCTGCTTCTTTCGGACAAGTTCCCCTGGGCACAGAGGAACAATGAATCATTTCAAGCATTTGATGAGGACCAAATAAAATTGAAACCACAGATGAAGAGGTTTTTTCTGAGTTTATTCTACAAAATAATTTCCTGGTGATAAGCAAACTATACAGCCAGGCTTCCCTAATGCACATAATTTGTGAAATCCGTTTTGCTATACTGACAGAAAATAATAATTGTATATTTTAAAAAATACTACCAAATACCAGGTCCAGTCTTTTTCTAGGTTTTTAAAGACTTTTGGTCTCCACACTTTCAGACTGCCATGAATGTGCAGAAGGGGTAGATGGCTGGAAAAGACCCACTGAAGATATGTATTTGCTTCTAAAGGGTTAACGAAGACTGCCTTTACTTTTGTGATTTATGTACTTAAAAAACTCTCTCCTAAACAAACAAATAACTTAGCAAACCCAGCCATAATAATGCAGTAAGCTCCATTATGTTCTTGCTAGCCAGATTTCACAAGATAGCCACTGAGGTCCTGTAAAATTAAACAAACAGCTCATCACAGAACTTCACAGTGTGCGAGAACATAGAGATGGAGGAGCCCAATGAGATCATCCACTCCAGCCCACCCTTCTCCTCTGCCAATGATACAAACTTCCATGGTGTTCTCATTTTATGCTAGCTCAAGGAAAATGAATTTCATCTCATATAAAAGAAAGAATGTAGGGTCAAACATGAAGAGAGAGTACAGGCTGTACTTATAATAGCCAAAGCAACTCTCCCAAACTCCCTTCCTTGAATTAAAAAAAAATATAGGAAAAAGCAGGAGAAGAGAAGAAAAGAAAGAAAACCAGAATCATCTGAGCAGCTGAACATTATTAACATTATTTCAGTCTATTTGTGATAATTGTTGACATCAGCAGATGGAGGTAATCTTGGTTTTGAATGGCATGGCCTGTGTCGTGATGTGCCCTTCTTATAGTGGTAATTATACAATGGTCTGAAATCCATGCTGATGTTATGATGTCTGATGGAGAAAAAAACACTTCTTTTTTTTTTCAGTTTGCGAGGTATTTTTTGTTTTAAGGAAAACCAGACTTTCCTATACCTCTGATAAACCAGTTTCTCACAAACAATATCTCCTTTCCTATCTCCTTGTCCAATCTAAATCTGACTGCTTGCCTTTTAAGCTATCTCTTCAGAGAGTATCCTGATTTTGTCTTGTAGCATTCCTTTAATCAACATTACTAAAGAGTAAAAAAATTAACCTAGGTTATTTTTCGAGTGTTAATTGGATATTTTGATTTATTTTTCTTTTATTTTTTCCCTTTTATCTTTGTAAATCCAAAGAAGTAGCATCCAGAACTGTTGGAATCCCACCTCTGAATTTATTGACAGAGATGAAAATGCTCAGCACCTCAGGAAACAGTATGATTACATCTGAATTTACACAATTCAGAGCTCTTTTTTCATCTTTCTGGGCAAAAATACTGGACACTGCTTCGCAGAAGTCTGCAGGAGATATTTGTCACTCTGAAAAAAATGGGTCTTCCTTATGACTGGCTTTTCCTGAGAGAGAGAAAACTAGCATGGGGTAACATGCTTCAAGGGACAAAATGTGACTGGAGCCTGCACAGTGTTGTGGTTGCTGGAGGCAAGCAGCAGGAGGAAAAAAAATCCCAGGCTGGCACCTCCTCTGGTATGTTTAATACCACATCCAAAGCTACACTATAGGGTAGGTCAATAGAAATACCAGGTGGCTGAGACCAGGGCAAGCCAAAGTAATGCAAACTTTTATCCTTGGCATGAAGAAATGTTTCTAAGACTTCCATAGCTCTTGCCATTTGCAACAGAGATGCCCATTAAAATGCTTACAACAACAACCACCCTCCTTTTTTTTGTATTTTTCTTTAGAAGTAATGTATAATAATTGGAATTTGAGCTGAGTTTTCCAAGAGCTTAAGTCGTGTTGAACGAATATACACACACACTCTATTTCAAGATACATAGTAAAAATAATGCTCTAAAAATAATGTGTTTCATATGTGTGTGTGCATGCTACAAATTAGCTGTTATTTTAAATGTTTCACTATAAAAAGCCTCCACACAACATCAGAGAGCAGTCCGGCCCTAAATGATACTGTACTCTAGGGGTATATTTAAATAATTGCTCAAGTTCCAGTTTTTATTCAGATGTAATTAAAGTATGTTTTACCTGCTAATCAAAATTAAATAAACATTATTAAGTGTTAATTTACATTTAATTCTTTTTCAGAAAAATAATACTGCATTTCTGTGGCTCACTGTATAATACACAAACCAAAAAAGAACATTGTACTATAGAAGCCATACTACATAGGAGTTATACAGGAGAATGTTCATTCTACAAATCATAAAACAAAGTACTCCAAAAACATACAATTGCTTTCATGTCATAGAAAGACCCTGCTCCTTTGTCAGCTGAACACAGCCTAAGGTCTCACTTATGTAAATAATTACTTCAGGAAAACATCATCTTCCTTGTCTGAGCCAACATGGCATGGGTGTGGGAATGAACAGATTCAAGTTATTTGCTAGGGAGCTGGGGAGATTTTCAAGAAGAGTGTTTTGTTCTTCCCAGAAGAAAACAGACATCAGAGTACAACCCAGGAGACCAATTTTAGAGCAGAAAATTAGGTTGTCAGGTAAAATTCCTCAAAAATTGTTCAGAAAACTCTGGGCTTATTTTAAGAAGTAGTCAAAGTTCAAATATTGTGGAAAAAACTGCCACCCTCATCTCTCAGAAGTGTCTTTGCAGGTTCAGATTCCCTTTCTCCACTTCTCATGGCTCGACAACTTATGGAGTTCAGGTCCCTAAAATGAGGCAGCCCATGGGACAGACATGGTGGCTGGTCTGAACTCCATCTCTGGCAGACACCTCTAGTCTGTTAAAGTCCATTCAGAGCAAAACCACCAGACGAAGTCAGGACAGTAAAACAGAGCTTTCTGAATCCAAAACACTTCAAGGGATTTTTTTGTGTTATTTCTCGGTTCAGAATGAAAGTCTATGTATTTCATATTTCTCCTGAATGCTTGGCTTTTGCCGTACAATTATTGTTTGTTTGCTTTGTCCAGTTCTACTTCCAATGAATTTTATGGGAGTCTTTGCAACACTAAAGTAAACAAAACAAAACTGCAAGAATGTTTGATTCTTCAGCATCCAGGCTAACCTGGTAGTTGCTGTGCCGTGTCACCACACAATGTCTTTTTCTCCTGGTCTAGGATAGAAGTGATTAGTAGACTGAAGTTGAGTACTATCATTTACTACCAAATTAATAACATATAAATGGAGAGTAAATGTCTCCCAAATCTCCCAAATCTCTCAGTGGTGGATGTGATAGGGACCTTAAAGATCACCCAGTTCCAACCCTCTGCCATGAGTAGGGTTTCTATACACTAGACCAGGTAGCTCAGGCCCCATCCAACCTGGCCTTGAACATTTCCTTTATTATTTGAGGTTTTATAACCAGATACTTCACTAAATTATTTCTCTTCCATTGGTCTGGATCTATATGGTTCTTAGAGAAACTTGAGGCAATAAAATTAATTTTACAAACTTACATTATAAATTGAATTATGAAAAAAATACATTATGGCTGATGTCACCTATGCCAACTGCAACTTCAAAAAAGACAGATTGCCACCTAACAGCAGATAATTGACACCCAACAACTGTCTGCAATTTTTGCACATTACTTGAATTTGCCAGACATCTTTGAAATGTTGCTGTTGTGTATTATGTGTGCTGACAGTATGTTTTATGATCCCTTTTCTCCTAAGGCCTGAATGTTCAGGATGAAAGTTAAGAGGTCTGTCAAGCCATAGTGTGAAAACCCTTCCACAGATGAGTAGCCAGTGACTCTCCACAAGTGTAAAGCTACTTTTGGGCATGAAGGAGAATGGACTGAACTCACTCCCAAAGGGACAGTTTTTCATGTAAAATATTGGGAAGAACCTTCTACGGCATTGAACTGGAAGCACTAAACATCATTCTAAAGCACCTATTCAGATAACAGACATTTTGAAAACCTTTATTTCATCTACAGTGGTTACTAGGTTACCATGGACATTTTCTCATTTAAAACCTATAGATCCTTTAACAGTATGATCAATCAAAAATAATACCTAATAGTATCTACATGATTGCACCTTGACTGCTTCATTTTCCCCTGGCACAGAAGATCTAGTTAGGATCACAGCTGCTTTATGCACAGTACAAAACATGGTCTAACCAAGGACAGGCATTGCTCCCAAAATAACATGGAATGGCAGTTTAAAACTGGACAGAAATATTCATGCTTTGGCTGCAATGCATCATTCAATAGTTTGCAATGCTGAACAGGGCAGAAGAACTATCTGAAGTACAGAGAGCCATCATATCAGTAAAAGCCCAGCTGAAAACAGGGCTATGCCTCTTTTAAGGACCTGGACTAACACATCTGCACTACACTGCTAGGTGCTGTGTCATGCCTTCTGCTACCATGTACTGATTTCCTCACAGAGCCACAAAAACTAAAGTACAGAATACATGTTTGTGAAGGATGTCTTTGGAAGAGACCCCTCTGTGACATATTGCGCGCAACTTAGAAAACCAACGGGGAAAAGGAAGAGAAGGAAAATGTACCCATTTTATCCCCCTCCATTCTCCTAAGATTAGCCATTACCATATGGGATCTTGTTTTGCAGGGCTTTGGATCAGAACCAAGGATTTTGTTTCTTCAGTTTTAAAAACTTTTCATCACTTTTTCCTTCTAGCCTGAAAATGCAGCTTTAAATACTTTACCAGGAAAAGCTTTGGTGTTTGAAAAATAATTTTACTGTGTGCCAGCATCTGCATTTGAAATCAGTGTCAATCCAACTTCAATTCTGATTCCAACAAAGGAATATTAATTTTCACCAGGAATTGTCTTTGCTCTTTATATACACCTGTTGCACAGGTCTGAAGAAAGAGCAGGGAATTTTCCATTACTTGACAGCATCTCTTCTTTTGTTTGTTCTTACTTCTCTGATTCCCTCCATTATAGAAAAATGCACTCTACCAGAATATTCGTTTGGCCCTCAGTTAGAGTGGAAATCTCAGTTTTGGATTACTGAGTGATGAATACAGAATGTGAAATAATTAATAGGGATGGGGAGAGATATCTCTGGTAAACAGCTATTAATATGATTATTGTGTAACAGACAAGCGTGTGCAGGACCACAGTGTGTGGGAGGCTGGAACATGGGATTTGTTCTTTTAGGTCAGGACAGCTTTGCACTGAGCTGAGTATTCTCCTGCCAGCCATCTTCAACGTGTGTTACATCTGGGTAATGCTAAAAACCACAACAATGAACCCACCCCATTGTGCAGCTCTGAACAAGGGAGTGAGCTGAAGGTAAAACTCCCTCCTGATCTTGGAGTGAAGAATGCAGTTGACCTTCCCTTCTGTATTGCCAAGCATGGTTATAAAACTGCTCCACCCAAGACCCTCTTTCCACCCTACTGTTCCTGCTTCTTCCGTGGTCATTCAGTATAAAGGCGGTTTTATCTGGCATGAAGTCTACATTTTAAAACTGCTTACTGCTTACCATAAAACTGGCATGCAGGCTTAGGTTTCTGATTCATGATGAGCTGTGCTGGATTTGGATGTGACCACTGAAGATACTACAGCTCACAGCTGTCTTGTGTGCCCATGAAATGGGAACTGTGAAAACCAGCTTCTAGAGGAGCAGAACAAATAGTGTCTGCCTTTCATTAGTCACAGTGCCTGGTCATTATACTAACAAAATCTACCATTCATTCTGTTTGTATTGATTTCTTGACTGGCAGCAGGGGAATGGACACACTGCCCATCATTCTGTTCCTGCAGGAGTTTTGATTATCCTGCAACTAAGTGTAGATGAGTATGGTCCTGACTTTGCAGAGCTGCAACCAGCTTGGCTTCTGAGACAGCTGTATCCCAATTTGATATACTACTAGGTACAAACATCTTGTCTGCATCAGCTGCTTTTGGATGAAATTTGATGTTCTGAGGGTAGACGTTTATTTTAGCTCTTGCCATCTTGTTAACATAATACTTAGCTTTCTCTATGGTTTGTATAGCTGTATATGTTAATGCTTTAGTGAAAAAAAATAGTACTGACATTCAAATTTTAACCTCTGGGACTTTTAAAAACTATGTAATTGATTATTTGGTGTCCAGAAATATTTCTTTTCTATAGAAGGTGATTTATAACCTTAGCTTTAACACAAATCTTGGATGCAGTTCATGCTTCCAGTTGAGTGGCTGATACTCTTTAAACAAAAGATTGCAATGATGACAGCTACTGTATAATGGACTTCTGTGATAAATTTCCAGATGATTGATCATTCATCCAAAAACTCTTGGACTTCTGGTATTTCAAACATTTCATGTCTAAACTGTAAGTTAGCCTGAATATCTGTGAACAAAAGATGACATGAGCTTAAGAACAACAAACAGTGAAATATATCCTGGAATAATTTTGCAGAAGTACTTGTACATTATTTTAGTCAATTGATCAATTCTAATTTTCTGTCAGAGGTGAAGAATTAGTTGTCACTGAACTGACTGTTCATGGGCCTGAACTCAGCCTACAAATTCAGCAGGAGCTTTTCCCTTGCCTTCAATAGGGTTTGAATAGACCTTAAAAGGAAAATCCTTCTGATTTCTATAGGACTTCCCCCTAAGGACATAGTTTCTCACAAGGGCAAATCCTAACAAATCCTCAAATGCTCCAAAACACTGCCAGCAATCCTGGAACAAGAAACACAACACTTCTCCTATTGTTTGTTTTCTGCTACAGCCATACTGAAAGTTCCAGCCTGTGTGAAATACAAGTTTGTTTCCAGTTTCAAAAACTGAACTCTGCATTCTTCAGTAAATGGTGGCAGGAGCCACTTCTTGCTACCAGGATCACTTTTGTCCCATTTCATTTAAGAGCTGCTTTTTCTTTCAACTATTAAAAAAAAAGGTTCAGTACAGACATTTTTATAACAAACTGATAATTAACTAATAAAGGCATGATGGAGAAAGTGGAGGAGTTTTAAGGCCCTCAGAAGAATGGTAGGGTTAGCATAATATGTTCAGTGACACTGCAGAAAATAATCTAGCCTCAGTTAATGATCTTATATTGAATTAAAAGCTCACCTGGATAATTGCATCATATTCTTCCCTCAACCAATGCATCTTCCCAAGATGTAGTGGAATTTTGGTTCTTGCTGCATTACATGCAAAGCTACAAGTTCCCTTTTTATTAAGAGCCTTTTGCAGAGGTTGAACAAGGATGTGGAAAATGTACTTGATATGCAAATGTATTCTATTAAAAAAAAAAAAGAAAGAGAAAGGTTTACCAAGTGCTGGAATCTAATCAAGTAAAACTAAAGTAAATGGAAATGATCAAAGCAGAGATACTATGGAAACTAGTCAGTAGTTCATACCCTTGTGAGTGGTGCTCCTGAGGTCCATGGACTAATTTATTCTTGGTACAATTCTGGGGATATATCTGACTCTTGGGATTTCTATTGTGGTGTGCAGTTTTCAAGTCTCTATCAGTATTGAAAGCTGAATTGTAAATGAAGAAAATACACAATGAGAACTGGAAGAATCCACTGATATATATATTCATATTAAAGAATGACAACTTTTAAAGGTTATCATGTGCCACAATACATAGACTATATTCTTATTAAATGTGTAGTTGGTACATGACCCTTGAAACTGTTGACTCTGTTATGGAAAGTATATTCATAACTTTTCCATGGCAAAATCAGTAAATCTTCACTGCACTTATATTCCTCATCTGCTCTGTTCTAGCTTCTGTGTGTAAACAAACCCAGGTTTTGGACATTGTTTCACTGCTACTGCTATGTTTTCAGCCAGATATACATTAATCATAAAAAGGTGATGTTCTGTTCTGTTTTGAAATTTGTATCCACAGACTTAAAACAATACTCTTTTGTCTCTTTTTTGGTTTTTTTTCCCCATGTACTTGCGACTTCAATGGATGCCACAACATTTTCAAAGAAATAATAACAGATTTCCTTCAGTTGCTCAAGTGCGTGACTGCAGCGAACAAGTCACGCTCTTTGTCATCATTTAATGTTTGCTGCACAATTAGTGACATTCTGGTTTCCAGCTAGCAGTTAAAATGTTCTCAGTTCAACAAGAGATTATTTATTTCTCTTTTTGGAAAGAATGTAGTGGCAAATACAACACAATAATTTTTTATTTCTCATTTTTATTATTTATATCTAGAATAAAACAGATTTTAATTGAGAAATAAAGGGAGCAAGACAAAATTCCTGCTTCAGTGAACTTGCATCTAATATATCATCATGGCTTTGAACAGAGATGAATGCTGTAGACAAAAAAAGAATAATCTGCGTAGCTTTATGGTCAGCTAGGCATTCCCGGGAATAATTTTCTATGTTTTCCAGCAAGTACAGCACTTACCATATATGTTCATAATATTTACATACCATACTGCTCTTAGCTGTAAAAGCTCCGGGTCATATTGTCACATGCCTTGGAGGATTAGTGGGAAAGTTACTCACTTGTAGCTTGGTGCCTGCTTGTCTGCACATACATTGCAAAACAAAAGGAAATCTCCTTCAATTCAACTGATGCCAACAACTCTCCTTCCTAACAGTAATAGAGAAGGTTGACTTTGGTGTAAGTCTACTGATTTAGGATTTATTAACATTTTGGTAAGTGTTCCAAAATGAATAAATTCATATGAAAAAGAAACCTTTCTAGAAGCACCTTGAAGATTTAGGAGCACAACTCCCACAAGTAAAGGATTTATGAACCCAGAATGCATTTTTTAAAATCATCCCAGGAAGCTTTTTTGATTGGTGGCCTTTCCCACTTTCTTCACATCAATAAGAGGCTGAGATGCAGCCAGAGCACGCTCTGTCAAGCACCTGTGAGCACTCAGGGTTGCAGCCCCACTGGCAAGCCTAGAAGCTGCTCTTTAGGTATCTGGATGGACAGTAGGATATCAGAAAGTGCAAGACAAAGCTGATGACTGCTCCAAGAGCCTTTCCTTCACAGTAGGAAAGGCTTCAACAGGTCTTTTTTGATGAGGTGCCCCAGCAAATTTCTTACAAATTCTGTTTTGAACTTAAAAAGTAGATTGAAAAACTCCCCTTTCAGCTCTGCCTTCTGATATGGTGAATGCTAAGGGTGGCAAAAAAAGTTGAATTATGTAAAGAAAAGGTCATATGATCATTGTCATAATCACTAACTTATGTATTATGTGTGTGTGTTTATGGCTTAGTTCACTATTGCCAGACACCTTGCTTTCAGTTAATATTACCACAGACTTCAAAATTTATAACTGGTCATATGCACATCGTGTAACTGCTGATTCAATACCTCTGCATCCATACAAGTGTTAAAAATTTTGTAGATGTACATAGTTGTTCCTTTCTGCAAGTTTACAGCTGCTCTTGCTTTTATTTGAGTTTCAAAAAACCCCCATGTATTTTGTGCCTTTCTTTCCTCCCTCTCCCTTCCCTTTCCTTCTGATGGTGGTATTACTTATCTACATTTCTTTCTTGGATAGTTCTCTGGCAATCTCTTTTGTAGAATAAGATGAAAAGCATGGAGAAATCGTCTCAGAAGAATTACTGGAGCTTTTCTCACCCCTGAAAAAGAGAATTAAAACAACTGTAAAATCAATGAAATTGACTGTGATGCTGCCAAACAGAAATTATTATTACAAGGCCTTTAGCTGTTAGCATAATGAAAAAGATCTTGGATTACTGTTACCCAAAACAGCCTTTAATGGAAAAAAACCACACCCTGCTAATGTCTCTGAACTTAAGGGATGCACAAAAACAATGATAAGGGAGACCACACAATTCTGTACAGAGTCCTATGTTCCAGAAGTTTAACAAATAAGGGCATTGCAGAGAAAATCCTGCTAGTAGTTCTCATAAGTAAAAGATGACTTCATTTATTATTTTACAGAATGACATTCTCTTATTCAAGTAATTAGTACATATGTTGGAAGAGCCAGCCTATCATATGGTCCTAAAAGCTTACATTTTTTGAGCACTAATTCCAGATTACATGATGATTGAAGGAGAACTCAAATGAACTGATTTTTAAACATCCCAAGTGATTATGCTTTCCTTGAAAACTCTATTTTGTAGACACTTTCAGGCCCCCAGAAGACATGTCCTTACGGTGACCTTACAGCTATGCAATGGATGCTTATGATCATAAAGAGTCCACTACATTTCAGAATAATTTGCTATCTACTAGTAAGTATTAATCTACTTCCATTAACATGGGAGCAGAATGACCATCTGTGTCAGTCAGGCCTTTGGAGACCATGCTAATGTCTGCAGTGAAACTGTGTGACAAGTAAAGGTCAGAGACACATAACCTCATGCATACATATTATTTTGAGTTACTGTGCTGATGCCATGCTAGCATTTAGTGCTCAAACATTTTCTTGTTGCCTTTAACTCTGCAATTTCTGTAAACAAGTTTGGTAAATAGAAATTCCCTCAAAGTTTCTTGGTATCCTCCTATTTTTTTATCCTTTTTCTACCAATTTTCATACATTCTTTCTCTGCATGGTTTGAGCCAAGAAGCCCTTTTTAATTAGACTATAGTGTTCTGATCACCACAGGTGCAAGGAAGGAATTTTTTCCTGGAGGGTAGTGTTGTAGACTTACCTAAAAGGGATAATACTTCACTTGTTTTACCTTCCTTTCACAACTCAGGTGTTGGATTCACTCTGCAAGACTTCATGGGCCAATGGTCTGATCTGACAAGGCAAGCTGCATGTTCCTACTTACATTGCATGGCTGCCATTTGACTTAAATCATTAGAATGTACCTGAAACTGAGGAGCACACAAGGAATCTTGAATATATAATGTTAATTCATTTTTAAGAAAAAAACAACAAAAAAACCCAAACAAAAAACCCAAACAAAGACCTTAATTAGTGCACAGAAGGAATGCCAGAAAAGTGTGAATCAGGTGGGCTGGACACATGCAATGTAGTAATAAAAGAGAAGCCCCTCTTCAGAACTGAAGTAGCTGATGAAATAAAAGCCAATTTTCAGGCAGTTGTGAGGTTGACAGGAGTGTTTGTCACACTATAACCACCACCTCCTGCATGAGACAACGTCAGAACATTCTGAATCATCTTTGGAATATATAGAAGCGAAGGCTGATAAAGAGATGAGTCGATTTCTCAGAGGCTTGTAGGGGATTTCTCTGTCCTCTCTGTTCTCTTTTGTTTGACTGTGGTTTTAACTCTCAGGGGGAGTCCTAGTGGAAGTAGGGACCTTGCATTTGCTGTTGCAATAGGTTTAAAAAAATCCCATCCAAACAACAAAAACCCTAGCATCTTTTTATTTAAAGCCAAAAATTTATAAGCTGCTTTACAAAAACATTCCAAAGGAAGAAAGAAAGAGTGAAAAGAGTCTGCTGATGAATGGAAGCTTGCAGCCTCTAAATAAAGCCAGGCCAACAGCAATTCATTTGGAATATTTGAAATCCTCCCATGTGTATGAGTTTTGTCAGGCATAGACAGC
Source organism: Pithys albifrons albifrons (assembly GCF_047495875.1). Classification (NCBI taxonomy): domain Eukaryota; kingdom Metazoa; phylum Chordata; class Aves; order Passeriformes; family Thamnophilidae; genus Pithys; species Pithys albifrons. Next base: position 97,504,407 of record NC_092459.1, read on the forward strand.
AGTTTTCTCAGTTTCTGTCCTTTAAACCAATGTAGGCATGCAGTTGCACAGATCCAAAGTTTCACTCATTACCAGGAGATTCGGCCATGCAGAACTCCAGTCAGATTTCCAGTGAGGGCCATCTGAATGAATTCTCTGGTCAGCTTTGGGAACTGTGTGCCTAAATCCCCTATGTACTTCTGGAAAGTTTTGCCGCTGTGTGCACGTATGGAGAACTGTGCAACCATGTGTGACTGCAACTCCTGAGTCCACAGAACTGGAGTCCATTTCTCATTCTTACAGATATGTATATCTTGTCTAGGAGCACGCCCTGTTATTTGCATGACATTTGATATATTTTACTTTTCCATTGCTTTACAAGGCTTACAGTTGCTCATTTATTTTGGTGTCAACAGTCTTTTCATAAGAACTTTGTAGATTAGAGGGATGTGGCTGTTACTGCAGATAATGCTTGTGAAGATGAACTACACACTTCCTGACCATGACAAATGGCCTTCACCTATTTTCACATTAAACCTATCAATCAAAATATCATTCTTTTACTATTGAATAGGCAAGAAAGGGGTGGATTGAGGAATACTCTCACCTAGAAGCTTACTGCAGTACAATTTCAAGGACAACAGAACATTAAAGAAGAAGAAAACTATGTAAGTGGATTAGGACTGGAGGATGTGATTAACTGGGTATTATAATATCCGTAGACTTTATAAAAATGTGGTTGGTTCTCATAGACTATTTAGCATTTGTGATACCAACCATAACAGGCTTTGTAGGATAGTCTGCAAAGCTTTGCAGTGTCCATCCATATTCAATGTTTACTCACAGTGCTTATGAAGGAAATACCATGGATCGTAGTAATGATGGAAGGGAATATAATACATATAGTATGTAATGGAGGAACTGAAGAATCACTAAGAAGCTTTGTTTTCTTTTAATATAGGACAAATTTCACCACATGGACACATTTTACCTGGAAGGGAGAGGATGCATAAATCAGACCATCTCACATGGCTAGAAATGCTTACACCACCAGCTCCATGGAGGCACCCAGGAAGACGGGGCCATGGAGTCACTTGCAAAAGTTGAACCAATGCTATAATCCCCACTATAGGTCTTAGTGAGAAACAACCAAGAAAAACTAAAAAAGAAACATGAAGTACAAATCAGAAACTCAGTAAAAACTGTCTTAGAAAAGATAGTGTGTAAGAAAAGATAACAGGCTTCACAAAGTCCTTTCTTTTAACCATACCTGTGAGAATAACCTCCATACTCTTTTTCCTCTCTCCCCCCTTTCCAGATTTTCTCTGGCTGCATTCCACATAGCAGAAACATTACACCAGAAGGAGCTCTTTGCAGAAACTTAGAATGAGAGGTTGGTTGAGGGCATCAAAACAGGGTTTATAATGGAAACTCCTAGAGCATGGGACAGCTACTTGGGGTTCCACAGTACATCAGATTTTATCTACAGTTTATCAAATGCTATGTCTATTAAATTGCTATTTGTTGTAACCAACTGTTTATCATTTGCTTTTGCCTTTTAAGACTGAGTACAGAAATGCACTCTGAGTCTCTGTTGGATCACTTAGAATGACTGCTGCATATTGCTGTCTTTTAATGATTTTCAAAGGCTGGTAGCCAACAGTGAGAAGCACAACCTTCCCATTTAGCAGTACTTTAAGAACTGCTCTCAGTTCGATTTCAGGGATAGGCTACAGTTGAGTATTTCTCTTTCTTGTACTCCTGTGTTGTTCTTCAGACTTTCTGATATGATACTAGACATTTGGCAGCATTTAGACAGAATGTTTGTTGCCCAAACAATTCTGAATTCCAGGAAGTGACAGGCAGGGGAAAAAAAAGGTGTCTGTTATAGGGAGATGCTCAGAGGGAGGAGAAATAAACTCACATTCTGAGTTGCTGTGACTTTGCTAGAGACAATGCCTTCAATAGCCGACCTTCCACTCCAGGGAAAACTTTATTTGTTCATGCCCATATTGACTTTCCCAGTGCAGGCAGTCCTTTGGTATGTTCATCTAAACTATATTCCTGATATTGTATGATATAAAACATGTAATAATATATCTACAGATGAGTAGACATAATTTTTTAGAAGTCCTCTCCATTCATTTTGTGTAGGAAATAGGTGGAGCAAGTGGAAGGAAGGGAGGTCCTCTGTGCCACATCCATAACTGATGGTCATCATTCTCTATTAACTGAGCTCTGGGCACAGAAACTCATCACTTTTTACATTTTTCACTGGCTGCTATGAAGAAGTGCATTAAAAAAAGGGAAAGTGTAAGCTCCACACTCTGAATACTATTTAGAAATTCTCCAGAGAGGAACGGAGGGAACCAGCATGAATAACTCCTAGCAACTTTCTCGTTAATTAAAATCTGACAAGCAGCTGGCAGCTGAAAAGGGAGCTGTAGGTGGGGGAATCCTGTGGTTCACCACCACATTCCTGACATTCATAAAAGCTACGGAATATTTCACTGTAGGCCCGCCAGAAATGTCAATGGAAATGTGAATTAAAAGAAAGAGCTGTCTGAAGGTGACAGAGATATTGGATGTAGCCCAGGTAACACACAGATGAAAATATATGAAAGTTTAGTGACATTGTCCAAAGCAACTTTTGTAAAAATCTTTTATTCTAATGAAAGGCGATATTATTCAAGAGATGCTAAAGTCTTCAAGATGAATCCAACCAGAGAAGAAATTCATTTTGGGGAAAAGGTGCCACCCCTCTGAGTCCAAACATTGGGGAATGGTTTTGGCCACAGTAGATGAGCTGTTCAGCATCTCCAGGAGAGCTTTGCTGGGCTGCAGCATGTTGGGGTGTACCTTTCCCTACCCTCTCAGGGAAAGGCTGTGATGATTTTCATAACAGCTCTCACACTCTGAATCACCACCCTTGTGATAGTGGCTTTCAGGTTTCTGATAATGGATAATTCCTCAGAAAAGGGCCCACTCATTTCTGGAGGGTATCTTTTATCTTCCATGGTACCTTCTGATTTTTTCATAGCCTTGGCATTGGACTGCCTATGGCTAAACCAAATGCAATGATTTCCTCTTGCAGCTTGGTCCCTTTGCTGGTGCCTCTTGGTCTTTACAAATGAGCAGGTATAGACTTGTAAAAAAATGCAATAATTATTTCATAACCATGAGATTTGGGGCCATATAGGATATAATAGAATCTTATTTCATACCTAGTATCTTTTCTCTATCAAATTTTAGTCTGAAAGGCTTTACAAAATATGTGAGGTATCAACAGTTTTATGACTGGGAGGTCCACAACAGAAGCCATTTTGTGTGTAATAATTAAATGATATTTCCTTGCACTGAGAACAGTGGAAAGTTGGCCAGCCATTATCATGTGGAAAATAATTTTAAATCCCCCTGGACGGTCACCACAAACAGCTGGAAGAGTTTACCCTGAAACAAAAAAATCATACTGAAAAATTATGTCTCTGGTATTGTTAATCTGAGTGTGAATCAAAGCCTTGAAAATAAAAGGAAAAAAAGAAAGAAAAATAAAGGCTTTTAGTTTTTTTTTTGATCAGTTACCTAATTTCTTCCCCATTTCAGCTTTCTAAAGGTTCATTTCTGTTTGGTTTCTGGCATTTAAAGAGAATGTTTGTTGCCCAAACATTTCCAAATTCCAGGAGGTGATAGGAAAAAAAGCATGTTTTCTTAGGAGGGTGCTCATAGGGACCCTATGAGGTCTCTATGAATATCCACCTCTATCTCATGAATATTGCTCCCTTGGTTAGCTTTCTCATTTGTGTAACTGGATAATGCTGGAGACTTAACTAAAAGTGTCTCTAATCATCCTTTCATCCTTGGAGGGTAAATATAAGGAACTGCTTAATATTTCCTTTTCCCTTAATGCAGTGTTTTCTCTTAGTTAACAAAAGTAGATTTCATTTTATCTCTGCTAAGGCATCTGACTGCAGTTTTGTTTTCCAGCTGACAAATTTTCTTCTTGTCTGGGGTGGTACAAGAGCAAGGGAGAGTGCTAATTGCCTGTGTTGTATTTCAGGACCATCTGCTGAAATCTGGATTTACTACGGTGGTTCCTTTCTTTGACAGCTTATAATTCAATGCCCTCACTGTACTTTCAGGCCCTGGTTTTCTTTGTCCATTTTCTGTAAATCATTGCTTTCTCCACCCCCACCCCAGGATTTCTCATTGAAATAGATAATTAGTGGATCCAAAATTATACATGGACAGTTTTTACACAGATTTTCCAGTTTTGTGGTTTTGCCCATTCCTTTTAATTTTGCCTTCCCATTTATTTTTTTAACTTTTCTTAGAACATGTAGGGTGTAAGTAAAAACTGAAAGTGATGTCTGTGGCTGTGCAGGGGCCCTTCTCTAGGAACACCCTGAACATACAGTAATGAGAACTGTGCTTAGGGGTACCCAACAAGCCTAAGCAAGCCCCCTAGGTTTGGTGTTTAAATCTCTGAGTGTCACCTCTACTTTTCCACAAGCAGAACTTGTAAGAGTTGCAAACCTGTGGCCTGAGAATGTTCATGAGCTATAATAACCAAGCCCTAAACCAGTTCATCCAATAATCCAAATTAATATAATGTCTGTTGCTTCATTTCTTAACCACAGTTACCACTGATTTCACTTCCAGACAGTAAGCTGAGTAATTGCAGTCTTGGCACTTACAAGACCATCTTGGTGAAATAGATGGACTCTGTGTGTTCTCAGAGGTGACATGTATCATATTTTCCTTGTCTTAGCACTGATAAAATGTCATGTCAAAAGAGCACAAGTTTGAGCAGTGGCAGAGTTCTAAATCCAGGAGAGAACACTTTCTGTCCACTTAGATGTTGGGAAATTGTCGTCATCATCATCACCAGATGGTTTGGCTTGGAAAGGACCTTAAAGATCATCTAGTTCCAACTCCCTCTGCCATGGGCAAGGACACTTGCCACTAGACCAGGTTGCTCAAAGACTCATCCAGCCTGGCCTTGAGCAGTTCGAGGGATGGGGTATCTACAACTTCTCCAAGCAACCTGTTCAGTGTCTTACTCTCCTCGCAGTTTAAAACTTTCCTGCCAATATGAACCCACCCTCACTCAGTTTAAAGCTAATATCCCTTGCTCTATCACTACCTATCCTTGCAAACAGCCCCTTTCTTGTAGGCCCTATTTCTTTCTTCCTTCCTTTATTTCTTCCTTTCTTTATTTCTTCCTTTCTTTATTCTTTTCTTTCTTTCCTTCCTTTCTTTCTTTCTCTCATTTCTTTCCTTTTTCTTCCCTTCTTTTCTTTCTTTCTTCCTCTCTTTCCTTTCTTTCTTTCTTTTCTTTCTTTCTTCCTTTCTTTTCTTTCTTTCTTCCATCCTTAATCCAAATAGTATTGATTTATAAGGATTTATCCTTTACAAGAAAATTAGTTCCCTACCTTTGTTATAGTCATCTGAAAAAGAAAGGGACATAAAGCCAAAAGAAGTTTTCTGCTTATGAAGCAAAGCTTTTGATTATCAAATATGTTGCTTTTATAAAATAAACACACACAATTATTAAAATACAGATATGAAATACATGCAATATGAATCTAATGTTCAATTTCTCCCATGTTGATTTTCTCTCAGAGAATCTCTCAAAGACTCCCTTCCAGAATAGGGTCCCATACTTTACTTTCTCTCTCTTTTTTACACCTGGGCAGCTGGTAGTTTCTCAATTTAAAGGAAATTCCAAAGCAGTTATCAAATACAGGTTTTTTTGTGAATTTAGGGAACTTCATTTTGTATCATTGCCAGTATCTACTTGGCATTGAGAAGGATGGCAAGGCATGCTCAGGCTATCCAAGGACACAACTAAGGGGTGGATCCAGACCACAGTTTCCCAAGTCTTCTGTCTCTTTGCCTTTCCTTGCAGACTGTAAAATAAACTGCACTCATAAGTGAACACGGTTGCATTCTGTAGAACACACACCATAAATGATTTGGTTTTGTTGGTTCAGGCTTTTAACTTTCTACAGAGACTGTATACAGAAAAATACATCCTGCAAACTTTGGGAATGTTATGACCAGATTTCTCTTGGTATAATACTATTTTTTTAATAACCAGGTAATTGAAATTATCTAGAGTTTTGAAATAAGATTACACATTTCTAAGAACAGTAAAAGAATAATAAAATGTGATGCCTTTTCAAGAAACATTTTTCTTTACATTAACCAATATTCTCAATAGGTTTAAAATCTTGGAAAAAATCCCCAAAATTTTTTAGCACACGTACAAACTATTTGTTTTTTACACGTGCAATCATGCAATAAAGATATTTACACATGCTAACACTACAGCACCAACCTGGTTCCAACAAACTGTTTATAAGGCCATACTCACCTCTTTTCTAAAGCAAACTCTGTGAGAATTTTGCTGGTATTTTCTTATATACCTGCATTACTGGAACACATATTTTCCTTTAAATATTTGTTAATGCTCTATGTGTGGCATTAAAAGATAAAAGCAGTCAAGTAGAATTTTTTAAACAATTAAACATTTTTGTGAGAGACCTGGTTTCTGCTGATGTGAGGAGCAGCCAAAACCACAATAACCTGAAAATCATCCTGATTTTGTTGGATGTATTCATTAAGAGGGTGTCAGCTCTTTCTGCATCCTGTAAAAAAACCCAAAACACTATGTTTAAATAATGATACCATGCTTCATTCTACAAAACAATATTTAGGGTTTTCTTGCCAGTGAATCCAGTGAAAGATCCCAGTGGAGAGAAATGGACTCCTGGGTTGTGAAGAGACTACAAAGCATTTCCAACAAGGTGTTACACTATTCTCTCTCCTTCTCTTGCCACTTTAGTTTCTGTACCAAATATTCTGTACCAAATAGGGATTTTCTGTCTGCACAGAAAGCACAAAATTGTCATTTCTTGTGTTTTCATTTTTAATACAACGTTCATCTTTTTGGGGTGTTTAAACATTACCATATTGCCACGTCTTCTTTCCATCCACTCAAAACACTGCTGGTAGAATCAGATTCATGACTAGGCAGTCTGATTGCACTCTTGTCTTTGCATTCTTGTACTAATTATTTCCCCATTACTGTAGCAAAAATAAACTTCTTATTTTTGTTTGTAAAATCCCAGGATTTATCTACATACTATTTGATCTTCTACACAGAGTGTTTTATTTTCATCTTCCTCCATGCCCACAATGCTTGATCTGACCCTCTTTTCTTAGTCTACTCAAAGGACAAGCACTTGCCTATCACTCCATGTACATTCTGAAGGCCATGACCTTACTGTCTTTGAAGGAAAGGTGTCACGTTTCCAGGCATCATTCCTTCTCATTATTTGACATACTGTGATTTGGGTCTGCAGTTTTTTCTTCTTTGATTTTTCTGCTCTACTCAGTTCCTACCTCAGTTTCAAAACCTACACATTTTCTGAATTACACCCTAACAGACGTATTCCACAGAAGTGCTTTAGGCAGTATCACTTATTTTTAAAAATTTTTTATGTCATACTTACCACAACAGCTGCTTGACTGGGACATGTATGGTGCTCATAAAGATCTCTCTTTTTAGGTGTTGGAACTAGGTGATCTATAAAGTCCTTTCCAACACAAGCCATTTGGTGATTCTGTAAATGTAGGCGTGGAAAGAACACAGAGTTCCCCAGAGTCAACTTGTTTGAGTAGTCAAGCTTGAATCTTGGCCCTGTGCTTTTTGCAAGGTAGATTATGCCCTCCTCATCATAACAAAAGACACACAGGAGCAGGAAGGAACAAAATGGGTGCACAACTGGCACACCATGATATTGCCTTCAGTGGAGATATTGGAGTTAGTGTACCTCTAGTGGTGTTCCCTGTTAGGAAGATGAGGATTAACCCTGGAACCTGCAGAAACCAGAAAAAGGTTGTGCATCTTTCACCATAAAATACAGCACATGAAAACATCAAAAGCAGAGAGGAAAAAATTTATACAATGAATGCAGAGATGACAAGGAAAGAACAACTTCAAAACCGGTTCTATTTTAGAAGGAACAAACAGTCATTTATTCTGAAAAATCTCCTCTTCCTCCCTTGTTCCATTATTAAAAATAATACAAGTATTGAGAGCATAGCTGAAGCCTTTTGACTCTTTTCTGCAACATCCTTTTTCAACTCTGTCTTTTTCCCATGGAGATAATAAAAAACCTTGAAGTAAACAAAGTTCAAACAGACTTCTAAAACTTTCAGTGACTCCTAACAAACTCATCAATTGGACTATTTGTAATTATTTGATCACCTGGTTTTATAATTCATGCATGCTATTTTCGTCTTTCCCTTGATCCTCTGGGAATTGTCTGATAGGTGACTCGCCCTGGATTTCATGTTTACTCTGTGAGATCAATATTTACAGCTGTGTAAGGAGGTGCAATATCTGTTGATCTAATTCTGCATCCCTGAATGTCTCCTGCCTCCCAGGCAACCCCTATTCCTTCTCTATTTGCAAGAAATCAAGAGATTAATTTCCTTGCCAGAATTTCTCTGAATTTTGCATGATAAAACCATAGTGGATGTAGAGGAATAAGGCATTTCAGGAATGCTGGCTATTTTTAACTCTGTATATTTCAGTGGTCAGAGTTATGCAAGCAGTTTCCAAAATAGTGCCACATGTCCTCATAGTGGAACATGCATACCTTAGGGTTTTATCATCAAATGCGGAAACAGCCCTAAACATTACAGTGAGACAGCTCAATGGGTGGTCTGAAACTCCTATCTTTCCTTCTTAGAGCAGAAAGGAAACTCAAGTATCTAGTCCTTGCAGAAGAGACTAATGTGTAGCTAGATCAGATAATTACAGGACAGTTTATACCAAGAAGGTCATTAAACCTTGCTTTTCTTAGGTTCACATGCTTAAGATTTTTTAATCAGTGATATGGGGTTTGAAGAAATGGGTGGCCAATTAATCTCTTGTTCATCTTTTCACAGTCATTTTAATGATATGCTATGGATACTGTAAAGCATTAGGATTTTTACGCTCCTAATATGGGATACAAAAGCAATTTCTACAGCTGCAATGGGTAGATTTTCCTTCATTCAGAACTACATTAAATTATACACAACAAAAACTCCAAAAGAAGAGCAACTTTTTCCCCCCTTGGACTTTGTGAAATCTATTGTTTGGTAATTGCTTAATGTTTTTTAATGTAGCAGTGTAGCATAATGCAGTATTCACCAACACTTTATACATCTTCCCACATGAAGATTACAAGTCAGTATATTCTTCAGCTTGAATTTTTCAAATGGAAATCTTCTGCAGAATGGATCCACCCTAAAATATAGATGAACTTCTTCAAAAGGTAAAAGTTTTTATTTTAGAATTGTATTTGTGGAAGTTGCTAAGACTTCCCTCAGACTTCTCTATTTACATCTTTTAACCTACTGTAATTTTTTTTGGCAGAGGCTGGTGCAAGCACAAGTCCATCAACGAGTATAATGTAACTAAAAACTTCCCTGAAATCTGCTGGTCCAGATATCCTTTCAGATCATGCTAACATCCATAAACTTGTTACTCAGGACACTTGCTGTGGATTTAAACTAGCAAACCAAGTGAAGTGTGATCTAGAGTGCATCCCGTAGTCAGATGACCAGTAGAGTCGTCATATTATGGAAATATGAAATGTTCTTCAGTGTAGTTCATATGCTTCTCTCTCTTTTAATCAAATCACTGAAGTATTTAAATATGAAAAAAATGGTGCAAATTCACCATATTTTTAAAAACAGGGAGGGAAAAAATTTTGATTGAATTCTGAGTTCCATATTTTTTTTTATTTGAGTAATTTACATTCAAAGTCTGAAAAGAATTAAAGCATTTAACAAATCATACTTACTTTTGTACAGCAATGCTGTCAAAGTTTTCAGACAATCAAGAAAAACAGAAAACATAATGTTTTGCTTCTTCTCATCTCTGTCTCTTGCTGGTGATGAACTGAAAATGCTGCAGTGGAACGTAGCAAAATTATTTTAAAATAGTTCTAACTTACCTTTGCCTTTTTAAAATCTCAGAAAGTGGAGCCTTTTGTAGGTTTTCTATCCTATCCTACCAAAGCTTACATTTTTGGTCTAAGTTGCTTGACAGTGACCCTTTTCAAATGCTCAAATAAAACATGGAACTTTTTTTGCAGTTCCTGAGGCAACCACTGTAAATGGCAGCAACACAGAGAATTGCTGTAAAGTTTACTGTTATGTCACTATGGTGTCCATATATAAAAGCAAACTACTGTTTTCTCTAGAGCTGCAATAAATACATTTTAAGGCACCCAGTTGCTAAGGGCGCTGATTGCTTTCAAGAAAGAACTTGAAAACATGTTTTCCTGGTGACTGGGAAGGGGCCCTGGCAGCACCGAGTGTCCCAGCTGGCATCCCACAGCACACCCTGGAACCACTGCTCCTGCACCAGTCTGAAGAAATAGGGAAAGGGCTGCTTCTGTTCCTCAGGCCAGAACCTCAAATGTAGTAAAAGGCAGGATTTGCAGTGGGAGACCAGAAAAGCCATGAATGGGCCCCCTCGTGCGATGTCACAGGTTCCAGCAGGTTATCAACTCTGATGGCTTCTATTCCTATTCAGCATGGAGCTGAGCAATGGGGTCACAGATTTTTGGGGCTATCACAGCAAAGCTCCCAGCTTGTCATATGTATTCTTGAATGTGGGCACTCTCAGGCAAGATGCTGGGATCAGGAAGAAAATTTGAGGGTGGTACCTAAAAATTTGGTGCTATAAGGACTCCTACTATCTTTCTAGCACTTCTCTAGGTGTTTTTTAATTGGATGTTCTCACAAAGACATTTTAAAAGGAAAAATTAACAAAATACTGGTTTTGATTTCAACACTTAGGCCATTTGTAGATGTGAAAACGGAGTAGCAAGAAGCTCTACTGTGGAAAATAAAGGATCCTTACATGGCACCAGGTATGCCAGCATCTGATTCCACATGATACCTCCCACTCTCCTTCGTAGCATTTGGTCTTCAGAGATGAGCTGAAGTGCAGAACCAGAACTGTCTCTTCTTTGGTAATATTTAAGGGTCCTGCAGACTGGCAATAGTTTGAAGAATCTTCACGTTTCTTTTGCATTTATTATATTTCTTTCACAGTAATCTTGCAGTGGAGCAGTTTGTATGAGAGAATCCCTCATTCACCAAGGAAAGTAAAAAATTTCTCTTTGGTTATGAATGATAATGAAGAGCACAATGCACAGCACGCTGGTCATACAAAACCTTTTACCAACTTTAGCAGCCTTTCTAACAACATTGCACCAGCTGTTTATGGTCTGTTTGGAAAACACAAGACTATATTTATGCTTTCACATCATCTTAATTTGCTTTTAAAACCCAGCAGAAGGAAGAACATACAGACACTTCACTGCTGTCACCATGGTTATGCTTCTGACTCACCTGTCAGAAAGGACATAACTCTGTCGTGTTTGCTCAGCCGGTTCCCCAGCCTCAGAGGAGAATTTGCTGAGTGCTCTTTTGACTCTGACGGCTGTGTGAAGGCCATGAGAAATTAGTACTGTTGTTCCATCTGGGTCAATCCAAAGTGATGTGCAAAGTTTTAGTGAGGCTAAAGCTTGTTCACCAAAAACTGAAGCATTCAAGGCACAAAAAAGTGTTTACCACTACAAAAATGCAGAAAAAGAGGTTAAATTATGTATAAGAGAGAAAGCAGAAGAAATTCAGGTCCTCACTTTGAAAACTGAATAAGTGTGCTCTTACAGTTGAGCACAGATGTAACTTGCAGTGGCTGTGATGAACGTAATTAATGTAAAATGGGAATTGAATCCAAATTCAGCACAATACTTAATCCTTGCAGTGGTACAATCTTGAGAATCAAGGCTGCTTGCTTTCAACAATGTAAGCAACCTGGGGATCTAAGGCAGAATGGCAAGACAAATCAGTGCTCTAAAATATTGTGACTTCTGAGCGACTTTTGGAACTATTTTGGGAGTGGGAGAGGGCATTGGGGTGAATGAGGTTGTAAAAAGTACAAAGAAAATATTCCTATGACTTCTCCATGTTTCTTTTCAAGATTTGAAGACAATGAAAAAGAAACCCTTATCTAACCACAGAAACATTTACCTTCATTCATTTCTCTCCAGTTTCACATTTTCTTAGCATGAAAAGAAGAAATTTTGAAAAGATAACTGGTATTCCTTTTTCTACTAAAAATGGAATTTATTGGGAAATAAATTCCTCAAATGAGTAAAATTTCAAGAACTGTTTTTTTTTTGTTATGCCCTTTTTGACTGTAAAAATTCCTCTCTTGGCTTGCTCTAGTGGGAAGTTAAGTGTAAGTTTGTGAAAATATAAGTATGCAGAAAGGATGATAGTTAAATGCTTAAGGGATCAATATGGCAATAAATTTGTACTGCCCATGCCACTGAAGGAATCCAAAAGAGATAGTAACAGTTTCCTGTGGCATGTATAATTTATACTAGGAATAGTCCCAGAAAAACTAAGAGGACTTCTAAAGTTATTTTTTAAAATGAGTAAATGAGTTTGGTATATTCACAATAAGATTATATATTTGGAGTTAAAATGGAGTTATATTTGGATTTGGTACAGCAAAACACACAGCAGGAACTCAGTGGCTGATTATCTGGAAATTAAACATTTTATTCTGTGAAGCCTGTTAATGTTTCTTACTATGTCCAGATTCATCAAGTGCAGCAAAATAAGACCTTACTTTAAGATAGGCAGAGTGCTAAAATACAGCATGTCAAATAACCATACCTAGCAAAAATGCAGACACGTGTATGTTTTCATTACAATTTTTTAATTGCACTTTTGTCTTCTGCCAGGAATTGAGACATAAAAGAAATTCAGTTTCTGATTTTTGAACCATCTGATAAGACATATTTTATGTCCAGAAGAGTTTGCTGAGGCACAAGATTTGTGTTGAGCTACCACAGACCTGGTGGTGGTATTACCAGTGAGCAACCCAAGACAAAGGGGCAGCACAAAGAAAGAGCAAACTCAAGATGCAGAAAAGGGTATAAAAATGAGATTATTCTATCTGGAAGAATGCAGAGCAGAATATGCAAGTGGAAAACAAAAGATACAGACAGGTGTGAGATGACAAACACAACCTCCTGAAGATAAAGTCAGGGTCTCTGAATGTTGTGATGTAATGTTAAGCCAATGAAAGGAGCTCATCTCAGAAGGCCAATTCTATTAAAAGAGCAAGATAAAGTTGAAATATTTAAAGTGCAGTACTGGTGATTCAGAAACTTACCAGTTCGTATTTTCCAAGATATAACTAGATTCTGTGTTGGGGAAATAAGAAAGGTTCTGACAAAAACAAGGGAGGAAATGGTGTCTTATTTAACACAGATCTACAGAAGGTCCATTATGGGTGTTTATCACAGATAAGTGTAGGTACAAGAGGCAAAGAGTCCCTCAGTAACCAGAAAATAATTATTTTAATATGGTCTATTTCAGGGTATAACTGTAACATCACCAGGCACCTTACTGAATTTCTGTGAATTGGAAAAAATTCTACCTATGACACATACTTTTCAGTGACTTTACATGGGCTTAAAATCTTGAGCTATAAATTTTTCTCACCCAGTGCAATCACAATCTCCCAACAAAGTAAAACATTAACATTTTGCAATAGCAAGTTAATCACTGCAAAACTGAGGAATTGTGGTGTGAGTGAACTTCTAGCAATTCAGGGGTCAGGAAATGTTGGCAATTCTGGATACCCAACCATGATAAGCCTTAAACTTAAGACCAAATTTCTTCTAGACAAGCCCAAATCAGGCACATCCCAAAAATGTCAATAGATATATGCTAAATCATCTGAACTGGAAAGCAATTTTCATATTTGATATGCACTCTGAAGTTGCTTATACTAATACTACTTATAACATTTGAATCCTTCTTATATTTTTCACATAGTTTTAAGGACTTCAGAATATTTTGCACATATTAATCAAATTTCATGATGTTTCAAGGAGGCCTTAGCTCACTGAGGCATCAGCTGCCTATGTTCTTCTGTTCAGGAGGATATTTTTCTTTTAAGACACTGTTGAGTTGTTGATCTACTCAGATGCTGGCCTGATCTCAGTAAAACACCAGCTAGTTTCCATTGTTTCTGGCCATTCCTCAGAATTCTTCAGGTTTTCTCATATCCTTAATAACCCTCACCCCTTGCAGGAACTGAGGAGACTGACCAAAAAGACTAAAATTTGTATAAAAATTGTAAGTGAAATTTTTAACCTGTTCTTGCAAGCTGCTAAGTGTTCTTTTTAAGTGGAAAAACCACCATCAGAAATTATGGGCAATAATCAGTTCCTCTGAGAGTTGTTTGCTTAACTTCAGTTTACTTTTAACAGGTGTTCCCATAAGCAGGAGAGACTTTATTCCCTTTTTTGATTTATTATTCCCTTTTTTGATTTATTATTCCCAGATTTAATACTCTGCATTTCTTCAAACTAAATTGTGTTATGCACCAACTGACCTAGTGCACAGAAAGGCTTTGCTGATGCAATTGCTCCTTATTATTTGATCCCAACTTTTGATCTATGGCTTGCTATCAATCATTTATTTTTTTACTATTATACAGTTGAAATAATGGATTGGACTGTTACCTTGAATCATTCTGAGTAAAATATGAGTAACACCAAAATTCACCAAATTCAACACAGCAGGCAAAGAAGAAAAGCCCACTATGTTCAAATCACCTCTGGCAGAAAGTCCAAGTTTCCAAAAGAAATCCACTGCTAGGGTAAATGTTGTGGCTGCATTTAAACACCAGCACTAACCTGCACTTGTAAAAGGAAGGAATGAGGCTACAAACTGGGTGATGTTACTTCATCTGCCATTCAGCTGCTGACACCATCAGCTGCATTTTTGATCCTGGAGGGGTCACATCATAAACCTAGTCCAAAACATTTTACTTACACTGAAACACACCCAAACTCTTGAATTGACCCGGTGTCCACATTATAAGGCAGCAATGAGGAATGAAGGGAAAGAGACATTTCTCCAAAGAGGGCCTCGAATGAATATCTCAGCAGATAAAATGTTCTCTTACAAAGGTCTTGGCCTCCAGAAGACACAGTGATAAATCACTGACAGCTTCAGCACTGCCTATATGCAACAGATAAAATTAGAAGGTGGCTTATTAGTGATCCTGGTACACTCTGCTTAAGCTGCTGGCTTTCTCAAGTGTGGGTGTTCCTGATTCACTTGTTTATACACATAATATTTAGGAAAGCTGTGTCTTCCCAAGGGTCCCATTTCAGTAACAGGGGTCAATGGTGATTGAAGTCAATGGGATTTCAAAATATGCCTAAAGATAAACACATGCTTTGGTACATTGCTCAGTCAGAGCCAGAATGAATGGTGCTGTTCAGTATTTCTAATCAATAAGTTCTCATGGTTTTGAGATATATAATATCTGATTATGCACTGTATCTGCTGTCTGTCTTGAGAATCTGCAGAACTCTGTCTATTTCTCATTTTGTTTCAGGAGTAGATTTTTAGTTAAAAGCCGGATCTGCTGATCTGAGAAAATATTCTGAGATATTTAATGGCCAAAATTGAATATCCAATCTATTTTATTTACAGCTCACATTTGGCCATTCAAAGTCCTCATTTCCAGAATCTCTTGCATTTTCTGCTCCATGAATTCTTAATGAGTTCCAGTTGAAAGTGCTACAGATCCACATTTGGATCATAAAACCTGCCTGAAAGGTACCGTATGGCTTCCCTGAACCCCCCGCTCCACCCCGCAGCTCCAGCCTCCTTCCCTTTTGCTGAATGTTGGCAATTTCACCAGCAGTCAGGCTGACCCACTATGTTTTAAAATCCTTTTAATCCTCTTTATAGCAACAGAAACATTTGAGATTGATCTTTGAAGGCTTTGTACAGTGCGGAACACCTGCAGGTTGGAGTGCCGTGTTAGCGAACGCCCATGTGAGCCTGATGCGGTCTGGCACGCAAGGGCCCCACTGCACAATCCCCTGGCCAAAATGGGGCCACACCTTCACCTCCACACCCCTACCTTCACCCCTAAATCCACTTTAGAGGGAGGCTTGCCAGCCCAATAACTGAATGCATCTCATGGGTGTCACTAGAAATTGTTGAACCTGCTGATTGGAGACCAAATGCATGGATGCTCCTTCTACACTACGTGATCTGCTGCTTGGCCCAGCACAGAGCTATCCTTCTTTCTGCTCTGCACCTGGAAACGTGACAGTTTGGCTGACCTGAAATACAGGTTAGATCCAGACTTCCATCTGCACTTGCAAAAATATCCTCTCTAACAATCTGAAGCACCTGTGACTGTACACAGTACTCTAAAAATAAATGTTTGCAAACACGCAGGTGGAATGAATTTGGTTAGAAGTAAAGGTTCCAGAAACTTTTAAAGCCTTTTAAGAAATGTCACTACAAGAGATGTCATCCATTTCCTTACGTTGTCTTTGAGATGTTGGCCTTCAGTATTTTATCCCTCCTGCATCTTTTCCTTTAGAAGGACTCTGGTGCACCTAAATTTGAAGTAATTAAAGCATTAGCTCAGAGACTGCTCTGAGAAGGAGATAAGAAGAGAAAGCCAAGACATGAAGACAAACAACCTGTGCTGAAAGATGTAAACCCACAATTACATGAGGAAGTCCACTTTGGTATCCTACAGCAAATAAAGAAGGTAATTTAGTGCAGAGGACAGGGAAGGAAGCCACATCTGCATTTGTGAGCATCCAGCTCACACAGGAGGGTTCGGTACAGGTTCCTCTGACACATGCTTCACTTCTTCAAATCAGGAGAAAAGGCTTTGGTTTCTTTTTGTAATTTATTTTACTTCCTGGAAATACTATAAACTCCAGTTAATCATGCATTTACTTAAAATGCTTTGAGATTCTCTGAGGACAAGGAGCACAGAGGTGCAAAATGCAGTCATGACAAAGGCCACAAGCACTCTGATGGATCCTGAAACAGTGGAAATTGGTGGGGCTCCAGTCATTTAGACTAAAGGAATAAAAGGCTGGTTTGTTTTATGTACTGCTGACAAGCATGACACTGGTTATCCTGGGGAGAGCAAATGTACATCACATAGGAGGGCAATAAAGAATTTTGGTTGGTTGTCAGTGCTCCTTCCACATTCCCTCCTCAGCTTGTGGGAGTCAAATGTTCCCAAACTGATAACAGCTCAACCTGAAAATTAATTTTTGTTACACACTGAGTCTGCTTAAAAGGTGAAACAGCTATAAAATACCAACTGTATTTGAACTCTCGAATTCCCAGTTTACCAACACTGATTAATAATAAATAATAATTTAATTCATAAAGCACTTTTAAACCAGCACTAAAATGTTTAAATGAATCTTTACTGGCTTGAAACTACCCTTGAACAGAAAATATTAAGGAGCTTGAAACAAAATGGAAAACTAATAAAGTATCAGGCTACATTTTGCTTGTATTTACCCTGTTGAAAATGTAGCTTTGTACTTCTAATTCGCTTCCCAGGAAACCTACAATCCCTTTTTTCCCCTGGATTTTTTTTCTTGGAAAAAAAGTGTTGCAGTTTTCCCAGTTTAGCCAAGTAAATTCCCACCAAAACCGAGTTGGAGATGACAGAAAATAGGGTTAGGTCAACTTTTTTTCTAGGCACTCCCGAAAGAGTTTTATGTCTCCTGCGACTTGCACCAGTAAATGGATTTCCAGGAAATCGGGTGGTCTGCTCAGTGCCGAGCCTCTGCGTTCCTCTGCCAAAGGGTGTGACAAGTTTTGGAGAGACCATGGCTTCCACTGGCAAAAGATTTTTAGATTATGCCTTTGGGATTTTCAAAGACTATCCAGAAAAGTGTGCATCCAAACTTTCCCATTTCCTAACTGCAAGGTGGCCCTGAGTTGTTCTTAAGAAAAGGAGATAAACTGTTGATATTGTGCAATTCCTCTCCAGGTTCATCAACTGCCAGAAGTGCTCAAGATCACACAGGTTTTGATTCAAAGATCTTTCCCTTTTGTTTTTGATTGGAGATCTATGGTAATGCCCTTTACATACTCAGGGTTGAAATGCCTTTTTGTATAAACAGACACATAGTGCATAATCCAGAAACTCCTATGAAATTTCCAAAACAGAATGCAAAGCTTTTGTTGGAAAGTTGCTTAAGGTGAAGGTCTCTCTTTTGAGGGGCCCCACCTCTAGATTTCTTTCTGACAAATGCAATTACTGATGAAACCCTATTTTCTGATGGAAAAGAAAAAAAAACAAATAACAAACCAAACCACCAGAAAACCCCAGAAACAACAGAACAACACAAAAACCCCAGAACACTTTCAGTCAGCTATAACTGAAAACATAAGCAGCAAACAGAGCCAGGCAAAGAGGAACACCAGTTCCAGCTGAGCCAGGAGGAGATAGTTTTAGCAACACTATTTAGACAAGGTCCATAACACAGAGTCCTTCTGCTTGTGTGAGCTACAGCCAATGCTGCAAATGCACCTCCATGGTGAGTAATGACTGACATGCTGCTCAGTGAGATCTCAAAATCTCCTGCTTTTGAGCTACCTCGAGGAAAGTGCATGCATGCTTATAAAAATAAAGGGGTGCTTTTGAAAGTATATCTTCATGCCAAGATTTTACCAATTTTTTTCTACAGTTGCTATGGAGTCTCTGCTGAATTGTACATCGTAGTGTTCAGGTCACTGGAGCTGCTGCTCCATACGGGTCCGGCATCTCAAAGAGCTATTGTATTCAGTTGACATCTGTGAATGGCAGAGAGAAATGAGATGAAGATAGATTTATTTCACTCTGATTTTATTTCTCATATTTTCTCGCTGAAGTAGTACCTAAATGGCAGAGCTCTGACTGGAAGGAAATGTGATATCAAAGAACAGAAGTGTAGAAATTGAAAAGCAATCCTGTGCTTCTTTATGTTGCTTCTGTTTCTGTTTAGGAAACAACCTGGAATACAGCAATGCAAATCATTAGCAGTACATCTCTCCTAATAATCTTAATTATGAAGCAAAAATAAGGCCTGCCCAAATCTGGAGAAAATTTGGATCAGAGTCCGAATTTCAGGACATAGGTCCCTCCAGTGATGTAGTATTATTCAATATAAACACATTTTGTGGGATGAATAAAAATATCTCAAACACCTGCCTAATATTCAAGATCATGCATTAAGAATCTGAGTAAACTCTATATTGCCAATATTAAAACCAGAAAATATGACTTACCTCTGTGTATCCACTGTCATATCATCGCATCCCAAGGAATGAAGGAGACAAAGGAAGAGGATTGAAAGGGATGTTTCTACACCCTTCCTGCTTGTTTCTCTGAAAAGCGCATAATTCAATCAAATTTGACTCTAACTGAAATTAATAGCCTTCCTTTCATATTTAAAGAGTTTATACTTGTTTCTTTAATATAGTTCCTCTGAGGATCTGCCAACTTCCTAAGTTGCTTGCCCTTAGACATCTTTTCCTCCATCTGTAATTCTGAATGTGTTTATTTTACAAGTGAAACAAAACTTCCAAGGAAAGGTGATCTTTTAGATTAAACAAGCACTGAGCTGTACATGTAGGAATAGCAGTAGATATGAACAAAAACATGAGCATCAACCATCAAATGTGAGCAAGATAAGTGTGGCTGATGTTATAGTGAATCCATACTATGCTCCTAACTAAGACCATGAGAAACAATAAAACCACACAGTACAAACACAGAAACTTAAATCACGCTCCTTGAAAAGTTTGCCAAGGTTCATGAATCTTTTGAACCAACCTGGGCCTATTTTGAAAAGAACACAAAACATGATTTTGTATTGAAACCAGGTGGGACTCAGAGGGGTTTTTTTATTTGGGGTTCATTTGGACTTGAAATTTGAAGCTGAATACAAAGGATGGAACACAAAAGTTATCCAGCTGAAGAAAATCTTTCTGATACGAACAAAGAGAAATCACAGTTTTTTCTTTTTTTTTTTTTCCAAATGAATCAATCAATTCATGTATGCTGTTAGACTGTGAATCATATGGTATGACTGCATACATGTTTTTGGAGAGTGCTCTGAAAGAAGGCACAGTAGGGAAACAAAAGTAGCTGACACATGTCTTATCCATGAAGATACTCCATCTGTATCACCAAAGCACATATGCCTTCCTGTTATCTGCTGGCTATAATCAAGGCAGACAAGAGCCTGAAAGTCCAAAATTCTGTATTGCCAACATCAGAGAGAACTATAAGCTGTCACTTCTGATAGAGAAACAGAAGGAATAAAGTTGTTCTGAGATGCTAAGTGCTCAGACTGTCCAAAAAGTAGAAGTCACCACTGATCATAAATCTGTAACAATATGATTGTAGGCTTGTACCAAATTATAGAAGGCACATAAACAAGGAGATGGCTTTGCGCAGTTGGAGGTCTCTCAATTTTAGTCCAGAAGTCTTGACCCTGCTAGAAATGAAATCCCTTTGTTCTCATTTTCTCAGTCTACAAAATAGCTTTCATGATGCAAAGCAGATATTGTAAGGCATTTTAAGATCTCTACCAAAAAGCAGAGTGTAAGAGATTATATAGAATGCAAAATAGTAAAAACTCTAAAATATGCAATTCACGGCTGGTAAGGTAATTACTCACTTTCATGTTCTCTTTTTGATAAGAGAAGGAAGAGGAACTAAAGGTAAATATTTTCTTTTTTGTCCCTCTTGATAGTCATGTATGAACAGTAGGGTTTGGGTTTTGCAGTTTTTCCTTTTTTTTGAAGTAAACACACAATCAACGATTCATTTCTGAAGGCAAACTAGTAGATGAACAAGAATCTAACTGAACAGGATTTGGAATGTAAAACTATTTCCACCAGAGATTATGTTTTTTCACCATTAAACAAGGAGAATTTTAAGTACGTCTTTGAACAGTAACTGCAGCACATTTTACCACACAAGAGAAGACAAGGCCAGAAGAAATCCCACTAATTTTCACTACCATGAAACCCCTAAAGTGAAGGCTCTGGGGAACAGTTCATTGCCATGAAAGCAAATACATGAGAGAAAACTCTTTGGATCCTTTTCCTACCACACACAGCTAAAGACACATAAATGTGGGAAAGAACTTGATTGACTTTTTAAAACTCTTAATGACATGATTCTGGTGTTTGTAAAAGGTACTGAATTAAGATATCTCTGGAGATGGCAAGGACCCTGCCAGGCCAATTTTCCCATGTTGTCTCCTGGGTAGTTTGAAGATCTGCCTCACTGGCAGAAGTAAGCCAAATCCATTATTAATTTCATTAAAACATTCAAAAAGGAACCAGATAACCCAGGTTCACCTTCACATCTCAGTCTCTGCAGAGCTTGAAACAAACTCAAATCAAATGGCATCCATGCCTCCCAGTGTATTTATTTTTCTTAGATATTGATTTCTGGATCCAAAGTTCTCAAAAAATCCATGTGTTCAGATCTGTAGCACTGGTTCAAGTTCACCTCTTTACATAGTGATCTTTCTAGCTTAAAAGGGTAAAAACAAAGAGCTCACCAAAATAAAATGATCAAAGCTGGTGGAACACATTTGTTTCTAATATAATTTGTGAAGGGATTTCATCAGTCTCCCTCCATAACTAATAGAGATAAGAAGTTAGACAGACTTTGTGTATTTAAATGGAAGTAACCAAATAGAAGTAATTAATAGAGATAACAAGGTTAATTCTTATTGCATGGAATCTGGCTTCATGCTGAGTAGATACAATAAATTCACAGGAATGACTTTGCATTTGCAGTTTGCAGCTCAACATATGACTTGATCAAAGCGCTTTTCAGTTCAAATAGTAACTTTTAGGGCGGCAAAATTGTGCTTTCCCTATGACTGGTGATCTCTGGGCAGTTTGGGGTTCCTTTATCACTCTGTGACCTTCTGCCTAACCTGGCATTGCTTGACAAGGAGACAAGAGTGAGAAGATCCCACATAATAGAATCATAGAATCATAGAATCAATTGGGTTGGAAAAGACCTCCAAGATCATCGAGTCCAACCCTTGGTCCAATCCCAGTCCATTTACTAGATTATGGCACTCAGCGCCACGTCCAATCTGTGTTTAAAAATCTCTAGGGATGGTGAATCCACCACCTCTCTGGGCAGCCCATTCTAATGCCTGATTACTCTCTCTGGAAATAATTTTTTTTCTGATATCCAACTTCAATTTCCCCTGGCAGAGCTTGAGCCCGTGCCTCCTTGTCCTATACCTGAGTGCCTGGGAGAAGAGATCAGCCCCCACCTGGCTAGAACTTCCCTTCAGGTAGTTCTAGACAGTGATGAGGTCACCTCTGAGCCTCCTCTTCTCCAGGCTAAACAACCCCAGCTCCCTCAGCCTCTCCCCATAGGACTTGTGCTCCAGTCCCTTCACCAGGCTTGTTGCTCTTCTCTGGACTCGCTCCAGCACCTCAATATCCTTTCTGAACTGAGGGGCCCAGAACTGAACACAGTACTCAAGGTGTGACCTCACCAATACAGAGTACAGGGGAAGGATCACTTCCCTGGTCCTGTTGGCCACGCTATTTTTGATACAGAACAGGATCCCATTGGCCTTCTTGGCCACCTTGTTGAACTTCATCCCATTGAAATCAGCCCATCTCTCAAGTCTATCCAGATCCCTCTGCAGAGCCATCCTGCCTTCCAGCAGGTCGACACTCCCTCCCAATTTGATGTCATCAGCAAATTTGCTAATGAGGGACTAAATCATCACTAAAGATGTTAAACAGGACTGGACCCAATACAGACCCCTGGGGAACACCACTGGTGGCCGGCCGCCAGCTGGATGCAGCTCCATTCACCAGCACTCTCTGGGCCCAACCCTCCAGCCAGCTCCTAATCCAGGAGAGGGTACACTTGTCCAGGCCGTGGGCTACCAGCTTTTCCAGGAGTATATTATGGGAGACAGTGTCAAAGGCCTTGCTGAAGTCCAGGTAGACCACATCCACAGCCTTCCCCTCATCCACCAGGTGGGTCACCTGATCGTAAAAAGAGATCAGGTTGGTCAGACAGGACCTGCCCCTCCTAAACCCATGCTGGCTGGGTCTAATCCCTTGTCCACCCTGAAGGTGCTGTGTGATTGCATTCAGGATGATCTGCTCCATAACCCTGCCAGGCACAGAGGTCAGGCTGACAGGCCTGTAGTTGCCAGGGTCCCGCTTGCAGCCCTTTTTGTGGATTGGGGTGACATTCACCAACCTCCAATCATCTGGGACCTCCCCAGAGAGCCAGGACTATTGGAAGATGATGGAGACCGGTGATGTTGTGTCTCAGTCCTCCCAGTTATCCAAGTACATTATCATCAAGACTCATGTGTATAAATATCTGAGGTGAGTGCTCATAGGATTTGATATCTGATTAACATTAGCAGATGTGTAAGGAACTGAGGAAATTACATCAATTTTCACTTCCATTACTCTGCTGATCTGTCTCCTGAGCTACTTTCTTAGTGTTTCTGGCAGTTTCCTTCCCCTTCTTTCCACATTGTTATACTCCCTCCTGCATTGTACCAAATGGGGAATGTCTATGCAGCTGAGGTCTGCCCCAGAGGCAGGGTGGAACAAGTGACCAGCAGTGGAGGACATAAACTTTAAAGGAAAATTAAAAAGTAATCCCATAGACTGATTACTACTTACCAAGCCCTTCTCATAGTTCACAAGACAAATTAAAAATGTCAGTTTAGGAACCTCATTATTTTAAGTCAGTCTTGTGAAGGCTTGATTAATTTTTTTTTGCATTTGGTGTTGTCAATACTGTCAGTGGAACAGTAACAGCTCCCATCTGTTGTTGCCACCAAGCTTCCCAAAGTGGAGGGTGAGTCTGGGGCTGAGAGATGTTGTCTCTTTTGTTTTTGTTTTTGATGTTTGTTTGTTTTTTAATAATGATTTCCCATGCTCACATACAAGACCAACACAACAGGCACAAGTTGTCACTCACACATACTATGCAGTAATGAGAAAAGTTCAGGACAGTGACTGTTTTGCTGGACAACAGAAGTACTAACAAACTGGACAAAGAGCACAGAAGGATTGAAAAAGCCTCTGATTCAAAGCAAATATTTTTATTTGAATTTTCAAATGAATGTACTTTTACTGCATTCCTTCCCTTCCGGGCTCTATTTCCATAAACATGCTAGTGAATGAACTTTATAAACAGGAATACTTGCTAAAAGCTAATTTTAGAGAATGGGTTTTCAACTGCTCTCCAGATGCAAATTCCAACTCAAACTTTAATATGAATTTTACACTTTAGTGATACAATTTGGTCACGCTTGACCCACCTATATCTGCTACTGTTGACCCAGCTACAGCAAGTGCCTTTTCCAGCCTCCTCTCCATCTCTGCTCCTCACTGTGGCCACTAAAGGAAACTCTCCTGTCCTCCAAGTCCTGCCAGTTCAGACCTGCCTCCCTTTGGTCCCTAGCTCAGCTCTATCATATGGTTATGGTGCAAAGAACAACATGAAACTTGTTACAGTTTGAATTAAAAAAGAACAAAACAAAATGGAAATGCATAGGACTCAGTCAAGGATTAAATAAATCCTTAATTATTTAACCTAGAAGATCTGACAGGACAGTAACTTCTGGCAAAGATGAAGGGTCAAGCAGTCAGGAATGGCCTGGAAGTGGTAATATGTAGCACAGGTCAGCAGTACTTCTCTGTGATACTTTGATAGCATGTTTAGAAACATGAACTTCCTGGTGAGTTTTATAAGCCATTTCACTGGGTAGTAGAGCTAAAACCATATAACTCTGCAACTCTGTGCAAAGAAGAGTTTTTCCTTACTGGGTTGTTTTTCAAATGCATCTAAAATATTAATTTTGCAAAGAAACACATTAAGGACATAAATTATGATGAGTAAACATGTGAACATAGAAGCATCAATGCCAGTGGATAAACTGCTATTGATTAGTTGTCTAACTCTTAAGAAAGGTTGCTTCAATCACTTCTCATGGGTTGTTACATCAACTTCTCTCTGTTTCCACAAGAAGTAGATAAATGGCCAACTGGTGGAAAGCTACACACATCTTACTGTCCCCAGAGAGTCAAGACGTAATGTATCTTCTCTCTCACCTCACGCTCATCTCTAATAAGAAGGCTAAAAATGAATCTACTGTAAGTTTTAGAGAGATTGAGCAGTATAAAAAATATGAAAGTAATGCAAGAAGTTTGCAATGGAACCACAACTGTGAGAAAATCAGTTACAGAAAGTAAAATCCCAGCTCTGCTCTTAACTCACTGTGTGGTCTTGGGCAAGCCACAAAGGGCCATATTTTGAATATCTTACTCACACTAGTAACCAGCTCCTTTCAAAGCATTTGTACTTAATGCTGCAGTCCCCAAAACTTGCACTCACACTATGGAAACAGCATGAGCATGGATCTACTTACACAAGGATAAATTTTGCAGTCTGTTCCTGAGTTCTTTTTGACTCCATCTATCCATAAAAAGCAGAGAAAAGCTGTTACTACTGTGACAATGGTGTTTCCGAGATTCAGTCTAATTAGTAAATGTTTGTACAGCTCTTGGAAAATGTGAAGTGCAAAGTAAGTGCTATGCTGCCGGAGCACATGTAGTTTAAACCTAATCTCCCAGCTTTGAATTTGCAGACTTTTTTAAGTAGCTGCAACATGTGTGTGAAAGGAGAATAAAGGACCATCCGGATCTCCTCTCTAGTGGGATCAAAGACTCTATAAAAGAACACAGCCCATGCTATTTTTACTTGTGTTTCTGTTTCCCTGCCGTGTTATCAAGAGAGCGGCCTGCCACAAGCCACAGACATTGCTCCACAAATCTTTTAGTGTGCTGGGAAGTCCCAGGGATAGCTTCACACCACATCGGCGTTATTACATAGTGTGGATCCAACAGCAGTACATTTTACATATTCCAAATCTTTTCCATACATTTGGCACTGCCATACCTTAGTCCCCTAGATTTTGCTCCACCTTTCTTGTTTTCCTAATACGGTTAATACTACCCAGCTGTTTGCAGTCAGCTTTAAAAACTATAACTAAATTAGCATTCCTGCTGAAGCTTATTCCCTGAGTATATATTCCCTACATTACTGATGTTCTCCATGCATTTCTTGACATTCAAGTATGGCTTCACTTTTATTTGCACAGTGTTATGTTTCAAAAAAAAAAAGTCATTTGAAAAAAAAAAAGAATAGATGGGCCTGGAGAAAAACTCTGGATCCAAATAGCCCCTGGATGCTGGAGAAATTGACATCCAGGCTGGATTAGAAATGTGCAAGTAAACCTCATTTTTCAGATTCCCTGTCCTTCTGTCAAACTGTAAGTTCTTACAGCATGTATTCCCTAGTAACGGCAAAGCGAGACCTTCCCCACTAATGAATTAGGGGAATAAGTTCAATGACAATTATTTAATACAACAATTACATATTTAAACTCCAAGGATGAAATCCTGTTCTGCACAGGTTGAACCCAGCAATGCATTTAGGCATCTTTAAATGAAACATAGTTATCATCCACACTGTGACAACCAGAGTGGGGAGAGCCCCTGGAGGTAGCTGATTATTCCTGGTGCTCGTGTAACCTGCAGAGGTTCTGCACCAGGCCCACGACCTGGCAGTGCCAGGTGTAGCCCCACAGCCCTCCCATGCAGCACCTGTGCTGCTGCTGCTCCCCCAGAGGCAGACCCTCTGGATCCCACAGGAACTCTTTCACCCAGGTTTGTCATTAGGCCCATCTAAGGCGGAATATTAGCTTGGGTTGCTGGTTCAGATCTTTCAGGACTGAATTCTAAAGCAAAGACATATTTTGGTAATACCATGGTATCAGAATTTTTATATATACAAAAAAATAAATCCTTTTTTTTGATATTTGACCTCCACGCAGTCCCTGTCCCCCTGTAAATATCTGTCTTGAGTGGGGCTTACAGATGATTATTCAGCAGGATTGCTCACCCTCCTGTGCCTGACTTCTGCAAATTTCTTCCCCTTCCTTGTTCACTGTTATTTGTAGAAAACAAATTTCCTCTCCTATTCTGTGTTGAGAACCTGTGCTGGTGGTGAGCATGTTTCCCACCTCCTGCTGTGAGCCTGGGGGTGACAAAGTAAGTTGGTCCCTGCACTTCTGGAAGGTCTGAACCCCTCTCCAAGAAACAGTTTAATGAAGGGGCAGGCAGAAGGGAATTAAAAATGCATTGACACAAACCAAACCCATCCCCAGCAAGCTCCCGCTGACAGGCTGCACACTGGCCTCTAATTCAGCGGGATATCTGAGCAGGGGCTAACTAATGATTTCACTGATGGAGAGAGGAGTCTGTGTGTGCTGAGAGTTCACTGCATCCTGAAGGCATTTGTTCAGTCAAGTTTCAAAGACCTCCTCTGTCATCTGCGGCATTGAGGGTTGGATTATTAATTTAATGGAGTGGTTATGCTATGCAAGGAAGTGGAAAAAATCCGCTTCCACCTTGGCCAGAGCAGTAAAGCCTGCAGCAGCCTTAAAAGTTTTTTCATCACTGACAGCCCCTGAGAGAAGCAGAATTTTGTTTCTACTGCTTCCTACCCTCAGAGTTAGTGTCACTTCTGGCATGATTCTTCCTCCTCTTTTTGCCAGCAGGAAAACACAGATTGCAGCAGACCTCTTGTTTATGCATCGTTGATCCCAGCACAGCCTGCTTTCACAAGCCTTCTGTGGATCCAACCCAAGCATCAGGACTGCCTAGCACTAAAAGTGTACATTTGGGTCTCATGTATTTAATTCCAACTTTTGTTTGAAGATCTTTAGGCAGGGAAAGGGGTCGATAATTATACAGTGGGAGGGAGTGTCAGGCAGGCAGTTAATACTAATTTCATAGGAGAGAGATACTTGGAAAGCAATGGTACTGAAAAAGACCTAATGGACATTAAATTAGATATGAAATTTCCATCTGCTAAAATGGCAAAAAGCCCCATGTGAGTATGGGATGCATTTACCGGCAATTTGCATCCCAGGCCAAAAAAAGGGAAACTTTCTTACTTTAAATAGCAAAGTACCAACAAAGGCATAATACCTAAAATGCTACAGTCAGTGCTTGACATTATTGCATTCAAAGACTTCAGAGAAAATTAACAGAAATGAAGAAAGGCTGGAAGAATTAGTCTATAAAACGTGTTAGTGACCGTGTGCATGTGTAGAAGGATGCAGACAACTCACACGAGCACAGCCCTGAGAGTGTCCAACATAACCCAGGCTGCTTTTCTCTTGTGTGGACCAGGCCCACCACATCACATCCTTCTCCAATCCCCAAGTGAAAAGAATCCAAAGGCGGGGAGTCCCCCTCTACAAAGCTGAGCAGGAACAGACATAGACGAAAAATGATGGCTTGTCAGCAGAAAATATTGAGGAAATAGAGTGTTTTTTTAAAGTGTTTCCAAGAAAGAGTATTCTAGTTTCCTTGTATAAGAAAAGGAATCCAGAGATTTGCTCTGTAGATAGAGTGCTGAATTCATTGACCACAAGCATTTGATGTGTGTAACTTTCCAAAATAAAAAGAAGTACCTGAAAATTCCAGGAAAGTACTTAATTTTTTTGTCTTTTATCACTTTTAAACATAACCCATACCTCAGTTTCTTTCTGTGTTTGCCCCTTCCACAACATCATGTCACTGCTGTTTCTCCTGCTCATTTTGTAGCCGTTTCTCCCCACCAGTGAAATGGAAGTACAGAGTGATCCTCTGCAGGGAGTCCAAAATATCCAACTCTACTTCGTCAAGAATCCTGTCCTCACTTGACCTAGATATTTAATTGGTGAAGATAATTAAGTATCTTCCACAATATGGGTGGTAATTAGTCTTATGTTTAAAGGACATATTCTATGTCCCAGCCTCTTTCCTTGTGGCTATTCATTTGGCAAACCATAGTGACACAGGGTTATTTCCATTTCTGTGTACCCTAGCTTAGGAGAACAACAGAAAGACAAGATAAATGCATTATTGCTATTTTTTTATACTTTAGGAAGATCGTTAAGTCACAGGTAAACACAGCGCCAAAGGTGCATTGAAGGCAAGGACATCTGACTTCAAACTATTTTTGTACCTTGCATTTTATGCCAAAACTGAAGACTGTGATGTGCATTCTGACGAAATTTACACTTGGCCCACTAATTATGAAAGTTATCACAGGATGTACTACTCACTAATAGGAAATAATAAATAACTGTATCAACGCAAAAGTGTTTCCTGTACTGCTAATTACACCAGCAAAACTCTTTTCAGTTAAAGGAAATGATCTATTCAAAGAATAGCAACATTTCTGTCCTAATTGATAAAATTATTAAGTGAGGGGTCAGGAAATGAAGTCTCTATCCCTTGGAGGGACACGGAAATGCTCTGTAGAGATGTCTCTAAGGTGAAGTTCTCACACTATGGGTGACCAAACCTAATCAGCAGGATTTCCTTGATGACCTGGCAGACATTGGGAGGAACACAGAAATGTTGAATGGGGTTTGACATTAAAATATGGATAGAAAGGAAAAATGTATTAAAAGAAGTTCATGAACAGGAATCATTGTGGAATCAGCATGCAACATCTTTAAAATCCCTGACAAGAATAAAAGCATTTTGAGGAGATAATTTAAAAGAATAGTCTCTGGATCAAAATGAGCTATAGATGAAAACGGTTGTTGGTGTAGCAAAGAACAGAAATTGGCGTAACTTTTCCTGTTCCAACAAAACTTCCAGAGGCTTGGAGTAGCTGAGCTGTCAGATTCCCCGGGGTTGTAGAGTGTGGAAGGAAATGGCCAAGAAGATCTGCCAAGGAATGAATCCATCACTATTGCCCATTCCCCATACGCCCTGTTCTCACATCACAAGTCATTGGAGAATGGCTTGCTGTACATTTTATTTCAGCCAGTTCCCATGTGAGTGGATAAAATGATCTGGTTTTCCAGTCACGCTTCCAGGTTTTTGCGGAGTTGTACTGAAATCAGGATATTGTCCTGCAGTGTTTGGGAAGGAGGCTGGAAGGAAGAGAATAAAGAGTAATCTCACGCCAACAAAAAACTTGGGCCCCCAATTCATTATTTCCTATGTTCCTTCCTACATTGTTCATCCAGTCTATCATCCTACTGTATCACCCTGTGACATGTGTTTCACATCCTATCCCTTCCAAATCTAAACTATTTTTGCCCTTCTATTTCTTTCTGCCCTGTCTTTCTTCCAGAAAATAGCCACCCTACATGGGTTGAGCAAATGCACTCACACTGAGTGTCCTCAGAAAGGCATCCAGAGTTGGCTTCCAAACTCTGATCACCCTCCCAGCTCAGAACTGACTTGCATAAATGCACACCCTATGTCTGCTTCCCTGTTCTGTTCTTCGTCCTGGTGTGAATTAGCGAAAGTTCTACTAATATCAGCTATCTTACACTGTAGAAAAATGACATGGGTGAGTGAAGAATCAGGTCCATCCATTTTCTTCTTCCTAAATGAAATGATGTAATTTGTTTGCCTTAAAATTAAATGATCTTTCAAAGGCTTCTTTGGGTTTGCTTGGTTTTTTTCCCCCCACTGGGTATCACATGGGTCTTGCATTAATACTAACAATAGCAACAAGAGCAAACTATTTCAAACACTCAGTCACCTTAGTTGTTTTTTTTTATTTTTGCTCTCAACATTCACTGTTGAGAGAAATATGAATAGCAGGAAAATAACTCAAAAAATTGCTTCACAAAGATTGATTCAAGTTGCTGCTCAGAAGATACAGCACCATATGGAACATGTAACTGAGTAGCTGCCAAATTTGTTTAGTTTAAACAAGGGTAGGTAAGATCTGATAATGCATGGGATCATTTTGGCACATAGTACAGCTCTCCCAGACCCATTGCATTATGACTATCATCAAGTTAGTTCATCTAACAGCACAAAGTGGAACACCCTGACCCTTCTTATCCTTGTTAATCACTCTTAAATAAATAATACCTCTTTGGAGAATAGTGATTCATATGCAGCAACCTAAGATATGGTCAAGCTGTGAATTGGTCTTCCTGCAACGATAGGTAAAGTCAAGGAGCAAAGATAAGGGAAGATTTTGTCAGACTATTACCACTGCTTCACTTTTTAATTGCCTATAAAAGTTTTTTAAAGCAGCAGGACAGCATCAAAGAACACAATCCTTTCTGTTTTCTTTCAAGACAGCCTCTAAACAGCTGTTCTGCTTCTCTCCCATCATCACCTATTTAATTTTAAGATAAGGGTTAATTAGGAATCATTTCCTCTGTGAAGCAGCTAGGAAAGGTTATATATCTCTAAAATGTCCTATGCTATTTCCTTTAAAAAAGTCAGACCAGTTCTTGGTTTCTTGAGGCATTCTTAAAGCTCTGATCATGCAGGTCGAAAACCGAGCAAGGTATTGAGGAGTTCATATACATACTTTTCCACTATTCTTTCTGCTTTCCCTTCCCAGGACCCAGCCCTGCTCAGCACTGACACACTCCTGCATAACCACGACTTGCCATATATAAGACCAGGATTCCACTGAGCTGCTCCTGTCAGGATTTTGTAGAGCTGGACAGCCAGGTGTCAGTCCCTCTCTTGTGATTTTAGAGCTCTTCATTGGAATATCGAGCTGAAGTGTACATCTAACATACTCGTTAAGATGGCAGTCATGGAGAGAAGTCACCCAGAAGGTTGTCCACATCCTGGAGCACAACACTATGTGGAATGGAAAAGGTACTTAGGATTGAGCCCTTGTGCACTGTATGGTCAGGTAGAAATACCCAGGTCCTCAGGCTGGCACAGCAGTGCTCACATACCGCAGTTCAAGGGCTGATGATCCTTCTGTCTATATGACTAAAATTTTGCCCCTACCGTGTTTTATAGTAATGCCTGTTCCTTTTATGGAGAAAAAGCCAAGATTTCACTCCACAAAATGTTTAAGTCCGTGTTCCAAACTTCTCAGAAACCAGAGTCAGTATGTTCACATAAAGACAGATGAAGTGTGCAAGAAAGGTACTTTGCAATGGACAGGTCAGGAAGCTCTGCTTTACATGTTAGACAGACATATTAAAAGCCTAATTTCTCAACCCATTGTGCTCCTGGGAATAATGATTGTGTGATTTTGTTCTTTTATTCATGAGATACCATAAGTAAAGACTGTGCTGGAGCAGACCTGGCTGTGGATTTGGTTTTGGTTTGATTTGCTCTGTCATATTTCCCTGAGGCTGGGGGAAAGACTGGCATTTTATTTGACTTGCCTTCACAAGGAGCACATTCAATATATTGGGACGATTAACATTTGAATGCTTTTATTCCATAATTTCCCTAAGTATTTTTACCATGATATCCATAGTTAGTTTTTGTAAAAGATTGCATCTATCAAATTTGCTCAGCAGAGAGCAAGGGGCCAAATGCCAAATGTGCTGTAAATCAGCAGTATCCCACTGAGGTCCACAAAGTCAGTGGAACTGGGCCAGTTTGCACCAGCTCTCTGGGCTCTGGGTTTGTTCTGAACCATATAAAGTCTTTTTAGGTGTTTGCAGTTGACTTCAACACATTCATCTGCAGCACCTGAGTTAGAGAGCCCTGATAATCTCTAGAAGCAGACCTAGAATTCTTTATTTCATGAGAAATTGACATGGGGTAAGAGTGTGCCTTCAGCAACGTCTGGGAAACATATTTAACTGCTTTGGCAGAGAATCAACCCTTTGGAAGTAACTGATGCTGAATGAAAATCTCCATAGGACACTTTCTTCTCCTATGGAAGCTTTCTGTAGATGCCCATATTCCCTTTTTAATCTCTTTACTCGTCATGATATACATAGAGTAGTCCTGAAAGTTTCTCTATTGCTCTTTTTAATTCTCTGCTAGTCAAAAAAATTCATCACCCTACATATTTTATATATTTTTAGCATTAGTCAGGTTTACGTGGAGCTTGAAATAGTTATAGTTCTATTTACCCTAGATTAAGTGGGGTGGGGAAGAAGAAACAAAATCATGGTTTTATTAAATGGGTAAAAATTTTTCTTATACACTGAAGATTTTTTATAGTCCTTAGGAATAGATATTTAGGATGACTTTATATTCCAATGCAGAGCAAAAAAAATGAAAGGTCTAGAAGGACTCCACAACAAACTGTCTAGGCATTCTTTGAAGATCCACAAGAAAATGAAGGAACTTCACCTTTAGCACAATAAAATACTGTGTGACAATTAATTCATTCACAGCACATCATGAAACTGAATCCACTACATGTTAAGTACCATAAACCAGGCACATCAAGGATTATAGTCCTATAAATTCATATACACAGACAAGCACACACAAAACAGCTTGCAGAGCTTACAGAATACTTTGTGCTTCTTTAATTCCCTTTTATGTAAACAAAATGGAAAGTGTACACACAGTTCTTTACTGCTTGACTCCATCACCATGGTCAAATAAATGGTTTTAGCATCTTTGAAACAACTTTTCTTTGTGTGGTTGTGTCTCCTCACATGAGATCTTCTTCTGTCTTTGGGAATTGAATAAAAAATAATCAATACTTTTATAGAGACATACAACATTTCCCTTCCAAAAAAATGTTGTAAACAGTTTAGTGTCAGGGTATGAGCTTAAAAAATAACAAAGGAACATATTTTTGAATTTTTTAATCTTATCGTGACCTTTGAAACTTGCTGGGTGGTGAATTCATTTTAAAAATGCCAAAATATAAGGTCAAAGTCTCAAATTTATTTAGTGTTATAGAAGCCTTCCATTCCAGGAGGAAAAGCATCCCTAAATGGATGTGCAAACACCAAACCAAACTGCTGTGCTAATGGTAATTCCTTTAATATTGAAGAGTTAACCTAAAAATTCTGATTCAATGAAATATTTTTTTAGATATTCTACATTTTTTCAGACTTTGTTTATGGCAATCAGGTTATGCAATACATAATTCAGACCAGAATTTCCACTGTACACAACCAGTAACATGTGATGCACATTAAAGGTGGGCAAATCCATTCAGATATAGACAAGATGAACAAATTCAAAATTCAGACAAGAATTTACTTTAAGGTGATCAAAATGTCCTTTTAGGTTTGGAATGTTTACTCTTTGATTGTCAATCAGTTTTATATTTCTTCATTCTTAATAGTCCATCCGTACAAGTGAATAAACATTGCAACACTGCTTTCTTAGACTATTTCTACTTGTCTCTTTTCATGACCAATACCATTGATTCTGACAGCAGTGCCAGTCTCAGTCCAGCATTCATTTCTTCTCCCATTTAGCACTTTCTTTTCCATTATCCCTGGTTCCATACATTTGGTCCTCAGGTTTCACTAATTTACATCCTCTTGAGACTTATTGATTTAGGAATTAGAAGCATTCTCTTGTTTCCTTGCAAAATTCTGAGCACTTCTGTGCAACTCTAAACCCAAATTCCAAACAGTAACATTCATGAATGTTTATTCAAACATACAAACAAGGACTTTCCCAACCTCTGGAATGTTTAAGAGGACCAATACAGTGCTCACTAGGTAAAAGAACAACAGAAGAAAAAGGAAAGCAAAGATGAATGGAAAGAATGTAAGGTATAAATAAACCAAGCCCTCTCACTCCTTCCCTACTCCACAAAAACTGTAGTGCCAGTAAAGAGATGGCAGATATTTCCTGGACTACATCTAGTTATACATTTTGCACACAAATTCTTTCTTACTTTTCCCCTAATCCTAGAATTCCAGTAAAATTCAACAGTATTGGACATATGAATTGAACATTCAATTCTTAGGTAATTTTTTTCACAGTTCTGGGTTGAACCACCTGATTCCACAATAAGAAGTGTTGCAGAAAGGGAAACTTTGTGAAACCCTTCAAATATGTAGAATCAAAACCTCTCCACTTTTTCAAGGGACCTGTTGCAGAACCTGAATGGGAAATACTGGTCCAAAAATATTTTAATCCTTTCTGCCTAGGAAGAACCACGTTGAAAGAAGCTACTTCTTCATAGCAAATCTAGACAAACAATGGTCATGCATCTGAGGGAATGTCACAGGACTAATTCAGCATTCATGGAAAGAAAATGCATGGAGAATGACACGGCTCAGACTACTGGTATCCCTTGCAGCTCAAATGGGTGACAGGTAGCTCCACAAATATAATCTAATTTCTTCTTAAATGTGCAGAACTGCACACACAGGAGGGTTTTTTCCTTCCAGAAAGAACTCTTTCCATCTGATTTCAGCTCTGTTGAGTGATGGCCCTCAAAATGACAGTGCAGAAATTATACCTCATGTGGACAGATGAAATGGATTAATCTACTTCAAAGTAGAGAACTTATAGTCAGTCAGCTTTGGTGAGGGGGCACATGGAGAAAAACTGTGCTTACAGTCAGGAGCTTGAATAGCCTACCTGAGAAATTGAGAAATGTAAATTCCTTTGTAGAAAATCAAAATCATCCTACCACAGGCAGCCAGTACACCCACAACTGCAGAGCAGTCATGCATTCAGGTGCCTGTGACCAAAAGAATCCCTCAGAATCATAGAATGAACTAGATTGGAAGAGACCTCCAAGATCATCAAGTCCAACCCTCAATCCAACACCATTTTGATTACTACATCATGGCACTATGTGACACATCCAGTCTCATCTTAAAAACCTGAAGGGATGAAGAATCCATCACCTCTCTGGGCAGGCCATTCCAATGCCTGATTACTCTTTCTGTAAAGAATTTCTTTCTACTGTCCAACCTAAACCTTTTCTGTCAGAGCTTAACCCCATGCCCTCTTGTTCTACAGCTGGTTGCCTGAGAGAGGAGACCGACCCCCACCTGGCTGCAACATCCTTTCAGGTAGTTGTAGAGAGTGATGAGGTCTCCCTTGAGCCTCCTCTTCTCCAGGCTAAACAACCCCAGCTCCCTCAGCCTCTCCCCATAGGGCTTGTGCTCCAGTCCCTTCACCAGCCTTGTTGCTCTTCTCTGGGCCTGCTCCAGTCCCTCAATATCTTTCCTGGACTGAGGGCCCAGAACTGAACACATACTCAAGGTGTGGCCTCACCAGCACTGAGCACAGGGGAAGAATCAAGAGCTCTACAAACCTGTACAAAAAAGAGCCCAATTTACCACTTTTGCAATTCAGCAAGATATTTTTTGCCCTCACTTCAATATTTTAGCAAAAAAAGTTAAAGATAAATTTCATTTGATGTCTAAAAAGAAAGCTCTTTTCTGAACAGAAGGGCTAAATTTAAGCCCATGAATAATATAACAGCATAACTGAGTAGGCAGGAACTGGCTTGTCACTGGAGAGGAAATTCTGCTACTTTGTAAAGAACAAGACTTCAAAACTCCCATGAAATACAAATTTAAAAAATGTTTGAAGTCAGTTACAACATCTTATCTAGATAAAAGAAGTATGTATTTTGGTTAAAAGCTGATAACTTTTAACTTTTATGGGTTTTAATACAAAATTAGGTCAACTTTTAAAATAAAGGTATGTCTTGAACACTATTGAAAGGCTTTGTTTTGTGTCTTTTTTAAAAACAAACATTTGGTAAAATTAATGTATTAACATACTTAGTTTTAAATTAAAATCACATTATTCTTTGAATTTTTTTTGTTAAAAACTCTTAATAATGTTCATTTCCAACAGCTGTACCAGTCTTAGCTTGGGCAAAAAGTTAATGTATTCAGGCCTGTATTGAGTATTGTTGAACTACAATAAAGTACTTTGGCTTATTTTATGTACTGCTTACTCTATTAATGCTATTTTAATTTAGATGGAGCAATACATAATTCTTGGTCTTCCCTAACAACTGAAAATCATATTTTATAATCATTATCAATTTCAGTATATAGTCAATCATTTTGCTCTTTTCTCACTATGATGAAATTTATAATCCTGTTATTAGGAGCTAACACAATACATTTACAGTTTGCATTATTGTAAATGTAAGTGCATCTCCAAATTCATTATAACAGAATACAATCCAGAATCCTGTAATTTCATTCTAGGGTCGAGAAATATCAATACATTTCTAAATTACTTAGTCTACTTTTTAATGAGGTATTTTTTCCACTTTATCTTTGTACAGAACCTCTTAACTTGCATTTAACTAATGCCTGTTTCTCAGACTGGCATGGAAAATCCATCATTTCTCTATATGTTGTTTGAAAAGTTACCGTTTTCACTGTTAAATTTTTGCATTCAGGGATAATGATGATAGTCATGCTTATTCAGAAAACTAATTTTTTCTTTTTTTTTCCATAAGATGTGTTTTCTTCTTGCCAGAAAATGCCACATGAAGAAAATTTAGTTCCAAGTTTCAGCCCTCAGTCTAAAAGATCCCTTAATTTTGGAATGGCAGTGATCTGTGCAAGACTGATTTTTTATACTTTGTTTTCAGTGGCTAGTGTAAATTGGGTTTTGTGCATTCTGATAAAATTAAGGTTTGGAGTGTAAAATACGAACAAAATATTTAAGGAATGTATAGGAAAAAACATGATAAACACTGCATCTTTGGAAAGGGGGGAGACTGAATGATATTTCATTACTATGTTTTGAGAACAGTTGGTTTAAATTTCCAAATAACTTTCATTTCAAAGGGACAGTATCAAAACACATGCAAAAAATAAAATTCTAAATAAGGCACAATAAATTATTTCACTGCTTAGGTATTGGATTTCAAAGGGAGAAGAGAGCATGCACAAGGATATTAGAATGGACTATATTGTATCTTTGGGAATTGCTGTCAAATATTGATGAAAACAGAGAGACTGTCGGAGATCAGATAAAAGAAAGAAATGATTACATTTGGAAGAACAATGTGAAATCTGTGGCCAACAGAGACTTCGAATGTAAGCTAATAGCAATCCGCCAAAGAACAAAGCTGGAGGAATTCCCATGTATTCAATCGCATTTATAGTCAGTAGAATATGTAAAAATTTTATGGTGCATTTTTCATTGTTTTGAAACTCACAAAATTCACTATTCAGTAGATCTGGGTGTGACATATCGTTACAGGGCACTGACAAGCATCAACAAGACACATGAAAAACTATGAACACTGGTTTTAGCCATTTAGCTATAACTTGTGCTTATCATAACTTAAACAACTTTTGGCTTTTCTAGAATTTAATTGAGTTATGAATTTGAGGACATACTGCTTTTACATACTACATATTACATATGTGCATGAGGATTTTTGTCTTTCAGGTGCTATTTTCATGAGTCTCACTACACAGAATAACATGTTTTGAAATTTTTAATCACCATATGAAAGTAAAAGCCATGGTACAAGGGTTTCTTAACATCCTGCTTTTCATGGAGTGACCCTTCCTTGCACAGATTTTGGGAACTCACATGTCAACATTTACTAGGCCTACATATTTGCAGAATTTTTAAGTTAGCATAAAAAGCTGCAGAATTTTTAAATAAGGCAGTAAGGAAGTCCAGAGCTGCTCCATTCAGAGTGACACAGGCAGTACCAGTTCTCTTACAAGCCAGGTAGTGTTAATGTAACATTATAGCACTTCAGATTTTATGCAGTTTTAATGCATTTTCAGCACAGGTTTTTAGATTAAAAAGGGCAATGAATCTTGTGCCCTGTGTTGTGACACTTGTTACATCGCTTGTAAATTTAGAGCAACTCTGTGGACTTCAGTGTAGTTATTACATACATATGTGTTGTAACTGAGATCATAGTGTGGTCTTATATTCATGTTGGAGACAGATTGCAACCCATCCCTTGATTTAAGCAACACTTGGATCTAAATTTGCCTTTTGAACTACTGTATGTGGGCTTTGCAAAGCCAACTACGCCTTTAGGTCAAAGATGAGATGGGCTTCTTGATCCTGTTGCTTTGGGCTTGCAGTAAAGATGTAAAATAAGGATAAAGGTATCTCATAATAAAAATTGTTGCCACCTTGTTGCCTTACCATTTTGTGACCAGAGGGATGTTTCACTCAGGTGTCCTTGCAAAGCTCTTCTGTGTAAACCCCCAATGAAACACAAATAAAGACACGGCACCTGAGGGGAAAACTTCTAACCAGTAGGGATTGCAGCATTTGGTTTTGAAAAGGCAGTATAACATCATCCAAAAGATTGAGCACTGTTGACTTTTGCCATGTGATCTTCAGCACCCTTTTATTATAAATACACACACAAAAGCCTGTGTTCCCTAGCTGTGTTCCTCACTCTTGCTGGAGGTGAAATACTGACTGTTAGTACATCACATAACAACTCAGATCCACCAACACATTCCAACTTTTTACCTACAGTATTTTTACTGGCATATTTGCTCCTTTTTTTCCAAAATTTTTCATCTCCTAAACAACACCATGTAGTTTTTCTTTTCTAACTGGAACATGTTAACCAGAGTTAAATATAATTGGGCAAATTGTTCATTACTAATGTACTGCAACCACACAAGTATTGTGCATTTGAACAAAAGGAGAAGAGACATAAATGTACCCCACAGGAATTGCAGATAGGAGTTGTACTGGAAGTGCACATGATGGCTGAAGTGTGCATTTTCCTGTTATTAAGAGCAGCATTTGTTCTGGAGAGTTGTTACTCGCATCTGAGGACATAACAGGGATATGGATTTTACAGAAAACCATGTCAATTCTGACACGTCTACATGTTGCTCCCTACGCTGAATAGGAGGGCTTTGAATTAAATAGACCTGTTCTAAGAGACAATGACATGATTCAAATGGAAAATGGTAACATCCTGGCTAGAAACCTTCTGCATAGGCTACAGTAAGTAGCTTACACAGTGGAGAGGATGAGCTTGGAGAAAACAGTAGGCCCTGTGAAGTTATGGCATGGGGAACTTCAGCTAGACTCAGCCATTCTGTAAATCACTGCTTTAATAAAGTTTATTCTGCTTACAAAGTTTAGTTTCCTCTAAGGTTTCAGCCTCACATGAAGTATCTCAAATTCAACATTTAAATGGAATTAAAGCTATGACAGAAATACACCACACCAATGCCAACAGGTTTTACTGGAAGGCATAGGGTTACCTGTTTTAAGACTGATATTTTCTTGGTTTGCTCTGCGTTCATGAAGTTATTTTGCAATCTTTTAAAATTTAATTTCCTATTTTATTTATACGACAGTAGGCAGAAAAAAAATCTGTTATCGAAGGTTATAAAAGACCTAGATTTCACTGGAGAGGCCAGTGATGTGATCATTTACTGATTACACTTGGGCTGCATGCATGTAACTAAAAGCAGAATTTGACAATCTGTCCCTTGCAGTGAGAATGTGCAGACACACCAAATGTCATAAATGTTCCCAGCTGGAACTGAGCTGATACTTTTCTCATAGGGACAACACATAGATTGGGAAGTTTGTCCTTAGTTCAGAGCTGGGTGGCCTAATTCCTTCTGTTTTTGGTTTCAGACCAAAATTAATGTGTACATCTGGGTCGTAAGTGCCGAAAAATTTTGGCTTATAGTGGAAAAGATTACAACAAGCCCAGTGTTAGTGGTATAGGAGATGCTGACAGCTTCGTGTACTCCCACTGAGTGATTGCTTGGCCTTTCCTAAGAAAAGACTTTCAGCAGGCATCCTTGGCAGCAGGGAAGATGAGTAGATGACTGCAAGCCTGAGACATTCTGGAAATGGGCAAAGTTGATGGCCATCTGGGATGTGAAACTTTGCTGTGTTTGTGTAATGTTGCAAATCTGATTTTGCTTACAGTTATTCTGCTTTATTCAACTTTTCAGAATTCAAGAGATTCAAATAAACATTTCTGGTATAGACTACCTCTGCATGAGGGAATTCTGCTTCTACATCCTCTTATCAGTAGTAATGTCCGTTCACAGTCCTAATGACTTGCCAAGTGTTTCCAGAGGAAATGGTAAATGTCTTTTCCTCAATAGTACATTCAAGTTACTAATTAGGGGAAAATGCAAACCTCCCATGTTGCCAGAGCAGTCCCTTTCTCCCTGGCCAGCCAGCTCCCTTTGCCCATTCATTACTGTGAGTGACCTTCCAGACTTCCCTTAAAGGAAGCAGCTTCAGTTTCAGCTAAGGGGTGGAAAGGCTGGAAGATGACAAGGAAGAGTGGCAAGAAAAGAGGTTGCATGCACTGGTAGTTCACGTTTGGTGAATAATGGTTTGGCATTAAGTTTAGGTTTCTGTATACTTAGAGAATCTGTGAGATGTCTCCACTCCAAGCACTGTGGGTGGTTCAGGAACATGAACTGGCTTGTCCTGTCAAAACAAGGAATTCTGAATCTCTTTTGAAAGTAGAGACTGTTGAAAAAAAAAAAAAGGACAGTGAATCTCCTGCTATAGAGAGAGGCACTGTGTTTGCTACTGACATACAGCAGGAAATGCCACGTTGGGTACTGTATTATACTTTCTTTCTCAGACAGCTTTAACTAGGAAGGGTTTCATCCACCTTCAGTTTCAGAGATGACACATGGCAAATCATTTCATATTGAATTTGAAAATTTGAGCATTTTAGGGTCTAGAAAGTCATCTTGTCCCTGAAGATCATAATGTCTGGGAATAAGCCAGTCCAGGATGGCAATGAAGTAGCACCTGAAGGCTGTGCCGCTCCATGGTCCAGATACTGTAATTTTTGGCATCTCTTGGTTTGAGCTAAAACTTAATCTGACAAGGATGGAGCATAGCAAAGGCAGAGGCTACACCATCTTTTCCTCTACTCCAAGGTCATTAGGCAAGAATCATGGTCTCCCACAACTATTAGGGATGATTCATGTTATCCTCTAATGAGTCAAAGTGCAGAGTTTGGCCCCATCTCTGAATTGCAGAGATTACCAATGAAAGAAAAAGTTGTTGTGGAGGTCTCTTTATAAGATTTTGTTTACACACTAGGAGCAGTTTCTCGGAATCTTTAGATTAAATTAAATAACACATTAGCTTTTGTGCCAATATCTAAGCCCTAGCACTAGTCAGTCATCAATTCTGACAGCAGTAAATACAGCATAAATAGAAAATACCATTAACTTTGAGAATTTACATAATAATTACATTAACCAGATGAATATTTCTTCCAAAAGGAGGTTGCAGATGCCTTTTTGACTCTTTATTGTTTGCAGTTAATTGGGAAGCTCAGTCTGCACGCAATAATATTGGAAGAGAATTGCAAAGCATTGTTAAAAAGATACTAGTGTCAAAAGACTGTTCCATAAAAACACATGTACTAAAACCTTCAGCATTAATTGAATCATGCTTGTGTTTTGGCAATGCTGGAAACCTGGCTCAGTCATCGCTCTGGTGATTCATTAGTGCTAATTAATGCTTTTTCCAGGCTAGTAACAAACTAAAGAGAGACTGTTTGTCTCTACTGCTCATTCCACAGTTATAGTAATAGTTTGATTTATGTATCTGACACTTAATGCCACTTTTCATTCATTTCTAAACAAGTTTCAAAGGGACTGAGGGTGCTTATGTGAAAGCTTAAGACAAGCAAACAAATAAAAGTGTTTCCTATGAGTACTGCTAAGCAACAATGCTGGGTTTCCTGAGGCTTCCCATCCAACCTGCTCTGCCTCTTCTTCCCTAAGACACAAACAATGCCAGCATTCTCCCAGCAGGACCTTCAGCATCCTCCCGTGGAATTTTCACACTCCCTTCCTTGTCCGCATGAGGCTCGGCAGGCTGGCAGCAACTTGTGCCATGGCAGGCACAGAGTTCCTGGCCACGGGCTGGGCTGGCCAGCTGGCTATGGGTTCCCCACAGGGACCTGCCTGTCCCCTCAGCGGGGCCACCAGCCTCACTTGCTCATCCCAGTTCTGCTGCCAGTTTTCCCAGAAACCCCTCACAACAACCTCATAGAGGCAGTTCAACTTGAGGGCAGAACTGTATCTTTAGGCTGACACCGAGAATCTGAATTTCAATATTATTCTGCTCTCAGAGCGACAGAGAGGGTTTTGACTCCAATATTTTGCTCTCTCTACAGGCACAAAACTGTGTGTGCCAGCAGTAGCATAAAAAGTGTAAATGCTGCAAAAATATGTTGCCATTTCCTCTCACACTGCTGCCCAGTTTAGAAATTTGGCTGGAGGCATTCACTGTAGTTTGGAATTTTCTTTTAATATCATTTTTCTGTATCTGTTTTCTTTTACATTTTTTAAACATTTTAGTGCTCAGGAAATGTTTTAGAAGGGGAGTCTGGAAACAGAAGCACTTTACATACCCATAGATCAAGAGTAGGGTGAGCAGTGCCCTTTTCTGCCAATGAGCTTTGGTCCTTGGATGAAGCTATCTTCT
The DNA here is from genome assembly GCF_047495875.1 of Pithys albifrons albifrons. Taxonomy (NCBI): domain Eukaryota; kingdom Metazoa; phylum Chordata; class Aves; order Passeriformes; family Thamnophilidae; genus Pithys; species Pithys albifrons. Next base: position 97,547,553 of record NC_092459.1, read on the forward strand.
CGGTGGCTGAGGAAATATTTTGAGCTTCATGCACATTCAGTTCTTGGCTGCTTTTTGGCTGAGCAGGGACAATTCAAGTGTTGTGGATCTCTTTCCATTAAGTACAAGGCTGACATCACCAATGCATTTCCCATATGACAGCAAAGAGTTTCCAGATGGAAACAACTTTTCAAATCCTGTTGACCGGCCATGAGCTATAGTAGTGATGCAGAGGTCTTTGCACATCTGAATTGGAGAAAGTTGCTATTGAAAAAAAATGTAAACATCCAAAACCAAGAGAAGGAGGAAAGTAACATTAGTTTTCTAAAGTTTACTCATGGTACATCAGGTAGAAGATCAGACAGATTCCCTTTGACAGAAACAGCACACCACCATGGCCTTCTAAGAAAGACAGTGTACATTAAAGTTTAGGAAACCATTTGTGCTTTTTATATGTTAATGATGAAATACCAACTCCTAATACATTATATACATATGTGGACTAATAATAAATTATTACTTTTCCAAAGCCACAACTAGTACCATTTGAAATTATAAGGTATTTGAATTAGATATAGCTTACAGTCCAACTAGGGAGCACAAATGGAAAGAATTAGAGACCTGCATGTAGTCAGAGTGCTGCAAGCTCACTGGGGTCACTGAGATATAGTAGGATAACTCCCATGACTAGGGAGCTGCAATGGATTGATCCACCCTTGAGTGCAGAGGAAGCTGATCAATGTCATCAATGTCATCAATAATCCTTGAAAGATTAGGGTGATCAGAGGAAGTTACTGAGAACTGGGAGAAAGTAAACAACCCTTCTGTCTTTACAAAAGGCAAAAAGGAAGATCTGGGGAACCACTGGTCAACCTCACCCCAATCTCCAACAGGTGATAGAGACAATACTCTTGGAAACCCTTTCCAAACATACAAAGGGAAAGATGATTTTAATAATCAACATGAATATATGAATGGGAAATCATATATGATCATCGGTGGGTAAGGGGAGAGTAGTAGATATCCTCTGTGTTCCCTTTGGCAAGGTTTTCAACATCGTGTTCATCATAGACAAATCAATAAGAAATAGACTAGATAAATGGACAGCGAGGTGAGCTGAAAACTCAGTGAACTGTTGAGCCCAGCTAGGAAATCAGCCAGAGGTTTGTCACTGGTTATGCACCCCAGGGTTGATATCAGGTTCAAATTTGACATCTTCAGTAATGATGCGGCTAACAGGACAGAGTGGAACCTCAGCAAGATTGCAGACAAAGCAAAACTGGGAGGAGTGTTGGATACATCAGATGGTTGTGCTGCCATTCAGAGGCACCTCAACAGGCTGGAGAAATCGGCAACAGAAATATTATATACATCAACAAAGGGAAAGGGAAAGGTCTGCACCTGTGGAGGAATAACTCCAGAGATCCCTTCCAACCTCAGTCAGTCTTTGGTTTTGTGATTCTGTGTTATTTGATACTAGTCAGAATATAAAACACCTGTTCACTACATCATTAAGGGGAAAAATATTTCCAGGGATTACTACTTTAGGAGCCCTTGCATTTTAATAATTTTAGAGGAATAATATAGAGGTTTTTTACAACTTGACACATTTTAAAACAAGACAATAAACTAATTTTTTTTTCATTATGAATGCACTGCAATCCTGCCATTCTACTGGCTGTCATTATGTTTTCACTTTAGAGAAATTATTCAAATTAGATTTAGAACTATAATATCATTCTATCTACCTGAGCTGGTTCTTGAACTAATGATGAATTAGAGAGCACTCTATATGGGGAAGCAACATATTTTGGAAACAACATAAATCTATATATCAAAGACTGAGATAACGAAAGAGTCTCCGACACGTTCTCAGAACTTTTGCTATTAAACCTGCTGAGCATGAAAAATGTACTTTCCAATAATTATGCATTTTCTTCTTTAGAGGTTGGCTTTGATTTCAACTGGCTGTAATTTGCTGATTCTCCATTCACCCTTAGAGTTTATAAGCTGTAATTCCACATAAATCAATGCCTTTGCAGTGCCGCAAAATTGTTTTGAGAGCAGAGCTTTGTGCAGAACTCTACTGAATTGTGCTTTCCTGCACAGCATTAAGCAGCTGCCAACCTCACTGTAAAAGTTTTCTGTTGGGTATATAGGACATTGGTACATTGAAGTAAAACCAAGTTCTGGAAACAAATATGCACACATATATGTGGTTACTGAAGTTATTCCAGATTTATACTTCTGAAACTTAGATCAAAACCATTAACTTTTACACAGTAACTTTTACATGTTTGCTCATGGCTTTCAAGGACCTTTGAAAAATGTCCAGTTGCAATACAGCTACTAGGAATTACATTTGTGTGGTATTGCTCTTTCAAGCTTCAGTTAAACACAGCAAAAACAGAGGATGGGGAGGACGGAATTCAGACCATTTGCTTTGTGAGTGTGTTTAGCATGTCTACAGTAAATATGTGTTCCAGTTTTAGTTAACTGGGAAGGATTTTAGTGAATTTTTTCATACCACCATGTAATTCAGAGTGTGGGGGACTGCTCCCCACCCAAACTGGATTGGGGAAGATTGTCCCCACCTTCTTGGGACCTGCCGGAAACATGTGTCACTGAAGTGAAGTGTCCTAGGAACTTGGGCAACAGGAGATTATGGCATGTGTGTGCCGGAAGTCTCTCACTTGGTACCTGTTTTTTGTCTGCTGGAACACAGTGGACTCTTGGACCCTTTTCCCGATGACTACCCTGCCTCAGCTGCAGCTGTTTTCTTCCTCAGCCACAGCCATTTTCTGCCTCAGCCACAGACATTATTTGCATAAGGTCAAGGTCACCCCAGGCCTCCAGCAGAGCCATGGTGGTGTGAGCAGCCACTGCTGACAGCTCGGGGATTCCCCTCTCAGGGACTGCACAAAGCACTGTTGCTGCATGGCCCCACACTGGCACGCCCAACACCGTGTGGGATCAGCCCAGCCCCACCAGCGTCACTGCACATGGTGTGCTGCACTGGAATCCACACCACTGCCTCAGTGGCACAGGACTTTCCTTCAGATGAAACATACTTCCAGGATATGTTTTAACTTAGGGCAAGGGGGGTAGATAGGTAATAATTTCTGCTATTGTTTGTTGGGGGTTTTTTGTTTCCATTTATAGTAAAATTGTTATTTTTCCTTCTTCATTCATATTCCTTTTAATTTTTACCTTATCTATACTGGGGGGAGGGAAGGGAAATAAAAAAAAAAAATTGAGGGTTCATCTCATCAAAGGTCTCACCTCCCTAACACGGTGCCATGAAACAAAGGCAATATGCCATAAGCACCATGATACTATTCACAGTAGATGTACAAGAACTGCAACTTGCATATGAGGACATTGCAGGGTTAAGAAGAGGGAACATTTTCACTGTACAAACATTAGAAAACTGATAGCTCAGCATGTACATTTTCATGCCAACTTCCAGGTTGGTCTAAAAGCTCAAAGTTTGTAACTGCTTTTATTTGCAAACTAATATGCAGAACTAGAAAACTGAGCTTAAGCTAGATTATTGCTCATAGCCATAAATCTAAAGCTGATTTTCACAACAACAAAAAAATTATTGGCATATATTTAGACCATGCATGACCTTGCTGAATCAACTTGGCATTCTCAAGAACAACAAAATAAAACCAGATGACAGATTCTTGTTTTCAGACTATACAGATGCATCTCACAGCATGTGAAGAAGAATAATTGCAGTGGGTATGAGGGAACTCATCTCATCCCCCATGGGCTTAGGTGACATTTACCTAAGGTTTTAAACATTACTGAAATCTTTCAGGCAGGTCCTGAATCAGACCTTCAGCACAGATAAATAATATCATTAAGAATTCATGGCAGAACAGACTGTCCAATTAGCAAATAAAATGTCCTCACATAAGCAAATCTCCAGAGAAAATACATGTAGTAAAGCTAATTTTCTGAGCTTTTCTGGAATTGCTACAGCATAAACCCCTCAGAGAAATTTTTGCATTAAAGTTCTTCATATGCTTTTCCCACCATGTACATGGGAGAGATCCATGGGAAAACCTAGTCTCAGCTCTGTGTGGCTTTCATTCCTCTGCACTTTTCTTTGGATACAAATAGGCAACAAAGCTGTGACAGAAGCATCTGAGGTTGCATATGGGAAAACAAAATGCTGTTAGTTAGAAAGCAACAATTAGAGTTACTGTTGTTTTCTTGCACTTTCTACTAGCATTGTGTACAGACATAGAATGTCAAGTGGATGTTCCCAATCCCAAAGCCTGCTCTGACCATGTCTCTATCCACCATTGCAGACTTTCAGGAAGATGCCTGGAGTGTGCCCCACTCACTTTGCTGGGAGGATCATGCTGTTCTAGCTTACTGCAGGAACCAGAGCCATCCAAACAACTGGCTCTGTAGGCTGGAAGGGCATCTACAACACACTCCCCACTTTCTTCATCCAAAAATTATGCTAATGAAAATGGTGAAAAACAGCACGTGGAAGCACATTTGCAAATGAGCACTTGTCCCTCTCTAGTTGCATCCTATGTTAACTACCTACACTGCCTTTAAGTTGAATGTTCTCTTTCTTGATTTTCATTCAGAGTGATGTTTTTATTAATCAAAGTTCACACTTCACTAATGCTCCCCTGCCATCAATACCACAAAACTGACATTTAGCCCAACCATGAACAAGATGTTGGCTGCAGTTCTCCTATAATTAGAGTGTATTCCCTTAATATCCCATGTTAATATGCTGTATATGACAAGACAAACTAAGACAGAAGCAGAATTTTCATATTTCACTTCAACACATTGTATTCTGGAAGTTGACATTTTGGCACAACACAACACAACACAGGCTGTAGCTCAGCAAAAGTATCATTTGCTTTGTGCTAATCTTGTGTACAAGTTGTTAATTGAAAATCCTTGCTTTGCTGTTGGTTGGACTAGGTGAAATGTGAATATAAGTTCCTGGCACTGCCTGAGAGAAAGGGAGTAAGGAAGCAGGTTTTTAAGGTTTTGCAAAACTGAGATCTCAGGCATGAACCATGATGATACTTCAGTTATTTGGTAAGTGGACAGGTTCAGAAAAAATAAAAATCCTATGTATCCTAGGTAAGACACTGGAACAGGTTGCCCAGGGAGTTTGTGGATGTCCTAACCCAGGCATTGTTCAAGGCCAGGTTGGATAAAGCTCTGAAAAAGCTGGTCTAGTGGGAGGTGACCCTGCTCATGGCAGGGGCATTGGAACTAGATGATATTTAAGGTCTATTCAAACCCCTTAATATTCTATGATTTCATGAATTAAAATAACCTGGCTTTTTTTCAGAAACAGAACATTCTGAGGTTCCAAAGTACTTGGTTTTATTTTCATTTTGTTTGCTTGTTTTTTCGTTTGTTTGTTTTGAGTTTTTCCTTCTGTTTAGCACAGGAGCAGGAGCACAGGTCGAAGCTGAGGAAGACGACTTTGGTTTATTTCCAAAATGATGAGACTGGGTGTGCAAGAATGCTTGGATCTCCCAGGACTCAGTAGAGGGTTTGTTCTTATCCAATAACTCTATTGGGTTTCCTCCTGGAATTTGTGCTGCTTTTGCACAGCCATTATTGTTCTTTCTTCAAAATAATGATTTCTGTTTCAATATCACAGGCTATGAGAGAGGATCTGGCCTCTCATTTCCAGTGCGGTTGTACTGGGTTATGTTTGACTCATGGATGTCAGACAATCTAGGTCAGTATCAGCTGCACATGTGAGCTCTTGGGTGGTTTTCCCAATTAAAACCATGCTACCAGCTCCCAGCATTTTTTCCTTCACAAATTGATAGCTGAAAAATGCTCACAATTTTGGCTGACAGAAGTTACCAAGGAATGAGGATTATTTGAAACATCATCAAAGGGGAAAAAAAATGAACTCTGCATTTAAAGCTCTGCTTTCTGCTTGATTTCTGGTTGATTCTTATTAATATAATGATTCCCCAGATAAACTGGAAGGTCACTGACCCCATCTTCTAAAGTATGGCTATCTCTGTGTGGCCCACATGATTGGATTTTTCACATACAAACACTACTGACAGCACTATGTCACTATGTATTTATTTACTCATATTAGGACGTATTCCTCTCACTTTAAATTTGAATTTACTCTTACCCTTACAAACCAGATGGTATCTTATTAATAGGAGGAGCTGTGGGGTCACAGAATTTTTGGCAATAGACTTAGGCTGTGAGCCCAGCCTACTTTGGAGATCAAAGGATGAGCATAGCCTGGACATCTCAAGAGCCTGGTGAACAGACCTCCTATTCTTTGCAAAAATGAACCTCAAATGAGGTCAGATTCACACTGCAGCAACTGACAGTTCCATTTGCATTACAGAACTAAAAGAAAAACAGCAAGGAGAAAGATTCATCTCTGGATCTTTCTTACACAACTGCTGGTAAACCTTGTTTTAATTATAATTTGGGGTTTACTCTCAGCTTTCTAAAGAAAGTTTGGTGTATACTGTGGCATGTAGTAGACCTCTGTTGGCTTCTGATGGAAGTATGACATAGGAGTCCTATACCTGCAAAATTGGGACTTTCAGTTTTCCCCTAATTCAGAGGCTTAGAGTCATTAAAAAAGGTGAAATTCTCCCAGCAAGTTTTGTCTTGGGCAATCCTTCACTAAAGAAAGGATTTCTAAGGAGTATAGTGATTACACATCCAGATCTTCCCACTATAACCACTGCAGTGACAAAAGTCATGGGATAGCAAAATGAGCAGTGATCCATTAATCCTCCAGGTCATACAGTCACAGTGACTGTACATCATCTCATCCAATTTGGCAACCTAAATATTAGGCATTCAGTCTAAATTAGTCATTCCTCCTCTGGTCTACATGGCTCAGCTAATTCCATACAAAGGCAGTTTTGTAAGGATGCCTACCTCTCTCCATTGACTCCAGACAGACTTTAAATGAGCATTGCTGAAGTTAGATGAGACAGACCCAGCTCCTAAGCACCATGATTCATTGATGTGATCCAGAGCAGCCTCTCAGAGATTTCAGGGAGATGTTACAACCTTACACATGTGCATTTCTCACACTGATGCATTCAACTGAATCGGTGCAGTGACATTGGATGAATCTGCCTCCTCATCCTACAGCATCCAGACTTCAGAGTGCCTGCCCACTAGCTCACCAGCAAAGTGAGAGACATCATACCCACAAAACTTCAGTGATTTCACTTGCTGAAGATCCTATCCAACCTCTGATGCTTAATCTCAAAGAAGGCATGATAAATAAAATCAAATAAACCCCGTTTGTGATGAATTACAACTGCAACACTAACTGAAGCTCTGCTCAAACACCACTCTTCTTGTCACTGTTAAGTATTTAAAACTCAGCACAAAGTATTACAAATGAAATTTCTGTAAGGCTTTAAATCCTTCCATTCGGTGTCTAAAATTCTGTAGATTTTCCCACATATTCCATGAATAACGTTTACTGGCAGTACATGATAAAACCTTCTAAAAGATCTTTAATTAGTTACAAGATCAATGGCTCCATTCTTTTTTCCATTCTATTAACATGAAATTTATTGATACAAACTGTATTTATTTCCTCTTTTCCCTCTTCTTGTTTTCTTCTTATTGTACTTTTTTTTCTGAGCCAAATTAACACACCATTTTTGTTAAGGCAGAATGAAAAAAATAAATAGCTTTCTTTCCTGCCTCTCTCCTTCCTTGTCAGAACAAATGAATTTTAATTTCTATCTCTCGGAAATTAAGGATATTGCTAAGCAGTTTAGAATTAATTTCTTGAAGGATTTCAACTAGCAAAAACATCTTTAGAACCAAAGCACCCTCTCATGGGCTTTAGAATTCAGGTGGGACATCCAACAAAGCATTATTTTTTCTTTTTCTGTAGTTTTTTTGCTACATTTCAATCAGTTCTTTCCTCTTTATGTTATTTATGGGCTCTAAAAAAAATTCAGCAGGCCTCTGTATTATTCTGTTTAAGGAAAGTCTGAATGTTTTCCAAAAGTACCCTGTTTAAAACACAAAAATTTAATTTGATCCCTACCAGAAACTTCAATGATTTAGGGATCTTCTATTTTCTTACACTGCCAGTCAGTAATAATTAATGATCAGATTTAGTTTTGATTCCTGTTAGCTTTGATTAGCCTAGTTCATAGAAGAGATGAGTCTTGTGGGCTCCATCCATGAGGGCAGCTTAGCCTACATAAGTGGGCTGGTAAGTGAGACTCTCAGAATTCTTTCTAGCACAGATATTTCTTGGGTTAGTTTAATAAATCTCTGAAAAGTATAGTATAGCATTTAGGCAACAAGATTAAAAAAAAAATCCTGAAAATTATACTCTGTTTGAGGACTGTCAGAACAGGACCCTGTAAAACTGACTGATTTTTGGCTTAATAGTCCTATGGCATAATTCCTAGAGGGCAATTTATAACAGGGCTGTATCACTGTTCACAATGGTTCATTTCCCATCCCCTTGTTACTTGTTCCCGCTCTAGTATCCCAGGAGAAAAACTTTTGCCTGTAAAGTTTCTGAGACCCCGTTTCAACTGAGAAAAGGGAAATTTTTGATGAGGAGGCAGAAGTGGATTTCTTACCTATTATTTTAATCTCTTACTGCCTTGACTGTGTAGGACAATTGACAAGCTTAATTTTTATCTTTTATTTTGTATGTATGCATCATTGTCTTCTATTGCCCAGGAACAGAGCCCTGTGATGGGCCCTGCCCAAGGGAGACCAGTGGAAGGCACTTCTGGGAGGCTCTAGGGTGGTATAGGAACAATAGGCTCCTTGTTACACCTTCCTGGGTGCTTCTCACCCTCAGGAAGGAGCCATGGACTTGCTGTAATACTAAATTAATTACAGCTGCCTCTCCAGAATTCTGTATGTCCCATATAGACAACTGCTTCAAGGTCTGTCATTGAAAATATGTGAACAACCTCGGTCCTCTAAGCCGGGTGGGAAAACAACCACATTTCTGCTTTCTCTCCTTTTGTCAATCTGGAACCAAGCACCCTTGGGGAAAGCCAGGGAGGCCGGAGTTGAAAAGAAAGAACTACACTACTAAAAACTGTATTTTCCTGACCGTGATGACAAAGACAGATATTGAGCTCAGGAACTAGCATTCCCGTAACTTGTGGGAGCCCTGTTACCTGGGCCTGAAAATGAGATCATGCACACAATGACCGTTAAGGACAGTAGTCAAGCTTCGAAGATGTGCAGGCTATGGAAGACCAAGAGACGGGAAGATGCTCTGTAGGGAGAATGATTTCCGTGAATAGAGATCCAGCAGGGGACAAGCCAAAAAAGCTTGACTTGGTGATTTTACAGTCAAATAAGGCACTACTAGCATTCTGCTACTGTATGATAGGTTTACAAACACAGAGTTAAAAATCGATGCTATGTCATGTAACTATAGCTCAAGTCCCCTTTTAAAAGTCACTGGGTACATCATTTAAAATGTGTGTAAGTGATCACTGGAAAAGATTTACACAGCTTCCATCAAAAATGGAAGTATCTGTTTATAGTTATGTATTCATGCAAACAGACAGTGTAACATAAATAAACATCACCATTCTGTACTTAGCATCACAATGGAAGTGAAATTAGGCAAAACCCAATGCATAAAATCTTTATTGGATCTCAGGAGGTAGAGAATAGAAACTTTTTCACTGAAATGTCCATTGCTCTGTGCTGTCAACACTAGCTCTCCAATGCAGAGCAGTCTTCCTAATTGTCCACAGGAGAGACATACAGTATTATAGGAAACATTTGGTAATTTGATGTAACCTGGTTTCTTCTATGCAAGTTTTAACCATTTACTGATAGTTGCCATACTGTTCTTGAAGTATTGTTTACTTTTCATTTCTCATTTGGGAGATTCAAATGAACTCCAGTTTTTGTGCTTCAGTATGAAGTTTTTGTCATCCTTGTCTAAGAAGTGACTGTAAGAACTTCTGCCTTTTATCTCCTGCTTTTCTCAGTTCTCCCCTAGTCACTAGGAAAAGATGTAAGACAAACAGGACAAGGACCCAGCCACCTCTTCAATCCATTCTGCTCTCTGACAGGAGATGATTTGTTTCACTGCATGAGTATTGGGGCACAGCCTGAGATCCACTGAAATAAACACTTTTTCCTTCTGATTTAAACCCCAGTAAAAGAGGATTTGCTGTCCCCAGCACAGAGGTTTCCCTCAGGCACAGCACAAAAGCCAAGCAATGAGGGAGGATGACCTTCCATGGTCCCCTCCCTCTTGCACAACTCTGGCTGGTGTAACGAAGTTCTCAGAAAACCTTTACAAAACAGAGAGAGGACTGTACAAATATTGTAAGCTTTAAAACTGGTTTATGGGCAGGAAACAGAAGGCATGAGTAAGGGTGAAGAGTTCAATATAGGGAGAGGTAGCAAGTTGCATGCTTAGAAAGTCAGTATACCACGCATATGAACCATCTTATGGAGTGTGAGAGTTTTACTTCAAAGCTCCTTTTACTGATAACACGGTGACTGAGGGTGGCAAGAAAAGAAATAACAGCCAGATGGACTGGGAGGGAAGAGAGGGAGTGGAGACACAGAGCAGGGGGAATGAACCTCTCACTTGGTAAGTGGCAAAGGCATTTTAATGCAGTGAATAAAAGTGAAAAGAAAATGTAGAATGTATTTTACTTAGCTCTCCTCAAAAAATGATGGGTCTGATTCTCAGCTTGGATAATGATCGCAGCTCCAAAATAAAACCTCAAGGGCTGAAGAGAAGTTGTTTTAAAAAAATTAATTTAGACAGAAATTAAATTCTCACTAACTTTAGTGAAAATAAGAAGTGCTGAGCACATGACATTCTGACTTGGATTTTTCTCTCCAATAGAAAAGAAGCTTACTAGTCTTTATGGTACTCTAAGATGTCTGTTTTTATATAAGTTTATGAACACAGGATGAAGAGAATCCAGAAGTAAAAAGTCTTTCCAGAGTTAACAGGAAGTGTTTTGAAAATGTCATACCAGAATGTTATGACTTTATTAAAATAAAACCTGTTAAAATCATATTTTCAAATATGATTTCATGGTATAGCAGAAACTGCAAAGAAACACAGAGCCCTGGTCTAACAGTTAAAAGCATAATTATATAGTCATTCATTTATCAGGGCAGATTTTACATCCAGAATTAAAGAAAAAGGAGTTTTTAATTAAAAAAAATACAGTTTTGTATTGCTATCTTACTATACAATTGATAAAACAGCAAAACATCTCATAACTCATTGGAGGCTCTTTTGTACAGTTCTCTTCTGGTTGATCATCAGTGAAGCATTAAAAAAATAAAATCACAATTAATTCACTTGAGGAGTTTGCAGCTTCATTGCCTCTGCTGTTTCAATGTTCTCAGTGGTTTAGGAAGTACTATCTTCCTGACAGAGTAACAGAGATATGAGTCTTTTGGGCTTAATATTCACTTTTACTCCTGAAGAACAAAGTTCCCAGTTCAAGTTTTTACATCACAAGGAGAAATAATCATTTACATTTTTCTATCAATATTTCAGCCTAGATCTTGAAAGAAAGAGAATGAAAATGAGTCTTCTTTCATACTTGGCCTGTTTGAGAGCTTTTCATTTAGTCTCTCAAAACCACTCAGAGGTTTGTATCATGTCTATTGCACGTGGGGGAGGTGTTTTCAGATTGGTCATAGTTTAGATTTATCACCTGCCTTTATTTTTCCACAGTCGTAGTACCAAAATATATGAATGAAAAAGCTTTCCTGATGCCAGAAAGGATTTTTTTTCCATGTTTTTCTTGACATGGATACTTTCCTAGGTGAGTTAATTTTCACCTACAGAATTTTTGAGCCATCTAAATCAGAGGAGATGAGACTTTTCCTTTCAGTGGGCCAAGCAGACCTTTCACACACCTTTCACAGGCCACACATTAACACACAGATTAGTGTTATTTTATAATCTGTGAGGAAAAAAAAGTATAGGTTCAAGTCCTATAAAATAAAGAAGTAGGGTAATTCTGCCAATAGGTTCCCACATCTTCTACAACCTTGGAGGTTGGACTACAATATTTACACACCTCCTTGAAAAACAACTCCTGAATGCTTTATGAAGGAAATATTACATACGCATACAGCATTCCAGCTCTGGAAAAATTCACAAGGAATGTCTCTGAAAGTAAGTTGAAAATGTAGCTCATCTCTGACTAAATTCTCACTTAGGTTAAAAAGATACCTACTGAAGCAAGAGTACGACATGCATTTTCCTTTGCTAGCTTCTCTGTGCTCATTTATTCACTAAGAGTATGGACAGCTGCACCCAAGGACTTCTGTTACTGGGTGCCAGTTCTAACATCCCACAGTGGTTTATGCGTCAGCAGCATAGTTGAGGGTGTAATGAACAGGCAGCCTGGTCACCCCAGGAACCCAACACTCATGTACACCACTCCCTGCTAGAGCACATCTTAGGTAAAATTCATACTTGCACTTCAAAGGAATCTCCAGAGGAATTACTAACACCTTTATCTTCTCCCTCTCTGCACTGGGAAGAGTTTGCAGGATTGGGTGCAGTTCCTCAAAGCTGTGCTCTGGACAGCCAACCTTTCCTGTCCCCCCTCCCCTCAACCTCTCCTGTGTGAACTGATGCTCTTCTTGCTCACATATCTGAAGTCTTCTTTGTATCAGAGAAATTCTCCCATACTGCATGAAATGCCTTTGTTCTCTCTGAAGTGTTTGTTGAGAAGGATGGATTGGATCCACAGAGAGATCATGGTAGGCATGTGAAAACATACCTTAAACTTAACTTAAGCCTATGTTCATTTAAAGTGGAGCTCAAGGCTTTTCTATTGCAGATTTCAGGACTTTGTACTTGCTTGCATGCTGTCAGTTAATGAAACTATCACATGAATTTGTGAAAGGCCACACTTAACAGGTTGTCTTACTAGCTGGGGGTACTAGCTAAATGTTTCGGGTTTCCCAGAATATATCCTTCTCCCTCTGCCTGAAAATGCTCGCTGGGTAGTAAAAGATAATTTTTCCCATTTGTCTGGATAAGTAAGCCCAGAGAAAAGGTAGCTCTCTGGCTGCCAGATGTACAGCAGCCCCAGGCAACTGTATGTGCAGATCACCAGGTGGATGTATTGCTTCGTGCAGTAAGTCAGATGGGCTCCAAATGCATCAGTTCTGTTGTGCCATTTCTTTGTTGGGAAATCTGGGACAGAAATATTTGAGACCTATTCAGCCTTATTATCTAAAAGTACTTAGGTTTACATTACATTGTAGTATAGAAGTGACATCCTGTACTTTTTGGTCTTAAAATACTTGTGCCTGATTCTCTGTATTGTCAGCATCTCCCTTCCACTTGAAACTCTCAGGCTTATCTCTCCCTCTTGCACTAAGCATTTGTGGCTGGTCTAACGGCAAGTAGAAGATTCAAAAGATCTCAACAGTGGGAAAATCCCAGCCTATGTGTTTGGGCACAAAGGGGGATCTGGTAGTGCTGCTAGGATGGTTCCTACAGTGTCACCCAACCAACTCCATCCATTTCTCTCTGTCTGGACAGCCTGAAGTTGCTTCGAACCAGGCCAATGGCTGAACCACTGAAGACTGAGGGGTGGAATAGCAATACGACCTCTCTGCTGAGTGAAAAGCAATTCAGATGTTGATCCACAGTCTATCTATGGAGATGGAGCTGTTTGGTGGAATTTGTGAATCTATCTATCTGTAAGAGTTGTCCTGTGCATTTCAGATATTGCCATAAACCCATTTAACTTATACTCCTGGTTTGGATCACAAACTCACCAGGTACATAATGGGATAAGCATATGGAAGCAGTGGTTCAGGAGGCATATAAAAAGGAGACAAATGCAAAATGGGCACTAGTGTTGCAGAAAAGGAGGTCTAAAATGTCATGTCAGAAGCAGTTTTTTATGCTTTACTATGACTGTAATTTCACCAAGTGGAGTGAAGGAAATTGCCCACTGTCCTGCAACACACTGGTGAAACCTTCTTGTCCTTCCCTGCGCAGTTCAGATGTGATCTCACTGCTCTGTGCTTTTTCCAGTGTAAACAGTAAATGCTTCTTTTCTTTAAAGCAATAAAGTCACAGAATCTACCTGATTTGGTTATCAGTTGATTTCCCCGAAGCTGTAGATCAGTCTCTCAAATTTTCTGTGTGCACCAGGAGCTAAAGCAGTGAATTCTGGGACATCTTTTCAATTTTGCAAACATTAGTCCATTTAAATGAATCAAGTACTTAACATGGCATGATGAGGAGGAACTCTGGGGAAAAACTAGTGAGCTCATAGTACAAAACTGATGTAGTCATAGTACTCAAAAAACAAGAAAGCAAAAAGCACTCAAATTTTCCACTATGATAAAACCAGGAGCAAGTGCTAGCATAAGTAGGTTTTGACATCCATTGTTCAGTGTCACTAGAGTGTTATTTTTTCTATATAGTAGAACAGTGGTTAATTCATAGCTCTTGGGATTTTTTTCAAGCATAAATCACTATAGTTTTTTTCTACTATATCAATAAGTGGTTTGTAAAAATCTGCAGGGAGAAATAAACCATACGAGCTGGCAAGTGGTTCTAGTGGCATTTAAAAAATACTGTGGTAGTTATAAACAGTAAACAAAACATAGTAACCAATTTAAACACTAGAGATTGTTGTATCATAGGAGCATAAATCATTAACTTAATAATTTCAGCAGCAGTGATTCAAGTACAAAATTAAGCCAACAGTACCCCCTGTGGCAATTACGAAGTACTGAATTTCTTACAGAAAACAACTGACACAATTTGTGGTTGCAGTTTGGAAATCCTCTGAATCTGATCCTTAGAAGAGAGATCTCCAAGTAGCTTTTGCATGAAGTACTTTTAGAAGGAATTATATTACAGACATAATTTTGTAAACACAATCCAGAGCCTATGAGCCATGGAGACAAGGTTAGAGGTATTTTGAGAAGAGATGCACACATATAAATATGATGGAGACCACTGCTGGGATTCAGGCAGTTCTGTGTTTTTAGACAACATTACAGGCTATTTTTCTGAAGAACCTAGTGACACACCAGTGTTATGAAGTGGGAGATTAAAACATAGAAGGGCCTGAAGATACAGTGTTCACTCTGGCTAAACTCCTATTACGGTAGCGCTGACGGGTTCAGTTCCAAATATCCCAGCTGGCCATTTATGAAACACTGAAGCATATCTGAAAGGAAACTACACTCTCCTTCCTTCAGCCAAATACATGCTACATTTCTTCTGACTGCTTGGAAGTGAAGTTTAGAGTGACTAGGCTTCTCTCTAGGCATTAGTCATGGGTCAAAAGTTAGGTGGCTGAATCTTAGCTTTAAGTCTCCTTAATTTTCCAAGAAAATTGCAGAACTTCTAGGATACAAGAATGTTGCTCAGCCAAAACCCCTTTTAATTATCATCTTCAGATTTTGATACCTTTCCAAAGAGATGAGAAAATTCAAAAATTACCATCAGAGTTGGAAGGGAATGCAATTCCCTTTCACCCTCTTTCTTTTTTAATTTCTCTACTGTTAATCTTTTCAGTACAACATTTTGGTGATGGGAACAAATCATATATTTTTGGTGTTAGATGATACTATAGGTGGGAGGAAAAGTCACTTCAGAACTGCCTTTCATTTAAGGATGTCAGAATTCCCATTCCCACTTTCTATGTACAGATTGATACATTTGAAAACACACAGAAAATCAGTCTTCTCTTTGGTCAAAGCTCAGGTAGCACAACTAGGAAATATCACTGTTGAAGTAAAGAAAATTTTCAGATGGAAGAAACATAAGACAATATTGGTCCCTGTTTGCCTTTCAAATAGCTGGTGCAGTGCTACAGTATTTTCTGCTATTTCTGGCTCAAAAAAGAGCACACATTAGAATAGGACTTTTAAAAATATATTTAAAATTTAAAAAACCCAACCAACCAAGCAAACGAGAAAAAAAGCAACAATTCAAAAGGGGAAAAAAAAATCAAATGCTATTACAATAGGAATAAGACATAAACTCTGATCTTCTTGTCCATGGTATTAACATGTGTGCCAGCCTAAGTGTTGTCTTCTCCCCTTTGCTTCAGTGCTGTTTATAAAGCAGGAACCTTGTACAGTGTGAAATAGGGCAACAACCAATGTTGCAGCAAAGTTATAACCTAACTACAAAGCAAGAAATTAAAAGTTGAATCAATGGTGAAGGGACACTTTTCACTTACATATGTACAACATCTTGAGTAAACACTGGTTTTCCTGATAGAATTCACTTAAGTCAAACACCTCTTCCTCTGATGTCCTTTGTGAAATTGCAGCATTCTGTAATTTCAGCCTTATCCCTTATTTAACAGAAAGAGATTTTTATTCTGTTATGTATGCGCCCTGACATACATTAATACTCACAAGAAAGATGAAGTCTTTCCCTAAACTGAAAAATAAGGGCCCAATTGCAACATTCCTGTATGAGAAGATAGACTACTGACTCAGGCCTACACATCACACATAACATATACATTAGCAAATAAAGCTGACAAAAGGAATTTGCAGAAACACATGCTACAGTGCTGTGTACTTCATGTATTCACCCCAATTTCTAAGATTTAATCTTGAAAAAAAAACAATTAAGAAATAATCATTACCTGCAGAAGTTTTAACAGTATTACCTTATCCTCTTGCTTGAAAGCTGTGGAACAATATGAAATCCTTTTTCTCAAGTGTATCAGAGAACAAAAGATGCAGCAAAGTACAGCTACTGCTGCTAAGTAATCTGAATAATTTATCTGAGTAACCACCAGCGACTGAGTCAAGCCTCAGCTATCTGAAAGCGTTCCTCCCAGGACAGCCTTCTGAGAATTAAATGACAGAACAAGGAAAAGAGACAAGATTCAGGATGGTCACTGTGAAGCTTGAAAGAGAAATTTCTGTCAGAATAAGCAGGCAATGGAAAAGCTGATTTCCAAAACCATGGCAAAGCCATTATATCTTCAGGTAACACAACTGCAGTGAGTCCACACACCAGAAGAGCCCATGGTCTAACTGCAATGGGCAAGTGTCAGTGAACAACAAGCCCAGATGGTTGCTAAGGACTGAGGAGTCAGGAAGGGAGGGAGTACTTTGGCATTTTGGGTACTTTTAAGAGGGTGCCATTTACATACTAACAGAACAGAGTCCTTCATCCTCAATCCAGAGTCTCAGATCACCTTCCAGAGTGATCATTGAAATTTATATCCAGTTAATACTACTTACAGAGTAACCAGTTGCTGTATACATTACTAGTTACCACTAAAACTAAAATGTATGTGAACTGTGGAAGTGAGATGTGCCAGGATGAATCCAGTTTATACACAAATACCTATGTCCATAATGTTTACCAATAACATGTACAAAAGTACACGGGCTGAGATTTTTTCCTTTCAGATGTGCCTTAGTGTTTGTTTTATTTCTGAAGATGCACTAGACAAGAAAATCATGACAATAGACAACTATCATTGCTGTGTAGTCAAACTGAGGATTAAAAACACATTTAACCAAAACCAGAGGGGTTAAGGATATTTCCCAGATGAAATATTTTTCAGGTATAAAATTCTGCTATAGAACTTTGCATACAGGAGGATTGTGCATCACTCAGTAGGAAAAATTCCATGACCAAGAAGATTCCTTGGACATGAGTGGAAACTGAACAGATAGCCTGGCCAAGTACTTGGCTCTAGCTACTAGTAAAAAGCTGTTTAAGAGAAAGAGGTGGTTTGTGGACCTTTGTGCTGGACAATACATCCTGGGTTGGGGTTCTTGAGTGCAAGACTACTGGAATCACCAGTTATTTGAAAAATCATAGATACTGACCAAGGCTCCAACTGATTCCAGCTGATACTGATCAGGTCTCCAGGGAGACCAGATGAAATAAATATGGCAGAAGTGGGTGCTCCACCTCAGGGTACACCTTAGCCTCCTGGGATAAGTAAGGTTTTTTTCACCAGTGAAGGCTATACGTTTTTCAAAACAGAAGCCAGCTCAGCCTCCAACACCATGGCTAGCTAGAACTGAGTAGGCCACTATTTACTTACAGGCGTGCATTAAAAAAAAGCTAAGACCTTTCTTGAGTTCACAAGTTTGTAAGGCATTGTAAATAACTTCACTTCAAAATGTGGGCTAAAATTGATCACAGAAAAATAAGGAGACCTTATTGCATTGGCAGCAAACATCTTCTGATTCTGGGTCTAGTTTAATACACATCCTTGCAAGAAAATAGTTAAGTTCTCAAGTGTGAGTCAAATGTCACATTATGAATAGTGCATGTCTGTGAGGTGAAGAAATGCTGACTACATATGAGTTCAACCTCTTAACTAAATTTCCAGCCAAAACTTCTAGAAGTTACTTAATATGTGTCAACAACATAAACTGTAAACAAAATTAAAGAGGAAAATTTGGTCTCTGAAATACACCCTTTTGGGTCCCAAAGATTACTAAATCAGCAAGTTAGGTCTATTATTAATCTTTCTTGAATGAAAGTAGCCCATTTGTGGCCAAGTATATATGACAATGTGGAATAATGCAATAAACAAAGTTTCGCAGCTCCAGGCAACATTGCAAAGGTATGACAGAGGGCACACGGCACAATGAATGTTCTAAAAGATTTATTTTGGAAACAATGCATGAGATATTTAACAAACTTGAAAGCTAAATGAGGTAAAATTACAAGGTTGGTATGAGACAAGATGAAAAATACCTTAATTTATCCAGTTTCTTATAAATTCCCAGAAATCATGTTAATTTACCTTTAGAAATTCAAAAAACCCTTGATATGCCACAGTCCTTAGTCACTATGACAGTGTACAGACTGTGAAACAAATACTGTTCTGTAAGCACCCTTCTGAAAGCACACTCCTGCTTCTCTTCCAAATTCTCATCCAGGATGGCATCTTACTGTAAAACAGTTGTCATGATCTTCCTGCTCCCCTTCATTTTTTCAAAAGATAATGTAAAGAAAATTTCACCTAAGATGACAAGTCTGCTTTATGATAACTCTGCTAGAGAACTACTAGTAACGACTTTTGCAAGCATTTAATCTTTGTTCCCCAAAACATTATTCTGATCATCTGGCTCACCAACAGAAAGGGCTAAAAAACCCAAACTGATCTAAGCATGTCACTAAAATTCATATAACCCATATTACATCTCTAGAATAGACATAATGTGCTGTTTTAATGGTATATACAAAACAAAACTCCAAATCTCATCTATGCTTTAAGTGATAAAGGAAAATGTGTCAATTGATGTCACCAGGATAAGTGAAAAGACTTTATCTTATCAACATTATCTTATCAGGAACCTTATACTTCTTTATACTTTAAACATAAGCTTGCTGTTCTTTCCTTCCTGTTCTTACAGCTTCTAGACAAAATTCTGGAATAGCAGTATAATGAGCTATACTGTAAAGCATATTTGAGGACAGAAATCCATTATATATGTGTTTGAACTTTGTGAGTAACCAATAATGTAAAACACAGAACACTTTCAGACAAAGAAAAATTATTCATGATTTGTATTTACCACTCCAAAGTAAAGTGAAAAAGTAGCATATTCTCCATATGAAAATGCAGTGACAAAACTTATGTACAAAGATCACACAGCATAATATTTGAAGATCCTGCATGAGACAAAGAATAGTTATTAATAAGCATGTGTTCAATACTTAGTGGTACCTTTTAATGCTGTTTTGAAATGAAATTTGAATCGAATTTTTTTGTATCAGACATGTTCAATATGAACAGAATGGAAAAACAAATCCAGTGGTTCTAGAGTCAATCATTTTCTTAAGTGCCACAATCCACATGCTTCAGTACTCAGCATTTCTAACTTGTCTGCTTGGTTGAAACACTGGCACACTTCACAAATATATAATGTAATCATACATTAGCAACATATATGTATGTCTGCAGTAACATTTGCATCCATGTGTCACCTCTCAGTGCCCATCAAAGCCAGACCTCCTACATGGCACTACTGAAAGGAGAGAGAAAAATCTAGAAAGGAAATGGTACAGAGAAGAGGAGAGAAGGAGTACAAGAATCTGCTTTTAAGAAACCATTGAATGTCTGCAGTCAAAGAGGGGCAATCTATAGCATCCTCTGCTACTACAACTTCATACTGGAGCCTGATGCCTAGTAAGGGAGATAGACAGTTCTTTTTTTAAAGTAAGTGACATTTATTTTAATGGAAAAACAGTGACTTCTGTATTCCATTATATTATTTTTTTGTCTCTGCCCAAATAAGGTATATTAATGATGCAAAAATTCTGTGGGCATTATGAATCAGAACAGTAGAGTACACTTTGTGACAGTCTACAGAGCCCTACAGTCCTTTAAGAAACTAATCTTGAGCTTAAAGCCCTAAATATCTGTTGCATAACTTACCTGTTCCACAGAATTGGAATTATTCCACAGACTTATGCCTTTCAGTTGACATGAGAAGTCATATGCAAATTTTGCTCAAATACTTACAAAGGGCCCAATTGTTCCAGCTTTCTTTAATGTGAAACCATCATGATCTATTATGTTTCTATGACAAGGCAACCATATCTGTGCTATTGGAATATGACTACTGGCTGCTCCATCCCTCAAACGGTTGGTTTATGTCACTGAGCAGAACTGGTCTGGATTATATTATTCAGAGCACATGCAAACTTTCTCCTTGAGCTCACTCCCCAGTGCAAATCTGGTCCAGGCAGATTCTGACTGATATTTGAAAGCATAATGCCAACAGAGCACCTGACATGAGATCTTCAAAGAACTAATAATGGCAATAGTGCTCACAAATGTGACACTGGCCACAAGGTAGTTCTGTTACTTCAGGATAACTGTATCCATATATTATAATCAACTGGCTTGAACATGGGACACAGGGTTAATTCATCAATTTACATCTCTGCTATGCTCCCCTGTGTCAAGTGGGGATGTTTAAAGTGGTTTGAGAACACCATTCAAATATACCATTCAAGGAAACATGGAATAATCTCGTAAGTATCATAACACAAAATGAATACAGTTTTGGTAATCATGTCCCTCTATTTGGTTTTCTTGAGGGTGCATTTGGAGTACTGTGCCTAATTTTGTCCCTTCCTCCATTCAAGAAAGACATTGACCAACTGGAATCAGTGCAATGGAGACACAGCGAAATGTTTACCTTAGAGCACAGAAGTAAAAGATGAAACTGAGGGGGTCAGGAGAAAGAGGCTCAAGCATAGAATTTAAGTCTTGCCTGCCACTCCTTGCGAAAGGTGATCATAGAAGAGATGGAGCCAGACTCTCCTTAAGGAACATAACAAAAGGAAAAGAGGCAATAGTTAGAGGTCATAGGACATAAAATTGTCCCTGAACAACAGGAAAATAAAAATCTCAGAGAAGGTAGTGCAGCAACGGAAGAGTCCACAGGTGTAAAATTAGCCACCTTCACTGTTATGAGAGGAGTCCGGTCATGATTCACCAGAAGAGATCCTGGTCTGCAGGGCCTGATTTTTTCAGAGGGAGTAAATATCAGCTATTTCCTCTGAAGTCTGTAATACACGTCAACCTTTACTACTTTGAGGAAATTAAAGGTAGGTCACTGAAGATTCAAGCACCAGAATTTTAGAACTCCTTTATGGAAGGTACTGGACATTGAAGATAACTGCAGACACATCTTTCTGTTCAGGCACCCTAAAACTGTACCTAAAACACCATGGAAAATCAGGCCTCCATTGTTATATGTGTCTTTTGTTAGTTAGGTCAGATTTCTTTTGCTATCCCACAGTGCTATGTGTGGTGCTGTGTTTGTTTTCCAGGTCAAGTAGTTTCATGCACTTGAAACTTAACTTTGAAGAAATGAGAAAAAAAAAAGAAAAAAAAAAGATAATCTTAAATCTACCAAGTTTAAAGGGAAGAGAAAAAAAGTTCAGTTCACATGATTAACTGTCATAAGCACAGTACATACCATCAGAGGTGCCAAAGCCTGACTTGAAAGGTTTTAAATGTTTCAAGCTGTGCAAGCATGCGTTTCTTCAAACAGGCAGAACTGATTATGATGATCACAGGCAAAACCTTAGTTAAACAGAGGATGTGCAATTTTTGTAAATCGTTATACAGCGATTACTAACTATTGAAATAAATGGCTTGTGTGTTTATTAGTATTAGTCTTTTTCCTCCCCTCTGTATCCTTGAGAAGAATAAGGAATATTGCAGGTGGTAAAGACAATTTTTGTCATCAATACAGGACAGGCAATGAGTCTGGAGAAAATCAGACTTGACCAAGTGGTGTACTTTAGATTTCAAAAAGTTTAATAAACTTTGGAACAGTTTTAAATTCTGAATATAGTTTTTTTTCTAACAGTTAAGGTCAAAATGAAACAAATATGCTATTTTTTCATTTTTCCCCCCACCTCTTTATTACATACATACATACATTCTGGTCATACCAAGAAGCTGAATGAACATCTGTTCTTTAATGTGTCAGGTGCTGTACACACTCAACACTCTAGATAAATCATTGGAAAGAAGCACAGAAATGTTGAAAGTAAGGATAAGGTCATGCAATCCATGTTATATTTTACTGTTTGTATTCTTAACTCTAAAAAAAAAACCTTACTCAGCTGAGCTACATATATTTTTTAAAAACTTATTTAAACTGGAACAGACCATTGTTTGGACACTCCTAAATCTTATTTAACTTGCACAAGATACTGAATTGACAAAGAGGTATGAAGCAAGATAAGAATTTATACAGAGCTTTGTAAGGGATCAATTTTGTCAATTCAAAGATAAAGCTGAACTGGCATCGCTTTAAGACTGTAATGGCACATTGTTATTATTATAGCCACGTTGTACCTTCAGAACAGTTAAATGTTCATAGCCCACCTCCAAAACAGCAACTTCATCAATCACCAGCAGATAAGAGAGATGGAAGCCACTGGAGGCAGAAAAGAAAACAACTGAAATTGTAAGACCTCTTTACCTACAAGATGATGAGAGTTTAACTCTTCAGCTCCTCAGTTTAGGTGAAGGCTAGTTCTCCTCCGTGCTGGCAGTCTCCATCCCATTGTATGGCCAAAGGCATTAAGTAGTTCCTAGGAATAGAAGGTCTGCCTGGGCAGATCAGGTTGCAAACTGAGCCTCAAAACATGTGCTTGGTGTGCTGTGTATGTCAGAGATAGAAAAGTTAGGAACAGTATTGTGATCTTGAACACATGTAAACAACAAAGAATCATTATAACTTGCTTTCCCCAGAAAGACAGGGTTTAGGTTTTTTTCCTCTTCTCATTTGCTGACCCAGCTGAGAGAAGGAGGACTGAATTTTAATAAATGGCAAGTATGTGGGTTTTTGTTTGGTTTTTTGTTGGTTTGGTTTGGTTTGGTTGTTTTTTTTTTTGCTAAATGCTGCAGCCAGATTACAATGCAGCACTCAGGTTGTGATTCACAAAACTGTCTCTTGTTAAGCTGGTCTATGGTTAAGTCCGGTGAAATATGGAGGTGTTCAAACTCTATACTCATTAAGATATGTTTAATGTTTTCCTGGGGGAATTCCTGACCAGTTAATGTTAGAGCACCTTGATTTAGCTGGAGTTATTTGCTCCATTTCTTTGGAATACAAGCAAATTTCATTTGTTCAGGGTGACAAAACAGCCTGACTGTAATGTCTGGCTCAGTCATAGTTTCTCCTTTCTTCCATTTCATGATTAATTACATGAAATAGGTTCTGCAACCAGCAATAAAAGATTTTTAAAGGGTTTTTTTTGTAGGCTGAGTATCTCATAATGAACTGACACACCATTTTGCCAGTATCTGGCCTCCTCTACAAATACAGAGGCATACACTTCCATGTATCTATAGTTAGCTTTTTCTCATACATGTACACTTTAACATATGTATCAATTTCTGCATGTGTTTTTCAAAAGAATAATATACAACTTATAGTATATTGAAGTTGTCATTATACAGTATTCTTAGATTTGTAATGGAAAAAGGCAGATCCAAAGGGAAATCTAAGACCTTGATTAATACCAGAAAAGGAATAAATAAGATTGGAAACAGAGTGGATGCTTTAAAATCTTACTTGCTTTTACCTAGGGTCACTAATTTAATTTTCTCCTACCGTCCATGTGGTTTTTGTTTCTTAATTTCCAGGAATTCCTGACTGTTTATTCTATAGTGAACCAATGGGATTTTGAGGCTATGGCATGTTGTAGGAAATGTCTCAGTAGTATGTGTTCTTTGTTAACAGTTGCTGAGAAGCTGCATTGGTGTAATTGAACAAACATTAACTATCTCACTTTTTAAAGGGAGCATAATCTACACATCAATTAAAGCTGAATGTCTGCTCTTGGGTTAAGACACTGCAGTGTGTCATCCTCCTAGTATTCAGCAAAGAAGTGTTCCCTAAATGCCTTGAAATCTAACGGCCAGTGTTAAGAAAAAATCTTCAAATAAATTTGTGAAGGCTGATGGTTTGTTTATATACAATTTTAATATGAACAATGTTTTTCTAATAAAATCTTGTGTGATTTATCCAACATGTACAGCACAACAAAGGCAAACAAGGACCAGGCTATATACACACACATACCAGGTTCTGATTACACCCAGTGCTCCTTTGCCTGCCCGAAGCCTGGCCAGCAATGCACTCTCTCTCTTCCTATTCCAACACCAGGGCTGCCTGGATGAAGGTGGGAATCTGGGACTTCATCCTTGCACCTGGTGAGATGATGGCCACCCTATTCAGTTTTCTATTTGCCACATCCCTCCTTCCTTCTAATAAAATCATAATGTTAAAGATGAAATCATGAAGGAAATAACAGAGCTGTTGCCAGTTGGTAGATGTCTGTCCCTGATGTAGGTCCAGCCTCACTTGTCCTTCCTTGCCTCCTCCCATTGCTAATATTCCTCCCAGTGCTTCACAGATGTTTTCTTATCATGCTACTGAGTGGTTATTTTTCAAGTGGCTTCTCAGAGCAGATGTTCTACAGGCACGTGCTGTTTTAGCCTTCTGTTGATGTTATTTCTCTTATACAAGAAGTGTTACTGCCACATTGCTTTAAAAAAAAAAAGAAAAAAAAAAAGAAAAAAGAAACCCCAGAACTTCAAATAAACAAACAAATCATTGGGGGTTTTTAACACCTGCTGATAATCTGGTATTATTGCAAGAGAATCCTGATCAGACTGCAATTATGGTTGTAGATTTCACAAAGTAGCTCCTTCAGAATGTCGCTTACTCAGAAAGCTCCAGTTCCTTTCCAGTTTCAGGACAACTCACTTAACACTTAGTGATAAAGGTTACATAAGAAACAAAATGTGGCACACATATGCGTGGACATACACTATTTCAAACCATTATTTTGATTATTTGCTTTAACAATCAAACAAACAAAGTTTCAAAATAAAATATGCACCATTTGGTTTTATGCCAGCAGGTGAATCCATCCACACCCAGTGAACTCTGCCTCTGCTCCTTCCACCGAATTCATATACTGGGTCATGTTCTTCTATTTACTTGATCTTAGAATCTTTCTCTTCCACTTTTTATAATGTGTTTCCTTCCAGTTACTATTGCAGATACATTTACTTGCTGCAGTTTTGCTCAGGTTTTCACAGTGTTTGGAAGTGCTGCCCTTACACCCGGACAGTTCTTAGGTCAACACTTCAAAGTTAACAAGGAAGCAGAGCAGTGTTGTTGGAGGCTGACTTTCAAAGCAGCATAGCAGTCGTGTGGAAATAAAACCAGGTTGGAGGCACTATCTGGGTGCAGAAAACAAATAAATACTATGCGATACTACAACCAGTGGCCAGGTTTCCCCCAATGATAACATGAATTAAAACTTGGTCTCATGGGAGCTGTGCGAGTTCACACTAGCTGAAGGTCTAGCCCACAGCCCATGGCTTTTGATTTTGACCAAGCTGCCCATCCCACCCACTACATGTCCTTGATGTGGAAGCATAGCCTTGAAGAATGGGCACAAGAGCAGAAAATGTTGACTAAAGACACCTCATGCCTCTGCTCCAGTTGGCCTTTCTATACAACCCCTTCATTAAAGAATACTTTTGAGTGCCTCATTCATGCTCTTTTATGCCAGTGAAATTGTTGGATCCAAACCAGCATAAAACTGGAGCCACATAGAGCTCAATTAAGCCCAAGGATTTTGAAAGGGTTGATTAGCTAATGCTTTTGCAGTTCCTGTTAATATAAAGAACCAAATGTGTTCTTCTTGCAGAGACTTTTTTGACTTCCAGAAACTTGGGATGTAGGTCTGGGGGCAGGTGACAGTGTGACTGGGGCATGTAATCAGGGAATGGGTTTTGAGATAGTGTATACACCAGGTAGCCTTTTCTAACTCTCTCAGACTTTTGCTCTTGAAAGGCAGATTCAGTTCTGCACTCAACAGTTTAGGAGAAACAAATCCAACATTTTCTGTTTACAGTCTCTCCCTCCTTAGATCAACATCACTCCTTTCTCACTGTCCTACATACCACCAAAACATCTGGGGTGGTGGCCTATGCCAGAACTCACACCAAGTTGTCCAATTACTCAGATATCCCCAGGGACTGGACAAATGTTTTATATCAGATGTCTCTCCATCCCACTAATAGTCTTTCTACACTAAAAAAAAAATAGTGCAACAGTCTTTAAAAAAATCCACCTCAAAACACAGTATTGGGATATAAGCAGTTTGGAGGCTGAGGTGAGGCAAGAAAAAAAGGTTAAATATAGTTGCCTTTGTGCATGCATGTGCATATTTACTCATATACACACACAGCACAACAGTCACTCAAAACATGTATGATGGCTGAGAAATTTCAAGGGTGAGCACAGAATGTTACCAGAAAGCATAAGAGAAATAAAGTAACTAACTTTGAAAACAGTGGAAAGTACTTTTGATCAGACTTCTACTAACTGTGGGAAAGCTACTAGGGGGAAAGTGGGAAATGTTCAAGCAACTGTTGGAAAGAGTGCAGTTGAAATTCTTCCCACTTCAATCTAAACAGGGAAAAGTGCAACATAGGCCATTGTGGTTAGGTAAGGAATGAAATGCAAAGAGTTTTACAAGCAGAAAGCTGAAAGCTTTTAAAAAAGATAAACAAATCTGGTGCTGAGGATTTGGAGGCACTGTATGTAAAAATAAGCAGAAGTAAGTTAAAGGATCAAATTAAAGGAGCAAATGGAATTACTGAATGCTAAACTGCATAAATATTTCAACTGACAACAATGGGCTCTTTAGACATATTCACATTAAAGAAAAAGGAAAATATAATAGTGGTCTCCTAAAAATGCACCAAAAAATGAGAAACAGAGACAAGGGAAATGGTCTAATAATAGCAGAGAAGAGGAAGGAAAACCCCAAGAATTATATTACCGCTCCTGATTCAGGGCCCAGTCCCACAGGAATTGAAATATACTTCTTTAGTCTTTTATGGGCAGATATTCATCAGGTAGAGGACAAGACAGAAATGTCAGGACGAAGCATGCCAATTTGTCCATCTTTTCTCCCAGTTGTGACTATGGGGCTGGTTCAGGCTCCTGTGCTTGTAAGAGAAGGCATGAAATTCCTGCAAATGTCACCTGGCTGCAGAGAACCTCAAGTTACGTTCTGCTATTTCTGAATCACTGGGACTCAGCACTTTTTTGACCACTTAGTAAGTTCAGCCCAACTTGATGCCAGATAGCAGGGCACTATACACCCATTACAACATGATTTAACACACTGTACTCCAGAGAAATCTCACGGCAGCTCAGCAACACATAGATAACTCTATTTACTTTGTTTACACCTTGTGTTCATTAAAAGAAAAAATCAAGCTAAGCATTAAGACAATATTAAATATCATTATGATGTAAAAGGTTGTGAAAAACTATGAATGACAGCCATGTAGTCAGTGACCTACAATTTTTGTAGCTGGAAGACTGTTTTACTTTACATGACTTTCTTCTGTCATAGGGACATTAAAAGCAAAGTGATTATGCAGATGATTTACTGAGGGAGTGGGCTATGAAGACTATGATCATCTTTTAACCAATATATGCTCATATATGTTTAAATATGTTTTATTTATATATGTATGCATATATATACATATAAAATATATGTCTGATGGAGAGACACTGCATTGCCATGGATAAACTAGCATTTATCTTTCAAGCTTTCTCTCCCCATTCAGCTCCACACCTGTTATATGTTAAGCATATTTTCAGTGATGATGATAACACATAGGATGACCTAAAAGATGTGTACAAAATAATGAAGTGATAATGATGCACATGGTAAAACATCCTCCCATACAAGAGTCCCAACAGCCATGAAATGTGGCAGAAGCATTCTAAAAATAAATATCAGTAAAATCCAGTAAGAACCTTGTTCACAAAGATAAACAAACACCTGGATTAAGTGATGGCACTGCACAATAAAAACAAATTGCAACAGTGTTTTAAGTATTTTTACATTGCAAATAAAAATATAAACCACTGGAAAACAGGGATGAGATAAATGTAATAAGAAAACAAAAAGAAAACACTTGGACATGTCCACAAGAAGTCTGTATATGCAACAAAAGCAATAGAAAAAAGCTACTGTTCATTATTATTAGAGTTATGATTATTTTATTCATTCTTCTGACACCAAAAGTATATAAAGTCAAAGCCAGATACATAGAGTGGAATTAGGTACATACATGTTTAAAAGGTTTGTAAGAACAAGTCCTGATTTCTTATTATGAGCTATCACAGTTGAAGATGATGGCACTGACGTATCACGTCTGACTACTCCTGAAGAATGCTAATCTTTCAGAAGTAAGACCACTGCTACCAAGAATATTTCCTGCTTTGAAAAACCTGCTTGGCCTCTCAAAACTGATTTGGTCTATTTAAAGTTAGTTTTGAACCCCAGATTCAAATATTTAAAGAATGGTTCTGCCCCTAATTTTGAACCAGCCCCTTCTCTGAACCTGGTTCTCAGTTGCTTTTTTGAAGCCACATTGATTTATGCTTGCTGAGTGTGTGTTTCTGTAAAGATGAGCAGCAAAAGTACATATATCCTGTGTCCAAAATACATAGATTTTGACACAGCCTTTGAAAGTAGTGTTAAATCCTTAATATCACTAAAATATGTAAGTACATTTGAGTTTGTTTGTTTGTTTGTTTGTTTGTTTGTTTTAACATCTCTACTCTCCCTCAGTTCTGCTAATGTTTGCCCTGAGGTACAATAGTCACGTATTCAGATGCTGCCCAAACATGCTGGACAATGGCCCTCTGTTTACACACAGGACAATTCTCAGTCCAGGTTTTTGTTCTCAGTCTTCAGAAGATGTTTTCATGTTATTTTCAACAGACTGTGTCTCGGGGCAAGAAGCAACATGGTTTCATTACTGCTCTGCTTGGAAAATTGCTGATTACCGCCCACTGTGGATGTGGGGTTTGTGCCGTGCTTTGGCCCAAATGTACTGCAGCTCTTGCCCCATGTCCAACAGCCAAACCAGCAGAGGATGGTGATGGCTGTCACTCCCCATTGCCCTCTGCCAGCTTGGAAACCATCCACTGAGAAGCTGCATCTCATTACTGCTGCTGGACAGTGCTGAGCCACGTTTGTGTTTGG
Organism: Pithys albifrons albifrons; assembly: GCF_047495875.1. Classification (NCBI taxonomy): domain Eukaryota; kingdom Metazoa; phylum Chordata; class Aves; order Passeriformes; family Thamnophilidae; genus Pithys; species Pithys albifrons. The sequence continues at coordinate 97,577,146 of NC_092459.1, forward strand.
TGATTAATTCAATGAATTTGGCATGCAGAAAAGAAATGTCTCAAAATTGCATTATTCCAGTGAAAACACCTGGATACCCTTAGGAAACTAATATAACAACACTAGTATTGAGAAAAAATAATCACTAGGAATTTTAAAAGGGGGAAATAATCTGCAGTCACAGCCTTTATGGATCAGAACCAGCTTGGTAAAACAGATCCTTTTGTAGTGTTATGAAATGCTCTGGTACATGGTGACATGCAAACTGCAGGTTTCCTGTTCTGCTAAAATATTAGGATGGGTCCTCATTCTCTGAAGGCTTTGCTTTAATATTAAAAATGTTCATAGGTGTTTTCTATGCCACTATGAAACAAAACTGTGCCAGAAAGATTTATATTTGTATGTCTCATAAATTAGATAAAAATCTACAATTTTGTTTCATATGGCTCTTTCCTCCTTTCTATCCCAGCTTTTTAACAAGAGAAGGCACCAGAAAATTTGAGCATCACTCAGTTTTCTTGCTTCTCCCGCAATAAAACACAGCAAAATTGAAAGCTTTAGTAAATCTACACATCCTATCCTCATGTATCAAAGAGCTGAAAAGCACTAACAAAACTCATAAATCAAGGGGTCTAAAACAATAACTCTCCCTATATCATCATCATAAAGATTCTAATATTAAACACTTCAGCTGATTCAAAAGTGTAATAGTGGCCCACATTTTTGGAGCCTTTCTAAAACTGAAGTTCAGAATTACAAGGGATGCAAGAATCAGCAAAAAAACTTTGTCTAAAGATTTAGTATTACAAATAGTTACCATCTGGAACGGCAGGGAGCAGGACAGAGAAGAGTAGAAGAAAATTTCACCCCAAAATCTATCCAACAGAACTTTAGTTATTGTTTCAGTTAAAAAGAGTAATACATAACAATTGCACGTACCCTGAGATCCTTACTATGTATCTCTCAGTTACTAATTTGAGGACAATACAATCTAATTTCAGCATTCTGAGTTAATCAAATTAAGGAGAGGTGAGTGGTTCCAGCATTTTTCTGTGGAAATCTCTTGTAACGCATTCTATTAAAAAAAAAGTGGTATTACATTTAAATCTTTAATTTCTGTACTCAGTCAGTAGACTTAAGTTCACATATGACCTCATGGAATAAAAGTAAGTGAAAGGGATGATGTGAGAAAAGTATTTATTTTCCGTGCTCGATTGCTATGAAATCCTATCTTCTCAAGCTCACTGCCTATAACATCCCTTTAAATTAAACAGGACAACTTATTCTCATTCTGCAGCTTTCACATGACTTGTAAAATCCTTTCAGCAAGACAATTCCTTATTTACTTTTCTGAAGTTTTTTTTTTCAATTAATTTTTTGACGAGAATAGCACCTTCTTCACATCAGAGGTCATTTATCTATTTATAAATTACTTAGGACCAATCACCTTCAATAAAAATACAAGGGTTTGAAACCCATAGTGTTTCTTTAATTGAAGTACAATTTGCACTCACAGTCACTGTGTTATGTATACATATAAAATACACCAGGATCTGAGTTGCACTAGTCTTGTCTACACCTTTGTGTCTAGATGATAAATGCTTTACCATCCTATGAACCTCAGGACTTCTTCATTCTCTGTATTTGAATAGCAAAACATGCGCTATAAAAGCCATATCATGATTAGCTAAGTTCAAATCCTTACATATTCAAAGTATTGTTTGAGCAAATTAGTATTTGCTTGTTCAAGATCTTTCTGAAGTACTTTCAATTAGATTCTTCACCATAAAATACTGACTTTGTTCATTATAAATCAAGACCACTATCTTACCTGATCCTATACTGAACTTTTGCTTAATGTAAAATTTGATAGCAACCACTATTGCTTCCACAGTATCTCTAATAAATAGATACACTCATTTAAAAATTTCACCTCATGTTCATCTTGGTTCTCTTCCTAACAAAAAAAAAAAAAGAAGGTGTATTTTTATTTCCTGACCTCTTTCCTAGAAAAGACAGATAGATTGTGTGCAGAGTTTATTACGAGATCGATCAAGATAATTGAGGTATAATTTTCTCAGCTATTTCTGTCATAATTTTTAAAGGCAGAGATGATTATATTTCACTTTCACCCATCTGGGAAAGCACACTGTGTTCTCATGTAATTTGAACGTTTCAGCAAGGATGTGAGACCATCTTTTTGGATGCAGCTAATAACTCTGTCATTAGGCCATCCTCTCCTGAGACTTCAATTTTCCCATTAATTGTCAAGACTATCTCCTTTTAAGAAAAAAAACAACCACACCTAAGTCTTCTCTTCCTCTCTGGCAAAACACCAGCCAATATTAAGTTCAAAATGTGGTTACAGTTCTAAGGCTTCTTAAAGATTCACTTGCTCCATACAAAAATCTTCACAGGCAATCCCTTTTCTATAGCACACCTTTTCTTTTTAAGAATGGTTGTTAAATATTTATGTGATAACAAGCATGTTTTTGTTTTGTTTTGTTTTGTTTTTTAAGGTAACCTCAAAATCAAACTTCAAGCCTCATATTTTTGCTGGAATGCCCATACACAAAATCCTCTTCTTATTTATGCCAATCTTCCAGTGCTGTAATTTAAGTGAATTACTTTTAATTGCATCTAACCTTTCAGAAAACAAGATCCCATCTGTCTGCTGTGTTAATTTTCATTCTATCCTTTTTTTTTCCCCTGTGTGCTATTTCATTTCAGGTAACTGATATCAGTTACCACAAGAAACTTTCCTGTTCTGAAATACATTTTTTTTTGCATCCAATATTAGATAATTTTTTTGGATCTGTAATGATAACTCACTGTTTCATTGTGACCCTTTATATTTCAATCTACTTTAACCCTCAGTTTTCTACCCTGTATTTCTACATGAATTTTGCATCAATCACTTCCAGTCATTAATGCTTGAAAAGTTAAGACTTCAAGTCAAAGTTATGCCCTTTGTTTACCATTAAGGTAAAATCAAGACATCAAAAAGGTTAACGCATGTGCAAGTGTATATTATTGTGTATATAGTTTGTATTAGTGGTTTGACCTCTGACTTTATTATTTTTCTAGAACTGGCAGTGATAAAATGTTCTCACCGGATTTAAATTCAAGTATGTTCATGACATAAGCATATCTAAGTTTCAGTGTCCACACCATATCTATCATCTGTGTCCACATTAAACATTCTGGTTTATATATATATATACAGAATCTTTGATGTACCTTTTACACCAAATCCAGTGATTTTATAAACATAAACCAATGTAGCTGCTTGCTCTGTATTTGACTTAGAGTAATAATACGAATAAATTTATACTGTTTCAGCTTACTCTGTTACAAGTTTTTTGCCTCTACCACCAAAAATAAGGCATTTTGAGCTGAATTGTTTTGTCAAAATAATTACACAACTGAAGAATCAAATCAAATTAAATACTAAGCTCTGAAAACTTGAAACATAATGGTGGATTTTGGTCAAGCAGGACTTCTTTTCAGGACTGTCAAAATCTCTTTGAATATGAAACACAAATTATTCGCTATCTATCTGGAAATTTCAAAAAACTTCAATATTTTACCCAAGAGTTTGCCTGTTATGACTGGCGGCAAAGTAAATATGATGAGTGGTCTATTTAAGGCACCTGTTCAAGCCCAATCACATTACATTTTCATAATATCGACATTTGAAAACACTATAGCTGTTGCCTCAACAAAAGTGCATGGGAATGTCTCCAAAGCAGATGGCAACTAGCACATCACAAAAACACGCAGATTCCCGAGCCAATTTACATAGCAAAACAGCATCTACCACAGAGCAAAGGGAAGTATAATTAGCATATTTAAATATTCAGAGCTTTCCAACTTCACATGGTTGAGGCAAAGGACAATGAAAAGTAATTGTTCTCACGTAATACTGGCTTTCATTTGGACAGGACCTACTTACAGCAGGATTTACTCAACTGAGTAATTCCTTTTAAATCTGAAAGAATACACAATTAATTTGAAAATAGTGCCTAAATTTTGCATAACAGAAAACACATAAATTCAGACAACAAACTTCTTTATGAGAACACATCAGTATTTCAGAGTCAATTATTTTAAACCAATATGGTTCTAATGTCATGTGTATATCAAATTTTATTGTAATTCACAGATATCAAACACAGCCATATTTCAAGACAACAATGAGCAATCTGAACATATATAGCATATAGCTCTTTGTCCAGGTTTGTTCATACCCTGCATGCCTAGTTCTCTTTGCAATTGTTTCTCAAAAAAACTGGTTATATTATGCAAGCATAACATATGATGTCTCCTATTGTCTGGAAATCTAATTATTTAATTTTCTACATAATTCTCCCTGTGTTAATTGGCTCAGAATGGAGCCATCCAGTTATCCACAGGTGGTCTATTTTGCAGCTTTCACATGCATGAGAATTCATTTAGTAGAAGTAAGGTGTTTTCAGACTTGTTCCTATTTCCCATATCCTACTCCATTGCACTTAACTTGGTAATAAATTAAATTCATCTTTCCTAAGCCTAGCCTGCTTTGCCCATGATGTCAATGGGCAAACGATCTCTCTGTCATTATCTCAACTTAGGAGCTTTTTGTTGTATCTTCTCTGCAGGTCCTGATGAGAAGGGAGACTGATGGAATGGCTTGGTGGGCACCTGGCATCCAGAAAAATTCAACCCACCAAAAGTTTTCACCCTTCTTCTACAAAAACATGTCAAAAGTTACTTACTGAAATCTCCTGCTTTGATTTCAGACCTGTTTAAATTCAACAAAATCTAGTGTGCTCTATCTGTTAGGATAATTCAGCACCCAGTGAATAACCTTTCTACAGTGACCTGTTCATATTTTTCATACTCTAATTCCATAGTTCCTCTAATGCAGGAAACAAAACAAATCCTTGTTATTGCTATCTTGATGGTACTTATTTTAAAAATGTACGTACCACTCAGATATGACAGAACGGGGTCTTAACTATTTTGTGCTCAGTCACCACACTCCAGCTATGAGGGTGTACAGATGCAAACTGGGACCCAATTAGACTTCTGAGAGACATAATTTTCAATGTCCTGCTAATAATGCTATGGCCATGACCTCGAATCCAACAATACAAAACCACAAATGCATTTAATCTCACCCAACTTGAGATGTCCAGACTTCAGACAGATATCATTGAGCTCATGGCCATAGACATCCTTTACAGACCAGAGAGAAGACTCACTGCCTCTACTGACTATGGGAAAGGGCCAGTGTTACACACTCAGAAAAAGATACCTGTGTCCTTAAAGTTCAACTAAGCAAAACTGTAAGGACCAACCATAGACTTTACCCTCTGCACACAGGAAAGATTGTACATCCAAAACTTGTCATCAGAGGTTACAGAACTACTCTTTTGGCAAACATTTCATAGATAATACATAAAAAATGTATGTATGATAGTCACTCTACACACTGTTCTTATATTGAAGCATAAAGTCCTAAGTAGGAAAAATGTATTGAGACAAATTTCATGCCTTCTACCATATTTGGTCTATGATGAAAAAGACACATCACAGTGTTTTATCCTAAGGCATCATAAATGTTATCTTAAAAACTTGGAGTACTGTATTGCACTATTCATCTCACCTTAATATTAATTTATGTATAGACAAGCTTCACATTAGTTTAGAATAATTTGGTGTAGTGACATTAAAGTAATTTTAAACATAGCACATTCAATTTTTTAAAATAGGATTTCCATTAGTGCACTGTTTGAAGATGGAAGCATATGACTGTAGGACATCCTCTGATTTCAAGTTTTCCAAAAGTCTTGGTGATTAATCTTGTCAAATAGTCACAATATTGTACTGGAAATGTGAACAAACTATTAATTTTCACAAATAAAATGTTGTAAATTTAGGCCAATATAAACCTGTCAGAATTATCCCTCTATAAGTTTTAGCCAGGGTGTGGTGTTGCATAGCTGAGGAGCTGAGCTAATAAGTGTTGAAAAAGGAAAACACTGCTTTATGGCATCATGTAAATACGCACCAAAAAACCCGCTTGCACCCATGCCCCCGTCTTGACAAATAAACGCCAAAATGTGGAAGCCATACCAAGTCCCCTTGGTATGAAAGCAAGGAGAAAGCAACAAATAATTCTGTCAGGGAGTTCTATACTACATGTTTCTAGTGTTAATATAAATTTCTACATTTTATCTGCGCTGGTTCAGAAGTGGTAAATTAACAAAAATCAATATGAACACAGATACTTTTCACTTGCAGACTAAAATAGGGGCTTCTGCCATTTCCATGTTCCAATGGCATTACACAATTGTGAGTCCAAAAGACTCTTTTGTTGTATTCAACTTATCTTTGGATCAACCAGAGAGTTACTCTAGACTGACAGTAAAATAACCAAACCCAGATTTTAGCATTAAGAAAGAAAATCTAAATTTTGTTGTGACTGTATTAAGTCTTGCCAATATATTTATATGAGCAAAGCCCTCTTTCAGACTTTCAATTTATACTGGCAAAAGTACTCCACATTGGCACAAGATATTTTGGTTGGATAGATTGCATTTCTATGGAGAAAACAAGAGAGCTTGTTAGCACAGCTATGTCATTTGAGAGTGTGATGTGTTTAATATACTTGATTCATGTACACGTGAAATCAGAATGAGGCAGCACAGCTCTGGTCACACTGATTTATGAACCCCGGTGCAGTAATCTCACTAGAGCACTCCTATTAATTTCAAGAATTTCTATTTCATAAATCAGAACTTGAAAAAATGAGTCAAAATTGTAAGAGTTTTAAAATAGGAATCTTGAGAAATTTTGCATGCATATCTGGATTTTAAGGTTCATGTTTTCACAGCTATTTTCTCCATGCATACTGCTTATGTTCTTTTAAAGCAACAAGAACCTGAGATTCATATTCAGCAACATACATGCAAGACCACTGGTCCTCAAGAGAAATACCAAAGCACAACAAAATCACAAGATGTAACAAACTAGCTAGATAAACACTAAATAAATGAGAGATTTTTCATTCCCAGTCAAAAAATTTTACTAAATACTCTAATAATAAGGTGGTCCTAGTAGCAACCTATTCCCACAAAGCTCCAATGCAGCCAAACCCTTCCACAGCACTTTAATTTTCTGCAAAAGTCCTGAACTCAATTTCCCACGCCCAGGTAAATTTACTGCCCAGGAAGAGAATCTTTGAAATACTGTTTGAAACATATAGCGGCTCTGCAAGCTCTGTTAAACCGATGTAAAACCAGTCACACCAGTTAGCAGATATAGCTCTGATCAACAACATATTAAATAAGTGGCAGACACCACTAGTTCACGTAACAATAGAAAGCACTGTCACTATTTGCTAAGGATATCGTTAGTGTGATTTTGGTAAGCCCCAAGTATGTCTGTGAGATTCTTTGGGGAATTCTGGTTGAGGAACATCCCTTCCTTTAGGCTTCAGCAGGCTGAAGAAGACAGGCCAAGGAACTTGCCTTGGAGATGCCAGCAGATGCAGCAGCTGAGTGTACATCCAAATAACTCTGAAATGGCAAACCCACTGCACAGAACAAGCAGAAGAAACACACAGGCACCAGTAATGTAGCCAAGCCTGGATTTGTTTTGGCAGGATGTTGGCTAGGTGCAGGCTCAGACTTCTGAAGATGGGAACTGTCTCTCGTTGTCCCTAGGACTGAGCCCTCATTTCTCTTTAAACAAATTGGATGGCATGCAGTAAATATCTGGCTCCTGCTAGTAAAATTATCTCACAAGACCCTAAATAATGATTGTCACTTGGGCCAAAAAGAACATGATCTACTTATTTATTACTTGTTTACCTTGTTCTGGTAACCAGAAACATTGGGTCAAGATACCATTGTGCCAGACAGTATTCAGATGTAGAACGCAACTTGCTTTTCCCTGGTGGACTGATTACCCTTACCCAACTCCACAGTAAATCACAGCTGTGATGCACAACACTGTGCATATGCAGCCTGGCCAGGGGGCTTTTTTTCCTCATAATGAATCATGGCACCAAAACATATTTCTGACTGGACAAGAAAATGACTGTTCAAAGCTACATATTTTGAACACTGATCATTTGCTAAAGAGTCAATTTTTTGTTAAATTAAAAAGTATGAATGGAAACAGATTTTTTGTTTGGCTTGGTAAGAATAGGAATAGTTTAGCATGATAAATGGACTGCTAGGTTGTATGCCTGAATGTGGCACTTCCTACCTCTACTGTAACAGTTGTGCAGAGCTCTTTACAAGAACTTTTCAGAATAAACTATGCCAAGATGTACGTTGAAAGGGGAGACCTAAAATAACCCCTTGCCAAGTAATTCTATGTCAAAGCATTGCCACTGAGTTGCAATAAATGAAGCCACCTAAAAATTAGAGGATAGTTTCTTATTTTTATCAGAACACAGTAACTGGCACGGTCTTAAAAACAGGGGACAGACCCTTGAGCCTATAAAACACTGAGAGAAAGGTTGGAGAGGGAAGAAATGTCCAAGAGTCAAAGAAACTCAGCATTTAATTTTAATGCCTTAATAATGAAGAAAACAAGTATAAGATACCTTCACTCAACCATATAATTTTTTATATGGTGATGATAATGTCACTATACGGAGAAAGAAATAAAAGGAGGATGTGGAAAGTTTCAAATACTTGATATTTTTATTCCTATATCCACACCAAACTCCCTGCTCCTGTCAAAATCAGCTAAATATATAATATAATCAATTGGAAATCAGATATACTTTTTTGTAATCATCAGTGAAGCAACTGTGGATTAAGTCACCTACTAAAAACCCCAAATAGTAACTGTACAATAGCTACAAACTATTTTTCATTATGGGGTGCAAGAGCCTAAGTTCTGCATATACAGTTGTATTTCTGGATGTTATATATGTACACATGCTGAACATAAAAATTACTCTGCAACATATTGCTTTCAGCTACAGTCAATTTTAAAGTCCAAAGCCATTTTAAATGCTATAAAGTATCAAAATTGTTGCGAGTAAATTAAACTCCTCTGGGGTTTTTTCTGAGTAGAGTCCGTATGAGAGAACAGAACACAGCGAGCTCTTTGAGCAAGGGCCTATCCTCAGGACCGAAACACAGCTCATACTTAACATTTACTTTCTTTAGAAAACTTAAATATGGCCACATACTTACATTTCATAGTAATTAGTATTTATTTCACATTTAAGTAAAAATGTAATCCATTTATTTCATTAAGCCCAGGAAAAAAGAATAAAAAAGAGAAGCAATTGCAACAGAATATGTTTTTAAGGGTATGGGATCACATTTTATTAATGTTGAGAAATGCAATAAATTCCTTTTGGAGATGTTACATGTCAGCAGTGAAAGACTTGTAAAACACCATAAGCATGAGAACTTAAGCATATGTTAGTTTAACAAAATTTGCAAGGTATTTCCATATTGCCTATAATTTTCCACCGTTATTAACATACTGTTAGTTCACTCGGAATAGTCCTTACAGTAGTAAGGCCAGGTTTTAGCAGCCACCATGATTTTCTTGGGTTACATCTCTGTGTTTCATAAGCTTCACAAATTGCTCCAGGAAAAGAGTTATAACCTTTTTCTAGTTCTTACTCCAAGCATGTTTCCTCCTTTCCTTACTTTAGGTAGAAGGCAAAACTGGTAGGGAAAGGGACTCATCACTCTAACTAGAAACAATAGAAATCATCAGAAACAATAGAATCATCTACTGGCTATGTCTGAGCACTTGATTAAGACCTATGAAGGGGTTTTTGCTGTGGGGTTGTTTTGTTTTGGTTTTGATTTTTTTAATGCAATTAAAATTCATCAAGCATTAAATGTCATTTAATATCATTAACATTCAATACAATTAACATACTTAAAAACACTCCAAGAAAAAATTTACCTTGGGTATAAATAATAATTTATTACAGTAAATTTGTTGTCATCAGAACTGTAATACATCTCTTTTTCATTTATGTTTGTTCAGAGCTCCCATTCTCTCACAAGTTTCTACGTAGTTGTCTATTTTAATTTTTTAAAAATATTAGTCTTCCCTCTGAAGCAAGCCCCAGAATCCTGTCCACTGAGGGAAAGATAAAGTTAGTCCTTCGCTTGTTTCTGACTGGAAAAAAAAAAAAAGAAAAGAATAAATCTTGTGCCTTGACTGTTTCTCTTTCAAAGAAACCCAACACACAAAATCCTCCAAACCTCACGTACTATTTTTGCATGGTGTGATATTTTATCCTTTGTTTTGTTCCTGGTATCAAACTTTATTTGTTGGCACAAAGAAATCTTCTACCTCCAGTCTTGTAACTCAGAGGCAGGGAATGACAATCCGTAAGCTTTAAAAAGGCTTGATCATGGTTTGTTGCCATATCTGTGTAGAAGAGCTTGTTCAAAGCCACACATCACTGATGCACCTTTGTTTGGTAACTCTTCACATAAAATAGCCCTCAGAAATTACAATGGTCATGAAAGATGGTAACATAAATTAAAATATCATAAATAAGCATAATTAAATGAGTGCATATGTCCCATAATAATAACTAAACTTTTCCTCTGAGCTAATTAAAAATAAAAAACCCCAGAGCCTTAACTTCTTAAATACCATAATTATTTTTGTATACTGCAAGTCAAAGGAAAAGTAAGGTGTCTCTCAGCTGCTAAGCACTGGCAATACTAACTTGTTCATAGTGGCATTACTTTGATGAGATTTTGTGTTCTTCAGTTGGGCAACTGACATGCTAGATTTTGGATATACTCACCATGCAATTTGTTCATTTTCCCAACTTTTTTTTCCTTCTCTTTACTTCTTGGCCCCATTGAAGAATGCTTTTAGATATATTAAAAATACAGCTGCATACATTCTAAAGGGGCATCATAATGTGCCATTTGTCAGTCTATGTTTAAGCAGTGCCCTAAGACTTCAGGGCCTAAATATACAGGAGAATAGTAGTCAGACAGTAATTTGAAAAGAAATACAAGCACAGCATGCTCTTCACAGTACACACACACTGATGTTTCATCTACTTAAACCCACAGGCCATTCTGAAGGTAATAACATGCTACCTCAAGAGGCTAAGGCTTCATTACATTTTTAAGAACTAACAGGTGCGACTCTATGGCTTGCCAAAATACTTTGTGATGAACTGCAAAACGAATCTGTAAACTTGGTGCTCACCCCTGGGTCGCACTGCACCTGGCTAGTGAAATGGCAGTGGTGAAGTTCATGGCTGGTCATCCTCGTTCCACTGCTAGAGACCTCAAAGTATGACAGCAGGCACTTAATCTGCACAGCACTAGGAAAAAAAGAATACTTTGAACGTATATAGTTTACCTAGAAAGTAAGCTCCTGGTCCTTATCCCCTTACACGAGTTCAGCAGAAAATAGCAAGAGCATGAGAATAGTTGTGCTTAGACACGGGTTACGGTCAGACAAGCTTTCAGATGTCTACTGGACCTTCTTCACAGAGGTCCCTGCAAGTTCTTCACCTTCTGAAGTGCCTCGAAGGAGCCCCCAGAGTCCCTGCCCTGAGCTATCCCCCAGCTGTCCTGGCAGCCAGGCCTGTGCCCCGCAGGGTGCCCTCCTGGGGCCTCACAACCTGCTGCGCGACGCCCCCAACACGGATCACCGCTGGGTCCCCAGCTTGCCTGACACAAGGCATTGCCAAATACGGGCTCTGGATAGATTCAGTGTTTTCTATAAATCAGCTTTGGTAGCCCAGCACGGCGTTACAACTGAGCGCTTTCCCGGTTTGGTGCCAGGAGCGCTGGGGGCGGGGACAGGGCACCGGCAGGCCCGGAATGGGCAGGGCCGGCTCGGAGCAGGAGGAGGAGGAAGGAAGGAGAGCTCCGGGATGGCGGCGCCCGCCGCGCTGCAGAGGAGCGTGGTGTCCCCCGCGGGCAGGCACAGCGCCTCCCTCATCTTCCTGCACGGCTCAGGTGGCTGCTGCACCCCCTTCTCTGCGCGGCCTACCGCGGCTCCCTCTCTGCCGCTGCTGCGGGAGGGGGGACGGGCCGGGGCGGCCGCAGCCAGGGCCGGGAAGGGACGTGATGTGACCCTGTCCCTGCGGCGCTGACCGGGAAGCAGGAGGCGGCTGTGGGCACAGAGCGGGGCTGTGTGTGGGCACAGAGCGGGACTGTGGGCACAGAGCAGGGCTGTGTGTGGGCACAGAATGGTGCTATGGGCACAGAGCAGGGCTGTGTGTGGGCACAGAATGGTGCTGTGGGCACAGAGCAGGGCTGTGGGTGGGCACAGAGTGGGGCTGTGTGGGGGCGTAATGTGGTGCTGTGGGTGGGCACAGAACGGGACTATGGGTGGGCACAAAGCGAGGCTCTGTGTGGACACAGAGCAGGGCAATGGGTGGGCACAGTGGGGCTGTGTGTGGGAACAGAGCAGGGCTGTGCGCGGGCACAGAGCGGGGCTGTGTGTGGGCACAGAGCAGGGCTGTGAGTGGGCACAGAGCGGGGCTGTGCGTGGGCACAGAGCGGGGCTGTGTGTGGGCGCAGAGCGGGGCTGTGTGTGGGCACAGAGCAGGGCTGTGAGTGGGCACAGAGCGGGGCTGTGTGTGGGCACAGAGCGGGGCTGTGTGTGGGCGCAGAGCGGGGCTGTGTGTGGGCGCAGAGCGGGGCTGTGAGTGGGCACAGAGCGGGGCTGTGTGTGGGCGCAGAGCAGGGCTGTGTGCCCGTAGGGCTTTGTGCCCTGTGCCACAGGAAGAGCGCCGACCTGCACCACCAAGGCTGGCTGTGTCATGAGAACACTTTATAGATGATCACTGAATCGTAGAATATGCTGAGTTGGAAGGGACCCATCAAGATCATCGAATCCAAGTCCCGGCCCTGCACAGGACTATCCCCAAGAGTCACACCATGTGGCAGAGAGCATTGTCCAAACACTCCTTGAACTCTGGCAGGCTTGGTGCTGTGACCACTTCCCTGGGGAGCCTGTCCCAGTACCCAGACAGCCTCTGGGAGAAAAATCCTTTCCTGGAATCTGACCTAAATCTGTCAGCCTCATGCCATTTCCTTGACTCTTACTGCTCTCTTAATTACCCCACTCAGAAGGTAGCCACATGCAAAGACTGACTTTCACAGTTAAAGTGGCTCTTAGTGTTTTGGGATTGGTCTGAGATACTGTTGTCACCTTTTAAAAGCCAGTGTTGGTAGACTGACCTGTGTCCATTCAGAAGGGTCCTGGCCATGTCCAGACTGGCTTTGTAGCCACCACTGCAGAGGGGAGTTACCTGCATCAAGCCTGAGGGCAGGAACGCAGTGTGTGTTTTGTTAGATATTTTTCTTAGAAATTATTTCTAACCTGCTAAATGACAACGTCGAAATGACTTGGGGAGAAAAAAACCCCAAACAGTAATTATAAATCTTTATTTGATCAAGGCCTTGGAAATCCATTCTGTTGAGCTGCCCATGTGCATATGGCAATGTGCTCAACTCTTTCAGTGTCTTTCTCTTAGTTTTGTTTTTAGCTGATGCTTCTGTTTAGTTTAACAAAGCTGTATGTGCTTATTAAATTAGTTTTGTTTTTATAACCTAGTTTAATTTTGCTTTTTTAAAATTCTGTGAGCAAAAGAACGAAAGTGAAAGAGTTTATAAGATGTGTTTAGCCCTCTTGTTAACGTTAATGCTTTAATGCTTGAGGAAATAATTTTCTCTAATGTTGGAGGAGTAAGGGAAGATTATGGTTAGAGGTTGATTCCACATGTGGTTAAAGTACTCTACAATTTTTCATTTTTTAAATGATTTTGTTCATAATGCTTGTAATGGGAAAGTACAAGGGTACTTTTATTTGGTTTTAGCAGTTCCGCAGAATAGAATTTAAAACAGAAGTAGCTACAGTGCTGTTGCTGTGGGCTGGCCTGTAAACCTGAATTGTAAACCTTCTGTGCGGCACTTGTTATGGAAAGTGGCAGTCAAGTGGCATGAATCCATTTTATTCATAATGTTTGCTCTACACAAATTATAACAAGTGCAGAATAATGTAGAAAACTATTAGAAAATTCCTGGTACTGTACATCAAATTTAAGTAGCGGAACCATTTGATAGCAGGGAAGTAAATGGATATAACAAATATGTAATATTTTTTTAGACTTAGGATTACAAATTCACATGTTGTAACATGCACAGAATCATAGGCTGGAAAAGACCTTTAAGATGATTGAGTCCAACCATTGCCAAGTCCACCACTGAACCATGTTCTTAAGTGCCACATCTATACATCTTTTAAATACTTTCAGAGAGGGTGACTCAATGACTTCCATGGGTAGCTTGTTTTCAGTGCTTGAAAGCCCTTTTGGTCATGATATTTTCCTAGTATCCAGCCGACATGTTACATGTTGTTAAGTTTAAACTTTGCACAGAAAGATAATCTGGAAATTCAATCTATGTTTGAAAGGAAAATAATTCATATTTTACTTGAAGAGAGGGAAAAGCATAGTATTGCTGCCATCAGTCTGTTTCAGGTTTGTAAACTGACCTAAAGCAGAATCGTCCATTGTTTGCTTCTTGTAGTGTTCAGAATTTATGATGCTAAAATCTAGGAACAGCCTGAAGTAGAAAGCTTTCTGAAGGCTATTGACTTTTGTTTGATATTATGGTCTCCTCTCTTTCTCCCTTATGAGGGTTGGTTTCTTGTAGCCTCGTTATGGCGTGTGCTGAAGGAATCTGCAACAATGTGGAATCTCCTCCTGGTCCTGGATTATCAGTCTATTAACCCAGGAGAAGTGTGTGCTCTCTGCTTACCCTGACCATATGGTCTCTGAGAGCCCCCAGGAAGGACACACAGGGACCACCGGCGAAGGCAGGAACAAAGAGGAAGTTTAATCAGGGGTACAGGTTTATATGGACTTTGGAGGGATACAAATTCACCAATAAGAGACAAGAGGGAAGTCTGGATTTGTGCCAATAGGAGTAAGGGGATTTACATTCAATGGGAGGGGGTGACAGGAAATATGAGGTCACTGTCCTCCCAGCCCCCTGGCCTGGCAGGGGGTTATGGGAAGAACAAGCAGTGACTATGCAGTTTTTACATTTAGTACATTTAAACCACATTAAAAACATCAGGTGTTAAAGCATTCTCAGTGACTGGTGTATTTTCTTCATCCATCCATTTCTGGCATGACATCCTCCAAGCCATGTATTGAGAATGCATTGCCACACTCCCTCCCCTCCAAATTCTATTCCTAGCAAATCAAATGCATTATCTGTGTATGTAAGTGCTCCCAGCATTTGGGGAGCATTTGTACCATGATGACTCCTGGCACACAGAAAGCCATAGTTAAATTTTCGCTTACCGAATTTTTTGTAAATTTTCATGGATAAACCAATTTTTAAACTGTAAATGTTTATGTAGATCTTTACAATGTTTAAGTGATATGAATAAATAGTAAAATAATGATGTATCCTATATCATTAAGGAGTTTGTAAAGACCTAATGAAGTCCTGATTTGGAAAGCATTCAGATAGTTGCTTAGGTTGACTTACCTGAGAGTTGGTCTTGTGCAATTGTTTGCAGAGCCTAGACCTTGACTTTCTGACTGAAAAAAGAAGTGTATAGGGGGAAAAAAAAGTTTATTCCAGCCTCCTTAAGATATGTTTTTTTTATATAAATGAGGTGGCAACAACCATGAGGAAACCCTTGTACATCAAGGGTGTCTGTGAAAAAACAGAGGCGTGTTTGGACTTAGACCATACCACTTGCATAAGCAAAGTGCTTGTGGTGGTCTCTTCCGAAGCATCCAGTTAAGGATTTGACTGTTTAATATACCACAGACAAAATAAGATTTGTGTGAGCTTTGCAACTCTGTTGCTTGTTTGTCACATGGAGGGTTTAGGTCAAACCGGGAATAGTTCCAGTTATTCCAGTTGTGCTTAACAGAACAAAAATAACAGCTGGGTTTGAATCCCTCTTGCCTTCTGTTTTAAAATTCTGAAGATGCAATAATTGTGTTCGTAAACCAGGATCACTGAAATTTGTTCAAGTGCTACATAAAGAGCAAATTCTCTCCACTGGGAATTTGTAACATTGTAACAATGAATTGATATGTTCATGAGACAATGTTGAGATGAGCCCATGTAACATGGTAGTAAAGCTGGCTTAGGGCAGTGATTTTTTTTTCTGGTCATGGTTTGGCCATTTTTTTGAAAAGAATGGGACGAGTTCTAAAGTCAAACCAGACAACCTGAGTTAAAGTAATAGAGAATACTGTTAACTCGGATGAGAAGTTTGGATGGATAATATGTGGGAACCTCAGGTTCAAACAAGACTGAAGTCCTTATGGCTGGCATGAGTGGCAGTGGTGAAATTCCAGTTTGCTGAACCCCCACCGCAGTTTTTAGGTGGAATATACTGCTTACTATTAAACTGTATTCCTTGATGGAGTGGTTTCCCCAAGCATGAAGTATTGTTTAACACTGGAGACGTGTGTGTGTGTGCTCCTCAAAGGGGTGGCATAGAAGTTATGGGTGAGGATAACAGCAATGCAAAGACAAGCTTGAGAAACTGGTTTGTATATGTATACTTGTTTGAAAGGAGCATATGCTGTCTCCATAAGAATTCACCCTGCTTATCTGCTCATAGCACTTCAGTCTGCAGGAGTTTTGGCCAAAGGCTGAGTAGATAAGATTAGGAAAAAACACTTTTTTTGAGTTAATCTCAACTAGTTTTTAAGCAGAACTGTGTGATTATGGTTTCTTCAAGAATCTGCTGGATATTTGAACCTGAACATGAGTGCTTTTACAAAACATGTTTTTCCCTTAAAGCCTATGGGCAGTATTAGCATAATCAATTGTGAAGATCCTTTTTACTGCTCTTGAGTAGGTTTTGAAATGGGTTAATATTAAATTTCCTATTCAAAGTAATTATCTTTACTGTGGGGAGCAGAAGTTGTTTTATCTTGCTTTTAAAATGTTCATCAAGATTTTTACTTTATCACTTATTGTCAAATATGGTTATTGAGAGGTGTCTGCTTGGAAGATACTTAAGCCATAGGATTTAGTGAAGTATTTATTAAACTTATGCTGTGGGACCTCTCAAGTAGTCTTTTTTTGGGAAGTTTTGAGTCCATCTTCATTGGGAAGGGGACTAAGGGTCTAGAAAGTTCTTCCTTAACATTTTGGTGTATTGACATTGTGATTTGAAATTTGCTCAATCTGGAATATATACATTTGACATTGTATAATTTTCTTGCTAAATGCACAGTATAATTCTTGTACTCTTCTGTGTGATATAGGTGATACTGGCCAAGGAGCAAGAGCATGGATAAAACAAATTTTGAATCAAGACATGGCTTTCCAACATATAAAAGTAATTTACCCAACAGCTCCTGCCAGGTATTGTTTAATATATTATTACTGTAGGATTAAATTGCTTTGTTCCACTACTGGAAAATATACTTCTCAATATTGGTACAGACAGTTGTAACACTTCTTTCTTCTCTTTTATATGATTTTTGGCAAAACTGGAGCTCAGCAGTGCATTGTTGTCTAGGAACTGTGATTTTAAGTAGTTAAGACTCTGAATGGTTAAAACTTCACAGAAGTCACAGCCTCTAGTTCAAATTTGGGTATTGTCCTCATAGTATCTTGCCATCTCTTTGTTATAAATAGAAGATGATACTCCAGTGTGTGTTGTAGTGGCATTATAGAGCCATGTTCTGGATCCTAATCCTGCCTATCTTAACTCCCATATATTAGCCATTAAAATATTCTGTTGTACTTAATGACAGGTTTCAGTTCTGAAGGTGATCAGTCTATTTGGCAAGTAGGATTTGAAAGATCTTCAGCCGCTGGAGAAAGGACTGGGACTTTACAAATGCACTTTACTTCTCGTTTGAATGCTGACCCGACCGTTACAAAGAGAATTAGGTTCAACATTTGCATGAAGCACAAATCTTGTATTAAATGACACTGTGTGTTCAGTGACAGATAAAAAAATTTGGCTTCAGAAATTTGAAACTTTGAGGTCAAACCATAAGGCTAAAAATTGACACCTACCTCCATATTTAGTTATCCAAAGATAATATTAAATATATAATACATAATTATATATATTATATATGTAACATATATTAAATACATAATATTACATTTCAGAGGTGTTTAATTTTTATTAATATAAATTCATTTTTAAGGTGTCTGTGGCTCTAAGTTAGGAAAATGTTTCCTTGAAAGGTAATAGGTCTTGAGTTTCTTTCTGGGTTTGTGCGTAAGTGTGGATGAATGCTGAATGGAAAAGGAAATTGTGACAGTCTACACAGACTTTCGAGGTACAGAGGTTTCAAAGGCAGAAAAAAAATCTTGGAGGGTATAAACAAGTATAATAGCAGATTTTGTCTGGCACTCAGTAAAACGTGAAAAAAACAAACTCTTTCCCTGACCATGTATTTTTTATGGTCTGCTTAGGCAGGAAAAGCAATTGAGAGATTGTGGTGTGAATGTACTCACTGTGTTACAGAAAAATCAAGACCGTGAGTGGAAGTCTTTGAAGCAGTGTGTTTTGGGTTAGTAGGAAGTGAATACGATTTTCTGTAAATAATGTGCTTATTACTTCACTGATGACAGGCTAAAGTGATGTCAGTGGCCCATCACACATACTGATGGGCTCCATAGCTTCCCTCTCAACACAGCAGGTACTGGTGAAGTGCAGGAGATTTTGCTTCTCTATGAAATGATTATTCTTCACATGTTATATGCAGGCAGAGCATCTTAGACCACATCTGTTAGGCTACTGCTTCACTTTTCCATCCCACTGCACTTCTGAGGTCAAATCCTTTTCTCATTTGTTCTGGTTTCTTTGGGTAACTACAGATGCAAACTGTGTATAAATGATTAACCAGCAAAATATCCTGAGGGCATTTTTATCTGAAGACTTTGGATTTCAGTAGTTTGGTAAACAGATAGAAAGAAAGGTACTGTTGTAATTAAAAGATACGAATAAGCAGTTTATTTCACTCTCCTTTTTAAGTTGAGGTTACTCTTGTTCTTCTCTAGAGCAGATAGAGGTTATGCATGAGTTGATTCAGAAGTGGTTTTTAGCAAAACTGTAAAAAGTTGTATATTCAAAGAATATGAAATACCCAACACTATTTGTCTTTGATTGGCAATATGAAATACACTTGTGTACAACCCTCAGTGGGTAATAAGCAGCATTAGCTGACATAGTGAAATAAACCAGGTGTTCTAAGTACAATAATGTTTGCCATTGTTTGCAACAATGCTGAGGTGAAGTTTGTGATGATACATGTTTTTGTTTGGAACCAAAATAACAGGAGCCTTTACTGACCTTCTTCATGTTTTGGTATTCAAGAACAATTCACGCTGCTTTTGAAACGGTTTTGTAATAGTTGCTTTCCTTTCTCCCAGGGAAAATAAAAGCAAGGCCTAGAATATCCAAACTTGAATGGAAGACATTAAAATAATTATATCTGCATTAGGAGCTTGAATATATGTGGTAATTTTATGTGTGTGTGTGTATATATACATATATACGTTTTGATAAGAATTCAAAATGTTTCTGGCACCAGTAGGGGAATTCAGCATCCTTGATAATGAGCCCTGTAGCCAGATGGTTATGGGTGTGCAGATATGCTGAAGAAGAGTCTCATCCAGGTTCTTTGATCATATAGAGAAAGAGGGATGTGCTGGCCAAAGTTAGGCTGATGTGAGAGAGCCTCTGTGGGTCTCTGTAACCTGCCCCTGTGCTGTCAGCTGTAGGGGCAGAATGAAAACTTGGCTGCAGGTTCTTGTGCTGATGATGAGATCAAAGAAAAGCTCAAAGTTTGCCAAGACCTGTATTAGGATTGCTTGGCTAATGTGCTCTTCTGGCAAAATACTGTAAATGTGGATGTACTTCATACTCTATAAACTCCTGTCTTTCCCAGCATAACTTTGCACATATATATTGAATGTTCTCTGTCAGTTATGCCAGTAAAAGCAGGTTTGATGATATAACTGCAAAGCTAGGGGCTTTGGCAGGATAAACTGCAGGTCAGGAATACCTCCTCACATTTTTGATGGATATTACTCTGCTGATAGATCTATAGATATAGTCTTACACATTCTTCACCTCTACTAAACAGGGTTCTGAAAAGCAGTGGAATTCACATTTTTCAACAAAACATTGAGGGGTTTTTTTTCTTTGTGGAGGATGACCAGAGTTTATGTTTATGTTTTACTTAGATTTTATCCCCAGCACTGAAACATGCATATTTTTGATTTGTAGAGCATCAAAGGTTCAGACATATTTTGATTTGAGAGTCAGTATATTTGAAAATTATTTTGGAAAACCAGTCCAGCATATAATCGAGAAGAATTCTGAAATATGTTTTTTGGCTTCACTAGCATTGATTTCGGCAAACACTAGAGAGGATTATGGGTAAAAGCAATAGAACATTACTGAACTACATTTTATAAAACTGTTTTTAACTGCTCTCTATAGATCTCTATAAAAAGTTAGACTTTTTAAAAAAAGTTATTTCTTTTATCATCTTTATAATGTGCAGGGTATAGAGAATGATCACCAGATAGTCCCTGGACAGGTAAAGTATTTGCAACGTTTTGTCTCGCTCATCCCCTGTCACTTTGGCAAGTGCAATGAGTCTCATAATTGTTGTCCCGAGCATGTAGATAGTGAAATTTACTATTAA
This sequence comes from Pithys albifrons albifrons, assembly GCF_047495875.1. Lineage (NCBI taxonomy): Eukaryota > Metazoa > Chordata > Aves > Passeriformes > Thamnophilidae > Pithys > Pithys albifrons. The sequence goes on from NC_092459.1 coordinate 97,597,814, forward strand.
AGAAGAAAAACTTGCAAAAATACTAAGTAAAATGCTTATGGTAAAAAGCAGGCTTAGATAAGAATGGGAAAAATATCTGGATTTGAAGTCTCAGTGTGATGTGGTGAGAGTAGTGACATCTGAATTTTGAATAAGTGTGGAAAGTAAATGTATGTACCTGGGTGTACCAGGGAAATTCAAATTTTGCTGTATAAATTAAAAGTTTTGTACATTGCTTTGAGGTTTTGGGTTTTTTTCTGTGTAATGTAGTCTACTGAGATACTTAAAAATTAGTATAAAACTTGTCTTAACTTGATCTAGCTTTCTTTAAAGATCAGTGCTGCTGTACATAGATTAAACTAGTTAAACACCACAGAATTCTGTTTTCTCTTCATTGTAACACTAATATACATCTTTAAAAAAACAAACTCCAATTGTAGCCCTAGCAGCTGATGCAATCCCTAAAGCCACGTCTACACTAATAGTTTTAAAGGAAAGGGTTTCCTTTTTCCTTTTTTATTTGGGTCAGGATGGCTACAACTTAAATACTGTTTCAGCTGCTACAACTGTGACTTAAACATTAGGTTTCTATTGAGTTTCTAAATCAGAATTTAACCACCCAATTTAACCTTTTTTTTTTTAATAGAAAGTGATAGTTTAAATTGGCATTGCAGGAGCTAACGTGGTAAATTTAAAACAATTTAGGCTCCACTTGTTTTAATACATATACCTTACCTTCTATAATTCCCTGAAAAAATCTAGGCCAAGGACTTTTTGCATTGTCTTGCATTCCATTCTGACAGTCCTTCTCTTTTGAAAGTCAGAAAATAAACTATAAATAACTTCCCATATCTTTATGTGGCTGGTAAGGACTGCTCAGCATTATATTGCCTAGTACTCCATCCTTTCACCCAAGTTCACATCTTTGCTCAGCTCACGGGTGGAAGTGAGTTTCATCTCTTCATAGTCCCCACTTGGCTGTATCGCAAAACCACCAGACAGTTTGGCACCACTCAGCATCATTGGCAGTCTCTGCCTGTGAGAGGCCTAGGATTGGAAAAGCAGCAGGGGTGTACTGCAGGTCGGACTTGAGATGGATTGGCGGAGCTGTGGAGAGGAGTGCACACAGTGCCTATCACACTGTTTTTGGCTCAAGCAAATGTTATTAATCCTTGACTTTTGTAAGCCCTAACCTCATTCATAAATTTAACACAAAGAAGTCTTTTTAAAGGTGGAAACTTAAGGGAGAAATGGAAGAGGTTTGGGTTGGTATCATGGGGTGGTTCTTTCATCTCGTTTAAGTAGAAATTTAATGTGTTCTGAATACTAATACTGGAAACATGCTTGGATAAGCTTTATGTTTTCCCCTTATTCTTGCTCTTGAATTAGTTGAGGAAAACTTAACAGATATGCTCATATCTAATGCTTTTTTACATCAGATGCTAAATACCATATGGAATGCAGTAAACACTTGTCAGAGATACTCTAGTCCTGCTTGGGGAAAACAGAACATGATGGAAATAATCTTGGATTTCTAATCCCTTTAACTACATTATGCTTTTAGGCATCCTTCTTCTTGTTTTCCTTCTCTCAACCCTTTTCCAATACAGAAGAATTGGAAACAGTGGTTTTTATATCACCCTTCCAGCTAGCATTTTTGGTTTTCTGAGTTATGTGTCGTTCTGTGCTCTTGCTTTACAGTCTTTTCAAGGGTTCCTGTGCTTAGCTTGTGTCATTCATCCATCCTTAGTGGTGTTTGCCACCAGCTTGTGAAAGATACCACTTTGACTCCCAGAGTATCTTTCTAACTCCATAATGGAGAACTGATGCAGATTGAGCCCTAGTGTGCCTCTTGCCACTTTCAGTAAATTTACAAAGCAGGCACTATTTGTTGATTGGTGAGGAACTGGCAGTGTCTGAAAGGTCTTTTCAACCATAGTATTACTGCTGTTTTCTGACTAGTACAATACCCTCAATTTACACCACCCACTCGAAAAAAACCACAAACAAAAAAAAAAAGGCCCCAAGGAACAAGATCAATCCAACAAAACAACATAAACAAAGAATCAGAAATAAACTCTTAATTTCTCCCACTGAGTTTTATGCCAGATTCTATTGTGGCTTCCTTTGTCTTGAATGATTAAGATTTGTCTCAAGTAGCAAAAGCTGTCAGTATAGTATTTTTTCAGGTAACCATTCTGTACTGGTTCAGTCAGCTCTCATTTCAGGCAATATACATCCAGAATAACTCTATCAAAAACATTTGTATGTGGTTGAGTGAACAGTCATAGCTTTTTCTGAAGAACAGCCAAAATTACTCATCATGAAGGTGACCTCTTGCTTTCCTTTTTATAATTTTTTTTTTAAAGTATAGCTCTAAGTTGAAGCTGTTTGAATTTTGGATGTACCTTATGCTCTGTTTCTATACCACAAAGCTTTATTGTTAAGATATGTTGAACCTCAGTTTTAATATAAGAAATACCTTGGACTAGAGATTTAGTTTATGCTTCTGATTTGACTAGCTGGATCCTCTGCTTTCTTCACAATGTCTTTTAAAATTTGCTTTCTGCTTCAAGCAGACGTGGAGTTAAAAAGTGGAATTATGTATTAAATTTCCTATTGTGTTGTGGTACTGAAATTCAGCAGTGAGATTATGCTATGAGAGAATTTGGGAATAGGGAGTAATTTGAAAAACCTGCCATCAGCTTTAAGAGAGTCAAGACTTACTTCTAGGCTCACTCAATATTTGGGGTTGGAAGGGACCTTTAAAGGTCATCTAGTCAAACCCTCCTGCAATGAGCAGGGACATCTTCAACTAGATCAGGTTGCTCGGAATCCCATCCAGCCTGACCTCGAATATTTCCAGGGATGATGCCATCTCTCTGGGCAACCTGTGCTGGTGTTTCAGCACCCTCATTGTAAAAATAGTCTTTCCTTGTACCTAGTCTAAATCTACCTCCTCTTAGTTTAAAATTGATCCACCTTGTCCTATCACAACACTAAAAAGATTGTTCCCATCTTTCGTAGAGGCCCCTTCAAGTATTGGAAGGGGCCTTCTCTTCTCCAGAATGAACAAATCCAGCTCAGCCTTTCTTCATGGGAAGGGTGCTCTGTCCCTCTGGTTATTTTTGTGGCCCTCCTCTGAACCTGCTCCAACAAGTCCATGTCTTTCCTGTTCTGAGGGTTCCAGAACTGGATGTAATACTGCAGGTGGAGTCTCACCAGAGCAAAGTAGCACCTAAACAGTGTGGTAGTGTGCTCTGTAGATTTTCTTGAAGGGGTGCACAGTCTTCCAAAAGAACATGACTTTGTTTCTGTGCCTCTGAGCTGATGGGATTGGGCAGGAAGAAAAATGGAGATTTCAGTAATTTTGATCTTTTTCTGTCCTTGTTTGAATCCCGAAGCCTAAATTCACTATAAATTTCCAGTTCTGTCTGACACTTCAGGAAGTTCTGTCTGAAACCCTGTAAGCCAGCATCAGTGGTCTGGGCTTTATGTGGCAGCTGATGCAGGGTGATCATAGCACTGAATGTGAAAGCAATGATATAATTGTGCATCACGAAAAAGAGTTGGGGAAAGAATATTTGCCATCTATCCATGTGCTGTCTCCTGCTCTTACGGTTTTTATTTGAAGCAGCTAGCACTGCTGGCTTGTCTTTTAACTTAAAATGTTGGATGGTCACAGTGATTTATGTGAATCCCCGTGCTAACAGCATCGTTTTGGAGATGGAATTTGCCATGGTTTTAGATCTGAATTTGAACCTCATGTAGCCCTCATTTGGTTGCTCTCTACTTCTTTTAACTTAAAGAGAACTTCTGACTAGTTAGCACAATTATAAATGTGATTAAGAAGATCTAGAGGTCTTCAGGAAGCAGAAAAACATGGTGGTACTGCTACGTACTTTATATTTTCCAGAATTCACTGTATCAGAAGCTAACCTATCTTGAGTTTGTGAAAACTGGAATGAGATGTATTACTTTGAAACTTTGAAGTGAAATCAACAGTGAAATTAACACAGCTATTACAGTTCCTTTTAAGACATTGAAATATTGTGTAGGATCTTCTTGAAACTGCGGTGTTAAGCAGGAGGTGTATGCGTGAAAAAAATTGTAGATCAATGCACACCCTTAAAAATAAGAACTATAAAGTAATCAGAAAACATGATCTAGAGTGATTTGAGGATGCTGGGAAGCACTTAAAGATTCTAATCCTCATATTGCCTACAGCTTCTTAAATGATGGTTCCTATTAGCCATGGCTCTTGTATGTAGTCTTTCCTCCTTACTTTTGAATGTTAAGAGATACATTCAATTCATATTAAATTTTTCTTAAACTGTCTCCTAAAAATGGATACAAATTTGGAAGCTGGATATACCCAGAGAGGGTTTTTAATTCTTGTTTTCTGGTGTGGATTTGAACGTTTTGTGTGCTCCAGAACAAGCAAAACAAAAGCTCACTCACCTTTTAAATTAAGAAAAAAAATTGACCACACAACTTAGGGGCCATAGGTAGTTTCAAAAGTGCACAGTTTTAGAGACACAGGGTTTTAGTTTTAGTATTTTTTAAGAGACTAAAGGAAGCGAGGCAGAGAGGGGCTACTGTTACGAGTTGTGATTAAACTGAAGAAAGCAAAAAACTCCAAACGGAAAGCACACTATTTGCTCTAACACTGTCCTTAACTGACCACGTTGATCTTATCAGATGGAGTTTTCACTCCACTCTCCGTTTCTTTGCTTTTGCGTATTTCAGTCCAGCCTCTCATGTCACTGTAACATAGGGATTTTTTTTTTTTTTTGTGGTTTAATTGTATGAAAAAATTCGGTGCTTATTCTTGGAGCTCTACAGATGGTTTCATGCCAAACATATTTGTTTACCGTGGTAATGTCTGAGTTGCAGTGTGCCAGCTAATAAAGGGATTATTTAAGGAACAAGGTGAATGACTAAAACAGATGTGCCAGTTGGGTGAACCATTAAAAGAATCTTACTTCTCAGCTTTATGTAAAGGTTATTTTTAATGCATTTCTGAGAAATCAAGAGTGGTTGCAAGGATGTTTTTGAGGCAGCTGAAAACCATTTGTCTGTTTGCTTGGGGGTCTTTTCCTGTGGGTTTAAAGCACAGTCTTTCATCTCTCTTATTGTAGAATTTGTGAAGAAAGCAGATAGAAGTTCTGAGCTTCATCTTCTGATAAAATATAACAATCTCATAATGCATTTTGTCCTCTTTATAAATGGCATGATTTTGTCTTTTAGTTATGGGGAAACCTCTTTTAATGTTTATGTAATGTAAAGGTAAGTAGCTGTAATGTAATACATGTATGTATCTTTGTTACATGGAAATCTTGACTTGGTCCGCTGTAATAATACTAAAACCTTTCACATCTTTTCTCACACAAGTATTGGATACTCTGACTACTAGAAAATGAAGCCCTCTGGCTGCTATGCATTTTAACCAGGATTGATGTAAAAGTGTTTGAGGGAGAAGCTAAACCCATGGAGTAAATGCTGTTTGCCCAGGCATTTAGTCTGTTGTACAACACATTGCACAGGTTCCTTCCAGAAACTCCACTGATTCTGCTCCTGACAGGTTTGACTGAAATGTCTGGTATTATTAATGCCTCTCTGGTATTAATAAAGGCAGAATTTGTTCCTTCATTAAGAATGATTTAAATAGTGCCTTTCTCTTTTTAGATTAGTTGTATTTTGGTTTAATCCTAGTACTGAAAAAAATCCAGAGACAGCACAGAAGTCAGTTTTAACATTTTCATTTGTGTTCGCATCCAGACATTTATCAAAAGCTGTCTATTTGTGGAGAATGATCTAAGCTTAAGTGAAAATGAAGAATTTGCCTCCTGATTAAACACAGCATATACGGATTTCAAGGGGCTTTGTTTGAGATGAAGGATCGATCTCATAGCAGTACGTTTTATAATATATTTGAGAGCCATTGCAAGGCAATTAGATCACCTTTCTTGAGATTTCAGGGCTCTGTTAATAATCTTTATTTAAAAATAAGAAAAGGTTGCTTTAAATTCGCAGTTTCTTGATTATCTGAGGTTTGGGCAGCACGCTGAAGCACTTAAAAATACTAATTTGACAACACAATATTATGGTAGGGAGTATCATGTCTCTTGTTTGTGTTTGTACACCAGTCCAGTAAACACATGGCACTTCTTTCAGTTATTTTTGTAAGATACTTGCCTCATTGAGGATGGCTGCATTTATTTATTTAAAAAAAATATCAGTATATCTAGAGGTTCATAATTCCCATCCCCTGTCAATTTTGTTAAGAGTTAGGCAATTGAATCCCACAAAGTTAGCTCCTGAAAAGCTGTCTTGTTTAGCTGTTACTTTAGTTTGTTGTATTCCAGTGTGGATTTCAACCCTAGCTTTGTTTAGGTTAAGAATCTCTCAGTAGGCCTAAGATTTAAAATTTTTAGTTGACCTGACCAACCTTAACATTGAACTGACTGAAAATTTCTTTTTACATAGCTTCCAAATGTTTGCTTCATTCTTAAAGGACCATGACTTGAATGCAAGGAAGTGCAATATGACTGGATGTAAACTGAAGGACGTTTATTGTCTTCTTTGCTGGGAAGATACTGAGCTATTTTTGCTTATCATGCTGAAAGCTTTTGATCTTATGCTTGGTTAATCATTTGTTTTCTTTCCTTCCACCACTCCAGGCCATATACGCCAATGAAAGGAGCCTTTTCCACTGTGTGGTTTGACAGGTATAAGATCTCCAATGACTGTCCTGAACACATTGAAAGTATTGATTCTATGTGCCAGGGGCTTACAGACTTGATCAACGATGAGATTAAGAATGGCATTGCAAAGAATAGGATACTAATAGGTAAGAGAGACTTATTTATAATGTTATTTTAATGGACTTTTTAACTGTCAAGAGATCATCTACTTTGGTTTACTTTAAAAAGTATGCCTTTTACTATTTTCTTTTAGTCCTTTTCAAGGATGGAAAAGTATACTTTCCCAAAATGAATTGTATATTGGAGAGTGGAGATGTAGCATAAAAATAATCATGAACTTATTGCTCTAATCATTTGGGGTTAAATTAACTCACGGAGGAAAAATGTGCATGTTAAATATCATTAAAGGTTAATACTTGATAACAAATGAAGTATTAGCAGTCATATGTTCATAACAAATGAAGTATTAGCAGTCATATGTTCATATATGTCCATCTTTGTTTGTCTTAATTTCCACGATTTTCCAGTAACTTTCACAGTACTGCTGTGAAATAGTGGCATATTGAGGCACAGGAGCTGAGGGTGATGAAGTAGCCTATGTCAGAGAGGGAATGAGAATTCACAAGTCCTTGGCTCCCTGTCCCATCTCTAGACCACAAACTATTTCAGATTGAGGAAAAAACTCTTAATGTGGGAACTTACAAATTTATAGCCAACTGAGTCATGGCATCAAAATCATGTGTGGTGGAACCACTACCATTTAGCCTACATGTTTTCTTGGTTCAGCCCCATGTTTCTCTTTGAAGGCCTGTGCTTACTTTCCCTCTCTGACTCATTGCCCTGGCTGCAGAATTCATTGTTTTGGATGGGTGTCAGCACAGTCTGATCTGTTTCCTATGCCATACCTGCTGGCTTGGAAGCAGCTAAAGAAGTGCAGGTGCTTTGCTGTAGAGTGAGCTGGGAGATGTTCTGTGCACAGATCCAGTGTGCTACTAGGCTTTTCTCTTTTCTCTGCAGCCTTCAAAATTAGAAATAGTGACACTGCAAGGTATGAAAGTTGTTTTCCAAGTCATAAGCAGAGTAAGGGAGTTGGTATGCACTGATTGTTTCAGCCCATAAATTCTTTGGAAGTCCCCATCTCTGTTTGCATTCCTCATATATAAATCAGCAATAATTTTTTTTTCACTCTTTAGAGCATTGTTTCCTCACCTGACAGAGACTACATGCATACCTCCTCACAGCTGAGTCCAATATTTGTGCAAGAAGCAAAATACATCAGCCCTGAATTAGCTTCCTCCAAAGTACAGAAAATGACCCATGTGGGTGCATAAGAAACTTGCTGGAGGAAAACCAATTGTGTCACTTGTGTCTGTACAAGATTAAGTGTTTTTCCACAAGAACTTTGTGCCTTTTCTACACTGGTTTTGATAATTAACCAGTGTGTGATGCAGTGAACAATGAAGCTTAGAGGTCCTGTAAGGTCTGTATGCGTAAAGGTGACATTAATCTTAATTTGTAGAAATAATTGTCCTTTTTCTAGAATTATTTCTTAAAGGAAGTTAGGAATTCTGTAAAGGCACTGTGCAGCTTTATAATATTCAACCTGTAGAAGATAAGACTCTGGGCAGACCTTAGAGCACCTTCCAGAACCTGCAGGGGCCTCCAGGAAAGCTGGGGAGGTACTTTTTACAAGTAATGTAATGTAATGATAGGACAAGGGGGAATGGCTTTAAACTGAAAGAGAGTTTAGATTAAATATTAGAAAGAAATTCTTTACTGTGAGGGGTGTGAGACTGGAACAGGTTGCCCAGAAAAGTTGTGGATGCCCTGGAAGTGTTAAAGGCCAAGTTGGATGGGACCCTAAGTAGCCTTGTCTAGTGAAAGATGTCCCTGCCCATGGCCTAGGATTTGGAAGCAAATGATCTTTAAGGTCCCTTCCACCCCAGGCCATTCTGTGATTCTATGATTTTTGATCAAAAGAGAATATGAGGCCAAGGCAGTCTGTCTGCACCAAAGTGTAATGGTCACTGGAAAAGGAGAAATGGATGGCCTGAAATTTTTCCTAGTTTGGGAGACTAGTGTACAGAAGATAACAAAAGATATGGTCAGTTGCTTAGAATGTGAGATAACTAAGTCCTGTTGTCTTATTAGATTTCTCTTCAAAAAAGTCAGGAATATCCATCTGGTACAAGAAGATGAGGCTTAAGTTGACAGGTGGGGAGCAGACAGTAGATTTTTGACTGCTGGTCACCATGGAGTTTGAGGAGGCAGCCTTTGTGAAGTGAAGGGAAAATAAGATCACACAGAATCACAGACTATTCTGAGTTGGAAGGAACCCACAAGGATCATCGAGTCCAACTCTTAAGTCAATGGGGATTGAACCTATAACCTTGGCATTATTACAACCAAATCATGCTGATATTTTGCTGTGAATTCATAGTGCATTCAGTGCTGTTGAGTCACGTTGGAGATCCATAATGGGATAATGGTATATATCCTATTCTGGAAAAGAGAGACAAAATAGTTGAGAGAAGACACTGGAGAACTTTGGTGTCTGTGAAGACCAGCAGGGGCCTTTTCAGGTAGGTCTCAGAAGCCAAAGAGCAGAGTAGTTGTATGAAGGTAGTTACAGGGAATGAAATGCTTATTAAAGGGTTAAGGAAAACTGAGTTGAGTGACGGTTTTGTAATAAGTGGGAGTTTTAATGAGTGGAAAGAAAACAAAATGAGTATGAGGAGGGTAACAAGATTGAAGGTTACGGTTTTATATGGAATAGCAGACTAGAAATTACAGGCTGAGGATGAGTGTCAGATATTGTTAGATGAGGGTGAGCGAGGTGTTAGGCAAGCAGGAAGGTGGGTAGCTGCTGACAGCTCAGAGGTGTGGGATAAGAAGGCAAGATCTGAGGGAGCACTGTGCAAAGGTGAGTGAGTGGGAAGAGTGGGGAAGCAGGCTCTCAAACAGTGGAAAATGAGAAGACCAATGCCAGGTGTTCTGTGGAGTGATTCTCCTTCTTGAGCCATTCAGACTTTCCACAAAGCTCAGAATTGTGAGGCAGTAAGATCATTTGCTCTGATAAAAGTTATAGGCTGTATTGTTTGTTTCAATAGCACAGTTAGCTCTGACATCCACAAGTGGCTGCTTATAGGGCAGGATTCTAAAGCTGAGGATGCAGTCCAGGTTGTGCAGTGCCACTCCTCTCTTTCTTTATCAAGGAAAATGTTGGTGCAGCCTGACTTTTTAACAGCTGCTCTATGAATCTACTTCTAAAAAATTAAATTACTTAATTTACTGGATGTAAATGAGGTCTTATTATTAAAACATCCATATCAATGTTGTGTAACAACCAGCACACAGTAGTAGTACATGGTTCATCTACTCATTCCTATTTCCTGACAGTTTCATGAGTTGCTTTCCTATTAATACATGTCCTTTGAAGGAAGTAGACTTCTGATTATTTTCCCTGACCTTGGAGGAGGAAGAAAGGGAGACTAACAGCAATATGTAATTATTCAAAAAATAATTATATCATCCCCAGACTTTGATAATGGTAGTCACTTTTTAGCCAAACATTCTTGTTGCGTTACTCTTACTGGTCTTCCTGGCTAAAGCACTTCTTGCAAATAATCCTGTAAGTAGGTTTATATTGACTTTGGAGGTAGAATAGTATTATAAATTTAGTCAAATTCTGACACTTGGAACTTTGATAGTATCCCTTCTTAAAAACTGGATGTATTTCTTTTTCATAAATGCCTAAATTCATTGCTAAATTAGCCAAACAAGCAAATAACCACAGTTTGAGATGTGGAACAATAACCCCTTTTTCTATTTGAAGCTGAATTGGTTCTTCAGGTGGTGATGCGGGTGGTTTTGTGTTGTTTTGTTTTCTCGTGTTTGGTTGTTTTGTTCTTGGGTTTTTTGAAGTGCTTTCGTGTGACAGTGCAATGTAAAATGATTCCACTTTGGTGGAAAATCTCAAAGATTTCAACAATCTTATTCAAGAATATGTTAGAAGCTCTTGAAGGAAATGGCCACCTCATTTTTGGAGCATTTAGATAGGGCTTACTTTAGTCAACAACACTTTAGTGAAAGGCAATCTCTTTGTTCTTTTTTATTTCTTAATTTAGCAGTGCTTTCCTACTTTTACAGGTCACTTTTTGTGTAGTACAGAAGTGCTGATCCAAGCATGTTGGTCTCTGCCACCTGTAGTCACTCGTGTAAGCAGCCAGTGAAAATAAACTCTCCATAACAGTCCTGTAGATTTGACTGTATGCCAAAAAACACATGCATGATTCCTGACCCCTTGTACTCTAACAATAACACAAGACACACAACCACTTTTTGTTTATTGCTAGACTTCTTACATAGCTACTGAACCATGGTGGAAGTAACATGAAAGCTCTGTGCTTCTTGTAAATATTAGCATTTCCATCTCTCTCAGTGTGTGTGAGAAAGGGATAGGGAGGAAATATCATGGCTTTGACATTTCAGAGAAAGAGAATTCTGTAAATATGTTAGGATAAAAAATCAACAATAAATCGTTAAAGTAGGTTTAGTTCACCTACAGTCTTGGCATTGTATGTCTTTGGTCTCTAAGCCTTTTGCTGTCACTCACCCTACCTACTTTGTATCTTCTGTCTTTATTGGGAAAACATTGTCTTTCATTTAGAAATCAGCAATGCCTCCTTCTCGCAGTGTAAATTCACAGGTTTATCTTGCTGTTTGTCAGTGCAATTCAGATGAGATTTCTGTACCTCCCATTGCTGGCTTTGTGTTTTTTTCTAAGTTATGCCTGAGATGTTGGGCTCAAAGCAGTGCTGTTAGCCCAGCTTCCCCATAATACCTGCAACATTTCATTAATTTTCAGTGAATCAGTGTAAATTTGGGTTGCATTTATACTTTAGGGAAAACATTTGTTCCTCTCAGGGTTTTTTGTACCTCAACTGGCCGTTTGTTTTTCTTTTGGAGCTCTCCTACTCTAGCTTGCACATCAGAAAGTAAAAAGAGACACTAACAAGTGGATGTTTCTGTTTCCTTCATAAGTCATTCAGTAGGAGGTACAAATGCTAATTTTAACCAGACAGGAGGATCCACCACTTGTCACTTTGTTTCCCAGCATTTGATGGTGTCCATATTAATGTATTGGAAAACAGGGGACTCTGAAAGGTGGCATATACTCAGTTTTGTTCAGGGTGGTGAATGACAGGCTTAGAAAATGTTAGTGAAGATTAGAAGTAAATAAAGCTCACACCAGTAAACCCAAAAATAATTCAATCATGATATTGTCATCACATATCAGGTAATGACTTTGGTGAGAAAATAATCATAAAGTGAATCAAATTCTGATCAGCACTAGTAAAAACTCTGTTGAAAACAAGTGCTTACTCATCTTTAATAAATGCCTGAAGTCAATACAAAATTAAACGGATGAATGGGCTTTTAGAATGCTTGGAAGTCATGTGTAGACATACCACAGGGTACAGATTAACCTGTACTTTCTTCACAGTCATGCTACAAAATCAAGAAGAGTGAGGCTTAACAACATTCACTAATCCATGATTATGTGTCAGTGCAGGTTCAGCTCTAGTTAGGCAAATCTACCTTTCCTTTTCTGACTTCTAAAAGATCTCCACTAACAGTTCATAAGTCTCCAAGACAACCTATTTCTGTGCTTCAATACTTTGGTTTAGAGAGCTATTTTCTAATTTCCTTTCTGTGATTCAGTTTAAATCACAGATACTGTGAGCATAAAGAATAGGTTATTCTCTTCCTTTTTCCCAAGTTATGTGGTTATGCTAAATGTAAAAATGACAGCTAAGTGTTGCAGCAGGGCTGTGCTTTCATCCTCTTTAGAAACAACAAAGAAAACACACTAAGGTAAATGAAGCAAGCAATAGATTGGGTAGAGTTAACACCTTAATAAAAATTGATTTGAGACTTTTCAAGGATTTTATTTTCCTTCCAGTGCTAAAAATTACGATTCCTTAGGTACACATGTTGGGTTCCCCTCTATTACCCATAACAGTTGAAAATAAAACTCTAACTGGTTCTGGTTTTACTGCAAGTCGATACGTTAGAAACTATTGTACACTTGTTTTTACAAGAAAGTGGTAAAACTTGTACCACTTAAATATGCATTTCAAAATGTGTTCTAACTGCTGAGAAAGTTGAGGAGCAAATTGATTCATGTTCCTAACGAGAGCAAGTAGCTGGGCCAGGCAAGGGAAGTTGTCTTTGTTCTTATGAAGACTTTCAGTTCCTGAGAAACTAACAGAATTAAAAGGCTATCAAAGGTGGAAACCATGCATTGCAGTTCTGCTGGTGTGCAAGGTTAGTGTTTGGTGAAGTTTCTTGAATAGCTTAAAAGGAGGAAATCACTACTGTGAGTAAACTCACTTGAGACAAAGTACATGTTTGAGCACTTAACACAGGAGCAGTGTTCAGGGAGTTCTGTGGAGAAGAGAATTTGGTGTTTCACTGGCATTAGTACTCTCTGCTGATACTCATTTATGAACACTGTTAAATGTGTACAATACTTGCATTCATTGATGAAATGGGAAGGTCAAAACAGAAAGTCAGGTTCTTTGCAGATGATGTATAGAACAAGATTTTGCTGTTACCATTAATAGAAGGTAAATCACAGAAAGTCCCCAAAGAGAGCAGAAAGTAAACTGAAATACAGCTTTAGGGAGAAATTCCTGATAACAAACTGATTAGAGTAACACTAAGTTGAAATACTGAAAAAGGAGAAATTGAGAATGGAAAATACTGTGAGAATGGATAGAAAATGAGGCAAGGGTCTGTAATGTATTGTGATGGTAACAGAACAGGCCAAGACAATTTGTAACTGTACTGGTGTAGCCTTATACAACAGGAGAGTGTTTGGCTTGTGCTGTGCTGGCACAGACACTGTAGACTGTACGATTCATTTCTTGCCACTTTGTCACCAAAGCTGTACTGAAAAATTTGAAAAAATACAGGGAAGATGAAGAAACTAGTGAAGAAATGTTACTTAAAATACACACCCCATACCACACTCCAACACCCAAGTCCGAATCCGTATCTCATGGAAGTCTAAGGTTTAGCTTCTCCTCCTCCTTTTTTTGTTTCTGTGCTGTAATGAAGCAGTTTCTGACTATGTCACTCAAGTTCATGTGAGAAGAGCTTATGGTCTGTCTCTGCAAAGAGCAGATCTGTACTCAAAGTAGATGGCAAAATACTGTGCACTAGAGGTGATTAATAACTAATATTTTTTCCCCAATGGCTGTGATTTCTAGTGTGGAAAAAAACTTTGAGTACATTTTAAAATTTTAACTGGAAAGAGCAAAAAATTGATGTTGTTTGTTGTTTCCTAATTCCAAAATCATTATAACAAATTGGCTAAGGTATTTTACAGTTGGATCTATATGATTTAGGAAGCAATTGGCAATCTCAAACCTGTGTCTGTTAGAGAGTTGGTTTTGCTGTAAAGAGGAATAAAAACCTGAGGAACTTAATATAGGAATATGTCCTTGCAGGCACCAAAGTGGAGCACCAAGTAGAAGGCAAAGTTTCTAGCATTCTCTTATGTACATAGGACAGGAAAGACAAGATAAAGACACCTTTATACTAGATATTTAAGTTAGTCATTTTCTGAGAAACCCAAACATTGTTAGGCTAAATACAAAAAAAATTAATAAAGCTCAAGTTTGACAGTAGGTAAATATTTGGTTTCCTGAACCCCGTATAATGTTCAAGTGTCATCATGGACCATATTATCATTTCAGACAAATACAAATGAGGAGCAAATTAAAACAAACCAAGATAGCTAGCAGAAGTAAGCTGAAAGTTTGTTTAAAAGGCTTCTAAGGCCATTTACATGCTCTGGAAAGAATGTTTTATCACTGAAAAATTGCAACTGTGATGAGGGTTTCTGTTCTGTTCAAGCAGGAATAAATTACATATGAGAAATTCAGTCTCCGTTTGCTCTGTGTTACACCATGGTATGGCTGAGGTTACCTTAGTACAGTTACAGATGATATGCCAGCAGAGAAGTTTTGCAAAGAAGTTTTGGTTTCATTAAAGTATTGCAGGGGAGTTTCCTTCTGGTTCAAATTCTCTAATTTCGATTGTGTGATTTCAGCAGATCTTTCTCAACTAGAAAAGGAAGTTGCAATGAGCTTTCTTCTTATTGCAAAGTGATGTTACTTAAAAATCAGCACTACACTGAAGCACAATTGAAATCATGGATGTGTACTTGAGTCAATTTTCTCTGCAACAAAAAATGTTTTATTCAATTGAGTCTGTTTTCTATGTGCTCACCGTTTAGCCTGCACATAAACCTTTGCAAGGCAGGAAAGTTAACATGAATAGATGCTTTCCTGAACTGGTATGCTGAGCATTGCAGAGCTAGCTCTGTTTAACTGTTTTGAAGCATTAGTCACGGTTCTCATTGAAATAGGTATACAGGAAAAGTTGAAAGTGAACATACTTTTTAATGTAAAACCTGTTGACACCCTCTCAACTTCTGTGCATGGCCTTTGTATGTCTAGAAAGTAGATTGATCTCAAGTGAAGAGCTTGCGATGTTCTGCCCATCTAAGGATGAAATGTTGCCATGTCATTTTGATTTTGTCTAAGACTCATGACATGCTAAGTAGAATTTATGTACTCTTTATGCCGAGATAATTTGTATACATGTACTTTTCTTCCATGTTTTGCTTACATTGTTACTGTCAGTTCATACATTTGTTTTGTGTAATATCTGTGTCTGCTTCTTATTTTGCTTTAATCCAACATTTGAATACTTGTGGAAGTTCTTGACTGAGAATGTCTTTTATGTGGTATGTCAGACATACACTTATACTGTAATGCTTCTTGTAATTGAAAAAAAATTGTCTGCAGCTACAAATGCTTATTCAAATTGTTGGATTTGAAGCATTTACCATATGGCATTTACCTGGAGATTGTTATGGTACCAGATGATGAACTTCCAAGTTTTCCCAGGCAAACCAAATTCAAAGTACTAGTCTTTTGTATTGCATTTTCTCATAGTAGTATGAGCTGCATAAAAGAACCATTACCTAATATTCTTCTAAACAGAAGGTGACTGCATTGTCAAAGACTGCTGGTGAGTAATTGCAAACATTGTGCCAGATTGTGACTAACTGGGTACAAAATTTTAAGATTAAATCATTTACAAACTAGTAATGACTTTTCAATGCAGCTTTTCTTCCTGTAATCTAAAATACTTAAAATAGACTAAATTTTTTATGTTGACAAAGTATTATCTGTATTTATTTGTAAGTAAATGCAAAATGGTCTCTTAGAATAGAAGTTCTTTGGGGATTTGGGGATGATAGCATTGTTCAGAGTGATCAAAAGGAAAGGAAGTGAATGATCAGACTCCACATAAGAAAATACAGGAAACTTCACTCTAGTCATTATCTGGTTATAGTCAATATAATAGCCTGTGTACTGTGTCCTTGTGAAGTTATGTGGTAGTCTAGATTTTTTTCTTAATGAATAAGCATTTGTCATGTAAAAATCATCCCTGAGGAATTACCTCACATAAGAAAGCAGTGCAATTGAAGAGACATGGATCACAGAAGGTCATTAATTCAGAGATCCTGATAGAGCTCAGGTGGAGGACATTGCATTTTTCCCCCTATTTATTATATATCCCAAGGTTTAACAACAAGAATATCCTCAATGCTAGTCTAATGTGGATGTTCATTGATTATGTACAATAGTGACAGAGATCTTTCATGTGGGAATGCTGCTAGCCTAGGGGAAGAATAAGTTGAATAAGGTAAGCAGTGAGAATTACTGGTTCACAGAGTTTTACTTTGTTAATGGCAGAGTATATATGGTATTATGGTTTAGCCTGGCAAAATGTCAACTGCCCAATTGCCTGTCAGAGCTCCCCCCCCCCCCCCCCCCCCCGGAACTGAAAGGGAGGGAAAAAAAACCCTAGAAATGGAACTTTGAAATGGCAAGGTTTTCATATTTACACAGAAGACTGGAAAATTTAAAATAGAATATGATATAACACATATATATAGAAATGTGAAAAGAAATAATAACACCTTCACTGAGATTGCCCAACCTAATAATACGGATTCCAAACCACCCAAGCCCTTGAAAACCTCCCAAAAACTCTTCCAGAGAAACCTCCTAGCAAGAGAAAGAGAAATGAACAAGGAAATGTTCACCTCCCTAGATAACAATAGTGCGGATGGCGGCAAGGCCTAATCTCGGCAGAGGCAGAGCAGCACATCCTCACATGGGCTGAGGCAAAGACCAAAAGAGACAGAAGCTCCGCCTCTCTCTCTTTTTATACCCCTTGACTCTTCTTGATGATGTCAGATGATATGAAGTACCTCTTTGGTTGCTTAAGTCAGGTGATGCCTGTCCCTTCTAATCTACATCACATCCTTTGGGCCTGCTGAATGAGGCTACCTGAAAATGAAAGCCAAAACTACCACACATTGCCACAGTGTTAAGCTACCTGTTAGGGACCATGCACGAATGGCTTAGAATCATAGAATCATAGAATCGATTGGGTTGGAAAAGACCTCCAAGATCATCGAGTCCAACCCTTGGTCCAACTCTAGTCCATTTACCAGATCATGGCACCCAGCGCCACATCCAATCTGTGTTTAAAAATCTCTAGGGATGGTGAATCCACCAGCTCTTCGGGCAGCCCATTCCAATGCCTGATTACTCTCTCTGTAAAGAATTTTTTTCTGATATCCAACTTAAATTTCCCCTGGCAGAGCTTAAGCCCGTGCCCCCTTGTCCTATTGCTGAGTGCCTGGGAGAAGAGACCAGCCCCCACCTGGCTAGAACTTCCCTTCTAAAGGAATGGCATTTTGGCTGGGTTTCCCGCCCCCCCCCCCCCTTTCAGTAATGAGTCTTCAGCAGTAGTTTTAGCTATCAAATGTCTTAATTTCATCATAGTTTGACTTAAGCCTCGGGTTGCACCAGGAGAGGTTCAGGCTGGACATCAGGAGGAATTTCTTCATGGGAAACACTGGAATTGACTGCCCAGGGAGGTGGTGGAGTCACCATGTCTGGAAGTGTTCAAGAAACACTGGATGTGGCATTTGGTGCTGTGATCTATTTGACAAGGTAGTGATCAGTCAAAGGTTAGACTGGATGATCTTAGAGGTCTTTTCCAACCTCAGTGACTCTGTGATTCTAAGATCATTGTAACCTTCATGTCACTCGAGATGTTTGTTGCTTGCATTATTTCAAGATAAAAACAAATTGAACACTGAGTTACAAAGACTTACAGAAAAGTCCAATCCTTGTTTCTTTTGTTGTGTCCTAGGCGGCTTTTCAATGGGAGGTGGAATGGCAATGCATTTAGCATATAGGTTTCATCAGGATCTGGCGGGAGTCTTTGCACTGTCCAGTTTTCTCAACAAAGACTCTGCTGTTTACCAGGTGAGTGTTTGGGGGGTTATAGCAAAGCTGCTTAGCTAAATGGAAAACATGGTAATTAAAATTGAATATAGCGTTTTTATTCATCTGAGGCAATTGATTCATATTCTAAACTTCTGCCATTTCCTGGAAACAGATAAACAGAGTGTTCGGGAAGTGAGGCTTTAAAGTAGGCCTTACATGAGGTTTTGTTGCTTTTTTTGCACAGACAGTACAATTATTAGAAGTGTAGAAGGAGATTCACAAGTTAAATGCTTTGCCTAGTTGTCCTTAGTTGTTCAAGAGTCTGTGTAAGCATAGCTATTCTTTGAAACTTTTGATGAACTCTAATACTCATGGACTCCATCTACTGTCAAGAATTTTTTCTGTTTCTCTTATTTGAAGAGGGGTATAGACCTTAAAGTAAACCCTATCATTTGTCAAGAGTTATTCTATTGGAATTTAAGGGGCATTTTCCCCAGTATTTCCTTGTTTGCTTTTGTAGAGACAGTACAATATGACCACTAAAATGCAGATTAATAAATGCAATGCTATGCAAGTTGTCACAATATAATTGTAACTATTCTTTTAAAAATGTTAGCAATATATCTGACAGTATCTCCTCTCTGTCTAGGCTTTGAAAAGAAATGAAAGTGTTCTTCCAGAATTATTTCAGTGTCATGGAACTGCTGATGAACTAGTGCTCTACTCATGGGGTGAAGAGACCAACAAGATGTTAAGGTCATTGGGTGTATCAGCATCACTTCATACTTTTCCAAATCTCAATCATGAGTTAAACAGAACTGAAATAGAAAAACTGAAATCCTGGATTGAAAAGAAATTGCCTGTTGAAGCAGCAAAGTGAAACGAATAAAGGAAGATCCAACCTCATGTACTTTCTGATTTTTGTGTTTTTAAGAAAATGCATGGCAGGTATATGGGTGTCCCATATCTGTTATGTAAGAACAGCTTCAGGTAGACACTCTTGTAGTCCATAAAGTTCACCCAAGTGGTAAAATGATGGTGCTGACTCTTAAAACTCACTCTATTAGATGAGATTTTTTTCTGTTTTCTTGCCCAGTTTTTAAATATACATCAACATCAATCTTCAGAAAAAAATGACTGAGAATATAAAACTATTCTAAAATAATCAAAACTATATTCAGGAAGCATTGCTTTGAATCCCCCAGATACCCTTTTTTATTTTTTTAGGGGGAGGAGGGGTGGGACGTGCTCTGGGTGAGAGTATTCTAAGATGGAAAAATGTACAGTGATATGGCTACTTCTAATGGCATTACAACAAAAAAGGCCAATTATTAAAATAATGCAGTTTTACTTGTAGAAATGCATGCATATATTCAAGTTAGTTCAGTAGGAGGAACTATATTGGCATCAGTTGAATTCTCAGCATGTGGGAATGAACCTGCCTCAGAGCAGAGTTGTATGTCACCTCAAAAAAAATCAGGTTTATTTTATATTTTTAAAAAGTCCTAAGTAGCTCTGTCTAGCTATACCACAGGTCCTTGTTATTACCCTTTCTCATTGTTTTGTTACTGAGAGATCTAGCTTTATGTGAGTTTCTTCAGCCCTGTGTGGTTTATAGTGTGGGTTTAAAAAAAAAAAGAAGTGCCATCATGATTATTAAGATCTATTCTGTTTTTGAAGAAATCATTCTTTGGGCACTGTTCCTGTAGAAACTTATTTTTGCCAAGAGTTTTCTTTTGGCCTACAAGATCACATTTTAAATTAAAAGATGAGGATACTTGACTCCTTCGTGAATATTTAAAAGTTGTAAATAACGATTGTGATATAAAGAAACCTTGTATCCCATTATTTTAATGGTGGATGATTCATCTCTGTGTCAGTTTGATAAATTAACTGAGAGTATAAATATCTATTCTTATGTAATTGTAATTTTTTTTTATTTCTCTCCCCTCTGCCCCATTTCTTACTCCCCAAATTCAGTAATTTTTTTAGCATGACAAGGTATTCAGCCTTTTGCCAAAGCCAATAGATCCAAGTCTCTTGCTTAATCTTCTCCTTTTCCCTTTTCTGAGGAGCGGATCTAGGACACTGTTGTTTGCTCTGTCTGTCACAGCAGATTGCTGCCAGTTACTGACTATGACTGCAGAAGTATCAGCCAGCTCCAGGGGACTAAGAATTTTATTTGAATCCTCATGCACCAAGGTCTAAGCCAGCTTTTACCTATCTTGAATAAGCAAAGGGAAAAAAAATGTCACTGTTCAAGTACAAGGCATGTAATTGGCAGTAGCAAGTAACAACTTCCTGCTGCTAAAAATATTTTGCTTTATTTCATTTTCCTAGCATTAGCAAGTCAGCAGTCTGTTCTGAAAAACAGCATTTTAAATGGCACATGAAAACTCAGCTATTTGAAACAGTAAGTGAACAGCAGTTTTTCCTGGTGCCCTAGGCTTCCTAATTACTACAAATTAAGTTGAAACACGTGTGTTCAGAGGCAGCTGAGCTAACATTGCCTTGGCCCAGCTCTAATTACAATCCTTGACAAGTGAAATAGTAGCATTTTAGCGATAATACATCATTTGAGTTTTGCCCCATTTTCTGCTCTTCCTGCAGTTCCTACCAAGAGGCTATTTGAACTGCTAATGCAAGGTGGTAATTCATTTTGGTGACAAGAGCATTCAGATGGGAAAGTGGCAGGCTTCTGGCAAGGTGGCTTTTATTTAAAAAGGTTAGAAAACTGTAAAGCAGTTGAAGGAAGATCATGGGTGGGAATAGGAATTTGTACTGAGCCAACACCCATTCTTCTGATTTTACATTGTCAGCAATTGCAAATACAGTGGATGCAGAGTTTGGCTTAGTTCCCTTGATATAGGCTAAGAAGCAATTAAAAATATCTGCATTCAAAAACAGTAAGTTCCCAGTTTGCATCTGTTTTCCTCAACCTTTCTTGGCTTATGAGTGAAATGCCAACCAATCAGGAGATGAATTGTGACATAAGACTGGAAATCCATTAGGGATATGTTGTGATGAAGCCCAAATCTGAGTTTTTGAGGTCACTTTTGGGATGTTAGAGAACTCCATAGTTTTCCTGCAGTCACAGTGAGGACAGTGTGACTGGCCTATCCCATTTGCTGAGGATGGTGTGGCTCTGTGTCCCACATGGTGCCTAGCTCATATTGGACAAACAGATTGAAGTTTAGCCCAGAAAAATTTGGACTGTTGGTTGGTATTGAGAAGCAGCCAGAGGCAATATTAATCCTTGTAGACAGTGGGCCTGCTGTTAGATCTCTAGTCAAATGAAAACTCTAATAGTCAAAATTAGCCCAGCTGCTTGACAGCATGTTTCAGAAGTAATCCAGATAGGTTTTTGACTGACTGACCTCTTTTTTTGTGACCTAGACCTTTTTTACCATGCTTTAAAAATTCATTTTTAGTTTGATACTGGAACAGGGCAGGGGTTTATTTACTGAAAGGGCATCTCAGCAATGCTTATGGCACTACAGCTGCCTGTTAATTTCTAGTTGGAGTTTGAAGTACTTTGTAGAATCTTTGAGGATCAAAAAGAGTTCCATTTTGACTAACTGGTTGTATATTGTTAGGACAGAGTTCCTGTAGCAGGTACCAGGGCATACAGAGCCCTAAACTGATATGGCTTGTCAGATGAATCTACATTCAGATGAAGGAACACAACTATTTTCATTCATTCATAGTGTTTCACTTCTGATCATACAAAAATCTTAAGCAGAAACATGCCATGTACTCAAGCAAACTTGAGGCACTCTCTTTTTTTCCCTTGTACATGAGCTTTCTCCTGATTCTGTTCATTCTTAATCATACAGTCTTAA
The DNA here is from genome assembly GCF_047495875.1 of Pithys albifrons albifrons. NCBI lineage: Eukaryota > Metazoa > Chordata > Aves > Passeriformes > Thamnophilidae > Pithys > Pithys albifrons. The sequence goes on from NC_092459.1 coordinate 97,619,732, forward strand.
ACAGCATTTTGAGGAATAAATTTCAAACTTAAGTACCAAGCACGGATCTGTATTGCTTGAGTTAGTGAAGATATGAGAACATAACTAGAAAGAAGGCAGCGCTGTGCTGCTCCAGAAGAGGCATGAGCAATTATTTGGCATGCTGGTTTTTGTTCTTACATTTTTCCTTTCAAACTTAAGATAAAATTTTGGCTTTTAAGGACAAACTTTTAATACCATTTAAAATATAACTGGAATAACTGACTGAGTAAATCCATCCATATTGACGTTATTTTCTTGGAGCTTGGTGCTATTTTGGTGAAAAACTTAAGGAAGCAAAAGAAAACTAGTTTAATATAAACTAGCTCTCTTGGGCTCAGTTAGTGTGCTCCATACTGCTTCGGTAACAAAGATCTAGTGTTTCAACTTATTTTTTCTTTCTACTATTCTGACACTACACATTTGTATCTCAGATGTTTGAAAGTCGTGACTAGATCATTACTGTGAACTTGGGTGCCTTCTGAGTAATTAATGTGTTCATACAAATGTGTAGAGCAGGAGAACAAATGTGAGTAAGGCAGAAATTGGCTGATCAATGTGGGAAGCCAGAAGTCATTGGTAACGTAATTTTGACATTAAACTAAGAAGTTCTCTGCTTAAGTTAATCTCTTCTCATGTTAGATCTTTCATTGCTTTTTTATTAAATCATCTTTAAAGCCATTTAACAAGTCTCTACAGATGAAGTGAGCCAAGTGGGTGAATGTAGCTTGTATTTATAAAGATGAGATCCAGATGGCAAAACACGGAAACGGGAACCTAGTGGACAATGTTAGAATGAAATTTATTAAGACATAGATGAAGGAAAGTGAATATGAGTTTACTTTCCAGTTGACACATGTTCTAGGACAGCTGAGAAGATTGTTTGGGAGATCCTAGAAGAAAAACCTGTTCCATGAGTTTTCCAGCTTGTGTCAGCCTTCATTTGTGATGCAGCTGGTTAAAGGTGCTCTAGAGAAAGGAAGTAACACAATTACCAATTCATGCAGTTTCCTACTTTTGTTTGTTTTCCAAATCCTCTTCCTCTCATATCACTACTCAGAAGAAAGAGGCGCTGGCAGTTCTATTTTCAATACCAAGTTGTCTGTTCAAACGTTTCTCTATAAACTGCAATAGGACTTAGCAGCATCCTGTTCATGTTTACACCAACTGCTCAGTAGCACCCAGCATATGGGAGACAAGCACTTTTCCTGTACAGAGCTGTGAGTGAGAATATTTGTCTTTACAAATGAGAACCAGAAGGAAAACACAGTGATTTTCCCACTCCCATTCTGTACTTCAGTGGCTAGTGTTAGTCAAAGATGGGAAACCTGGCATTAATTCCTCTGCCCATCTGAGCATGTTCACCTGTGTGCCAGGACTTAAAACATTACCTACCTGTACTGACAATTTATGTAATATCTTTTTTAGTATGGACCTGTATCATCTTTGAGTAGAACAGAGGATTCCAGATTTTCCTTTGCTTACGTCAGTGCCTGCAAAATAATTATGCTTGTTCTTTCTCTCTCAAGGAGTGTTTAACTGTTGCAGTTGGAAGTACAGAAGACAGTATCCTGCATCAGTCTGCTGATCACTGATTTGAGTAATTTCTTCAGAGTGTGGAATACCAACCTCCACCCTCTCAGGCAGAGGTGGGAAATGAGCTTATTCCCTGTCACTTGGGTGAGCATTGTGTTTACCGAACAGATTAAAAAAATAAAATTAAAAAGCCAGTAGTATGGATTTAGTAAGGCCTCTTATTCCCCAGCATTGTGTTGAGCCTGACGAGTTCAGCTAACCTACTGTCATTGAGAAAGGTTTTGTGAGTTTGAAATACAGAAACTCCACTTTTCTGTTAAGCACTGAGGTTTGTAAACACTACTTTAGTGAGGAGGCCTCTGAAATCTTTGTGGGTTTGTTGTGTGAATCTATAGGACACATTAAAAATGCAAGCAAAAGTTGGTTTCTCCTTATTAAGTGCATAAAAACAGTTGTGTAAGGAGTGTTAAACATTATTTTTGGATCATTAATTGCTAGTGGCAAGAAGGTTTGATTCCTGAGAACAAAGCTGATGAGACTTTGTAACTTGGGCCTTAATACATAGTGGAGATTGTCTAAATAGACCAGAGATTATATTTCCAACTTTTCCACAACTTCATAGGGCTAATACTTTGTGGTTGGAGGATATTTTGCCCAGGGTTCTTGAAAGCAGTTGGTGTTTTAAATTAAATTACATGAAGGAATAATAATCTAACAGTGTGAAGCTCCAAATAAAAGCATAGAAAAATTAATTGTTTGCTTGTGCTATTTTAGTGTAATTAAAGGTGTCAGAATGTATACTGGTAGACATCAAGTACATCGAATCATAGTTTGAATCAAAGCCATCAAGATGTTACTGTCAGGTATACAGTAGAAAATTTATAAAAATATGACTTCTGCTGCTTCTTGGCCTTTAAAATATGCAGAAGTAAATGAGACTGCAAGGATTACCTGCTATCATAGCTGATCTTAGTGTAAAAATCCTTTCTGGAGCACGTTTGAGCCAAATAATGGTGTTCAAGCATGTGAACAACCTCTGGTGCCTTAGAGCCTATGGTTCCCACTGATGGAGCTATGTAGAAAGTCTGGCTTCAAAGATGGAGTTTGTTTTGTTTGAGTGTGGAGGATTTGGGGTGAAGTTCTTAACGTAGCCAAGGTCTTGTGAGGGGCAGCCAAAATAATTATGAACCTTAGTCACAGTAGTATGCCAAAAATGCAAAGGCAGTGATTTAATACTTCCAGAGTAATAAGAATGGTTGAATGCTCAACCATCCTTCATTTCCATAGATTTTTAATTGCTAATCTCTAGCCCACTTAAGCTGTGCTTATATATCGGGGGAAGTTCTGTCTTTTGTGTTTACCTTTTTATGAGGTGTACGTTGAAATAATTTGCAGGTTAATGTGATACAGAATTCAGGCAACAAACTTGATCTGTACTTAAAATAGAGCTCTTCATTCTCTTTGCACTTCAGAAATAATAATGGCTGACTGATGACTTTCTGAGAAGGAAATATTGCATGGCCATCAGTAGGATATTTCCAAATATGAAATAATTTAAATCAGATTTATCCATAGGCCTATATTGACTTAAGCCTTGATCCTGCGTCTTTCAGAGAAATGAATGTTTTTCAGTGTTTCCACTGAACGGATTATACTCTAAATCTGCTAAATAAATGCCTGGTGAGGAGCTCAGAAATGGGATGAACCCTGGTGAGGGCTCAGAAGTGAGTTGAACAGAGTCTTTGGTTTGAAACAGAGTATTTTCCAGTTAGGACTTACAGGTGCCTCTCTGGCTGCCACTTTTTCTTCCCCACTGATTTGAGAAGGGAGAGAAAACTTGTCTAGAAGTAGGTTCCTTCTCCTTTTGGCAGTCAGCCTGTGGAGAAATGTTTGATTTCATGAAGCATCATATCAGATTTGCACTTAGAACCATACAGATACTGGTAGAGATTTTTGTGCTATGGCCACTTCCAGATGTACAAAGATGATATGGAGTGCTATGTGCTAATTTAAAATAACTTCCTAAAAAATTAACTTGATTGCAAATGAAGGGTAGTGCTGGAAGTATTTACAATAATATATTGACATGTTTTTTTGGAAATGATGGTGCCTGTGCTTCTGTTTATATTTAGAATTTACCATTACTCATAACCAGAAGTCAGAACTGTCCTGGTGAAAAGAATGGATATTAATATTAAAAGTGCCAAGGCAGATTTTGTGTATTGAAAGCTGAGAAAAAAAGACAATTTGCAGAGTTTTCAGTAAGTGCATCATTAAATCATCCTTGGCTCCTTCTCAGCTTTTTTGGGTTTTTTTTTTAAACAATGCTTCTCTAAGCAAAAATATAAACATGTGAAACACCAAAGGTGACTTTCTTGGAAGAACTGGATTTTTTCCTCACTAAGGAAATATATTTTTGCTGAAGATATCCAATTGATTAATGCCAGATTGCATGAAATTACTGAGTGAAATCCTCAAGATGTTCTAGTGTTTTTATAGCACAATTTGTCAGTGTTTTTGTGTATATGAAAATATTTGGCAGCTTTGTTGACCAGATAGGCAGTGGTATGTGAATTTCACATTTTATATAAAGGCCCTTGGTTACATATCTAAAAGTTAGGGGTTTAACATTCAGCTGAAACAGCATTTCAGTGATTGCCTTCATAATTTCCGTAATGTCATGGGAAGGGAGAGCCTCATGTCATGCTCCACTCCACCAGCACTGAATATTTGGTTTTCCTAAAGGCAGTTTGGAATACAGCAAGCTGTCAAGCCTAAAGTTGCCTGTAGTCCTGCTAGCCTCTGTGGCTCTCCTAGTGGTCCTTGAGGGGACTTGGGTTTGCTCTCACAGTACTACAAGAAAGTTCCATCTTCATAGTGGAAAACCCTTACTACGTTTGGCATGAGCAGCAATGAGAAACATACGTATTGTATAAATTCCCTTATTGAAGTACTACCAGTACTTTGGTTAAGCCACTGTAAAACTACTGGAATGCATTTGTTCATAGTTTGGAAAATACTGTTTTCATTACAGTAAACCAATATAAACATCAGCAATATTCCTATCAAACAAATTAGTTCCCATATGAAATGTATGGTAAGTAAATTTGTTGTGTAGCTGAATACAGTGTTGTTTAATGGAACTTGATTTGTTGCCAACAAAACATATGGGTCTTTAAATGCATTCCCCTTGGGGCTATGTTGAAATCATTCACCAATAACATGGGCCGAATTCCTGTACAGATTTGCAGGTTGGCTCCCCTTATTGTACAAGGTTTTGAAATGCAACTAATGGTGCAACAATTTTTGTTTTGTTAGGTTTGGTTGGTTTTTTTTTGTTTTTTTGGTTTTTTTTAATTTGCTTCAGTAAAGGGTTTTTCTCTCTCCCAACCCCCCATCCGTTTAAGCCTGGAAAAGAGTTTTATTTTATCTTCAAAAGCCATAGAAGTTCTTGGTTCCTATGAAGATTTTTGTCTCCATTTCTCTTCTAGTTCTTTCCTTTTTACCAGGGGACATTGATAAAAGGGCAAAAGGGGAGATAAATGGAATACAGGGAAATACAGGTAAATATTCTTTTATTTACCTTTTTAAAATATTAAAATTTTTACTTTAGGGATATATATTTCTGTAAAAATAATTTTCAGAAAACTCTGCATTTTTTTTTTAAGTTGTGAGTTTGTGTTCTATGACAGGAAGCAGAATTGACAAAACCACTTCGGCCATCATATTTTAAACCACAGAACTCTAATGGGCTGCTGCAATAGGTTACATTGCATTTGTAGCAAAAGTAATAGCATAGATCCTTGTCTATCAAATGCTTTTGTGACTACTTGCATTTATTATTCTTTGTAGTAGTATTTGAAATCAGTGTTATTCTCTTCTCATGAAACATACACAACTGTCAAAGCTTAATAGAGTGTTCCTCCATAGCAGTCAGTGTATTAAGGTAGGCTTTAAAAATTATTGTACTGTAGTTACCTCAAGTCATTTAAATTTAACTCAACTACAGTTTCTTTAAAATCTTCCCTTTGAACTTAGTCAAATGCTGAAGTGGTGCTGAAAAGGATGGGCCTCATTCTACTTTGACAGATTCCCTCCATTGCTACAACCACAACTGAGTGTGTTATAACAATTTACTTATACAACACTGGCATGTGCTGATGTCTTTTGTAGTCAAAACTGTGTTTTGGTTTACTGAGACAATTACATGGCATGGATTATGTTCCTAAAGTTGTGCCCAACATCATATTCAGAGCTTTGAACACATTTTGCTTCTGGCTGGCTGGCCAAACCTGGTAAGGTTACCTGACAGTGGCACACAGAACTTGCAGGCATCTCAAAAACAGCTTAAATCAAGCTCCAGGCACTGGATTGAGACCACCTTGGAGGGACTTGGCTTTAGGAGAGCAGCAGGAAAATAAAATGTTCTTTCAATAAATAATTAGGAGGACCTGTTAATGCTATACAGAGTAGAGCAGAGTTGTCTGTGCCAGTTCCTTCTGTAAGCTGGTGTAGCTCATTTAGGACCAGTTGAACTGTGCCAAAATACATCAGACAAGGTCCTGACTGGGCACCTGACACTCTGCCAGCTGAGGATCTGCTGCTCCTGAATAGTACATCAAGTAGGAGAGGATGTCGAAGAGGCTATTCAGTAGTATGATTTTTATTATTATTTTCCTTTAATTCTCAAGAGAGTGTAGGTGAAATGGTGACATAATGCTGACAGCTGTAGAGAGGGCACTTGTGTTGCAATTCATACAGCCACCACTGGAAAGCTGAAAGATGTTCTTACTCCCTCAAAAACAGAGTTAGGGACTAATTTTAGATCCACTGATGTAATGGGAACATTTTGACCCATGATTATTGTCCTAATCATAGTTGTAAGTCTGGTAAATTAGAAGGTCTGTTTTTCTTGCTCTCTGCACACAACTTCAATTTCATAATAACATTTTGCATTATTTCAGGGAGGTTACAGGGCTCTGAAGGTGATTAAAGTTACTCACTCATCAGCAGCGTGACTTGTAATCCACCCAAAGGCTGCTTAGAGTAGTAGCGCTTCATTTTTTTATTTCTCATGAAAATTCCTGAGCTGATGGTGCAATGTGGTCTAGGGAACCCCAAGTGTTAGAGTAGAAAAATAGAGCTTTGTGCAGCTACTATGGTCTGCTGTCTATTTTGTTGGAATTTTGGTGGGAGGGGGATAATGAGGAGTGGAAGGAGCCTGGGGGAGGACTGAGTTGTGTGTGTTGTCCTTTTGTGCGCAGCACAGAGCACTGTCTGTATTGTAGCTCTGTGGGGCACTGTCCAGAGCAGGACCCACAACAGAGGAATCCGTGCAGTGCTGGGACTTCACTGTGTAAATCCAACCTCAGTCATCACACGTTTGCTGACACATAGAATTTGTGTACTGTTTTTACCAGGTAAGTGCACCAAATCTGTCTGCCACCTTATTCTTAGGCCCATATTTCTTCAAGAAAACTTTGGCTTGTGTCTTGGATCATATTTAGTGGCAATTGAGTCCTAAACTGTTTCAAGACAAACTCAAACCTTCAGTGTGGTCTGTACTGTCAAAGGTCACTTAACCTGATTTGTTCAGCTGCTCACCTTACATTCTGTTTGGTCTCATTGAGAAGTGTTACCGAGTTGCTTCCCAAGGTGTTTTCAGATTGAAGCCCAGCTCTGTCCACATCCACTTGGTGTGAGCAGTGGTTTGGAGTTAGAGTGAAACTGTAGAAGGGCAGGAGCCAAATGCCCAAGAAGTTTCTTCTGCTTGTAGGGGTATATTTGGTATATGGATGGCAGGGGTATCACATATCTGGTCAGCATCAGAGTAATGTGAGCCTGTCACCATGTGTGGGTTGCTTGGCTGCAAGTAGGTTATGATTTTGCCTGTTCAGTCACTGATAAGCTCGACTTTACTTGCACAAGCCAGGTGCAGAAACAAAACATCTAAGTCTTGAGTGTGTTTGGATCTGGTGTTGCAACTTGAGACCTGAGGGGTACTGAGAGATGTGCTGCCATAGCAGTATGGCTGGATGAGAAACAGGATCCCAGAGGATTTGACCTTCTAGGAAAAAAAAATTATGCGCAGTACTGTTTAGTTTTGTAGGTTATGGGGGGGGGGGTGTGTTTTGTTTTGTTGTTTTTTTGTGTTTTGTTTTTTTGGGGGGTTTTTTGGGTTATTTTTAGGATCAAAAGCAATGAATAATACGGGGAGCCAGGATAGTGTTTGATGTTGGCAGTCAATACTTGGGAAGCAGATGTCAAAGGTACCAGGCATGATGCAATTCAGTGAGGCATGGTTGGAGAGGTTGAGGGAGGACAGCAGAGATGGTGAATAACCTTCAGAGGAAAGACCCTGGGGGCCATAACCACATTTCAGAAAAGACGTAATACTTGCAGGGGCCAAAGGGGGAGTAGAAAATGTCAGAAGCCTTTGAGAGAGCCAGAAGGTTATGATCTGTTCCCCAGCCACCACTTGGAGATAAGCTTCTCTTTAAGAAAGAATCAGCAATATTTAAAATTTATGTGATGTGTATGTAATAAAATGCTTTGTCAGTTGATCCCTCAGCCAAATTTAAACAAAGTCAGAAGGTTTTCAAAGCTGCATAATTCTTTAAATTATAAATCAGTATTTTTACACTGTATTGAAATTACTATAAACTCCCAGCCTTTGTGATAAGCTAACAGAGGAAGGACTAGAAGCTAGCAAATATTTCTTTCTAATAATCTCAGAAGAAGCTCCTAATTCTTTCCCAAAAGACTGAAAAACTTGGTTCCCAGATTCTCTTCAAACTGGAGTAGATAGGTATTGCTTTGGTTATATAGAGTATAATTCTTTGGGTAAAGGTTAGAAAATTGCTATTTAAAAGACAATTTAAAGTATGTTAGTTTAGCATAGTGAAACAAAAGACATACTGTAATAAAGAGAAACTGCCCAGTCTAGTTTTTCTGTCCCAAATAAAGTGTGGAAAGTAAAACATCAGCATCATAGAATAAAAGCCGAGCTAAAAACTCTTGTCATTTTGTTGAAAATTTCATGATTTTATGATGTATTTCATAAAGCTGTGGCTCATTTAAAATCATTCTGTGAGAATTTTAATTACAGCATTTCAAGTATGCAGGAAAATTTAAAATATGCTCTAAAAAACTCTAGAAATTCAAAGCAAAGCCAAAAAGCCCTCTAAGGATCTTTAGTAAAAAAGGGTAATGTGGGTATTTTTTTAAGCTGGTCATACAGCTTCAGGGTATATATCTGACTATTACATTTGAGTAACCTGTATTTGAGTGCTACATTTCACCACCAACTTCAAAGTGATTATCCAGCCTCAAGAGGAATATTTGGTAAGTAATATGACCAGGTCAATATGAGGATGATTCCACTGCATTACTTCACTGCCATGTGAATTTACAGACATGTAACTTAAAACTTCATTCTTTCAGATAAATCTTTTTTTTTCTTACTCTTTTTGAAGTGAACCTGGAAAACATCTGATCACCATCCTCCTTATTTTTTTTCTTTAATACTTGGGAAACTTTTCCCTTGATACTCAGTTCTTAGATGAAATCAAAGTTCTTCAACCTTTCTTATGCCATGTTTTGTAGGTTTATATAATTTTTATTGTTTAATGCTGAAATTGTTGAGATCCTCTGAATGAGACCTTGCTATTGTAAAGTTACACAGAATAACTGCTCTCTGTCTCTTAGGAATATTGTTAAGATTTTTAATGCAAACCAAAAAGAACTTTGCTCTCTTGTAGTGTGATGATATTGAATTGTATGTGGTTTGTCTTATGCTATAATTCTAGATTCCCCAAGCTAATCTATATTTTCTAGTAGTATAAAAACTGACTTTTTTTAAACTGAGCCGGCTTACGAACGAGCAAATTCAATTTAAGCATCTCCCTAAAAAAACCCAAAACCAAACCAAAACAAAAAACCCAAAAACAAACAAAAAAACCCACCCCAAAACAAACCAAAAAACCCAACCAAAAAGTGGGGGGCAGGGAGGAGAATTATTTTTTGGGGGTGGAGAGCTTTTATTTCTAGTTTCATCCCAAAGCAAATTTTTATGGCTTAGTTATAAACCCCTGAAAATTGCGGTTCATAATGGAAACATTGGCAGACCCTGAACAGCGCTGCTGTAAAGTCCTATGAACCTTTAAGTTTTTCCACTTTTAGACCTGGAATAAAACTAAAGTACAACACTTTCCATACAGGCATTTGATTTTCCCCCCAGTAATTTCTGCTGGATCTGTCCAGTGTTTCCTGACTTCCTGTGTTGCCATTGGACTTTTTCCTATTGACTATGCAATTGGTTTAATTCAATCAGTAGATTTACCAGTGGAGATGCTCAAACAAAATGTTGTTTACTGGGGCAGAGAGTGTTAGGAAATTTAACGCTGTTACACTGAAGATTTATGAAAGAAATTTACAGCAAATGGGATTGGAATAAGTGTTATGGGACTCACAAAACATGTGAAATGATAAAGGTTCTTACAATGTTGTTCTGCGGAATAGAAATGTTCTTTCAGACTCCATCCAAACCTATTGACCAAGTGGATGTAAAAGCACTCTAAGATGGGAATATCAGGATTGTTTTTCTTTCCCAAGGCAGGAGTAAACAGAGCAGCAATGTGAGTTCTCATGGCATTGCAATATGCTAGAGTATTCCAACAGGAGCAATTTTATCTGAAAGTGGATATGAAAGCAAAAGGCAGAATGGAAGTCAGCATGTGGACAGGGATTTTTTCTGGAATTATTCCTGGAGTCATTTCTCATACTGGCGCAGGCTGCAGGAAGCTGAAGATCAGCATGTGGGTTATTTATAGCCATTTGCGAATGATCTGTTTAGCTACTTCAGTCCTTAGGGCAAGAGTTGCAATGCCACTCTTTTGGCCACACTGTATTCCTCTTACAAATTATGGAGCCTGGGTGTAACCAAGTAACATATCTTTGCTTTTCTGTTTTGTGTCCCTTCTCAAAAGTGAAATTTTTTGTTTGTTATTATTGCTGTTACTCCATCCCAATGGATCTGTGGTGGTTTCTGGCATGAGCTTCTCACAGCTATGATACATTCCTAGATGCTTGGATTTAACAGTCTTATCCAGGCAATATTGTCTTCAGCCCTGTAACAACTTCCCAGGCTCTTGAGGCAGCTGGGATTATTGCAGGTGGATGTTCTCACTGTTTCTGGAGTTCTCCGTGGGCAGCAGGTAAATTTCTTTGGGCTCTGACAGGAATGATTCTAGCAAAAGATACGAGACAGGTGTCTGAAAATTAGCCTTAAAGTCATGCATAAAGACCCTTCTAAAAGGATCCATATCAGGAGATAAACACTCTTGCCCAGATATAGCTGAAAATTGTACCTGTCTTTTGCCAGAAGTTATATTACCTTTAACTCTTTACTGGATGGAAGCATCTAAGAGCTCCGTAATCTACTGCAGGAAAAATTAGTTCTTTAGCCTTCACTGAGTAGCTGAACTATTGCAGTTGGCTTTGTAGGTGAGTTACAGTAGTTGTATCTGAAAAAGTCTATAGTGTTGTGCCCCCATTAAAGACTGATAAACTGGAGCAAGTCCAGAGGAGACCTATTACAATGGTTAAAAAGCTAGAGCATGAGAGGTGCTAGGAGCTGCTGATGGAACAGTGTTTCCTTAGTTATAGGTGGTTGAGGGGATCCAGTTGCTGTCTTCCATTATCCAAGGGAGTTTTTGGAGATTGTGTCAGACTCTCTGAAGGACATGATGGCAAACAGACAAAAGGCAATGACCACAAGTTCTAACAAAGGAAATTGTGTTTGGATGTGAGGAATGTATTCTTCATCATGAGTGTGGCTCAGCACCATGAAAAATCCCTCCTTAGAGGTTTTTGAATCTCAGCTGGAGTGAACCTCACTTTGAAGCTGGTGCTGCTCTGAGGAAGTTGGAGCAAGTGACCTTCAGTCCCTTCCAACCTATTTTTGTTTTCTGTCAATCTGAATTCATTTTGCCAGAGACAGCATCAATATGGAAGAAAAAGAAGTAGCAGAATTGAGGATTTGAGAAACTGACATATGTCTATATGAACAAATGAGAAAAAAAGTTTTCCAACTATTTACTTTTAGTGGTTTAATTTTCCTTTAGAAAATAAAATCAGGAGTAGTTTAGAGTCTGAAAGTGAGCAATTACTGAAATCAGAAAAGCCTAATACTTTTAGCTTCTGTTTTCCAGAAGTAAACTATTACTTAAAATCAGTATATTTCCATTGCAAAGCAGGAAACAATTGTGGTGCTTCTTAACATGCATCGAAAATTACCAAGGTCACATCCTCCAAACTTTTGTGTATGTGTGTGTATTAAATAGTTATAAATTTTGATTCATAAATTTTCAGTCACTTAATGTCCACAATTTTGCATTTTAAAAATTGTGAGCATGGAGTTGTCCAATAGGATATTTTGGAAAATGACACTCTCAAGAAATTATATAGCATTATGAAAAGCTAAGGTGGTTTACTACTGACATTTTTGTTTGCTTCAGCTGAAGGACAATTGTGGAGGGCAAGAAATGTGAAGAACTGGGCTTTTACTAATGCTTCCTCTATATAGCAGTCAGAGTCTTGTCACTTTGCATTGGATTTACTCTAAAGCTTACCAGATAGGTGACCTTCCTTGTAAAACGGTCTAAATTGACCAGATGAATAAACAACTAGGCACACAGTAATTGTTGCTCCATGGTGCTCATCGTGGAGCCTCTGTTGTACAGGAAGCCAAGAGCCATATTTAGGGTCAGAAACCAAGTCTTTTCTACTCTGGGCTAGTCCAGCTCAATTTCATCTGTCCTGCTCAGTGTACTTGTTAATATCAAAACCAAAATCAACCAAGAGCAGATAACCTTGTGTCATAGGATCCTGATTATTTTTAAACACTGATGAGGGCACTTTACAAGATCAGCTTTTGATTTGTAGCTGTTTACATTCGGAAGAGACTGAGAGATGCTAATGTCCCTTCTGGCATTTGTAGCTGTTTTGTTATCTGAAGATTTGTGGGTTTCATATGGCATAAGATTAAACAATAACAGAGCTGTGACAGGCAGGATTGCTGTTGAGGTACAGAGTGAGTCTTTCAGCTCCAAACATGTTGCTTACTTTGCAAGTCAATGTCTGCTCTCTCCAGTGACTCCTTTTGCATAAGGGTCATCAATTCAGATGTAACATTCTGCAAAAAAATGCACAGTAAGATTGCATCTGTGAGTGGATGAAAGAAGGCTCAAAGCTGGGATTTGTTTTCTGCTCAGGTAGGCTTCTTCCTGCACCAGGGATGTCCTCACAAGACAAGCAAACATAGTCTGTTATTAAGCCAAGAGGAGCAGATAAATCTGAAAAATTTTGCTTCTCTGCTGTCTTTCTCTTCTTGGTTTATAAAAGGTCACAGTGTGAACCACTTCAGTGCCTTCCACTGTTTTCTTTCACATTTTACAGCACTTGCATGATCTCAGTGAGGCAGCATATTTATTGTGCATGCCATTCAGTTTAGATTCAACTGCAGCACATGATTACAGCAACTTAGAGGAAAAAAAACTGGAAAATAAGTCCCTGATGTAAAAGTGGTAACTGAGCCAAAACAGTAGTGCCAGTTATTTCAGTGCCTCACATAGTGATTTACGAATTCACTGCAAACACATTTAACGATTTATTGGGACAACTGTGCATATTAACCAGCTCTCTCAAAACCTTGGATGCAAACTTCTTTTGATGATAATTTTTCCTTTTACTATTTTACAGAGAGGCATTAGGAGGTGACAGTAGTGAAAGCTTATGTTTGCATCATACTTTTCAGTGCCACCCATGAGTTTATTCCTTCAGTCTCCACTGTATTATTTTATTTGGGAAAATATATGCAATGTCTCATGGAAGGATGAATACCTACAGGAGTAATATAAATCCTATAAATATTTATTAAGATGATTCAGAACCCATTTTTTTCACACACACATATTGCACATGCATGTACCTACTCTCTGTGTGGCTCTTTTAGGCTGCTGAAGAGTGTGAGAAGTAATTTGCAGCTGGCATCACTGATTCTCTTTCAGCCTTTGCCTACTCTTTCCTAGTTTGCACAGAGTAAATCTGCAGGATTTACAAGACAGAACACAGCTGAATGGAGGATGGAGGGTTGCAAGTAAGGACAAAACAATTTTTAGGACATGCTTGCCAACTTCCTCACTTTATGGCAGCTCACACAGATATAAGTTCATTTTATTTTAGACAGGCATTTACTTAGCTTTATAATAGTTTCTATTGCAAATCTCTTGTCCAATAATGATACTTTCAAACAGTGCTTGTCTTGATGATAATTACAGAAGGTCTGCCAAACCTTTCAAACCATGTAAGAGACGCCGAATACCTTTTCACAGGAGAATATTACAGCTTCTGTCTTCCTACTAAACCTGCAGCAAGAAATTACTAAATGACACCTACAGAAATTTTTAAAAGTAAATGGAATTAATAAATGCCCCAGGTTATTTCTTTATGTTTAATTTAGAAGCTGAGAGATGTAATAGCTCGGATTTTTTTTGATCCAATAAAGTCCTATTCCACATCCTTATCTATATGCTGGTAAGGTAAAGCAGAACAAAGTGCCATCACAAAGTAGGCAGTAAGAGCTGTCTAAAGGCTGTAGGAGGAGGTTGGAATTAAAGACTTGGTTTTCACACAGTGTAAAATCTTGATCTTTTTCATCCATTCTGGCTGGTTATCTGCAAATAAGCTAGATACCATTATATACATTCTGGGAGATATTTTTTTGTAAATACTCAGTGTGGTTTGGTTCGTAATGACCTTTACTCTCACTGCATACATACTTTATGTGTCTAGGGCTCAAGTATCTCAATCCTGTTGCATATCTATTTTTAAAAGCTATAATTTTTTACAACTTACGTACAGAGTCTCCAATGCATATTTATGTGCTACAATGAGGTCATTTTTCTGGATAATTGGGAAAGTCAAGTAATTGCTTGCAAAAGTAAACATTTCTTTTAACATCCATGAAACAAGTCTTAAAGCTGTTTGATACCAATGCTTCTGAAATTAAGCAGTGCTTTACGTCAATATGAAATCCATCTTGAGCTATCCTATGATGTCATCTGGCAATACTAGGGCACGAGCAGGCTACTTCAATACCCTTCATTCATGATGGGGATCCTCACTGTGATTTCACTTTTCCTTTAGACAGCAAAAGGCAACACATAAAATGTGGTATTCATATGATTTGTGTATATTTGTAGCATTCCTGTTGCCAGCTTAAGACACCAGTGGGACAGACTGGCAGGGTTTTCTTTCTGTCTTTTATTGCCTTTATATTCTCCAAAGCATGACCTTGTGGCTTTGAAGTAATTTACTAGGTAGCATGCTCATGTGGCAGCAAGATAATTTGAAGTAATCCCCTTTGTTGCATTTATTCAGGACCAAATGAACAGGCTTGATCTGTGTCTAGGCTTCCTTATTTTATGTGATTTAGGGTCATAATTTCCCATTTCAGCTCTGGTGGCAATTGCAGCTTATCTGCTGATGTGCCCACCTTGCTCTGGCACACCTTTGTACTTTCTTTCATAGAATTTAGCATAACATTTTCTTAGTTCATCAGTCTCAGGGATAGGGCTTAACTATAAAACATGTCCTTCCATATCAGAAATGTTGATTCTGGGATTGCTGCTTCGAATGAAGCATCACAATTTAATCACTTTTTTCTTTCTGTCTACTCCCTAGTTTTTACTTCATGTCATTTACTAAAACCTTAGACTCATCAGACAAGACTTGTCTTTTTATTATCTCACAATTTGATGACATAAACTCTGTCTAGAATGTCTGTCCATTATTACTATTGTGGTTATTCCCAGTAATCAGTGGTATGTATTCAAGTGACTGAGACAGGAATGAATTTAGGTAGTATAAAGCTAAATGGCAGTTTGATAGGAGAAGGACAAAGCTTGTAATCTGAAGATGAAAAGAAAGGAAGGTAATTTCTTTTTTTTTTTTTTCCCAATAAAGATGGGTGCACTGCATGGGAAAAAGGGAAATAATATGGTTGTAGAGACTGACATTCTACATAATAGTAGACAGTGAAGCCCTCAGTTACAGAGGGCTGAGAACAAATAAAATTGTGGGGGGTTGATAGAGTGGAAAAATAAGAAATCCAGGATGACCTACTGCAAAGACCAGTGAAAAGGAACCATGGTGGCTTAGCTTGAGTAGTCATTCTTGACAACAGAGAGCAAAAAGCAAGAAAAGAAGCAGAAAACAAGTGCTGAAAGTGGATCCTCAGCAGAAGTCACCTGATAAACTCAGCCCTCTTATACGTGGTTAGATATCCTGTAATGCTTCAGAGTGCTTACATGTCCATCAGCTCCTCAATCTTGTTGACTAGTTCTGAATACTTCTTAGGTTAATAGTCAGAAGATTTTACTTCATTTGAATTCTTCTTGAAAAACCTGGATGTGATAGACAGTTGTTGATTTGTATGCTTAATGCAACTTCTATTACTTTCTCCAAGGGCATCAGAACTTTCAGAATTTCAGAATCTTTAGTCTGTGTGGATCTCTTTGCTGGTAATAGAAATCAATCACCTTCATTCTTGACTAAATAAATTTGTGTTGCCTTTGGAACTAGCTCTTTGCACATATTGCTTTCAGACTCCTGAAAAGGTTAAATCTTTGATATTGATGTGTTCCCTCAAAATCATAAATTAAATTTGTCGCTGTACCTTACATACTTCTGTAACTATACTTTATGATGCAGAGAAAAGTTTCTAGCTCATTGCTTCAGCAAATGGGCAAATAATGATCTTACAGATATTAAACTATGGTTGGCTTCTTCTGAGAGTGGCACCCCAAGCATTAACATGAAATAGAAAGGGGCAGTATAGAAGATAAAAGTACCATTGCTAAGGTCTGTTTTTGAAACAGATTAACACACAAGTAGTGCAAGTTACCAAATAGTATCTTAAGGATAAGTTGAACAAAAAATATTTCAAACAAGAGAGCTAGAGAACATCATCATAAACACATTTCTTTTGAGAGCTGTGGAAAAGCAGAAAGTATAAATGTTCCAATTTTTCAAAAGCTTTGAGACCTCTAGTGTGAATCGACAAAGAATAGCAGTTAACACTAATTCAGCATTTAGTTCAAGCTGTGCAACGTTTATGAATACTGTACCCTTCCAGATGAGTTCTAAATTTCTCAATTTGCAAAAGTGAAGGTGGGAAAAAAGAAGAAATTATATATTTCATGAGCTTTTGTCAGATAAAGAATGAAGCCTTCAAAGTGCTGCCAGCCCCAGAACACCAGGTGCTAGCCAGTTGTGTGAAAGTGCTGTCTTTGGTGCCGATCAATGGGCTCATTACTTTGGGAGTTTTATTTATGTACTAAGACACGGGAAAGTTAAATATGGTATTTAGGGGGTTGTTGCACTGACAGCTTTAGAAAGTCCTCCGGTTTATTCACAAAATTGTCACTATAAATGCACTACAGATTTTTGTGTGCTTTTTCTGGCTGCATCACTTCCTTACTACTGGAATCTCACATTTTTGATTGCCTTGGGTCAGCATCAAATTTGTTCTCTTTGTCATCAGTCCTACAAATGTGGGCAAATTGAGATTAGCTCAGCTGGTTAGAGCATGGTGCTGCTAACACCAAGGTTTGTGGGTTCGATCCCTATGTGGGCAATTCATGTGAGACTTCGATTTGACGATCTTTGTAGGTCCCTTTCAAATCAGAATATTCTGTGATTGTAATTTCCATCATATAAGCCAAAGGCATGGTTTCAAGAAATTACAATTAGATCTAATTAATTGCAACACCCACGTTGCAAACGGATCTAAAAGGGTGAAATCTTTCACCAGGAGTAAGCACTAGTGGGATGACTGAGAGTTGGATGTTTTCTTTCATCTCTGGAAGTGTTCAAGGCCAGATTGGGTGTCTTTAAGCAACCTGGTCTAGTGGAAGGCACTCCCTGACTACAGCAGAGGGGTTGAAACTATGTGATCTTTAAGGTCTATCTAACCCAAACCATTCTATGACCCATTGCTTGACCAAACCCAATTTTGTCCTGTTGAATACTAGGGAACAGTATTTTAAAACCAAAGCATCTTCATCCACTTACAATAAACCTTCAAAGCAGTAAGAACTGTGGAATAGGATCTTTTTTGTTCTCAGTTAACGAGTCACACTCACTTCTGCCAAGTTAGGGAAAACATAAATATTTAAAAGAAAGCACTGACAACGAAGAAGCAACACTATAGGGCAAATAATGGTGATGGTCATCATACAGAATGTGCATCTCATTTTTCTCCTCTCACTCCAGAGGTAATCAGGACCTGCATTTTAGAAATGGCCAAGGAAGGCTTAACTTTAATTTGGTGTGTGTCCTTTTATCTCATTTCATCAAGGCGCAAGTTCAGACATGGTCTTAGCCCTGTATGATTTTGACTTTCATTTCTTTTCCATTTTAATCTGTGATAGTCTTTGTGTTACAGTTTATGATGAAAAGCCTGTGTCATGAAGACCAAAAAGGAGTATTTAGCAAGTATTTCAAAATCTTGGTTGGAGATGTGAAGTTTTGAAACTTATGAAAAATTTTCTGTGTTGAAATGCCTCTCTATAGGAGAACAATGGAGGTATAAACAGAGAGTTGAAGTCCATGGCTCATGAGGCTTTGATGCAGTAAATTAGGAAAGAGGCAAAAGGCAAAAGGCTTTAAAAAGAAAATAAATACATTACAAATGATCAAGAGATGCAGTTCTATCAATTTTTTAAGCCTTTTCTGAGACGGATGGCTCTAGGAGAATAAAGATGAAGATAAACCAAACCAAATAAAGATGATTGAAACTTCTTTTGAATAGTAATAACTGTAATTACAAATTATGCTTGCGTGTATTTTCTATTTCTGTATGTGTGAAAGTGTGTTCATAATCCATTAGTTCATTCAGACACCTAATCAGATCTGACTTACATACTGACCAAGCAGTTTTCATAAAACCTGTGCTTGTGAACACCAGAGCCAGACAGAAAACTTAAGGGCTTTTTGGTTTTTGGATTTTGGGTGGGGTTTTTTGGTAACAGGCAGGTTTTGGTTTGGTTTTTTGTTTGTTTTGTTGTTTTGGGTTTTATTTTATCCTACAGCTATTAGAAGAGTCTTAACAAAGGATTACAGCACTTGAGGATACATATTTAACTGAAGGACAATATGTAATTTTTTCCAATAGAAATCACAGAACAGATTATTTTCCATTTGAGGTTCAATCTAATTTCTAATCAGACCCTTCCAAATATTTTTACAGTTCATTTAAAGACCCAGAATTAACCAAAGCTTGAGAGAAACTATACTAGCTCTCAGCACAGAATGAAGTTTGCTCATTAATAATTACAGTCTTTGAAGAACAGCCATATCCTAACTCACAGCAGTTAGTTCACTGATCAAAACACAAATATTTTTCCAGTGTTCTCTGGGTAACCCCCAAGTTGTGCAGGCTGCCTGCAGAAGCAGCTGCCTCAGGTGCTTTGTAGCCACATTTGCAAACTTCTCCAGCTGCAGAGATCTTCATACAAACGGAAAATAAATGTCTGAAGTCAGGTGGAGTGTTCCGTTACCTTGAAATTGGGTTGCATTGTCCTGCCCTCTTTACAGGTGAGCAACTGTATTGTTTACATGCACGTTTGATCCCAAAGAGGACAGGGATGATTTAGAAAACCTCCAAGTAGTTCACAATGAGAAATTTTCAAGTGCAAGATTTCCTTTCAGAAATGTCTATTTCTTTGGGGGTTTTTTTGAAGTGCAGTTTATTTTTATGTTCCATTTTAAGTTGCTAGTCAATTTTCATTACTTACTCATTATCAAGATTCAGGACAAAAATTACCTCAGATCTTAAAACCAGAGCCAAATAACGAAGCAGCATAACTTTATTTTTATGTGAACAAATTTTTTTTCATTTTTTTCTTATTTTTTATTTCATATTTTCCTTAAATTTGTTTAATGTTTTCTTTGAATCTATTTGCCTTTTAACTCTTCTTAAGTTCAGATGCTGACCTAAGAAGTGAACTGGATGCAGAATGGATTTTCCACTATTACTGTCCCTGAACTTGTTCCAAACAATGCTGCTGTTGGAGCATTGCAGAATCAGTAAGAAAAGGATAGATGACAGGTAGAACTGAAAAAAGTATTAAATTGCTTAGGATGGAAGCAGTTAATTAGTTAAATACACATCTGATTAGGACTACATTTCTTTCATCTTATACAAATTATTTTCAGTGAACTAGAGATACCCATTTTTAAAATTCCCTAGAATGTAAGGAACTGGTTGATACTGATATCCCCATTGATAAAACTTTCAACCTTATTTGCTTCACTGTATTTCAAACACAGAAGGAACACCACTATTGTGAAGCATGCTGATAGTTTAGCATCAATACTGCACTACATCATCATCATCATGGCTAGACTTCGCAAAAGAAGATTTGAGAAGGGCACTACCCACGCTTGCTGCAAGCTTGCTGGTGGCTAAAAAGGCTCATACGGGATAGGCAGGTCCGGTCACAAAAGGCCCAGTGGAATGTCTCCCTAGGTGATATCAGCAAGGAACGGTTCTTTCTGCATTGTCTTTTCTCCTCAAGACTGACTCTCCGTGCATTCTCAAAGGAAGCAGCAGCATCATGAATGGTTTGTCTCCATGAATCCCGATTGGAGGCCAGAGTGGACCATTGATGGCGGTCAATATGGCCAAGGATGAGCTTTGTTTAGGTCACCTTTGCTAGGCCCCTCTCTGTGTGGAGCAAGCAGTGCTGTCCCTAGAAAAGGCTGCTTGGTCATTCAGGATGCTGCCGCAAGAGACTGTCATCTCCGGGGTCAAGTCTCTAGTGACCAATACCCTGGACCTCCTGCATGCAGGGTTGGGTCCGCGGCTTCCAGCTGCTTCCTATCACCTGCCATTTTCGACCCTCACCTGTCGCTACAGGGCTTTGCAATGTGGGTGAACCCTTCGAGCCTGCGCAATGGATTTTTTAGGTGAGGCACAGCGTGCGCAGAACTGGCCCCACCCTTTACTCCTAAGGTTCATCTGCCACGGCCTAGCAAGCTTGGACGGTGACAGCGAATGCCTCAGGATGTAGGTTTGGTTAGAGTATCCTTCTCTTAGATGGATGGCCTTACAGGGCTAAGCGAGCTCCGGGTTTGGGGTGGAGTTGTCCTTCTCCTAGGATGGTTGCCAGACGGCTAGCAAGCCCATCCTGCCCGTGGACACACTTTGTCTGACCCTTCAGCTGAGACCTGTCTGGCATGGGAGACCCTACCGCACTACACAGCTCTGGTAATCTGTGCTGTGGAAAGATTAAGTCAATTAAAGCCTGCATGTCCTGGGATGGGAGAGTAAACTCTTGCTCGTCCAACACAGAAAAATGAGAATGATGACTGATCTGTGTGAGCCAGTCATGGGGATTAAGAGGAAAGGAAAGAATTACTTAAAGGATATTCTTGGCCCATGAACAAATGAGTTTGATCAAGTCATGAATAAACAAAGCTTTCGGAAGAAGCTTAAGAACAGGATCTGGAACAGTCTTTTAGTCAGAAGAAATGGGTGAAACACTGACCTAATTTCAGTAGGAGAATGATTAGTTACGAAAGGAGTTCTTATAATGCAGCTATTGAGTGGCTCAAAGAGCCCAGGAGGGCCCTCCCTATCCTGTAGTCCTGTATTACAAAGAGCAGAATAACAAAAGCAGCATCATAACAGGGATGTTGATAACTACTGCATCTTCAGTGTTCTCATTGCTTTTCATATGTGTTTTTATTCTTTGATTAAACAAAAAATTAAATTAATAAAATCCCTGCACTTAGTATATTTAACAGTCAAAATCTTTGATTGAGGGAAAAATAAACAAAACTATTGAAAGAAGGAGGGCAGGGGGGAAACAATAGAGCTGTTTTTCTTTTCCCTCTTAAGTTTTTTGGCTCCTTGTGCATATTTATCTTGTCAAGAACCTGTGTAGTTGGCCTTGTCTCAATTTTTACTTAGGTGAAATTTAAAAAAAAAAAAGAGTCAAAGATATTTGCATGATCTATCTTTTTTACAAAATGTAAAATGAAAACTTTCCATTCTATCATTACTAAAATTAAATTTGCATTGTGGATAATGATCATTTCCATCTAGTATTGCAGGTGCCTTCTGTCTAATGATCCTAATCCGCTTTCTTATTGGATCAATAGAATCACAAATTCAGTTATCTGCAAAATGTTAATTTACACCTTTCAAAGCAATTTTAGCTGAAAACAAGCATTATTTGGGCATAGGCAAGGATTAGCATGCACAGGGTTTTGTCTATAGCAATAAGGTCATTCAGGGGAGATCAGAAGTACAGTAAGATTAGCGTCTCCATTATGTGCCTGCCTCCTTTCTGGGGAAACCTGTGGTCAGGGCAATAAAGCAGCTTCAGTCCCCATCACTGTTCAGCTGAAGGCCATGTCAGGGCACATATATCAACTTTCCAAAGCAGTAACAACACATTAGCTCATTAGTAGCTTCATACAAAACAGATCTGGAGTCCCTCAGTGAACAGTACATAGCTGCCTTTGTGTAGTCAGCATTTAGACAAAGCACTCCAAAGTTTTTCTTAAGCTCTGAGGAGGAGTGAGACAGTGACAAAGAAGAGACAATAAAACACATTGTATATCCACTTAGGTTATTGCCATAAAGCTTCTCCCCTGATTAAATCTCTAAAACATCCATAATGTCTTAAGACAGGCACCCATATTTTTATTTCAATTATTTGAAGTTAAAAAAATTTAAAAACACTACATCTCACTTCTTTAATTCCCTTAGGTCCTAAGGACTGAAATCACAAAAGATTTGAGTGAGGCTGAGGGTTTTTTAAGTGTCATTGTTCTTTTTTTTTTAGTGGTATTTTAACACAGTCAATTTAAAATAAAATAGAGATGAAAATCTTTTTCACATCAAAATTCCACCCTGCTGTCCACAAAAAGTGGGGTATTTTGCATATTACAAAATATTTTGAGATCTTCTATATGGATATTTTATGTTAATTTTATGTTTAATCAGCAACCGAGACAGAAATAGTGATATCCTAATGAAGTTTCCTTTCCAACAAATATTTCCTATATAGCTCGGCATTTTTGAAAAACCTACTCCAACATGCACATAAAACCTTTGAAATTCAATTCTGGTAGTTCCCACCAAAACCCATATAATTCCATGAAAATGTAGCATTGGTTTTCTGTATGACCAGAAAATTGCCATCTTCCTCAGAGGACATGTTTTTTTCCAAAGGGACTATATTTACTGCAAACAAATGTTGTAGTTGTTATAAAGTCTGACAAAAAGAAGAAAGCAGCATGAATTTTGTGCAAATCTGATAGCCTTGACGGAACTTTAATCCTAAAATGCTGCTGATAAAGTCCATTTAGGTGATACAGATTGTAAAACATCCACCTCACGGAGTACTCTCAATTGGTAAAGGCTGAAACTGTTTAGGGTAATATAGAACTATGAATTGTCTTACAATGAAAAATGTTTAAAAAAATAACATTCATTTACTTTGGTTTGCTCTATCTTTTAAGCTGCACTTTTTAAAGATAGTGTCTGAAAGGAATAGTTTGCTGTGAAGAGGTACAATATTAACAAAGGATGGATTAATAAAAAACACAACAGCTTTCTTTCTACAGAAACTGTAATTTCATGTTCTTTTTTAAGACATTACAGAAGCATTTGAAGTTATTCAAATATAGTATTAGAATATAATATAATTTGAGGTTATCCAGCCCTCAACTATGTGTATTAGGAGACTGGTTTTAGCATTAGAGTTTATTGTAAAGGGTCTGAAGCCAATTTTTTATTTATTTGTTGTGTGCCACAGGGTATTTTGAAAGTAAGTGATGAGTGCAATGGAAAACAACTTGAAGCAACCACAACCAGTCATCCAAAACCCAGGTTTGCCTACTGACTTCTCTCCCTGTTGCCAGTTTCTGTGAGCACGAACATCCGACTTTAGTCATTTCCTGAGCGTTTGTCTAGTCTGCAAGGAAAGCTGCATGCTTGGTTTAACTACTCACTGCAGACCTTTCCATTTATTTAAACAAGATACCTAAGTTGTATTTAATAAGACTTTGTCAGTTTGAAATCTTCGTGTCCTCAATTGTGAGAAGGGACTATACATATAACTTAAATACCAATAATTTTATTACCAAGTCGTAGTGGTAAAATGTGATTAACACCTTCTACCTCATATGTGGTAGCTTTCATCTGACCTTTGCTCAAGATTGTTTTACTTCTTTTTTTGTATACCATCATTCATCTATTGAGTTTCATAACATTTGCATGAGGTAGATGATAATATTGATAATTTACAGACAAGGAGAATATGACACAGATGCTGCATCTCCTCTTGGGAAACACGAGTAACTCAGCTACCAGTGCTGCTATTATCAAGGGAAATTTTACAATATTTCCTGAGAGAATAAAAACACTAAGTGACTTGTCTATGAGTCACTGGAAGAATTACATATTTAAACCAGGAGCCTTGTTACAGGTCCATGTACTAACTTCAGGCAGTGCTACCACCACGTTTTAATTGCTCAAATCAAATGATGATTCTTTTCTAAAATAAATATCATCTAGCTTATTTTTAAGTGCCACAGGAATCATTTTACAGCTTCCTACACAGAAATGTTAAAATTTAAGTACACAATCACTTCTTATCTGAAACAAGACTTCATTCAAGAACCCATGTTTACTATTCTTTTTTTCCCCTTTTTGTTCATAATCCAGATATTGACCTCCCTATGGCACAATAGCTAAGCTGAAACTTTGAAATAGAGAGTATTACAGTGTGTTGGGAAATACCAAACTTTTTGGTTCTGCTCTTTTGGTTATATTTGTTTGCTTTTAATAGCATATTACAAATTCTGTCTTTCAGAAAAACAAACCCTGTTGAATTTTATGTAATTTTTTACATTTACATAGAAAATATTAATTGCAGATATCAGAACCGTGGGGATTGAAACTACAGGTGGAACTTAAAAAAACAAGAGATAAGGAAGAGACTGAGAGAAGAAGCAGGCTGTGGGAACAGGATGTGTTTTGATAATTTCTCATGAAAATAAACCTGCATGCGGAAAGCATGTGATATCAAATTAGAAACTGTGATGGAATCCATGGACACAGCTGTGGACCTATGAGAAATGATGGGGGAAGGGAATTAGGTTTTAAATAGGGTAACTTGCAGGTTAATAGGGGGCTTTGTGTGTGCTTTGTATGTGACCTGTAGATTAAGAAATTAGCTTTGTATGTGACACCTGTGACCCTGTGCACCTTGTCCACTATGACTACAACACAGAACTAGTGATGAGTAATTCTCAGAATTTTGTTTCTATGTGAATGCACAAGATTTTTTAATCTTTAAAACTATTCTCATTTTTAATCTCTTACGTCTAACCTGAAGTCTGATTGCAGTCACTACGTCTGTCTTCCCTTTAAAACTCCTTTAAAGTCAGGTGTTTTCTGAAATAGGTCTCTTAGAACTGGACTAAGCCAATATGTATAACTGAGCTAGAAAGAGACTTATTTTTTTTACCTTCTCTTGCCTAAAATACCTTGAATTTAATTTTTAAGTGTTGTAATGACATTTTTGGTCCTGCACTTAGACAGACACCAAAGGTGAAAACAATTTGAGGTTGCAGAAATTGTGAAAACAGGATCTGCCTCCCTTATGTATCACCAGTATTCAGAGTGAAACTGGAACATAATCATCACATTGTTATCATTTCAGTGCCATAATTTACTAGATGAGTTCAAGTGTTTTTGCAAATGTTTTCACCAGTTGATTCAGAGTGATGTTGGACAATATGAGGCAACATAACCACAACTCCTTATTAATATGTAATTACAAAGGAAAAACCTGATTCACCTTCTGGTGCAGCCAGTAACAGTTCAGGAACAGGCAAAAGTGAGGAATGAAAAATAACAGACTGGTGGGAACATACACAGGGAAGGAAAAAAAAAACCAGAAATGAACTTAATCCTACCTGCCCTCTTTCAGAAAAATCTCAATGTAAGAGGTAAAACATCCTCTCTTCCTCTCCCATTCCCAAACAAGAAAATGTTACCACTTTCAGGAAAGTACAAATTAATCCCTAAAAGCTTCTGCCTGAATGCAGAAGTTGGAATATGTGGTGGGAGCTGTAATTTGCTCACCACAACCCAGTTCTCTTCCATAAATCAGGATCAGCAACTGGATTATATCATCCATAAAATCATTTGCCAGAGGTTCCAGGGTGAACATCTCTCCCCTCATCCTGAGTGGAGACCTTGCTGAGAGCACTTTGGTAGTAAATAAATACAGAATATAGGTTGTTCAGCTGACTGTCCAGCTTTCTGCTGAAAGACAGATACAAATGTCAGAGTTTCTCTGGGGAGTGGGAGGCCAACACAAGAAGACAGAGGTAAGAGTTCAGTGTATTTTCACAATAGTAGGGGCAGTAAATGAAGAAGGAAAGATATAGAAGAAAAATAAAAGTCAACCAAGCAAACCAAAAAAATATACTGTCTTTTCTGAAACCACAGAAAGAGACTTAAAGTGGGCTTTTGAATGTTCACCAAGATCCTGTCTTTACTCCTTGTGAGCCATACCAAGCTTCTTAAATCCACTATATGATCACTCAAAACTTGTGGCAGTGATAATCTATTTCCAGCAGGTCCTAAAACTGTGTTTGTATTTGCCTGTATGAGGAGCTGCTTTGTCTCTGTCTGCACCCACTGGGGTACAGATCACACTTACAGAGCACCATGAGCAATGAGAGCTTGGTTTGACGCTCAGTTCTCAAGCCCACAGTTCCAGGGCCTACAAAATCCTACAATATCATGGCTTGACTCTTCTTTTAACCCCTTAGAATGGCAACTGGTACACTAGGAAGTTCAATGTATCTTTCCTCAGTCCTATCATGACAGGTTTTTGCTCCCGTGATCAGATGATTCAAAGACAGACTGCACTTTAAACTAAGGGATTAAAAAAGTACATAACTATGACCAACAGTAACATGGAGAACCTTTGTGGCAAAGGGACCTCTGAAAATAAAAAACAAAGGACAAGCTGGAAGTCATTCAGGAAAGAACAGACTGCTGCAACACCAGTGAAACATCTCTTCCCAGCAGTGTCTGCAAAGACAAGCCATTCTCTTTCCAGCAGTTCAGTGTGTCTCTAACAGGAGAGTTTCAAGCCAACAAATTACTTACAAAGCCATCCTTTCCAGGAGTATCTGGATGCTCTCAGCAGATGCCCTGTAATCTCTCTGAGGTTATGGCTGTGTCTGAGCTCTAATATGAGTGGCCAAATAGATGCCTTCTGCACTCTGAGTGGGCAAATAGATGCCTTCTGCTTAAACAAATTTTCACAGAATCACAAAATGGATCAGGCTGGAAAGGACCAAAGTGGCTCCTCTGGTCCAACCTCCCTGCTCAAGCAGGGTCATCCTAGAGCACGTGGCACAGGACTGTGTCCAAGCAGTTTTTTAATATCTCTAGTGAGGGCGACTCCGCAACCACTCTGGAAAATCTATTCTAGTGCCCTGTCACTCCCACAGTAAACGAGTTCTTCCTGTACATCAATTTCTGCCCATTGCTCTTGTCCTGTTGCTTGGCATTGTCAACAAGAGCTTGGATTCATCCTCTTGACACCCTCCTTACAGATACTTATAGATACTGATAAAGTCCCCTCTCAGTTGTCTCTTCTTGAGACTGAACAGGCCCATCTCACTCAGCCTTTCCATATAAGAGAGATGTTCCAGTTCATTAATCATCTTCATAGCCCTGCACTGGACCCTCTCCAGGAGTTCCAGGTCTCTTTTGTACTGAGGAGCCCAGAACTGGACACAGCACTCCAGACATTCCTCAGTAGGGCTGACGAGAACTTTTCTTCCCAGGAGCTTTGGCTTACCTATAAAATTTAATGTCTATGCGACTTTATGGTTTACTTCTTCTCCATAACTGTACTATTTCATTAAAATCTTTATCATGGAAATTATTCTCTCAAAGAGAATAAGAGATTATTCTTAAGAAGTCCTAGATAGTGATGGTAGGTGTAGTTAGAGAGCTGGGAATTAAGAAATCAATATGTGAGAAAGTATTTATTTTTTAATGATAGTTATGGGTTATTTGGTTTGATTAGCACAAGTTAAATAATCTGCTTATTTGACAGCATATTTTAAAAGACCTATGAGAGCAGCCCACTGAATGAGTTGGATGGATGCCACCCCTTGTCCCCAAGGCAGATGGATGGATGAGAGGAAATATATTTAAGACAAGTTTCCTGTGCCTCCATTTGGGAGGGAGGAAGCAGGCCCCCAGTGGACCCAGCTTTCAACCCTATAAGCATACTTTTGCCTAAGCAGGACAAAACTGAGCATGAGTCAAGAGGGTAATTTGAGATTAAGGTCTCTGAAACAAAAGTATGAATAAAATTTTTTATTATCTGAGCTCTTCTTTTTCCGTTGTTTCAAATTCAAGTTGGTTTTTCTTATTTTAGTGAAAGTAGGAGATATTTGAAGTGAAAATCAATTTTGCTTATCAAGTACTGAAACATTTTTATTCAAAAATGCAGAAAAAATGCATCAACATTAGGAAAAAAATCAGCAAAGCAACTTTCATAAAGCCATGACAAATTAGTGGAACACTATCATATTGAAACTCTGCTTTTTTTCTGAAAACAGCTCTCCCATAACTTGGCATCCAACTTTAGAGAAAAATTAAAGACTGTGTATTTCCAACAGCAGCAGAGTGGCCTAACCTTTAAGCACCTAAACATCCAAGACAAAACCTTTTCACTCATTTTATAGGCCTGTTGATTCCTTCTTATCCTCTTACTCTTCAGAGACAGCACCATAACTCCACTGCAATCACTCTCTACGTGCTAGTCTAGAGGTGAATCCTGATTGCCACCTAACCTTCCTTGTCAAGGATGGGTTTGGCTGTTCACTGCAGATGAGTCCATCTACTTTCTGTATTGGAGTCCTCCACTAGGGATGTCTGACCTCATCCAACCATTTATTCTCCTTTATAAACCAAATACTTAATTCTGTCAGAGGGTTTTTCTCTTGCTGCTTCCAATTGTCAGCTACCTGCCCAAACATCAGAGGCAGTCCATATCTTACCAGTCACTGACCTGAAATACCAAAAGGCAAATATCCCTTTGAATGAAACCTAGATCACTGGAACATAGCCTGGGTTTATGTCTGGGATTTTCTCTGCCACAGAAATCACTCAATCTGGTAAGAAGCCCCACCAGGAAGTCCTTACACAATACAACATTTTGTGGTACTCCTCACATGTGTGACCTTCACAAGCAAGTGTTTTTTCTTGCTTTATTTAAGGGCAACCAATTTGAAATTTTCATTAATCATTTTTATGGAGCCTATCTGAAACTGTACTTTATTTAATACAGTTTATTTAGTATTTTATTAATTGGGAAAGGATTCAAAGTGTCTTCAAATGCAAGTCTACACAGTTATCAGCTACTCAATAGATGCTGCTAAACTCTAGGTTAGGAGAAGTTAAACTGCCTGGCCCTTACTCAGGTTTGTCTTGCTTTCACTAAGTCAAGGTCTTTTTTTGCATTGTTCATAACTGGTTTTGTATTCACCCCCCTGTTCTCCACTCCTTCAAATAGCTTCAACTGTGAACCTTGAGGGATCTGTTTATGTATTTCTTTTAAATCCTTCTCTTCAAAATGTATCACAGTCAGAACATTGTCATTGCTCTCTGGAAATGAACACTAATAATCTGGGAAACTAAAAAAGCCCTCAAAACAGTCAAGGAGAATTTGCAGGAATTCCTTCATGCAAAGCTGGGCACCCTAAAAGAAAAATGCTTTCGAGTTCAAACCACTGTTTATTTTGGACCATGTTTCTCTCTCTGCTTTCAATGGTGACCCAGGAATGAGGTCACCATTGGACGCAAATCTGTCTTCTGTTTTCACTCCTAAAGGATTACCTACTCTCTGAAGCTCATGGGGTTATTGATGGCCTTACACCAAAATTATGATTTGGAATTCTGTAGAAAAAATAAATACACATACATACAGTGTGTGTGACACTGACAGATTTAAGTAAAGACCTTGTTGAAAAAATACAATAAAAAGGGATTGCATTTGTAACAAATAGAAGGCTTCCTATAGTTGCAAATGTTCTGCTTTGTGCTTGAATGGGAAAATATCTGATCTAGCATGACTGTGCAGGAGAACAGCAAAAACATATTGCTTTGTAATGTGCATATGGGCTGTGTAGCATTTGGCAGCATCTCAGACTAAGATCCAGTCAACAAACAACCTCGCTCTGCCTTTGTGTGGGGTTGTTTAAAATGTTTTTCTACAAGCAGACCACATGAACTGACACTGCTGTCAGCTGATTAGCTGACAAAGCAAGCAGATACTATCCTGTAGAAGATGATTAACATGAAACACCAGAACTTACTAATGCCACTTTTGACAACAGTTTGGGACTTTGAAGGCAGTCAGTGTGTGCCAGCAGGGCGAGGACGTGAAAAAGGCACTTGTGAAGACACATGACAGACACCTAAGATGTCAGTGCCAAAAATGTCCTCATCTTGATTCCCTACCACCTCCTGCTCTTCTGACCTTGCAAATGTACAGTCCTTTGAATCTCTTTTACACACAGGGTAATATAGGTCCAGGATCCATTGTGTAAATGCGTAAATGTATCAGGAGCTTTGCCACTTCAGCCTCTGCCCAGTGGTGTGAAGAGGAGTTAAAGAGCCAGTGAGTGACAACTGGCCCAACCAGCATGCAAAGCTGGAAACATTTTTTAAGCGGATTTAAAGAGAGTAGGTTTTATTTTAGGTCTAGCAGCAGTTAACCTATCAAACTGAATATTGAAAGAAAAATGGATACAATAGTGACAGACATAGTATGACAACAGAAGCAGAATAAAATGAAAGAATAGGCTCTAGCATCTCTTTTTGGTGAAGTGTCTATCTGCTTTGAAGTCAGTTATTCTGGTATTCCTGGGAAATTATCTGCCAGCTGATTTCTTAAGCTTGATTTGGTGTCTCTTTACACATACCTCTCCTTCTCCTTTTCCTGCACTTTTGTCCATCCTTCACACATTTCAGAAGGAAGGATTATACAAAAAACCCACCATAAACCCCAAATCTACAGATGCAAGAGAGACATCTCTTAAGTAATTTCTTCTCTTTTTTCACTGATGTATTCTCTCAAGAGTGATAATCATCTTTTTTGAAATGCAGGTCTAAGATGGAAGGAATTTTTATCTGGAAGAGTAATATAAATTAGCTTTGACTGCCAGTTTCCACTGATTATTACTTTCCAGGCGGAATTCCTACAAATTCTTGAGGCATGACCTCTGATGAAAAAATAAACCCCTTTAAAACTTGTTTGAGAAATTCCAGATAACTTTCACAAGAGATTTAATTTTAGAGCATTAACACAGTCTTGGTTGGAAAGATAAAACTACAATGCAGTTATTTGGTAGGAGTCATTACTGAACAGTGAAGTCATTTGAGCTTATTTTACTGTGCTTATCTTTTTGCTCTCTTTTTTCCCCTCTCAAACTAATTTTATTATGCATTACTCAGAGCACTCTGGATTCACCCTCATAAAAGGATAAAGTATCTCAGCAGATATCCATGCTTAGGCAGTCAGTTTGAGGGTAAACTCACAAGCCTTAGTTATCTACAACAAACAGCCAGTGCACAGGGTATCGTCTACATACTCTCAGTTAGTGTTCATTAGCTTGTAAATCTTGGGTTTGTGAGGCTTAAGCAAAGGTAAAAGCTGCCACAGATAGAAAAGAGCTGCTCTAAATACCAGTGCCAAGCACTTACTAATGGCAAATGCATCTTTGAATCAGATTTCACCTCTCTTAAGCAAATAAAGAAAATTTGCACTATCAAATAAAGAAAGCCAATCTCCTGCACCTCTATTTGATCTGCAGATGCATGACAAAGTGAAAAACACATGTTGGAAGATATTGTCTTATACTGCAATCATTTTCATACTTATTTTGAAACGTTTAGGGCCAGAGCCCCTGGTTCTTTTTTTGCAAAGTGTGCACACATTGCAGTGAGGTGCCCTGTCTCTCGGAACTAGATGATTTTTAAGGTACCTTCCAACCCAAACCGTTCTATGATTCTGTGACTCTGGAGGTGTGCACACTTGTACTCTGGGAGTGTTGGTGTGGTCCTGCAAAAACACCTGCCCATCCACACCCGGAATAGAACTGTGCAGAATGGGGTGCCCATATTTAACTCAAAGTGAACCATAGAGGAGTGGAACCACCACACTACCCAACAAGGTGTTCACAATCACAGCTACTGCCAGGTTAGCATGCCTGCCCCATGGCTAAGTGATGAGAACTGCAGTGCTGTAAAAGCAACAAGATCCAAATATATTAGGGCTTTGCAGAAATTATTTCTGTGTCCCCATATGAGACTTCAAACCTGTCAATTCCATTATGGATGGCTGAGACCTTCCATAGCAGGACAGAGGAAACAGGCACTGAGTTTCCACTCACCCTGAGCAGGAATTAGCAGCTGGCTCCAGTCCCATGGAGAAGTCCAGCTGTACACTCACCTGTACCTGAGGCAATGCATATTTATTTTTTCAGCTCAACTTCTCTCTCTTAAAGTGCTTCTCTTCCCACACAAGCATTAGCAGCTCATACTCCCCGAGGCCTGCTGAGAGATCACACTTACTGCCTGCCCATAAACTTCTGCCCAGTATCAGTGTGGTGGTCTGTCTTATGTCTCTGTGGGAGTGGGCAGAGGATAGGAGGCTACAGAGGTCATTAAAAGCTTCTTTTATGTGTGAGGACCAACCTACCATAAAGACTAACCTTTCCTTCCTGACAGCTGCTTAGAACACTCTGCTTCAGAAATTCACTGCCCTGCATAAAAGGAGCATGATCCCTTTTTGGCTAGGAAAAAAAAATAGCCTTTTGGGTATTTTTCATTTAGAAGAAGTCTCTATTCTTCTACAGAAACATAAAATTTAGTCTTCCTTCATCTTGCATGTTTTGTTACTTTCCAATACCTTCTTTTGCCCACACTGCTCATCTCACTGACAAAATAAAAGAACAGAGCAGGGAAGAAAGGAGGAAGGTAGCCCAGAAATTAATATTAAAAAAATTCCTTTCTCTATTTCTATTCAAATATTTTTAGTCATCAGTCTTACAGCTTTACTTCTCTGTTTCTGGCTATGCCAGGTCAGAAGCATATTACACCTTGATCTTCTTCTCTTGTTGGTGCTTCCCTATCAGCTACTGTTGCATTATTTCTTTACAAAACCCCATCCATTTAAAGCTTCTTTCTCCTTTTCAGCACATCCTTATCAGGAGCATTTCAGATAGCTGAACTGGTAGCAATGTAATTCTATTTGCATAAGAAATAAATAGACTTATTCTCAATGATTACATGGAGCAATATCTGCATCCAGCAATATCTTGACATACACAGAGGAGTGTGTCAGGTGTTTATGTATACACACATTTTTTCTCCTTCAAGGAGGGCCCAGCTTCCTTAGCCAAATTAGCTGGTTTCTCCACAACTTGGCTTTATGGACCAGCTTAGTTACCATGCGTAGAGTACAAGTATGTGATTGATAGTGCAGCTAAACAGGACTCATTCATTTACCTGAAATAACTGCACTTAAAGAACATAAATTTTAGAGGGGGAAAGGTATTTAAAAGCCAAAACTTTCTCATCTATTTTATAAGTATCTTCATATAGTGCCCATTGGAGCAGGTCTATACCTTGCTTGACCAAACTCATTAACCAGAGTTGGAACTGAGCTCACTCTTCTGAGAAATGTAAGCTTTTGTTTTTAATAAAACATGTGGGCCAAATTAGTATGTAAATAAATGAATGACTTTCAAGAATCCCAGATAACACTTGCTGAGCAATGGGTCAGGCTAGATTTAATCTAAAAATCTTTCTGCTGTGTGTAAATGGTTATGTCATAGCATTTGTCTTTAATTACTAAACTGTTTCCAAAGGCTTGACTCATGACATGTTTCTTGGTTAACCACAAAAACTTGTACTACAAGATTTGCCATATAGATTCTTTTTTTTCCCCCTACACCATTGTTAAGCCTTGGCTCTTGAAAAAGGAGTGTAACAATCTCCCAGAGATAGACATTTGATCTTTACAGTAGTGAGAGCTTTTTCTTTAATGAATTTTCCATCTAAAGGAAACAAGGCACTTTTGACTCATAAGGAATACTGTAACATCCTTAATATCAACAGAAAAAGAAAAAAACAAAATTAAAAGATTTTAAAATACAACTATTTATATATCTCTGTATAAATCCAAATATGAAGGATTACCTTTATAAATATATATACAATAATTTCTGTAACTAACTGTACCTTTTTATATATGCCATGATGACCAACCCTTGCCAATAGCAGATATTTTGAGAAAGTCTCAGTCTCTCCTTATTCCTAGCTGTGTAATAATTTTTGGTATCCATGAGCCCCTTCCTATGTATAACCTAAAGATGAGGTGAGGAGAATGACATGTACCCACTACTTTGTGATTAAAAGACCAATCTGATGAAGGAAAAAAAAGTGGGATTTTGTTGTTCTTGTCATTGTTTTAAAGAAAGCATTGAGCTGACCACCCAGATCTAAGAAGGACTCTGTAAGATTGAGCTGGTGGCTTTGTAGTTCACAGTGAAAGTCAGAGGAGAAAGACATATGTAAGCAGGAACCAGTTTACATAGGTAAAACTGAAACTTTCTAACTTGAGTCTGATATAGGGGAAAAATGGGTACAAAGTGTTACAAGCTGATGGTATTTAAAGCAGAGTAGAAACAGGCTCCTTTTATCTTTCAAATGGAAATAGAGCATTTTGGAGTCTGTCAGAGGAGAAGCACATTCTGCCAATAAATTTATATAGATCTACAAGGTGTCTGCACAGGAATTGTTTGGTTTCCACACTTTAGATTTTGGAAGTGCTTCTGGTAGAAGTGTACCACCTGCTTAGAATCCTCATGAGCATCACCATTTCTTCAGGTCCTTTGTCTACTGGCCTAAACCTCCTCAGACTTGGAGCAGGAATTACCACAAAACACACACAGCTCTTTGCAATCAACTATCTTTCCAGAACAAATAAGAAGAGACTTATACTGAAATTCTTCATCTCTGATCACTGAGCAGAAACACTGACAGAAATACAGGTTGAACAGACACCAAAACAGGTAACACCTTGGACATCAAGGAAGGTGATTGTCTCACGCTAAACTGTGCTGGTGCAGCCTCACCTTAAATACTGTGTGCAGTTTTGGTCACTGCAATATAAGAAAGATACAGTCAGTTCCTTCTTGTAGGTTAAATCTTTCCCCCAGACCATTCCCTAACTTCAATTTCATAATCTTGCTTGGCAACTGAATGTTTTAATCATCTCTTTAAAATGATACACATAACAAAGCAATGCAGCAACATTAACAGCTTCTATAGAGGGGTAGATTAACTGATTTGTTTGTTTGTTTAAAATTGTTACAGAGTGATCTTCCCCTACTTTGAACAGACTAAATAATGAAAAGGAACGTTGTGTGAGGAAAGTCATTTTCATGCTCTCTGAAATTTATATTCCATCAATTATTTTAGTGAAAGTAATAAGCACAAAATTTCATGTTTGTTGACACTTTCTGGAGTCTTGTATCAATGTAACCTACAGAGTAGGGATGACACTGCATAAACAATATTTACATATTCACTACATTAAAGCAGTTTCTCCTTGTGGGTAGTGGTACAACTAGGATAGTCATCCACTATTAGGAAGGAATACTGTCTGCACTGGAGACATCTCCCCAGAAAAAGGAGGTTCCTTGGGCTTCCCTTTTCTAGCAGCAGAATATTGCTGTAGTTCAGAATTAGAGGAGCTGGTTACCAGAGAGGTTTGGCTGGTATCAAATCTTGCCTTGGTTTTAATTAAATGCTTTGACCAAGTTGTGTTGCCTTATTTTTCATTCACTGTCAGGTGATTTGCAGAAGAGAAGATATATATTAAATATGTTTAATTTGCTGATCATCTACTGTAACTTGTGGACTGCATGTTTTTATCCATTGTGTATGTGAGCTGAACAAACCTGGCTTCGGCTCAAGTGAAATTTGGCATGAGTCAGTAGCCTACTGTCCTCTAGGACTTTCACAAGAATGTGATTCCACATTTTATGTGGGTATGTACTGGTGAATGGAATGTTTAAATAAACAACAAATTGAGTCACTTAGCCTTGAATCAACAAATGCAGTATCCCAAAAGGGATTCCCCACAATTTATAGTCATATCTTGCTGAAGATTCACATTCAACTGATTTCATGATGTTCAAAGTTGAAAACTGGTAAGAGGGCAGGAAAAGTCCTTTGCTAGCAAATTCATAAAGTAGCACATAACAGTCTCACCACATGAAACTTTTAGAGGCACTTTTATCTAGGGTAGCTCCACCTGGACAGAGAGACATATATGTGCTTATAACAAGAACCTGTACTTATGGCTGCAGTGTTCAGAAATTCCCGTGCCTCTCTTTTACTTCTCTCTAGTAAGTCAATGCATGTATAATTAAAAAAAACAAACAACAAAACTCCCAAAGAAACTAAAACCAAACCCTACCTTCTGTGCAGCACTTTGATTCATTATTAATGGGTTAGTCACGGATTTTAAAAGAGAAATGTCTACTGAAAAGGCTGTCTGTTTAAAAACAATCAAACAATGGAGTGAGGAAACCCAGAAAGCATGTTTAGGGAAAAAGCATATATCACAATAAATTTCTGATATTATGTAACAGCTTAAAATATTGCTCAGTCTTTATTCTTCATATCATAATGGATCAATTAGTACATCTTGGACAAGGATTCTTACAAGTTTCTTCTTCTGCCTGCTTGTTTTTTAAGCAAAAGGACATGCTGGTTTTGACTGAGGTATATGAACTTTATCCCATTGGACTTTGGAAAGGTCATCTGCTTTTCTTCAAGTCTAACAAAAAATAATTCTTAAAGGTACTTTTCTTTCTGTGATTTAAGTTCATGAGCATTTATCATCATGTCAAGTCAGTTTGTCTTTTAAAAGAAGCATTCCAGAAAAAAAGATGACTTATGGGTCAGGACACAAAGAACTTTTCCGGCTGCCAAAGTTAGCCACAAGGCAGTTCAAATGCCATCCCCTCCATGCTGTGTCTCTGCCCATCTGTCAGTCAGTATATGGATATAATTGAAACCCACCAGAAAAATACTTTTTCTGGTTAAGTTGAGAATTTTTATGGGAACAAAGAAAGAAAGTAAAATATTTAAATTCAGTGGATTGGAGCTGAAACACTCCATTTTCCATCATTAGTTTGAACCTCGGCTTCTATGAAGCACCATTTCTCACTCCCAAATAAAATACAAGATGGAAACAGGATGATGAGTGCTGACCTTTCTAATGAAAGCTGGGAGTTCACATTGCAGAACAAGTATTTCTATGGATTTAAAACAAAAGTTGATTAAATCTTCATCAGACAGTAACCTAACTGGATCTTTTAAGGTGTCAGTAGCTGCTTTATAGCTGGAAGGGCAATTAAAAGGCTTTGGCCTATAGTATTGTAACCTAAAGCAGCAATTACAGTGCAACATCTGCTGAGCATCCAGAGTCAATCTGCCAGAACTACAATGTAAAAGAAAGGAGAACATTCATGTTTTGATCACTCAGGAAGATCTTTTTGCTTCTGGCTCTTGCAAACATTTCTCAGCTCCCCAGGAATATGTATAATATGTTTCTGATAAATCTTACCTCCACCATGATACTATCTGCATGTTTAAGAAACATCTATCCCTCGGTGCTACTTTTTCACAAGGTACCTTACCCTATCATTGTCACTACTTTTTCCTTTGCTCCATTAAAACCCCTTTGCTCATTCTTGTTTGTTATACTCTGATACAGCTTTATATCCTGCCCTTCAATTTTTCTTTCCCTGTAGTTTAAACTGAACTTGTTACCCCTTTCTGGTTGAAAGGATTTATTAAGAATTACTCTAGATTATGTCAACCAACTTTAACAAAAATGCCTTTTGATTTCATATCAGTTCAGATGCTGACTGGTGCTCATGGCTTTTTTGCCTTTATTGGATTTGACATAAATATCCACTCTGTGATCCTTGCCAGCATTTGTTTTCCCTTTTGTACAAAACGAAGAATACAATCATTTTGCCAGTAGATTTTGTGATCAGCAAAGTATTTGCACAGCCTAGTTTATTTTTCTAAACAGTAAAGGTGGGGCTTGAATGACTCAGGAAACCCATTACACCCTCCTAACTCTCCTGCAGGTTCAAATACGATCAGCTA
Organism: Pithys albifrons albifrons; assembly: GCF_047495875.1. Taxonomy (NCBI): domain Eukaryota; kingdom Metazoa; phylum Chordata; class Aves; order Passeriformes; family Thamnophilidae; genus Pithys; species Pithys albifrons. The sequence continues at coordinate 97,657,665 of NC_092459.1, forward strand.
AACAGCATCAATCTTACCTGGAGGACCCACTGCAGAGGAGAGCAGATTGCGTAGGTACAAAACATGTTTTTCCTTGAATATTTTTGTCAGCAGAGGACTTGGGGGTTCTCACTTGTGCACAGTAAAAAATCACCAGGACTATGAGCCCCCTCCTAGTACACAGACATGAAAGACTGAACTTTCTTTTCCCACAGAAAAGGAGGACTTTTTAATTTCCCTGCTGGGACACATGCTGCTCTCCAGGGAAGTGCTCTGGAGCAAGGGGAGGTGTGATGCAACATTAATGACCATCACATTATTAAATGACAATCAGTGAATGCTGCAATGGAGTGAAATATCACAATTAGGCCAGACTGCAAGTGAAGGGTCATGTTGTGCCTCTGAGCGCTGTCAGAGCTGAGCTAAGCAGCTGTGGTGGCTGACCAGGGATAGTGTGAGCTTTGCATCTCTAGGTAAGCCTGAGCAGGGAGACAGGCAGCTGCTGGAGATGACATGATCCCTGGTGCTCACTATGCCTTTGTTAAATACCCACTTGGGTCCACACCTGCTGCTGGTAGGAGCGAGAAGCCTTGGGGCTGGGTGGGATGCTCACCCCCTTTGCCCTTCCCCTGCTCCATGTGAGCTGTGTGGATGGTGGGAACTGACCTAGGAGTTCTCTGGTTTGTGTTCCCAGGACTCTGAGTGGGCCAAGGCAGCAGTGGAGGGAAAGGAATCTCTCCCTTCCTGTCTCTTATCAACCTTTCTGAGGAGGAAGAAAATATTGAGAAATAAATTGGCCACTAGCACCAAAATGGCCCAATTTTGCTACCCTTTTTCTAGGACATGTGCTTAGACTTACCTAGAATCAAGGGCAAAGGCAGAAGGACACTTGTTCAGGCTTTTGCAGTGGAAAGTTTTGCGAGCCAATGTAGTGAGAAGATGAAGATCTGTCATGCAGAGCTGATTTCATGCAGTGATCACAGTCATCCTCACCAGATTGTTAAATAGCTGCAGCTTCTAAAACAATAGAATTTTGCAGCTAGAAGAGTTGCATTTGAAAATGTGTATTCATAATAATTGCAGTAATCTACTGCAGTGCTTGCCAGACTCCTGCATTTGGTACTATAAAGATTTTCTTTCCCAGCCTTTGAACCCAAGTTAATAGCACATGGTAACATGGCAAGAAATACAGTGACCCGAATACCTCTCTGTTGAAGCTGAAAGGGACCCTTTTGCATCCACCCATGGAAACAGAATGGAATATTTTTTTTGTAGACCATCATTTTTTTCAAGGATTAACTTCTCTGAAACAGAGATAAGCATGCTCCTGTCTTGTACATCTCTTTAGCACTTAGTATCATCATTACCCAACTCCAGCACAATACAAGTAAAGATCTAATATGAAGAACTGTTTTCCTGATATATACTCAAGAGAAAATGGAATGAAAATAAACCCTGATTTCTCTTAACTTTGACCTCTGAAAATGTTCTTTGCAGATGAACTTAAAGAGGTCTTTTTCTCAGCCTCTGTAAAAAATGCAGTACAGTGGTGCACTGTCCATCACATTTAATAGACTTTTATATACCATCTCAACTTTTTTGTTTGGACTGGATTAGTGCTGAAGGCCAAACCTCCAAACTTTTCAGCCCACCTTCTGTTCTTGCTTCTTTGAAAAACCAGCCCTTACTCCAGCTAATACAAGTAGCCATCCACCATGGTAAGCCAAAGTTCATTAGGGAATCTAGTGCCACTTCCCTATTTTTAAGAGAATCACTGCAACCCCTTTTGTGTTTGATGTCTTCATCTGTCATCCTGCAAACTCAAGTCAGATGTGGAGCGAGGTATGACTGCAAAGGCCACTGTCAGCTGCTACAGAGTGGAGCATGGAAAATAAGCAGTTACACATGTTTTCCTTCAGGCCTTCTCAACAAATTTCAAACAGAGGCACTTAAAAGTATATCCCTTTGGATGAGTCAAGAGACCTCCATGAGCAATGCTGACAGTCTGCACTGACAGAAGGGATGGGACTGGTCAGTGCCCACAGGCAGAAGTGTGTCAGAGAGGAGTCAATCCTCAGCACAACAGCCACTGAAGTCACATGCTGAGAATTCTGTTTATAAAGTGAATTCCGTAGGTACAAATCATCATCAGAAGAAAAAGCCCCATAGGCAATATTATATAATCCAGATAAATATACTAATAGGGGATTTTCCAGTGGAAGAACCCTTACATCATGTTCAAGGAAGTAAAAATAAACCTGGCACTTGCATTTGTTCTAAACACAAGAAGAGTCTTGATGAACTACTAGTTACATTTTTTTTGGCTAATTATTAGTCATGCTGAGCATTGTGATGTTGGTTGTAAATTTATTCCATAACTGCATCCTAACCTCAATATTAAAATACCACAGACTTTCAAAATCACTTTCTTTGTAAGGCTCACTATTTCCAAAGAACAGCAAACTTTCCTGATTATTGCTGATGTTTTAGCCATTATTGAACCTCTTGTGACCTTCTTCAGAGAAGAAAATAGCACTGGGATTTGAAAACGAACAAGTTACTTGTGAAGTAAAATAAATCAAAAAGTAAGGTTTATATAGCAGCCTCCCCATATGCCAGATACATTTAAAAAGCTTTCTTATCATTGGAAAAACAATTACTTTCACTGTACTTTACATCTGAAGATTGCTAGTGAAAGAAGATGTTGTTTGGTGTCAACGGCCTGTTCTATTTAAATAGTGCAGAAAAAGGAAAAATTATGAACTATGTTTATGGCAGATTCAAAAAGAATAAAATATGGAAATGTGGAAAAGGATATGAAGTGTGGCTGAAAAGACATACCATGGCCTTAAGAACAAAGCAAACTCATAAGATGCAAAACTAGGTCTGTTTTCTGGAAAAAAAACCCTTTCTTTTTAGAGAAAAAAATAACAGACCTGTATCACAAGTCTGTATTACATTTGATAAAAATGGAATATTCAAGCAGACATGGGGATTCCAGTGATTCACAGCATGTCGCTTTTTACCCATGAGAGGCCTGAAGGGGTGTTCATGACTTTCCATTGCTGAACAGTAGAATTATCCAGGGAGAAAAGCGTGTTTGGTTTTGGCAAATCATCACTGGCTGCCTTTTTACAGAACTTTAGTTAGCTTCATCTGAATGGATTCAAGTGGCAGAGAGGTGTTGTTTGGATGAAATTCAAAGTCTCCATAGAGATCCAAAACCAAGTTGATTGCACTTTGGGTGTTGGTTATAGCTTGTATGTGCTGATCTTACACCCAAGAGAAGTTACAACAGCTTTAGACCAACTGCTTATGAGTCCCGAAGGGTGAGATAAGAGTGAAGGAAGTGCAGATGTTCCTTCTCCTTCACACATCTTTTGCTGGGGGTGGACAGTGGATCATATAGAATTTGGACAGTACACATTGCAGCTGTCAAATTTGGCCATTCCATTTCCCTCCACCCCCACCTCCTTCTCTTTCCAAGTAGCAAATGGAACATCTCAGGGAAACAACTGACCTACAATGTCCACATCAGGTACAGGGGCTTTCTACTGGGGCTGGTCATTCCTCTGTCTCCTTCACATTTGCCAAAGGAAATAATTCCTGCCACATGTGAATTCATCTTCCTGTGCTGAGTCTTGGAATTGCTAGCCTCTTAACCACTTCATTCAGCTGTGAGAGAATCAGCCCAGCTTCTGAAATTCTCAGTCTTGCTCCAGGTTTCTTTAGAAAAGGGACTGCTGTTGCAACTGCTGTTTCCAAGCAAACAGAGATAGCAAAGCCTATCCTGTGAGTTCACCTTAGGTACCAGGGTAACTTAGAAAGGGAAATATCAAATTCAGCCACATCATGCTCCTGTCTAGTCCCATCTAGCAGCAAGAACTGAATGCAGCTGTAGGGCTCTTCACAAACACTCCACCTCAGCAGTCCTAACTAGAAACCTGGAGAAGCCACATTGGCTCTCAGGCTTCTTCAGAGGAAGACACCTTGCACACACTGAGAATGAGCCAACCACACAGCTTGAAGAACACAGGCCCTCCCTGGAAGGAGATAGATGTAGAAGCAACTGCCAGAAGGTCACCAATGCCCCATTGCAGTTTCCTAATTTCCATTGGTGTTAGTGTTCCTTTCTCAGGTGCCCTTTGCTGGTGACTCCGCTTCCAGGTAAGATGGTCAATGCAAAGTAAAAGCTGGAGATCTCTTTAAAACTTAGATTAGGCTGCTGGACAGAGGGGTCTCGTCACAACTAGACTTCCTCTCAGTGTAAATTCTGAGTATGATTTTTCTTTCCTTTTCTAGCAAAGGTGGTTTATGTTGGTACAGGTGGAGGCAGTATGGATGCACTGATGTAATGAGTAAACAGTGTTGTCTATAGCATCTGTCATTTGTCATCAAACAGAAGAAGAGAAGTTTTCAATTTTTTTTAAACCTAGCCTGTACTCATTAAGCTACTTCTTCGAAAAAACACATTAACATGTAAGCTCTTCAAATATCGAATGGAAACATTGACATGGTAAACACTGTGCCACTCACTACAGTTTTTTTTCAGAGCAGAACTGGCTCTTAATATCCCCTTGCTTTGGCAGATTTTCAAAGCAAGCAGAAGAGAGAGTTAAGGGCCTCCCCAGAGACTACTCTGACACCAAGTTGTAGACAGGTTCATTCCAAACTGAAGGGGATCCCACTGTGGGTCTTAATGCAAGAGTCAAATTAAAAAATCAGCCACTTAATAGGAAGTGGCTCAATGGGGACTTTTGGTTTTGGAACAGTGAACTGCACAATTTAAAAAGTAACCTTGGACTTTGGAGCTTAGCACTGACAACCAGTGTATAATATCCTAAAAGCAGAATATGAAAGGAAAAATTTTGCTTTGGATGGAATGTGTGGGAAGTTTGTGCTTCTGACTTTGCCTCTGAATCTTGAATATTCATTCCCCCTGACCTTTCTACATCATGCCCGTTCCAGAATCTGGAATCTGATTCCACATCAATCTACCTTTGAATAAAAAAGTAGTTTTGATAGTTTTGTAAAATAAGAATATTAACTTACAAGTTTGGATTTTCTTCATGAAAGTATTCACAAGTTCTTTTTTCATGCTGACCTTTGGCTCTGGGCAGTGATGACAATAATATTTCTGCCAACTTACTGATGTAAAAGGGGAAAAAGTGTGTGTGTGGGGGGGTGGGAAGTGTAATACTACTGTCCTAGCAATTGGATCCAGCTGGCCTCTGCAAATACATTTACCCACAGGGGGGAGAAATAAAGGACAAAACCCCCCAGCTTAAACATAAAAGGCATGATTTCCAAAGGTTTTGTGCACCTACAGCTTTTATGCATTTGAACTGAGTGTTCTTCATTTTTGGAAACCAGTCCTAGGAGTGAAATTATTTTGTGCCAATAATATTACAGAACAGCTATTCCTGATTCACTGGTTCATCACCTCACATTTTTCACTTAATGTTATAATTCTTTTAGGTTGGAATACAAGGGGCGAGTCCTTGAACCTTTCTTTCATATGCGTTTGTTCCCTATTAGCTGTGTCAGTGGAGGGTTAGGTTAAATATTAGATAAAAGTTCTTCAACCAGGGGGTGGTTGGGCACTGGAACAGGCCCCCAGGGAAGTGATCACAGCACCAAGCTTGACCAAGCTCAAGAAGCATTTGGACAACTCTGTCAGGCACGTGGTGTGATTCTTAGGGTCATCCTGTGCAGGGCCAGGAGTTAAAACAAGTGATCTTTTTGGGTCCCTTCCAACTCAGAATATTCTATGATTCTATAAAAGCCCCTTGCTCTCTTCCCTTCTTATTTTCCCCCTATATGTTTCAGACACTGGTCTGATAGTTGTGGGTAAACTAGAATCTTGAAGTCATGGAGTCTTGGGTTTCACAATACATAAATGAAACAGGTCTGTGCCTTCAGTTGATTTATTCGATACCTGCTGTGATGGTTCTTATTGTGGCAAAGACCTGCATGCAACCCCCAGTAACAATACAGGGTGAGGGATGAATGGATCAAGAGCAGCCCTGCTGAGAAGAACTTGGGGGTGCTGGTGGATGAGAGAATGGACATGACCTGGCAGTGTGCTCTCCCAGACCAGGAAACCAGTTGTATCCTGGGCTGCATCAAAAGAAACATGGCCAGCAGGTCAAGGCAGGTGATTCTGCCTCTCTGCTCCACTCTGGTGAGACCTCACCTGCAGTGCTGCATCCGGCTGTGGAGTCTCCAGCACAGGAAGGATGCTGACCTGTTGGAACAAGACCAGAGGAGGGCCATCAAGATGACTAGGGAGATGAAGCACTTTTTCTATGAGGAAAGGCTTGGAAAATTTGGATTGTTCAGTCTGGAGAAGAGAAGGCTTTGGGGTGACCTAATTGCAGCCTTCCAGTACCTGGAGGGATCCCACAAGAGAGCTGGAAAGAGGCTGTTTACAAGAGCATGTAGTGACAGAATAAGGGAGAATGGATTCAAAATAAAAGAGCGTAGGTTTGAATTAGATATTAGAAAAAAACTTTAGAGTGAGGATGGTAAGACACTGAAATAGGCTGCCCAGAGAAGTTGTGAATGCCCCATCCTGGCCAGGATGGATGAGCAACCTGGTGTAGTGGAAGGTGGCACATGGCAGTGGGGTTGGAACTAGATGATCTTTAAGGTTCCTTCCAATGCAAACCATTCTATTATTCTGTGGTTGGCTTAGCTGAGGGCTCCGAGTTCATTTCATATGTGTTACACACTAGGACAGACATCGCTGGGAAATGATTACTCTCTTTTTCTGAGCTGATCATTTAGATGTGAAAACTTTATTTATCTGTCATCACTTACCAAAACTCTCTGAAGTATCCAGGAGTATCATTTCTACCTTGGCATCAGGTGGCAGACACTAAGAGCCTAATCTGGGCAGAGAAAATAAGACACCAGGTGAGGCATGTTTCTGCTGACTCAGATCATAGCAGCAGGCAGCCTGGGAGTTTCCAGCCCTGCTTGCATGCCCTACAGTTCTATTAGAGGTGAGTTGGCTTGCAAGAATGAGCTAAGGACGTGCCTAAAGTTGGATGCTCTCAGAGGGACTCTGGATTTGCAGAAGGGAGAAGCACACATTAACACTGTGATTCTCAGTATAGCTGCAAGGCTGCCACCCTAAGGCCAGAGGGACACACTAAAATATTATTTTCCTTCCTCTAAAGACTTACAGAATTATGAAGCTTGCCTTGATCTCAGCGGGATTGCGAGTCTGACCAGCTTCTGCATTCATTCCCACAGCAGCCAGCCTTCCTTTTGCATTTTAGTAGGGTGGTGCTTTATATCCTAAAACAAGTTAAAAGGCAGTGCATGCACCTGTACAAGACAGCGTGAGCGAGCCTGTGCTCAAAAGTGGCATGAATGCAGGGAAGTTGGGAGGGGCTCCAGGGTGTTGGGGCTGCACCTCCTGCACATGCACTGCTCAGCCATGCAGCCTCATGCTGTGTGGATTCACCTGCACCCTGGGAAGGGCAGCCATGGCAGAGAAGGTGGAAGTAGCATTTGGAGAGGATCCAAGATGTGCAGGAAAACACTCCACCTGGAAATACTCTTCAATGCTTTACTGACTACCCAAAATTAAAATATAGCCCACCTCAAGCTTTAAAAGACACTTGGACAAATATCGGAAAGGTAGTGAGATTGAATTAAAGTCATCAAATGGAAAGATAACGAGTGATTTTTCTCTTTTTCTTTGACTTTTGATATTGCCTTGGCACAGCTAATTTCACAGGCTTTACTTCACAGCTGTGTTTTCTCATCAGCTTTTTAAAACCTTCACGAAAAAAAGCATAAAAATACTGAGTAACAGGAAAAAAGTCCAGAGGCATGGACTCAAAGGACATGAGTCATGAGTCATGTTGAACCTGATGACTTTACAAAAGACAAGGGCTGGAATACTCAGCTCTTCCCTCTTCCACATGCTCAGCTCTTGTCTGAAAACCAGAGTATTTGTGATGTCAAAAGCCACTGAGGTGAAGAGTGGATTCTGAGCCTTGTGCTCTGCTCATCACATCTACCTGCCATTGTCCTCTGCCTGAGGAAAGGGAAGAATGTGGTGCCTGATGGGACATGCAGCTTGGGCAAAGCTGGGACCTGTCCCTCCGGAAAAAGGCTGAGTCAGGCAAGCCCTGGTAGATGTCAAGAAGCACAGACATGTTGCTTCTTACTTAGTGCTGGGCAAACATAGAGTCTGTTTGGTTGGATTGCTGGGGATGCTTTTTGTTAAATTTCTGTTAAACGGGAAAAAATTTTTTCAGAAGCTCTGATTTTAGGCCTCATTAGACATTTGCTGAATGCAAAGGATATTCTTCCATGGACTTTGGCTCTAAACCTTATTTGCTTCATAACACAGTATTTTATCTTTTATCAGTTTGTTCCAAGTAGGTATGAAAGGGCCTGGCTCTTTGCAAGATTCCATCTTAGTCATTTTAGTTTGTGCCATTTTGTTCTGCAATTTTCACCAAACCTGAAATCTGAATTTTTACTGTTGCATAATTTTTTTCTTAACTGAACTCCTGTTCAGGACCCTACTTCGTAAAAGAGTCCAGAAAGAAGGAAGGTAAAATTATTATTTCAGGAGTGAGATGAGAGGAGGGATTGTCTCTTTCAAGTTTGGTCTCCTGGTGTTTTGTAAGAGTGTACCCTCACAACTTCAAGTTTTATTTAGCATATCTTATTTTCTCTGCAGGGGTCTCATCAAACCATTATTTTGGATAAGGGAAGCTTTTATTTTATTTCTTAGACCAGAGATATAATTTTCCTTCTTATTTTGCTTTCTCTTATGTCAGCCCTTTAAGAAAAACGCTGAGCAGTTGGAATCTAACTGCAATTTAACGTAACACTTATCTGTGCTGCTGTTCACACTGTACGAGGTAATTTTGAAAGGTCAGAACAGCTGGATTCCATTACAGAAATGCAGGGTACTCAAAATAGCCTTTGTAAATATATTTTTTGAGGAATTCAGGCAGCTGCCTTTCACCCCTGGGCCTTATTGTTTCAGAGAGCTTTAGTATCTGCTGAGGTCAGAAATTGTCAAACTGTTCCCCCTCCTCCCCCAGAAAAGAAATTTCCTTTGGATGAATGTTAAGAAATAGTCAAAAGCAGAAATATTCCTGCCTCTGCATTTTTAATCTAAATTTTATTGCAATAAGTACTAAATCAAGAAAACTTTCTTCCATATGTGCTAAGAACCATTTCCACTCCTGTTTTTCTACACATATGACATTTGTTTTACAATGCTGCAGTTTACAAACCAAATAGTTTCTCACAGAGATAGTATGTTTTTATTCCATTTGTCCTTTTTCAAATAGTCCAAATGTCTGTGGTTTTGTCATTAAAAGTCCAATTGGCAGATATATACGGAAACTTTATGTTTTCCAGCTGGGCAACTACCAGTTACACATACTCATTATTATTCATATTATCATTAGAGTAACCATGAAGGATAATTTCATTTGGCTTACTCAGTCAACATTCAGAGATCTACAGCAGATACTGTCTTGAAACCATTGGAACTGAACTCTCTTTAGCTGTGAGGGCATTTAGATATATGTCTGAGCCTCCTGACTTGACCTTTCCTTTAGAATAAAATTAATGACAGTTCTGACCCTGATTTCTGGAAGTTGCTAGTGGTTTTAGGTACTTTTCTTTATGAGAATTATCCTCAGTTTGGAATATACTCTTGCTGAGAAGGAATGACTGGGGTTTGTTTCTCCCCTAGTAGTTTTACCTACCTGTAATTTTAATGACTGCATTGAGTTAATTTTAACCTGTCCTGTTGGCAGAGGAGGGGTAGGATCTCAACTCTAGTGTGAATGTTTTAAATAATGGTGTTTTTTCAGTGGGGTTTTCAGTTGCTGTGAAAATTTCTAAATCCCCAAAGCTTTATTTTCCCCTCTCTCTGTAACTGTAAATGACCACACAAAGATTGCTCACTCTGGGACAGAAATATTGTGTACCATACTATAAATCACTGAATGAACAAGTATGTCACAGAGGATGAGCAGCCTCTAGACTGTAACCATCCTAGTGGGTGGTACCATTATACTAGGTTAATTTATTGTAAAGCTTCCACTGACATGTACATATTTCTGTGGTCTAACATAGAAGAGTTTATGAAGGATGCCAGAACTCTTCCATTTAGTCACTTCTGTAGTATTCATATCATGACCCTCTGCTAAGTGAAAAACATGATTGTGCAGTTTGTGAGGCATAAAAACCTAACACTCCAAGATTTGTAGCTGGTTTTTACTTTTTTATTTACTATTTCAGAAAGAAAGAGATTGATGAATGGACACTCAGAGAGGTTTTTATTATTGGGGCAACAAAGGGAACACCAAGTGCCATGAGACAACACAAAAGCAAACTCTTCCCTCCCTTGTGTATATAGGCTCCGTTTCCATAGCCTTTTGTGGAGTTAAATACTTGGCTGGAATGAGCTCCTATGTAGAAGCAGATTGGGTGGGTGCAGATGGATTTTTCCCTTGATTTGCAATCTGGGAGGCAAGCAGACACATCCAGCTGTTCTCATTTTCCCTTGGAACTATGGTTATCCAAGCTGAGAATATTGCCTTTCTAGATATCTCAGGGCAAAAATTAAACCTGCAGAAACAGTGAGGAGTGAACAGAGCCCATCCTCAGTCAGCTCGCATGGCCAGCAGCAGGGTGGTTCAAGGAGCTTTCCTTGGTGATATTTTCATCTCATCTGCAGCCCACCTAGATTTCTAAGGACAAAATTTTTAAGAGTTCATGGGGTTAACAATGAGACTTGCATCACTTTAAACATTTTGCTTCCAGTTCAATGTGTTACCCTCCATTAGGTCAGTCTACTGTGGATGGTGTTCTCAACTAAGAAAAATGTAAAAGGCACGTTTTTGATGGAGTTCTTGGCAAATCCTTTGATTACATTCCCTGACACTCAACAGATGTCTGCAACCCACATGGCTAACATCCATAGAGGCGGTAGCTCACTATAGCTCTTGGTATGAAGAAATGATACATTTAATAGAAGTAATCTATTATGTATGCAACACTCCCATTTTTTCAGAGTAGCCAATAATTGAAAAACTTAATATACATTTTATTATAAATCTTATCTAAATGCTTGAAACTTCATTATCAGGGACCTTTGGACTTTGAGGAACCATAAAATGAATGAGACATGACTTATGTTTAAAGATAAAATTGAAAATTAAACCATTGTTCATTGCAGTTTTACATTCTAGGCCATGAATGGAACAGGGGAAAGGAAAAATAAGGTAGAAAGAAAAAGTAATCAGAAGCTCTTCAGTGTTTTCTGAATTTTAAATTCAAAACTGCATTTACAAGATTTTTGTTTCTTTTTAATGAGCATTGCCTTAAGTTCAGTTTCTGTATGGTACCCATGAAAAATTCCAGCTGTGAACATGATTATCAGAGCTCCCCTAGATGTGTGTTCTTGTTGCTGTTGCACCTCACATGCAACCATAAGATAGCTGGATGCTGGCAGCTGATACTTTCTCACTGGAGCCCTGATAAAGTTCAAGCTATAACTCTGTCACACAACCAAGTACTAGAATTTGGCTCAATCTCCCAGTGGAAAGCAATATCTTCAGTTCTTATGTGAGATGCATTTATTAAGACAGGATTAAGAAAAGTGTATTTTTAACCTAATTTTTATAGTTTTTATATACATCTATATATGCTTCCACTGACATTTGACATTGAAAACAGCCTCAGCTACAGAGATTTCAGCATCTATTATCAGAAATAAACCTTAGTGTATTTACATGAAAGGCTTTAAGTGTTTCTCTAGAAACACACTCTTAGGACAAAGCCAACCTGTTTGACTATGAATTATGATAATTCTTTCTTCAACTTTGTACCCATCCGGTATCGTGGCACTTCATTACTATCATTATTATTACTCTTATTCAGCAGCTATAGTAATATTTTCCTTTGTGTATGAGAGTGTACTTCCCTTAGCTATGAAGTACCTTTTGAATTTTCATTAGGATTCACACAAGTACTGCCCAAACATTGTGGAAAGAGTTTACAAATGTTCCATTTACTCTGGATAGCATCCAAACCATTTCTTTTTCATGTATTAAGTTTAGAGGCAAAATATAAATTATCTGATCATACCTTTTTGTTTATTCCAGTTGAAATGTACTTATAGAAAAGAATGGGTGTATTTACATTCAGTACATCTAAGATTTCATGTCCATGTATTACAAAAGTCCTCAACATGCTGGTTTGTCACACTAAGCAAAACCTTTAGGTACTGGATGTAGTATTTAAAAGTTTTATGGGTGGGGAGAATAGTGTTATCAGGTCCCATTTATGATGATTATATTTGTAGATGAAGAACTAGAAGTCAGTAATAGAAAAATAACTTGCCTCTCAGATCTTATAGATAGTACTGCTAGTGGATTTGCTCTGCTAGTGAGATATGTAGTGACAGCCCTTCTGGATGTGCAAGGGAAGACATTCAGCTTCTCAAGAGAGTTGTTTATTTTGTGGGCAACATCATACTGCTGATTATATTTATTAAAAACAGGTACTTTGGAAGTAAATTCATCACTCTGCCTGTCACAGCATCATTGAAGAAAAATCTCTGCTTTACACACATCTTGCTTCTTGATTTTTTTTTCTTGGGGTTTTAAAATATTGTGAAAGGACTAGACCAGATGTGTGAAGAATTTGGTCACTTCCAGCTGTTGTTCTTGATGAGCATTTGAAAAGCACGTAGGCATACTAATCAAATATCTTTGCTGTAAATCCACATGGAATTCTTTGTTACTAACATTGTTTTCTTCAAAATATAACAGTTCCTCATGGAACATGAGGCTTTTCGTTGTGTAATGTTTGTAATATTTGTTTTCATTCTTGGTCTTAGAAAAACATCAACTTGACCTTTTATTCTAGAGTTCCTTGTTATACAATAGTCTTCATCAGTTCAAAGTACAGTGGCATAAGTTAAGTTCAAGGGGGCAAATAGTTCACTCGTGTTATTTGGATAGGTAGCACATGTTTACACCCTATTCATTACTAACAGAAGATGGTAATTATGTGCTTGACAGCACTGGCAAAGCTTCATACAAGCATGTAAGTTGCATGTGAGCGAGATCATCATGTCCTTTTCATATAGCTCATTAAACAGTGATAATGAAAACTTCCTCCATCTCCTAACAGCAGAGCTCTGTGCTGGTGGTATGGGAGTAGGTACCTGTCCTGATTCTGCATGCTGAAGTCAATGGCTGCTTTGATTTCAGAGGAGGCAGCAATGGATCTCAAACATTCCCAGATACCTTTGGTTTTATTACGGACAGAGTGAGCTCTGGGAAGGAATCCACAGATCTCCAGAATTACCAGATCTCCAGAATTCATCCCTGGCTCTGACTTTTCAGAGACAACTCTGTATCAGAGCTGGAATGCAAGTCTGAGGTGGCAGGTCTTACTCTACATGCAGTAATAATAATCATAATTTCTAACAGGGAACCAGCCAGTCTTGCTAGGCTCTTTTGCATGTGAATTCCTTACATGAAAGTAAATTTATCATGCCTTCCACTTGCAAGCACTTCCATTTCTACACACATCACATCACAGACATTTCACACCAGGAGCTGTGTTTCTGCTTGTATTATTTGTGTTAATGGCCTGCAACATTTTCTTTCAAAAGGAGCTGGTAGGTGATAGGAATTCTGGTGCAGTTAATTGGTAGAGCTGGTAAAGATCACTGGGACTGCACAAGGCAGACCTTACAGATCTGTGATATGGCCAGCACCATTATGGTTTTTCTCCGTTCTGATCCCTCTTTATATTGTCCTTACCTTCTAGTATGGAACAAGATTGCAAGCAGATTCTTGTTGTCTAAGCATGAAAAGCTCCAGATTTTCTCCTGGCACCTGCTAGCACCTAATGCTTTAGTAAATGCCTCATGCTATTCACTTTGCCTTTGATTTCTGTCATTTGGAGGTTTTTCTAAGGCTGGAAGCTTCCAAATATTCTGATAAATATTGAAAAAAAATTATGCAGATTTCAGCCTGAATGATATTGCTGATGTTTTTCTCTACCCCTGCACGTTATACTGCATTGTAAGTGGGATCAATATAGGTATGAAAATTTGGGCATTTAAGCTCTTTTATTTTGGGCAATTAAGTTCAGAATCCAATTCGAAGGTCCTGGCAAAGACCCAGCAGCCTCAGCAACTGTCTCTTTGCTCAGGTCCAGTACAACAACTGTGGTCTACAAGTCTGTTCAGTGAGTGTGTCCAGGGCTGTACTAACAAGGGATTCTGGGGATCCCTGACTGTGTAGTTTATACATACTGGGAACAGGGTTGACGCTTCCTTAAGTTTCCAATATAAGAAACAGTGCTGTGGGACTTCCTACTGGAGATGAGCCTTCCAAGCAATGCTCTCTTCGAGGCAGACCAGCTGGGCCACCATCTGTTATCTCTCTCCTTGCTATGATCTTCTCTAGGGTGAAACAGTGAGGCCTGATGATGAATGTGGTGAATTGGGAATCAGGTCTCCTGAGGACTCATCCAACAGCACGATGCATGTGGCATGTGAACTGTTAACAGGTGCTCTCTGAACTGGAGATACAGATGGCTTCATCTGTGTTTATGAGGTCTCTTAGCTCTCCTTGTCTCTGTCACATGTATTTAATTTCCTGTACAGCACTCATTTTAAGCCATAAAGGTTGTATCTGTGTTGTTTTGGCAAAACATACTTGACAGCACCTGGCAGGCCACATTCCCTCACTAACTGTGGTCTTGTGTTGTGGGATCTCCCTACTCTGGCTTCTCCAAATGGCAGGGACAAACCACCTCTTCAGCCTTCTTATGTGCCAGGTTGTCTCTGCTGGCACAGGAATGTCATGAAGAAGGACTCCCTCAGGATGCAAGCTTGCTCCCATGAGGTGCTGCTTCTCCAAAACCAGAGTTTGCTCATGGAAGTTAAGGCAGGCAAATAGCAGAGATCTGACTAATGACCAGACACATGCTAGCTAATCTTGAGTGATGCTGGTCAATCTCAGTGTATTTTCCCACACTGTGATTTTTACCAGTCATTCCTTATTTATGATACACTGACTTTTAACTTCAGCTCAAGAAGAGGGGTGAGGGAGGGAGAATAGGGATATTATACAAGGCATCTTCCTTTGGCTAACATTATCCTGTACCCACTCCTTTAGCTTGCCACTATCTTTGTGTTTCTGAACCAAAACAAAAAGTGAGATGTCCATGTCCTGTAGATACAGCAGTTAAGATTTGCTAGTTCCCCACACTGACAAAAGGTACATTTTGTTTCTGGGCACAGTGATACGAAAAAGTACTTATAAAATGTTTTTCAATAATAATTTATTATTCTCAACTTCACAATTCAGAATTGGCATATTTATCAAATAATTGAGTTAGTGATGTGATTCAATATTCAGAGACTGTCGTGTCTTCCATCCAAGTATTTTCTGAACTACTTCAACCTTTATCTCCATTGTTTGTGGAAAGACTGGAAAGTAGGTTAATTGCTTTGAAACGGAAATGAAAAAAAACCACCTGAATTTGTTTTGTATATTTGATCTTAACCTTTTTTTGTTTTTTCCAACACTGTTAGGAAAATCTGAAATGCCAATCTTTTAAATAATTATGTCAGTGCCATAAAAGTCATTCAAACAGTCTTCAATTTATTTGGTTGGCTTAGCTGTGCTTCAATTCAGGTATTGAAATCTGAAGCCTAGAAAAAACAACACTAAATAACAAACCACAGGCATTTAAAATTATAGTTGGCTTAAAATGACAGTTTTTCTATGTTCCTCTCTGTATGATGTACTAACTCAACCCTGCTGCGATCTCCAAATCCAAAATCTTTTCAAAATTTTGATACGAATTACTGGGGCTGCTATGTGTTATTTGCATGCTGAAAACATTATATTTGAAGGAAATCAGAAAAAAACATGACCAAGGGAACAGTAGAGGTAATGGAAAAAGAAAGCATACCTTTCCACATTGTTCACCAGTTTTAACAACAACAAAAAAACAAGAAAGAAAAAAGAAAAAAAAGAAAGAAAAAGACCATTCAAAAATTTGGAATTGCTTTAGGAAAACAAAGATCAAGTTCCAGAATCAGGGGATCCTCAAAAAACAAACAAACAAAAAAAAAATAGGCCACTCTTTAGTTGTAACTAGTGACCCAACAGTTGTAATATGGCAGATGAAAAATAAAAGAACTTTTAAAAAATACCTGGGCTATGCCCCTTAGAAAACTAGTTCCTCTCTAATTAAATGAGTGCTACTATGGCAACAAAATAACTAATAAAAATACATTTTTCATTCTAGAATTTCAAAGAAACAAGACTACGTGGTGTCAGATGGATTCATATATGTTTAGGCCAGAAGTAGCCATTAGATCATCCTATGTCTTGCATATCATACATACTATAATTTCTTTTTCTTTACTGAGCCTGGAGTTAGCAACTAAGTGCAGCATACCTTTCAGAGAGCATTCAGTGTTGGTACAGAGACATCAAAAGACAGAGAAAGGAGCATGTCCTTTCTTCTATGTCCTATTATTTAGTCAGCTTTTCTATTAAAAATGTGTATCTATTTCTAATTTGAATTTACTTAGCTTTAAATTTCTACCATAGGTTCTTGCTTAAACTTTCTCTGTTAGGTTATGAGAACTTTTAATGCTTTCTTTCCCTCCCTCTCTCTGTGAGAATACTTACATGCTGTAATGAAATAATTTCTCACCAGTAGGCCTTTTTCTTTTTTTTTTCTTTTTTAGAAAAGCATATTTTTGTGGTTCTTTTTACCACCAAACTTGGTCCCATTTCTTGTCAAAGGATTTTAATATTCTTTCCACTAAAACAGCCAGTTACTAAAATACACTCAGCTATAGGCCATCAAAGAGCTGTCTAATTAAAGAATATGAATTACATGCCAGTTGCGATATGATACGCTCAGAATAAATCTACTGGGGGATCTAAAACTTCATCTTTGGTTTTTTGAAGGCAATTGCTCTGCCATTTGAGCTAATGGAATATTTTGCTGGGTCAGCCTAGGAGAGGGGCTTTATATCTTTACCTCCATCTCCTTAAACAGTGTTGCCTTTCACTCCTGTAAAAGCGGAATTCTCAGCGGGACCTTCCTCGAAACACTAACAATATCCAAAAGCTTCTCGGGAACATGATATGACCATAACTTGACACCAATCTAGAAGCTGCCCAATAAATGTTTGCAAGCTTGCAATAAACTCTGCTTCTAATAGTGTGCTTCATGCTGTGCTTGTGAAGTGCAGAGGAAATGATAGGGGAAGGCTGCCTGCAGTCCTGGAGAATGACCCCAGCAGCACTCGATGTAACTGCAGCACCTTTGTGCAAATGCAGGTGACCCTCGTCTCATTCTTCTCTGTTTCCCAGCACTGAAGCTCTCGCAGATCTCAGGGGAACATCAAAACACCCTTCAGGTGAAATGTAGAGGTGCTGAAATGTTTTTCTTGTTCTTGAGCAGCTTTAAGCAAATAGAATTTGTTTCAAAGGTATGAGTAAATGTTAAGGATCCTTGCTTCCAACGGCTATTTGGTTGTATATCGTGTCTCTAATGAAATCATCCCAAACACACTGTTGAGCTGTGTGGTTTCACCTTCTACCAAAATGCTGCTCAAACTTGGCTGATGTCAGCAGCTCAGTATAGGAGTCTTCCTCTGAAGAAGACCCTTTGACCCTGGTATGGTTCTTCATGGGCATTAAGGCTTAACTATATATTTTCCTTTGTAGAATCAGCCAAAGCTCTTTTAACCATGACTTAAGATTTACTATTTAGTTATTGGTGATATACTGGTTCCAGAGCAAAAAGACCTATGCTAATAGGAAACTTTTAAATATACAAAACCAACCAAACAAAAAACCTGCAAAACCAACAAACAAAACCAAAAAGAATAACACCCTCCCACCAAACATAAAGCCAGTAGAAAAGCAGAAGTTCCGATTCCTCACATTGCTTCTCTCTTACCAGACCATTGTGGCCACTACAGCTCAACTTTCTTTCCATACAAAAGTCCCATCCTCAGCTGACTTGGCTAAACTCTGGCTTCTCATGTAGTGATATATAGAGTAGCTTTTAGGCACAGCTATAAATAAGGCTGATTCATTTACAGTACTTAAAATCTTGAACATTTCAAAGAAGTAGCCATTTAAGGGATCCTCTTGGGGTTCATTAAAGTGTGGAACTATTACGACTATTTTGGAAATGGGGAACTAAGGCACTATGAGTTTAAATGATGACACAATATGCTCATAGAGAAGTGAATAGCTTAGTGTAGATTTTATTAATCCTAGTCTAGCACCTGAAGCAAGAGATCATCATTCTTGACTTGCTGCCTGGTGCTGGGATTCAAGTTAGTCTCTTTCATAAACATGCCCACATACTTAAAAATAATTAAAAAAGATAAAGCAATAAAAAGTAGTTACAAAATATATATCCTTTATGCTGAGGCCAGCACATTTACACTGATTTTAATTTGTTAAAAAATAAAAAATACAGGCTGCTTTCTACTCAGAAAAATGAAGCTTTGAAACTGAGATAGAAATTTGATCTTTTGAGCCTGGATATAATGCTTAGAAAAACATACCATACATGACTCAGTACAGTTTATCTCTGTATTCCGAGGTATGCACCAAAGTCAAATGACTCTGCTTCACATTCATGCATGATAAGTTTCTGCTTCAGTAACTATGTTAAATAAGTTTAAGGAATGAGACTGCTGAGTCTGGTTTCTAGTTTGTAAAAATACCTGAGAATTCACTGAATGTGATTTTAAAGAAATTTAAAAAAGCTGATTAAAAATAGAGTTTACCCAGAAATGGCACTAGGATTTATCATCGAGAATGATAAGAAAATAATTTTAATGTTAAATAAATCTGACCATTATTAAAATGATTGCTACTGTTTATGTAAGTAAAATTATGTCTTTTCTTTAGTCTAATTTAAAGGAATGAAAAACAAGTACTAATCTATCTAGTCTTTCATCAAAATTCTCCTCAGCACCTAATGAGACCTTTAGGTACCTAAATCTTTCAGAAGCTGCACCTCACTACTTAACAAGTGAAAAGATTTTCAGAATTATGAAGGCCAAAGATCAATAAAAATTCTCTTTAGAACTAGTAACATTCATGGAAACATGTTTTCCCAAGCAAATGTATTTTGTTCTGAGTCTTTGACAAATTTATTTTTCTAATCATTATTGTGCCTACTAACAGTTGTAATCCTTTTATGTGTATCCTGAGAACTTAATTCACTAAGTGGATATAGGCATTTGAGTTTCCAGCATGTCACTCAAAATGTAGATCTGCCCGTTTCAATGGATATATTTTCCTCAGGAGATATCGCAAACATCTAATATGCTGCAGGTACCCATAGTTTCATGTAAAATACCCCTAGAAGGAGAAGGTGGAAACCACACTGGTCTTCTGCCTTTTTCCCGTGGTTTGCTTATTAAGTCCATTCTCACCTCAACATTTGGCAAAGGATGAAATTGATCAATCCCAGGTAGCAGCATAGCACGTCAGGCCATTTGGGAAGAAGAAGACAATGACAGGCACCATCACCTTCCCTTGCTCCAGTAGCCATGTGCAGTGACAATCTCAGAAACCTCACCCTCAAGCTTTAGGCTTCCTTTTATTAAATCCTAAGGGAAGAGTGACAGCAAAATCCCACTGAAAGACAGTTTCCTTCTATGCTTTGCTAATTTTTATACATTGTTACAAAGGAAGGCTGCCTGTTCCACCATCCTTGTTGACTACAGATCCTCCACCCTTGACATTTTTACTATTTCAAGCCGTTGTCTTGAGATCATTATCTGTATTAATATTAACACAGCAAGAAAAGGCAAATTTTCAGATGGAAAAAGGTCTTGAAAGTGATCCGTTAAGGATACCTTGACTGGTTTTGTAAACAGAGGAGAGGTGGTGATGTAGGGAAGGCAAGTGTTGCAGGGGGACTTCAGGGTTCTGACTGTGTGTTTGGCAGCAAAGCTAACTTCAGGCAGTCAATGCATCCAGGGAAACGTGGCTGCAGTGACACTTCAGTTCTAAGCATTAGAACTTAGACAGAAATTTCCTGGCTCTGTACACTGGCTTTTGCAGAGCTTGTCCTTAGCTATCTTAAGGTGTATCTGCATAAGTGAGTACAAACAACCATACGCTCACCCTGCCTAAGCTCCACACAAACTACCTGCAGCTTGGAAGCCACAGAGTCATTTAATGTGATCTTAAGACTGACTCTGCAACTCAAAAGACTGATTTTGGAGGGAGACAGTGCCTATTTTCATTTGACAGTAAGGAATGAGGTATGATGTGCTCAGAGAATGCAACAGTTGGTTTAAAATATGCTGGAGTTACAGAAACTTTCTCTAAGAGAAAATACCTCATTTACTGTGGCCGCATAGCTAACACACAGGGGGCTTGCACCATCATTTACCTTGTTTTAGGTTTTGTGTACATTCATATCCTGAGCCTCAGGGATGGAAATGCACCTGAATGCTTGTAATCCCTTTGTGTCTTCCTCATAATGTCCTTGGTTGAAAGTCTCTTCTGCACAGGAAGCCAGCGCAGGTCTGCACACAACTTAAATCCCACTTAAATTGCTATGGCTTAAAGTCCCACTAAAATAGCTCCTGGGCCTCCCTCACTCTATATGAGGATGAATTCCATGCTTATGGAATTCCTCAGCATTTTCTCCTTTTAATAATCTTTTGCTTGCTGGCAGGGTAAACTAGCCTCTTCTGAGTACAATATGATGACATTTAACCAGCAGTGGTACCCAAGTTTGTTTCACATTTTAACACTAAATGCAATTGTTATTACAGTTGGTATGATTGAGTGAAACAAAAACCTGCCATGCTTTAGAGTGAATGAATCAAATTGTCATCAGGACTGTGATTCACTTCACTTACTGTGAGACAAATCACACATGAACATGACCATGAAGAAGAACTTACCAGAAATTGCAGTACTGTCTGTAACACTTTGGAAATAATTATTGCTGGAGGTGTTTTGAGCTTGGCTGAACTTAATGGAGAAGCTAAAGGATATTATTATCAGAGTTCACAGGGTGTCAGTCTTGGCCCACTGCTACCCTTACACTGCATCATGTAGCATATAGGAAAAATGTATAACAAAAGCCTGAGTACACATGGATATTAGTCTGAATGAGTCAACTAAATATCACTCGCTCATTAATTCTATGATACACAGATGCTGAATGGTCATCTTCTGTTGTCCTTTCGTCATGAGATAATCTCTGCAATCAGTAGCCCCATCAAAATAAACAACAACCATGAAAAACTGATTTATTTTTCCACAGGTAAATGATCCAGTGTGCTCAAGTTTATTTTTAAGTTCTGAGATTTCCTTAACCATATGTCTTTTTTCCATTTGTATGGCAGTTCACAGAGGGAGCTCGGTTTTCTCATGCAGAAACATTTTTAAGCATCTGCATGCACAGATATTTTTATACACATTGAAACATTCCCATTTGAGCAATCTTTAGAAAATTCTCCTTTTTTAAAAAGTGTTTGTAGCTCTATCATATACTGGTGCCCTGTGGCTCAGCTGACCATTCTTAGACTACAGTTAATAAAAGAAAAACAGTTGGAAAGAGTTGCCTAAACAGGTTCAAAAGTGTCTGATAAAACTGTGGAGATGATGCTGCAGAGCTTTACATGATATAGAAAATGCAGGAAGAGAAACACTGGTGTGGAGAACACATCAAAATCCCTCAGCATTTGTAGTCCTGTCTGAGCTTCAGCAGCTTGTCACTGCACAGCACTCCATCACTGGGGCAGGTCAGGGTCCGAAACATCAGCAAGCACAGCACAAATGTGATAAAAGAGAGGAATCCCAACTCTCACCATGAAGGGATCAGAACACACCAGACCTTTTACTCACTTGACCTTCCCCAGTGTTATTTTTAATGTTTTGTTGTTGTTTGTTTTTCCCTTGGCCATTGAATATGTATTAACTATTACACAATACTTACCAAGTTTGTTATGTAAAATTCTAGAGACAAAACCTCAATCCAGGGCCCCCCTCTAAAGATTTTTGAACTTCCTGAGTGTTCTGGGAGCACATCCAAGGATTTTTATTGTTCCCAGAATATATATAGAGATTATTTGTCATTTGGAGAATGTGTGTGAGAGAGTGTACTGGGGGGCTCTGCTGAGCACACTATTGTGTTGCTTTCCTGGGGAGAAGGTGGGATTCAAGGGTGACTTAAAACAGATGTTGACAGAAGAGGGAAAGTAAAAAAAAAATAAAAAAATGGAGAGAAAGAAAGAAGAAAACCCCTTAGGTCAGCTAAGGATTATGAACTGCATTATGCTTTTTATGAGGGTGCCTTCAATATTACTCATCTCAAATAAGCTCCCATTGACCTTGTAGGATTTCTTTTATTTTCATGTATTAACAATACAGCAGCTAGGAGCTGACACTTGTTTTCCATATCAAGCAAAGTTTTATAAGTCATTTTTTCTGGCTATCACCTCAGCTTACATTTTACACTGAACAGTAATTCCATTTTTATGGATGCTGTCAGATACTTTATAGAGTTCCTCCTTTAAAAAAAATCTGATATTTAAGGGTCTCTTAGTGACCTGTCTCTTAGTGACCTATAGAGTCACAGGTGCAGATAACTACTGGGGCACTTAATGGCCTTGAAGAGTGAAATCTTAGCCATGCTGAAATGAGTGGGAGTTTCGTTAGTGTGACCAGCATTTTATCCCATGCATTTTTTATTTACCTCATCCTCAGCTGGACTCACAAACACTCTGTGTCAAGCAAAAAGGTCCACTGGCTTTCATGATCACCACTGTCTGGTATGCCCAGAAGAGCTGGTAGCTAAACAACTTTTTCCTTTCTGGTGATTCTGCCTTTGTTTTTCTTCTGGCAAACACTAATTTTTATCATATTGGTTGGCCTAGATTTTGAGCAACTGATCTGGATCCAAGGGGTATAATTCTGATGTATCAGTATATCATCACAACATCCCAGAGAACTCAGGCTTGCTAATCACCTCTTAGTGTAATGGAATGACTGTTTTGCGGACAGCATGCTGAAATAATGCTAGAGTCAGTATAATAAAAGACATTCCAAGGCTTTAATAACCACATTGGTGGCACAGTGGTCATTTGTACTTGCTGTGATATATTTAGAATCTGGAAGAGTATTATGAAATAGATTTCCATTTCAAGATTTTTGGACAGAGCAGCCTGTTAACATCCTTTTAAATCTTAAGTGTACAGTGCCGCTGTTTCCTGAACTAACTGTGATTTGTTGCTACATTTTTAAATAAAAGGCATTCAGTTTTACTGAAAGAGGGATCAGATCCTTGTTGCTGGACTGAAGTCAGCCATCCCAGAGTGACTTTTAAGATGTTAGATAAGCAACTCTGTGAAAGGCAAGAGGAAACAATGGGAAAATATTGGAGGTCAAAAAGCTATAAATGCTCATTTGAGCATATTTACATTAGCAATGTTCCCTTTGTTTATCTGCAGGAGTGTTGCTGTGTCACATCAGGACAAACATGACAAAACCTCTATCAGTTCAGAGCATAGCAGCATTTGGGGAGTTTGGAAGGATCTCTTCCATCTGAGGAGTGGTCTGAACAACCATTGTCAGCTGGGCACATACACAGTGATAGTGCTCTTAGGTAGGACATGAACTCAGTTGTAATTTCTGGTTTGCATTGCTTGTGGTCCTATTATCAAGTGTAACATAAGAATGCAGTGGGGCTCAATGCAGCAGCCTTCCCTTCAAATGTGGAATAAAGGAAATGGTCTATACAACACCTATCATGGACAACTCTTGTTCTGGAGACAGCATTTCGGGTCTCAATTTGAATTGTCAAAGGAATAACACTGAAAAATGGCAAAACACTTGGTAACACTCTTTAAAATGACAAAAAGCAATTATGGCAATCATCTGAAGTTCCACCTTTGTCTTTTACTAATTTCTGATAAAGATAATTATAATATTTCACTTTTTAGCAGAGAGTTTTCATTTTAGTTCACTTCGTTTATATGTATATTAAATGTTCCAGAGAGTCCTACTAGAATATTTATTTTTTCCTGTATTTAGCAGCACTTTCTCATCAGAGAACTGTATTTTGATCTTTCTTCAGCAGCTTTTAACCCATTACTCTTTTTCTCATGTCTTTGGTGCACAAGTTTCTTTTCTATGTCCTTCAGTTGAAGTTATATGTGCTACACTCCTATTACAAGGAGACTTTTTATGCAATATGCTGGGATAGCACAATCACTTGCTTCTGGAGCTGATGTTTCACATGCCAGTTCTTGCAATGCTCAGGGGAGGTGATTAGTCATTTCTCCTGATCTGAATGCATTAAGCTTTTGGAGTTGTTTTTCCTCTACCTCAGCATGATTCTTCCCTATCCCCTTGTTTCTGTTAGCCATCTGGCAGTGCTCTACCCACCTCTTCTCTGTGAGTTTCCATTTCCTGAGGCCACAAACTCCAGAAAGTGTTGAGTTCCAGTGCTGAGCCTCCTCTGTACCAATATTCAGGAATTCTGAAGTCCAGTTGATTTTGTGTATAGAGTATGTTGGGGTCTGTCTGTGGATGGTGTTGGTCCCAGAATTCAAGAGCGGGTCTTCAGCTCTGAGAGGCACTATGACCGAAGGCTAAAAGTGATATCAGCTCCTCTAGGCCACCTCTCAAAGTCCGGGATGGCTCCCCCCTCACCCAGCCCAGCGCAGCCCCCCAAGGAAGGACCACACTTGAGGCTAGGTTGCAATGGAAGAAGCAAGATTTATTGGGGTGCCTGGCTTATAAAGGGATCAGGGGATGGTTCTGGAACATGGGAGGAGAAAGGGGAGGAGAGAAGCATCCTAGTGGTCTGCACACAACTGGGAGGGAGGAACAAGGAAAGGACCAGTGGGGAACAGGGATCAGAACATGGCCACATATGGGTAAATGGTGCATTGCACCAAAACTTCAACTGATGAGGGAAAGGTTGGCGGGAAAAAATCCTAGGGGTTTGTGGGAAGAAGAACTTGGACAGGGACAACTATAGGGAAAATAAAATGGGTAGACATGTTGTCATTGCAATATTAAACTGGGGATTTATCAATATATGAATTAAACGTAGTTAAATTCTCATAAATATTCTGCAACACAGAAAGATCAACTGGTCCAGGCTCCCCAACTTCGACATCTTCATCTATTCATCGTTTGTAATATTGTTGCCACTTGATAAACTCTGCGTCTTACCCCGAGAGGGGTCCTGGAGTTTTTCTTTCTGAAATAAAGAATTCTTGGTTATGAGTCTGTTTGTTTCAGTTTCTATGTAATTTAAACTGATCAACTTGTGACCAGTTTGATTCAGGGTTGTTTTCTATGACCAATACTTTCATAGTGTCATCACTACTTACAAAAACAAAGTGGCTTTTGTGACCATCTTTTAACTTACGTTGTATTTCCATTAATGCCCTTGGCTCAAGCATCAGGGGTGAAATCCATGAGTCTATCCTTTGTTGTGGTCCTTTGTAATCTATAGCTGGGGTTCATGCAATTCACACTGCACTCTAGAATACGGGAGGTTTAGCTCGCACAGCGGGCATCTGTCTGTTGCCTGGCAGGCACAGCCATAGAAAGAATACTACTTCAGTTCTTCTCTGAAAGAGATAGTTTTTAAGTGGCAGCTAGATGCTTGTCTTGGCTACTTGATATCTAGGCTTTCACCCAATAGCTGACATCAGCTAGATCATGGAAACTGCAGATTCAAATATCAATGTGTTCTTCCGAAAAGCTTCTTAGATCTGTCACTCATTTTTTCTTGCTGGCCTGAGAAAACCTGTTTGTTGACTCTGCAAGTCATAAAGAAAGGCCCACTTATTTTCTCTAACCATTATACACTGAATGCTTAATGTTGTTCAGTCATAGTCATGCAATTTAAAAAAAAAAAAGACATTCGAATGGTCCTTCATCATGCCCAATAGAGCACATTATCAGAGTAAGAGTCACCAGCTGGTGCAGTAACATAAATGTCTTGCAAATTGGCATTTTTTAGTAAGCAGGAAAGTTTTCAGAATTTGAAGAAAATCTGTACTTAGCTTTTCTGTCCTGTGAATAAATCATCATATACAAAATTTATGGTTTTTTTATCATTTGGCAAACAAGTTTCTTTGTCTTATTTTACCTGTGTCATTGCATCTATGGTTAGCAACTTAAGCAATGCAAGAAAAGCTTTCTGGATGCTGCATTTGGTTAAATGACTTTACTACATGCTGAGTTGTTAGACTGCATAGCGTAATAGAGTCATCTCTGACAAGCTTTTGGCCAAAGTCAATGAGCCATCTCCCCAACCAAGATTACTAAAGGAGAAGTGATTTTTTCCCCCTCCTATTTGCCCATCAGGAGTAAAATATATTTTGGAATTTGGAATATGCCAGCTCTGTCCAGTTTTTGTGCCCATCATTTCTTTCATCAACCAATTGACGTAGAATGCTGGGACCAGTGCTGGAACAGGATGTGGAGTGTGATCCTGAAAGACATGACACAGGTATTCAATAAACTGTGCAAATATTATTGAGAATGTATAGTTTGTAGTAACTGAAGTGCTTAATATTATGCATATGAGCTATTCCATCACTTGAACCATTCACATTATTAACCTAAAGACTGATCTGAAGAAAGAGTAGACCTAGACATGTTTTTCATATAAAATATATATTTTTAATTTTTTAATGAGTTTTCAATATATAAGTGATCTGTTTGATTTTCAGAGCACTGTAAACTGCTTTATAACTTCGGGCTGTTATAAAACAATTTGTGAACACAGGATAAAAACAGTGATTTCTGATTGGCTGGCAGTGATGTCATACATGTGTCAATATTTCTCATTAAAAGCACAGGTATGACCTTTTTACCTTGGAGTTTCCATACCATAATAGCTATAAGGCACTCATGGTTAATAGATTTCTTAGGGATTATTGCACTCTTTGAGTAGCTGAAGTCACTTGGCTTTTGGCTGGTGCCTTATGCTGCACCTGAGGTGTGTGATAATCCCTCAGAAATGCACTACATGTGGAATCTCAGGGCTTAATTATAAACATTAATCGAAGTCAGCTACACATTAACTAGCTTATCCAGATGTTTCTGTACCTGATGGATGGATGTTATGACTGATGAAAAGAAATCATGCAAAAAGGTTCGCTTCTAGTGACTTCATTTGCTATGGAAAAAGAGAAGCAGGGCAAAGCAGCTGCACTACTCACTAACAAGAGAATTGAGACCTCTTGAGTGCAGGAGGATGCACAAGAAATCTAATTGTAATTTCTTCATCTGGGGGAGAAGTGGCCCAGTTTAAAATCTTGAAGGTCACCACTGCTCTCTCCTGCACATTGCACTCCACTTGTTGCTCCCCTTAATGAGGGCCAGGGCCATGTAGCTGCCTTCTGTGCATCTTAGGCCTAGGATGCTTTGAAGGCAACTTCTTCTCCAGTGACCTTCAGTCATCCTGGAGAGACAATTTTGCTGTCATCAAGGAAAGCATATCTCTTCTTTTCAGAATGGAAAGCTCTTTTTTTCTGGCTTGTTTTTACTTTGCTCAGCATTGTAAGGTACTTTCCTGCTTTAAAGTCTGTGATATATTTTTGATATGTTGGAATTAGCGGACTAACATTTTCATCAGTTTCTTCAATATAAACAGTAATGAGAAATAATATGAATAACCCTCCTTTCAAGTGTTTTTAATAATATCTTATTCACAATATTTACCCAGACTATAACATTCTTGCTAATTTTCATTTCTGTAAACAAGCAAACTCCTAGAAAAATCTACTCGCAATTGCGAACGTCTTGAACAGGGAAAAAATTTATGACAGCCCTTCAGATCCAGGCAAAACACTCAGCTGAAATTATTTGTAAACCCACTCTAAAACCAACATTAATTGATAGCTGCCCTAAGGTAATGATATCTGCAGCAGTGCAATAAGATTCATGGCCCAAAACCACATGCAAGTGTTGACCTAACATCTGCATCTCTTACCAATAACTTGCAGAAATTAGAACTAAATGTTGTGCAGATTACGATTGATCCCTTGACATTAAGGAAAGTCTCAATAGCCCTGCTAGGGCAGTTTTCCAGATGTTTTGCCTGGGAAGCACAACACATCTGTAAGAAGAACTGATGTGTAGTTATTTGGTTTCAACCAGTATTTGTTTTCATGCCTAAGTGAACATTGGTTATAGAGTTGCTACCAGTGCTTCCATAATATTAGTAAAGTAACAGTTAAATAGGCTGCATTTGAACATTTGTTAAGACTGTCTTTTTGCTTCAGAGTATAAGCCAAAATAATTTTCTGAACTTGAGAACAAATGTTCCTCTAAAATAACTTCAATGTATAATTGCCTTTAGATATTTTGTTGCAAACCCTCATAGAAGTCTTAAGAGAAGACTTTTTTTATTCAACGAGCCATTAGTCAATTCTATTAAAAATTATTTCTATGGGTAGACCTAAATGATGACTGATAAATGACGGTCTTGGTGTGACTTCCTGTGTGTTCAGTCAGTCCAGCAAAAACAGCATGGAAGGACAATGCAAAGCTGTATGCTTTAGGGGAGTCTTCCTGCCCATTCACTACACTCCTTTGCTTCTCAGTAAAAGGAGATGTGCTGTGTGATATCAAGAGATATCACAGTGTGTATAAAAGAAGCTGCAGAACCAATTTAGTTTCACACACAGAGAAAGGACTGCTCGTCATGCTAGTTCCCATCATCTTTGGCATTAGCTACAGTGGTGGGGGTGACCAATGAATGCTTAATTCATTAACACTAATGAATTAAAGAACAGACATTGTCAGGTTTTCCCTCTCATTCTGCAAGCAAACATGGGATTTCCAACATCACTGAATGGAAAGAGATTGCATAAATTATGTAATTATCATAACTGCAAGACAGCACTTTTTTATTGCATATTCTTAGGTCCTTCTAGACTACATGTGGGTATTGACCCCATAGGCATGCAAATGACAGTCTCCACCTCCTGGTGTTTGTCTTTGAACTTGAGCAGTGACACATACTTGGAGAAATTGCAGTGCAGCAAGTTGTGCCCCCTAAGGCTGTTCATCTTCCACCAAAATATATTCCGTGGGATGACCACACTTCCTTTTCTTCTGGACTTCTTGTTTTTAGGGTTTTTTTTTTTCTGTCTACAGTTCCACTGTGGTATTCCATTGTGAATCTGGCAAAACAGAAACAGTCAAAGGAAGAATCACATTTGTGACAACGAATGTCTCTCTGATACCAACCTCTATGGGTTCCATGAGGGCAAGAGATACAGTACATTCCTAGGGATGTACTGAGTCTCTGCTTTGTTACTGAGGCACTGGCTCTCCTTTTTCAAGCAGCACTGCCCCATGTGGGCTGCATTAGCTTGCATCCTACAATGTATCCTTTCAGCAGGAACTCACACTGAAGTACTTAAATTGTTTGTTTTTAATTGTTATGGGACGTAATAATCATGACTCTAAACAAAAAGTCGTGCCATGTTTTCTTGTTCACTCTGTCCCCTCTTTCCTCTTGTTCAGGGAGTACACTGCCAACATTCTGCACAGCCAACAGAATAAGATGCTTTAACTATCTCAGGGTTTGGGTGAAGAGCACTTAACCTGTAGCTGAATCTTGACAGGGATTGTGTACAGCTGGTGAAAAAAAGGGGACACTTGAAGATATTTCTTAAGCATCAGTTTCATCTTCGCTAGGAGCGCTCAGCCTTCTCCATGTTCTTCTAGACCTGTTGGTCTTCTGGTAAACCAGGGTACGAACAGCAGTGAAAACACCTTTCTTCTTTATGCAGTAGGACACCTCCCTTTCCACTCCCAGCCAAGCACACTGACTAAAGCAAACTACCCTTCCACTTCCTTTTTTTTTTTTTCCCAATCCATCAAGAAAATAAGGAATGATGTGTCAGGCCAGCCCACAGGTCCAGCCAGCTTACTGTACTCTGTCCAAGAGTGATGGGTAATGGGATGCTCAAGAAAAAGTCAGAGAACAGACAGGCATACCAGAATATACATAATTCATAGTGCCTCAGGATACTCAGAAATTTGTGGCTCAGGGACTTACTAAGCCAGTTCCAAATTTACTGTATCTTTTTTCATGATGAGAAGAAGACAATAACCACACATAGTACTTATGAGGGAGACGAAGCATTGATTTATACAGGGGCATAATGATGATTAATGTTTTCTATTCTTTTTCTTATTATTCTTGGCCTTCTATTAGGGGGTGGTTTTTTTCTGTTTTCTTTTTAACATTGTATGTTGAGGTAGAGTTTTGCAGAATTGTTTTATGGAATTATTGTTCCAAGGAATACTTTTCCTATCCGCTTTGTTTTATATTTCTCTAACCTGAATTTCACCTGCTACTTTATCTGCTTGACAATTCTATTAAAGCACTTTTGAAAGTGTGTCTTCTATGCATTTCTATAACTATTATTGACTTAGTCCTTGTAATACTCATTTCAGTTAAATGTGTCATAAGAAATCTGTGAAGAACTAGACTGTTTTAGCAAAATTGTCCTTGGAGTCATGTTTTACATGAACAAGGTAGCAGGAAGACTTCTGGCAGGCATCATCAGAATATTTTTAGAATTCAAATGATTATCTTACTTTTATAATTGGAAATAAGAGATAGAGCATTAGGCAGATTTTGAGCAATTGAATATTATCCTAGGAATTAATTCCATTACTTGTATGTTTGGAAAATCTCTTTTATAAGCCTATTAGCCAAGTGTGATATTCTTACAGCAAATGTAGAAGAAATTACTATGAGGCTATTAGAAAGCATTTCAGCACATTATCTGTTTATAGTGTCCAGCACTTTCTCATTCTTATGAAAGAGCAAGTAAACAAATTAGCAAACAAATAAACCAACCAACACACACACAAAATCCTAGAAATAGAATTTCTTCAAATGAAGTCTTCTATTTTATAGTTCAGGTTTTGGTCTTCATTCATTTCCCAGCCAGGTGCAGCATTTCATCTTCTGAAGAGCACAACTGTCATCTAGGAGCTGAGTGCCATTGTGCTAATGACTCCATAAACAACCCCAGCAAATCCTGTATGATAAATTTCCCCCTGATTAGTTAAACAGAAATTGTATCATGCCAGCGGAAGGAGTTTTTGTTGACACAGCATCCCTGGAGACAGTGGTGTATTTTCTTTGACTATGTGAAAGCTCAGCAACTGGAGTAGGGAGAATTACAGAAAATTGTTCAATATTATTCAGTCCTGATGATCTTTTGTACCTTTAATTTTTGTTCTTTATATATATATATATATAAATTATTTTTAAAGGAAACTTTTATCACACTGCCAGAATCTGCTTGTAAAAATGAAATTGAGTTGAGTCTTTGAAGGGCAGAATGTGAAAATATTGTTAGCTCCAATCACAATATGCTTTTTTTAGTCTATGATCCATTAGAGCTACTTCTGTGTTTCAAAAAGGAAAGAAAAAAATTGTACTCATTTTATATATTGAGGTTATTTTATTTTAGTCCTCGAGTTTTACAGTAAATGCATTGGTGGGTCATTTTTGTGCATTATTTTTATGTCTTTGCAGTATTATTTCCATGAGCATGTTGGTTTTATGGTGGAGTTTCCACTTAGGGCTGTTAGTAAATCTTTCCACAGAAGCCAGGCCTTTATAAATGACTATTGTTAAAGAAATGTTACTGGCTATGATGGTTATGACAATAAACGTAGGAAAGACCTGGCTTGTGGTTATTACTCTTGTATCAACTTTCCCGTCATGACTGGAGGAAAGGGCTAATTGTGTCTTCCCTTCCCCGCAGCCTCCACGCTTTCCTTTGGGCAACGGTTACACACAGGGTTTCAGAGAAAAATAAATGACGCACGGAGGAGTGTGATCAACGTGGCCTGCTCAGACAGAAAATATGGATCCTTGGATAGACTTTGAGAATGGTATGACGTGTTCCAGATAAACAGCAATTTGCCATAATGGGAATGCGAATTCCGTGTGCAGTGTCTGGGGTTCCTAAATAGTAATGGTTTTTCCATGACATGTTTGGAACTTTTCTGGTGTTAGCTAACCGCTGTAAGGAAAGCCCATCTATGTGAGCATCTGATCAACTGGATTTTACAGGTCTGTGTCATAGAGGGCTCTAATTACCAGCTTTGAATATTAGAGAACTCAACACGCTTTTAATCAATCCCATGGGCTCTGCTATTTCCATTACTTAGTCTCAGTCCCTGTTTAAAAACTGATACTGAGAATTTGTTTCACATACTTAGTGAATCCCTAAGTGCACTGCTCCTGAAAGCAGACACTCACACTAAATCTGGATAGTTTATATTCATTTTAAATGAAAACAGCAGAACAGTGGGATGACTGTGAGAAATTATGACATAAAGCTGATTCAAGACCTACTCAGTCTCTCTCACTTCAGCTGAGGGATGAAGTGCTTTTATTTATGTTAAAGTGTGTTATTTATGAAGGAGCAGACAGAATCCATACATAACCCTTCACATTGAGGAGTTAGGACTGTTTGAACATCTTCCAGTCCAACTCCCTTTCTGATCAATGGCTCTCTGTTATATCAAGCCATACTGTTCAAATATGCGTGTGCAGATCTTAAATAATACTAATCATTGTCCACTAAGTAAAAGAAAATATTTGGTAACTGACACTTCATGAAGTAATTGGAGATTAAAACATAGGTAGAAGAGGAATTGTTAGTACAGTGGCCATGACTTGAGAGGAGGAAAGAAAAAGGAGGCAAGCAAGTAGATTTGATATCAGTGTGAACCATCCTGACTTCTTTTCCTGAAGTGTATAAAATGAAATTTGCTAAGTTTTTTGTTCCCCTGTGATGATGATCCCCAGCTGCATCCTGGGAAGATTTGCCTCCTGGGAGATTGCAACATGGGTCAGTGGTCTGGGAGTGGATTTAGCAAGGGTCAGCTGAGATAAGTAACCTTTGATGTTCTCTTCCTTAATGCAAAATGTGTTTGAATCTTGTAATAATCATCGTTTGGGGATGTGCTGTTCATGTAACATTTTGAAGTGGCTTTTTCCTTACTCCTGCAGGAACAGGAAACTTTTATTTCATATTTTAATCTTGTGCCAATGCTTGAAGTAGTCATTTCTTAGCAACTTGGGGTAATCCAATAATTTTTTTACTGAGTGCTGTCATATGTAGAAAGTTCTAGGAGCATTAACAGGCTATTAGAACCACTTTCAAAATTCAAGATACAATAGGAGAAAAATATGCACGTATGTTCACTGCCTCTATACTTGAAGCCACATCTCAGATATTTAGTAGAGGGCTGCAAGATGTTTACCTCTAAGTGAAGAGATTTTAAGGAATCATCACTAAAGGAGAAAAGAAAGGGACATTGCATTCAAGTCCACTGCCTCTTTGTTAAGGACAAGAATTTTTGCCAGTATCTTTTAATATATGGAAACCTATCCATTAGTGCCCAGGCAATTCTCTCTAAACCTGTTCAGAATGACCATTAGAAAGCAATCAAATGGACATTGAGTCAACCTTTGTTAGATTTGAACCAAGGCAATTGGAAAAAAATGCATGGTGATGATTGTATGGGAAGATTTTGGCAAGTTACAAGCAGCTGCTGCTTCTACCTTCCAAATTCTTCAATTTCAATAAGAAATTAGTTGATTTGTGGAATGCCAGGTTTGTTCCTCTCCATCCTGTAAGACCAGGTTCAAGAAACAAGAAAACAGAAACTTTCCTTTGGGTGATATTGTTCTGATGCTCTGATGGTCAAGTTGGATGGAGCTGTGAGCAAACTGACCTTGCTGAAGATATCCCTGCTCATTGCAGGAAGGTTGGACAGGATAACCTTCAATGGTCCCTTCAAACCCAAAATATTCTATGGCTTCGTGGCACTCTGATTCTGTGATTCTGTGTTTGTTCCCCAGAAATTATACCCATTTGCAATATGAGGCTTCAGTGAACAAGGGTAGACATGTCAGTCCAAAGCAGTAACTTAAATTTGCCTCATTGAATTTAAAATTAAGTTTCCATATTACTTCCTTGAAGTCTGAAGGTCAAATAAAGGTATGAGTGTCTAATTTGGTGAAAAGTTAGAAATTGTTGACCTGTTTGCAACAGATTAAAGTTTTTAGAGTAAATTACAAGGAGGGAAATAAACAGAACTCCTACTGTCAGAAATCCCACATGTGTTTGGTTTTTGTTTTTTTTTTGTTTAGATGTTTTTATGTAGGAGATTCAATTGATGAACAGTTTTATTAATGCTGGGGTATTTTTTTTAGAATATTCTAACATGACTTGCAGCAATGACAAAGTATATTGAAATGCTCTCTTCTATTATAGACCTTGTTATTTTATTTCCCACTTTCTGAGCAAAACCTTGGACTAAAAGCCCTAATTGATTGAGAATAATTAAATTTGTGACAGGTCTTACCTGAAATTAGTATTTTGTTGTTGATAATCATAGAATAGATAAATTACTTTTGAGAATTATATTATTGTGGATATCTGGGCCTATTTCTTTCCAAAGGATGAATCCAGAACTGACGTATCTTTATGCCTGTCATTCTTGGCTCTGAAATGTTGTCCTTTATTCATTTTCATTAATATGGATATTTTCAGTGTAGTCCATTTAGCTGGATAATATTTGTGACTCCCCAGCCACTGGTGGATATTTTTTCCAAAATTAAGCATAATGGAAAATAATGAAGGTAAATGTTTCAGTAATTTTTAGAATTTTTTATTCAGAAATTTCTCATTAAAAAAGTCTTTGTTCATCTCTGGTTTTAATTTAAGTTCTAATTCATAGCTCACTAAAAGCAACAGAAAGGATTTCACTGAATTTTGTGCTTGGTATTTATTGATCTTTAAGCAGGAAACAGAGATCCTCAGGAAGCAAGTAGTGACTCCATAGAAAACATCTCTGTTTATTTGTATTCGTCAGCTGATCATTTTCTCTTTTGCATTGCAATGCAGCTGATATTCTTCCTGCAAATATCAAGGAGTTTGCTTTTGAAAAAGCAAACTTTGGAATATATTCTATAAACATCATGTAAGTTCTCATATAAAGCTACATTTTATAGGAATTTTTACTGGCCTTATATCCATTGGCCAAAAATCTCAGGTGCTTAAGTCTGTGGAAAAATAAGCTACTGTCTGTTGAAGTTTCAATAAAACAGTCAGAAAGTTGATGTTAAAGAAAAACTTACATGCAAAACTAATATTATTTTAAAGACTCAAAGGATTTTTTTTCTTTTTGGGTTTATATTAGGCATATTAGAATTCTTCAAGGGTTTATTTCTTTCAAGATCCTAGATATTTTACATATTAATTCTGACTTTGAAGTTGAACAAGAACTTGAGTTCAGAAATTTGTCCTTTTTGTATTTGTTTTAAAGACAAGATTTATAATTTGGTTTTTTTCTTTTTTTTTTCCTAATATTTTCCCCATAAATATGTTTGACATAGAAGGTGGCAAACACATACACACACAAAAATTCTATTGAGATATGTATAATAGATAAGAACAAGACAAAATCATGTACTTCCAGGGATTAAATAGGGAATATATTACAGATCACTGCATGGGTGTTTCTAGAATAGATACTGTTGAATTTTGACATCTGATCACTAAGAACACAAAAAGCATCTTTAAATCTGCTTGTTTTATATAATTACAGTTCAACTTGAGAATAGTAAACAAAACTGATATTAATACCAGCAATTTGGGTATCATGCATGGGTTGTGGAGTCAGTTTTTAGGACATTATAAATAGCCACTGTTTGCAAAAGGCAGTCCATCAAAACAACTGTAAAATGGCAAGTGCATAAGGCTTCTGTGTTATCATTCAGATTTCTTACACTGAAATTAGCAGGAAAAAAAATAAGGATTTTGGCAAACTCCTTTCTGTTGTAACAGGAAAGCCTTGGTTTCTGCCAGTGCCCTTGGCAGAAAACAAAAATCAAATAACACAGGTTCCCTTCCCAAGAAGCACATTCCTGCTGTGGCAGCTCTAAGGGAGAGGGAGGGACAAAACACAATAAAAAAATTCATTTTTATGTCATTCATTTTCCATGACTTCACATAAGTTTGTCAGCACTCAGGGTGCAATAGACCCTGTTGCCATTTTACAGTCGAGATCTCCTTCCTGGCCATGTACTATTGGCCTTTACATATTGTATTATTAGGTGTCTCAAGCTATTAGACCATTACAGATCAACCCTTTTCCTGTGTTCCCCCAAAATATTACCCGTTAGCCTGAGCATCTTTCCTCTTGCTTGATGGCACACCTCTTTTACACAAGGGTTTTGGACATGTTTTGTGAGGCTGGGGTGTTGTGAGTTTTCAGTTTATTCAGGTGAAAACCCTTCATTTACCTTAAACCTGTCTTCCCCAGTGGATCTTGCTGAACCACTTTTTTACTAAACCATATTTATAGAATGTACTTAAACTGTGACAATTACATTTGTGCTGTTAAAAACAGTATAAAACTTAACATATGCCTTTATCTTTTGTTATTATAAATAATGCAGGTTTTTTAAAAGCTAATAGAACAATACTTATTTATATCAGCAAACATCTTTTCTCTTCGTTCCTATATCACTACAACTTAGCAATCTTTATGTAACTTATAATAAGATATTTTTATAGGGAATTATAAAATATAAAATAATTTAAATTACACATGTAAAATAAAG
The DNA here is from genome assembly GCF_047495875.1 of Pithys albifrons albifrons. Taxonomy (NCBI): domain Eukaryota; kingdom Metazoa; phylum Chordata; class Aves; order Passeriformes; family Thamnophilidae; genus Pithys; species Pithys albifrons. The sequence continues at coordinate 97,694,391 of NC_092459.1, forward strand.
GAAATGTAATTTAATGGGTTCCATCTTTGGGACTCATAAATATGTTTCTCCATGTAAGACCCGATCAAAAGACCACTCAAATTGATTCAAAGAGTCCCAAAGATTTCTATAGATTTCAGCCCACTCCCTTGTTAAGATTTGATTTCACACAGTTTAACTCGATTGAGTCACATGTGGAACAGGTTGGGAGTGGGTTTTATATCTCATGAAAATTTCAAGGAACAAAACACATTGAAGAAATGTTCTTCCATTTGCAGGGGAAGCTAGTAGGTACTAGCCCCAAACTCATTGTTTTGTCTGTGTCTTTAGCAACAAGGAAAATAGTTCTGGTATTTTGAGATATCTATCATATCATGTTAGATTATAAAGCCACCTTTGAAAATCCTAGAATGTTCATGGTAAACTTGTTAACAAACCTAGATGAAAATAGCCAGATATACCACTTGGTCTTAAAATTATTTCAATTTGAATGCTCCTAGATATTAATTTAAATTCTGAGTATTTTTTTCATGCTTTTCCTTCTTGCTTGCATGATTTCCATACTGACTAGTTCTGTATTCATTCCCCCAGTTTTCCAGTTTAGTAGTTATGGTCCATTATATTTTCACATGGCCCACAATGTTGAGAATTTCTTCCAGATCCCGCTTGTGTACCTCATGTTTTGTTACAAAATAATAATAAACCTATGAGTCTCTACCTTCAAAACTTCTTGTCTTCCTGCAGATGTCTAAGATTTATGATTTTGTTCACAAGACCAAACACTACATGTAAATATAGCGAATTTTTGTAGGTAGGCAATATATCAAGCTATGAGGTTCTTAGAAACTTTCTGCTTTTAGACTTAAATAGGGAAAAGTCCTATCAGCCATAGGACAGAGTTCAAGAGCAGTTCAGCATTATAAAGTATTTATGTGAAAGGTCACTTCTCCACACAGTATGCCTCATTTACAAACATGTAGGTGTTTCTTATTATTTGCCAACTGTTTCAACTCAACCAGGTCTGGATATTAAGCTGGGTTCTTTCCTTGTTAACTTTCAAAACATGGAAAACTGTGGACCAAAGTCCTTCAATTATGCCATCACTGTCAAATATTTAGCAGATATAACTCATATATAAAATGGTATAGTATATAAGGTAAAAGGATCTGGAATGCAAAAAACAGTAATATTGTTGCTACACAATATAATACAATTGAGCTCCCTGCTTCAGCTCCAAAAATAAGGAACACGTAGAAAATATTTCTTTGTTGCTACTTAGTCTCAGGGACTGACAAGACTATTACTAATTATAATGGAAGAAAGGCAGGCACTTTCTGGTGATTAGTGGTCAAGTGCTGAGAGCCATTAATAGAGGAGAAATGTCTGAGCTCCTGGTCTTAGAAAAATGAAAGACATAAAATTCAATCCTGGCTTTTTATGTAGCCACCAGTAGTGCTTGCCAGTGTTTTCTTAGAGGAAATGCCTGCGCAGTAACTAAGTGTGATACTTCGTGATTTGGTACTTTCCATCTTACTTATATGCCCACTATTGCACTCAAATAAACAACTGGGCTTCTGGTGACTGCAGAAATAGACTCCATAATCCTAAAGACAAGATTTCAAATGCTCAGATACATTTATGACTAAGTTTATGCCTAGTTTCTAGTCTTCTTTTTTATTACCACGAAACTGGCTTCTCTGAAGTCATTGGGGAGGGAAGGCTCAGGGAGCACAACGTGCCTGAGCACCCTGGAGGGATGAGAGGCTCCTGCAATTAGTTGAGCCATTTGCAAACTGACCAATTTGTAGCAAAAGGAGGCCGTTCAAAGCTTTTGCTTGCATTTGCAAAGGGTTGTGTATGTTTCCACTGACTCATGAAGAAGTCTGACTTTGGAAAGCTATTTTAAATTAAGAACAAGTATTTCAAACGACCAAGAATATTCAAAATCAAACTTGACTGCCTTCTGTAATAGCCATATTTTCCACCTCTAGAGAAGACTTGCTTCGGTTTCAAAGAAAGAGAAATAATGACATCCAGTGGCATTTTACCTACCCAAACAGTGCCCATGTTTTTTGTTATGTTCTTCACCTTGCCTGCCCAGGAACCAAAGTAGAAAATACTCAGAATAAACCATACACCATCACTCAGTATGGTTCAAACTGCAGATGTGTTCCAATTATAAAGGGTTGAGTTTGTATGTAAACCTTCCCACTTGTATACTCTGCTTACTAGGCTAACAGAATGCTAAATATCCCAATTTCCTCTTAAGAACTCAGAGTAATTATTTGGGGGTTTGGTAGAAATATTGATTGGAACATTTAATCAGAATACCAGTAAGAAACTGCCCTTATTTTCCAAACAGTATAAGCAAATATTACATATATGTATCTGGTATAGTTGTGCATTTATTTTAAAAAAGGGATCAGGAGTACTTAAGTCCTATATCCTGTCCATAAAAGCATAGCTATGTCATGTAAATAGGGAAGTATATACTTGTATTTTTACTTATCAAATCCTCACACTTGACTTATTTATCTTATTTAGAAACATTTTTTTTTGTCTTGAGAGAATAGACTTAATCACAAAGAGGTTCTGATGTACATGTTAATAAGTGAGTCTCTTAGATCAGTCCTCAAAATCTACATCTCTTTAGCTTAGATTCTGGTTACTTTCTCTAACTCCCTATTTCAAAACAGAAGTTTGTCTCATTCATTCTTTGTCTAGTATTTTCTGACCCAGAAATGTCAGTATTTCCATTCTGCTGTTCATACTCTTAGGGATACTGCTATTGTAGCAACACATGGGAACCTGACTCAAGGACTGACTCCCATTGTGCCAGGTGCCGTCCACACACAGAACAAAAGCTGGTTTCCACTCCAGCTCTTTAAGCTTGTTAAGTGCTTTGGGCTAAAAAGCTTTAAGTGGATATAAAATATTACAGCTCATTTACAAAAATTGTTTAAAAAGATAATCAGGTTCTAAAGGGAGCTGATTCAACAAATGTGTGTAGTAATATCTCAGATTTCACTGTGGTCCCCTGTGATTTCATAACGATATGTGCAACACTTAATCCTCACTTACACTAAAGCCAGTTTGCACTGCTTTTACAATGAAAAGCTTAAATGAAATGCAAAAGTGGGCCCAGGGGATGCATTCTTTTCCTGCTGCTATGGCCAACGATAGGGCTGAACAGAGATGGATGCTTGAAGCAATTAATTCTACTTGGGCATGGGAAAGGGCCCAAAGAGACCAAAGAATCCATCTCCATGTAAGTGTTGCCACCCTCTCTCTTCTCCTCACCATCTTTTCCTGTCTGCTGTGATGCTCTCCAACTGTCCTTCTGTGCTTGCTTTAGAGTTTCCACATCAAAATCAGATATATTCATCTGCCTAAACTGAACTATATGGAATTATCCAGTTTATGAACATCTGGAGACTCCAGGAGACTTTCTGGAATTCTTTTCTAACAAAGCCTTAATAGTTGTGCATGAAGTCATAGCCATCCACGGACTTGGAGACTGAATTGTGCTCAGCTCAGTTGTTAGTATCTAGAAGGCAATAATTTAATAATGGATCAACTCAGTGGTTCATCTACTCTACTGTCTCATTTCCTGCAGAAGCTTGTGGTTACATGGAGAAGATGCCATGATGCTTCTCCAGTATATCCTGATAGCTTTCATCGGCCTTGGGTTTATGAATTTTTGAGCCTGAGCCTGTATGCAGGTGGTTTTTATTGTCTTCAATGACTCTTTTTCTCAATAATTTCTCTAATGCTTTTTGAACTTATGTAAAATTTTGGTAGCTACAGCATTCTAATGCAAAGAGTTTCACTACTTTATAAGTACATGCAGAGTGAGCAAATAATTGTAGCTTTTCCTTATTTTAGAACCTGCCATCTGACAATTTTCTTGGGTTCCTTCAGTTCTTTTGTTGTGAGAGGTGGTGAACTACTGGCCCCTTCTCACTGCCACTTTGAAGATCTCCCCCACAGATCCTCTCCTCAACACGCACCTGCTGCAGCAGCTTAGTTCTCTAGCTGACAGTGAAGTCGCTGAGACCAACCGTCTCATGGAGACATGACGACTTGTGTTAGGACTGCTTCACTTTGGCAGAAACAAGATACATGAACAAGACAATTTTGGTAATAAAATTCTATCTTTTCATGTATTTTAGATTGAAAGAAAATTTTGTGTACTAACACTGTCAATTTCATTAGGTGAAGTAGATAACTGGCATTAAAAAACCCTCCAAAATAATCAAACCATATCACAATAAAACTCGTCTATGTAACCATTAGTTTATTAATATTTTAAAGAGCAATTACAGCATCTGCAAGGATTTAGAAGATTGCTGCTTAGGTTGAACCCCAGCTGCTGTTTCAAATCAGTGAAGCAGCTATGGTTAATGCCATGGCTCTCACAAGTAGGATCAGAAGGCAGAGAAGGAACCTGGCTACTTAATCACCCAAAATATTATCTGTTTGGGACTCCCCACCCCTAAGTGTAGAATAGCTTGAGCATTAGGTATTTTTAATTTGTTATAACTTGCAAGCAACTGGCTACATTGGCAACTGGCTACATTGGCAACTGCAAAGAGCCTGGGACTGTATCACAGCCTAATAAAAGCCCCAATAAAAGTTTTAAACTAGTTCACACATCTGCAGTCTGATGGGGGGCATTACCTAATGTGTACCATTTCTGTTGTGCTCCCCACTATCCCTTGGTTGTCACAGGGGGAAAAAAGTGTTACTATGATGTCCCTCGGGCAATTTATGGCCTTCTCTGAACAATCACCACCATCGTCAGATAAACCTCGTGAGAATTTATTAGAGGAATATAGGTAATTCTCTAAAGGACCTATAATTCTCACTTCTCAAGATTCTTTGAAAGTATTATAACCTACCTCCAGTCCACACATTCTCTTCAAAGGGAAATGAAAATATATGTCTGATATTTTTATACCTTGGATAAAAGTAATCAGGGTGGTCCTTTGGGTCCATCCAGTGTTTTAAAATGTTTATTCCTCCAAGTGCTATGATTTCACCAGACAGTCCACAAAAATATAGTCTGTAATTAATTTCCAAGATTTGAAAATAGAGACATTTAAACCTGTTGGCATCAGGGAGGGTGGAGAGCTCTTAGTAGTTCTGAATATCATTAGATGATGAAGTAGATAGACTTAACAGTGTTGGCAATCCCTTCTTCTGTATATAGGTTTTCTGTGTCCAGTGGGATTTATAGTGGGACTGCACAGAATTTCATAAATGATAAGTTGTGTCTTCAGATTTTGCCCAACAGAGGCAGATTTCCAATGGTCAAAGACCATAATGAAGAAAGCAAAGGTGCTTTTTGATTTTGTTTTAAATGTAGAGATACAGCTCTCTTATGCAGCCCTTAGCTCACACCTCAGCATGTTGCATGTTCTTCTCATGCACCATGCCTCCAGCATGGCAAAAGGACTCGAAAAGCTGCACTGTAGACCATCCAGATGCCCTTCATTTACAGAGCTTGTGATATTTTGACATATTTTAAAGATGTACAAGCTGCCTTCTCTATTTTCTTTCAATTCAAAGGAAGTCATTACAGTAAAATGCTGAGGGACCGGGGGGAAGCAACGTCTGGCAGGAGCTGGTAGAAATTTCCTTTGAACTCTGATGAAGAACATTTCCACTCTGTTTATTACTAAATCCACTGGCCATAGATGATCCAAGGCTCATAAACTCAGGTATGATCGAACTCCCCGGGGAACTATCAGAGACAGAGTGTGAGAGAGAGAAGGAGAGGCTCATGTGCACATGGTGCAAGTGTGTGAGTGTGCACATATATGTGTGTGATTTCTTTTCACCTCGGCTCTGAGAAAAATAGTGATCAAATCACAATAATTGGTCTGTGCTCTGAGAAAAGTAATGGTACATGACAGATATTCTCTGAATGAAGAGAAAAATGCTCATTAAAATATCAACATCACCTCTTTTTCCCCCTAGTTTTTCTGATCTCTCTGGAAGTATCTCCTTAAGAACCATTTTATGGATTATGACAGACTTTTCATCAAATTTGTTTCAGACGAAAAAATCTGTCTTGCATCACAAAGTAAGCCCAACCTGCCAAATTCAGGATGAGGGAGAAGCACTAATGCTTTCCTTTTTTTCTTTTCTTTCTCTCTTCAGTTATTTTAATTCATTACCTTACATACGAATATCTTTTTTTGACATTCCCGGGCCATATAAGTTTCAATCTTATGTGAGAATGATTATCTTCAGTTCATCTTTGTGTTAATGGGAACTGAAAGATCCAATTGAGAAGGACTGAAAGAGAAGTGCCTAAAGCTGCTGTTAGATGGTAATCCAAAACTCTGATCCTGAAAAGCTCTGCTCAGTTGCCTCTTCTCTGTAGAGATCTTTAAGCTTCATCAGCACATTATTTTTTTTTAAAGTTCTCTGACATCAGTCCAAAGAGGCAAGCATTAAGATACCTGAAATGCCACTCCCTGTGGTAGAAAAGAAACCACAATTCCCAAGGGGGTTTTGATGATATTTGATCCACTGGCTGCTAAATGCAGAACAAACTATGAAGCAGGAATTGGCACCTAGGTCTCCCTCACTGAGTTCCACAGCAAGGCAGATACAGGAGTATCTCCCCAGTCTCACAGGAGCAGAAGCCCAGTGGCCACAAGGTGCTGATAGATGTCAACTGCAGTGACTTCAGACAAAAGTAGGAGCTGAGTCCAGGTCTCCTGTGTTTTTGGGAATATTGTGGCTCCTGGGTGTCATTTTAAGAGCACAACCATACTTTGCCTCAGAAAGGGCAAACAACACCATTCCTTTCAGGCAATGACACAGAGAATCCCCCTTTGCCACCAAAGCTTCAGAGAAAATCTGAGTTAAGTCTATGTCCTGTCCTCAGTGTCTTATTGTACAAATAGGCAAGGAAATTTCTTGATCAACATGCAGGTTGTTTTGGGGTGCTGCTCTGGTACAGAATGGAATGAGCACTGAAGGGCAAAGCACAGTACAACATCTTAGAAGCTTCTCTCTGAAATGAATTTGAAGCTGATAGCTCCAGTAAAGGTTATCTAGATTTGCTTGATACAAACACTTAAGAAAATAAATTAATTTAAGGGACTTAAATACATGCCCTTGCTTAAAATCTAGCTGAACATGGCTGAACCAAAAGCCAGACTCTCTTGTCATCTGAAGTCCATACTCAATGTGACTGAAAAATAAAAAATATCTGTCAAGTTGCTTTGTTTTTAAGCCTCAACCACTGCACAGGAGAAAAAGCAGTAAACATTTGCCAAAGTTTCACAAGCTTTTTTGTGAGCTCTGATTTCGATCTATAAAAGCAGGGCTAATAATTGAAAAAACAAAAGATAAACTCTTATCTGACTCTTCAAGTCTTTATAATGTCCCTTTTTTACTTGCATGGTCTCATGCAAATAGAAGAACCATTCAGAAAAGTGATTTACTTAAATAGCTCTTTCCAAGTGTAAAGAAATAATAAATGAACACAAACCAAATAAGTTTAGCACTTGCAGTTACTCTCATCAACAGAACAGGTTGCAATAAAATACAGAGAGTTTATTCACACCAGTGTTTTTGCTTAGACATGTATTTCCCTATTGTCTGTATGTTAGATCCTTTTCTTTGTGGAATAAAATAGTGTATAAAATGGCTGAACACAGTATTTTATTACTACTGTAATTATGTCATCTATTACTATCATCTTAGCATCCAGTTAGGACTGGGACGTGCTTGGCATGGTTCAAACATAAACTAATGAACAAGTCTCTCATTTAAACAACATATGCTGTCCACATATTGGTAAGATACAGGAGACGGGACTGCAACTCAGCTGAGATGACAGAGTGGGAAAGAGTGACGGCTGAAGGAATAGCCAAATATAATAAATACCTATTAAAATCAATAACAGCTTTTCCATCGGCTTAAGTAACTTTTGGACCAAATCCTAAATGTACCATTTGGAGGATTTATAGATTTCTTTTAATAGACATGAACAAAAGTCTTTTTTATTAAATTATGCGTTTGCTGCTGTGGCTTATGGAAACGGCATGCATATCTACTACCAGTGTGACGGAGTCAGTTCTGACAACACTTATGCATTCAGCTTTACGTGGTGAATAGGCTTAGTGTATAAAATTAAGCATGTGCACTGGGCTGAGGTTTTTCTTCATTGTACGATAATTTTATCTGGAGATGTACCAATTTCAGACCTACATTTCTATGACATTTGGTTTTGTTTTTAATCCCAAGTCTCTCCTTCTGGTTCCTTGAACCTGCATTTCTGTGCAGAGAGCACCACAGGGAGCTGTACCCATGCAGAGCAGCGCGATAGAGTCTGACAGAGACTGCACAGAGTGGGACCCTTTTGCTCCCAAGTCTCACAACTGGGTGGATGGTGAGGGGCCATCAAAACAAGAAAGCTGAGCCTGATGAGTGCTTTGGAAGAATGGCTATACTCAGGAGACAGTTTTCTCAACCTTGAAGCTCAAGTAAGCAGACACATCCCTTGAGAAGCTTAAATTTGGGATAAAGATAATATTTCAAAACGAGTATGTTTGGGTTCTCCTGTTGGACAGGTTTAGGTCACTGTGCACTCATCATGCAGGTTTTCCAACTTCCCTTTTCAGTCATTAAGCATTCCTAGTGGGCTGAGTGGACAACGTGTGTTCAGAGTCTCATGCATGTAAAATGTAGGCAAAAAAGCACCTTAAAGTACTGTTTCATGATGCAGTCAAGTTCAACTGCCACTGCTGCCTCAAAGCGACGGTGGTCCCTCAGCACCACCTCCTGCTCCAGCTACCTTGCTGGTCCCTCAGCACCACCTCCAGCTGATCTCTTGCTACCTTGTTGGAACAACTCCTGAAACAACTCAGCTAAGAACTGGCAAAGCAACTAAAATCAAAAAACCCAAAACACCAAAAGACAACAATATATCAAACAAACAACAAAAAAGTCAAATGAATAAATAACTACAAAAAGCACAAACAAAAGTGAGGGAACCATGAGCTAAACTGATTCAGGGAAGAGGTCAGGCAGTTCATAAACCTTGACATGGGCTGGCATAGGGACAGAAGGATGTAACAGAGAACAAGGCATATCAAACTGTTATCTGAACCTATCCCAGAAGAGAGAACTTCACAGAGAGCTCCACTGCTGCAAAAGAGAAGGCAGCCATTCCCTTCAAGCACAAGATTCTGACAATGATGATTTCAGCCATGAAGATTGTTAGGAAACAATGGATTTAGTGTTCATCATGAGCCCCTGTTGCTGGCTGTAAACTAACTGACAGCAATATAATAACATTTTTTTAAGGTGAAAAGGAGGCAAATATCTAACTTAACAATAAACAAATATATCATACATGGCATGGTCTCATTTAGGCAGCTCTGCAAAGGACTTAGTCCCATACTTAATCACATGCTCAGATCATTCATGTTGCTAAGACGTCCTTTCACTGCTGGGAGTATGAAGACGGATAGATATGTGCTCAAATATGAAGAATAGATTATATGCTTTTAAGAATTCTAACCTTAAAATGGTACTGAGGATATACGAAGACCTTTGGAAAATACTAATTGTACCTTCTGTAGACAAACAAATTCCTTACTTTGCAGATTTTGTCTTTTGTGTTATTTTCTTGAAATAATTTGCTTTAAAAGGCAACCTATTTATTCTATAAAAATACCTGTAGAGAAATAAAGTTTTAATATTACAATTTTTTTTCCCTCGGACTCTGAGAACTTTGCTCTTAAAAACAGCAACAAGTGATTTAGCTGAAAAAGTTCTTGAAACTTCTAAGAGAAAAACACACTTCTCAAAAAAGCTGGAATCCCCAGATCCTACTGCTACTTCATTGCAGTTTGTCACCTTAGTGCCAGGAATACCTGTAAGCTTCATGAAGTAATGCTTCTTCCATACTAATGGAAAAGGTATACCCAGCAGATATTTCAAATTCACTGAAAATCAGAATATTCAGAAATTTTAATTCACCCATGCTGTGCTGTCTTTTGCTTTCAAAAGGCTTCTTTCTTTAATTTATTCACATCTTCAAGTTTAAGTGCTGCCTGTGAAAAGAAGGAATGGTTCCACATGAATTTAAAAAAAGAAGGAACTAAGATAGCAGAAGTATAATGTGCCTCGGAGAGGGGTGGGAGGAATGGGGAAATAAACAAATCAAATGAAAAAGAAAAACAAGGAAATCTGTATAGAGTGTCCTTGCTATCCTGTTCCAGAAAACTGAACACTAACATTTAGAAGAAGACTAGAAAATAATCCACTAGTGAAATTCTTTCAGGGTTCAGAGGCATGTACTTATATCCTTATTTTTTTCAAATTCCAGTATTGTACATTTCTAAAGTCCAGCCAGGAATAAATGTAGGTGTGCCAAAATACTGTGAGGAAGATTCATTTCAAATGCTGCTGGACCTAAGAGAAGCTTAGGAAAGAAGCTCATGAGAAATCCATATTGCTTGGGATTTATTAACGATTTTGTAGATCCCAGATGTTCTAATGATTTATGTCAGCTGCAAATATTTGACAGCTTATCTAGAATCAATTCCAAGATTTGAAAAATTTGTCTATCACTTGTCTTAATGGACCACTGAACATAAAATGATGAAGTAAGTCTGTTTTCCCTTAAAATGCAGAATTGATGAGGCTAATGGGAGAGAAAAATGAGGATAGGGTACTTGTTTGGATCTGCTCTTCAACCAGAGACCCAGGCAAACCATTGCTTGCCTATAGGGACAACCCATCCAGATCTGGGCTTAGATGGGATACCTACATTCCCAGTTTCCATTGATTTTATTCCTGAGATGAGAACCTGCTTTGAAGTTGAGATACAAGGTGGCAGTTGAATCTGTAACTTTCCTGCTCTCCTATTCTTTGTATATAGTCATCAGTCATGGTATTGATTCTACAATTACAGTAGCTGTTCTCTGGGCAATTTTCTCAAAGTGGTAGCAGAGCAGAGGAAAAAATGAAATATACTGTAAATGTTACTATCAAAGCTACTTTACCTCTTTAAAATGGGGAAATCCTTATTCTTCTGGCATTACGATGGAACAATTTAAAGAACAAAATATACTCAATATTTTGCATGGAGTTACTTCCATCAGACTTTGAGGGAAGTTAATAAATCAACAAAAAACACTTAACTGCAGCATTTTCATGGGTCCAGTGGAATTCTAAGCACATAACAAGTTTGTAAGAATGAAAAGTCACTTATACACACAATCTAATGTTCAAAGGACTGTAAAAGATGCTTAAGTGTTAATATTTTATGCAGCCTTTGCTCTCAGTAGTAATTGCAAACCATTAAAAAGAATGTTAAACCATAGCTGTTAGCACTGGCACAGCACCAAGTAAACACTGAACCCTCACGGAAGGGGGTTAATTGGTACAAGAAGAGGTAATTTATTAAGGAACACTGAAACCCTGTGTACACCCAAAGATCAGACAGAACTGCAAAAATCCTATGTGAATATTACATCTGATAATCAGATTTTTTTTTCTACACTGTACTTTTGAGTCTCAACCTATGCAAAAAAGAAATGAAAAACCAACATGGGGGTTTCTAAGTGATTCAAATAATCCTTTACCTGGTGCCCTTCTGTCTACCCCTTCCCCACTCCAGCCTCCCTTACAAAGGTTGTAGCTTGCTGGGAAGAAAAGTCAGCATGACAATCAGACCAAGTGTGTGGGACTCAGGTTGGTTTCTTTCACTATGTTTGCTGCACTTGTACTAGAGCTTGGCTTGTCTTGCATAAGTTCATTTCAGTTTTTCTGGGTTGATAAGCATATATTTTTATGAATCTTCTAAAAGATCACCTTCTACAAGGTTCTTCTCACTCCACTGTGTCATGAACAACTTTTTCTTTGTTTGTTTGTTTGGGGTTTTTTTAATGATGGCTCAAAACCCCACAGTTTAGTTGTATAGACATTGGGGTGGAGTCCTTTCTTCAGATATCTACGTGCCACTGTAAATCTTGGATGCACACTCCTTCTAACAAGCCTAGGAGTATTTTGCACACTAAGAGTGCTCTGTTTAGGAAAGACACCCACAAAATCTGCAGACCCAAGAGCCAGATCCAGTCTCCCAGTGAAAGAAAGAGTATCAACTTCCTATAATTCTCTCTCCCTGGCACAACCTTTTTCTTGTTCTACCATGCAGATGTCTCCTGCATATCTGCTGTTTAAGTTTTACAAGAAAGGTGCACAGTTTACACAGCAGACATGCACTTTAGAAAGGCCAAACTTCATTTTTTTCCTTTTTAGAAATTTTGTAGGTAAAGTCAAATTCAAAGCCTATTGAGGTTAGTGGGAATTCTCCCACTGTGCTCAGCAGGATTTGGATCAGGACCATGAACTAGAATATCTTGAAATCAGTGTTTAAAAACCTAGACAAAATAAAAAAGGATTTGCGAAATCATAGCCTCCTTCCATTCTATGTTTTGCCTCCCATGGAAAGGTGACACAAATGCAGGAAATGAAGAATCTGATAGCTGCAAGATTTTATAGTTCTGATCCAAACATTTTTGTCTTGATCTCTAGATAAAGGAAGTATGGTTACATCTCTTCAAGTTATTTTATTAATCTAAAATAAAGGGGAAGGCACTTTTCTGATACACTAAAGTAATTTGCATTTTTATCTATTTTGTGTAGTTCATTTTGCATTCCTAAAAGCCGTTGTCTGGGATGGGACTCTTATTTCTCATCCAAAAAATTATTTGCCTTTAAAATTGCACTAATGGATATACCTTACATTTTCATAGGTTTGACTTAAAGAAGTATTTCATTTCATTCAGTGTAGACCTCACTCCTGTAGGTTGTTGTAATGCACTTTTGATAACAAATGACATAGTATAAATTGGTGTCAATGAAAGAAAAAGAAAATCATACTTTAGTGATTAAAGGACTTCAAATTTTCTGATTTTCGATTCTCAAATAATAAACCCAGACCAAGAGTTTGTCTCAAGAAAATGAACCAGAAAATACTTTGTGACTTTTTACATCCCACTTTTTTCACTTCTAATTACTGACTTAGCAAGGATTTTGTGTGTACATCTCAAGCAGCTCAAAATTACTTTCAGACTAAGATACAATTTTGAATTCCAATGCTTTATTTTCCACTAAAATGTCATTCAAGCCTGTATTAGATAATTCCAGCCTTTATTTTTGCTCTACTCATATGAGCAGGGCTGCTTAAATCCGAATTGGAAGTAAAAGCAAGTAGGTCATGTGAAAAAAGCTATTAGGTACTATCTGGAGTATCCCTGCACACACTGACTCCCTAAGTCAGAAAAGTGCTAAGAGTAGCTGTAATAACACCACATATGTTAAAAATGTCCTTCTTGCAAACAAAAACTTATTATACATTATTTTGAGGTAATTAATTAAAATTGTAGAACTTGCAATATATATTGCACTTTTTATTCCAAAAAACTAAAAGAATAAATCTTGAGTTCAGAGGGTTGTATTTTTGGGGGTTTTGTGGGGGTTTTTTGTGAGGTGAGGCTTGTCAGGGCATGCATTCTGTATCGATTATTCTGTCCTGTCTGCTTCCTGCCTGGTGGGTTTTCTGCTTGGGCATTTCTTGTAACCTTCTATTGTGTGCGATTCCCACCAGATGCACTGCATAATTTTTTAGGATTGGAGGCTGAAATGCACTGTGGAAGATGTAATACATCCAAAGTGGAGCTCAGTTACAAAATCTTTGGTTTTCTTTGTGACCATGCAACTCAACAGGCAGGAATAGATTAACAAATACGTTACACAGAATGTTTCAGTTCATCACAACAAACTGTTAACATTCTCATTGAGTGCAAGCTAGTCTGAAAGGAATATTTTCCCTAAATGTTATGACATTTCTTCAAAAACATAATTTATTATGATAGAGTCCAATTTTATACAAACCTATTCTGGATGTTAAACTTGCACAGGTGTCAAGAAGTTCTCATTCAAGTTCCTTGACACTTTTTTCTGCACGGATGTCTTACTCCAATTTATGTGCATGTCAATGTACCTCAAAGCACACCTAAACCAGCAATGAAATGTTGAACAAATACTCCAGAAATGTAATGGTACTGTCCTAAAAATGCTGCTTTTCAGCAGTCCCATAGCTCATGCAGCTGGGAATATGGTACCTCAGGTGATTCCATTGCCATGACATAGAAACTGACTCAAAATCTACTGCTACATAGCTCTATATAAATTCCCTTACCTTGTAATGGCTTTTGGGACCCAAATACACTAAGGTGGTATACAGCAGGTATACGCAACAAAGGTTAGCATAAGTTACTTCTTTAGGATTGCAGGATATCAGATACTTCACAGATGAGTACGGAGACAACATGCAAAAATACAATATAGTGTATATACCGGATCTAAAGAACAGGAATAAAGAAGCAACTTCACTGATGCAAAGGGATTTTTCCATGAACTTGAATTTCTGTTGAAGGAATTGTTCAAAGCTGCATTTTGATTTATGTTCATCTCTGGTACGTTTGCAAAATACAATGAACATCAAGTGACAGCTCATTTTTGCCTTATATACCTGTTGCTAATGGAGATACATACAGGTAGTGACATCATTAGGACTATAAACTGAATCCCACATGCACCATCAGCAAACAATAAGATGCTTTTTATTAAGACAAATACTTTGAGGATAAAACTTAGTATACTACTGTGGAAAATTTTCTAATGATCTTAAGTTATTGCTTTAACAGCCAACCAAAATATGTTTTCATCAGAACCATTCTTCACTACATTACTTAATTTTGTTTATGTTTTAGCCCTTTCATGGGCTGAAGTGAAGCAGTATTTTAACTAAGAACACTATATCATGATATACAACATTATCAAGAGCAGTATATGACTTTCAGAGCAGATATAATGCTCCATTTGCATTCACCATATGAGTTCACTTTTGAAAATAAATCTTCAGATAACCCACAAACAGGGAGGCAAAGCCAGGGAGAAACCAGAGGCAGTGGAGTTAGTGGATAAAAAGCAGGCTCTAGGGAAACTCCTAATGTTACTTACACATGCATATATATCATGCACTTCTGCTGAAATATAAGGATTTATCTTTTTTATATGCATATATAGCACAAACCATATGAATGAAAGTATGTTATTATTTCCTGCAGAAGAAAGAAATAAAAAGATTCTTAACTTTCAAATTCAGATGTTCAAAAGGTAAGAGACTATCCCAACAACGTCATTTGCTCTGCTTTTGTTCTCTTTTGCTCCTCTCCCTTTTGCAACTCTCTAAATACATCTGGGTCTTTATTTGTGTGATCACATGTTATCCTACAAAAGACCTTTATTTCAGTCCATGTACATTCAAAGGAGCAATGATGGCAAAGTGCTAGTGAACAATTCTCTGTGTTGTCTGTTTCAGATAAACCCAAGATTTTTTCAAAAGATTAATCAAAATCAAAATCTGTTCAAAACTGATCCAAAAAAAGGGTCTGCATTGACTTAAAAATTTTACTTCATGTGTTCATCCAGCTATGCAACATGAATGCATGATGAGAGACAGAAAAGAATGAAAAGATTTATTGGCACTCATTTGGGTTGATGTATATAATTCTCTCATGTTTTCACCACTTGTAACATAGTCATCCCAAAATGATGCCACTAAACCCTGCATTTCAGATCATATCATCATGTGTTTAGACTGTGTATGATGCACTCAGTAATTAAAAGAAAATACAACATAAGAACTTCATTATACCAGATATGTTCAGATTTACAAATTTCAGACTTTTTCGTTATATATGGTCTATGCTTAATAGACCAGGTGCTTTAGCTAACAGCTCCAACTCACTGTAACTCAGCAAAAGACATTAAAACTTCATATAGTGATCTAAAATCACTTTCCTACTCATAAAAATGCCATGATTTTAGGACTTTTTCTTCCCTGACTCTTCTGAGCTAGGAGCAGGTCAGGTGGGAAGCCTGGGAAATACTGTTTTCCAAATCTTCCATTTTTAGTCTGACAAGCAGTAAGATAAGAATCTGAAACACATCATTTATCTAAAATGAAATATTGTTAATTTTGGCCATAATGCTGTGATGATAACTTCCAGATTCAAAGAAGATAGGAAGCGATGATATATATAGGATGCTTCAGATTCCCTAATGACATATGTTCATAATAGGGTAACAGTGCAGGACATGTCCTAATTGAGAAAACTGAACATGATTTTATCCCATAACCAATTCTCATAGATGAAGTGGGAGACTTTCACTGTTTGGCTCGGGATAGGAAGTCAAGATCCCAGGTTTTGCCTTCATCATCATTTCAGGTTTTTCCTTCCTACCTTACTGACTGAAGCAAGTGTCTTAGAAGTAAATCTTGTTGGATTAGTGAGAATTCTTCAGCTGGAGCAGAATTTCCCTTTAATCATTTTATTCCATCTCTAAAATGAGCACTTGAGGAAAATGCACTGTGATGGCTTTGTTTTCTTTTTAGGTAACAAAGGTTCTGATGGGCTCATAATTGCAGTTCAAGGTGAAAGAAAAGTCTTTGAAACCACTAATTAAACATGGTTGTCCCATCTCCTTATGATCCTGCTTGTTGAGCTAGTTTGCACAGCTAGAAAACCTCAAAGCATATTTCTAAAATGATAGACTATATTAAGTACATGAAGAACTAAAAGTGCGATTTTTGCAAGTCATCATAATGTACACCCAGGAAAACCTTTTGAATGACATTTTCAGATAGGCAGCAATATATTTTGCTTCTACTTTTTTTGCCTGAATCTACATAAATGTACATATATATCTCTATCTCCTGATCTCTGCATCTGTTATACTCCTCCACAGTCATATCAAGAGTAAGGAGATAAGATCTAATAGAAAGGAAAGACACTACTTCTTAAAACGCTTTAATATGGTTGACATTGTAAGGAGTGGAAGGCCATACTCTGTGACTACTTGAGTTAGAATATAGTTGATGTTCTAACAAAAAAAAGAGTGCACTGGGTTTGCATAAAACCACTTTTTCTTTAACATACTGAAGTCTGACCTCCTTGTTTGGACAGTTTTTGACACCCATAAAGTCTTCTGGGAAGAGTTCAAGTCTATTTGGTTTTAAATAGCAGTTAAATTACAGAGTCTACACTAGACAGTCAAACCTATTTGCTTGAGTACCTTTAGGGTGTGTTTCAGCCCAGTGGCAAGACTGGTCTGGAAAGATTTTGCAAGAGCAGAGGTCTTGAAGGTGCAGTATTATCTTAGTCAGACCTAATCCAGCCTGTTAGCTGAAAATAGGTGAACACTGCCAGGTTCATATACCATTGGTGAGAAGACATGTGCCTATCCCTCCACTCTTGGATGCTGAATCTTTAGACGGGAAACACACTGTGCTCATTGCAGAAATATTTTCTTAATGTTTCTGCTATTTTTCCAGTTTCTATGAGAAATTATCAGTCAGTCAGGATCAGGATGGGATTGATACCATGGAAAATTTCCAGTTTTGAGAACAGAGGTGCTATGCTCTTTATTTTTGGTGACATTTTCTCAACTGAACCAGGAAAAATAAAAGTATTTGATTCTTCCTTCTTCACCAGATGTGCAAGAAAGACCCAGAATTTCTGGATGTAAAGGTATCATATGAACTCTGGATGAGTGAAGCATGCCTGTGTATGAACGCAGAATTCCCAGCAGGCTTCAGGAAGACTTATTTTTCTTTCAGGGATACCATTTGTTTTCCATTATGGCCACCTTCTGTTAACATTTTTCTGAGATGAGACCTTGTATCTAATTGTATTCATCCACAGCTCAGTCCATGACTGACTTTCCTGGCACCACATGTCTGTGTTTGTCTTGAATCCAAGATACTCCAGGAACTGTGTGACTATCTATGATCATTTCTTCCTCCCCCATCCAAAATAAAGACCTGTCTGGGAAGAGATAATTGAATTCCCTCCTACCTGAAAAGCAGTAATAACTTTATCATGGTCCCATAGAATGATCATGGGCACTTGTGAAGTGAAACGTCTTCAAAATTAAGTGGGACATCTCTCAATTGCCTGTACAATCTTTCTTAAAATGAATTGTTTCAGGTTCTAAATTTACTGTTTCTGAGGGAAGACTTCAGACAGGAAAAGATAGTCTAGTTTAGTCCTTTCAGCTTTATCTGTTGCCTTCTTTTTTCCCCATTTTAGATTTTGGTATCATTTGCAAGTATCTTTTTTAGAACAACCTCTTGAAGCAATTGTTATCTCTCCTGCAGCTTTGGTGTCCCTTTGTTTGTTATTCTTTTCTTTCTCACTTACCGTTCTCAGAATATGAAACTCAAACAATTAATAAACACTTTCATTCCAATGACATTTCTCTGCTAAGCTCTCAGTCTATTCTTCCTTACTGGTCTATATTGTATGAAAAACAATTACTGCAGTAGTATCTCCCTTCTGGTTTTGAAACAAAATATCTTCAGTGCATTTGTCAGAAGGGCTTCACCTACCATGTCACCTAGTAGCTTTAGTAGGGCTCTGCATTTTCTCTTGTTCTTCTTAAATCTATTCCCACTTATAGGCACACAGAAAATTTATTTCTTACATTTTCCCCAAACACAGCTTGATTTGCCCAACCCACAGGCACAGTCACAGGCAAGCACTCAAAGGACACATCTCTTTCAACAGTCCATGAAAAATCACAGTAAACCACAGGTAATGTGAGTGAATATTTATATATGTGTGTGCTAGAACAAATACCTCTGGTAAGACAGAAAGACTCAACTATCTTTCTTAGAAAGTGAGTAAGAGACTTAAAAGGCATCATGAATTACCTCTGCAATGGCAGCCTCTGGATAATCATAGAAAATACACACATTCTTGAAGTAAAATACAAAACAAAACAAAAACCTTTTCTTTTAATTTGTCCTTTCAAAACAAGCTAATCCCTCCAATAGGTACTGTTCCCTTGTGATTTGTCTCTGAGCTTTAATTATGTGATAAAACTCTTTCCCCTTTTTGTTGCCTTGTTCCCCTGCTCATCTCTATTTCTTTATGTTCAGGCACATTCTTTCCATTGTAAGAACACACAACAGTTATCTAATGTGTGACATTCTGAAATATTGAAAAGGGACTGATTTGAAGATAAATATTCACTAGGAAGGTACATCAAGAGTTCCACCAGGAGTAACACTAGTTCCTGGCAATTCTGGGTCTAGAAATAGGATGAACATCTGAAATTAATGGCAGTTTCTTTTCTGTGTCATTTTCTTTGTGGAGGCTGAGTTAAGGAAATCATCCTTGAAAAGTTCCCATTCTGAACAAGAAGCCAAAACTATCTGATTGAAATAATATGTAGGCCATTTTTCTGGGATCAACAAGTGATGGGTGCAAACTCGAGGTCCAGCTCCGGAGAGTTCTATCTGCAAGACTTGCAGAGAGCACTTAGAGGAAAGAGCCAAAGCTGATACAATACCTGACCATTTTCAAAGAGATATGTTTTCTCCTGGTGGACTTCAAAAACTGCTCTAATTTACCCGGAGATGTATATACTTTTTTGCTCCCTGTTGCCAGCTAGGAAATGTCATCTCTTTTAGATGACTGTATAGATTCAGCTTTCCATAGTTTTCTAGAAAGCAGGGAAACTGCATGTCTGAGAGTCAAATCTGAAGGTTCGATGACAATCCAGCTGCCTGAACAAATCAGGCCCATTTTTCCTCTCATGGGACAGGTCCTCGAACTCTACAGTGTTTGGGCTGAGCAGAACCATGCCTGAGATGCTGACCTTTGATATCTGTAGCTGTGTGCCAGATGAGAACTCCATGTGTTTGCCTATTTCTGTGGTGAAAAGCACTTCCAGAAATTTGGAATTCCCCTCCTATCTGAGAGTATCTGTCCTGTGTCCATAAAATACAAATAGCCTGACATTCATTTTCACTTATCTGTACACCTTGATAGCTTAAAAAGGAAATATTTTTCTTCCCAAAGAGTTTCCAGGATAATTCATCAATATTTGCTTGGTGTTCAGATTTTGCTGTAATATGCACCACATAAATATGTAGACAGCTTAGGTTCATTACATAGATATCACTGCCCATATGTTATTAAAAATAGATTGAAGGAAGGGGCATATTCTTTGAAATACACTGTGGCTCCATCTGCTAGTTACTGAAGAAAGGTAAATTTACCTTCTATATTGATCATTTCCTACTGACTCTTGAAAATATTGAAAAAAGGGATAGAGAATATTAGAAGCATTTACCAAATTTGACCCTGGTTTGCAACATCAGTGGAAACTCGCCATGCTTTAAAAGGTAAGCAAAAAAAAAAAAAAGAAGAAAAAGAAAAGAAAAAAATGAAGATGCTAAAAATAAATTGGTAAAAGAGAAAAGTTCCTGTAATTTTAGGTTTAAAATATGAGCCTGAGTAATCAAGGAAAGTATTTTTACTGCCCTGTCAATATTTTTCCTGGAAGCTCTGGTAAATAGACTTTCTTTAGATCTGCAGTGTGCGTGCCTAATGGTCTTAGGTGTCTCTTACCGCAGAAAACTTTATCCTTAAGAAATACAGTAAACAGGAACTCTGTGGTTACGTAGTTCCTGAAAGAAAAAAAAAAAGAAACATGTTCACTGCCATGACACACAGACAATTTATACTGATTTAAGAAGAAGCTGTTCTCTTCTATTTTGAATCTTTCATGTCAGCCTTTGTTTCCATTGCCTTAAAAACTTCTGTTTTTAAAACCTATCAGTGAACTGGATCATGTTTTCTCAGTCATTTGAATTAACATCTCCATAACCCCAGGAGCCCTGAAGAAGTGCTGGAAAGCAGAAGGGAGCTCTTTTCCCCTTGCATTTCTAAAGCTCTATTTATTTACTTTGCTGGAGAAAAAGATCAGCCATCTTCTATTCTGAATCAGCAGCTTGTAGCTGCGACCCATCCAAGACTGAACTAAGCTATAAAAATTATCTCAAGATCACTTAGACACATAACTCTCCCAGGTTCTGTGTCACTTCAGTCACTTCTTTTTTTACCACACTCTGCTTCAAAAGTTGCCACTTGCACAAATGAAATAGCACAATATCTTGTTAGCTGTGCACATCTCCCCTCCAGCTGCAGCTCAACCCTACAGCCTGTTTCCTTGAGTAACACTGACCCTAAGCTCACAATGAAGTTCATCTTAAAGCCTCCTAGATGGATGCACAGTTCAGCTGGCTAATGCAGGGGAAGGTTGGCATTGCAAAGGGTATATCAGCAGGGGAATGAACCTCAGCACTCAGTGTCACTGCTCTGACATGCAGAGCAGGTGCTCTGTTCTCGTGCCTCATTGGAACAAGCTTGGACCATTCTTCACCAGAGAATATCAGAATAGTTAGTAAGATATTCTTCTCTTAATTCCCTTTGAAATCAACTGTAATTTTAGGTCAAAGCATAAAAAGTCTGGCTTACAGCATTGCACAGAAATAAAGATGCATTATGGTAATACTGTCTGAAAAACAAACACGATCAAGACAATAGTCAAGAGAGCATCATTACATTTAGATTCTAAATAGTCTATTTTCTTTAATGAAAAATCCCCTTTCTGTAAAGTCACTGATTTAACAAAAAAACCCCAAAAAAACAAAATACTCAATTTATTTGATGATCAGTTGTTTTGCTATCCCCCCTATCAGTGCAAGGTCACTCCCAGAGAATAAGCATGTGAATGCAGTGAAGCCATGGCCCCAGCCCTTCCAGGTTGCAGTCCAATGAAGAAGGAGAAATTTGGACAAATATCCCATTATCAACTTGTGGTTACTGCTGTGTTCAAAGGGTGCTTAGAATGGATTGGTGGGAGTTATGAGATGTTGAGGCAACAGTGTAAGACATCAGCATGCCCTGCTGGTCACCTCACCCCTCTGCCAGAGTTGCATCTCCAAGGAGAGAAGGCATCACATTATTCAGATAGGCAGAATTCACGCTTTCATTGCCTCTGCATTTACAGTAACATCAGTACTGGCTGAGGCATTTTTTAAAGAGTGACTTTTGTCTACTTCAGAAGTTGAAAAAGACATTAAATACTTCATATGAAAAGCACTGCAAAGCCTGGACTTGCACTGTTTCAGCTTTGTGCCAACCATGCTACTAGCAATGCAAAGCAAGATATGGCTGAGAAGATCCAGGTAAATCAAACCACCCCTTTGTAGGGTTAAAACAGGGCTTACTCCAGGTTTTCTGTGTCTTAGTCTTGTTTTATGCCAGTGATCTTTGCATTCTTATCTTGCCTGAGAGCCCTCTATTCTTTCAGTTAGTTTTCCACTTTAGATCAAATACTCAACTATTGTCACTGTGATTTCTCTCTGTATCTCTTGTTCAGGTGATTTAGATGTTGCGCAGAGCAGCAGCTGAAGATGTTGAAGGACATCTATTGTACTATTGGATTGATGTCTATTGCTTTGTAGCCTCTTCTTAGTTGACTTCATTTTTCCCCAGAAGCACAGTTCTCACTTTTTTTCAGTCTATTTGCTTGGACAATGCAAGAAACAACCCTTCCAGTGTGTGTTGTCAGCAGTATTTTCAGTGAAAAATGCAGATTTTTCTGTACCACATGTAATGTTAAAGGATTTTTTTTTCACGAAAAATTTATGGAAATGAAACAACAGGAACAAACAAGTTTGATGAATTATGTGATATGAAAAAAGTTGAGGTGAAACACCTTTTCAGTAAGTCTCAAAATGCCTTATGACTTTCAAAATAAAAATTATCACTTTAAAACAATCTAATTCAAATACCAGACCAAATACTGGGAAAATACAAAGAAAAAATGTAAAAGGAAAAAGGAACAAAACACATAAGAATTTAAAAACATTTTTCAGAAGAATTTTCAAAATTTCAAATGTCTAGCCAGATTTTTTATAAGTGGCAGATACACTATCTAAAAGAACACTTCTGACTTCAAAAGAAGAGCACTTTCTACAACTTCCAATCCAGTGTTATAGTTAGATTACTGAAGTAAACCTCATGACACCTTTTAAAGACCTAAAATAAATTAAAAATAAATCAAACCACCTAATTTTGACTCATTTCTTAGTTGCTCCAGAATCTTTGTGGAATTTGTTTCTCAGAGAGTGTTTTACAACGTACATTGTATTTTCTGAGCTTCCTAGGCATCCTGTAGATAATGAGTTCAGATCCCTCTAAAGAGGAAAAAAAAGAATTCACAAATTCAGCATCTTTAAGGCATAGTGTATCAGAAATTAATAGGCCTTCTATTCTCAGTGTAATTCTCTTTAAATAATTAATATCTCCCTTTCAGTTCATGTGTAATTAGGCCTCATTCTGGACTGACAAGGGCCCTGAATTGGTAAATACAGTGGATTTTATTATAAATAAGGACATTTTAGAGCAAACATGAATGAAAATTTAAGTTGATTTCTTATGAGTTATTTCTGCCACAAAGTTATCACATAATCACGGGACGGTTCAAGTTGGAAGTGATCACTGGAGTCCCTGCTCAAACAGGGTCCGCTAAAAAACATTACTCAGAATTGTGTCCAGTTTATGTACTACACCCCCATAGTACCCTTCATGCAAATAATTGATAAATATTGAACTTCACACAGAATTGAAGCACAGTGCTTTAGGTCTAGAATAACAACTTTAAGGATAGTAATGACTCTTATTTAACTGAAGTTAAGTAACAAGAGCACAGTTTTGGGGACACCTTTTTGGAGTGGTAGGAGGTTAGTTCAGATCTCTCCAAAAACTGCAACTTGTCCTGAAAATTTCCAGAGAATCTTCTACACCCTAAGTAAGATGTCACAAGGGATATTATAGCATGTCTTTCCATCTTTCCTTTAGAAAATGATGATGTTTATGGAAGTGAAGCTGAGGTGGAGGGGTGACTAGATGGAAATACTCCTCTGGAGTTCAAAATACAACATGAATGCCCAGATGCTGGAGCCATTCTAGTCTTCATCTTTCCCTGTAAACCATCCAGGATAGGAGCCCTAAAGCCACTCTGCTGCCTCTGGTGCCCCTTTTCTGCCTTTCTTTGGTTTGCAGTACAGATGAGTCCAGGCAAGCCTTCCCTGGCTTTGCTGTACCATGCGCAGCAGTCACATGGGTGCCAAAATGCTCACGACTGCTGTGCATCACCAGATCTCGCTCCTACCTCTTCATGAATCTTGCCCTGGGAACTGGCATGGCCCCTCAGTGATAGCTGTGCCTTTCCAGCACGTAGCAACAACACTCTGATCCACCCACCAGCACGAGTTTGGTTCGTATGAGCAGGGTTGTGCAATAAACAAAATGTTAACTGTATCCGTAAAGCCTTTCTCTGCTCAGCTTTCAGCTCTGTACTGTTTATTTTTGTTAAACAACAAAAACAGATGTTTTGTGGTGTTTTTGCTTCTCCAGATGTACTATTTAAAATGCTGTTAGATGTTCAAAGTCACTGCTGATTTTTGGAGAGCAGAAAGAGCTGTGGGGAAGTTAGCTATCTGGCAGTTGAAACTGAATTTCCTAGGTGCAGAGTCTGCTTTTTTCCAGTGGACACACCGTGGTTAAGGATTCACTTAGGAGTTCTTTGAAGGGTCCCAGTGTGGCTCGGGCCCACAGTGCAAACTGCACACATGTCAGCAAATTGGACCTTGGCGTAAGCAGAGCACGTATTAACATACGAATCACAGCTGCCAAGACACACAAATTCTCTGTGTGATCGCCTGGGTTTCTGGTCTCTCTCTCATTGGGGAGGAAATGTCGTGATCACATGGAGACTTAGCATGAGAGGCCACTGTAAAAAACAAATAAAATGGAACCATATTTTCTGTCTGGAAACAGAAACAGAGTTTACCATCTGATTTTTACTACAGTAGTGTTATTTCAAAGTCATGTTACATTTTTCATACAAATAAAAAAGCGAAGGTGTTTGGTTTGGTTTTTCTTTTTCCTGGTTTGATTTTGTTCAATAAATACAAAAGGCAAAAAGGTCTGACTAAATTTTGCATTTGGATGTGGAGAGCTGTTTCCTCAAGTGTGCATATTTTGTTATGATTCCATGCTCAATGCTCAAATCCCACTAATGTGATGTACTGTGTATGTGCAGTCAGGTGAAGGATATTTATATATTTGTAGCTGGTGTGAATCCATCACATTTCAAAAACACATATTTGTCTTTTAAATTTACAAAAAGGGAGAGACTTCTATAAGCCAAAAGATGATAGTCCTGATAACTTGAAAAAACAGAAACTGTAGTTACTTCCATATTCTTGCCTGAGGATCTGAAATCAATACTGTAGTTTTCTTAATTCAATTTACGTTTATGTGTATTTAGACTCTTCCACTGAAACATACCAGTTTCACATGTCTTTTAAAGCACTTCTCTAGAGGGGAACCTGATGAAGACTTAATCCTAAAATTCAGATCAATTATTTAATTCATAGCTACATTGAACTGCAGACTGAAAACTTTCCTAATGCTAAAGCAAATAAGATCATTTCTATTTTGCAGTGTGGATTTCTATTACATTTTCTGTATCATCATGGTCTGTAAAACCCTCGTAAATCAATATAATCTCACGGTTTCAGAATAATGTTTTCTTGGCTTCTATATAAACTGGATCAATCACATCACTAATTTCATTACTAAAATTAGCTCATTACTTTTGGCCATGCTGCTACAGCTTGCAGACTCAGACCCCTGACAGACACCCTAGCAGGCTTCCTAGGCTGGGAGGTTAGGAGCAGGAGTGACCCCATACCTGCCTTCAAAGCAGTTCACTGGGCAGATTGAACAGACTTTCATTTATTCAACAGAAACATGACAATTTTTTTGTCTTCTTCTGAACAAGAATAAAACAATCCAGCTGCTATTTCAAAGAAATATAAAATGGAAGAATAGAGAATCATAAATTTAGAGGCTGATTTAGTATTTATTTTTAACTCTTTCTTTTAACAGTAAAAGGGAGCCACGGATGAATTGATCCAGTGATTAACTTGATTGAAAAAGAGGTGATTATGAAAATAAATAAGGAAATATTTCCTTTATATAATGAGTTTTCTCCTAGAAAACACAACATCACAAATCATCATGGAGGCCTAGGATTATGAAAGGCTATTTACTTTAGAGTTAGAAGCAGAGGCTAAGAAGCTGATGAGAGAGAAACTTGCTTGCAGAAAGAAGCTAGTTTCAGAGTGATGGAGGAGACACATTTCTCCTGAGCAGATCAACCTAGATCTGCCTTGCATGCCTAACTGCAGGTTCCCAATTTATAGCTGGCCACTCAAATAGTCTTATCAAGCTGCTGACTGTTAGTTTGATTCAAGTTTTATAGTTGTGATCTGAGAAATAAGTGCTTATAAAGAAACACTTAGAACACAGTCAGACTGTTCTTGACCTATGTATATCTCATTACAGTGAACAAAGAGCATTCTTATAGAAGAACTTATGTGCCACCAGAAAAACAATCAGCTTTACTCATCATTTCTGAGAAATCTTTGTCTAGACTATTTTCAAAAATATTCAGTAACTACCAGTGTCAACAAGCAGTCTATCACATCTCTGCTCTGTCCTCACACTGAAAAGCCTTTTCATAATGTTTAAGCAAGCATCTCTGTTGTTACACTCTAGTACATTATTTCTCACTTTCAATATATGTAAGCTTCAGTTCTTATTCTCTTTATAGTAGGCTATTCTGTATTTAAATATTGTTGTTGTGCCGTTCCTGCATTTAACCTACACTGACAAAGTAAGTATTGTATTCAGTCTCTTCTCTTAGGCAACACAAAGCAGAGTACTTCAACTGGTGCTTCCCAGTTATCAACTTGTGTGGCTTATTTGTAATGTTTGACACTTTATGAAGTCTTTGCAATCACTTTGAGATTTTTCAAGTTCAAAACCACAACATGCTCAATTCATCTTATAAAACTTCAGCATGACAAATGATTAACCTATAAATAAGTTTTGGTGCAAACCTGACTGAAATTGAAGGATTCCTTTACCATCTCTTGCTTGTGAATCATGGACACACCAAGGAAATAATTTAGTTTTCTAGCAGAAACAGCATAAATGTTTTTAAGGAAAACCATTCCATCAGCTGTTTTCTTTGCCCTCTTACCCCCCATCTCTGTTCCCAACATGTTCTCAAGCTGATCATGTTGTTACTACAGAGATTGAGGTGTGTTTATTTTTGTCATTTTAAGTGCTATGTTATCTAAAGACTTTAATTTACTAGAGAAGCTGAGTTTTTTTAAAACTCTTTTTCAATAAATGATCATCTTATCAACATTGGCCCATTATAATGACATTTACTATATTTCATTACAATAAAACTTTCAAAAAGTGGAAAAAGAAAGGACTGGTGAATGCTAAGCTAAGTAAATCTTGTAATATGCTTGTATTTTATCAAAATACAGCAAATTTGAAGCACTATTTTCTAGTTAGAAAGCTGTGGGAAAAGGGAATTTCAAAATATTATTCTCTCCATATGCATTGAATATATTGAAACCACCAGAAACTCAGGGAGAGGTGTCATCTGGATTTGAGGATTATCATGGAATAAACAAATCATAGAAAATCTTGGGTTGAAAGGGACCTCTAAAAATCATCTAGTTCTGATTCCACTGCCATGGGCAGGGATGCCACCCACTAGATCAGATTGCTCAGAGTCCCACTCAACATGGCCTTGAACACTTCCAGGGTTGGCGCATCCAGAAACTCTCTGGACAAGTTGTTCCAGTGCCTCACTGTCCTCATATTACAAAATTTCTTCCTAATGTCTAATCTAAATCTCTCTTCTTTCAGTCTAAAACTGTCTCTCTTGTTCTATGGCTGGGTCAAAGGTTTCTTTCCCTTTATTTATAAGCCCCCTTCAAGTACTGGAAGGCCTCAATGAGCAGGAATGGAGCAAGGCTTCTCTTTACAAGACAAGTATTGTCAAATGTTGTAGTAGTAGTAGTAGCAGTAGTAGTAGTAGCAGCAGCAGCAGCAGTAGTAGTAGTAGTAGTAGTAGTAGTAGTAGTAGTAGTAGTAGTAGTAGTGGTAGTAGTAGTAGTAGTCAACCAAATAATCAGGTACCAGATGGGGATTCAGTTTGTTGATTCTAAACAATATCAGGCTCTGTATAGAGAGGAAATAAAGAACATTAAGTGAGCATACACTGTGGTGTGTCGTGCTGACCTATCCTGATCAGATATACAGAGATGAATAATGGCAAAAGAAGGTGAAAGCACATCAGCCCTTTGGCCATTCTTGTCTTGGGAACTGCTCCTCTGTAAATTCTTGTTGCTTCTTCTTCTTGCTCAAAAGTCATCTTCAAACTAAAGGAAAAAAAAATCGAAACAGTAAATATATAACAAACTACAATGATTACTGAATTAATGGCTATTTGGAAAAATCTATTTCCCTAATACCCTAGAAAGCATGTTGAAAGCATCTATTACTAAGTCATTCATTGATATTTCAGTTGGAGTTTTTTTCCCACTCCAGATTTGCCTTAATGTCTGAGAAATGGTCGTTTATTCAAGTGATAGGCACATTGTGAGAGACTCAGACTCTAAATTTGCTTCAGCTAAATGCCTAAAGATTTAGATAGTTTCTGAAAGCTTATCCAAACAATTTGAACCTATTTAGTCAGCATCCCTGTCTGGAGATCTCACAAGAATATGGAGACTGTCTTGTGAGATGTCCAGTACTTCCTGTTTCTGGCTAATATTTTGGCTTTGTCTGTTCCAGTCTCAGTATTTTGGCTTTTATCTATTCCTGTCTAGGTATTTTGGCTTCTCTTGTTTCTGTCCTAGCTGGAAACCAAAAGTGCAGATGCATGTGAAAATGAGAAATAATGAATAATATAGCTAAACTGAATATTTCATATTTTAGAAGTTTGACTCATTCAGATTTTAAAATAAAGAATAATTTGGTTATCTCTTGTGGGGTTTTTTCCAAACTCATATGTTTCTTCATGCCATAAAGGCTTTCAGAACAGTATTTATTGCTAATTTGGGTCAGCTATGATACATGACTTAGCATTGTATTTTTTGTGATGATTAAACCTCCCAAAAGATCACATTGAAATTAGCTAATTTTTTCTAAGAAAGCAATTGATCCATGTCTTCAAGGGGGATAAAAAGGAACAGGAAAAAAAATGGGTCAAGAAAGTTCCTACATGAATTTTTTTAGGATAATTAGTGGGCTAGAATTTCCTTGCAACAAGCAGGTATTTTCCAGCTGGCCATGGGCAGCAGTGATTTCAGATCCAGGATGTCTGATGAGTTTCTAATGAAATCCAAGTAGTGTCTGCCCTGGTTCTTTGCCAATAGAGAATTCTGTGCTTAAACTCTGGAAGGCTCTAAGGCATGAACTCTCCCATGTCAGCTTGAAGATTTGAAAAGGTTTGCAAGAAAAGAACTTCTCAATGGGTCCAATGCCATGGCTGTCAGAACTGCTTGTTCTTCTCACCACACTTGGACACATATTCTCCAAATCACCCAATACACTCCAAAATCAAGCCTGGCTTATAGGCTGTCACATAAAGGATCCAAAAGCAGCTGCAGCTGATGAAACCTAGTGATTCCAGAAAGGTTCTGCAAAGCATCAAAACATAGGTCCTCTCAGATCCCGAGGAGCTCCCTTCAGTGAGGGGTGGCCAAATAAACAAGCAAAGAGATGAGGGATTTAGAAATAAATCATATTACAGTGAAAATGCTGCAAGGGCCTGTGGACTCAGTTAATTCTAATATTTATAATAGCATTTCCAAAAATTTAAAGACCAGCTGCAAAGCTTTGGGAACGGACAAGTAAACCAATAAAATGAGTCTAAGTACTAATGTGAGGCCACCCAGGCTCATTCTCTTGGTAGTTACCAAAGTAAATGTGGGATGCAAAAGTAGGTGTATCTTCCCAGAAAAATGTCCTGTCTCAAACAAGGATTTTCAGACACCCTTCAATGGTACCCACTGCCAGCTGTATAGCTTGGAAGCTCTGGGAAGAGCACGAAGTGAGATGGAAGAAACAGCTCTACTTCTGAAGGTGGCAGAAGCTGCTGCCTCACAGGAGCAGGAAAGCAAGATGCAGACAAGCAAGACCTGCCCCTGATGGCACTTTGCTTCCATGATAGCAGATGATCCCAACTCTTTCCAAACTGCCATGGGCTGTGGAAGCCCTCCTTTCATGGATCCACCATGCCTGGTGCCCGGCACAGCAGCAGCTCCCAGCTTCCCAGAGCTCCCCCATTGCACCCTGTGCACTTCAGTGTGTGAGTGAATAAGTGGGCCCTCTGCAGCGAGTCAGACTTCAAGGGTCAGCTCCTTCAGACTCTCTGGAAATTTGCTAAAGTCTGGAGGCAACAGTAGCTCAGGCTAAGACATTGCTGTATTCCTAGAGCAAACTGGCCAGAAATTTAAAAATTTGCCATTTTCCTATTTTTCTTTTGCAAGGATAAAAATGAGTGTGACAGTCAAAATCTAAGACCTTTATTTTAGCTATAGAATAAGTAGGTACTTACCTGTGAGTTATTTAATATTACAAACCATAGTACTATCATACTGAAAGATAAAATACTACAAAATGAGAATTTGGCTGCCAGTGAACAGCTCTATCCTGACTGCCAGGAAGCCAGGACACCAATGCAAAGCCTGGGGGTGTAAAACTTGGTGCAGGAGGAATGCATACTGTTATTTAGTTATTATGATCCCTTTACTGGAGGACTGAGGTCTTGGCAATGGAAAACTATTTTCTGTAAGGAATGAATCCCCTCTTGGGAATTAATCTGTCCAGTGTAATTATGTGTGCATTCACATGCTACTGGTGTCAATGAAGAAGAGAAATTAACTGTTCAGTGAAACATGTCTGAATTCTCCTTTGTTATGATTCTTCATCTCCTAAGGTGACAGGTATTTGATGCCTTTTTCCATCCTTCTCCTTTAAAGGTTTTCATACATAAGAAAAAAATAAAAAAGGGAAAAAAGGGAAAAAATAATCATTCAAATGAAAATCTGAGTAAGCAAATGCATTTGGCTCTTATATACATGGAAAGTTTATGCTGGAGCCAGAGGTGGTTACTGTGACCATAATTTTACACGGACAGTTACAAGCAGTTGTCTTGGTGGGTTCATACCATTTTAATGTGAAGTATTTCAGTGTTTTACTTTTTAGCATTTTTCAATAAATAAAGTAGAATGAACTCCAACAGTACATGCTGCCAACTACTTTCTCAACCACTGCTCTTTACAGAGGATAATTTATAATGATCAAAGATAAACTAAAGTATTAGTCTTGAAGAAATATGACTTCAGGTTTAAAAGTTCATTTTATGAGGAAGATAATATTTAATATTTTTTTCAGGTCTCGTAAATGTGATTGCTTTTTCCCTAGTTCCTTAATTGTTAGAAAGGTGGAAAGTTCAGAAATACAGTTTTGTTTTTATTCCCAGGAGTTTCTAGTCATTGCTCCATCTAGTTGCAAGATCACAGGCCAGTTTTCATAGGCACTGAGAATGTGTGATGGGCCATTGCTTTTGGGAAAGACACACTTCTCTTCAAAGATAATCTGAGCATCTGGGTAACTTCTCCATTCTGTGAAGAACACAGTGCCCAATCCTTTTCTTGCTAGTTGCTAAGAATTAGCACAATATGAAAGAGAAGATGAGTTGTTAGTTGTCAGATATTTTAGTTAGTTGGTTGGTTAGTTAGTTAGTTAGTTAGTTAGTTAGTTAGTTAGTTAGTTAGTTAGTTAGTTAGTAGGGCAGTCCCATGGTGTAAAGGAGAGCACTCCAGACTCTGAATCCCAAGGTTGTGAGTTCAAGTCTCAGAGGGGACCGTCTCCTGGCAGTTCAATGCCTCCCTGCCATCCCATCCCGTCACATCTCGGATGCTCAGCAGGGTCAGCCCCGGTTAGTACCAGGTGCTGTGACAGTCCCGAGGACTTCACTGTCACTGTCCAAGCTCACTCGGCCATGGCAAATGGACCTTAGTACTTAAACAGTGGGGCCAGTTCTGCGCACGCTGTGCCTCACCTAAAAAATCCACTGTGCAGGCTCGAAAGGCTCACCCACGTAGGGAGAGTCCTTCCCAAATCTTCGTTCATGAAGTCTGGCCATACATAGTTAGTTAGTTAGTTAGTTAGTTAGTTAGTTAGTTAGTTAGTTAGCCAGCTAGCTAGTTAGCTAGTTAGCTGGTTGGTTGGTTAGTTAGCTAGTTAGCTGGTTAGGTGGTTGGTTGGTTGGTTGGTTGGTTGGTTGGTTAGTTAGTTAGTTAGTTAGTTAGTTAGTTAGTTAGTTAATGTGTTAAACTGGTGCCAGACATAAAGCAAAACTCTCAAGTGAGAACAGGAAGACAAAAGGCAAAAGCCAGAGCTCATGTTCTCACACGCAACTCCCCATCAACTTTCTGCAATGGGTATTTGGGAGTGAGGTGTGCCCATGCACACCCCCTTGCATTTGGTCTCTGTTCACTGCTTCAGAGATATTCTGTCAGTATATGGAAAGGCAAAACACACCTCTCTGTCTGTAACTGGTGAAAATTTCATCTCATGCAGTGCTGAATCACTTAGGCACCTTCTTGTACGCTACATATTTCTTAAAAATATATAGATTCAAAACACAGAATTACAAATTGATCTTTACATGTTTTAATTAGTTATTCATAAAATACAGTTGTATTAAAAGACATCTTCCTAACCTCTTCTTGAGTGAACTCATATGTTTTAAATGTCCTCCTAAATGATGCATTAGTACAAAGAGGGCATGAAGAGTTCAACATTTTTTTTCTGGTTAAGAAGATGCAGCAAAAAAAATGAAAAACTCAGATATTTCAAATTTGCAGCCATTTACATTGTAGTGAATCTTGAAATGTATTGTAAAACATATAAGCTTTATATTTCAACAGAAGTGAATTTCATGGCTCAAGGTGCACAACAGGGTGACAATGGCTGTCAAATGGAGAACCTCTGTGCCTTCTGGGGACTCCAGATATAAAAGTGCAAAAATAAAGGGCTTCATCCTAAACTTTTCTGTTCATATCAGGATAATTTTGTGGTGATATAAGTTACCTCATCATAACTGAAAGGGAACAAATAAACATAGGGGACAACTTTCCACCATTTCAGTCCTTAGACATCAAAAAGAAAAGTGAAATCTTGAAAACTATAAATGGAAGGCAAATTCATCCCCATTACAATCTCTTCAGACTGTGAGTTGGAAATCTCTGTCCACAGGAGGTATATAACTCATAATTTTTAACAGGCCAGATTTGCTGATTTTTTTTTTGTAACTGCTGTGCATGAGATGACAGAATGAGTCTATCACACTCCCTACAGCACTGTAGATGCAGGGAGAGGGATGATGGTGGGATTACTTCTGGGGAAGACCTTGACTTCTAAACACTCCACGGTGATGCATTTTTTCTACTGCTCATTTCAACACAGCAGGTCTAATCTCAATCTGTCTGTTAATTGGCAATTCCAGCTTCAGTGTAACAGCATATTAATGGTGAGCTCATTAGCGACCAAGTAGCTGTGAAACAGTGTCTACACCCTGCAAGCTTAGAAAATATCACAGCTTCCTCTGAGGCTGTCTGCTTCAAAAATTTTTTCCTAAAATTGAAGCCAAGACTTACACCTTTGGGACATGAAGGATGTGCTATTGCACTGTGAGAAGTAATATGATCCAGAAGATTTTCTCTCTCCCCACACTAGGCAATAATTTAAAACTTCTAGTATTTGTAACTGACTGCAAAATGGGAAAAAAAAAATCAAAAAACAACTGGATATTTCTCTGATTACCATAATACACTTCTACGTTATCCCAACCTTATACCATTGAGTGTTCACAACTTCTTGATGATAACTGCATTAAGTCAGTGAAGCTTTGCCATTTTCCCCACCTTCATTGTAGGCAGCTGTTGAGAATGTTGGGTTGTTTAAAGAGCATGCAGAGTAAAAGTAATATAAACTCTTTCCTCAGAGTTTAATAAGGAGGTGTGTGTGTGTGCATGCATGTGTCCGGGTGCACAAGAGAGTCAGGGAGGACAGGAGGATGGAAGTGAAAGAAAGGGAGTGAGGTTATGAGGTTAGTTAGATCAACAATTAGTGACAAGCACTCTTGTGGCACCTGTGACAATGAAGATTGATCAGGTATTTCAGAGCTCAGAAATGCAAGGCATTTGGCAACTTCTGATCTCTTAATTCAATTGATTCCTTTCCAAAGGTTTTCTCAAACTGATGACCTTCCCAAACCTAATTAGATGGTAGGAATCATAAAGAGGACACTGGAGAATTTTAATAAAAGGAATCGAAATGTTTCTTCATCTTCACAACCTGGGATTTATGAGGGAATTGCACTGGCTTTGTAGCAATGTAAAATAAATAGACATTAGATGATGACAGGGAAAATAGAATTGCTGCCAAAGCTAAAAAGAGCTTGGCAAAAGAAGAAAGAACTACTGAATAGTCAGTCATTCTTTACTGTACAAACCTTTTCATAAGACACAGAAAAGAGATATACAGAAATAATGGACCCTTGCTAAAAGATAAAAAGGACATTTTATAGCTTATATTTTTCACCAGCAAGGGCAAAGATGCATCCCAGTTGCTACAAAATCTTATTGTTCTCTTTTGCCATTCAGAAAACTGATTACAACTCACAAGGAGCATTTGCTGCCTGAACTTTTAACATGAGAAATAAATAACTGAAACAAGAGGTCAGGGAGAGAACAAAGTTGTTAGAAGCATAAATACATTAAAGACATATCAGTCAAACTCCTTTCTCATATATTTTCTTTTTAACTGTGCCTTGCTGAACTAGGCAGAGTGATTTTTCATGCAGTGAACTTCTAGTAAAATTGTGTTTCCATTCTTGACAGTATTAAAATTAGACTTATGCACAAAAACTTTCAATATTTCAATATTTAAGGACATTGGAATGCGAAGAAGCCCCTTTGTTTGTGGTTCAAGATATTTCTAATGCAGTTTTATCTTTTTATCATCATATAATCTAGAAATTATCCTGTATAATTATTAACAAAGAAACAGAACCACTAGAAATATTTCATCTAAACTTATACTTTCTTATTCTGGCTTAAATCATAAGAGAAGATGTTCAAATGGTAGCAAGCATCACAAGAGAGACAACTCAAAAGCAGCTTTTCCTTCTTGCTTTTACAGCAGCCTGAGCTATGTCAGAAAGCAGGTGGTGTATTTATCACCTTGAATCTGTCTCACACATCAGTCAATTCCAAACAAAATTTAAAACAAGATAGAAGACTCAAAGACAACAAAATAGCCAGAATTTTCATAATTGTCAGTTTAGCAGAGGAGGAACCAAGTCCATTCTGCCCCTCACTGGTGGGAAGACGGTTGGGCGACAGTCAGGTGCTGGACTTTCTGCCCAGGGGAGTAATTGCTGACTATAGACTTCAGGACTAACTATAGTGTACTTGTCTGGTGGCCAGAGAGGTATCACAGACATTCAGAACAGTGCTTAAGTTATTGGAATGTGACACTATTTAAAGGAAAAAATACTGCAAAAAACTTTTCGTTCTATTTTTCTGTTCCTGCTGTCCCTTGTGGAAATAATTTGAGGCAGTAGTATTTTAGTCATTGCCAACACTCAGCTGCATTTTAACAACATATGTAAAAGACATAAAGGAAGGTTTAATGCAAAGAAAAGTGGAGTCACCTTTTCTGGGGTGGGAAATGTCAAGTACAACAAAAGAACGTGGCACTACAGGGTATGGGAACACAAATCATTGTATAAACTGTGGGTAAAACCTAGATATACTGAAGTCAAATAGATTTTGCCATGAACTTCAGTAGATTTAGGATTTTATCTGATATAAAAATGGTAAAACTGGAGACAACTCTCAGTGAATTGAAAGGGCAGATGTTTGAGTATTAGCCAAATTATCCTAGGTCCTTGGAAACAATCTATTTAACCATTTTAGGATTCCTACTCTGATTGTCTTTTCTTAAGAATTACCTGCTTCATTCAATTATGGATGTTTTAAAATGAAAAAGATCCTTCTGAAAATGATAAAAGCCTTTCTCACATAAGACCAGAGGATTATGTATGCCATGGTTTCAGAAACAAGGACAAATGCCCAGAGTAGAGCCCAACAGCTGTTAATATAGAGGAGCTCTTAAAGGGGATCTCCTGGTATTACATTGCAAGTTGCCATTTTTGGTAGTAGTGGAGGTATCTGTTGATGTAATGGTCTCATGAGACAGGAGGGCTTAAGTAGTTTTTTGAGATGTGAGGGTATTGACCTGACCTACTCACAGGAGTTGAATTGTTGGGAATGTTGATTCATAATTTTACAAAGACCTCACTATTCTT
Organism: Pithys albifrons albifrons; assembly: GCF_047495875.1. Taxonomy (NCBI): domain Eukaryota; kingdom Metazoa; phylum Chordata; class Aves; order Passeriformes; family Thamnophilidae; genus Pithys; species Pithys albifrons. The sequence continues at coordinate 97,730,661 of NC_092459.1, forward strand.
ATTCTGCAGAGTGATTATACACCTGACAAATGGTAAAAGCAGCATTACTGGACCTCAGAGAGTTATTTTACTTTTAATGCATGCCATTATTAAGCCTGATAGCCTCTCTTATTGCTGTTTTGATAGCTGCCTGCTGTTTAAATGAAAGCACCACGTTTCCTGACAGCTCATGCACAGGTGGCCCTAGTCTCATTCTAAATGAGTTGAGAAGAAGTCAGTCTTGGTCAGGATGGCCGTAGGAGAGAGGTGTCAGTCCATGTCATCCAAAGTATGAACAGAGAATTTCACCTCTTCACAGGGTGAATGAGAGCAAAGGGCCCAGGAGAAGATGCTGATAGGCACTACCATCTCACTGGTGTACTTAGTATGGGATCATCTCTCCTGAGCTTTATGATATCAAGAGAACACCTCATAGCCCTTCTGTGTAAAGGTTATTACACCCTATATGTGTGGGGATTTAAGGTGAAAAGCAATGACATCATTATTGATGCTATCTTATGCAAACTACAGCAATAAAAATGAATTCAGCTATTGCCATAGCTGAGTTACTCTTCCCAGCTATGTCAGGAGAGCCCATTTCATGTGTCCATGACAGTGCAAAACTAAATGGTAATTATAAGTGACCAATGCTAGGGCACAGACAGTGTTCACATGTATGTTTCATTAGAAACATAATGAAGGTTTGGCAATGAAAAAGAAGAATTGTCCCTTGATTTGTAAATAAGTACATACGGGGTTTTAAATACTTGGTTTTAATTTCAAGATCTCTTTGAGCTCCACTGAAGAACCACAAAACAAGCTTTGACCTTTTAAGGACTCTTTTGGGTTAGGTAGTCTTTTCTAGAGAGTTATGAGCCTTTGGCTGAAACACTCACCAGGAACCGCTTCCTGTTGAATTTACTCTGCCCCTTGGGAGTCCCATCCAACCACTGTGCCCTCCAGCAGCTTTATTTCAGAAGAAGAAGCTCTTCTTTAATAGGTCTTTACCTGCTGTCAAATTCTCAACCGCTGGAAAAATGCAGCCCACAGACGGCAAACCTGAGCTCCAGGGAGGAAACACACCCTTCTGTTGTAGTTCCCTCTTCTGAGAAACAATTACTGTTTGCTATCTGAATCACACCTCAGTGATACCAAGGATTTTCTACTGACATTTTAGGAACTTTGGACACCTGCCTCTCCTACTTTAAATCGCTGTGCTGCTCCAGATGAATATTTTTTAGCATTGTGGCTTTTAAGCTAAGAATATTCAAGTGGGCAGATTGCCCACTGTGAGCCTCATACAAAGATTGGGTGTGGATTAGAGAGCATTTGATGCCTCTCTGGACAGTTGTCAGCTTATGGCCCCTGAAAACGTGAATCTGAGATACTGATTTCATAAGGAGAGCTGTAGTGCCCTCCCCCCTAAGTGTAATTGCTCTTGGCATTTCTTGCCTTGTTAATAATCCCTGCGTCCTCAAAACACTGGGAATGAACGGAGCAGTACAGGCACTGGTTAAAAAGTAAGGTTCTTTTTCAGGTGTTTGTTTAGCATCTCCCCAGCACTGTCCCACCATAAACATGGCTCTGAGCTTTCCTTGTCAATCTTTATTTTATAAAACAAAATCTTACTAAGCCTCTTGCTTTCAACAGCCTCTACACCTCAGTAAAGTTCATGGGTGTGGCTTTGGCCTCGACTCTAATTATGGCTTAGGGTTATATGAATTGATTATTTTCTACATCTTTCTGCTTTTCTGCCTTGAATGAGAGCAAAAGTGGCAAAAGTCATGGGAAATAGAGTTCAGCCTCAGAGAGTTTTTGGCCCAGAGAGGAACAGTAAGTACTAGAAAGCCTGTGAGTATACCTGGAGAAGTTTGCTACCAGCCTTTTGTAACAATTTTATGGAAAATTTTTTTATTTTATTTAAAATGGTTACAAATCTTCAGAAATTTCACACACTTAACTTTGGCTTAATATTTTGAAAAAGAAGAAATGTTTTTCCTGTGATATTTATTTGGTAGCTGGTAGGATCAGCTGCATAACCTGTTTCATCATTCTGAACTCCACTCATAAGGAGATAGTGGTACAATGATGTTGAAAAATTGAATTAATTTTTAAGCTGATGCAAAAAAGTTAATGGGAAAAAAAATTAAAAAAAAAAACTAAAATCCTGTTAGGAAAAGGTGAGAGTTCACTCTTAAAAGGGAAAAGTAAGGTAGCATTTCTAAAAAGCTTTTTTTCAGTGGTTTAATTCTGATCTCAGTGAAGCTGAACATAAAAGTGCTAATGCTTCAAAGTCTTCAAAATTAAAGCATCACTTAATGTCTTTGATAATCCTTCTCCAAACATACTCCTCCTGGATAACAGTTGTACACTTATGAGCTTCACTTTAAAAATTTTGGCAAAAATACAGATGAAAGAGGCTTTTTATTCTCTCTTTTCTGAATAGTTGTATGCTTCCCTCACTGTGGTATCTCAGTGTTCATAGTCATTTATGGAGGTCTGACATCCGTTATGAAGAACAGAGACAAAAGGAGGTTAAAGGTCTCAATTTTCAGAGAAATACCTATTATGAAGAACAGAGACAAAAGGAGGTTAAAGGTCTCAATTTTCAGAGAAATACCTATGAAAATCACCTCTGATTTCAAAAGAATGTCTTTCAGTGTATTTTTTCAAGCTCTAAATTATTGCAGAAGGACATGCAGAGCAAAGAGAACTCCGATAGTAGCCTCTCAGTCTTCACTCTAAGAGTCTCAAATATCTGACCACACGTGTCATAGGCTTATGGTCCCAGTGAATATGGAGAAGGTCTGGAATTGCTGATGAGCCTTCTGTGACTGTCAGTGCTGTAGTCCACATTACCTTGGCGCTTGCACCCCTCAGCTGAAGCCACTGCAATATATGGAAGAAATAATGACACTTCCTTCTCCTAGAGCTTGCATTTTAAACAGTCAGGTGCAACAAATAGCAAGACAAAGTTCACTCATGACCATTTGGCAGGGCAGTGTTGATGCTGAATCAAACCCCAGTGCTCCTCATGTGTCTAGTCCAGAGACTTAGCAGTGGCCAACCCAGGCAAGTTGCACCAGGGAAGTTAGCTCCTAGCTGCTGTGAAAAGATACCTTTTCACTTTTGCCTCAAGTGCCTCAATTTTTCAGAAAATGTAATCACGCAGAAACTGAACAACCATAGTTCCATAATTTTTATTCCAAAAAGATAGTAAAATATTGTTTGCCACCATCTTTGAAGGCTGAATACTTCAGAAGCTGAAGAAAAACTTCTTTGTCATATGTTTCCGAAACGCATGAATCCCCCTTTTTTGATTTTGCTATTTAGCTCAAGGGTTCCTTTTGCCAAGACAGCTTGTTCTCTTTTAAGGTACGCAGGCAATTTGGCAAGGACTCCCTGTAATGCTTGTTGAAAGTGATTATGTTGTCTCCATCAAGATCAGAGGATTTTCAGGCTGCATAAGGATCTCTTCTTGTGAGTTTCCCTTTCAGTACCTGGCCTTCTGCAGGAGCTGGTGTCTATTGCCTTTTGTTTATTTTGAAACCAGGCTTAGGAACTGCTCTGATGTACCTGAAATCGAGGTAAATCAAGAAAATCACAAGGAAGAGAAGCAGTGCTTTCATGGAGAAGGATCAGAAATGTGCTCAAAATTTGATCCGCCCCAGCCTATTGGTATAAGAAGTTACAGATCTTTTTGAGAGGTACACAAAAAAATGCTGAATGTAAATGGATTTTTTTAAACACTTTCAGCTTTCCAGAGGAAGCTTAGTCAAGAGTACACAGAACCAGCTACATGAGTGTGCATGTTGTAGTAGCCTAGCCCGGCAAAGCAACTTTGCCAGGCGCAAAGGGAGTGCTATCCTGCTGGTGTCTGGTCTGTCGGTAGGGACTTCCAGCTCACGTATAACCTATGGGCTACACCCATACTAGTAAACCAAAGAGTGCCAACACATAGACATGGGTACTGTTGCACAGCCATCTCTGCTGATTCATTGCTAGTACGCTGCATTACACAGGAAACCATACAGTAATCCACTCCCATAATCTGCATTGTTAGGATGTCCTGTGCTAGCTAACATTCCTGGGCACTGTGCAAGGGGGAACATAAGGCAGGGACTGTTCCCAGAAGTCAGGATAGATGAGTCTATTATGCTGAGAGGTAAAGAGAGTTTAGCCATATGGATGTAAGCCAGTCCCTTTGCTCTCATTTGCACTGCCTGTGCTATGTGGGAGATGTTTTTAATATATGTAAGAAAATTTCACAGGTATAACAGCCTGGATGCTGTGAGGTAGCGATCCATACCTATTCTGTCACTAGGTCATTACCAGTTCTTAATAAACATTGCCTTTTATATTTTTGATAGGGTCACTTTTGTTTGACAGAAAATGGTCTCCTTGGCTGCATGTAAATCTCATTACTAATAGCTAAGCTTCCTTTTTTTTTTTTTAAAGCATGCAGCTGTTTCGATTGTTGTTAGGCCTGCATTTGGGGATTATCACTTTTATTTCTGATTAAAATATCTACACAGTAATGTAATTGAAGCAATTGTTCCAAAGTAAATGGATTGGTTGTGGTTTTCATTATCAGGATAATCTTCCTCTCTCCCTCACACCCAAGCAGTGAAATCCTTCCCTCTCTAGCAATATAAAACCGCATCAATGTGCACAGCAGATTTTAAACAGTTTACTGCTCACTACCCATTAAACTATTTTACAAACAACAATGAAACAGGAAATAACAAAACATACTCTTTGAATTAATACTTGGGCTAAAATGCTCAGAGTTTCTCCGCAGTCCATAAACTGCTCCAGCTGTGTGTTCACAGTTTATGACATTTTGAGAACTGTGCTCCTCAGCAAAATTAAAACCTTCTCCAACTGGGGACCTGCTGCAGCTTCATGGGCTCTGCTATATGGTGGAGGTGGCAGAGTTGCATTGCCTTTCTTCAGTATGCCAAAACCCAAGGTAACTCCCAGACTGCTGAATGGAAGACCTCCCAGCACCGGAGGAATACAGAACATTTATTTTCTCTCTGCTGTAAATATAAATGAATAAGAGGAGAAGGTGATGATACTGATGCTGCGAAGATGAACCTTGAGGTGGGATGAGGCACCTCCAGGGCTGGGAACGGTGGAGGAGTACTGCCACCTCTTGGCTAGATCCTACACTGTCGATGTCCGGGGACTGCCCTGTGATCCAGACCACGTACGTCACCGACTGTTGTCTCCTTATCTATTGTGGCCGGGGGAGGGGTAAGTATCTAGGGTTTTTTCCATATTTACACTATTAAATAGCACTTCCACATGTGAAAATTTATTAGTGCTTGCCCGTTTGGTTTCCCATCCACTGTGTCTGAGGCACTGTCCTGACAAGAGTGCCAGAAAACTGCTTTGAGGATCACTATCTCACAGCAAGACCAAGCAGCAAATTCAGTTGATGTAAAGCAATCCCTCCAGCCTTTCAGTGCTGGGCTTATCCCAAGGCAATGACATTTGTGAAGAGATTTATGTTATTTTGTTATATGATGATGGAGTTCTTCCAAAGGAATAAATTACATATCAGTGCTGCACTGATGCTAGGCAGGTAATGATAGTCTCAGAGGGGACCCAACAACATCTTGCAAACATCTGTGGTCATTTGTGTGAGTTCCAGTTAACCTGTGGTGGTCTGGTAGATGAGGAGGACTCTATCTTCAGTTCTGGAAGCAAAGACCATTTTAAGAGGGGATGTTTCCAGACACTGGCAGAGGAAGTCTTCAGGTTCTTAATGAAAAACAAAAACTTCACAGTGCTCTGATGTTCTGCAAGCCATCAACTGTCAAGCCCTAATTGGTTTCAGTAACTGCAGGGAAGACAGCAGGGCAAGAGGATAGTGATGCAGGCTCATTCTTTCCTGCCATTGACTCAGAGAACATCTTTGCGTCTGGTTTTGTGTATCTGCTTCAGCCTTCCCTGGTGATGAAAATCTGACCATTTCCCTAAGGATCCTTGAGAGGTACAGTCAAAAGAGTTGTAGCTATTGTCAAGTGGCTCTGTGTCCAGACAGCTCCATGCCTTGGATCCCTGACATGCACAGGGCCTTCAACTTAAAATTTGCTGTTTGGTTTGTGCTTGGCAGGAGAGCTCCCTCGATGATTACTTAAACTGGAGGGCAAACACAGACTGAATGTGGCCTAAACTACACAGACAGAGCTGCTTAAGGTAATACACTGTATATATGTGTATCAGAGTAAAATGTGATGGGGATGTGATTGATAAAATTTGACCATACATTCTGTATGAGATCCTGAACAAAGGTGTATTTTGTTCCCAAGTAGATTAATTTTGACTCCTGCTTTGCTCCATATATGTATGCAGTGTGTGTGTGTGAATATGCATCTGCACAGAGAAAATAGTTGAATAATGTGACTCTGCAGTGATACCTGGGGTGGTTCAGCAGATCTCATATCCATGCCATGGCATCTTTAAGTCACAATTTAAAATGCAATTTTTTAATTTGCCCTTCAAGAACCACTTTAAATTTTTTCTAAGTTTACTGGAAGATCCCAACTGAATTCAGGATCGAGGACAACCACATTGCTCTTTCTATCATGTTTCCACATAAAAACCTTACCAGCTTACAAGTCTGCCACAAAGAGATAAAGTGTTTTAGTCACTCAGTTTGCTCATCCATGTTTACCAGCCACCATAAACACCTTCCTAAAGTGAGCTGGCAAATAGAATTAGAATCGTTTGAGTTTTTTTATTAATAAGAGAACCTGTATTGCTGGATAAATATAAACTATAGAATGGAGGTTTAACCACTTTCCTTTTATTCTTTTTGTTTTAGTTTTTCTTATAATTGGCAAAACCTTTGGGAGGGGTTTTCATTTTGCAGGAGGACTCCCAGAGTTGCTTAGTTCTTTCTCTCGCTATGGGTAACAGTCTTTTAAAAAGCTGATCCTTTTGACTGTAAACAGGAAAAAAAAATGAGTGTGTTGGGAAATGCAATGATAGTTTGTCAGAACAAACAAGCAAACTGTACCTGGAAAGGCCATATATATTTGACTTCAAAACTACCATGAAAATTAAACTTCTCAAGATGAGAATTACTTACCAGAGTGGAAATTAAAAGGACTGAATGTCCACAGCTTCACATTCTATAATGAGGTAGAAAAGTCTTTGCAATCTCTTGTTTCTCAGGAATCATGCTCCTTATTTCTGAAATGGTTTATGGTAGCACAATTTAATAGTAGATTTCCCTGTTTGTTTTGTATGCTTGTATAAATAAAATTTGACTGTATAAAATATTTCTGTATTCCAGTCCAACTTACAGAATAATTATAACATTAAAACCTAAGCTTTTGCAAGGGCAACACTGGTATGTTGTGGAATCACTTGGCTTTATCTGTGTTGCTGTGAAACATCCTCAGTCTACATAGATGCAGAACATGTTTAACCAATTTTTCCAATATAAATACTTTGCAATAAAGAATGAGGCCAGACTTTCATGTTTATGTCTCAGACATGGACCCACACTGTATCTTGCCCAGCTTTTGTAACATTTAAATATATGTACATATCTAGATAGATAGATATGCTTTAATATTACCAATTACCTGATGAAACATTCTTCCTATTCTCTCTGCTCGGGAAGCAGCTGTTTATAGCATGTACTGTGGTGCAGGAGGGCATGCAGTTCAGACTTGGGAACAGGGTGTAATCAAGGCAGCTATAAAAATAACTTCACTTTGTAAATATTTCTCAGGTTTAATTGAGCCCCTAACAGGCACAGTAAAATGTGATGGTGATGTGACTGACAAAATTTTGACCATACCTTTATATATGAGATCCTGAACAAAAATGCACTTTGTTTCAGGGCAGATTAATTTTAACTCCTGTTTTGTTCCATCTTTGAAATTTTCAAGAGATCTGGGAAAAGAGTTCTGAAAAACTGCAGTGCTTGTACTTGGTTTTTCAGCCTCTGAAGAAAAGTTTGGTCTTCTCTGCTCAGATGTATGGTTACTTTCTCTTCATGTTTTATTAACAGATATTTCATCAATACTCAGGGTGATGAAAGTAACATGATGGCCTCGCCTACAAACATCATAAGAACTCTGTGATCATTTCATTTCTGTAATATCCTGTATTAATTAAAAAAACTTTGTCCTCTCAAACATAGAATTTTGAAAGTTTTTAGCTGCTTGATCAAGGAGATAAAGCAGATACTCACTCAAAATTGCCAGTCTGTACCATCACTCTTCTATCCTAACTACTTGAGTAACTTTTGCTTCTTTCAGTAGGCAAAGGGAGGCCCTCTATAAAAATACACTTATGTGCACACCCCATTCTCTGCCTGACTGTGGTTATTAAAATAATTTTCATATATAGATGTGTTTTTCTGCCCCCTGGGGCTTTTTCATCCCATTGATCAGGAAATCCACTGTCAGGATTCTCTGTGCCCAGGTGCTCCACTGTTCTACCTGGCACTGGTGCACTGCCAGGGAGGAAACCTGACATGGAGCAGGGGGTGCGTGGATCTCACAGAAGCACCTTACTCACTCACTGGGAACTCCAGTCAAATGTCTGCAGTCTGTGCATGAAGAAGGAGAAAAATACACTGAAGAGATCATTGAATTTTCCTTTGCAGAGTTATTGTCTGCACTGTTAATGTTCAGGCATCACTTGCTATGTACATCCGTCTTAAGTGCTTATTCATATTAAGTAGCACAGTTGAAGTCACTGCTGTACAAATAGCATTTATGAAATGCTTGGTAAAAACCTACAAAGCCCTGTGAGATCAGTATTCTTATCATTTCTTCTAAGTTATAGGTGAGGGAATGAGCACAGCAAGGCTAATAAAGGAGACTTACCATTCAGAGCTAAGTCATCTGTTGTTTTAATCCACCTTTAACTCTCCATTGTCCAATGCCTTTAAGTAATTGTCCTTCTAGATTCTCTAGTGAAATAATATTCATTCTCTGACCCCATTGTCAGTATGTGCTTCTCTGGCAGAACATGTAGGCCACTTTCTGCTCCCTCCATTAAGTGAAGAACCCAAATATTCCCCTTTCTCTGCTTAGTCTCTTCCTCTGTCCTCATCCCTGAAACACCTAAGGTGGCAGGCTTATTCAACAATATCCTAACCAGGTACATCATGTCCTAGGTTACACTGTCCAAGCTTAGATCAACACCCAAGCCAGAAATAATAAAAGCCAAGAAAATCTTGTGGGGGAATATTGATTGCAAAATAATTTCAGGGAGCTATAGGGGCATAGAGATGCAATGCTGGTTTTGCTGTAACAAGTAATCTATATGTGGGGAGCAGAAAGTTGGGTTTGATACTACCTTTTCCTTAACTGTTGCAAAGATACCTGAAACTCGGGTAAGTACCTCTTCTTGGCCAGTGCTATAAATCTGTGAAACCTAAGACACAGGACTGGACCTCCTGAACCATCAACTCCAGTGACTTGCTGGCACAGACAACCACACCAGGTATTAATCTATAAAAAAATATACTGGGAAAATGTTGTTCTGCAGAACTCTTTGTAGAAGGCATACTTACAGCAAAAGAGAAATAAGGCAGCTGGTGAAAGCAGCACTCAGAAGGAGCTTCTGGCTCAGACACACTAGACCTCAGGCATTCTTTGGGCCACAGTCAGTGAAATAAAGTAAGACTATTCCATTACAATTAAAAAAATATAAAACATTGGATGTTACCACTGTTGCTTGTCTCATGATATTTTTTTTATTTCAGTAAGAAAGTTCTCTAGTCTTCCAAAATTCTGGGGAAAAAATAACCTACAAAATGGAAGTATAAAAAACTTCCCTTAGTATCTCACAAAATTCTTCTTTCAGTAAAATTCTAATTTTCTTCTTTTTGAAGGATTCACTTAAGAGGTAAAAAGAGTTACAAAGAACTGTCCCAGAGCTATAAGTATCACACTGGTACAGCTTTACATTAGGATGCTGCATTTCTATTGTGTTTATTTATTCTGCAAGTGATAAGGACAAAGTTTGATATAACTCAATTTGGATCACAGCAATATACAGTAGTTAACATTTGTTGCTATTAAAAATAGTGTTTCAATCACATGGAAAAGTCAATTTCATTTCTGAAGATAGTAAACTCTGTTAGTGACATGTATTTTCTACGGTCTTTGTGTTATTTATGCCTCATCTTGTGTTTTCAGCTTCTTAATTAAAGTGGAAATCGAATGCACTTGTTCTAAAAGTGAACAAAGTAGAAATGATTGATGAAAAGTAGCTGCAAGAATTGCCACTCTCTGAAACCACTTGATTTGGCTGTCACAGAGGACTTTCCAAAGGCTAAATTAGAGGGGCAAAACAAAGGAGCATTGTATGTTGAGACTGCAGATGGTAGTTTGAACCCTGGGGTCTAGGCAGATTAATTTCAGTATGAATTTATAATGCTTTAAGGATATACTGTTGCTGAATGGATAACAGTGTAAGTAAAGAGTCACTGTAGATTGATTTAAAAATATGGTAAAAATGAAACATTACAGGAGAGATGAAAACTTCAGATAAAAAAGAAAGTCTTTCAAGGGACAGTTTGAGGGCTCTTTTTTTTTTTTTTTTGCATATCCCAGTTGTCTTGCTGCTTTCAGGAGCTTTGATACTTGGCCAATACTTGAGCACAGAGTAATGAAAACAAGAAGAACTCTAAAATCCTGAGTTGTATCTTTTTGTAAATGCCTTTGAAATGTCTGAGGGCAGCATTTCTTCTTTAAGGCTCATCTATTTTAGATGTTTGTGCAGAGCTGAGTATAATTTGACTAAATAATATTGTCTGTTTGTTTAGGGTTTAGGGTCAGGGTGATATATTAGTGTGCATTGCATGATGTTCCTCTCACTGTATCCTATCTGAGTCTTACTGGAGCAAAGGGAGAGGGATCAGAAATAGCATGTTGGATGTTGTCTTTCTGTTTTAAGTCAGATGAAGCAGAGAGTAAATGTGGGGGGTTGTGTTTATATAATTTTTTATATATTTGAATGGCTGAAAGCTGACTACTGTACCTAGTGTAATAATATTCTGAGATGCAGGGCAGCCAATATTCAATCTTGTCTCAACAAGAGAGTTAAAGTCTACCTCAAACACAAGATTCATGAGGACTATAGAATACTAGACAGAACTGGAGTCTGAGTCCATGACACTGCATATTGAAAACAAATAGCAGCTCTGCTCTTAGTCATAGGTGCATCTTGTAGTAGCAGTGATCTTATCTAGCAGTGACAATGTACAAAGACAACATGAACTCTCACTGTTTCCCCAGGATGGGTTGGCAGGAAATTTGAAGGCTACTATGGTTCAGATTTGACCGTAAAGGACACAGGAAATATTTATTTAGAGTTAGAATTAGCACCTGCTCCTTTGGTGGTGTGGTAAGAACTGCTCAAAGGTGCCATTCAGGAAATGAGTGGGTGGAGGTTTGGGAGGTGACTGGGAGGTCTGAGAGTTGGCAAGAAGCTCTTTGCTAAGGTCCTGTTTGTGTTTGTGGGGGCACGACCAAGTACAGGGTAAGTGCCCAAGGATGTTGTGTCTATACAGGCCTCCACAGGATTTAAACAAAATATTATTGACCTGAGAGGCAAGTTTACAGTCCTTGTGAAGACCTTCTACCCCAATCATTTTCAGGTTTCATGCTGCAAAGTGGCTACCAAGGTAATTTATGATTCTCCTAGATCTAGGACTAAATATGCAGTGACTCTCTCCTGGTGGTAAGGGTACGATGGGATCTTCCACCAGTCCATACTTAGCAACTTTTAAAATAGTGCCTCTGTCTCTCCAAGAGGAATTTTTGCTACATTAACAAGAGGGAGCTTCTGCTGCAAAGTCCTACGTCAGAGAAATTCTTATCTAGGGTAAGGTTCCTTTGCAATAGTCAAGTAAAGGATGGAAAGATTTAAAAATCTGGGGCTCAGTAACTATAGAGTGAGTGCAGTTTTGCAAGATCTGCTCATATTCATTTCCTTCACTGGGATCCATCTTTCCTAATTTTAGTGGGCTACACTGTAAGTGTCTGGGTCTGAGCTAGTCAGGTAATCACACCTTATACTTCTTTGAAACTCTTTATGAGTGGAAATCTGGAGTGTCTTTCACATGACCCCTGACTGTACTGAAGAAATCTCTATCGACTGTGAAAGGAGTCTCAGTGACAAGTTTAGGTATTTTGCATATCCCTAAAATTAGAGAAGATGAATCCCAGCCCCTGACTATATATTCAAATTTTGAAAAATGGATAACCACAGAGGACTCAGCTGATCATTAGAAGACAGGAGAAAGGAACCAGAACCTGTATTCAGGGATGTTAGCTTCCCAGGTTATAGTCAGGACAGTTCACTACCAGATTTACCACCGGATTTGACCTAGATTTGTAAATGTAACCTCACTGCACCCATATTTTCTTTTCATAGTGACAACTCTGCATGGACAAGACATGTTCCGTACTTTGGCTTTGCAGGACTGAATTCTCCAAGACATCTCAAAAGGAATGATCCCTTTTACAAAAAAGGCTCATGAAATTTATTCTTCCCATAACCAAATGAGAATAAAAAACTGAATTACGTTTCTCAAAAGCTGCGTTCAGCTTGTGCCCGGGGTAGGACATCTGTGCATTGGCCACCCTTTGAAGGAGGACACAAGGTACTCACTTTAACCATTATGGGTTTGTTTAAGGGAGCTTGGGTTCTGTAAACAAGACAGAGCAATGTTTTCTTCTGGCAACCCACACATTTCGCAAGAGCTTCCACAGGCTCTACCAGGAGACAAACAAGTAGCCAATTAGCAAGAGAGAAAGCAAGCTCTATCCTAACCACAAGCAGTGGTAAGTGCTGCTTCCCCAAGCACGTGGCAGTGATATACTGGAGGATCAGATGGGCTTGCTGAGGGAGAAATCCCCGTGGAATTTTTTACTAAGCAGCTCTACTGAACAACTGTACAATAAAGCATTTGTTTTGAAGACATTCACTATCTCAGTTATTCCTGTGAGCTGGTATTCCAAGAGCATAAACACAAACTGTGCCTTGTGAAATTAGACCCGATGTGGCCTAGTAAGGTGCTTTGTCAGTGCCTCTTTATAAGGTATTGTTTTAATTGCCATTGCCTCTCAGTGTCCATGTGGAAATGAAGAGACCAGAAATGTGCCCTCCCCACTGTAGGTGCTCATGGACAAAGCTGCCAGAATGTACTAGAGAATACTGCTGGCAAGAGCAACCAGAGAAGGTTGTGTTGCAAACTGCCATGTAGAGAGATAACCACTCTCATTTGAACATTTTTGTGTGGTTCTTCTGTAGTTGTCTTCTTTAAGCAGCAAGTGAGCTACTCCTGCAAGCAAAACCTTCTGGCTTAGCCTGTGGACTTCTATTTCTCACCATGCCAGCTGAAGATGTTACTGCTTCTGCCTGCTGGAGATTGCTGCTCCCTCAGCTGACAGATAAACTGTCCATATGAGGACACCCTACCCTGTTAAAGTCAAAATGAGATAAATGGGCAAAGTCTGATTATTTAAATCTGGATCTCAGTTCCGTCCTGTCACAACAGTACCCAAGCTGAAGTATTGCTTCATGTTCAGAGTAACATTAGCTTAAAAATGGTTTGCTGGATAGCAGGGAAACAGCAGCACAGACAAAGGGCAAGAGATGTGGAATTTATCTGTTACAGTAGTCAACTTTTTCCTTCAAAAATAGGAATAAGAAGTCTAATTCTGTTGCACAGAATTAGCCACCATGGAGAAGACAAAAAGAGCCTATGCATCCACCAAGACTTAGTCAAGTCCTTAAATATATGACTCAATTTAGACTTGAGAGCTGAAAAATCAGGACTTAAAGAGTTGGATACATGCATCTTACAACAAAACAAAGTTAATGGTATGTAGTGGTTTCTTTTATTTGGTGTTTATTTTCTTTTATTATACCACCTAGATCCATTCTTGAATAGTGTTGGTCAAAGAGCATATGATAAATTCTTCTCTTCTGAAACATCCAGCAAACTTGCTCCAAAAGCAGATGCCACTTATGTCTTGGGGGATGATATTCTCTCCTGCTACTTGCAACAGGTTCCCACAAACAGTAGTGCACCTCAGCTTTGCATAGGATTTCAACAGACAGTGATCGGTGTTCTCAGTCAAAAAAACACTTCCTTATAAAACTATGTATATCAGGACTGTCTGGAGACCCCCACTATACTGGTGCAATAAAATACACTTTAAATTTATATTGTGACACTGTGCTTATTATAAGTGGAGTTCTTTCAACAGACGTATAAACCAATAACTTTCCCTGTGTTAAATATTCCCCAAAGAAAAGGAAATTGACCTCTTCAGGGACTTTCCAAGGATTAGAAAAATGTCCTTTCAGTATCTGTTTTCCATTATTGTAATTACAGAGGGTGATGATAATCCTTTCAGCATTATTGTTTCGACATGTGCATGATTTATAATCGGACATCTAAGTTCATTTGATGCCGATGTTGGGAGCAGCACATTGTATCAGAGATAAAAGGAATGAAACAGACATGTAATCTGATAACTAACTTAACTTATGAGTGGAATAGAAATGTGGTCTTATTTAACGTGATTATAAATAACTGCTTAAATTTCAAGTCATCAGTGGAGTGTAAATGCTCTGAGATGAATATTGTAAATAAACAATTCCACAACAGTGTATTATTATCAGCTGATAATATCCAGCAAAGAGACAAAGAGTTTCTACTGTGTACCCTGGCACTGGGTCCTGCTGAAACTCCTTAGACAGGCAAAATCTTCAAGGAGATCAACAGGAAGTTCACATAAATAAATAGCAGTAAAAAGCCTTTAAAAACATCTCTACTAAATTAAAATCTTTATTTTTTCTTTTTAGTGGGGTGGGAGAGGAAGGAGACCTCTGATAAATTGTTTGTGTAGAGGTGCTCATGCATGCTGGCAGCATAAGATGCATCAGTTTGGGAACAAGCTTGCTCACAAGATATTTTCTGTTCCTGAGTCAGGGGAAGGGTTCCCCACAGCAACCTCTGCCCAAAATTGTTTCAAACCAGCATGTAGTGGGATTTGTTTGCTGTGATGGCAATGAATTCCTAACAGCAGTTTCCCTAGAGCCCTATGGAGAAGGAGAAAAACGAGTCAGATATCCCAGTTCTTCAGGGAGTTGTAATTCTGTACGGGGGCATTATGTGGCCACATGCACATATCTACAGCTAAGCTGGTCACCGTCAGCTCTTCTTGTTGACTGTGACAAGATGTTGGCACTTTCAGGGTCTCATACTTAGGGATGAGATGAACTGTGTCTTAAAAGGCATTACTTATCTCCAGTGCCTGTGAGACTTGTCTACAGTGACTGTATGCAGGTGTCTCTGCTGGAGATGTGAAAAGGTAACCAAGATGAGACTCGCAGTGCTTGGCAGAAAGCAGCTTTTAATTTATAGTGTTAGAGATGCTCTGTTTTTCCTGTCTGTCTATTGTGTTGAATAGTGTAGTCAGTGACATGGAGATCCTTTCTAGTTTTTAAGGGAAATACTGGAATACAAAGACAATCAGGAACACCAGTCCACATTTATTTTAAAATGGATTTATTAAAATGTGTTGAATCCTGGTAGAAGAAGAAGATTCTAGCTTCTTTCTTTATCTAGTTTAATTCTATTTACCTTGGAAATTAAATTTCTAAATTGAAATTAAGTTGCTCAGATTCTACCAAACATTAAAAATATGTGGACTGAATATAATTTAGACAACACATTCAAAATTTACTAGAATAAAAGAGTTGATGCTAGAAACCCAAAATCCTGCAGCTCAGTATTATACTATCTGAGCTATTTTCTCTCAGGTTTAATTTATTTTATTTTCTGTGTGTAACTGGACTATATCCTTATATGACAGTCATGATTATTGCTCCATAGGCTGACCCGAGCCTTCAGTAATTGGAGCCATGCTGACGTACCTGGAAAGTACAGGCTATTACCTACTGTTATAGAGGATTTGACTGAAAAATTATTGATCAAACTATTTCTGTTACAAATATTGGTTTATTTAAACCAGAATTTTTACAGAAAATTTTAACTGGATTATGAAAAAATTGGAAAATTTCTCTCAACAGAAAATCCTATGAAAAGGAATCTTATATAATTCACAGTATTTCATTTTGCTAAAACAGTAATAACTTGATTCACCCAGGTTTTTTGTGTATGTGACATGAAGTATCCCAGTGTTTTAAAACATTTAATTTACAAATTGTATCGGAGCAAAAAAAAAAAATTGTGTTCTGAAAATGTTCACTGATTAAACCATTAGAACCTTTTTCTCTTTTCAACACTTGGGAACCAAAAAAAATTTCAGCAAAACCCAATACAGCTTGTCAAAGTAGCTCTAGTGGAGAGTCTTACAGTCTGACAGCAACTCTTTATCCAGGTCTCATGACAGATGTCTCTCCTGTATTTGAATTCCATGCGAAAAACCTTTCAAAATAGTAACTTAGGGAGGAACGGAGCTGAAGTTCATTCTCCTTTTCTGCCTGATGCAACACTGATACATTTTATTAAAAAATTCACTTATCCATATATCATGAAATCAAAAAGATATTTAATTCATCAGCGGCAATGTTTATTTCATTAAACCAAGAAGGTGATTTAATAGTTATGGCTAATCTATATATATAGATTTCTTCTTTCTTTTTTATTTTTTTCCCCCAGATTGTGAACTGGGTTCTTGAAATTGGTCTGAAAGCAGCTGTATATTTGACCCACAGCAGCAACAACAAACAGCACACGGCAGCTCTGACATGCTATCAGAGTAATGGATCATTTTAAAGAGCCTGGAAATGATTAAACAAGGGTGCTGCTGCATGCAGTCTTTAATTGATTGATTTGAGTTTGCGGTCAGAAAATGACTGTCAGCTACAGCTTATCTATAATTATCAGTAATCAAAACCAGACTTTTCTCTCTTCCTAATGCTGTAATGCTCCTTCAGTGCTCTTGACATATGTGCGACTCGGGTATGCATCTGCAGTTGCCTAATAGTGTTAGGCTGAATAGCAACATGCTCTGATACACACTCAACAGAAAAAGCAATACCTTTGTGCCTCTGAAATAATTGCTGGGAGTAAGGAGAGAGATGGCAGGGAAAGGTTTGAGTTTTAGAATACTCTTTTCACATTGTTTTGTTGACAAGGGAACAGCAGAAGAAAAATTGTTTATTTCCCCATCTTTGTTTGTGTACTGCATGAAGAGCAATAAGAGCGTTCCTGAAGCAGGAGCAAATTTAATTCCATACCAGTTAACAAACACAAGAAAAATGATCCCATTGTCTTGGGTATCCCTCCTGGAGTAATTAGAAAGATGTTTGTTATCCCATCTCAAGCAATGGAACGGACTGTCCAGAGAGGTGGTGCAGTCACCATCACAGGAGGTTTTCAAGAAATGACTGGATATGGCACTTAGTGCTGTTGTCTAGTTGACAAGGTGGTGTGTGGTAAAAGGTTGGACTCGATCTCAGAGGTCTTTTCCAACCTTAATGATTCTATGATTCTAAGTCCCTGAGAATTACTCTGAAACCTCCTTTTACTGCACAGCCAGAACAAGAAGATGCTCACACAGCTGAAGGCACTGTGAGCTGCCATCAGTATCCCTGTTGCTTCAGAAACTGCAGTGGCTCTCCTTCCTGATATTTTTGTAGCCATCTTGAGAGGATTGATGCATATCAGGTTGATGCATTGAACCCACCTTTGTCAACTCCCACTGGATGCTTTTTGGGTTTAAAGAGGGGGGAAAATTCAGGTCCAAATCCATTTAAAAAAAGAAAGAAACCCTGCTGAAATCACATTCAATTTATAGAATTCAAATTATTTGGGGACCTAATTCCAGAGAACAGGATTGTAAATACTATGTGATGTAAGATACTACCTGCATCCACAGGTAAGAGAACAAGTCAGAATTTTGTTAGGGTACAGTCCCATTCCTTTGCAGCCTGCCCTACAGGGAAGGGTTTTAGACAGCTTGCAACTCACTTTGTTGATCATTGTGAAGCCTGCTATGAAACCAGATCAAGGACTAGCTGACCATGCACCTGAAGAAGAGGTATCACATCTGATGCCTATGGGATTTTTGATTTTTTTTTCATTTTTATAGGTTTTAGAAGTACTTGTAACTAATAAAAAAGCAAAGTTAGCGTGTTAATATTTCTAGCAGCTTAAGTTCATTGTTTACGTATCCTAACCCCTATCACAAATCAATAGCTCAAATTCTTTTAGTGTTTAGATGTCTTTTCAAGGTAAAAAGCTGAAGAATATCAGAAGGTCTGCAGAACAAGACATAAACATAAGCCAACAACCTTGATTCTAAGAACACAGGAAAACCTCTAAGAGTCCTAGGTGTGCTGAGGAAGAAAAAAATGAAGAACAGAGGGTCCCATGACCCCAGACTCAAATCCTGAGGAGGTGTGACCAGGGGCAGAACAGGGCTAGACCAAGAGATGTGTGAAATGGGGATTGGGTGGACAATATTATAAAAACCAAGGAAATCAGTGTTCACGGGGGTATGTCATCATGTTTTCCTAAATGCCCTAAGCCTAGACATTAAAGAATCGCCCTTTTTATCTTATCCCACACTAACTTGGCTCGGAGTCCATTTTTTGGGGTCTCTCACAGCATGCACTTACCACTGCAGTGCCCAAATCCCATGTAGATTTAGCTATTCCTATCTAAACTGAATTTTCCTTTTCAGGACACATACAGGGACTGTGTTCTGTATAACATACCTTGAAAACTATGGGCCAGTGAATAACCCATCAAAATTTGAATGTTCCCTTTTGACCTCTTCTCACTGATGACCACAATGGGATTAGTTTCCACAATGTGAGAGGCACATGAGAGTTGAGATATGTGACAGTCAAGTTGGAAAATAGAAATCCAATTTTTCTGGTATGTTTCTGACTGGGTGGCAAAAAGAAGGGAAACTCAGAGGAGGGGAGGATTTCTGCTTTCTCAGCAGAAAGAGAGAAGGAAAAAAATTCAGGGAAGATAGTAGTGCTGAAAACAGGCAAAAATAGGTTATGATCTGCTGATATATCTGGCACATCCTGTCTGCTTGTGGTAACTAGCTCAAGGAATTCAGTGGAAGATGAAAGCTGAAGATACAGGATTCTTTAGAAAACAATTTTCAAAAGCAGTGTGTCCCTCTGATGTCTAGCTCGATTTAAACATCGGGTATCTTTTTTTAGATGTCTAGAAAAGGTAGTCTCGCTAAAGCTAGATGAGGGAAAAAATAATCCTCTTCATCAGATCAGTCATAAGAGCATGTGAATACGTTCTACCTGTTTGAAGCAAACACCTTATATTTTTAAGAAAATCCTTGTAGCAGAAAATACTACAAAAAGGGGAAAGAAGAGGGGAAAGGCATACTTGTGCTTTGAAACCTGCAGAGGGAAGATCCCTGCTGTTTCATCACTTCCCTCATTTCTTAGGGAGGTGTTGCATTGCACTGGATGTAAATGCTACCCCAGAAAATGTTAATATGCTGAAGAGAAGTTGCCAGTGGAAAAAATATTTTGGCCCACTTCGAATATCTATCTGAAAAGTACTTCAAGGAACCAGAGTTGACAGGATGATAAATTTCTACTGCAGTTTTGAGATTGAAAGTGCAAGCTGGCACTCAGTGATCCCCTTTCTTAATCTGTTCAAGATGGACTTGGAAGGGCCACATTGTCTTGATCTTACATGTCTTTCATAGAGAGAATGTGTAAAACCAAGCTTAAATTTCACCTCTGGCTTTCCCAGATGACCAAATGTATCACCGAAAAACTGACTACAATGCTGGCACATTTGCTCATCTGAAAAGCAAAGTATATTCCAGTGGGATATTTTGCACATTGCTATGAATGAAGTGAGAGCTGGGTCACAGGTCGTTATACCCAGTAGCAAAACTGGAAGAAATAGAACTCTTGGAATGGCAGAGAAGTAGAATTAGTGACAAGTAGAATTGCTGCAGCTTTTCAGGACACAGCATCTGCAATTGGCTGTTAGTGTGGAGGTGAAATTGGAAGAGGTTAGCTTGTACTATATCAGACCCAGCTGGTACACACATTATGTGCCCTAGAAGCAGATTTTTCCATTGTAGTTGCATATATGTCTGCTGATGGGTTTTGCTACTAGTCAACACCTGAACCAATGGCAATGGAAATACTCCCATTGACACCAACATTGCTGGAGCAGCTCCTAGGAGTTTACATTGAATAAGCAACTATGCACCTCATGTGATCACTGAAGAGATGCCAGACAAGAAATAAAGGTTAATGGCTTCTTCATTTAAAACCAAAACTGGATAATTGTGCTCATCTAATCTGCCATCCTGTACAATGTAAACCACAGGATTTTTTTCACATCTCTAGTTTTGATTTCAGCCTCAGTCATCAAGGAGCAGTTCACTTTAACTAAGCTCACTGTAAAGGTCTATTTAAAGTCCTGTTTCTAGTCTGGGTTTCATGCCTCATCTTCAAACTGATTGCTTCTCTGGAGCCTAAGATTTCCTCAGGAACATTTCATAGGTTCATTTTCCATAATGTTATTGACGAACTTTGCCCAGAATTGCCAAGACCTCAGAGACTTCTCTATTACATTTTGTTTTATTTTTGTGTTTTATTGCAGGCTGTTTTCTTATATTTCTGTGTATGAAGATACAAGCTCCCACACAAAGAAACCCACAGACCACAGTAACCTCTTGAATGGGGGAGGGGGAGGAATTCTCCAGCTGTTATGTCCATTTTTGGAAAGTGTATATGAACTATTCATAATCCAAGTTCATCCAAAACTATTTTTGAAGTGTAGATGTCAGCGTTTTTGTCTCAGCAATATTTGCATTCTTCACTGAAAGTCACTAAAGTAGGACACTGTGGCATTAAGCTTTCAAAAAGAGGAGTAAAAAATATTTGTGTTGAGTAGAACGTACTTTTAAAATGGGAATAAAGTTACAGAGAGCTTATCTCCCATCTTAAAAAAAGAAGCCATGGACACATTATATCCTTGATTTTCTTATCTCTCATTGTAACATAAGTTAGATGACAGGTTTGGGTTTTAGTCTTTTCTATATATGAATCTGCACATTTAATTCTTCTCTTAGCCATGTTCATAAAATGTAGGATGACAGCACATCGGCTGTTGAGGGCTAATAGTTGCTATTTTTACTTCTGAACATAATTGATCAGACTTAGCCAAGACAACCAGAAGAATAATGTGTATGTTTGCCACCAAATTTAGACCTCCAAAACATGTCTCTGCTTTCAAGTTCTCTGCCATTTGCTAATCCTCACCAATTCTGGATCTTGCCAGGCCCTTGGGTAAGTTTCTTTTATTCCCTATTGGTCCCATTGACCCAGGTTCTCTGTTACTGATACAGGAATGCCAGTTCTCTTTAGTGGTCTGGATGGTGAGTGTTTAACAATGTTGGTCATAATTTTGGTCATAACCTGTGTTTTTAAACCACCTTATTTCCTCGGAGAGCCCTATCCATTTTCAGGTAAGCTGTTTGTCCTAGTTCTGGCCCAGATCAGCAGGAGGGGGCCTGGCCAAGACATTGTGTTATTGATGCCATCTGACATCATTGCCTGGGGCGGCAGAAAGGAACTTACTTTCAAGAAGAAGGGTGGCCCTTTCTGGTCAGGGGAGCAAGTGTGGGAGGTGTAGGATCCATGCACCATTGTTTTTCACTCTCCCAGGCTTGGCAAGAATTTTGCATATAAAGTACCCTCTCTTTGCACACTTTCGTTATTAATATTTTTGCTGTTACTGGTTGTTTTCTTATCTCATTGCTGTTTCCAGTATATTGTTCTTCTGTCAACCCGTGATTTTTACCTTAGTGCTTCCAATTCTCAACGGCGGAGCAGAAAGCAGGAAGTGAAAGGTGGAGGGGAAGTGATAGGCATCTGGTCTGGATGACTCTTGGTGGTGGCACTGAATTGAGGTATACTATTCCTAAACCATGACACTGTTCATACCAATAGTTTTACTATTCCTTTCTCAGAGGTCAGATAGAAGAATAGAGGTTTTAAACTTTTAAATGAAAGAGTATATGAATACATAATGTTTCAAGCATTACTGCAAGTTGTTATATCTATAACTAATCTTTCATAGTTCCTTCTTTGAACCCTCTACATATTTTAGTCAATGAAAACTGTTAACAATTATTAGTCTGTTAATAATTTTTTTCATGTAAGCCTGTAGTATGTCTGCAATTCTTGTTCATTTTGCCATTGGAACTCTAAATACTTGTAGTCATATTCTTCAGCAGAGAGTTACTGAATGTCAATTTTCAAATCTATTGTAGAACAAAGAGTAGTTCATGAATACTGTGGAAAACTCACTTTTCTTCAGTAATAATATTGATTCATATTAAGTGATATTAATTATATATTTACTCATATTGAGCGAGCTAAAAAGCTTACTATTTGTTCTTGCTAATATGGGTATATCAATTGTAATGATCAGTAAAACCTCCAAGAATTTCAGAGGTTTGTAAAAGGGGTCTCTTCGTCCCAACTGAGCATGCTCTTACATAAGTTTCCAAGTATATTCTGATCTGACAAAGACCAAAAAAAAAGAAAATTTCCAAGAAATAATATCTCTTTATAAATTGAATCTCTGATTCTAAACTTCAAAGATTATTTTCCTATGAAATGAGACTCATGTGCTGCAAACATTTTTTCACAAGGATCCTGGAAAAGGTGGAAGTAGAGGTTACATGTACATTCCTGTGCTTATTCTATAACCACATCAGTGCTTTGCTAAACAGTGATCCTGAGACAAAAAATATTTCACCTCTTTATAGGACCAACATCAGAGGCAAACAATAACAAAAAATTTAAGCTTATAGGCAACACTCTACTACCCGTAACATGTAACAGGGAGTTCTAATAAAATCTCAGAAACACATAGCAATTGTAATAAAAATGAGGAACCATTATATTCCAATAGTATTCTGGTATTAGAAGATTTGTCCAACTAGCAAAAGAAATTATTTTGGATCACTTGAAAGAGGTTCAGCTAGTTATACAAGTTGTCATTCTGCTACTGCGATGGTTTTAACCCACTCTTTTGGAAAGGCAAACCTACAGAGATAATGAACAAGTCTTGACAAACTATTCGATAAACCTACTGAGTACAAGAGGCTCCTTACTATTTTTTAAAATCTTTAATTTAAAGTATTATAAAAATACCAAGTCCAGAAATGAAAATAGAAAATCAAGTGGAACATAAGAGTGATATTTGGGACAGTAGTTTCTGTATATGTGTAAATACATACAGAGCTACATTAAAAATCCTCTACTCATCTTCCTCCTATTTATTAAAGGCACCCATAACACAGGACCAGGTGAATACCAGTTGGTTTTCCATAGAAATAAGGGATAGGCTAAAACAATTAGGCATTTGGGAAGAGACTGTGGACTTTGGTTGGGCTGCCAGTAGTCAAATGTAACTTCTTAATTCTTTCTCCAAAATTCAGTACTCTATAAAAGCTACAGAGAAAGACTGATTTGTTAGCAGCAGGAAGCAGCATAGTCTGTGCTATGGTAGGAAAGATAGTGCACTGGCTAGTTCAGAAAATGAATGTGAATTGCTTTCAGAAAGTATATCCGTTAAATATATGTTATTCCTTCTTCAAGGACCTAGAGAAATTTATTAACCTCCAACACACTGAGACTTTTTTTTTCAGAAATGAGGATGAAAGAAATTGGTTAACTGCATGCTTATTCTACCTGGACCCTTCAAGGACATTTTATAGTTGCAAATGTTTGGCTATGATATTGTCAGCTATAATTATAGAAATTGATCTTTGCTAACAAATTAGATCCTTCAAAACACAGAAGTCCAACAGTATTAGTAACTATAAGCAGTATTTATATTCTGCGTTTCAACTACACAGCAAAGTGTACTTTGCATGGGGGAACTGCCCAAGAACTTCACATTACAAATAAGGAAATGGGAGCATGAAAAGATGAAGAACTTCCAAAGAAGATGGGACAGCTTTGATTTCTTGCCTTTATTTTCCCATGACTTTGTCTTCTAGTTTTGCTATTCTTTATATGTTCTTTATACAGTATTCATGAAAATAGACTCAACTGTATTGCTTGATTGTTCTCGTTCCTCTGATCCGCACAGGTAATTAAAAAAAAGAGAGAAGATAGAGAATTTTATAAGATATATTTTTGCTGGCAGTTTGGACTCAAGCCTATGAAATTAGGAAGAACTCTTAAAACGCTCCCTCTTTTCAAGCTTTAACAAATACATTTTCAACTCCATCCTTCAGGGATTTAATTCCCAAGCTATGGCACTTCACAGCCTAGTACAATTGTCATTAATTAATGCCTTAGTTCTCCAGCAGTACTGTCTGTGAAACATAATCCAGCCTAAGACAGCAACATAAAATGCCTATATTATCACAAAGTGGCCTTTTATTTTCCATTTATCAACAGCTAAATCCAGCAAGATGCTTACCAAAGAAAGTTCAATTCAATTGCTTACAGAAGACATTCAGGTCTCCAGAAACTAGCATCTGATTCCTCTTACAACCATCAAAATGCACTTAAAACATTAAGATAGAAACTTCATTTTACCTAGGATTTGAGGTAAGATAAGCACATAAGCCACCTAAGTGCTGCAAGGATAGATATATAAACTGCAGAAATAAAAAGCCACCACTAAAAGGTCTGATCTTTTTCTTTAAAGACAGAGGAAAAATGTACCAAACTTTTTTCAAAGCCGTCTCTTTGGTAGCTGATGGTGAACTCCAGTTCACTTCATTTAAGGACCCAATTAATCAGGAATGCCTTGGGTTCTACTGCTCAAATATTTCTTGCTAATTCCGGAAAATAATGAAACATTAAACAATGGTAAGCAATCTCAGCTCTTGAAAGCTAATAATATACAGCTCTTACTTTACCAGTGATTTCTGCTCAGCCTAGTTGTGAACATAAGAGAATTAAATGACTTCTGTATAATTCCACTAGCTGTTCTTTCCCCCCCCTCCCCCCCCCCTCAGATCCTTAAGGGCAACCCCACTAAATAAATATGTCTCCTCTACTTGTAGTAATGGAACCCAGGCCCAGGGTAAGCCCAGTACTACCCAACATTTGGTTTTCTGGGCTATTTATAGAGATGATCTTTAAAACAGCATTAATATGACCTATTTTAGAGTGACTGTGAATTTGGCCCAACTTCCTTGCCCCTCCCAGAGCTATAGTTGTTAAGGTTTCAAGTAATGGAATCCAGTAGCACGAAATAGTAAATTTATTTTCCTTAGGCACACACACACACTCACACACATGGTCATCATAATTTCCTATGACATGTAAGAGAAGAAAACTCTCATACATAATATTCTAAATGTTGTATATTTGGCTACCAACTTTTTCCAAAATAACTATTAAAGTTGTAATCGAAAGTGTTCCAGGCCACGGGCTTGGGTGGTTAAATTACACACTGAGGGGGAGATGGGCTGTGAACACTCAATGTGAGCTTTATTCACTCCAAAAATTCTTTCATTAGGAAAACCTAAGACAGGCAACTCGAATTTATAATAAGAGAGTGCCTTTTTTTTTCTATTGAACTGACCATTTTGGAAACTCTAAGGGTTCCAAGCATACTATTAATTTTTTACAATGTCAGCATGCTTTTTATAAACTGTTTGGTGGGGGGTTTTTTCTGAATTTTAACAGTCATCCATTTTGGAAATATTTTATACCCCAGAGGAAAGATTTTGCTTTCCCTGAAGTGGGAAGGGAACAGTATCATATTTAAGCCATAGGATCTATTTTTAAAAACACCATAAATATGGAACAAGCTTTTTCCAAATTGTTCACATTATAAACAGCACCTAGCAAGGGCTGTGTTTGGGTTTGCTCCTAAAGTAGATTTTTTCATGAATTTCCTCTGCAAGGGAGAGGGCACAGCACTGCTTCAGCTTTGTCAGGACTGGGAGCACCCTGGAACAGAAGGCCATGTGGATGGAGGTATCTCCATCAACCATGTGGTTACCTCCTGTATAAGTGATCCAGAGGCCACTGAAGCCATTTAGTGGCCTTTCCACCAAGGACAGTAAACATTCGTCAGACCATCTGAATAGGCATACAACTAGGGTGGATGCTCCAGTATGCAGTGGGTTAGGAGGAACTGGGTCACTTTGGGACCGACTGTGTTCATTCGGTCCCATTTTCACAGCATCACAGTTGCCTGCCACCCTGCATCACAAGTAGGGTCAAAATATCTATCAGTTGTTTACTCCTTCTCTGCTCTGAACTGCCTCAACCCAAAGAAGGGCACAGAGGATACTTTGAAAGGCTGTGGCTTTAAAACATACTCTGTTCTAGCTGAAATTAAAGCATGAGAACTGTTGTCTTTCAAAAATCACTGCATCTTTCAAGAAGTACTTTTCCCATCTCATCTATATAATTCTATACTTTCAACCTTGAAAGTTTCAAAAACATTTTGATGCCATGTTACAAATAAGCTACAGATATCTCCTGTTTTTCAGGTTTTCTTTGGTGCTTTTTAAGGTGAGCTGATGGTAACCAGAGTTCTTAGAAGCAGGTATGCCTTTCCCTTCCTTACTACCCCCACCACCTCCAGACCAGATGAAACCACATTCCCAGAGTGAGTAATTGCAGCACAAAGAGCACAAACTGCGGGGAAGGACCTGCTCAGCCATGGTGGGGTTATGATGTTGGAGAGCAGCGCAGCTTTGCCAGGCTGCCTCCAAGGGCTGCTGGGTTTTAGACCACCCGCTTGCCTGTTCCCTCTGCCCTTGCCCTCATTTAACAAGGAGAAGAGGCCTCATCTTTGAAATAGAACTTCTTTCCAGGATTTTTTTGCTTAATTTATTTAGAGGTGGCATATAAAAGGCACAACCTAGAAAAGGGATAGAGCTGAAGAATTCAGTAGCTCTCCAGAGAAATCATTTACAGGTCTGGGACTTTTCTCTAGTAACCCAAAGGAATTAATCTCCTTCTTTCACATAAACAAGCCTTATGCAGAGCCTAGGTAATAACATAATTACAACCACACTTCACATACACATTACCATCTGCCCTTTTCTGTTCTGACAGCAGTTCCTCCTCAGGCTTATGTGAAAAGAAAAAAATGGGTTATGCAAAAAGGAAAAAAATGATTAGCAGAGAACAAAACATATCAGTAAAGAAAAATATGTGTTTTCTTGTTAGAGAGCCTCTGTCCTCTCCTCCCTCTTTATTCCAGTACATACAGAACTATAAAACACAGAAATGTTCACAGGATATTAAGTATTAAAGTGCTGATGTCAGCAAGCCAACAAAAATGCAAAGGACAATACACAGAAGTGTTACTGGGACTACCACAGTAAAGTATTCATTTTATGACAAATTTTAAAGTTAACCCAAAAAAAGCTAAACACGTAAATTGTTAGATTAACTGAATCACATTAGTCCCATACATTCTGCTCCATCAGGAACTATTTCTTAGAACCATCAGAAGGAAATGCAGCTGGGTTCCAACATATTTGCAAGAAGCACCAACAGCCTTCATGTTTTGGTATTCTTCTTCATCACCTTCCTAACAACTTACATATTTCCTAATGTTCATCAGGCTCAGACAGTCCTGAAGACAAGAAAGTAGTTTTATACATACATAAAATACATAAAGAGTTATTCAGTCAGTAACCTTCATACTCAGACATTTCTTCTAGTTTAATTTACCAGCTACACTTCTCTCATGTTCCTAGGGAGATAGCAAAATCTCTGTTTGCCTTTGGTGTCAACAACTTGTTTACCATTAATCTGAACTTTGCACGATGTCACTGATAGTGCATTCACCTTGGCATGCATATCATCAGGCGTTCTCACTAAGGAGTTTATGTATGTGACCGTATGTGAATGTGTGTGTCTAAATACGTGTGAGAGACAGAAAATGTGCATGCAGTCTTTTCAGAGCAAGCAAACTGGGAATCCTGATGTTTTTAATTCCTGAAGTGTGTACAGTGCACAAGGAGTGACCTGTGGGTGAATTGATGTAGAAACAGCACATTCCTCACTGTTTCCTAGAAAAATCCTGCCAAAAACCTTAGTAAATGATGCAGAACATTTTTTTTTCCAATTGGCCCCGAAGGAGTCAAGTAAGTAACACAGAGACAAAGGAAAGTAGAAAGAAAGCATCTATACACTGCACGTTCAAAAGTGCATTTATGAAAAATAAAAAAGGAAGGAGGGTTGGGGGAAAAGAGGTTTACACTTTGGTCATTTTATCCCTTGAGTGCCATTAAATGTTCCAGGCTGTGTGTATCTGGGACCATGCCAGGTGTTTCATGTCCTTTCCATGGTGTTGCTGAACATTCCTGCTAATGGCCAGATCCTCTCAGACCTAAACCTGCTGACTCTTCCAGGTAAGAAATAACATTCAAGAAGGTGTTAGTGATGTGGGTTGAGCAGAAGTACTGCAACACAGGGCCTGTGCAGAATGGACTCTCCCCTCTGCTTACTGCTGAAGAGGTAAAAGATTTTGGTTTCTATGGAAGTTGAGTGGACTGATCCTCAAATGCAACAGTTTGGTTTTATTTTCCCAGAAGATCATTGTTCCTGCACCCGAAGGAAAACAACCTGGAGAACAAGTGGGTTCAATCTGGATGGGCAAGATTGCAAGATCAGCTCCTGCTGTACAGCACACACTTCCTCAGCATCAAAAGATGACCCTTTCTTACAGTCATGTGGATAGTGAAGAACACTATGAATGTTTCTACAGAGTGATTTATGTCTTAGATTCAACATAGTCTTTGAAGGTCTAAAGGAAAAACATAGTCTATAAAGCAACAAAACTGGGCATTGACCTGCTGAATGACCATCTGAACAAAGCCAGAGTACATCTGAAATATTATTTTGTGTTCAAGCTCCTTGGATCTATGTTGTTCACTTACCATAATGTCTCTTGTCTCTTGTTTAATGGGGGGAGAGCATATTGCAGTCAGTCTGCATGGTAAAGGCAAATGCAGTTCTTTCCTAAGGAAGAGCTGAACAGGCAATTCCTGAACACACTTGTGCTATATACATTTCAAAACATGTTGCTGTCTTGCTGCTTCCCCTAAACTGCTGGACACAGTTCACTTAATGACCTCTCTCCATACAAAGTGCTTAATGTTTCCTGATGAGCCAACTTTTCCCTGTTGCTTTGACTTTGACTATAGTGGGTAAAGTTTTAAATTTACCCTTAATGTAACAAATTTACCCTACTGTAACAAATGAGACATGAGACTGACATCTGGATATCAAGATTGTAAAACTCCCACTTTTCACTTGTCAATGTCAGGCATGTTTTCCCAAGAAGTAAGTAAGGTACTTGCTCTGCATTTCTGTCTCTAACCACGGTTTGTCCACAGAGGGAAAGAATTGGAGTCTTTGTTTTTAATTGCAAATATATACCAAGCTTTCAAATTGTTTTCTTTACTTGCCAGCAACTTTCACTGTTATGGTTGTTTTCTTGCTTCCGCTTTTCTCAGCAGGAGACAAATACAGTCCTCTTAGCTCCTAAGAAACCAAGGATCCTTTGTGTTCCTGTGTTTATCTTGAATATCTAGAACTTCACAGAAGTTGTTCTTTTCTTATATAATGATACTGCATTTCAAGGATAATCTCTTGGAAAAGACACTGAGTGAATGACAAACTACAGCCAAGCAAGTGGAAAAGACCATGATGCTGCCCAAACTTTCCCTCACCTCCTCCAGCCCCCACAATAACAAATACTCTGCTAAACTCCAACATGAAGCATATGTGAAAGCAATAACTTGCTCTGGAGAATCGATGTCTTTATGCTACCCTTTAAAATATTTCAGATAAATCAGTCATATAAATAATGTAAGTCTAAAGTAAACTAGTTGGATGAAGTCTAGAAAAGCCAAATGTTCCAGGAAGTGCTGGAATAACTTTTCCTATCAGCCAGCAAAAGATTAAAAAAAAAAAAAAGGCATCAAATCTAATTGGGGCAGTGGGATAATCTTATTTACAGAACATAGCTGGGTTTTTTTAAATACTCTCCAAACTTTTTTATTTTTATTGCACTTTTATTCTTTCAAATAGAGACACGTTTAGCAGAAGGAATTGTCATACCAACATTCAGGAGCCAAAAAGAGAAGCAACATTTAATTATGTAATTGGAACAGCATCTCCCAGACCCACACTGGCACGGGTAGGACAGTATCACTGCTGAAGCAAACGCAGCCTTCTGTCCCACCTCCAAAGGTCCTTATTCACAGTGATACCTGTAATTATAATTATTCTGTAATGTTTGGTGATGCCATCTATATACATAAACCCCTCAAGCAGCATATCTGCTGCTTATCAGTTTCCTCTAAAGACCTTGAGCTAAGTTATGTAGTGTCCTTGGAAGCAAATACTTGTCTCCAGTCACTTTCTGCTGATGAATAAAGTATGAAATTAAAAAAAAATATGCCCAGTACCATGTGCATGGTGACCCCACACAGATGCTGGCAAGTGTCAGCAAACTAACATGCTCTTTAATGGTGCTACGTGAAGGGGTTGTATGGCATATCATGCAAAGGCTCCAACAGGAGGAGTTTGCAGTTGGAGAAAAAGTTAAGATAAGAAAAAAGTCATTATATTCATATCCAGTTGCAGTAGTATTTGAAAATATAGACTGTAATAACAGCTCAGTGTAAATCATAGAATGGTTTGGGTTTGGGGACCTTTGGGTTTGATGAGACCTTAAAGATCATCGCGTTCCAACTCCCCTGCCATGAGCAGAGACAACCTCCACTAGATCAGGTTGCTCAGAGTCCCATCCAATCTGGCCTTGAATGCTTCCAGGGATTGAGCATCCACAACTTCTCTGGGAAACCAGTTCCAATGCCTCACCATTCTCACAGTAAGAATTTCATCTTAATACCTGCTGGCAGAACTGTTGCCATCATTCCCCAAGACATTTTGAAAGCCAAGGGTGGTCTTGTTGCTAAATCACAAGTCTGGAAATCAAGTTCTTGTTCCCAGAAAATGCCAAAACTTTCCTCTGATCCTCAGCAAATGCTTTAGCCTTTCAGCTCCTTTAATGTTCCAGCTTTCACACAGATAAAATACCTAACCCATTTTATCCCATCCTGTCCTGAATCTCTTCCAAAAGGGATTTCTGAATGTCCCTGAGCCATGTTGGTAGTGTGCTTTGAGGGCTAACACAGAAATTATTCCAGCTGAAAGTGCAAATAATTAGTAGAACTGGAGGGGGTTTGTATGCTGAACATTGTTTCTTTTTGTGAGGCTTTTTGTGAGTTGCCTGATGGTCCCATTCTGCAACACTTCAGTGGGAATTTCACCTACATTAAACACCCATGACCAGGTCAAATGCAACTCTCATTTACTAAATACTGAGCACCACTGATGTAAATCCACACAAAATACAATAAGGTGAATACATTGAAGCTCAAGAAATACCAAAAAGAACATTATTTTTGTGTTAGAAAATGTGTATTAGCTAAACTTTACATTTGAAATGCTGGTGCCCTGTGAACTCAGTATATATTTTCCGTATGTCCATGTGTTGGAAGTTTCATAAAATGCTGAGCACGTATATTTAAAATAGCTCTGACAGTGTATTAAAAAGCTCTAAAATATTATGACGTGGCCAACTTCCATGTTTTTTAAAATCTATGACATGACACAATATATTTTATGTGTGGAAATATACATCATAAATATTGGCCAATGTCATAATATTTTTAATGTCTTACATGTTGTCAAATCTGCTTTAAACACAGTATGTGTGCTATACATTTACTGAAACGTAACTCAGAGAGATGCAGGAAATCAACTATATTTTTTTTCCATGTGGGTTATTATATATTTTATGATTTTCTTGCTCCTTACTGTACAAAGCTATTTTTTTTCCTTTTTTCTCTTGACTTCTTTCTTTTTTGCTTGCTTGTTTGTTTCTTTGCTTACTTTCTTTTTCTTCCTTCTCTGATCTTTCTTTCTTTTCTTTCTTTCTTTCTCTCTTTCTTTCTTTCTTTCTTTCTTTCTTTCTTTCTTTCTTTCTTTCTTTCTTTCTTTCTTTCTTTCTTTCTTTCTTTCTTTCTTTCTTTCTTTCTTTCTTTCTTTCTTTCTTTCTTTCTTCCTTTCTTTCTTTCCTTTCTCTCTTTCTCCCTTTCTTTCTCCCTTTCTCCCTTTCTTTCTCCCTTTCTCCCTTTTTTTTTCCCTTTCTCCCTTCCTTCCCTCTTTTTCCTCTGCTTCTCTTCAACAAGACAAATGTTACTGGATAAACAAGAATAGTCTTTTTAGTTTTCTGGTTTTCACTTTTCTCTTAGCTCTGCCTGACTAGGTAACTCCAAGTCATGTACAGGTATGATTATGTTAACCTTGTCTAACCACTTTAAACCCAAGGAAATCACTGCCTTTCCCAAAGCTGCTGCACTGACAGAGTTTCAACTGTCTCATCCCAGCCATAGGGCCACAGCTCTGCCACAGCACATTTAGTCAAACCCTGGGACAAGGCAAGTGCAAGCAAAGCAACTGACTTCATGCAAGACCAAACCCCCCCTTTTTTTTTCTCTGAGTCAGTATTATTGCAATAAAACTCTGCAAGGCAGAGTAGAAGCTCAGCATCTCAAAGGTGTCCTGTCCCCAGGCTGGTGGTTGTCACCTCGCTGGCTTCCAGGAGGCCCAGCCAGTATTAGTGAGGACTGGCCAGGAGTTGTCACAGACACTTTCAGATGACTGCCCCTGACATCAGTGGGCACTACAAAGTGCTTAAACATAGTGCCCATGTTTCCCAGTGGACCAGACCCTTCATTCACTTCAGTGACCCAGACACAACTGAACACTTGTCCACCTCTCAGCAGCACAATCTCCCATGTCCAAAGGCAAAATAATAGTGCAGAGTGGAACAGGTTTCATCACCATGTAATGCTATGAGATAAATTTTTAAGAAAGATACCACAAAAGAGCTACTTACTTAGAGATGTAAACTGAAACCTTGGCACCAGAGGTAGACAGGAAAATCTTCAGAGTTCAAAATGCAAAAGGCTTTACCTCCAGACTTCTTCCTTATAAGACATGCTCATGAGTTTCTACTGCAAACAACTGCATAAAAATGCCTAGCTATGACAAGAAGGAGCAACAAGAAGGTTATAGAGTTGACTTTTTGAAAAGGTTTTAGTAGAAAAACAGTAATTTTATTATTAATGATGTTCATAAGGAGAAAGGGAGTGGTACGGTAGTTGACGAAAAAAAGCAACAAACCACAAAAAGAACAAAAAAGGAACTCACAATATTTGAAAATGTTGTTTCATGGGTTTTACTTTATTTTTTCAGGTTTTTCCCTTTCCTTTTCTTACTCTTCCTCCATTTTCCCTTTAGAATGCAAGGGAAGCTTAATTAAAACAAGTTGTTCTGCAAGCAGCAGAGCTAGTGAAACCTTGTTTCCTGTGGGTTTTCGTCCTATATCCCCTGCTGTGATAACCTTAGATCCATTCTCATATCCTCTATGGCTGCCCTTTCAGGTCCCCAAAACAACCACTCTTAATTCCCACAGTCCCTACAGATCCCCACCATGTTCTTAAAATCCACACTCTACACATGTGTTATCATGTCCCCAGTTCCTTCCTAAACTCCTGGCTTTGTCAGACGTTATAACTTCATTATCCTTGTGACTGGCACCAAGCCAGATTGCTCATGTGTTTTAAAAGCCAGTATTTAATCTTCAGTATCTTGCATTAATCTTAGTGTAGCCTTATAATGTTAGACATGCAAAAGAAACATGAGAAACTACTAATGTGAATGAAAATATAGGAAATGCATTCCAGAGCAGCACTTCATAAGAGTTCACATCTAACTCGGACCCGTTAAATATTTTACTGTGAAAAAGTGTTGCAACTGCATTGGCACAGACAGCCCAGCGTATAATCCAGACCATGGACCTGCTGTATAAATTACTACTGGATTCCCTGACAGGGTGAGGAAACATGGAAACCAAATCCTGGGAATTCAGTAGGTGGGCATCAGGCAATAAATCAGTAAATAAATATTTCAAAAAGAAAAGTGCTTGTGTCTGCAGAAGCAATAACCCAGAGCTGAAAAGCCCTATGCTCTGTGCCTGAAGGGTGCAGTGAGATCCCTGGCAGCACCAAGATATGGACCAGAACATGAGTTTGTGTCCTGGTCAGGGACATACAAGAGATGTTGCTGGGATGCCTAGGTCAAATCTGATACACTGCTCCTTCCCTTGGTTTTACTTCTGTACTACGTGCAGCTATGCAGAATCAACCCAACCCCATCAGGATGGCTTTCCCTTGGAAATAAAAATGATTTTATGCATTCCAGAGTCAAACAAATGGGATAGGCTGTGAGCCTGAATGCAGATGTTCAGTCCTTTCCAAAAAGTGCTTTTTTCAAGTGCTTTTTCAGTCCTTTTCAAGTGCTTCTACTTGATCATCCAAAAAGCAGAGACACTGGCAGGCATCAGCCACTAGCAAAACACTCTGGAAAGACAGGTGCCTGAACAGGATGATTTTTAATACCTGAAGTGTGGCCATAAACAACTCAGTGCAGGCAGGCTCTCCAAATGGTCTGAGCTGATGTGAACTCTTCTGTCTGCATTTGAAGGCAACTCAGACCCATAAATCCCACTGGTAGAGAGTCCTCAGGCCCTGCAGACAGGTAGAGGACATGTAGGTTTGCACTGATGACCTTTTCTATTGCTCAGAAGCATAGTAAGGATGAGCTCACATCTTTCTCTGAAAGCCCTCATAGCTGTCTCATAAGAAATAACATTCTCCAAGTGTATCAGAGGTCCTTGCACCACTAAGCAAAGGGCCAAGGAGGGATCCTGAGTAAAGCTATCGCCAAAGTGTATCTATGGAGTGCTTTTCAGCTTTAACTGAGGTTATACAAATACATCAGCAGTTGGTCATTCAGCAGATGCTGGCTCAGGAGTAAAACTCAGTTCCATCTTCACAGCTGTGAACAGCATTAGGTGTCTTCTCAGTGCAATGCATACAGTTTCCAGCATGAAACCCAGCACCAGTGGTGCTTCCTGGCTAACTCCTGGCTAGCCTCTAAGGGAGGTAAGAAATACCTATTTCAAAGATGAAAATATAAAGAAAAAAGGAAGTTCTTTGCTTTTGACTAACACAACTGAGGCAATCAAATCAGAATATAGGTCCTCACTGCTCACCTTCTTTCCACTGAACTACTTGACTTCACTTTATGTTTTTAAGATACCTTTTCATGAGCCAAAAGTTACTCCAGTCAAGCTAGAAAAACAAAGTCTGCATAGCAAATACATGAGAGAGCACATTTGTTAATGCATTTCCTCTCTTCTGTCAGGACCCCATCCTTACAATGTGGGCTAGTAATTCTGAAATGGGAAAAAGAAAAGATGGGAACAATTTTATTCTGGGAGGTGGTCGAGGAAAAAGAGAAGAACAAATGAGAGGAAAAAACCTATTTAAGAAATACTAATACTGAATGTAATCACTTGATGTTCAGAGATGTTAAAAATATCAGAAAAGACAGTTTTGCTGAAAACAGCAAGTTAAGACAGTACAAGGAGCAAGGTGAGTGCCACCAACTAAGAGCATGAATGAATTCTGAAAATACTTGTGTGATCTCCTGCAATGCTTATCAGTCATCATTAAGCCATTCAAGGCAAATATCCAGAAATACCAAAGGGAAGAAATATGTTGTTTGAATTTTTTTTCAGGAGGAACACTGCCATGAGCCTTGCTAGAAATTAATTTCTTTTCTTTGGGGAAGGCAAAATTTTCATGTTTTTAAGAGATGTTCCTTGGTTCAGACATTTTGTATTGTACAGATTAGGTGAAGACACTTGAACCTGAAACATAATTCATTTTTCCATAAGTAACATTCTACCTAAAAATGGCCCTTATTTTTACAAAATGAGACACAGAGAATATTTCTTTGTTCTCAATAATTAAATCCATGGACAGATAATGGTGAGCAATGTAGGGTAAAACATTATTTTAAAAGGGTGAGTTCTCCCAGTATAACAACTTGGTGTAACAATAGAGAGACTGCATAAAGACAGACAATAACAACTTATGCATCTATGAGTGTAAGGAGGGAAACTCTCCCATCTGAGCATCAGAGGGTCACCTTGCTCCGCACAGGATAAATACACCATTCATGAACAGCCCAGAGAGCAAAACAGGGGAAAACCACAGAACCTGGATAATTGCACTTGAAAAGAGAGGAATTGCAAACAATCTGGGTGCACAGTTCAGAGGTTTGATTCCTCCAGGAACAATTACAGCTGCAGTGAGAGCAAGAGTGCAGGGAAAGGGACAAGGGAGGGACTGCCAAAAATAACCCTCTGTAAGCTGCAGAAGCGGTAATTGAGAAAACAGAGTCAGGGCTCTAACATACAGCCATGTGTATGAATCTCAAACAGAGCAGTGAGTGCTGACTTCAAACTGCAGAGCTTTTCATGAAGGGAAAGAAAAGAAACCCCACTACCTCATAGTTCTGGTATAACTATACTTCCACTTGCCACATCTTATATCCTGCTGTAATTGTGTCCCAGTGAGCCATGCCCATACTGCATATGTACTTCCCAGCATACCCATATGCTTCTTAAGTGGTGAGCTCATCTAAATCACCCCTTTCATTTACCTCCTACAGAAACTATTCATGGCCAGTCTATTTCTATTCTGACCAGATCGCTGATGCTCCACAGGACTTTGTGGAGCCAACCCTACAGAGATAATTGCCAGATTTAGAATTGGTTTAGAAAAGCTCTTCCCAAAATATTTATTTGGTTAAAAGAATCAGAGAGATTCTCAAATTCTTGTGAACAGCAGGTGATTGTTTTTTCCCAAAATGTGCCCTCAATTCTGATGAGATCTGTTTATATAGCTGTAGACACCAGGCACATTAAGCTCTCTGAGGCCATGCTAGTTTCAGTCCATATCAGACTGACTAAACAGACATGAAGGTGAACTAAAGATGTCTTAAAAATCATATACAAGTTCATTCATGTCCCGAAGTACTCAGCACACACAATGGGGGAACAAATCCTCAAAGCCGATCAAGGCCAGATTTCCAAGAGCTCTGTTTCCACTGCAGAAGTCTGATTTTCAAAACATTTTCTAGGTGTCTAAATCATAGGCTGTACTTTTTTACAACATCAGTCCAAGTGACTGAGGTCATTTGACAGTGTGGCCACTCATTTAAATATCCAAAGAAGCACAAGGACCTTCTGAAAAATCACAGCTAAAATGGTCTTGTTCAGAACACTTGAGAATTGGGTATGAAAAGGTGAGAGGCTCAGCTCCTTCAAACACAACATATTCAGAGGGGATCACTAACATAATTCAAAGTTTCTCTGATTCAAAGCAGTATGTATGTCTGCATTCAGGATTTTCCCAAAAGTTCATTTTTGGTGAAGGACATCAGCATTTCACTTGGATCTGTGAAAGGTGTAAGTAGAATTAATTGACATAGTTAAAATTTTAAAGACAGCATACATTTTTAATGAAGGAGGGATGGAATAGAAAGTCTTGTTCTCTTATGGACTTCTTGTCCTCATATGGCACCTGTCATCACATGAGTTGGAACAGAGCTCCAGCTTTCTGTTCCTTCTGTTCCTTTCCTTGGAGAGAAAAAGGAAAAAGAGACAATCAGATATGTCACCATACAGTGTTTTGGGTCAAGAAGATATCAATAGATAGTATCTGATAGTAACTAATTAAGTTTTGGGTTTTTTTTAAATGAAGTGATAGCTAGGTTTTGAAGGCTGTTCTAAAAGACTGAAAAATATTGTTTGGAGTGACCCAATGGGACATAGCTGTGAACTCTGGAACAAAAACACAGGAAGGAAAATTCAAGATAACTGTCAGGAAAAACTCCCTAATGGTATGATACACAGTCTAATACTGTGGAATAATGTTCTAAGAGAAGAGGTGGTAGCCCAGCTGAATGCGTAATTTTAAAATTAGACTGTAGGAAACCATTCAGCATTGGCAAGAGGGAATGGACAAGATGACCTCATCAGCCTTTTCCATCTCAGATTTCTATGGTTCTGAGGACAGAGAACAATAAAAAGCCACTGCACAGAGTCAGTCCCAGAGAGTTGCAATGGAATAAATGGGATTGGCTATCAAAAGATTTAGACTACAAGAGAGAGAGACTGTGAATGAGGAAAGGTGAATGAAGAGAATTGGAGGCAATAACAGGCAAAGTCCTGGGCAAGGAATATAAAAGTTGAACAGGGAAGCTTCAAAGATATAAAAGGCAGCAGAGCATGAGGTAGGCAGTCCAGACAATTTTACATGGAATGCATTTTCACTTAGTAGATGCCAGATGTGCACAGGTCTCACTCATTAAGAGCCATCAAGTGTCAGGGCAAGGCCATTTTTATTACTAAGAGATTATGTAGGATTTTAAGGATGATGCAGGTAATTGGAAAGACAGTGATATGAGTGTTGTTCTTTTGCTTCACAACTATGAACACTCTGCTGGGCTCACCAGCAATTGCAACAACAAAGGAAGTCCCCACTCATTTGGCTGGAGGGATCAGGGCGTATGGATTTTTCTTCTGAGACAATGTCATTGTGGACTATTTTCTCAGCCAATACTGACAGTAAAGCACATACAATTTTCCTTTTTCTCATCCCAGGTACAAACTTGGTTCTTTAATATTTGTTAGAGAATAAGACACTGCTCAAAAGAATAACATACAGAATTCAACTTTATACAACTCAGGTCACTATCTATCTATTCAATTATTTCCCATTGGGAAGATGAAAATAGACACCAGCTTTGTACATAGTACAAATGTTCAAATTTTCTTTGTGAAATTGAAGATGTAATGTATTTTGAGCATTTTGGGAAGGGTT
Organism: Pithys albifrons albifrons; assembly: GCF_047495875.1. Classification (NCBI taxonomy): domain Eukaryota; kingdom Metazoa; phylum Chordata; class Aves; order Passeriformes; family Thamnophilidae; genus Pithys; species Pithys albifrons. The sequence goes on from NC_092459.1 coordinate 97,769,495, forward strand.
GGGAGTGATCTGTCCCTGTTTTGTTGAAAGTGAATTTATGGCTTATAATTATGCAAACCCAGTTTCAGGCAGCTCCCAGATTGTATTTGTGATGTGTTCTGTATCATATGTCCTGAGGCATTATTTCTGCTTTTTGACTGGATGCCTGGAACTATTTAAGGAGTGGTATAGCAAATGCCATGCCCCAGACTCCATTGTTCAAAGTTCATGAAAATTCCAAAATGTGTAGATGTTTTCAAGAATACATAGTGAGCTTTTGAGTATTTGCAGAAAACAAATGCTGTGGGCCTCCCCATTAGTAACAGACACAAAGAAGCTAATCAAATGTGAATAATTTGTACATTGACCAATTTCAAGACAGAAACAGAAGTGTATAATGGCCTACAATTGTTATGTGATTGTCCTAGTTCAGCAGGAGGGACCAGCTAACCCTGTGTGGGGGTGATCAAAGCTGTGTATTCTACCCCCTCTATTCATTCCCCAAGGTCAATGGGCCATTAGCAGCAGCTGCCCAGGGAGCCATTATCACCTTCACACCCAGCCTGAGGGGGGCGGAGCTGCTAATGGGCCATCAACAGCTCAACACCCCCTGGCTCCCAGAGTTAATCACCCATTGTGTGAGTCCCCGCCCAGGGGGAGGGACTGAGAGCTCTCTGAGGGTACATAAGGGGTGGGTAAGAAGACCTCGGGAACCTCTCATTGGATCCAGAGCAGCAGCAGGACCTTGATAGGAGGAGATCACCGCTCTCGCCCAGACCACAGCCCTCACCTGCAGCAACAGGTTTTTCTTTTCCTTTTGCTCTGGACTTGGGGGAACCACAGGGGTCTCAGCACAAGGGCAAACAAACCCCTTGGGTTTGTGCCCCAGGACACTGGGTTATACTGCTGGGGTTTTGTGAGTTGAAAGCAATTTCCCTTGTGTGTCAGTGTTGTTATTGTAATATTATTATTAAATTTTAGGTCTGACTTATAATCTCTCTCGTGGTGAGTTCATTTCCCCTGCTGGTTCACCTTTAAACCAGCACAGTGATTCAATTAAGAACCTTACAGGTGAGTTATAAAATATCCATAGTAGTGATGCCATCATAGTTGCTGAAGTACCTGTTTAAAATGTAAGAATTTGAAGTCACTGTTCTCTGTAGAGGAGAGTCCCATATTGTTTTAGGCAACGTGCTGAAAGTATATGAGAAAGTTCATATTATCCAAAATAAGAAATAAGAAGTCACTTCTCAGAAAAGTATGGAAAGAAACTTAATTCAGGGAGAGGTGCCTTTACTGTATTTATTTTTTGTTCCTTTCCAGAAGTACCATGATATTACCAGCAGTTGCAGATATTCATTCCCAAAGGAAAACAAGAAAGAACATCTTATATAAATCATACATTATGAAATACTCTCATACATATAAAAAGATAATAAATTTTGTACTATATTAGAGAATATATATTTTTTCTGTCACAGACTTCAGTAAATATACTAGCAAATTCAGCCACTATTAAATACCTGTTAAGAAGTGATTTATTATGCCCTAAGCTCTTGATCCTCATATATTATCAGGTTGCTATTTATTGTTTTTCTGATTGTCACTATGAACATACTTTATTTGATACCATAAATGCAGGCAAAAGCTGCACATCATTTTATAATAAAGTCAGATATAAGGTCTCTTCAGGCACTTTTCAACATAACTACTGAAACATTATTTTAGAATCTTTCCCTCAAATAAGTAATTTTGAGGACACCTGGAGTAGGGAAGGTTGCTACCATCAGCAAAACTTAGAATTTCTTCAAAAGCATTCTAAAATCTATATAATAAAGCAGAACATCAGGAGTTACAAGTGGAACTTAAAAATATATGTTATTGTAGAACATTGAATGAGGAAAAAAGAAAAAAGGCACAGCATAGAAAAGTAAAATCAAGAGTATTAAGTGCAAGAAGTGAACACATGTTAAATAGGGACTGGAGTTCAAAGCATTTTTGCTTGTTTTTATATATCATTTCATAAAAGTATGTATGTTTTGCTTACATAGTATTTCTAAAAAAACCCAACATTAAAAAATCAATATTCTCATAATGAGCCATCTTGAAATACTTCCTAGGTGAGTATAGGAACGAATTAATTTCACTGTTGGGTTATGATAGCAAACAGAAGCTATATTCATTCCTCAAAGTTCTCAGAACTTTAGTTTTCTAGTGTTGTGTGTTCCTTATATCCATTACCTAGCTATGGTGAGTGTCTGGAATATAAATGTTTGCTGCATTACTTATGTTTTACTTGAACCAAGATTTTTCTAGCACCACACAAGGTAAGGCTGTGATGCCACTGTTTAATTATTAAACAGTGTTCAATAATTATATTTACAGTTACAGTTCAGCATCATTATTGCAAAAGAGAATAACTTTAGTGGTCTAAACCTGATGTCTGAACAGACATGCTGGAACCATAAGGTTTTAATACTGGCAGAGCAGAGAAAGTTCTCCATCCTTCTATGGCAGCTTTGTTTTACTTCTAGGCAGTTTATTGAACAGGGGACTTTAAGCTCTGCCCTTAGAACCCAGAGCTAATGTCAAAGTTAAAACTCCTGTGTTGGTTTCCATGAGCCCACAAGACTGTTTGAGTGTCCTGGGCCACAGTTATACATTGATCCACTGCTGGGTTTTATGCTGTTCATTTTCTGTCATCTACTGCAGGGATGCATGTGTGACAGCAACACTGGAATGTGAAAAGTAAAACATAATGGACCCTCTGCAATGAAAACCTCACACTGATGTTTATTGTAATGGTTATTAACACACATGTGAGCCACTTTAAATGTGTTCTGTCTAGACCACAGTTAGATCTTCTAAAGACTAATCAATTGACATGCAATTTATAATCCTGTTCTCAGCTCACTCTGCAGTGCCTGGGGACTTAGTTTCGTGCCTCCTGCATTTAATACTCCAGCCCTGTGGTGATATTGCCTATTATCATGACTTAACACTGACTAATACCTTGCTATTCCTGGCAATAACAGCTATTAGTTGAAAGAGAGAAAGGAATAAAAACATAGCTGTGGCATTCGCTGCTAGTTTTTGTGTAATTATGTAATAAATTCTGGTGGTAAATATTCTTACATACGTTATATACTTCAAAAAACCTTTCTAACTAAAAGCATATTTTGGCCCAATGAGGATATCTGCCATGCTCCCATACACAAGCAATCTGAATAGGTGAGAAAATAGAAGAATATATACAGAATATGTGTGTGTATATACTTGTGTGTGTGTTTGTATGCATACAGAATGCCCATAATGCAAATGACATGAGTATACTCCAAGTGATTCACAGGCTGCATGTTCCTGGGTCAGTACATGCGGTGCTGAAACACTCCCTTGGGTGAAAAGCAGCAGACATTCTGCACCAGCAGCACTACACAGCTGTGTTTGTGGAAAGGGAAGTGAAGTCTTCCAAATTAAACTCTTGTAAAATTTAGATAGGCAAAATTCAACTACCAGAGTGGGACTTGGCTGGCATTCTGAGACCTTAATCCTTACTCTTGCAAAAAGTCCCGTGTGACCTCTACAACCACAAATGGTGTGTATCTGGTTTTACATCTCATTCAGGAGACAGTAACATCTGCATCCCAGCAGAGGCATTCACTTTGCCCAGCACTACTCTGCCACAAGAGCTTTAGTAGTACACTTTCCTATTTTGACTGTTACTTCTAACTCCAAGGCTGTGTTTTTGCCTTGCTTGTCTCCAATCTGTCCACCATTCACTTCACTTGTCACCCCTGATGTCTTCAGAAAGTCCACACAGGCACAAGGCTACAAGTGGGCTATTATAGGAGGATTTTATAGGAATGGGACAGGAGAGAAGATCTGATGTCGCCTGCATGGTGGCAGTAATTCTCATCACACAGGGCTGAATCAGCAAAACAAGCTTTGCAGAACTGTGGAGTAGAAATGAAGGTGAAATAATCAGTACTTTGCTCTATGTCTGGAAGTAATGAACACCTATGGAATGAAGACAAGACAATATTATTTTCTCAGAATGACAAATTCTTGAACACTACAAACTAGTTTAGCCTTAAGGAGATATATGTGAAACTGCATATAACAATTTTCAGCAAAGCTACTCCTTCTGAAACTGATACACACACACTGTGTTATTTAGAAAAAAAAAAAGAAAGAAAGAAAAAAGCATGGAAGTCCTTCCAGATCATGCAAAGTGTATAAACTAATCTGGGAATGCTAGGATGACCTTGAGACAGTTCAAAAGAGAAGAAGTTGCATATTGGAGCAAAACACTCATTAAGGTGCCCAAAAGACCTCAGATGAACCCATGCCAGAACAGCTGGACTGTGACACCTAAAGTTACTCTGAAAGTTGGGCAATCCGGGCTGACACTTCCATTGACTCTAAAATACAGACATAACCTTGAGTCCTAATCACTCCAGATAAAAAGACACAAATCAGAATTGCACATGCACAAAATGCAGATATTGAACTTGTAGAGTCACAAAACTTTCAAAGTCCTGATGCTGTTGAGTATGACACACTCACCTGCTCATCAGCACAGAGAGTTTCTCATCTTCGTGATGGCTTTAGGAATAAGATAAAATGCTGTATCTGAGTTTAGTTTCCTTTTATTATATTCCTGGAAAGCTCTCGGCTAATTTCAGTTTCCATTACCTAAGAAAAATTCAACAAGAATGAAACTCTTTGGTCAATGGAACAAACCTGGCTCCTATTGTTGGACAGCTGCATTCATTCTCAACTCTGCCACTAATATTCAGTGTGTTGGGCAACCCAATATCACATTAATTCTGAAGTCAAGGAATAAAATTTCTGTCTTTACCCCATAGTACTTTCCCTCCATTTCACACAAGTTCACCTGCTGGACTGTGGTCTTCAAGGACAGAATAAGCATCTTCTGAGCTTGAGTAGCATAGGGCACAATGGATCCTGTTTCACACTTCTGTGACACAAGCAATAACCTAACTGAAATGATTAAGATGATGCATTTTCAACTTAAACCAATGTCATCACTAGCAATGCCTCCAGGAATATTTATCCACTACCACAAATTCCTCTTACCTGCCAGAATCTATTCCACTGAATTTGAAAAGGCTTTCTTTAGAACTGTGCAAATGCCTTTTTACTATTAATCTACTTGCTAGAACATAAAAACTCTCATTCTTTTGAACTGGATATGTGAGAACAAGCAAAAAGAACAAACAAACAAACAAACTTCAAAATTAAGCATATGAAAAAATGTTTTGTTTGTTTGTTTGTTTTGTTTGTTTGTTTGTTTGCCATCATACATCCAGAAAGACTATCAGAATACATTCGTCACTGTATGATTACGAGGCATCACATTTCAATGGACTTTGTTCAGGAGGGTTGTCCTAGGTAATGAAAAGAAAGTGACTACTCAAGACCAGGACACACACCACCCCATTCACAAGCCAAGACAATTCCAACACTCTGTCACAAGTATTTGTAATTGTCTCTTCCTTAAGTAGATAAAAATATTTATTTATTGAATGTAAAATCTTTACATTTTTTAGAAGTTTCTTCATTCTTGGTTTATTGTATTAACTGTTCTCTAAATTCACTCGTCTGTCTGGCCACTGTGTCAGGCTCTTATTGTTGTGCAAAGCTGAGCTGATAGTTTTTTGAAGCTGTCATTCTCCACAACGGTTAGGAGGAGGGAGGAGGAAAGGTTGGGGAGCCAAGAACTGAGGAGAAGGATGTAGTGGAATGAAAGATGATCAGGGAAGGGAAAAGGAGAGTCTGTTTTGTTAATGCTGTTCTGGCCACCTCTCATGTCTTCCTCTTGAATTTTTTAAGTTCTTCAGCTGCATGTATTTAGCTTTCTGGCTGCTTTTATTTTTTGGCTATCCAGCCTCTCTCTTTGCATCTACTCACTTTCTTTTTTTTTTAAGAGACTTGCTTAAGCTTTTTCCGGCCACGTCTCTCTCACATTGTGTGGCCGCTTGTCTCAGCTTCCTTGCCAGGCTCTCAACCAGGGCTGCTTGGCTTAGACCTCCCCCTACTGCTAGATGCTATTAGGAAGCTGCAGAAATCTGCAGTTTGGTATGGGCTTTGAGCATCCAACACCTTCATACAGGCAATGGAGTGCTTCATCCCTGCCAACAAGGCAGGGTGATGAGGACTAATCTGCCTGGCTCCCTTCTCACCTCACAGATCACACAGCAAAAATGTGCCTGGAGAAACCTGTTCCCTCCTAGCTCTCCCTCTCCTGGGGTATTAATATGCAGTAATGGATAAAGCAGCCAAGGGCAGGCAAGACAGCTCCTAAAACACTCTCAGTGCCAGCATAAAGGTCTCCAACAGGCAACATAAAGTTTAAGGTAGCAATCTCCAGATGCTCTGCTATTGAATTCTTGGGATTCAAGTCAGTTCATATACACACATACGCATTTGTCTGTCTACTAGCTAGTCTATCTATGAATGTTTTGTTATGGTAGATAGTAAGCTGTGATACAAAACATCTCTATGAAACTTCTGTAGACACTTTGTACATTCATCTGCATGTATAGTCTTAAAGTAGGAAAATATGAGAATTACAAAATGAGGTTTATAAAACTGCTTCCTGTAGCACTGCCTCATAACTCAAAAGCAATTCACAAATGGAATTAAATAGAAGCTTAATATTAAACATACACTTCGGCATAAGAATGGCACTGTTTATATAACTTTTAATATTAGTTCTGAAGTGCAAACCCTGTTCCTACTCTAATGAGAGCAGCACAAAAATCATTTACCCATTTGTGAAGAAGAACAAGAGCACAACAATATCAATGCTGCAAAGCTGAATACACACATTCAAATATATAGTGGCAAATCCAACCCAGAAGCCAGAAAGGGGAGTAATTCCCCACTCCAGCATGTAGAAAGATGAGAAATGGATCAACACATTGAGTTGGTCTCTCATCAGTATATATTCGCAAAAACATTTGTTGCATATGCTGTTTATGAATTGCACTGAGGAACTGAAGCATTGAAGGGTTGGGTTTTCCTATTTACTCCCACCATGTTCTCCAGTTCATTTAGCCAGAGACTGCTCAGAGACCCTCAGCAGCTCTTGTAGCAGAATGTGGTCTATGGAAGCCTTCCATACTCATTGATGCAAAGTCCTGGTGACTAGGGAAAGCAGGGAACTTTTACCTTTTTTTTTTTTCTTTTCTTTTTTTTTTTTTAATTTTTATTTGTATGGTAGTTACTCACTGGACAAGCAAATGAAAACCCAAATGTGTTCCCGTCTCTGGCAAGCTCTCCACTGTATTGTCATATCTGCACAGCTTTTGTGCATAGTCCCAAGTGTTGTCTGCGGTATTTTGTGTGTTTACACTGAAAATGATAGATATACAGTAAAAACCCAGTCTTCTTCTTATCAAAGTCAGACATAAATAATCATTTATACCCATAACTGAAAATTTAATTAAAGTTATCAATATTTTTAGAGGTCTGTTCTTCTCACAGGATCTTAAACAACTAGCTAGCTATATGTTTTAAACAAAAGAATACTTCCATAAACCACTGAAGGTCAGATACTTCTTCGATGGTCCTTGAAAAAGGGACCAGCATACTGAGAAAGTAAATAAAAATGTGTATGTCAGCTGAAATCAGAAAACTGGAGAGCATGCGTACAATATAATTATTTAAACTGGAATTCCTCCAGAACACTGGGATGATTATAAATCTGGATATCCTTGTATGTCTTGTAAATGACTGAAACTCAGATGTGAAAATTGATTCATCCATACATGGGGATCAGTTTTGAAAGATGCAGTATGAATTAGAGTGCTTACATATTAGAAAGACTTGCATAGATCACTTTCATCTCCTGCATTTATTTTGTTCTAGCACTGCAGGTGTGGTCCATGTCTTGTAGGTAGGAAATCAAGCCATGAGTTCCCCAAAGGTATTGAAACCTCAACAGACAAGATGGGAAATGAAGACACCAAGGAATATCTGAAAGTTCAGAGTAGTGTATTGGTTTTGTTGTCCATATTTTGGTTTAACTATCTTTTGATATAGACAAAGGGGGATCATACTTGGCTATAGATTCTGATGCTTTTCAGAAATCAGTGTCTTTAAGTGTGCTAACATACCCATATCCTGCTTTAAAGCAAATTTGTACAAATTAAAGTGGAGGGGGAAAATAGCCAACAAAAAGTATCAAGCAATCATAAAGTTTAACATTAATAAGCAAAATTCTTTTTTTGTGTGTGTTTCATTTTTATGAATGCTCTTTAACTTTTTTTTAAGTCTGAGAGAATTAGATTTCAAAAGGCTTGCTAAACATATATTTTAGCTATTTCAAATCACTTCAGCTCTCAGAGATTGACCAGTCACCTTAGTATGTGGAACATCTCTATAGCAATGAATAAATGGTAGAGATAAGAAAAACTGAACTTTGCAGAAGAGAGAATGGTGGTCTTGCACAGAGGACAAAGCATCTGCCTTGGTTTGGGTAGTGAAATATTTGGAAATATTGAAAAATTTCAAGTTTTTTATCATCCCAAAAGAATTCAGTAAAGAAAAAAAGAGCTTGAAATTTGCCAGTTGTGACATTGACCTGTGATAGCAAGTTTTGAGAAACAAATTTTGGGAATGAAAAAATCCAGAGGTCCAGAGGTCCCCTCTTGCAGTTCATTGATATAAACATGAACAGTCATTTTCCATTCTTTATGTACATGTGTAGCAAGAACCAACACTGCAACTAAGTTTAATTCCACTGGATGTTTTTAAACTACATAAAGAAAAATAAATTTCTAATACACATATGTACCAAATGAGACAAGTCCATGGAATCCTTAGTAAAATATATGGACTTTAGCATTGTTTATCTATGTTGAGTTTAAAGAGACTTCCAAGTGGCTTTGTACAATAGAGACCAATAAATACTATCTAAACTTCTACCTTTTCTTCATTAAAGGTTTCCCACTGAATACCTGCCTTTCATGCAGCTGATCCAATGCTATGACTTTTAAAGGTCCCTTCCAAGCCAAACTATGTTTTGATTCTATGATTATTATGCCAGCAAAGTGTCAAGGGATTTTTTTAACACTGAAATGCATCTATTCCCTTGTCATTGCAAGACCAGTCCAGTTTCCATTGAAATCCATGGGAAGATTCTCTCTGATTTCCACAGAGATTGTCTTGTTTTATGCTAGCTTTATATTTCTCTGACAGTGACAAAAATCAGGAAAAAAACCCCCTACTTCCAGTAATACAAATAAGAAGAGAGGAAAGACTACTGATTTCAATAATCACTGAAAAAGTTGCTAAAGGACATACTCCACAAATTGCTATTATGTATAACTATTTGTCAAATATGAAGAAAGTATCTCAGCACTATTTAATAAATTTTAAACAGTTAAACTTGTAGTATATTTTATATCATAATAGCGTCAGAGAAAATGTGCCTTTCTGTTTTGAAGATGAAGCTCTTAATAAGAGAATTTTATAAACTTTTCAAAGTGAATGCTAAATTCTGCTTGTTTTTCAGATGTCTCTTACTGCTATTCTTACAGGATTTTCTAATTATCCTATTAGCATGTATTATTTATTTCTTGGTACTTTGCAGCTTGTATTTCCTTTAAAATTAAGACAGCATGTTGGATTTAAGCCATTCTTTTTACTTTCCACATCAACAAATTATTGTCATTGTGAGTGAAGGATTGTGATTCTCAGTTATGAGAAAACATAAGATGCAGAATAGAATAGGAAGAGGGACAGTAGTGTTTTGCAGCTCTATATTTTCTTTCCTCCGGAAGAAGCAGTCAGTCTGTTTCTACAGAGGTTCTCTATAGGTACGGATACAGAGCAACAAATGCTGAGCAGAAAAGGTGAGGGTGTGTTTGTGACTGATTTTCACAGTGCAAAGAGGAAAATCAGACCCATGTGTCCTTGACCTCAGTCCCTAAATCATGCCTTAAAAATCAAAACCATTTAAAGTTAATTCTCTCTACCAGTTTGAAAGTGGGAGACCCTTAGGAGACATCCTGTTTAAGCAGCAGCTATGAGAACAGATTGCACTTGAATGGAACCAAAGTCAGTGCTTCCTTCCATAACTGTTTCTTGTCATATTGCAAGATTAGCCTTGAAAGATGTTGAAATGGTCCTGATAATGGTTATCACTGAATGGTCTTTGATGACTGAACTATAAGTTTAGTGGTCTTGTTTCCTGTGCAGTGAATAACTACATAAATTAAATAAGCAAGATAGCAAGAGTGGAATTAATGCACTGCTTTGCTGACAGTCTCGGGAGGGAAGCAAATGACAACTAAACAGACATACATACACACTGCACCGTTCAACTCCTCCAGTGTTTCTCCTTTCAGGTTGAGAAAGCTGCACCTCTGTAGGGCAGCATGGGGGAACTGGAGCAGTTTGGTGGAGAGACAGAGGATTTTAGTCTCCAGGACTGTGATTCAGACACATTTTACAGCCACTGAATTCAACATACACTTTTTTTTTTTTTAAATCTGAATAGGCCCATTCTAGAACAATCCTAGTCAGAAGGAGGCAAAACTGCAGAGGCAATGCAGCTGACATGGCCAAGTATCTCAGCACACATTAAATTGTGACTGAAGAAGCCATTTAGAGGAGGCTTTTGACACATATCTGAGCTTAGGCCACTTGACTGCACAAATTCCCTTGTAGCTCAACCTCTTTCAGCACCTCTCTACTGTTTGCAGGTTCATTTGTCTGAGGAAACTCATATCACAGTAACTGCTTCAGCAATGGAGCTTCAGAAGGAGTTCTGTCTGTTTAGAGATTCAAATATTTTTGTGGCTCTCGACCTTAATTCCAAAAGATATTACAACTCAGCAAGACCTTCTTGTCATTCTGGTACAAAACCCTTGATTTTTTAAACCTGCAAATATTAGCATGCTTATAGCCTTTCTAAAGGCAAGCAGTTCCAGGAATAAGGAAAAGAAAAGGATTACTCTGAGCAGCAAGAAACTGAAATATCTCAGAAGTCTCTGAATCTGTTTATGTGTGAGACATTGTGGAACATGCTGTGAATTATAATTGACAGCACAGACTGTAAAATTATGGTCCCTTTCTAACTGCTGTCTCTGTGTACTTCAGCCATGCGGTATCATTTCTTAGGAACATGTATTTCTCATCCTTTAATCTGGAACCACTTTCATGCCCTACATAGGCTCCATTACACACCAGTAGAGCCTATCTCTTCCATGAGGATGCTATCCATATGCCTGTCACGTACTGTCTGGGGTCCTCATGGGACAGAAGATATCTGACACTTGAGCCCAGAAATTTACTGTCAGTGCAGAAGTGTGACAGCAGTGAAAGATACTTCAACTTTTCTGAGTATTTCTGACTGCTGTTAATAATAAAATGTGGCGGTAACCAACCTCATAATCCACTTGCAAAACTACATGTTACTAACTGACCATGAAACAGTTTTTCCCATTGTACTGTTGTGGAAACTTCATGCCCTGAAGACAAATAGCTTTGGTTAAGGGAGGAAGGTCTTGAGAACTTTCATGGGTTTGTGACAAGAACAGCTTGTCTGAGTCTAATTTTACTGAACAGTTGCATAAATGAATTTTTAAAACATGATCTATATTCTTAATGTCTAATCCAGGATGATGCGGTTTCAGGCAGGGCTAATCTCATGGAGTAATATATGACTTAAAGCCTTGGATCAGAAAATTACTGAATATCATTTATCCCAAAATTGTGGTGACTGATGATAGATAAAATAAAAATAAGAGAAAGACACACAAGCAAAGAAAAAGACAGATAAACAGTACGAAAAAGTTTTTCTCCAAAACACTGAAATTCCCTAGGATATTATTTAAATACTTGAAACAAGTCAGACACACGTGTCAATTAAAAACTTCATGTTGGGCAAACCCAACAGAAAGAGAAGTTACAGTTGAATGTTTAAGTCAGAAGATTTAGAGAATCACAGCAGAGACACAAAAATGCTGGGGGACACAAAAACATGCTTCAGCTAGCAGGCAGCTGCATCTCAGGAACCTGGCCCTAAACTCCATTAAATTGATGAAAATTTCAATGGAAAGAGCTCCCATAATGGAAGGTTCTCTACAGATACATGATCCTGAGAGGCGGAAGGCTGTGCCTCTCTGGATTCTCCCACGTCTCTTTGCTTTGCCTCACACAAGGACTCGCCAACCTGTGCGGCCGCGTGCTAAGTGTATGTTCTCATGGGCAAGAGCAAGGGCTGTAGTGGCTGAGATGGTGGGAGATGTTTTTTTTCTATGTTCCTTCAGGACTTGCCTCTGCTCTTTCTCCAGCAGAGCAGTGGGACTTCCTTGCCTGTCACCCTTTGGGAATCCTGTCCATCTCAGTATTTCCAGGCATGTAGGTCTTTCCCTTGTTGCCGTAGGTCATACAGATATTTTGTTGCTGACACCTGTAATGGATTAAGAGATGAGTTTCTTACACAACTTCAGCTTGCTTGCATCAGGGTTTTTTTTAACCACAAGCTATCAAATAGACCCTAAATCATTTATCTCCATTGTACTCACTTCAAGAGTGACAGAAAATTGCTTTCTGAGTATGTTCCACAGAGCCAAGGGGCCATTCGCATGCTGTCCCTTGATGGCAGAGGCAATGCACTGGCTGTTGCACATGCAGTGTCTTGGAGGACAGACCTCTGAGGCAGCACTGGCCTGGACACCATCAGCCCTTGCAGGCTCACTGTCCCAGGGTTCACAGCCACAGGACTTGTGTCACCAGACCCTTTCTTTCTGCCCTGTCCCTTCTGTGCTGCACTGGGGGCAGCAGGTGTAAAGCCAGGGGGACACAGCAAGAAGAGAGGTAGAATCCCACTGTGAGCACCTGCTGTGCCAAGGAGCTGAGGAAATGCTGCTACAGTGGAGAAGAGTCAGCAGCCACTAGATGTGAAGGATGATCTCCAGATGTTGGGGGAATGTCAGCCTCCCACAACTGGGAAAGGTGTTTACCACCATAATGGTGGAGTCGCTCTGTAATCCCTTCTTTTGTCCTTATTTACTCCTGCCAAAGCAATCAGCAAGTTCAAAGCTGTCATTGAACTCAGACGAGAAGGGGATGATTACAGAGTGCAGTAATATTCTGTGTGTAAACCAAAGCACTTCCCATTATGTAATGCAATGGCACATACGTTACAAGCCTTCCACAGTGTGCTACCCACAGCTCGTGGGAGCCTGCTCAGCCAGGGTGCCTTGGCCCTTCATCACATGCTAACCTCATATTTCGCCTCTGGAAGTCTTTAGTCATGTCCCTGAGCATCAGTGCCAGCTAAGAAGGCAGTCATTACACTTCCTTGGGTTTCTGCTACACTGATAGTCCAAGTCTCCTAAATGACACTTGTAAAACAGAAAATGAGCCTGTTCTTTGTTTTAGCTGATGAATTAGACAGCCAAATCTATCACTGCTTTTCTCTTGGATCTTGTGAAATATTATCTGAGGAGATAATCCACTGTGATAAATAAAACAAAACAAATGAGATCCTCAACAGATGGTTTCACTATTAAAGTCTGAAATCAGAGCTGAGAAAAACTTTATCTGCTATGACACAACATCTCAGCAAATGCTGACAGATTTTTCCTGTTGTTCATATTTATATGATGAAAGCAATCAACATGATATTTTTCTTAAAAGGCAACCAAGAATCTCAGCCCAGTCTCAGACAAAGCTTTTATTTCCAGATGTTGTTCTCTTCATAACGTGAAACATAAGAACTCTTGTAACAGGGTCAAGCTAAAGATGCATCCAGCCTAATGTCCTGAATTTGAAAGAGAACAGTCAAGGGTGTTTCAGGAAGTGTATGGAGATCATGGCAAGTACACCAGGGTCCTTTGCCTACTCTAGCCTCCTGGATTCTAGTGCATTTTCTACTTAAAATTATTGCCCTTTCGGTATAGCATTAGCCTTGCACACTAGGCATGATTCAGTATATTTATAAGAACACACATCTTGGATGAGTGGATTAAGTAAAAAAAAAAATTTATAATCATTTAAAACATATGCAAATCTAAATTCCATGTATATGAACATTTTACCAAAAAGTATGAATTTTTTAAAATAAAACTGGAGCTGGCAGACAAGATAATTGTCCAACAAAAAGCAGATTACTTGAAATGTTAAAAGCTTTCACTGTCACTGCAAATACTGCTGTTTTACTACAAACACTGTGTGCATCTCTAGAAAAATATTTCCCCTTTGTCTTTTCAATTCTGTATCTGTTTTCCTATTGAATTCACTTTAGAAGAGCTATCTTCTTGCTACTTCTCTAAAAATAAAAGGCAAAATGCCTGTCAACCACAAAGGGAAAACAGCCACTCTGAAAACATGCATGATCAAGATATATACACACATTGATCCAAACACTATGCTCTACTTGATCTGTAGTTGTATGGAATTAGCTGCGCATTTGAAATAATTACAGTAAGTAACTTTAGATTTGTGGCAGCATAATCAGGATCAGGCACCTTGGCCTGGCTGACTCGACACAGATACAAGTCTTGAGATTAAGTCTCTGCCTTTATCCAAAAGGGTCTCTATTACCAGTATGAGATCTCACACAGTTACCCCCATGTACAAAAGAGCACTAAAAGGCTGTCAATAAAAGCTGGTTAGGTCTCTTAAAAATGCATTGTGAAGCTGGACATTTTAGGTTAAAAACACAAAATAAAATTTTGAATGATAAATTTGTCTCTGCTTATGAATTTTATACTACTGGAAACAAAAGAAACCACTATGTGCACCTTATGGTAAGGTTTAAACAAATATTAGTTAAAAAAGCAAAAGTGCGGTCTACTTTATTGCCAATTACAGGTTTACAAAGTTAAACAGGGAAAAGTGATACTATAGCCAAAACAGACTTCCAGAGAGCCCTCCAGAGTCTCACTTGCTGCTCACTGGACTAACATTAGTTATATTTTTATACCACAAGAATGGGCAGGGAGTATTATTAGGGGTTTGGTAGCTTTATGATCAGCTTCATATTCAAGATATTTTCTTCCAGAAATCTCCAAGTTTATGTGCAATCCTTAAGGAATATACCAATGAATTGGAAGAAGCAGTAGTAGTATTTGTGAGGAAAAGAAAAAAACAGGCTCGGGGTCAGCCTAGAAGTAGATATAGCTGTAAAATTTGGTTCAACACATTCAAAGCAAGTTGCTGGCTTTCTGCTCCCTGTGTTCCAGGAAGAGAGCATTCTTTGGCAGGCACTTCATTCAGAGGTTTCAATTTATGGGAAAGAGGCTTGCCTCAAAGAGGTTATTTTTCTTATTTGACCAAAGTTCGGTGTTTCCCATCATTAGAACTCTTTGACTTAAAAGAAAAAAAAAAGCAGATAATTTTCAAGAGGTTATCTGTTTTCATCCAGATGACCAGGTGCTCCTAGGGTTTTGTGCTAAGGCCCTCCTAGGCCAAAATGAAACCCACAAAGCAAAGGTTTTAAAAAATTAAGAGACTAAAAATACAAACCCTTAGACAGATGTGTGTGATCTTTCTGGGCAGCCATACTGGTCCTACTGCTGTAGCAGCACAACCTGGTGTGCCCAGGTAAGCCAGGGAAATAAGCTGGCTACATTTTGCACATAGAAGCAGAGGCATCTCTGAATCACCCACAGCCTGCATCATACTTGCAGCAGAATTCACAGTTGAACTCACATTTCCTGAGTAGTAATCCAGTGCTGCTAACCACAAAAGCAAAGAAGGCTATATCTCAGTTTCACCAGTCTTACATTGTCTAAAGATCTGGCCCAATACCCACTGGCTGTGAGATAACCATATGATACAGAAGTTCTTGGCCTATCTGGTTTCCTACCTCAGATTTCAGATTTTTTTCAAGAGATTTCCACTAAAAGAGATATTGTGCATTTTGCAGAATTACTGTGCATGTAGCAATGGAACATAATTCGCCATAAGGATTTACATGAGGTAATGCCATCTGCATCACATCTCTTTTGCTATGGAGAAAACACTAAAATGTAATTTGAGGTCAAGATTGTAGGGACTAAGATTACTGCTTCTTTCAAAGTACACTATAAAGACGGAAAGTTTAAGTGGGCTTATAAAATGAAAGGACCTTTATGTCAGGCCATATTTTCAGCACATTGCCTGTTATTCCCTAGAAGAGTATTTAAAACTTAAGTAAATGCCCACTGTATTGGACCTTG
The DNA here is from genome assembly GCF_047495875.1 of Pithys albifrons albifrons. Classification (NCBI taxonomy): domain Eukaryota; kingdom Metazoa; phylum Chordata; class Aves; order Passeriformes; family Thamnophilidae; genus Pithys; species Pithys albifrons. The sequence goes on from NC_092459.1 coordinate 97,785,679, forward strand.
ATGTTTGGACCTTGTGTTCTTTTTCTATTCAGTTGTGTTGATAGAGGAATCCCTGTGCCCAATCTTAAAAACTGTTCAGAAAGCAACATCATGTCTTAAATCCCAAGGCAGGATGAATCTCCCTTAACTTAAGATGTCTACATTGTGCGTATTTAATTTTGTCATGTGGCCCTCTAAATTTTGCATTCATTTTGTCTCATCCTGTGAACTAAATTTGATACAGCATGTACAAGACCTCTAGGCTGGATTTCTCTTTCTCAGAAAGAAGACAAGCCTACAGCAATTCAGTTGGAGACCTGACAACATAGAAGTTAAGCAATCTCAACCACAGAAAATGGTCAGCAATACCTAAATTCAGACCTCTCTGTGCCTGATCCCTGTGTTTGTGGCAGTGCCATCACTTTCCTATAGCCTTGTTTGCCTCAGGGCAATATTAACATCTTTTATTTTCTGGCTTTGTGCCTTCTGACACTATTTATCTGTATAAGGTCATGATTTGTTGGGGATTTAATGTATTTATTTGGGGATTTTTTTTCATTCAAAGCTTGTGCTTAAATCCAGTTCTCTTTGAATAATAAAGACCACTGAAGGAAATAGCAAGTTGAAATGGAGGGTTGGAGGGGAACAGGGTGTCTTTTCTGCCTTTCTCAACCTCCCTAGTTGCTCTTATCACACTGACTGAGGGTGCCTTTAATGGGTCTCTACATCCAGTTCCTCTGTTGGGTACCATAATACTAATTTTTTTCAGTAGTGAGAACTAAAAAATGGAAATTTAATTACCTTGACCCAGGTTACAGGTAAATCTGTCTTGAGTCTGGGGAACTGAACAGAGGTCCCTAGTGAAAGCAAAAGGCTCCACTGGGTCCCCTTAGCCAGACTACCCAGGATTAGGAGCCTGGACTGCACAGGCATCAGTATATATTCTAGACACTATGTAGTAACAGGACTGTTTCTATATTGGTGGGGATTTGTAATGCCCGTATTTGTATGCTTATCCATTCTTTTTACAAAGGTTTTAAAAACATTTTTCAGACAGACAGGACAAAAAGAGAACATACAACATTTCATAGAATTGCATTCTGTTGAACTTTTACACAGAGACGCTCCCCAGGTGGTGGACTAAGTGGCAAGTTTCTAGACTTTCACATTACTAGTCCAAAACCACCCCATTTGGCATAGGAGAAGAGACATCTGCTGAAATTGAGAAATTCTTATTAGCTGAGTTCAGATAGAGAAGCCTGCAGCTAATCAATGACACCACTGCCACCATCATCACCCAGAGCTGCAAGTGCAGCCCAGATGAATTCAGAGGCAGGGTTTCAAAGACCTCATGATAACAGAGCTAAACACCGAGAACAAAAAAAGATTAGAGACTTTAGGGATCATGGGTCAAAGATTAAGTAGAGGTCAATCTAGTCATAAATAAAGAAATGGATAAATTCTCCCTGATGTGAGGCTGAGTAATGAGAAACAGAAAAACTCTATACTATCCAAATTAAAAGTATGTAAAGTTCATTACTTCTTTTTACCCTCAACTATGCCTATCAACTGGACCAAAACAAAATTCCTGCTTCTGGGAATGTTGTCTCTGGACCATGTAGTCACACTTGTTGAAAGGGACAAGAATGCATAGCTGTATCAGAAATCTCCAACAACTCAAACAGGTGAAAACTTTGAGCACGTCTAGTCGTTTCTTTTCCAGCACAAATGACTATTCAAGGTATAGCATAGTGGTGCAGCTGCTCTTACATCTACTCACACATATCAGCATGAAACTGATGAGCCCCACCAGAGGTTTCAAATCTACTGCCATTATCATTTTTGCCAAAAGTTGTACATGAAGAAATTATTTAAATAGTTGAGATAGAGTCAAGCCCAGAAGAGTTTAGAACTGCTTTTCAATTGTATTTAAGAACTTAACTTTTTTTTTTAAAAGCTTATGTGACAGACTTTGCAAAGAGTTTTTTCCATGAAACAAATTCCCTTGTTACAGGAGAACACCACACAGAACTCTGATGATGCCTGAGAGTTAAAGATGAAAATTCATTTTGAAAAAAACTCAGCAGTGAATCTGCAAAAAAATAAAAACAGTGTTTAATCTGCCTTGCCCTTCTACAACTTGCTGTGTGAGTAATAAGGGCAAGGCCACTCCATAACACCATAAAACATTGGGATTTTTTACTTCAGGCTGTCATGACAATCTAGAGTAAACTGATAGTGAGATCAGCATCAGGCCAAAATTTTTTATACAATCTCTGAATTGATCCACCTGTGTTTTAATCATTATGTACTTAAATTGCCTTGTAAAACTCATCACTGCCACTAACTATGGCTCATAATTCCTAAGGATACAAATATGTATTGTCTCTAGTCCCAACACATTACACTTTCTTACAAGAATTAAAGTGCTTTCTTTGTGCCCTTAAGATGAAGTTGAAAATGTGTTTTCAAGTAAATTTTCTTTAGTACAGGGAGCAGCAAGACAACAAACCCATAGCTGCCACTCAGCTGGCAGACTCCATGGCTGAAGCACTGTGCCTTCTTTCACTGGTACCTTAGAGTTCCCATGGGACAGTCAGTAATTCTCTATTTGTCACTGAAAATTCAGACTTATCAGGGCACATTTTTGCTGCAGAGCAGGCATAGTCCTGGGAAGCTCAACCCAAGTCTGGTAGGGTTAGACTTTCACCAGGGGTAACCAGCATGAGTGCTGCACTGGCTCGGTGTGGCCATCTGGCTTCTACAGCTTCATGTATTTCTTACCAGGGCTGGCCCATGCCAAGGGGAACTTACCTACTGTCCAACACAGAGCTCTGCGCGTTGTCTACATGGCCTCATTGCTCTTCACTCCTTGTCCAGGCCCTGTCTCGTATTTGGAGCACCTCGTTTAAAAATAAATAAAGACTGACTGAATCGGTTTTGCTAGCTTGTAATGACACATGCATGATTACGTGCCTGGCAAATTTTCACTGGATACACACAGAGGGAGTGAAATGTGTAAGTGCTTTTTCCTACTGTGCGTATGATGAGGTATTACAACACTAAGATGCTCAGTTGAAAGCAAGGCTCTGGTTCAAAGGAAAGGCAGGTGGTTTTGATTGTTTCTATAGACCAGAATGCCTGTTTAATAAGAACAAGCAAGTACGCGCAGAATTCAGAGGATCAACAAACTGTTCTCATTAAAGGCTTTCTACCACAATGTGCCTACAGACACATGCACACAAAATGAAATAAATGTCACAATGTAAAAATGTGGGCTATCAACTATTGTATTTCAGTTCACTCAGGGATAATTGACCAAGCAGTGCACTCTTTAGTGATGTAATATAAGAAAACTACCTCCTAACTGGCAATGGTAAGTAAGTAATATGATAAGAAAGTATAATTTATAGTGTAGGTGCAATTCAGAATGTATGTGTTCTGTTTACCAGGCCACCACAAAGACTGATTACTTTGTTCAGATATTTTTCCATAGATTTTAATATAGCTGGTTAAGTGGTAAAACATTCTTATTTTTCCACAGCTGCCACCTGCCTGGAGAACAATAGACACTTCTTAACTGCCACTTATTCTTACTGGAAATAAACGTACTGACTACAAGGTGGTCCTAATTACAGGAGACTAGAAAAAATATATTGTTTAGAAGCTGTATTCTGTTTAACATGTTCTCCAGTGACCTGGAGCAAGTGATGGAGTGCACCCTCAATAAGCCTGGAGATGACACTAAATTGGGAAGAACAGTTGATAGGCATGAGGGCAGGGTTGTCATTTAAAAGGATAGAAATGGACTGGAGAAATGGGCCAGCAGGAACTTTGTTGAATTCAAGGAGGGCATCTGCAGACTCACACACCACAGAAGGAGAAGCCCCTTGATATGGCACAGGCTGGGAAGCAGATGTGCTGAAAGGAGGCTATCCAAGACACAATTCTTTTAAAGTTTCATCTTAATTCATAGTTCTAGACCTCTAGTATTCTCCTTCCCTTTCTTACCACTTTATCTGGTTAGTCTGTCTTGAAGTGTGGCATTGAGCTTCCAGTATTGAGTAGTGAGAAAAGATTATTTCGTTTGTCTTGTAGTCTATACATCTGCTCATACTTTCCAGTAGGACACTTGATATTTCTAATGCAGTGTTTCTGTCTGACTATGGCTAAATAGCAACACACTGCAGACAACAATGGAAGAAATACCATAGGAGTCAAGTCTGAAATTATCTTTTTGCTATATTTGTACTGGGTCTAATATCTTATAGCCAAGGTGAGGTTAGATAACAGGATAGGCCCAACTCCACCTTCTCTCCTTCCCTTTTCTTTCCCAATCTTTCCTCTCCCCACTCTGATTTCCAGCTGTGGAGTCCCACTTTTAGCCTTTGCCGTCTTACTTTAACTGCCCAGTAAGACAGTTCAGCTCAGAAATCCAACAGATGCTACTTTCTTTATTCATTATGTTAGCTTTCTTCTGTCTTAACAAATACAGTTGTCTTCCTGCAGAGCCTGAACCAGAGTAAAAGATGAGCAGGAGGATGAAGGGGAGAGAGACATAAAAGAAATAGGACAGTTTTTTCTTAATCTCTATGGCAAACATGTTCATGTCCCCTTTCAACATTTTTTAATTGGAGGGCTTCCAGTGAATGCTCATTAAACCTCACAACAGTCCTGTAGAGCAAGTCTCATCATCTTTAATGGGTGAGTAAAGCAAAGTCCAGAAAGAAATGGGCTTCCTCAAGGAAATTAAGCAAGGCAGGAGGAGAGCCAGAAACAGGACTAAGCTAAAAGCCTCCTGCTCAAGCTTCTTATTTCCCCTTTATCCCCATGGTCCAATCCTCATGCCAGTGCTACTTTGTAAGTTTACAACAGCTGAGACGTCACATGTTTAGAATATTACTAATACAAATAATGTTCCTACATAAAGATATGCCACTAATATAGGTTTTGTCAAAGCTGGGCAGAAGGGATCAAGGAACATGTCTCATAAAAGATGTAAGTATTTAAAACCTAGAAGATGCAAAGGTTTATGGCCTCCATAACAAAATTCCCAAGTGATGGGCCATACATAGCAGCTTTCAACACAGAGCAAGCAAAACAAAATGGGATCAGAAACTGAAGTACTTTATGCAGTGATCTGCTCAGTGTCAAGACACTGAGTTAACAGTTACCTATAACTAGTTCTCAGTTCCCCCTGGATGATTTCTGCCTTTTATCTAATACTTGTTTGATGCAAAATACAGAAAAAATCCCTGGATCCCATAAAAAATTCATGGCTCCACCCTCCTTTATGATCGTCTTAAGTCACAAAGTCATGCTGTCACTCTGGTCCAGGGAAATCTGTCATATTGACACAACTTCAGCTCAAGATGAAGGAATTGTGTCTGGCTTGGCCTTTTCAGTAAGATACCCTCATCTGCAATGTGGTAGGGGGAGACTCAAAGAACTAAAGCTGAAATTCTTGCATGAAGGTTATCCCTATTACATTATGGAAAAAAAATGAAAGAAAGCAAACATGAAAGCATGGGAGGACAGTTTTCCTGCTATTTAATTAAAAGTGGGAGCTTGTGTTGGCATTTTTTTGAGCAGCATGATCTTTCCTAAAAGCTTAGCTCAACGTCTGTTCTGAGGATACTGTTCAGATGCAGACATAAGCATAGTGCAAAGCTGCAGCATCCTCTTGAGTCTAGAAAAGTTGTGAACACAAGTCAGGTAGAGCCATATCTAAGTGTCAGGAGGATTTAGTAACTCAGATGCTATCAAGTCCCATGTTTCAAAACTAGATTGAACAGGGACTGCATTCTGTATGGCCCCTTCTGTATGCTTTCCCCACAAAGAACAAATAATGTGTAGGTCCATGGTCCCAAATTTTCCAGCCTGAGTCTCTGACCAGAGCTTACCCCAAATCCTTTACAGCTCACATGCCCAGGGTATCTGTCTTGGAAAGAACACCACAGGAGGCGAGCTGCTGTACAGCACTGCCTCAGTGCAACACAGACCCAGGATGGGTATGAGTAAAGGTACCCAGCCACATAATACCCAGCCACATAATACCCAAACTTGAAGCATCAAAGTCCTCTCAAGACTATCAATTCTCCAATTTAAACCTTAGTCTTAATTTGAACATAATTTTCTCCTTTGTAATTTCATTTTGTCATCGAAATTTTCATTATTTTGATATCAGAAATACATGCATTTCAGCAATATTTATCCCTGATAAAAAGAATAGGGAGAATTTTGCAGATACATTTACTGTAAAAAATACTGTATGTGAAAGATTGGATATTCACCTAAAGGCTGATCCTGCAGGGACTCCACATACAAAAATCACATTTCATTCAGGCTATTTTGCATGTTCGTTATCAATACACCCAGAGCTCCCTCTTGGCAAGGCAGCACCATTTTTAATTGTCATGGTAGATGATCCTGACAGTATAAAAGTCAATTGTATATAGGTAAAATAATATACAGTCACAATTCCATTGAGAATCATCCAAACATAAAGGCATCATAGAATTTTGTAAGAAACATCAGAACAGTATACCTGATTTTGTATGAAGGGTTAATTTTGACAAAAAGTACAAAGGGGCAGCAAGGATTTGGGTGCACGCCCTTACTGCATATCTACTTACAGAGGCTGCTAAGATGGCTGAATTGGAAATTTTTAGGTCCTGATCCTATGAAGCAGATTTCAAGTCCTTTTATTTTTAGTGAGCAGCAGGGGTTGTCATAAACTTGCAGGACTCACACAGTTAGCCTCCATTCCTAGTATCAGCAAAGAAACTGAGGAAGTCTGCTTGCCAAGTGGTTTTAAAACCTGTATTTCAAATCTAGTCAAAAGACACTTACCCCTATAAACCATTTGCCAATCCCCAAATAAAGTGACGCATAAATAGAATCATAGAATATTCTGAGTTGGAAGGGATCCATCAGGATCATCCAGTCCCACTCCTGGCCCTGCACAGAACTCACCAAGAATCATGTCATGTGTCTAAGAGCATTGTCCAAATACTTCTTGAATTCTGTCAGACTTGGTGCTGTGATCGCTTCCCTGGGGAGCCCGTTAGCCTGTTCTAGTGCTCAACCACAATTTGGGTGAAAAACATTTTTCTAATATCCAAATTAAACCTCCCGTTACACAACTTCAGACCATTCCTTCAGGTCCTGTCACTGGTCACGACAGAGAAGAAATCAATGCCTGCTAACCATTTTCCCCTCACAAGGAAGTTATAGATTGCAATGAGGTTTCCACTCAGTCTCCTCTTCTCCAGGCTGAATAGATAAAGTGCTGCTTCTCATAAAGCCTCACCCCCAGACCCTTCACCATCCTTGTGGCCCTCCTTTGGACACTCTCTTAGACCTTAGACCTAAGACCTTAATGTCTTTTTTATATTGCAGTGCCCAAACCTGCACACAATATCCAAGGTGAGGCTGCCCCAGTGCAGAGCAGAGCAGGACAATCCCCTCCCTCACCTGGCTGGTGATGCTATGCCTGATGCCCCCCAGGACAAGGTTGGCCCTCTTGGCTGCCAGGGCACTGCTGACTCACAGTCAGCTTGAGATCGATCAGGACCCCCGTGTCCCTTTCCACAGTGCTCCTCTGCAGTTTCTCATTCCCCATCTGTGTTCAGTTGAGCTGGCAAAATGCCAACTACCCAAACACAGAGTAAGAATTCTCCTCACCCTGCTAAAAAAAGGAAGGAAAAAAACTTAAAACAGGTTTATATATTTTTACAGAAAAGATAAAATTGAAAGAAAACTTCAATATTACACACCTACACAAGTTAGATATAACAACAATCCTCTACCTCCCACCAAAAACCAAATCCCATCACTCCAGATCCATAAAGCACCCCAAAAGACACTCAGCAAAGAGGAGGAAAAAAACCAATAAAAAGAGTATTAATTCCCTGAACTAAAACAAAATGCGAAGTAGCAGCAGGACAGCAACAAGGTTGACATCAGCACGACAGCCTGTCCTATCTCAATCTCAGCCATGACAGGAGCTGAAAAGAGCTCCTCCTACTCTACTGTATTTATACTTGAGGTGAAGTCAAAAATTGTATGGAATATCATTGGCCAGTAGAAGTCAGCTGTCAGCTGGCCTGACCCAGCTTGAGTCAGCTGATAATCTAAGATGTACTCTGTAAACTAAAGCCTAAATTTAGGCCTAGCTAACCCCATAACACTCACCTATACACCAACCAGGGTTATCCTGTCCCACTTGCAGAATCCACCACTTTCCCTTGTTAAATTTCATACTGTTGTGATTGCCCATCTCTCTAATTTGTTGAGGTTTTTCTGAAGGGCCTCATAGCCCTTGAGGGAGTCACAGCTCCTCCAAGTTTATTGTCACTGGCAAACTAACTTATTATTCCCTTGAGTCCTGTGCCCAGGTCATTAATGAAGATGTTGAAGAGGGTGGGGCTGAGGATGAAGCCCTGCAGAACCCCACTAGTGTCTGGATGCCATCAGGACTGTAGTCTCTGTGCCCAACCCATGAGCCAGTTGCTCACCTATCACATAACACTGTTATTCAGCTGGTTACTGGACATTTTATCCAGAAGGATATTATGAGAGACAGTACCAAAATGTTTGCTGAAGTCCGAAAAGATTACATCTACTGGCTTTCCTAGATCAAATAGGTGGGTTACGCTGTCATAGAAGGAAATCAGGTTTGATAAGCAGGATTTCCCCCTCATGAAGTTGTGCTGGCTGTGACTGATTGTCATCCAAGTGTTTTTCAATACTTCTCAGAATATTCTTTTTCATGATTTTACCAGGCATTGAAGCATGACTGAAGTGATGCCTGTAGTTTCTGGTCCTTCTTCTTGCCCTTCTTGAAAACTGGGACAATGTTCAGTGGCTTCCAGTCAGCTGGAACCCCTCTGGATTACCACGACCAATTGAAAATCATCGAGAGGCTTTGTGATGACATTGGCTAGCCCCTTGGGGATTTTCAGCTAAATCCCATCAGGCCCCATAGATTTGTAGAGATTCAGCTGGATATCATTACAAGAGTTTGATTTGTTTGTTCCTCAGGTTCAAAAATAAAGAAGGACACAGATAAACTTCTTTTTCCTGCCCAGACACTATAGAGGTGGCTGAAGCAACAGCACATTATATACCTCAGTTCAGCCTGTTCAGGTGTGGGACTGAGAGGAAAGTTGTAGGAGGCTTCTCTTAGCTGTGTCATGTCTTGGTGAGGTCTCAATCCTACACCAGGGATTTTGAGGAGAGGGATTTCACACTGAACTGTTACCACCCTGTATTAAAAGCTCCACTGGGGCCAGACCCACCAGCCATAGCTGAGGTTCTGCTGCCAGAATCCTGGCCTAAGCCCTTTGCTGTGCAGTCGAACCCATCACTCCTGAGGTACTAATCTCACATTTATAAGACCTAAGTCTACACTTTTTAAAAAAAGTACTTTTTTCCAGTCTTAAAATTCTGCTTCTAGTAACCAAGCTAAATATGACATAAATATCCTGGACAAACGTGTGGTTCTGGAAATACTGAAACCCTGGCCCCATGACATGGCTGCTGGGATTCCTGCCATTTGCTAAAAAGTTAAGCTGGGAAACACTTTGTCCAATTACTAAAAACAATGAAGATATAACAGAATTATAACCTAAAAACAGAGGTGTTGAAAGAAAGAACACAGACCCACGTAATAAGCAATATTGATTTAATTAAAGCAGCAGAGTAAAATGTTCACAAGCTTGGAATGCCCCTGACGAGTGTGTGTGTGCGTGGAGGAGGCAGGTGGGTGTGCATGTATAAACATGTGTTCTCCTCTTGGGACTGCTTTCTGCCCAAAGTCTAAGAGAGATGTCAGAGACATGAGTGACATAAACATCAGCTCCTTGGCTGTAAAGCTGCTTTAGAGAGCAGTACTTATGTGGACACTGACTAGCAGTCATGGCCTAGACACCGTCCATGGAAACTGTTGCTGGTTTTGCATGAGAAGATGGGCACTGAGATGGGCTTTTGGGCTCTGAACTTCTGAACCCTGCAGGAGATCCGAACCACCGAACCATACTTTGGTTGTTTGTGAAGAGAGCAATTTATTGAGCTCCATCCTGGAAGAAACCACAACCCATTCTGAAGGGCTAAATTCAACGGCTAAAAATATTCAGAACTGGATGAAATGAGAAAGGCTTCAAGATTTAGAAAGACATGTGTTTCCAAGGGCAGTATTTTGTTCAGCTCTCAGAAAATAGTATTTTAGTGCTTTTGGTAACTGGAACAAAGACACATTCAGCCCCCATTGCATAACATCCAAATGACCACAGAACAATTTCTGGTTGTCCTTGTCAGGTGATAAGCAACAGCAATAACATGTTTTGGAGTTCTCATTTCTCTAACGGGAACCTGCAGGCCACTTGTGAGTGATGTGTGCTGCAAAGATGAATAAACAAACAGATATATCAGCTGAATGTCAGGTGATCTGCAGAAAGCAAACAAGAAGAAAGGGAAATTTTATGTGTTTGTCTTGGAAATTATGTGACCACAGATGTGATTCTTTTCTTTTGCCCCTTGGTTTCTGAGCCTCCCAGGGATAACTGCACCATATTCTGAAGATTTTCTTTGACACTCAAGGACTTCAGAAACTAACTTTAAAACAAGCTGCATGACCTGTAAGATTATTATGTATGCTAATACTGCAATGGGAGATCTAAACAAATCACCAAACGTCTTGGGATTCAAAATGACGTGAGTTGGTAAAAGCATCCACCTAGCATGAGAGTAGAAGAAAACTATAATGAGAACCATCTTATTTAAGTATTGCCAGAAGCACCAAATATCTATTCTCAACAGCAGATATTTTAAGGATCTTTCCACCATACTCTAAATTTTTTGGCTGGTCACTTTCTAGATGAATCGATTCCTGTTTCTTTGGAAGCATGTTAAAAACCACAGAAATAGCTGTTAATCTTTGGAAATGCTGAAGTCTTAAGCATCTCAATGCTCCAAAATGCATTTCAAGAAGTCTGAGGCTTTTCCCATAGGAGTTCAGGGACTTTTGTTTCTAGGAAAGAGCAGTTATAGACACATTCAAAACAGACTAGAAAAACAGACATAAAATTACAGTGAAGTTCAACAGTGAACTGAAGTACATGGGGAGACGGGTTTTGTCACTCCTGAATCTGTAACTGAGGTCTGGCTGATTGCTAACAATTAGCTATGTGGAGGAGGAGCATTCATGCACAGAAAGCAGCCAGTTACAATTTATGTTCAGGGTTCTGAACAAAGCTGTGACTGTTTACACCATTTCAGTAACCACCTCAGTACAGTTAAGGTAAACTATAGAGGCATGCCTGAAAAGCTTGGGTTTTCTACCAGCAAAGGATCCACGTGCTGCATTTCCACATGGCAGAAATATATGTTAAAGTGTGATACTACAAAATCATTGCCAATCATTTTTTCCTGTTCAAGAGTAGCACCCTCTAAATAAGACTGAGGTAATTAAGAGCTTACTGCACATTTTTCTACTGTTGAAGAAATAGGACCCCAACAATGTTGATTTATTGTGGACTTTGTGGGGTTTTTTGTACTGTCCAGACCTAATCACTCAAATTTTTTTTCAAGGGACTATATTTTCAGATAAGCCAATACTCAGTAACAGCAAGAAGATAGGCTTTCAGAAACAGGCTTTCTTGTTTAAATAGCTACATGAAATTGCCAGATAGGTGCACAGTTTAATATCTGTCTACTTCACTTAAGTGGCACCTTGATAAACTTTGAATTATTTTTTCCTGACAGGGGCACTTTTGTCCCTTAGATTTTGGAAAAACTGCACTGAGTTTCTTACTCAGGGGAAAGTTGATTACTTTGCTTACTGTTTTGGGAAAACACTTGATATTATTTTTGTCATTTTCTGTTTACTTGACTACAGCAATAGGAAAAGATATTCAAACTTAGTGAGACAAAGCAGAAGTATAAAACAAGAGATAAAAGGAGTTACATAGGTGAATATTCTGCATAGGACATAATCATGTCTCCATATGCTGCATCCTGTAATGGTGCTGTTTGATGCCATGAGGCTTGAAAGTGCTATCCAAACACAAACATGTTGATAATAATCCACTAATTTATTAATTGCTTGTAGGCTTGCTTGCTTCCACAGAACCATATGGGTCAAAAAGAGCTGCAGAAGGTTGTTTATTCCAGCCACTTCCTTGGTGCATGTTTTTCATGTCATGTCATTGTAGCTTTTACTTCACACATCTCCATTCATGAATCACTTTTTTTGTGACTGATACTTTCCTTCAGAAGCCTCACAAACATGGCCTGTCACTCTTTTCATCCATATCTTTCCTGCATTGATAGTCACATGCCATTTCATTGGTTTTCTGCCTTTTACCAAGTCCAGCTACTCTTTCTCATCTCTGAGGCTTTACTGAAGCTCCTACTTCCTTTGCACACCTTCACTGTTCTTTTGCCTTTCTCCAGTTCCCTCGGATGCCACTTTATATGACTTGCTTAGCTGTGTAGGAATTTATTCCTGTTACTCTTAATCACACTCCACTTCCAAAGACTCTTCTAGGAGAGATTGTATTATGCATCTGATTTTATGCTAGCAGAGGAAAATCTGGCTGGTAGGCAGGCACACATGCCCTTCTTTTAACAAAACAAATTCCTCAGGTTCAACACAAGCACAGGCCCAAAGCAAGTGTTGTTAAAAAGTAAGAAGAATTTTAAAGAGAGGAGGGAAATGAAGGCAGCCAGGGAAAACACAGCTTCTTAATTTTGCTGTAAATTATTCTCCAACATTCCCTTCTCCCAAACCACCTTGATCAAACAATCAGTACACAGATTGCATTAAGCTGGGTCAATAGTACCAAACATCCAGCTGTGCCCGGCATGCAGGTGTTTGGGTTATGTGCTGCCAAATACAGGTGGACTGATTGATGTTGTGGTTGTTTTTTTCTTGGTAAAAGGGCCAAGCAGGAAGGAAGGTGAGGGAACAGGACTAGTCTGACATGTTCTGCACTGCAAAACTCATGGTCCACTGGCAGTGCAAACCTCCCTAACAGACCCAGTGCTATATTAAGAGCTCCTTTCACTTTTCCCTGTGCAACCCTGAGTACTGGACAATCTGACATTTTTCCACAGCTTGAAGGTTACCTCTGAAGTACAACTCCCTTTGGGTGGGATTAGGTGGGCAAGAGAACTTGTGCTTGCTACCACAAATCCTTTTGAAATATGACCTCACTTCTGCAGCCCCTCTCAAACACTTAGCAGTTCAGGAAGAGCAGGTCAGGTCACCACGGCAGGGGCTCCAAGCAGCATACAACTCAGGAAACAGTTATTGTTCCAAATTACATTCTGCTGCCTGGATTTTTCCTGTATTTTAGTTTAAATAACAGCAGATAATGCCTCCTGAGTTCTCTTCTCCCTTATCCTATCTCACCAATGCATTAGGAACTGACTGTATCTGAGGGTTTCCAGCTGTTAGCAGTGATGGCAGGGCTACATCTCTTTACTGACTCTAGCAATCTCAACCTGAAATGTTTGTGTGGCTGAAGAAATTTAATGAAACCTTTCTGGTACAGCTGTTAGACTCTAAGTTAAGAAAACACCTCTGCAGCACTGCTTTAGCATCTCCTCTGAACACTGCTGCAATAACAAGCCCCGATCCCAAGGATTTTTGCTCTGTTTCTTCAGAAATGAAAGTGTGACAGCTGATGAATTGTCGACTAGCAATCAGCAGAAGGTCTTAATTCAGGTTTCTGTGAGATGTGATATGTGCATTTACGTGAAGAGGGGCAATATATCTTGGACATTTTGCACTGGAAATGTACAATTGTCTCTCCAAAGATGGTTCTATTTCCAAAAACAAACTGACAACTTTCAGCTATTTTTCTTCGGATGACAGAATAGGGTAATAGAATTATACACATTGACATCACCATTATCAGTGCCTGATTCAGTGTGTTTATATTTCTTGTAATAGAACAGACTTTGTAGAAGATTCCTGTGGACTCTCCAAACAAATGCCATTATCTCCCACTGCATGTTAGGGCAATTTTCACATGTCTTCCTCTTCTCTTTTTCCTTTCATTTCCATTTTCATTCGCTGCCCCTTCTCCTTTTTCCCACCAAGGGGATGGAGGATGTTGGCAGTCCACCTTCACACCTTGTCTCCTTGCAGCTCTCCAGCAGAAGGGATAACCTCATGTAGACAACCGTGTTTAGCTATTTAGTGAACAAAAGCCAAAGTAGTAAAGCTGTGGTATGGGCACAGTTCTCAAGATCAAATCTGCTGTTTGCAGATTAATGCTTTTCTGAAGTCAGGTGTTTTTCATTAGCAAGAAAAAAGAGATTCCAGGTGATGATTTTATAAATGTGTTGACAAATGCCAACATTTTTTAATTCAAGTTATGATTAAAATGATTGCAACCTCCTAGGGAAAATGCTAGGAATGCTCTTGATGTGGTTAGAAGAGGGAAATACTGGCTGAGGGTGCCAGAATGAACTCTTTGATTCTGCAGAAAAACTGGACAACAAGCCAGAAGGTAGTTTGTTCATACACACATTGTGGATATGTGGCTTAAAACAGTGTACTGGATACACAGGTTAATAAATGAACCACAGAGGTGCCGTTCTAATCCAGGTAACATTTTAAACTAAATGCTTAAGTTTAACCACTTTCCACTATTCTATCCTTCTGGTATAGATACTGTTTCCTATTATCTGCAAGTTTTTCTTCTCACCATTAACCAAGCAGCAGAAATGACAATTGCTATATGTTTCTTCTATCACCTTCCCTTGAGGATATGTACATACATATGTGCTTGTCTTTACGCTTGCATTACACAAGGCCACAAAGAATGGTCTCTCTCATTTAGCAGATATTCATGTGGTTTCTGACAACTCTGAGGTCTTGTTTGTACTCACAGGTCTATTCAACATCTATGTCTTGTATTATACTAGCTGCAGCCCCTGCATATACTACTGAGAGTGAGTGTGTAGTTTAACTCAGCTAATAACCAAGGCTGTTCCCTGAACTGGCTTACAGGAGAAGCTCTGACTGTGTGAAATTATTTTCTGCCCCAACACAGACACAGTAATGGTAACATGAATCCCAACTTGACTCCAATAGTGAAAGAGTGCCACTGCTGTCTAAGAAAGAGTAATACCTCATCTGGCAGTTGCTTGACAACTCCAGTAAGTTAAAGAAACAGCAGACAAGAATTTGTATGTGGGTTGCCACCAAAACAGAGGAAGATTCCTTCCCTAATACAAAATTCCTCATTTTGTCTTCTTGATTTCCATGCTTTTACAGAAATTTTTTAGTGTGACCCCTGGAGCTTAGAGAGTCAGTATTTGGCTGACTAACCCTTCTTATACTCTGATCATGTCATTAGTAATGTCTATGTTTTGATTATTAGGTCAAGGAGTTTCACAGAGAACAAGAGCTGCTGTTGCATCCAGGGTTCTGAGGTGTAGAGTCCTGCAACAGGAGAATCAAGTAGCAAACAGCAGAGAGCTCTACTCTGAGGTCCCACATCTGCCAGTGCTGGCATCTGTCACACTGCACATCCCTAAAAACCCTTTTGTGAGATTCCATTGCTGAGACAAAGCTCCTTTCCGTTAGCAATTTAGAGATGTAATCTACTCTACAAGTACTACAACCCAGCAATACTCTCAGCCCAGCAACCTGCTCATGTGCACATTCACAATCTTTCTATTAATAAACTCAGCTATGAAACAGCAGATTATTTTCTGTAGGTAAACACCTAGCCTGATAAGAAGAAAACGAGCATATTCTAAAACAGAATGAAATTAATGTTTAAAGAAAAATACCAAACTCATGAATTGCAACTTCTTTTGGAACAATAGGGAGAAATTAGTATATTATTTGTCAGTAGAAATGCAAAAGAATAAAATCACTATGGAAAGAATTTTTACTTTCAAAAGCAGGCAGATGCTCTGTTGTGGTTTTAGAGGAGAAGGGAGGAAATGTTGGTTTGGCCCATTTTGATCTCTAAAGGCTTGTAAATCAGTGATAATATGCTTTCCTAGTCTAGCCTGGGAGAGACTGTCCTGGAGTGATTCACATTTCAAAAAGCTCAGGATAAACAGTGCACTACTCTCCAGTTTGTTCCTGTGGAGTAAGCAGGACAGTACAAATTGGGGAAGACTGCTATTTTAGGGTGGACCAAATCTTCCACCAACCTCAAAGCCAGAACAATTAGTACAGTGGAGCTCAGCTGCTTTCATATTCCAGCCAAGATCACTCCCTTGTTGAACCCTGGTAACTAAATAAAGGACAAATAAACTAAAGAAAGGCAAAGGATGACTGTTCCCTTGGTTTTGTTACTGGGTTGTGTCACAGGATCTGTTTCCTCCAGGACCCTCTGGGATTTTGTCCTTTAGAAAAAGTCTGCTTCTTTAGTTGGACTCTGTAGAAGGATATTGGTCCCGAGAAACAGAAAAGATTATGGCAAATAAAATTCATCTAAAAAAGGTAAATGCCCCATACCCTTTCTGTATGGTGAAAGGCCATGAAGAAAATTGTCTCAAAGTCAGTCCCACAGTACTAGCATGACAGAAGACAGTAAAACTCTGGGGCTCACAATGATGGCAGTGGAGGATGGACCATGGGCCAGCAATATCAACTGCTTTGACTACTCCAAGCAGCACTGCACCTTGCAGGTAGACCAGAAAAACTTAATCCTTATGTATAGAGGATGGTTTTCCAGTATAACTTAACAACTGCATTTATAATTATAAGCAGCTATATAATATTCATGCTTTACTCACAAAATTTCATTTCTAATACAGCAGGAGGCCCAAGTGCATCTCTTGTTGAGAGGGAAAACAAGGAGAAAAAAGTCAACCAAATTTCATTTGTATCAGCCCAACAGATAAATAACAACAAAATCCCCCAAACAAATGAAACCCCAAAAACCCACAAAACAAACCACAGAAACACACCTAGAATTTTTTTTATTGGATTAGCTGAGAACAAAGAACAAAATCTCAAAGAGTTTGCAAAACTACATAGACATCGCAGAGTCTAAAAGGCAGTCACCTCGTATAAAGCTGCTCGGGGCAAAACAAAGTAAATGGTATAAATTCTCCATCATGAAAAAGATTTTAGCATCCCTGGAGTAGAAACATTATTCCAGGGACAGTAAAGGTGCATGCACACTATACCCTGCAAAGACTGCAGAGCTAGTGCTGACTTAAGATCTGTAGAAGTTACTACTTCACCATCCCCCTGTGGCTCTGGACTTTGCCATATAGATCTCAACACCATACTCCATGGCACAGGCTCAGCATGCCCTACCCCATAGATCTAGTCATACCATATCTTTGCCTTAAATACCTCACCAGCTTACTCCAATATTTTCGGTAGGATCCGGAAAACTGACATAATCAAAAAAACCAAAAAACCAATTCCTAGAAAAAAAATGTCATGGTAAAAGCTAAGATGAGACATCAAGGAAAAGGTGGATCACTAGCAGTCAAAGGCTATGATTTTGTGTTTTGTGTTTGGTCTTCATACAGTAAAAAAAGCAACTTGGAAAGAATGAAACTCCCTCCTTCATGTTTATGTTAAGGTGTGCCTGGAGACTGCAGTCAGCATTGAAGCTGTGTTGTGTTAGACATTCCACAAACACAGCAAGCGATAATCCCCCATATGAAAATAATTTGAAATCAAACTGAAAAACAAAACAGAGAGAGGAGAAGCAAAGACAAAGAGATGGAAAGACTTGGCAGAAGTTAGACGAGTCAGTGGAAGAGCTGGAGGCAGTCATGCCTCCTGCTTTTCAAGTGAGTGCCCTTGCTGCTAACTCTGCTCTAGCACCGAGCCAGACAGTTTATATGCCACAAGCCTATTGCTTATAACATTGTATGTACTGCTCCCTGAAAGCCTCTGGAAAATCACACTTCCTTCATGAAGGTATAAAAGAAAGATCAAAAGGCAAAAAAAGATTGCATAGAAGGTTGTTGATCATAGCCTTGGATCACATTTTGGAACAAAATTCATATTTGGAGCATGAAAAGCTTTAAGGTAGCAAACAAAGCTGAATTATAACGATTTTCTTATCCATTAGATTATATTTGTGTAAAAAAATACCTGGCTCTTGGCTTTAAATAAGGTCTATAGAATAAAAGAAAGCAAAAATCGGTCACCTTTCCTTATCTCTATTTTTTTTTACCAGAAGAACAAGATTGTTACTGAGTTACAATGCAATAAATTCTGACACAACTACTTTATGGGCACATGCTGAAAATGTCTTGTGGAATTTGTTTGTAAGGGAGGTCAAGAAGTCAAAAAAAGTTGAGTTTTTAGGAAGGGCTGAATAACTTCATGAGTCATTACCACTAACCCTTGATGTTATGAAAGAAAATGTATAAATATCTTGTTTAGAGCTCAAGGTGATTCTTTGCGTATGTCATTTTTAACAGAATGAAGGACTGTGACTAAGGCATTAAGAAGAAGAGTTACTGTCTGATGTTTATGCATTTCTCCTAGTTTGGTTTGCTATTGCATGTTCATGATGTCCTTTGCCATAGATTTGCCCTTTGGGAGAGAGGTTTTATCCTAATGTCGACACCCCAACACAGCAAATACAATTACAGACTTTTTCAAATACCATCTTTCCATTAAAAAAAAAATCCAAGACTTCAGTGCTATACAATTGCTTTGAACTTTTAATTTCATGGGACATGAATATTTAATATCTTGTATCTCTGAATACTTGGCAGCATTCTATTTTATATCATGTTACTGCTCACTATAACAGCAGCACATCCCTTAAAATTATGCCAAAATGAAATGTGTGAAGTTTGCCATTCTTACAATGTGAGGTGCGAGGTTTGCCACTCTTACAGGGTTCACTCAAAATATCAAGAGAAAGTAAAAACAGAGATTGCCATCTTTTATTACTCTTTCAATGAGAAAGTTGTATGCTGCCAGCAAACCCACTATAGACATTCAAACACTTATTTTAGTAGTTTAGAACACAATTGGCTCAAGTAAATTCAGGAGATGATGACGAATACTGTGTTTCTAGAGAGCTCACCTAGGTGCTTCTTCCCACTGACAATCTAAGGAAAACTATCCCCCTAAACTTAAATGGCCTTGAACCCCATATTTTGTGGCTGCCTAAAGTGATTTAAAGTAAATTATGCAGATACCCATGGGTGTGTCTGCTGCTGATGATTTACTCACACAAGCAATATGACTAATTCTATTTTAAGGCAAATCAGTCCCATTAGGTCATTCAGTCTGCATCCTGTATAAAACAAGACAGGGAATTTTGCTCAGTTCAGTAAATGTTACTTGAAAAAATATCTTGCATTTAAACTTCTCAGTCTGACTGTCTCAGGAACAGTCACTCCAATAACTGTTGTGCCAATACAGATTTTCATCTAGACATTGGTACTTCTTTACAAATAATTTTTAAAAAATTGGGGAGTGACAGAGCTCCTATGCTCTCTGCAGAACTGTAGTAGAAACAGACCCATTCAGTATTGATGATTGAGAAAATATAAAGATATGCAGAAATCATGTCTCCATTTCACAGAGAACACCAGAGTTTAATCATCACCACTGTGTTAAAGGCTGGAACCATTTCTAAGGCATGAATTCTTAAAGGACTTGCCATGTGCTGCAACAAAGTTGTGCAGCTCTACATTGCTTTACTCAAGCAAGTTCACATAGTGTTAGATCAATATCACTCAATTCATCAAGTCATCTCTCTGTGGATCTTCGGGGAGAAGGAGACTTCAATACTTTGAAGTGACTTATCTTGGAGGCTGGGTCATGATAGGGTTATTCAAGATTATGGCATCTTCCCTATCACAACCTCTTTCCCTCAGGAAGCATCAAGTTTTCAGAAACTACACTGGTGTGAACTCCAGCTGGGGATGTGCTGTAGTGTGGACATCATGCTACAAAACTTACTCCAGTTTCAGGGACGTGAACCCAATGAGTAATTTCAGACAAGCTACAGCAGCCTAAACAAGAACAAAGGTCTGGTGTGTATAAATAATAACTGTATCCTCTGAGACTGAAGACACTAAGAGATGTTAAAGAAAACATTGTTTTTCACCTTAAATAGACAGGCTAAAACATCACAGGCTGGAAAAGTACAGTCATCCTCCCACAGAACAGAAGCAAAACAGTGTCTTTCAGCTGGAACTGAGATCTCTCCTGTCCTTGCAGCAATTTGAAGGTGAAGCCACAGCCAAACTCTTGCTCATGGCTAGCAATTGGGTTAGGCATTGTCAGGTGATACTGAGCTCTGAGTACAAACATTTGTTTTCCCCAGCCTTAAGTCTTCTGACTTTGTCAGCATTTTGCATGGTCCTTGCTCTCTCCCTCCCTGGACACAGCAGACACCATCACTGTTTTTACCCAGAGCAGTAGATAAAAGTACAGATTTAGTCGGGTTGTCTGGGGGAAAGTAGAAATCACACTATCTGAATATGTCCATTTCAAAAGGTTGGTTGCTTTTCTTCCAGTTACTCAGTTTTCTCATCTTTCTAGGATTTGGTTTTCTCCACTTGGCTTTTGCTTAAGACAACAGTTCATGCTAAGTTTGACCACAAACAGTTAAGCCATTTCTGAGAATGTTGACAGAAGAGCATGAGTATAAATTTGTGCACTTTTTTCTTTTATGTTGGCAACATTTTTAGTTTTGAGCAGCTCAGCAGCTCAGCAGGAAGTGGAAGAGAGTTAAAACTTGACCCTAGGTCAAAAATGTTTTTTGATGATCCAGTGAAAATCCGCTTTTCTATCACCAAGTCTGTAAGACACAGAGTTTGAGTAGCATGCAGTTGGTCAGCCAGCCAGTGAGTTCTTCTGGTTTTCATTGTTTTAGTAAGACCAAAGGCCATGAAATTGCTCTTAACTAGCTCTGCTCTGAATTTTCACGTGGCAAAATTGGTTATTTAGGAACTACTAGGTACTACAGTGAACCTTTTTATTGCTGTCTATGTATGACCACTCAGGTCCTTGCAAACTGTGTAATTCAAGTTATGTTAAATTCTTGAATTAATGATTTAATTTAGGGTTAAAATTTATTTAGGCCAAGATTTAGCCAAATTACAGAAAAGTGTGATTACTTTTTCTCTAAAAGAAGATAACTATATCAATTTTGCCAACGCATCTTCCTTCAGATCTTTTATTTAATCTTACCTCATCATAATCTTAGCTTATGTCCTTTGGTGCTGTATAGGAAACCAGAATTATACTTGTTCAGGGCACAAAATGTTAAAGAGGGAGAATGGGGGTTTTTGTATGGTGTCTTGCTTTGTGAGAAACACCTACCAGTTCTTAGCTTTATTACTCACCAGGTGCTCACACAGATGAGGTGAGACACTCAGACCATCAGATTTGCCATCTTAAGGCTGCTGGCAGACCGCAGTTATAAATTATAACTTGCACCCAGTGGGAAGTGACATGTAAACACAAGATAAAGCAACATGTACAAAAGCACTGGCAGAAGCGTGGGTGTTGAGAAAGTTAGCAGTTTTGCTGTCTGAAGGAACCAGGCCAGCAGATAATTCTTTGGAGTGAATTCTTTCTCTTAGAAAGTACTTAAGTGACCTTAAGCTGCTGAGCTGGCAGCAAGTACAGCTCAAGTTCAGCAGATGCACATGTCTGCACTGCGTGATTCCACCACAGGGACCCAAGACCTTGGGAAGCAGCTTTAATTGAATAAAGCCATCTAGGGCATGGACAGCACTTGCGTTGAGTTGTTGGAACAGCATGAACTGAAAGAAGCACTACAGCCTAAAAGCCATAAAACTCTGCTGACCACATCTTCCAATCATTTTTTGGCATTGAATTACACAAAGTTGTCTTTTCTTGTTGTGTTGCATAGATATATGACACCGATTATTCCTTCATTTTTCAAAAGATCATACATAAAAGTTATCTTCAGAATGTCCCTAGATGTACTGCTGGAAAGAGCAGCATAAAATCCCTCACAGAAAGGGTTTTCCCTTTTCATCCATTTGCAAAAGTACATATTTCTGTCTCTTCAGTTTGAAATAAGTATTTGTTCATCGAGTGTATACATACACATATATATAATTTCTATATTTATATATATTTACATTAAGCCCATTTTTCTAAGAGTTCTGAAAACTATGACAAAACTGCAACAAGGAAATCTTCATCATATTTTTGTCTTGGGTTTCACTACCCTCAGTGTAGCAGCCTCAGGTTCCTATAGCAATTAGATTGAGTACATGATCCTCTTGAAATATCATTGATAATGGCTCACATTGACATCATGACTGCAGAGTAGTAAGTAAAAATGTTCTACCTTTGCCCAAAGGCTATCAGCCTCATTTCTTTTTATTTTACATGACTTTGTATTTTTCATTTTCATTAAACTCGTTTTTTATACTACACAAGAGGTCAAAACAAGAATGCCCAAACACAGCTTAATTCTATATGGTCAACAGAAAAATAGAAGAAACTAATTAAGTTTTACATCTTGCACTGTCTACAACAACACTACATAAAAGGACTAGAAGAAACTTGCCCATGGACTTGTGCAAGACAAAAATTCTTGTGCCCTTTTCTGACTACTGATGGAGTGCTATTTCATGGAGGAAATGGCATAACTTATCATAAAATTCAAATTAGCAGACAGTGTGCAAATAGTGAGAAAGTTTTTGTTATCAGACAACTGGCATTAAAAACAAATATAAATCCTAAAGGTTTTCACTACAACTCTGTTTCACATTTCCTCACAAGTTCTTCCCCCAGTGAAATGAAAGCTAACAAAAGGAAATAGGACTAGACCTGTCATGTAAACCAGTTTATAGTTCCTCTGTCACTAAATGAAATTATGTAAGAAAAATTAAAATGTTACCTAAGCTTATTTAAACAGTATTGTCGGCTATATATTATTCATGTTTAACTTCTATGTCAAAATACTTGCTGAAAATTTTACCTCTATGCTAATCTTTTTGGCTCAAAACAGTCTCTGTGATGCCATTCCAGCAAAACTCAGGCAAACAAACCTGCACTGTTTGGATGAGTAAAAGCAGCAAGAGATGGACTATCTAGTGTGAGGATCTTGTGAGGCCTGAGATACTTAAAACACAGAACAGCTTGATGAAACATGTTGTGTTATAAAGAGCAAGTGGAAATTCCTAATAGGAGGTGAAATGCTGACTATTAAGTCCTAAATGTGTTGCACCTCTTATTCAGCAAGATACAAGAGGCATCCATTCCGTGATCCTCAGGTACAGTGGTAGATGCAGTTAAGAAGAGACTGAGTGTTCCCGTGGGTTGACACGAGGCTGCTACTCCTGTCTCCCAGTGCAGATAGAGGCCTGTGTTTTTGTATCAAAGACTTATGGAGTCTTGCAAGGCTGCAGGTCTCCTTGAGTATCACCCCAGAGGTGCAGGCTGTGCCTGCCCCGGGAGATTGCACCCCTCTGCACAGTGAGGGAAGCACAGCGCAGCCATGAAGGTGGTTACAAATCTCAGTTTACCGTTCAAAGATGCTCAGCATCAGATTTATTAAATAATAGTTAAGCTTCATTTCCTGGAACTTCAAGAAATATCTCAGTGTTTTAGGAAGGTGGGAGGTTAATTAATTCAAACATTCTTTTTCTGCAGAAATTGCTTTTCTCTGTGAAACTGCTCTTTATCTTCGTCCCAACCATCTTCAATGGACAAGTTAGGGAAGCTGTCACCCGATCATTTCCTGCTTCATCACAATACTTTAAAGCTTAATTTATATTCATTACTATATAAATAGTATATAAAAAATGTATATAAAAAATCATAGTAATGAAAGTTAACTTGTAACATTTCAACAAAGTCAGCAAATATTGTTTCAAGAACCTCAAGTATAAGCACTTTATAAAAACACTTCCATAAGTAAAAAATTACCCATACTTTAAAGGCTGCTCAGTCAGGTTTTTAAACCAAGATTGTCACTGAGGTGCCTTAGAAGTTGTGGGTTTTAGAAGCATATTTTCCTTTCTTTCGCATATTTATCTTCCCTTTCCTCTAAAAAGCTTTTTCTGCTCAATGAAACATAAATAATTGATCTTTATCAGAAAGAGACAGAAATGTATTTTGGAGAGCACCTAATGCACTTCCAAACCACAATTACTTTTTATGAAATTTCTTCCTTGGCTCCAGTTTTCCATCTTATTTATCATACAAATATACCAAAAAAATTCAGATGCAAAAGCATAAAAGTGTTTTTGGCTTTGCTATTGTATAATGCTGCATGAGCTATTTGACTGGCAAACTACTGTAAGTGGCATTGAGTGAAACACAAAAAATCAATCCTCCTTATGGGAAATAAACTCCCACTGTTGATAAGTGTGAAAATTATACTCTCTCAATCCTTTCTATTCCATTGTACTGCACTGCATCTTTGACAAACAACTCATTCTGCTAAAGGTTTCTGGAAGTTTTACAATACAACTATATAAGTTTTTCAAAGCAAACACGGTAGGCACATTCCTAATTGCACGCTTTTTCTCAAGGAATCATTAGAAAATCCTCTGTACAGCAATTAGTTGTTTAAATGTTGATGTTGCTATAGGAAATCTGAAGCAAAAAGGTGCATCTACTTTGTAATTCTGAGTAGGAAAAAACTGCCAACAATGAAGACTAGACTTTTAAACGACAACCCTATTCCTCTATAAAAGAATTAATTTATGCATTTGTTCAGCGTAATTTAGGATTGATCTCCTTTCTTGACCTAACACTAGTTATCTGAACTTGTTTTTCAGATACTGGGATTTTAAACAGGTCATGTAAGACTTCAGAAACCCATCCTCAGTTTGGGATCCTTACTGGGAGCAAACCCCAGGGCTGACTCTTACAGAACACAGTTATATGCAGCGGTAATTTGGGAGAGAGTTCCTCCTCAGCTTTTATACACTCTTCCTCAGAAAAATGCAATCTATTTTCAGACACATTAGGTAGACTGACAGGTGGATGAGGAAAAGTTATGTTTAAGAGGGATCTGCAACTGTTTGTTACCTGGCCTTGTCAGGAATCTTTATCCTTCTCTTTTCCTCTTACTGGCAAATGTTGGCAACTTTGGTTTAATATCTGACACTTCGGCACGTAGGATAGACAGAACACTTTCTGTCAGCCTCTTGCACTTGGATCAACCTTCTCTTCTTGCAGTGAAGACACACGCAACACCAGCTGTCTTCAGTGGGACACAAAAAGGGCTGCAAGCAGGACCCTGGCAACTACAGGCCTGTCAGCCTGACCTCCGTGCCTGGAAGGGTTATGGAGCAGTTCATCCTGAGTGCAATCACACAGCACCTTCAGGATGGACAAGGGATTAGACCCAGTCAGCATGGGTTTAGGAGGGGCAGGTCCTGTCTGAGTAACCCGATCTATTTTTACAATCAGGTGACCCACCTGGTGGATGAGGGGAAGGCTGTGGATGTGGTCTATCTGGACTTCAGCAAGGCCTTTGACACTGTCTCCCATAATATACTCCTGGAAAAGCTGGTAGTCCATGGCTTGGACAAGTGTACCCTCTCCTGGATTAGGAGCTGGCTGGAGGGCTGGGCCCAGAGAGTGCTGGTGAATGGAGCTGCATCCAGCTGGCAGCCAGTCACCAGTGGTGTTCCCCAGGGGTCTGTGTTGGGTCCAGTCCTGTTTAACATCTTTAATGATGATTTAGATGAGGGGATTGAGTCCATCATCAGCAAATTTGCTGATGACACCAAGTTGGGAGAGAGTGTCGACCTGCTGGAAGGCAGGATGGCTCTGCAGAGGGATCTGGAGAGACTTGAGAGATGGGCTGATTCCAATGGGATGAAGTTCAATAAGGCCAAGTGCCAGGTCCTGCACTTTGGCCACAACAACCCCATGCAGCGCTACAGGCTGGACACAGAGTGGCTGGAGAGCAGCCAGACAGAAAGGGACCTTGGGGTACTAATTGACAGGAAGCTCAACATGAGCCAACAGTGTGCCCAGGTGGCCAAGAAGGCCAATGGGATCCTGTTCTGTATCAAAAATAACATGGCCAGCAGGCCCAGGGAAGTGATCCTTCCCCTGTACTCTGCATTGGTGAGGCCACACCTTGAGTACTGTGTTCAGTTCCGGGCCCCTCAGTTCAGAAAGAATATTGAGGTGCTGGAGCAGGTCCAGAGAAGAGCTACAAGGCTGATGAAGGAACTGGAGCACAAGTCCAATGGGGAGAGGCTGAGGGAGCTGGGGGTGTTTAGCCTGGAGAAGAGGAGGCTCAGAGGTGACCTCAGCACTGTCTAGAACTACCTGAAGGGAAGTTCTAGCCAGGTGGGGATTGGTCTCTTCTCCCAGGCACTCAGCAATAGGACAAGGAGGCACGGGCTTAAGCTCTGCCAGGGGAAATTTAAGTTGGATATCAGAAAAAAATTCTTTCCAGAGAGAGTAATCAGGCATTGGAATGGGCTGCCCAGAGAGGTGGTGGATTCACCATCCCTGGAGGTTTTTAAACTGAGACTGGACGTGGCACTGAGTGCCATGATCTGGTAAATGGACTGGAGTTGGACCAAGGGTTGGACTGGATGATTTCGGAGGTCTTTTCCAACCCAATCGATTCTATGATTTGAGTTACCATGGCATATGAGCATCTTTATGGGTGTTGTAACTGTTTATTATAGTTTCTGTGAAATGGCATTAATGTTACCCTTTTTAACAGAGGTGGAAATTGAAATGTAAAGAGACTACATCTTTAATTTTAAATGCTAAAGGCTTAAATAGTTAACAAACATTTCAAGTGGGTTTGTTTCCTTTTAGGTTTTAGTGAATTGATGTTCCATGTAATTCACACTGAGGAATCACTCTTCTTCTGGAATTAATTTCCCTATATTTTTTTGTAGGGGAAAAGTGAATTCCAAGAGTGTCACTGTTAGTCATCTGCATGAACTCACATTTGAGTTTGTTTTAGTTAAATATTTTGCTTCAAACTGAAGACTTAGACAATGGAAAAGGTGGAAGATGCAAATGAGATTCCATATTCACTTTAATGAACAACCATCTTAATCCTTTCTATGTTGCAATTCAATCTGTTTGTCTCTTTCTATTTGCTTAGTCTCTCACACACTGCAATGACATGAATAGCACTTTTAAAAATGTATTAATCTGGTGGCCATTACAAGAGTTCAGGGTGTGGACACCATGAGCTTCAGACTGGAGTGCAAAGGGAATTGCACAAGGGAGAAATCTATGCAATCAAAATAGACTCTCTCAACTCCTTCCAAATGCATTGATGATAGATTGTGTGCTCCTTTTATTCATGTTCATAGTGATCTCAGCTTTATTCAGCCCTGTCTTTTGAGTGCCAGCATTTAACCTAATAGATTTTAAATAACCAAGAGGAGTAGGTAGCTCCCTAGTCTGATAAATTGTCTCATTTTTGATAAACGTCTTCCAGGACCAGTCTTTGAAAGGGATTCAGTGTACCATTACAAGGACTAGAGAGTCAGGAGAATGAATGCCTTATTCTACCACTTCTCTGTGCTTCAGGTTTTCAGCTTTCCTTTCAAATACATCTGGCAAGAGTCTCATTTGCAAACTTTGCCTGCTGGTGAGTGCCAGAGACCTCTAGCAAGGGAGCTGTACTCTCTGAAAAGGCCTGCAAAACAAATGCCGCTGGTGTTGCCACTCTGGAAGATTCTTGTGAAAGACGTGTAGCAAGTGTGCACAAAGGGATTGTGTGACATCAACAATGGGTCTGTTTACCAGCTTATGATGCATTCATGCCATATATGTTTGCAGATGTTCTACAGTCTGCATTATTTATGAACATCTTAACTTAAGGGGTGTCTGTTGCAGACAGGAGAACAGGGCCCCCTTGACATACCCTTCTGCTACATCAGCTTTTGAAACACACAAAAGCTATGCCTGTAGCATTTTCCCCAATAATCTCCCTTGGTATATGTTTCTACTTTCTAATTTTAAACTTTAAGCTGTCTGCTGAATAATGACTCAGAGAAAGGATGGGTGACTTAGTATGGAGGAAATTAGAAGTCAAGTCATAGTCAACCCAGACTTCTGACCCTGAGCCTGAGTCACACTAATTGTATGTGCTGTAACCCCCCCCACACACAAAAACATGGATATAATCAAACAATTACTTTTTAAAGTGTCTGGACTTTCATGAAGGTCTGACTCTGGCTTGGTCTGGAACTGAAAAAGGAGACAAAAGAAGAAAAGGTTCTTCATGCAGTTTTTCCAGTCCTGTTTAAAGAAAAAACTGCACAAAAATCTTGGCTTTACCATAACAGCAACATTGTGCTTGGCTTCATCGAGCTACTCAGAAGTCCAAAGCTTATTAAGTGTATTTGGGATTCTCAGCTGATATGGCAGGCACCAGGCTTCTCACTTCAAAAGACATTGTCATAGCTCATCTCAGTCACTGGCATTCTCAAAAAAGGACAAAAGCTACAGGGTTTGATGGACAAAGTGTTTTTCTGCCTTATAATTATTTTTCCTGAATCAAAAAAAAAAGGCTCTGAATAAAACCCTTACCCCATATAAAGTTTCAAAGTGCTTTTAAAATCAGATTAAAAGCTGCTTTCCCCCATTCTGGGAAGGGGAAACTGGAGGAAGCAATGCAAAGGAGATGGTTGCAAAAGGTCACAGAGTAATGCTAAAAATAAGAGCTTCTGCCTCTCATAGGCTACCCAGTAATAGTTTGTCCACTGTGAAACACTGGCCTCCCATCATCCAGGGAACAGCCAAAGCAAATTATACCTTTAAGATGAATCTTGCTGATTTAGTGATAAAAGTACCCATCAGAATTTTTTGTCTTACTGTCCCTTTACTTAAAAGTTTCTCTGTTTTAATTAGGTCTCAGTGTTGTCTCTGACAGACAGAACCCCTGATCATCTCGAGGGGAAAATTTGGATGGTATATTTCTTTCATTTACTTCTCTCTGCTGAAATCTGAACATAATTTTCTGTTGGTGATGCAACGGTGTAGTAGTTTAGGCCTTTGTTTTAGTGGCTGTGGACAACAGGACATTAAAGACTATACAGTTGTAGTTGCTGAAATAATTCCAGTATTTGTAATTTTCTTGGGTTTAATCTTTTTCCTCACAATTTTAACTTTGCAACACCTGAGGCAAGCTGAGGCTTTGTGTACGTATCCTTAAATATAATGACAATGAAAAAAAGAAAGTTGTCTGCAATATCCCACAGAGGCTGGGAAAACCAAATTGGAAATTGTGTCTTTCAGGGCATGCAGGGATCTTCCCAGCTAAGAAGTGCATTGGTAAAAGGTTGCATCAGGCTGAGAGAATTACTTAACTCTTTTCTTAGAAACATTCATTCTCTCCTTTCCCCTCCCTGAATGTGTATACACAGTCACCATCTCCTCTTCACATAATCTTTTTCAAAATATTAGAGAGGAAATCAGGGCCCTTCAGAGCTTCTCAGGACCCATCCTTGATGAGAGGCAGGCTCATCATTCAGACCTCTCTCAGCAGCACTGCACTTTGTTACTCACAGTAAGTGACACTAAAGACAGGTCTGAGGAAGGAAGGTCAGACCCCAGGATGGGAGAGGCAAGGGGAGATGCCCCTGCTTCTCAAAGAGATAACATATCCATTGCTTCTCAAATGTGCTTTTTTAAATATCTGCCTGCAGCAGTATGATTATACCCAGGGCCTCTTTTGCAGTAACTACAATGAGGAAAGATGTACTCTTAGGAACTAAATGTCATTAGTCAGTTACCATACAGCTGGGCCTGCTGGAATCAGTGACTGCTCTCAGCCCACATCCAACAATTCCTGGGTCAGCCTAAAGCAATAGTCCTGCGACGTTGTCCCAACTTTGTTTCTTTTGTTTTCACTTCAGTTGCAGCAGTTGAAGACAGCACTTCACAGGCTGGATGACACAGCAGCACTACCCTCAATACCCCTCCCTGGCAAGGAAGATTGCAAGTCCCTTAATATTGTAATGAAGAAACATTTTAAAAAAGAAAAGCAAGCTCTTGAAATTTTAAATGAGGCTCAACAGGGTTTCCTTTAGGAAGGAGCAAGCCTTCAGCAAAGTCCCAAGAAGAAACATCTTCGACATTCCTGACATCTGAATTCTTCCAGAATAAAAAGTAATTTTTTTATTTTCATATATCAAATCTAGGAAAAATTAACAGTTTATTGTCTGATACACTTTGCTTGGGGTTAAATGGAAAAGGAAAGACAGAAAAATCATGAGGTTACCCTTTTCTTATACATTAACAATCTGTCTGCTTTTCACTCATTGTGATAGTGGGTCTCCTTTTCTTCAAAGACTCTTTCCATCAGTGGAGCCCTGAATTTTCTTTTTTGCTGCTGTAAAGCAGGGTAGAACTGTTCTGATAAATTTGGGAACTGGCCTGACATGGATCTATCCCATAGACACAGTCATATATTCAATTACATGAGCTCTACTTCTTTGGATGAGTTTCCAGGAATAGGAGAGCATGGATTTGGAGGAAGTTCTGTTTCTAAGAAGCTCAAATCCCTAGGGATCAGATATTCATAAGACAGCAATCACTATACATTTAAACAAAAAGAACATCTTCTGCCCACAGTGAAATGTGTTGATGGCTCCCAAAATGAGGTATCTGAACATTGGTTCAAAATTAATGTTATAGCAGTTTTCTATGTCTGTAAATAAGAGACCTATATTGTATTAGACTATTTTTTGGAAGTGAAAGTCTGTTGAATACTCTCGTGGCTGTTTGCTCAAAAAAGATTTTATCTGTGAGAGTTAAAGCAGTCATCCCAAAAATGCTGAATTCTTTTCTCCCTTTTATTAGCATTCCAGTCAGCAAAACTACAGACTAGTCATACCCCACTAGTCAGACTACCTGAACACAGAGCACATAGTTCATGACAAACTTCCAAATCTCAGATGAAGTGACTCACAATAACTGAACAAACTGAATAGCTGGCTATTCATAAATGACTTACAAAGAGAACAAAGGTTAACCTTTGGAAAGTTATTTAGTACTCATAGTTGGCCATGATCTCTTTTTTTGCCTTTTAAAATAACAAGAGTGATCAAAAAAGCAAAACAAGCCTTGAAAGACAAGCAGCCTAATCTCAGAGAGATGAATCTTTAGATCATGCATGAAATACCATTGCTGGCTCGGCACAGCAATTACTTTGTGCAGTTCTATGAGAGGTGGGAGCTGTGAGCCAAAAGTAAGAAACAAGGCCAAAACCAGCACCAACTTGCCACTAGCAGTAAAAAATGTAAAGAGGCTGCTTTAACTACACATTTCCAAATCCACAGGCTTCTCTCTCTGACAATTAGTCCAGCTTTCTTACTGTTATTCTACCTGGCTCCATATAGGTATTTATGGCATATTCAGCTGAGCAATCTGAGCAGTTTTTATTAGTGCACCAAACAAGGTGTCTAATGTCTCTCATTTGTAATCTTTTACTTCATGTATCCTTTCTTCTAGAAATATGGTATTTGGGAATTGAATATTTGAGCCACTCTTGAGCATGATTCATTATTCCAGCTGAGTAATATACAACTACCTCTCTCCTAATTTCTTGCATGCCTTTTCTGGTGTTTTGCTACCAATATGGCCATTCATATCTCATCTGAACCTAGCCTGGGATTCTGAAGAATTATTGGTGAATAATGGTACAATTTTCACCTTTTTATGGAGAGTAATTTCTCCGATTAGAACTGTATAATGAAGGCAAAACTTCTGTGATACATGCAATACTGTACCTAAACTGCATGTGTGTGTGTACCCCTGCCCAAGGGTGGTCTGTACCCACCTGGTGGGAAGACACCATTAAACATCTAAAGCATTGTGGGGGTGGAATTTCACCAAGGGTTTTGTAAGGGTCACCTGTTTTATTGTTACAGCTACATTCATGATCAGTGAAGCAAATTATGTTGACTGTCAGTTATTAGTACTCCCAGAGCCAGGAAAAATAAACATATCCAAAACACTGTCATCTTTTGATTTCCTTTCACATGTGTTTTAAAAGCCTGTATCTTTGGAGTTATTCTCAGATCAACATAATGAATGGATTTTAATTAGGTATTTCCTTCTTTTTCTGCTATGAAAAGGACCCTAATGGGCATTATATGTCTATATATATATGTATGTTTGTATGTATATATATATACACACACACACACACACACACACATGCACACACATATACATATTGAGCAAGGCTTGGTTTTGCTCTTCTCTCCTTTCCTAACATGTAGATTCATGGAAAATCAGTTCCCGTTCCATTCACTTTGATTCATCTCTGGGGATGGCATTGCATTTGTCTATCCAACACTTCAAAGGTTTTGGTGTCAAGAAGATGGAATATATCTACAGATTCACTTGACCAAGATGAAGCTACACACCACCGTTTAGATGGTTAGCAATAGCTACAGATGCTTCCATGGATCCTTTGCTGATATAGTGTGTTGTGCTCTATCAGTGCATGGATTCAGCATATTCTTGGCCTGAGCTGATGAAGTATGAGGGTCATCATGAATAAATCTAAAGTCTGATAATGTAAACCATCTTCACTATGAACATCAGGTCAAACTCCATTGAAATTCAACAGCCAGACTGAAGTGATTCAGTTTTATGATCTCAGACAGTTTGTTGACAGCAATAACTAACCTCTAAAAGGTCTGTTAGATGTGGCCTGCTGGTAAAGCCATTTCTGAAGGAGCAAGATTGAATCCTGACAGCTCAAGAAATCTCAGTATTTTACCATGAGCAACTCCTGAATTTGTGAAAGACACTTTGCATAAAATAAAACAATAAATCTTTCTTAACTGTGCCCTTCAGACCACAGAGAACTAAGTCTTGATGAGCAGCGTGGGTACTGTTTAGATAAAAGAGAAAAAATCATATGTTGCTGCCTATAGAGGACAAAACAAAAGTAAGATTTCATCCACCCCAATTACCTGATCAAATCTTGCATTAACTAGCACCCAGATAGCAAGATACAGGTTTACTCAATGCCCTAAGAGATCTCAGCTTAGGATACTCAAGCAGAGGAGGGGAATTAGAAACTCCCCTTAATTATCCTGCATGTATCTAATGAACATTACAGCTTTCTAGATTTTTGCCAACACATACTGCTGGGGTATTATTTTAAACATTGCTTCCTAAATCAAATAGCCTACTGTTTCAAAGCAAGCTTGTTCCCTATCCTAAATATCAGCTCAAGCATTAACCAAGTGGACCATGGAGGGCTGTGACAGAGACAGCGTGTGGGCAGCACTTTGCTAATTTGACCTCTCTTCACAGAAATGAGAGGAAACTGTGATCTGAAGCTGACATTTCCTTAGAACACCGCCCAGCTTTCCTAACGCTGGGACCACAATTCACTGATAACAGGGCTTTGAAGTAGCTGGAGCAGAGCCAGGAAACATTGGAAGTATTCTTCAGAGAATATCTGTTTCAGATTACCCCAATTTATAGTAAGCCACACATGCTAACTTTAGCATTTCTTCTGCCTTGAAAGCTTTGCGTCTTCTGAATGATTGATCTTGAGCCTTTTCCTTTGGCTCAGTACAGCAACAGTTCTTGTCCAAACACTACATTCCTACTTGGCATCCAATTTCTTCCCCATCGTGTGTCGCTAGGTTCACTTATCTTTCTCATCCTCTGACCCACATCAACTTTTGCAAATATGTGATTTTGCTGGAGTTGAAGCAGAACCTGTCACAAACATTGCACTGAATGGCGATGCAATTGCTAAGCAATTGCTTACTGTGATTTCTTTATTTTATCCATTCACACCTGCAGCACTGAGTCTTCTAGCTCTACACTTCTCTGCTCACTGTCAGATGCAACAGAAGGATCTCTAGGGAGCGCGAGTGACCTGGAGCGTGGCGAAATGGGGTGTGGCATGTCAGTGAGGGCGTGGCATGGCTATTTGCATGGCAGTTCACACAGGCAGGGTGAACAGGCAGGGCATAAGCCTAGGTATTTTTGTGGCTTGGGTTTTTTGGTTTTGTTGTTGTTGTTGGTTGGTTGGTTGGTTGGTTGGTTGGTTGGTTGAGGTTTTTTGTTGTTTTTTTTTGCCTTTCCCCACAGCTCAAGGCAGTCATGCCTCCCAAAAAAATGAAAGCTGTTGCTCCTGTTACCAATAGAGGGGTGTCCGTACAGACAGAACGCTTTAAAAAGGATGAGGCCACTCAGGCCTCTGGCTGCATAGACTGTTTGAGCCTGGGACTGCTATCAGAGGACAGTGTGAGAAGCACCTGCATACGATGTGAGTAGGTGAACGATTTGCTGTGTCTGGTGGCAGAGCTAAAGGAAGAGGTAGAAAGGCTCAGAAACATAAGGGAGAGTGAAAGGGAAATTGACTGGTGGAGTCACACCCTTTCGACTCCTAAGGAAGCCCAGCAGGAGGCAGTGAAGCCCAGACCCTCCTGCCATCAGGCAGACAGAACGGACCATATGGATGGGAACAAATGGAAACAGGTGCCTGGTGGTAGAGGCAAAAATACCCCATCTCAACCCCTTTCACCTGCCAGGGTGCCCTTAAAAAACAGGTATATGGCCCTGGACTCACAAAGTCGGATGGAGGACAGTCAGGAGGAAGATCTGTCTACAAGGTCTCCTGGTTACCCCCAGTCTACCGGACAGGTTACAACTACTGATAAGAGGACAAAGAGAAGGGTTGTTGTAATTGGTGACTCTCTTTTGAGGGGAACTGAGGGCCCTCTATGTTGGCCAGACCCATCCCACAGGGAAATTTGCTGCCTTCCTGGGGCCAGGGTGAGGGATATTACCAAAAGACTTCCTAAGCTTATTCAGCCCTCAGACTATTACCCGCTGTTGGTTGTCCAGGTTGGAAGTGATGACATTAAAAAAAGGAGTACCAGGGTAATTAAAAAAGATTTTAAGGCTCTGACCCAATCAATTCATGGGACAGGAGCACAGGTAGTAATTGTCTCAGTTCCTGTGCTAGCTGGGATGAATGAGGAGAGGTTTAGGAAAGCCCAGCTTACCAATAGGTGGCTTAGGGGATGGTGCTATCGTCAAAATTTTGGGTTTTTTGATCATGGGGCAAACTCCGTGTTGCCCAGTCTCATCAAAGCAGATGGGCTTCATTTATCTAGGAAGGGCAAAAGAACTGTAGCCCATAAGTCGGCAGGGTTGGTAGGAGGGCTTTAAACTAGGTTTGAAAGGGGAAAGGATGGCAACTGGGCTCTCCAGAGATAGGCCTAAGGGCGTAGAGCCTGAGTTGAGAATGAAATCAATGGCCCAGCTGAAGTGCATGTACACCAATGCATGCAGTATGGGAAACAAACAAGAGGAACTGGAAGCCATAGTGCAGCAGGAAAACTATGACATAGTTGCTGTCACAGAAACATGGTGGGATGACTCACATGACTGGAGTGCTGCTATGGGGGGCTACAAGCTCTTCAGAAAGGACAGGCAGGGAAGGAGAGATGGAGGGGTGGCTTTATATGTTAGAGAGTCTCTTGACTCTGTTGAAGTTGAGGTCAGCAGTGACAAGGTTGAGTGCCTGTGGATCAGAATCAGGGGGAAGGCCAACAAGGCTGACATCCTTGTGGGTGTCTGTTACAGACCGCCCAACCAGGATGATGATGGAGATGAATTATTCTACAAGCAACTGACAGATGTCTCAAAATCTCCAGCCCTTGTTCTTGTGGGTGACTTTAACCTGCCAGATATCTGCTGGGAGCTTCATGCTGCAGAGAAGAGGCAGTCAAGGAGGTTCCTGGAGTGTATAGAGAACAATTTCCTTCATCAACTGGTAAATGAGCCTACCAGGGGTAAGGCCCCACTAGACCTCCTGTTTACAAACAGAGAGGGGCTGGTAGATGATGTAGTGGTTGGAGGCCACCTGGGGCACAGTGACCATGAAATAATAGAATTTTCAGTTCTCAGGGATGTAAGAACAGCCATCATTAAAACCTCTACACTGGACTTCCAGAGGGCAGATTTTGGCCTATTCAAAAAACTGATTCAGAGCATACCCTGGGAAACAACCCTTAAAGGCAAGGGGGTCCAGGAGGGATGGACATGTTTCAAGAAGGAAATTTTGAGTGCACAGCAACAGGCTATGCCAGTGTGCTGAAAGGCCAGCCGGAGGGGAAGAAGGCCAGCTTGGTTAAATAGGGAGATTCTGAAAGAAATCAGGGATAAAAAGAAAGTTTACAGACAATGGAATAAAGGGCTGGCTACTTATGAAGAATTTACGAAGAGAGCTAGGTCATGCAGGAAAAAAATTAGGGAAAGAAAAGTGCAATTTGAAATTAATTTGGCTAATTCAGTTAGGAATAACAAAAAGTCCTTCTATAAATACATTAATAACGAAAGGAGGAGCAAGGAAAATCTCCATTCTCTGTTGGACTTGGAGGGAAATATAGTTAAGGAAGATGAGGAGAAGGCTGAGGTACTTAACATCCACTTTGCCTCAGTTTTTAGCAGTAAGACAGGTGGCCCTCAAGACAACTGGCCTCTGGAGCTGGTAGACAGGGAGAGGGAGCTGAATAGCCCTCCTGTAGTCCAGGAGGATGTAGTTACTGACTTACTGAGCCAGCTGGATCCTCACAAGTCTATAGGACCAGACGAGATCCATTCCAG
This sequence comes from Pithys albifrons albifrons, assembly GCF_047495875.1. NCBI lineage: Eukaryota > Metazoa > Chordata > Aves > Passeriformes > Thamnophilidae > Pithys > Pithys albifrons. The sequence continues at coordinate 97,822,214 of NC_092459.1, forward strand.
GGTGAGGAGGGAGCTGGCAGAAGAGCTTGCCAAACCTCTCTCCATCATCTTCCAACAGTCCTGGCTCTCTGGGGAGGTCCCAGATGATTGGAGGTTGGCGAATATCACCCCAATCCACAAAAAGGGCTGCAAGCAGGACCCTGGCAACTACAGGCCTGTCAGCCTGACCTCCGTGCCTGGAAGGGTTATGGAGCAGTTCATCCTGAGTGCAATCACACAGCATCTTCAGGGTGGACAAGGGATTAGACCCAGCCAGCATGGGCTTAGGAGGGGCAGGTCCTGTCTGACCAACCTGATCTCTTTTTACAATCAGGTGACCCACCTGGTGGATGAGGGGAAGGCTGTGGATGTGATCTATCTGGACTTCAGCAAGGCGTTTGACACTGTCTCCCATAATATACTCCTGGAAAAGCTGGTAGCCCATGGCTTGGACAAGTGTACCCTCTCCTGGATTAGGAGCTGGCTGGAGGGTTGGGCCCAGAGAGTGCTGGTGAATGGAGCTGCATCCAGCTGGCGGCTGGTCACCAGTGGTGTTCCCCAGGGGTCTGTGTTGGGTCCAGTCCTGTTTAACATCTTTAGTGATGATTTAGATGAGGGGTTTGAGTCCATCATCAGCAAATTTGCTGATGACACCAAGCTGGGAGGGAGTGTCGACCTGCTGGAAGGCAGGATGACTCTGCAGAGGGATCTGGATAGACTTGAGAGATGGGCTGATTCCAATGGGATGAAGTTCAATAAGGCCAAGTGCCGGGTCCTGCACTTTGGCCACAACAACCCCATGCAGCGCTACAGGCTGGACACAGAGTGGCTGGAGAGCAGCCAGGCAGAAAGGGACCTTGGAGTACTAATTGACAGGAAGTTCAACATGAGCCAACAGTGTGCCCAGGTGGCCAAGAAGGCCAATGGGATCCTGTTCTGTATCAAAAATAACATGGCCAGCAGGCCCAGGGAAGTGATCCTTCCCCTGTACTCTGCATTGGTGAGGCCACACCTTGAGTACTGTGTTCAGTTCCAGGCCCCTCAGTTCAGAAAGGATATTGAGGTGCTGGAGCAGGTTCAGAGAAGAGCTACAAGACTGATGAAGGGACTGGAGCACAGGTCTTATGGGTAGAGGCTGAGGGAGCTGGGGGTGTTTAGCCTGGAGAAGAGGAGGCTCAGAGGTGACCTCAGCACTGTCTAGAACTACCTGAAGGGAAGTTCAAGCCAGGTGGGGGTTGGTCTCTTCTCCCAGGCACTCAGCAATAGGACAAGGAGGCATGGGCTTAAGCTCTGCCAGGGGAAATTTAAGTTGGATATCAGAAAAAACTATTTCCAGAGAGAGTAATCAGGCATTGGAATGGGCTGCCCAGAGAGGTGGTGTATTCACCATCCCTGGAGGTTTTTAAACTGAGATTGGACGTGGCACTGAGTGCCATGATCTGGTAAATGGACTGGAGTTGGACCAAGGGTTGGACTCGATGATCTCAGAGGTCTTTTCCAACCCAATTGATTCTATGATTCTATGATAACTCATACTCAGGAGTTAGGTTTTTCTAGCACCATTTAAATTCAGTTAGGTTTTTACTTCCAGCTTTCACAACAGGTAAAGCAAATCGATAGGAGCAGGTCTGTAGGGCAAACTGCTTGCTGCTGAGGATCTGACATCCGCAATTTCCCCATGGTAAGTCTAATCTGATCCCAGGCACCGAGTGTTCATTTGCATCTACATGATTTTATGCACATCTTCTGGTGTGGTTTCATGCAAAAAGAAACCTGATCATGAGCATCACAACCTTGTGCTGCTGCAAGTCAGTGTTAGTAAGAGGTGGTGGTTGGTAATGTTCTTCTGATCCAGACTGTAAGACCAGTACAGAAGCACCATTTTATTCTTCCAAATTCTTGGCTAGGAGGGGTGCCAGAGCAAGCATACTGCACAGTGAAATACAGAGCAGTTACAGCAAGTTGTGGCTCTGCAAGCACCCCTCACTTTTCCAGCCACCATAGAGTGTTTGTGTTTCTGACTGAGTACCTCCAAAACAAAGTGTGACACCTTCACTGCCTGCTCTTCAGCCATGCCATGGGACTGCTAGCAAGTCTAACTGTCACTGCCCAGCCTAGACATGATTTCTAGGGCAAGGATGTTGGTAGCTAAACAGAGACCATAAATTCCATTTGATAAGTCTATCTAGAAATCAATGCCATCATGGTTTAGCATCAAATCCATGGTGTGAGAGAGTCTATAACCTGCAGTGAAGTTCTGAGACACTCTTTTACCTCTTTCCCAGCTGAAATTTAACATCAATCAATGTTATGCAGAGCAAGAAAAGTAGATAGCCAGCTACTCTACCATCAGACACTTGTCTTGGAAAGACAAGTCAGCATTGATATAAATTCTTAGTTTCAACACATCATATAAAACAAAATACAGAAGTAATCCATATAAAAATCTCCCTTCTTTGTCAAGTACAACAAAGAAAATCTTTCCAATAGGAAGACAGTATTTCCTTTTATCACTACTGCAAATACCTCAGGATGCTTTGAAATCTAAACAAAGTAGAAATTATGAATTAGACTTCCAGATTCTTACATTTTTCATTGCTGTTTTTAGACCTGTCATCTACTGACTTTGATAATTTACTCTGTAAGTAGTAGCATAAAAGGATAATCTGAAATGGTGGGAAGACCAGCTCATTCAGTGGCAAGGAAGGGACTATACACATGGCAGGCCACTCCTTACTGGTCTTCCTTACAAGCCATGGAGTAAACACAGACAAAAAAATGCTCATCCGTTTGCGCATCACACTGACATCAAGGTTTATGTGCATTGCATTCAGGAACTGCTGTCTGGAATTCTGGGAGCTGTCTGGAAATTTAAGAGTCTTTTCAAAAGGGAAAAATTTACATAGAGGCTGGTGGGGAAAAAACCCAACAAACAAACAACAAACATAAATGTCCAGAGAGCTCCAGTTAAATCTGAGCTCTGCCGCACATACTTCCCTGAACTAGTAGTAATGCCAAATATTTCCTAGTCTTCGGCAGTCTCATTCTTATCTAAAATACTGTTCCTACCAGTTTGGTGGGATTTTCTTTGGAAAAAAGGTTCCTGCTGCACATGACTACAGATATTCATTCAAGTGCATAATGCCAGTAAACTTCGTGAGAGCAAAACTTCCCTGCTGTTATCATGTGTTCCTCTTATTCTCTTCTTCTTAGGAAATTAGACTATGATTTCACAAGAGATTGCCTCCTGAAATTTCTGAGTTTCTCTTGCTGTCACAAAAACAGCCAAAAAATAAAGAATTTTAGAAAAGACAAAAATTGAGTGAACTCATTTTCCATACTGAAGCAACATTTTGTGACCAAATCTACCTACATATATTTTCACTGAAAGAATGTTTCACTTGATGCATTTTATTTTGAATGGAACAAATATCTAATGACAAAAATGTGATGGATGAGAACAGATCTCACCAAAAAAACTGCAAGTCTTTCATTTCAGATTCACCTGACACAATGTTGGGAATTTTTCCTTCCATTTTTCAATTTGAATATAATTGTTCAGGCAGCCATTTGGTAGAAGGTTTTAACCATTTTTAAGGAAAAAATTGACTTGGCTATCAAAAGCAGTTGTGGAAGTAAGCACTCCTGTTGGGACAGACACCCACTCAAATAACAGGCACCTTCAAGGTCATGAAATGCCCTCTCCAGTGCAACCTAAAAAGTTCAGAAAAAAAGCACCGACTGCCCTTCCTGATTTCGATTGCCATCAACTACATTTTCCCAATTTTATCAATTGTAGCACCTGAAAACTTACAATTAATTACAATCTGATACTGTTAACTAGATCACTGTCAAAATAACAATTTGACATTGAGACACACTTTCAGGACTTGGTGGTCAAATTCCCTAAATGAAGGCAAAGTAGTACTAAAGAAGAAATGGAAGGTTCCAGGCAACTGGCATATGTCTGCTTCATCCTGGTGGTCTTGCTTCGCTGTGTGTGTGGAACTTGATACATTTCAGTACATTACAGTCAGTGAAATTTTACTCAAACTTACAACCCAGAAATAAACTACCTTCTAAATTGCAAAAGCACATTACTTATGATGACAAGTTTCCCGTGCTGCACTTTAACCACTCTTTTCAGAAGCTACCATCCAGCATGTGAGTATGTTATAAACTCCCTAAATACCATGAGGTCAAATCAGAGAGGAGTGGTTTCATCAAGGTCACACAAAGGTTGCATGTGGATGGTGAAAATGGAGTTTAGTTCTCCTGTGCTCCAGTAAAGAGCTTTGACAGCAGACCATCGTCTCTCACTGATGTCAGCCGTTGTAATAAATGATGTCTCCTTGGTGGGGAACTGCCCAATCTGACATCATTAGCAGATCTGGAATTGCTAAAAGGTTTAGGGCTTCAGCATGTTTTGCTTTTAATTGAGCATGAAGCTGTCTTGGCAATAATACCAAAAAAAGCCTTACACCCAAATAAATTCTGTTTGGATTGGCTGGTCTTCATGAAATGATTCAGAACAACAAAGCTGCACCTTCTTTCTTCACGTCGGCACAGTTGTCAGGACTAAATATTGTGGGCTGCATGTCTTTGAATGAGATTAATTGCACAATGTTTGTGAAAGTGCAAAGCATTTGAAATGCATCTTGTGCGGGAAGAAAACAAAGGGATCATCCCTCCTTCCCTTTGAATCTATTTGGATCATTATAAAAATGATAAACTGCTGAGTAGGAAACAAATAAGTAGGGTCATTCTTGCAGGGAAGTGTGATTATGTCATGTTCACCCTTGGCAAAACTAATATATCCTCATATGGCTTTGGAAATATTTCTTCTTGGTTCCCAAAATGAACAGTTGAGAGTCCATGAGAGAAATCTTTAAAAATAAAAGCACATTTTTAAGTCTAGGAAAATAATGCATTAAATGCTGAATTTCGAATTATATTTAATGGCACCATTTTTCCAGTGATCACTGTTCTTGCTAGGGCATACCACTTTCAGTAACACATGCTTTTGAAAATCAGGATTCTACAAACACTAAAACATGTTTCCCCCATTCCTACCTGACTCCTGGATCCCCAGATCATGAAGACATTCCACATGATCCTTATGCACCATGCTTCAACTTTCAGAATGTATATGTTCTATAATAGATTTAATCCCTCAGCATTGGGAACTGTAACTCTATAATAAAATAAATGAGTTGTGTCTGTTTCTTGTTCTCCTCAGCTTCACAATACATGTATTTTACATAGATGACAAAGACATTTCTACTGTAACATCATCACATTTATTCAGTTTAAGAGCCCAGTCCTACCACGTGGGAGTTTTACTGCTTCTTTCAGCATGAGCAAGGTGTCAGTCTGCAATTGTGTGTCTAATAGAGTTTTCACAGATGCCTTAAGCCCACCTGTGAGTTGCCTTCAAAAAGAGTGCCTTGCCCTTACCCCATGAGAATCCTTATTGACTTCTCTGTACAAATTCCAGTAACAGTGTGGCCCTGCAATCAGCCACATCAATCATTTTGCCGCCTGATTTTTATTTCAAAAGCAAGGGATGGTAGCACATAGATGCACTGGCAACAGTGTGATAATCACTTCTCTTACAGCTTGAAGTCAACTCAGTGTTTGAGGGTTATCAGCAAGCAACATGTCTTTCCGATGTACTGGGCCATATCCTTTGCTGATAAGTCAACAAACTTAGGTCATTGCTAGAAACATCTGGACTTAAACCAGCTAACAGTTTGTCATATTATAGCCAATCTTTGCCTGCAGCTGAATATATTAAGTAGTTCTCCAATAAAGATGAAATATAATCTCACCACTAGTCACTCCTGTTTTCACAAAGGGCAGAAAAAGAAGATATATTCTTCATTACATGCCCGACACAGCAAAACCCAGCACGCTTATCTGTTCATCGGCCCACAGCTGTGATTCAGCTGTAATTATGACTCTTCCCCTGAAACAGCAATTTCATCTATCATTTTTATCATTATTATAAATGCCCTTTTTTAAAGGCAAAAAACATCTACCTTTGTAGAATGTAGGAAGGCTGTTTTACTTGTGATATGAAAAAGTTCTCTTTCAAAGTAAACATTGGCTGAACCTCAGAGTTGGTATACTGTTTAGGAATGCAGCCTTGCACAAAGCCAGAGGCTTTTCTGGGTGTTAAAAGAAACCTCAGGCATTGTAGTCATCCCCAGGAATCAGATGAAAACGATGTGTACATGTGTCAAAATGCCAACTTCAACTGTGTGAATATGTCAACATGAGTTGAGCTGGTAAGAAGGCAGAGGTTGTATGAAACAATAAAAAGCACTGTTCAAAATGATGTTTTCTAAAATGGATTAATGACATTAAAAAATAACTTGAAAATATAGCACACAAAAAACAAGACAAAAGAAAATCTGAAAGAGAACTTAAGAATGAGTCCCTACTGTTGCTCTTTCAAACAAGGATAATAATTACAAGCACACAAAGAAAAAAGTCTGGAATGTCATACACTTTTTTAATTTGTAATTAAGATTTCAGTGTTCTCTTCATTTTTGCTCCATTTCATATCCCTGGTTTACAAGTCAGAAAGTCTCACCAGCTGTCCCAAGATGGTCTTAGAGGAGATTTTGTGGATGAGAAGTGATCATTGCTTATAGGACACAACTTTACACTACGAAAATCTCCTGATCTAATCAATGTTTTCATTTTCCACAGCATAGCTACTCTCTCAAGCATTGTGGGAGACTATTCTTCTTACCATTAACATACTAGGGAATTGTGGCAAAGCCTAGCTCTGTCCTGGCAGTTCCCTGTACTGCCATGTCCATCTGGTGCTCAGAGACCCTGTGTCCCTTTGCAGTGGTGAGCTCGGTCCTGCTATTCAGGAGCTGGAGAGGGAATAGAGAAGCTGGAGAGGAAAAGGAGCTAAGAGCATTTAGCAGTCTCAGGTCTCTTTGCATAACTTGGCAACTCACCTAGAAAACCCATAAGATATGAAGAGATGGAAATATAAGCTCCTTATTCTGAAAGGGCAATCTGTTCGGTCTCCAGAGTCATAACATCACCAGTAGAGCCAGGCAGAAAATGGGAAAGAAAGACATAAAAGATAACTTTTCAATAAAACCATTAGGGACAAAAAATATTTTGATTCTGAGTTACTGTCCCAATCCCTTAAGGGCTAAATATCATAGCTGTCCATCCTCCTCCAGGGTAGGGTTTAAGCCAGGCTTTGCCTTGCCATGACTCCCTTAGGTGTTCACCTCTGAGAGATGAGATTGGCAATCACAGGGCTTTCTCATCCATGCTTGTCTTGATGAGATAGCCAAGGTCAGAGGAGCATGGCTCAAGCTCTGCAGCAGTATGCCACAACCAAAAGGATGCTGATACAAGGCTCTGAGAATCTTCAAGATAAGGTTTTCTGTCCTGATTCTCTTTTCCATTTTCAAACATGAACCCAGAATTTTTTTTTCACATACAAACAAAAGCACATTTCTGATTCATATTTGTATTAAGACTTAGTTGTAATGATTCAAAGCTGAAATGACAGTGTATGACAAGTCATATGAAAACTGTCTGTTTCAGCAACATTCCCAGCAGAACACACAACTGTCATGAGTTTTACATTTCACATTTCTCACTGACATTTGGTAACACCGGAAGAAGAAGAAAAGTAGCAATGCCAGAAAAATAAGTTGTCTAATGTGCCACATGACAAGAGTTGTTCAAAGGATTTTGTCAAATCCATTCTCCAAAAGGATTTTTAGACCAGAATTGTTTGCACTGAGCATCAGTGAAGAACTTCTGGCTTCCTCTTGTTTGATTGTACCCAGAACAAAATGCACTGGAAGTCCACCAGGGCACTCAGACCTCTCATTCCTGCAAGACAGCCTGAGAGTCAATACAGGATGGAATGGAACAGAATAGGATGGAATTGCATAAAGTTGAGGTAAGGACTTTTTGTGACAATTTTTCTGCTCATTCTTCCATTTTTTTCACTCAGATGTAATAGTCAGTCTCTGCAAATGTTAAAGAAGATAAATCAAATGTTGGACTTGTGCCTCCTCTATAAAATGTCATGAACATCCACCTACTTTAATGCACACTCTTATTAAAAAGCTTCCTGGTAAAATGAATAAAAGGAATCTGAAGTAACTTATGAAATGTGTAGGTAACATGTAGATGGCTTAGATATTGTTACAATCACAAAACTAGCCAAATTCTAGTCTCAGTTCAGAAGGGCTGAGGGAATTGTACCAAGCATTAAAAAAGACAAAATCTGTAATGCTTCTGTGAGGCAAAATGTCCAATAACAAGAACCAATAAATTTAGGTCCACTAAATTATCCTGCTTTGAAAGCCAAAATATTTAATTTTGTCTTGTTTCATATATTTTAATTTGTACATATATACATACTTGCTTTCAGAGGGAGAGAATAATTATTTTTAAATGCAAGAAGTCCAATATATAAATAAAATTTTACTCAAAAAAAAAATCCAAGATAAAAACATGTGTCCAGATGAGGAAATGTTGTCTTTCAACCTTCCCGAAGAACATAATTTTATAATTACTATTATTATTACTATTTTTAATGAAAATTCACTGAAAAAAATCTAAAATGCTACTGGAAATTTTTCAGTATCCTCTGCCTAGTCAGATATCCACAATTCCATCTCTGTAAAGTAACCTTAGTTTTGCTTCAGAGCACTTTTAAATGTCAAGGGAACAGAGAGTAGTTCTCAGAACAGCCTCTGGTCTTTCAGAGTGTCTTTAGCACTGGTTGGCACAGAAGCAGATTGTAGCCCTTTTTCATCTAACAGCTATTCAAAGCAGCACATTTGTTATTCTTTGCTGCCAAGGAAACAATCTGCTTTTCATTTCCTCTGAAGAAGAGCATAATACTATGAGTAAAACATCAGATATAATTAGGCAAAATGGTTGAGTGCCTGACTGAGCAGAGAAATGGAACTGCCCTGGATATGAAAAATAGCCACACACCTGAGAGAGAAACAAGAGAAAGGAGAAAAGCACTGCGCTCCCAACTGGAGTATGCAGAGGCTATCATATGTTACCCTTTCCTTCTGCAAGCCACGTGTTTCCTAGGTATTGTGCAAACTTACTAAGTGTCCTCTCAAAACATCTGGAAAATGAAAAAATAATAAAATAAATAAAATAAAAATAAATAAAATTAAATTAAATTAAAAAATAAAAAATAAAATAAAATAAAACAAAATAAAATAAAATAAAATAATAAAATAAAATACACACACAGATCTTGCTCTTTTCCTACATAACAAAGTTAATATGTACCTTAATATGTACCTGATTCCTACACATTTGTAGAGATTTGTACACAACCTGGACACAATTCTCCAGTGCTTTGTGCCAATTACATGTGTGACTGAATCTAAAAAAGGTCCCTTAACTTACAGAAGGTTCTTTTGCTGCTAACAGCAAGTATCAAATTTCTTACTTTTCACAAGAAGTGAATGTTTTGGAACAAGAAAGCTTTAATTCTCAGATTCCTCTGAGCCACCACAGTGAGTGGCACCACAACATGCCTCATAGCCCATGAGGTTACAGAGGGTGGAGGACTCCTGGAAATGCAGGGATCCTGCAGAAGAAAGCAGAGGAGTGCAGCTATCAGCTAACTGAAGCTCTTGCTTCATCAAAGCTGGGAAAATACCTTAGAGGTGCAGTTAGAAGTACTACCAGTCATCTCTTACTCCTGCCCATTGAAATTTGGTAAATACAGTTTTGCTATGGCTAGTAACAGACCACAGGCATCATACTAACTCTGCAAGCCTTTTCTGGACTTGTCTCAGCCTGTCTAGAGTGTTTCTTTAGCTAAATTTTCTTGTAAAAATAATTTTTAATGACCAGGCAGCAATTGTTTTATCTCTTTTATTTCGCTTATCTTTGGTTAATTATGTTGTACAAACATGATTTTTATAGAGTCAGCTGTAAAAAGTAGCTCTTCTGTACTAATGAAAAAAGTAGACTTAAATATTTCCAAGAACAAGATAATTTATGTGTAAAGGCATGGTATGGCAGCAGAAGGCTTGAGAGTGAGGACTCAGGTCACAGTGTAGTTGAGTACAGGCATGGGATGACCCCAGAGAGGCCACATGACAGCACTGGAGGCTCTGGGGATGCAACTGTCTCATTAATCAAAGAACTGCAGACTCAAAGAATGTGGAAAGGTGAATAAAGTGAACAAAGCCAAATCTCTAATAGACATAGATACTCCAAACAGCAAATCTGGGTGTGATGTGTGGGTACACACTAATGAAAAAAATCTCAAGTGTTAAAGCATGCTAGGAAAAAAAAATCTAAAGACAGTCCCAAATGTGCCCTAGAGTAAGAGCAGAAGGCCTTCAACACCACCTTCATAGCCCTCTACATGTAGAACTTAGGACAGTGATGAAAAACTCCTCTTCTAGGCTGAAGCCAGTGAGTCAAAGGGCAGGGGAAGACTGCAGAGAAAGCAGTAGAGAAAGGCTACATGCAGAGGAGTGTTTGATCATCATACTTATCCTGGACACCCACAGATGTAAGAAAGAGCAATACATCCTTCTGCATTAATGTATGACAGGGTGATAAATTCAGCACTGACAGGGGGACAATGATCGCCAGCATTTCTTACCAGCACAAGGGCATACTGGCATCTTGTTTTCTAGGCTGAGGTAAGGTGATTCTGCTTGCGCTCCCCAAGCCTGACAGCTTCAAATGTGAAATCATACCATCATGATTAGCCCAGCAGTGAACACAAACCGTGCTGAGAGCCAGGTTCAGACTACTTCAGGTTCAGCATGGCCCTAATACAACCACAGCTCGCTCAGTTTACAGCTGGCTCGCATCTGAATGCTTCAGAAAACAGGCTTCTCTCTGCCTGCAAATCAAGTCAGACACATGTGTGAAGATACAGACCAGAAATCCAAAACACTCAGGAAAACTTCTTGTACTCCTCATTTCCATTCTATACTTTCTATTCTTTCTCTCTTCCTCTTTTGCTTTTTCATCAGATTTTGAGATGTGTCTCCTTTCCAGGAGGGCACATGAATAGCTTCTTAACAAGAACATTGCCCACAGTTTCACTAGTAGCTTAGGCAATGACATTATTAATAAGAAACACTACATGGAGTTCCTGTGACAGGATGACCTTTGTTGATCATCCCAAAGTAGCACAGGAGGTGAGCAAGAAGCACACCTCAGCCCACTATAATTCAGCACAACAATGGTCTTCAAGTGGATTTCCCTCTTCATCAAATGTTCCTGCACAGGACAAGGCCTCTCAGCTACAAGAGAGAGTCAGATCTGTTGCTCATTTCAAGAGTACACTAAATGTGTTACCTGGATGAGCAGTAGCTATTGAACACTTTCAGCTGTAGCCAGGGAGATTGGTGTGGCTCAGCAATGCAAACTGATTTCAGTCTAACCGTTGTCATAGCTGAGAGTGTCAGGAGGAGATTTACAACAGTTCTGCAGTCTGGCTTTAGCCTTTAAAAGTTAGGGTGGGGACTGTAAAGAATTGGCAGCTGATAACAGAAATGGAATGAAATCAAAATATCTATCCTTTGTTTATTCATCATCTTGAAATATTTACAATGGTCCAAGCACCCCTCCACCCACCTCACACCAGAGCTTTTAAATGTGTGTCCAGATTCAAGACTGGCAGCATCTTGAGTCTATCTCTGGATTAACTCAAACCCTTCTACTTTGGTCATTAACAGATACTTTAAAAAAAAAAAAAAGACAAGAATCTAAAGTAGGATCAGCTTTGTATTTGCTGTCTAAACCCAAATTAATATTAGGTGTTACAGACTAAATTAATCCCCAATGAAACCAGGAAATGGCATCCTGAATGAAGTCATGCAAGGTCTGACTCCAGCCAACAGGCCTCTGTGTTGTGTGTGTGTGTGTATGTGTGTGTATATATAATAAATAAATAAAGACATACATAAAAGAAATTTAGGGCTAACTGCCCTTAACAGATCAATGTATATTGCAGTACCTATGTCACTGCATTTCAAGACCCCTGCTGACTTAGGTTTCTCCACTCTTTAATTATTTTCTTCAAAAATAACTGCACACATAGAGTCCATATTAAAATCACGAATGTCCATAATGCTCCTGGAGTTCACATCTGCAGTATTCTTTGTTCTCTTTAAGGAGATGGCTGCCAGTAAGGAAGATTACATGTTGCCTTGAATTTTCCCAGAATATGTCTCCTTGGATCCAGCATTATGGTTCAGGCTTTTGTACACATGGAGAGGGCAGCTGGAACATTTCAGATACAGATGGGAACCTCCCCAGAGTTAATTATTCACATTATTGTTTGCATCTTCTATTGGAGTTACCCAGCTTGTATTAAAGTCCTACATACTACACACTAGTTTTGCTACGCCAATACCTTTTGGGATTTTCTGGCTGCAACTACTGCTTCATATGTATGCTCCCAGACACTTTTTGGTTTGTGCAACTAGTAGTAAAATTGTGAGCACATACATGGAAAAGATCTTCTACTGGAAAACCAGTTATTTAAACAATTAGCAACACAGAGGAAGCTAAGCATAGCTCTTATAAAATCCTTTAGTTTTATTTCTTATTCTCCACCATTCCCATGCATCCCCTCCCTTTGCTGGTCTGAAATTCCTAACCCTGCAGGCAGTTGTCTTTGTGTACTGCTTTTGCTGAAACTGCAAGACAGTTTGTCAAAAGGTTTTTGAATGCTTACACTTTCTCCCAGACCTGAAGGAAGAGCTCCCACATCTCCATGCACTTGCTACAGATCTATTTGGAGTTTATGATGATCTATTTCAGATTTTTTTAACACTGGACACTCTGGCCTCATAGTCTGACAACTGATTGATAAGTCTTCTTTTGTGGGCTGAGAATGACTGACCTTTTCCTCTGGGAATTCCCATTATAGGGTAGCCCTGTGTCCTCTTTCTTGGGCAAGTGCCATGGGAAAGACAGGTTGTAAAGACAGCTCAAAGAATGATGTATGAATTAAAAAAAAAAAGAGGAAGAAGAAAGCTTTGAAAATCATTCAGCATGACTATGCACATAGATAGTTTAATATACATGAGTCTTTTTATCATGTAAGAATTCTTTCTCACATCTCTGTGTTGAACCCGAATGTTAAGATGAGGCTTGCTTTAAATAGGTTTCCCTGGACATGTCTGATCTCTAGGAGCTCTTCTAAAAGAATTATCCACTGGGATCAAGTTCTAAACGAAATCCATCACACTCAAAGCACGGATTTCCAACTTCACATGCCATTATTTAAGCTGGAAAAAGAAATTGCAGAAACTTAGGGTTTCTCTAAGCTCTTAAGTTATGCAGTCTTTTCAGTGCATCAGAAGCCATCAAGACCATTACTCAGGAATGGCTAATGGGAAGATGATAGCAAGGAAGAGCCAGCTGCTTAAGATGTAGGAAAGTCATTCACGCTCCCTGAGAAAATTCTTGGATTACCTCTGATTTAATGAGGTGATTTTCCTTCACCAGTTACTGTAAAGGTATGGTTTCATTAAACAGTTGGTAGCTTATAGAGATACACTACCTGATTCATATGAGTATCTCATTTCACCCATAACTATGTATAAGTCAAACTCTGAAACTGAGCTTCTGCTGGCCATAATCAACAGAACAGAAAACCTGTCTTTGCCATAAAAACTTTTGTGATACTAAGAAGAGGAACCATAAAAAATGAAACAACCTGCAGTATCATTGCCAGAACCCATACTGGGTTCAGTTTTAGGGTGATCAGATTTTGTTAGAGATGAGTAAATTCTGAGTGTTGTCAAAATAACTCATTCATCCAAAGATGTGCTGAATTTACTACTGCTTTCAAGCAGACCTAGATGATTTACCAAGGAAGAATTTTATAGGTTGGATAAAATAATACTCAATCCTATGGTGTGGGCCTGAAAACAGAAAAAAAAATCAGCCATATCAGAATTTGAATTTGAATTTTATATGTAGGTGAATCATCTGTAGAAACATTGAACTCTTCTTTTACCTCATATGATTTCAAGTAGAAAGTATATTTAAATTTAGGTTTAAATTTTTGTCAAGTTTAAAGGTTAGATGTGTTTCTAGAAAGGCCCAGATCTAAACTACCTGGAAGTTCTTACATAGCTCTAGATTTTTTAAAAAAATATCAAATTCACCTATTTCAGTTGTCAAGGCACCAAACTCAAATCACAGGCATTTGTTTGAAATGCAGTCAGCATGGGTTACCCAAGTGAATGACAGCAATATAATCTAATGCTTTTTTGTCTTCTATAATTCTTTCTGAAATTAGAGGTAAAAAGGCTTACACAAGTTGAGTTTTGAATTTCCAGGAGAGAATAAGTGATTTCACTGAACAAACAATAAACACTATAACAAAAGCAAAATGACAACAGTGAAGGGGAAAGTGTGGGGAAAGCGATGTTTTAAGTCTTGAGTTCTTTTATGTTGGCTTTTTCCAGGCAGAGACATTGACATCTCATATTTTTTTATAGTGTTCAACACCACTTTAAACCAAGACACTGCTTCATCTGACTGGCCTAGGAAGGGAGCCTAATGCTGTTCCCAATAGCACTGAAAACAGTATCAGAATTTCAAGAGGCATAGCAGACTGTCAAGGACTGGATCAGACTGGTGAGAAGTTATTGTCCACAGAGAAAAAAAGAAACCGGAATCCTTTGGTAAAGGACCCAGGTATACCTGATGAGCAGGGGCACCTTTCTCCAGCATCAAAGGCGATGGTGCAGCATGAAATTCAAACATCTGAGAAGTCTAATGGCTGAAAATTAAAATAAGCTGTCAGTCTGCTAAAAAAGATTTTTAATTCAAAATAAATCAGACTAACAATTTACAGATGTTTGGAAAGCAAATGTTTAAGTTGCTCTCTTTCAGAGCTTCAGCCCTCCCTACCTTCAGTATTCCACTTGCATATTAATGGTGTGGTGGCTTTCTGCCACTGCCTGCTCCCTCCTTATGCAAGCACAAACCTCATGAGTTGGCAGGTCTTGTAGTGACCCTTGACCTTGAAATCACATCATTTCTATTATCTTCAGAGTTAACCAGTGAAGATAGGTCAAGAACTAGCGAGTAGATTGCCCCTTAACACAAAAAATTTATGAAACCAGAATTTCCGTCAAACAAAAAAGTCAAATTTGGAAAATAGCATATTTGGTGAAAATGTGGGAATCTTAAGCAGCAAAAAGAGCCTTAGAGAAAGGAGTAAAGGACACAGGTCTCCTGGGATTTATGCTAGCACTTTCTAAAAGCACATTTAGGAAGCCCACCTGTGTTAACAAGTCAGAAAAAGAAGCTCAAATTAAGTCTTTAAAGTTCTCATCTCCAGTTCAATCCTTTCAGCTCTGAGAGAAGTGGCATGGCAGGAGGACAGGAAGAAGGCAGATCAGTCTCCATCACTGTGCCACTGGCTTGGCATCTGCTTCTTCTGTCCAGGTATACCTTAGGTGAGGAAGGACATGGCTACCATCTGGTTCATCTACCAGCATTTCTTAAAAGATGCTGTCCAGTTTATGCTGTTTCTGCTACCCAGTTAGGGTCTTTCTTCACTTTTTCCCCTCCATGATTGGAACTGAGAGCCATTTTTTCAGTATTTGACTTTTTAAATTTATTTTAAAATGTACAATAGGAAATTTGGCTCCCTTATGCATCCAACTTCCTCACTGAAACTGGAAAACTAAATCTCTTTCTTTTCAGATGATCATTTTCAATTTTCAAGTTTTCACTTGGTAAAAGTACTCAAGAAAAGAGGGGTCAAGAAACTTATCTTCCTCTAAATTCTTTGGTGTTTTTTGCCTATCAGTTCTACTGAATGTGGCAGGAGTAGGAGATAAAGTCCCAATAACTTCTTATCAACATGTATATTTTTTAAAATGGACAACTATATAAAAGCTGAGAAAATGTGAAGATTTTCACCAAGCATTTTGCTTCTCTGCTGAAAAAAGTGTATATTAGTATATTTATGCTAGCGTTGGTCTAGTTAAAATTTTTCTTCCCCTGGTTCTATGACATGGGAGAAGATCAAGAGGGGAAGGAGGGTCTTTGATATAACCAGTTCATGCTGGAGGATATGAGTGCAGCTGGTTGTGTCAAGGCACTGGAAGAAACATTGCTCAGATGACTTGAGGCTCAGTGCACTGGCTCATCCACAGTGAACTATGGGTCTTTCTTCAGAAATGAACTTTGGAGCCTAAATCACTCTTGAAACATGTTCAAAATTAACCTGGACACATTTTACAACATAAAAAGTAAAACTGTAGAGAAAACTTTTCCAGATCATTCTCTTATGCATTTGTGCCACCTAGTGAACAAAACCAAGTTGAAATGCTTTTGTGAGAGGGAAGACAGATTTGACATCCTCAGAAATGCTTGCAAACTGGCTCTCAGGAGTTCTTTGGTAGCTCACTGACTTCCTGCCTTTGCCTGTCACTGCTGGACTGCCAGTTTCAAATCCTAAAAGTACTGCAAATGATTGTGAACTGGCAAACCAGAGCCATCAAAAGCTTTTTTGTGTCACAGAAATAAAATCAAATAGCCGGATCTTACTTTCATCCTCTCACAGTCCCCCAAGTGACAATAGTAGTAAGTGTGTGTCACAGAGTAAAGAGCAAATCACAGTCATTCTGTGTTCAGGTATATAGCGTGCAACCCCTAAATTTCAACAACTAATGTCTGCTATCCTGCAAGGGCAACTTTAATATTATTCAAATTAATATCCATTTGGACTGTAAAAACCATACTGGCATTATCCTGGGACACAGTTTCCTATACAGTCATTGCTATTTTGGGACCATAATACATTATGAAGACATAGCATTATTCATAGTAATAGCAGCCTTGAGGCCCCAGCCAAAAAATAGGGAAACTTGAGCGTAGCTGTGATTTACAGCTTAATCCAATAAGAAGGGAAAAAAGAGAAATCCTCATTTTACAGATGACAGCAATGAAGTTTCGAAGTCAGGCATAGTATGCTTATGCTGTATATTTTAGGCCAAATCCAGAGCCTGGTGATGATAGTGAGTTAGTGTTAGGGTATACAGTGTATATATACATGTCTATAAGGTTCCCTTGTCTCTGGTGTCATGCTCCGGCACAACTTCCAGGACTGCTCAGACCAGGAAGCAAGGGGACCTGTTAGGGTTCAAAGTCCACATAAACCTCCTAAAATGTTCATTGATTTAGGTTTAGTTTGTGTAATTTAAAGCTGTGGGCCTTGTTTCTGAATTCCTTGCCAGAATCCCTAACCAAGTGTTATTTCAGTATTTTGCTTAGAGACAGTATGAATATTAAGTGACATCAATAAGGTCCTGTGAAAGATGTTGGGTTTGTTTATCAGTATTTCATCAACACCATCATCATGATGGTTAGGCTTTGTGAATGAAGATTTGGATTCTGTAGCAACTGTCCCAGCACTAACTTTCCCTCCAGAATAATAGATTAAGTTGCACAACAAATGACAGATCCTCATGCTGTAAAATAGTGCCATCTAGTGCATAATAGAGGATAGATTGAACAACCTTTTTTCCCCAAGGAAAAATATCCTGATGGTAACTGCTGAACACATATTTAGCACAAAACTTCAGATTTCAACTGTCTGTAAAATTTATGTCTGGAGGATGCAAATTAATTCTATCTGTTCAACTTTTGAGTTCTTTCATTAGATGCTTATGCAGAGAAAACATTTTCCTTGCAACAAATTCATAGCCACCCCCAAACTAGGCACACATATTTATCACAGCAGTATTAGTTTCACAGCCTGTGTACTGAATTCTCCAGACGAAGAGTAAAGCAATCAAACAAGAATCACCAGTGAGTCTCAGTAATGAGACTGGTTATGATTGCTCATTGGAAACCTCATAAGGCATTTAAAAGAACTAAACATCCAAATTTACAAACCACTGTTTTGCTTCTGAGAGCAACATTGAAATTAATTCAGAAAGCCTAAAGATGCCACTTATAATGTAGAAGACTCTAAAAACAAAAACTGTCAGAAAAGCACCAGATGATCTTTAGCACAGCTACGAGCAAGCTCATTCCAGAGAAGCCAGTGGAGGATTTCTCCAAATTCTCCACATCTCTATCATGATAGTACACTCTTAGGGCTATGCAAGGGAAAGGAGATGATCTACTCTAAGACTTTAATCTGTAGGAGTATGCTGCATTGCAAAATTAAAACACTCTTTAGGTTGGGCAATGGCCAAGTTCCTGCTCATGGTACAATGCATTGCACTGCGTGACAAACACCAAAAAGGGATCTATGTCTGTGTCCCCATAGCCCTATCACAGAGTGGTCATTCTTCCATAGTACCCACAGGAAGCTTTCTGCATGTCCCTGCTCCTGGATGCTTCACCAGATCCTTCAGGACATTGGTTACCTCTAATTTAAAAGGTGCTGCATCCCCCATAAAGAAGTGCAAACTGTCCAAAAGGGATAAAATACCAAGTTGGCAATTGCAATTCTCTGTTAAAAGCTGTATTGTTTTTGGTCCCAGTTATATATCTTCAGCCATGCTTGTCTGAGCAATGATTACAACACTTTTCATATGGTGTATTATTCTTGTCAGAAGTATTACCATACTAGAAAATGTACAGGCTGTAATACTGGTAATTCAGTAGGCAGATGTCTTCCTCTGAACCTGCAGTTATTCAGCTTATCCACATCAGCAGGAAGCATCCTGGTACCATTGGAAGTCTCTGCCACTCCAGAAGGTTCACAGTCTTGACTGCTTGCCCTAGTTTAAGGGTTCTGAGGCTGTTTCAGCTAGACCAGAAATGTCAGCTCAGGTGTCTTGGATTAAGTGCAGCTACATAATTGCATTCTTCCTGTCTACATTTCCCTTTTGCTTTTTGTTGGATAAACTATTCCTCATGCTGCAACCTAAACTGTGCTTTGCTCCTCTGCATGTTAAAAAGCTGCCATATTCCACCCCAAACTTGGCTATATTAAAGGATGGATTAACTGTTCTTTATGTATGCAGTTTGGAACTGGAGTGCATGGTCCATTGTGTGTTTTAGGATCATTGTTATTAAAAATAGCAGTTTACCATCAGTATCTTCCCCTTATACTCAAGTCTTGAAAAGTATATGAAAAATAGACCATTGTGTAGAGTGGGTTAATGTCCACAATTAGCCAAAATCAGTGTTTAGTTAGAGTCTGATTGCTGCAATGTTTTTCTGGGGGGGTTAGGAGGGAAATGGCCTCTTCAGAATTAAGGAAAAAATAATCCACTTACATCATAAAAAGCTGGAATCACATCAAAGGCTGTGAAAGCTCAAAAATTGGCAGCTTGAAATCCACTAAGAACTGAAATGAATTTATACCTTTTTTTAATAAAGCTGGAACAATGCTTCGAACAACTTAATCCCTTAGCAATTTCACAACCTTTTGTTACTCTTCAGAAGTCCCTCTCTTGTCTTGGTGTGTCAAATCACCCATTTAAATATTTTTCATGTTTAGGGCCAAATTCTGCTCTCCTGAGCATTTTATGCTGTTCAATAGCATTGCAGATGCACTTGGGAGAGCTACAGAGCTTGGCCTCTGGCCTTGACACAGAGGGGATGCCAAAGTGGGGCAGCACAATCTAAGGACAGTACACAACTCTGTTCTCTAAACAGCTATGTTCTGCTGTAACCCTTGGGAGAAAGGCAATTAGCCCTCATTTTTAAAGTGGGAGTAACACCATTCTGCTTCCCAAGAGAACTGAAAAGCTTAAGCATATCCATACAAAGCATATTTGATATCAATGTGTAACAACAGGCTCACTGGACTCTTTGAATCAAGTGCCTATATATACACACATGACCTCTTCAGCCCAAAATTGTCAGGAGAGCATCACATAGATGCAGGATGACTGATGAGATGTGGCATCTAAGTTCCTATCTGAAGTGTAGGGCACGGTCTCCTTGATGCCAGAATAGACCCTCCCTCTGGATCTGTGGTGCAAAAAACACCCATGCCAAGCCCCAGGTTGTGAAAGGACACTAAGGCACATGTGTAGGGTCCCTTCAGTCCAAAAGCAGTGAACAAATCAGATGTGATCCTAGTCTATTTCCCCGCTTGAAGATATCTCACTGGATAGCCAAGAAGGTAAAATGCATGAGGGAAAGAAGTAAAAGGAGCCTGATCCAGTAGTTATGCAGTTGAGGTGCTCAGCTGCAAAGAGGGGCTGTAATCTGGGCTGTTTTCTCCTTTTAGGGGCCTGTTGGGTGTTGCACTGGTCACTGGAGATAAAGAAAGGAAGTAACTGAGGCAGCACTGGGATCAGCAGCCCAAATTACTCCTTTCAGATCAATAGCTTGACCACTGCTTTAGGTGCTGGTTTCAAGCTCTTAACTGCAACCCTGACACAGCCAGACCAGTTCCTGTCAGCACCAGTGTGCTTTCTGGTGCAAACACCACTCTTTCCCTGAAATCATGCGATGAAGCTTTACACACACAAGCACACACATGCCTGTGTTGGTTTTCTGCAATGTTAATCCTGTTTGATCCCTGCACATTCTAGGTATAAAGTTACTTTTGTGCATTTCCTCTGTTGACAGCAACCTTTACTAACCAGCAGTCCCCTGTTATCTCCCTGCAAGAGCTCAGGAGTCCTGTACTGCAAAAATAACACCTTTAAACAAGACCTGGCTTCTTTGCAGAGCTGCCAAGAGTACTGGGAAGTAAATGTACTGAAGAAGCTCTCAAGTGTACCTCAAAAACTTGGGCAGTAGGAGCAGAGCTTTGGTAGTGCTTTTTGACTGCTCAAATCTCCTTCCTTAAGACTTTGTGATCTTTTACTTGCCCTTGTCTGTGAAAGAAAAACATTTTTTCCTCATGTGCTCACTCTGACAGCAAGCACACAGCTCTGGTAAGGTCCGTGTATGCTCAGGAGGATTGTGTCACTTTGGGAGCCAGGAAGAGGGATGGAGAACATCCCAAATAGCTCTTCTAGAGACAGTTGAGACACAGATTGCTCATCAGATTCAGACTATTCCCAAAAGCCAAGATGTTCAATTCAATGCACTGAGCACCATGACAGTACCTGGAGGGAGGTCAGCGTCTATGGCAGGCTGTGACCCCTAGAAACCCCATCATGAGCATCTTGGAAGATGATGAAATAGATTAAAAACTTGCCAAGATCTCACAAGAGCCCTTGCTAATGCATTTCCTTCTGGTTTTAATACTTAGTGGAGCATAGGCTAGAACCTGATTCTTTCTCTCAGATGCTCTTCATTAAGAAGCATTAGTCCCCAGGCAGTTTGGTCATTCTCAACCAGGAAGCACTTAAGGATAAGTTTATTGGGTAAAATGTTGGTTTATTTCTGCAAACACTTGAAAGCAATAGCCCATGTTAGTGAACAAAGGCTTAGCCTCCTCTAATTTTAAACTCAAGGTCGCAGTCTGGTTGACAGTAACATTGAAATGACAGTAGCCACCCAGCAACAATGTCAAGTGAGGGTGCTTTACAAGCACAATAATTACAGCAGTTAATTATTTGCACAGTGTCACAGGTGTGCATAGCAATACATCGTTTAGACAGGTCCCTACCCAAAGGACCTTACAGTCTAATCTGGACGGACATAGCACGGATAATTAAAGAATGACCCATGGAAGTAAGCGCAGAAGAGGGTCAAATTTGAGTTCATCTACTATTATGACTGTGGGACATGCTGACCCCTCTGACCAGCTCATGTTGTTGCCGGGTTTGTTTTCCAGAAACGTAGCCAGGCACCACAGCTTCGGCGGCCCAGAACGGGCAGCGACTCCTCTCCATTCCTGAGGCTCTGCCGCCCTCCCGTGGCCGCTCGAGCTCGTCCCGGTGACCTCTCTGTGAAGGTCATCTCCTGTCTGTGTGCATGTGGCATCCTGCAAGCCCCAGGACCATCACTGACAGCTGAGGTAGCCCTCAGCCTCTTGTGTGTCTCAGAAAATGAAATATTTCCCTCCAGAAAGCATAATTTACTGCTGTTCCCTTCAGAGCATAGGCTCACAGAAATCATAGGCTCACAGAATATTCTGAGTTGGAAGGGATCCACAAGATTCATCCAAGTCCAGCTCCTGGTCCTGCACAGAACAGCCCCGACAATGACACCATGTGCCTGAAAGTATTGTCCAAACACTTCCTGAACTCTGGCAGGCTTGGAGCTGTGAACACTTCCCTGGGGAGCCTGCTCCAGTTCCCTTCTGGATGTAGTTCACCCTCTGGATGAAGAACCTTTTCCTAATATCTAACCTAAACCTCCCCTGGCACAGTTCCATGCTGTTTTCTCAGGTTCTGTCTCTGGTTGCCAGTTCATAAAATAATTGGGTAGAGAAGTTCAGGCCACGATACTGTGTGGTCAATAATACGTATTGACACAGGGACAAACTAACACCCACAGTAGAATCATTAATTTCTGAATCTCTTAGCTACATTACAATGTATTACCATTTAAAATAAAATAAACAACATTCAGAATAAAATAAACAGCATTCCCGAGCCAGAGAAGGAGGGTTAGCCATTAGGAAACTGAAAAGTAAGTTCTGCACTGACAAGTAATTTTCCAATTTCTCTAACAATCCTATTTTTTTTAAAAATAATGATTAATTGTTGTTGCTGTCATTGTTATTGTTGTTAGATTTTACTGGGGAGAGAGGAGGTATTTATTTAGTTATTTACAGGCCTGCCTAATGCCTCCAGTTTCGGTGCAGACTACAAATAGAAGTACCATCCTGCAGAGAAGGAAGGTGAGTCCTGAGTAAGGTACAAGAGAAACTTGTATAGTCTTGGTGTACTCACAGCTGAAAGGCTCTTCTGAATCCATGTGCGAGCTGAACAAGAATACCCTACTGAATCTATTTGGCATGGGTACCCTCTTTTGATTATGTACTATGATTATGTCTCTTCTCCAGGGACACCACCTTATCGCAGGGGAGAAGCTTGCGTACCCTCATGAGGTTGAGAGCTATGCTGGAGGTGGTTTGTGCCACTGGTAGGGTCTCCCATGCCAGACAGGTCTCAGCTGAAGGGTCAGACAAAGTGTGTCCACGGGCAGGATGGTCTCGCTAGCCGTCTGGCAACCATCCTAGGAGAAGGACAACTCCAACCCCAAACCCGGGCACATGGAGCTCACTTAGCCCTGTAACGCCATCCATCTAAGAGAAGGATACTCTAACCAAACCTACGTCCTGAGGTATTCGCTGTCACTGTCCAAGCTCACTAGGCCGTGGCAGATGAACCTTAGGAGTAAAGGGTGGGGCCAGTTCTGCGCACGCTGTGCCTCACCTAAAAAATCCATTGCACAGGCTTGAAGGGTTCACCCACATTGCAAAGCCGTGTAGAAACAGGTGAGGGCCGAAAACGGCAGGTGATAGGAAGCAGCTGGAAGCCGCAGACCCAACTCTGCATGCAGGAGGTTCAGGATATGGGTCATTAGGGACTTGACCCCGGAGATGACAGTCTCTTGCGGCAGCATCCTGAACGATCAAGCAGCCTTTTCTGGGGACAGCACTGCTTGCTCCACATGGAGAGGGGCCTAGCAAAGGTGGCCTAAACAAAGCTCATCTCCACACCCGGTTGGATAACCGCGGCCAAGCGGCATCTTCCATGCGGTCAAACAAAAACAAAGAGATTTCAAAGGCATACACCTGCCTGCAAAGGTGTACTCAAACTAACACTCGCATGTTGGAACATCAGAACCATGCTTGATACTGTGGATAGTGGACGTCCAGAGCGTCATTCTGCTCTAATTGCCCACTAAATGTCACGGCTAAATATTGACATTGCCGCTCTCAGTGAAGTTCATCTTCATGAGGAAGGCAGCCTTAAAGAACATGGTGCTGGCTACACACTCTACTGGTCAGGCAAACCCAAAACTGAAAGACACCTTTCAGGAGTTGGCTTCATGGTTAAAAACTCCATCACCTCCAAATTTGAAAATCTGCTGACAGGTCATTCCGATCGCATTATGTCCTTATGCCTCCCTCTACACAACAAGCAACATGTTGTTCTTTTTAGCGTATATGCCCCAACTCTCCAAGCTGACCCAGCGGAAAAAGACAAATTCTACACAGACCTGCGCCGCCTCACCCAAAATGTTCCTACAGATGATAAGATCATAACCCTTGGTGACTTCAACGCCAGAGTAGGTGTTGTAGTTTGGGATTATTATGTAAATTCTCTCCCCTGCCACTAACTGCCCATGTCAGCAGTTAACAAAAGAAGTAGTTAACTGCTGATCACTTGGATGGGGGCAGGTTTGTCTCTTTTGTTTTTGGGGACATCTTTCTTTTCTTTAGCTCAGCGGAACAGGGGACCGGTGGCGGCCGAGGAGGGAAGCTGCTCTGATGGCTACTGCTAAGGCTTCTGGCTGAGACGCTGTTTTTTCTCCTCGCTGTGGCTGTTTCTCCTGGTTTCCTGCATCTGGGATCCCGGCCTCTGTTGCAGTCTCACCACCGCCTGCACCGTCACAGTCTGCCCGCCCCGGCTGGGGCAGTGACCCGGGAGAGAGAGGTGTGCAGCTGCTTTTGCAGGACACGTAGTGGTTCCCCGCTTTCAGCTTTCTTTTTCCTTCATCTAGGACAAGAGACCCAGAGTTCATCTGAGAGCTCACCACTCGTCTGTCTCACTGGAGAGGGACTGGGAACTACTGGGAACTCACTCCGCAGCCAGCCGGACTGTGACATTTGACACTGCTTAAGTATAACTTTACTCCCGGAGGAAAAACCTGATGGGTTTTGTTGTTATTTGGTTTTTTTTTCTCTCTCTTGTGGTGTTGGGGAAGCGGTTTGCACTAGTCTGTTTACATATATATATATATATATATATATATATATATCAGTTAAGAACTGTTATCCTTCTTATATTAAAATTCCTTTTTTCTTAAATTTGATAAAGAGTGGTGTGATTATTGTGGAGAAGGCCCCCTCCCCTGCTTGTGGGTAAACATTTTGGTTTTTTCCCCTCAAACCAAGACAGTAGGTAAGAATTCTGAAGTCTAGAAAGGAGTCCTGGGCAAGCATGGCGTTGGAAACTGCAACAACAATGGACGCCTCCTGCTAGAGTTTTGTGCAGAATGGCAGCTCACGATCACCAACACTATCTTTCAACAGAAAGACAGCCTGAAGGCAACCTGCATGCATCCTCGATCCAAGCACTGGCACCTCATTGACTATATCTTAGTGCAACACAGAAATGTCAGCGATGTCTGTCATACTCGAGTGATGCCGAGTGCAGAATGTCAAACAGACCATCACCTTGTGCATTGCAAACTTAACCTCCACTTCAAGCCCAAACCTAAGAGAGGCGACATTCCAAGGAGGAGGATCCAAGTCAACAATCTTCAAACGGCTACAGTGAGAGACAGCTTCCGTGTAAACCTTCAAACTAGACTTAAAGATAATCCCATAGATCCCTCTCCTGAAGCGCTTTGGCAACATATTAAAATTTGCATCCTGCAGTCCTCTGAAGAGTCCCTAGGGTTCTCTTCCAAGAAAAACAAAGACTGGTTTGATGAAAACAGTCAAGAGATCTAGGAATTGTTGAAAAATAAGAGAACTGCTCACCAAGCACACCTTGCTCAGCCATCTTGCCATATAAAATAAGCCGCCTTTCGTCTTGCATGAAGCAAGGTTCAACAGAAACTTCCAGACATCCAGAACAAATGGTGGCTCAACCTAGCAGAAAAGACACAACTATGCGCAGATTTGGGTGACCAAAGAGGTTTCTATGAGGCCCTGAAAGCAGTGTACGGACCCACACACCAGGTTCAAAGCCCCCTACTCAGTGCAGATGGTCAACTGCATCTAACAGATAAAACCTCCATCCTGAACCGATGGTCTGAGCACTTTCAGACTCTCTTCAGTGCCAACTGTGTAGTCCAAGGCTCAGCAATTCAGCACATTACACAACAACCGGTGAAACATGAATTGGATGCAGCCCCTACTATGGGAGAGATACTCAAGGCCATACAACAGGTGAAAACTGGCAAGGCAGCTGGGGTTGATGGAATTCCACCTGAAATCTGGAAGCATGGAGGTCAAGCACTCCATGCCAGATTCCACAAGCTTGTTGTGCGTTGCTGGGAGCAAGGGGAACTACCACCAGATCTCCGTGATGCAGTCATCATCACCCTGTACAAGAAGAAAGGAGAAAAATCAGACTGCTCAAATTACCGAGGTATTACTTTGCTCTCCATTGCTGGTAAAATCCTTGCAAGAATACTTCTGAACAGATTAGTACCCACTATTGCAGAAGATCTTCTACCTGAAAGCCAGTGTCATTTCAGAGCCAATAGGAGGACCACAGACATGGTGTTTGTTCTCAGACAACTGCAAGAGAAGTGTAGGGAACAGAACAAAGGTCTCTATGTAACCTTCGTTGACCTCACCAAAGCTTTCGACACTGTGAGCAGAAAAAGCCTGTGGCAGATCCTGAAACAATTAGGATGTCCCCCCAAGTTCCTCAAAATGATCATTCTGCTACATGAGGATCAGCGTGGACAAGTCAGATATGGCGATGATGCACTCTCTGAGCCCTTTCCAATAACCAATGGTGTGAAACAAGGTTGTGTTCTTGCACCAACTCTATTCATAATCTTCTTCAGCATGATGCTCCAAAGAGCCACAGCAGACCTCGATGAAGAAAACGGCATTTACCTCTGATATTGTACCGATGGAAGCCTATTCAACCTAAGGTGACTGAAGGCCCACACCAAGACCCTGAATCACCTTGTCCGTGAGCTGCTTTTTGCTGATGATGCCGCCCTCGTTGCTCACACAGAAGCAGCTCTGCAACGGTTAACATCCTGCGTTGCAGAGGCTGCTGAGCTTTTTGGGCTGGAAGTCAGCTTGAAGAAGACGGAAGTTCTCTACCAACCTGCACCTCAAGAAGTCTTCCATCATCCTCACATCACCATAGGCAATTCAGAGCTTAAGTCAGTCCAGCAGTTCACCTATCTGGGAAGTATCATTTCCTCAGACGGTAAGATCAACAAAGAAATAGACAACAGGCTAGCAAAGGCATATAGAGCCTTCGGAAAACTCCGTAAAAGAGTCTGGTGCAATAAACACCTGAAGAAAAGTACAAAGATTAGTGTCTACTCTTTTATATGGGTCTGAATCCTGGGTCATCTATCGCCACCACCTGCGGCTTCTTGAATGCTTCCATCAGCGCTGCCTCCGTTCAATCCTAAACATCCACTGGTCTGATTACGTGACCAATGTGTCCGTTCTTGAACAGGCAGGGGTCACCAGTATTGAGGCCATGCTGATGAGAACACAGCTGCGCTGGGCAGGGCACGTCTCCAGGATGGAGGATCACCGCCTCGCAAAGATTGTGCTCTATGGTGAACTCACCACTGGCTGGCACAAGAGAGGAGCCCCGAAGAAGAGATACAAGGACTCCCTGAAACAACACCTCAGCCTTGGCCATATTGACTGCCACCAATGGTCCACTCTGGCCTCCAATCGGGATTCATGGAGACACATCATTCATGACGCTGCTGCTTCCTTTGAGAATGCATGGAGGGTCAGTCTTGAGGAGAAAAGACAATGCAGAAAGAACCGTTCCTTGCCAATGTCACCTAGGGAGACGTTCCACTGTGCCTTTTGTGACTGGACCTGCCTATCCCATATCGGCCTTTTTAGCCACCAGCACGCCTGCAGCAAGCATGGGTAGTGCCCTTCTCAAATCTTCGTTCACGAAGCCTAGCCATGAAATGAATGAAAGATTATGTCTATGATTAATTAAAAATTCCAGCAAAAGCTTCTGGATTTTGAAAAGCTAACTCTGAAAAGCAGAAAATCTGCATGAGTGAAGAACTGAAGCAACTCTCGGCAAATGAGGAAAAAAATCTTTAAAGGACTTGGGAAGATTTCTTTAGGAAATATGAGCTAGCAACAAAAAAAGCCACAGAATTAGTATTTTGCCAGGGAAATCTTCCCTTTTCCCTCTATGCACCCCTGAGAAAATTTTTATGGGACTACATAGAATTCTTGCTTGTATTTCAGTGAAATAAAAAAACAACTACACTTACTGAGACCAAACAGGTCCTTTGTCCCTGCATATGCCCAGGAAATCACAGTACAAAAATCTGGGTTATCCAAGTCACACAGCTCAAAGGAAAAAATTAGGGATGTCTTATCCAGCTGAACAGCAAATGTTTATTGCCCAAGAAAATTGTGGTGATGTGAAAATTGTGGTGATGTAAATATTGTTATGTTGCCAAGGAAATTGTAAAAAACTTCACACCCTTCATAACGCATACACATCTTTGGACAAAGGCGTCTCTATGGCTTTGGGACAGAATATGAGAAACATGCTGAGCCTTAAAATATGTTTGAAAATTTACAGTGTGATATTGGAAAATCCAGACAATCCATTAACCTTTTACATCTGTATGTATACACATATTCATATGTGGACAAAACCAGCAAGCCGAACAAAATACTTGACACCTACATTTTAAATGGACGTTATATGCACACCTATGCTTTTTTTTTTTTCGTTTTTACTGAACTACTTTAATTATATGTTTTATAAAATGGATACCAAATCACATCATAAATATCAAATATGTAACACTGAAAGTGTGGAGAAGGTACAAATTGTCCCAAACTCAACACTAAAGTGTGAAAATACATTTCAGTTGCTCAGGACAAACCAGCATAGAAAATTTCTCATTTCTGTAGTGACTCTGGCTGTTTCTGTTTCACTTTGATTTAATTCTACTTTCTGACCTCAAAACTGTCAAGAAATACTTTTTATATGTATGCACATACTCTTACTATACTCCTGATTTCTCCAAACCCCAACAGAAGAATCACCTGCAAGCAATGCTTTCTAGTTTCCAGAGAAACTTTCCACAGTCATCACCCTCCCATTAACAACTTACTACTTTTTCTCTCTCTCTCTTTTTAATTTGTGCCATAGAATGCCATGATTAACGTTCAAAATTTATTCCTTATTGCTCAAGTCAAATCTGTATGTTTCTTTACCTATGACAGGGAAAATAAGAATTGTGACAATTGTTCTTCAGTACAAGAGTAGATTAGATTATGCACTGCATCTCTGAACTTACATTGGCACATTATGAATAAAGACACTATACATCACCTCACTAATGCAAACACAAAGCCAACTTCTACTAAGACTGCATTACAGGCTCTTTATGCAGAGTATGAGCAATATTAGACAGTGTAGAATAACATTGCTTAGTTGCAATGCAGGTGAACCTGAGGAACGGAAGCTATAGAAGACAGGAAATCACCTACAGTTTCCCATGCTAATGTTAAGAAGACTGAATCTTTAACTTCATGCTTGTCACGATCACACTGAATTGTCCCTTAAAAATACATAAAAGATCACAGTGTCCTGAACTGTACTCAATCCAATCATGTTTCTAGGGAAAGCTATGTTCACAACTCAATTGGCAATTAATAATTTTTCCCCATTAAAATATCATCAGGTGCCTCTTGGAGTGCCTAAGCCTCATGTTGTGCATCATGTAGGGTAACATCATGCTACACCCACAAGAATTAGTGGTGACCTGGACATCTATCTTATCTTGCCATGTAACAAAAGACCAGTGTGATCATGCCTGGCAAATCACTTGCATAGTAAATCAATCCTTTCCTTGATCTATTTTAACATTTGAAGTATGCAGTTCAACAGAAAACAGCAGTAACTGATCTTATGAATATGTTTGACATGTAACCTAAATTTTTCCAGCCATCCTATCCTTACAGATAGTTGGAACTCATTGGAAAATACTTTACATTGAAGACAATCCAATTCCAATATGGAATAAAAATTCAACCTCTTCAGAGTTTTCTAAAGAAACCCAGAAATTTCCAGTATCTATTTTTCTGTGTGTCTGTAGAGAAAAAAAAACATGGTTTGCCTGTCAGAAGGAAAACAATTAGCCTTTTTTCCTCAGAAAGTTCCAGAGGACAGCTAATTGAGGTGTGACCCAAACATAAAGTACTGCAAAAAGTCAAGGCCAGTATGTTTTCAGCAGAAATTCTGTCTGGTCCTTTGAAGGGAGAAAACAGAAATACCAACTGAGGGTTCCCAGACAAGCGTCTGGAAGTCTGAAAGACCCAGCATTTTTCTCAAAGTGTTCTGACAAACCCATGCTGAGGAGAACTGCGATGTACTTTAAGAACAGTGAAGATCCTGATGTATCAACCCAGCAATGTAGTCAGCTACTCTGTTTAGGCCAGGATCACCACTATCACAACTCCCCCAACTCAGCATTTCTCAAAATAAAAAGCCATATGAAATCTTGAAATGTTTTGCCATACCTACTCTTCATGACTCCATCTGTAAAAGAAAATCACCGCAAAAAATCACAGTGGCCTATAGAAATATTTAGAAGTGTACCTTCCAAACAATTCTCATTCAAAATTATTTACATCTTCTTGTATGCTTCCAGCTGAGAAATTAGGCTAATTTGTCAACATCAAACTAAATAAATAGCAGACTGTTCATTAAAATCTGCTAGGACAAATTATACTTTTTTTATTTCCATGCTGAATCTTTGAAGCAGTTGTATTCACAGCTGCCCTTCAAACATCCACATCTAAAATGTGGAGGCATCAGGATGTCAGCTAAGATTTGGTGTTACCTCCCCAAAATAACTGAAGAACATACCATCTTATGCAACATGGGTATCACAAATCTTTTCAGAATTTGAAAGAGTATAGACATAAAACTGTTTTCAAGGAATATATTTGCAATAACCTTAAGCAAATGTTAACATGAAATAAAGCATATTTTGCAACAAAAACACAGTAACTTTATAGTGAAACTCTACTCAGATCAACCATATACAAGCACATACATAAAGAAAGCTCACATGATCCAGAGTTGACTTTACAAATAATACTCAGTATTGTTAACACTCACATTTGTATTTAGACTGTTTCCCCCAAAAAAGTGGAAAAAAAAGCCACACACATGATCACTTTAACACCATAAACATTAAAATGCCCATCAAGTTACAGAGTTACATGTCTGCATCTGAAACACTTCTTAAGTGACCTGGGAATATTCTCCACCTACCTCTTCTGTCAAATATAAGTGCAGAATAAGTCTTCATGGGCAATAGATGAAGAGTTACAATACTGAATATTCACAACTTTCCTGAGCTTTCAAGAATGTAAGTTAGGAAGTTTTAATGTATTTCCAGACAGATGACTGGAGCCATGTGAATTTGGCTTTTTCTTGGGCACAGTTCTAAAATTCAGGAGAGGAAGCACTCTTGTGTAGCTGTCTCCCTTACAAACATCTGCCTAATCATGGTTGAAAACAGCCATCCAAATACACTCCAGATTTTCAGTCGAGTGGCAAAGTGTTCTTTGCTGAAAATAAAAAGGCCATCGCTGCAAGTTGGGCTGCTTTTCGCTGCACAATCCTCTTGACATTTGTGATGTCAGAAGCTTCTCTCAAAAACTAAATATCAAAAATGCAAATGTGGAGAGAAAGGCGCTGAAAATGGAAGATTGTCACGGAGAAAACAGAATAAGTTGGTTTAGAATTTTTTTCGCTCAAGAGAGTTTTGCAGCTAGCGCTGTTAGGCCTGGGAAAGATCAGTGTGGGGAAATCCCATTTATTACACCTTGTGATGTTTATTCTCTGCCTGTTTTGAGAAGTAGTATTCCTGTGTAGAGGTAATACTTTCTTATAGACAAGCCTGCGGCTCCCACTGGGAGAGAGGGAGACTATAAAAGCACAGAGGAGAACATAGCCTTGAACTTACATGTATGCAAAAGGTGTTATAACAGTACCAGAACAGGTCTGTTGCTGTGCTCTTTCGCTGCATGATTTAGCTGTGCATTTAGGTTTTCTGACTTAGAAAAACCTTTTCCTTAATACCTTAGCCGTGGTTTGGTCATCAGGTTTATCTGTGCGTGTATCAATTCTTACAATAAGCATTCACCAAGAGCAGCTGTTCCAGTGGTATACTGTGAATGGCTCTTGAATCTGCTCTCAGGAGCTTAATTTCGAAAGCAGAAATAGCTTTTTTTGACTCCGTCCTCCCAGTCAGATACATAATCACAAAAGCAAATTTAGAAGCCATTCTTGATTTTGTGTGAGAGACCAAGTGTTCTTAATGATATATCAGGACTTTGAGAATTCTCTATGACGGAAGATGCGCACAGGTAAGTCAAAGCTGTAATTGAGCTCCTCTAGTCTCGTAGCTTGAAGTTCTCTCTGTTGAAGAATATTTTCCTGTTCTTGCATTCTTTTCTTAACAGCAGGACATCTTTTTATTCTTCTGAAGGGATGCACTTGTACTCTGGGATACTGGGATATTGACCAGAATTACTCTACTTAAGGTACAGAGGAGACTGCTCAGATTCTCAGCAGATCCTTGAATGTCAAGATACCCACTATTATTCAGTGAGTCAGGAAAGCAAAAAAAGTTAGCGGGCTGAGGCTAGAGATAGTCCAATGATTACAGTCCCTCTGGCAATAATTTATTCTATAAATCTCTTAGTGAATTAATAAAAGGCACGTTCTGAGGATATATGCCAATTGCCTCCAAAAGGCAGACTACGACACTTCACATGCAAACTACATCAAACAAGCCTATAATAAATGTTTCTTAGCTCTGAAAAAAATAGACTGGTGAAATCTTTACACATATATTCCCCAAAGAAAATTATTTTAAAACACTGAATTTTAGTAAATAAAGAAGTGCTTTTCTTCAGCTCTCACCTTAGAGGGTACCCATGTATTTTTGTAAGATGGCCAAGTTCTGCAAGATTCCTATTTTCTACATTATGAGGCGCAAACAGTAACTTCTCCTGCTTTTAAGAGGCATTCTTGTCCATATTAAAAGGTCCTTGCACAGCTCTCTTCTGCCTTCTCTCCCTAACACTGAACACCAAATCCATCCACACTATGATTAATCTTATGAGACCATGTTTCCTGCAACCCCCATCCTTGTCAGCCTTATTCTCCAAAGGCCTCTCATTAGCAGGTATCACGCACGAAGGGTGAGCCTCAGAAATTGACACTGTGTCAGTGGAGAAGTAACAGGAGACTCCAGCCCAGGCATGACTCTGGGAGTGATTTTCTCTCAGCTGTCAGTAAGGCAACAGAGAATCACCTCTATGAAGGTGACATGAGGGGAGAGGGTGTGGGAGCTCTCTGGAGGCCACAGCCAGGTTCCTGCTCTTCACAGGAGACTTTGCTGTCAGAGAAGGAAACATGAGTTGCTCTTTTCACACAGACCCCTCCACTGTCATTTTTGGCAGTGATTACCTGGACACACATTGTGGGGTGATAGCCCTAATAAGCCTGTATGGGTTGAGGGAAATGCCTCAGCACCCTGGAGGGGTGCTCCCAGCAGAAGACATAAGTGAGGCAAACTGATAAGTGATGGGGGTTACCAGAGAATGGAATGTTATTAAATTAGCATAGCCTTTCTTTGCTGCACCCTGCCCCTGCAGACTCAAGGAGCCCACCCCCCTTCAGAGTGTCTAGATAAGTGTTTTAGGTGGCTGTGCTTCTGGTTAGTAGTTCTTTGTTGCTAGTTTCTGTTTGTCGTGAGGGTGGGACACACTGCTGTATTGTAACTTGAGTTTGGTGTGTTTGTCTCTGTAAAATGTGATTTGTGCTGGTTTCTTTTGAGGTCTTTTATTATCAAGTAAATACGATCTTGCAGCTAAACATTATCACTGGCAAAGCAGAACCCACAATAACTGCCACAAACTTGTATTAATAAATGTTATTTTGGCAGCTGTTGTGGGGAAAGTTCTTTTCTAGATATAAAGTGTGGCTTCAAAGCAGAGGTTAGAAATCCTTCCAGCCTGTGTTCTGTCCAGACGTTTGTCACAGTGCTGGGTTCATAAGGCTCTAATTTTCTGGAAGAACTTATGTAGCTGATGAGTTCTCCCCAGCTTAAGTGTGGTTTCATATCAGAGGTCAGAAACCCTTCCAACCTGTGTGCTGTCCGTAGTCAATAGGCAGTGTTGGGAACATAAGGATCTGATTGTCTGGAAGCGCTTATTGCTAATAATTTCTTATTAATACAGTTAAGACTAGAAATCTTTGCATTTCTGTCTCCCTCCTCCCTTTCATGTGACACACATGAACTCTTGAATAATGAATTTCTTGGAGTGAGAATTGAAATTGAATGCTTCAGTTAAAATAATATCACAATTCTTAAATTAATTTTAATTTTCAATTTCTTTTACTTTGTTTCACCTGCCTCTTAAATGTTCACTATCCAAGTGTGACAAACTAAAGTTGTGTTTGGACAATAAGGTAATAAGGCATTTCTATACATGCAGCTAAGGAGTTTTACCAATATTATTCCAAGTTTAATCCTCGATGTTTAGGCTCAGGGAAGCAAACATGTCTGTTGTTGATACAGCAAAACAAAGATTTAACTCAACATCAAAATTTTATCAAAGTTGAATATATGCATGCTTTATTGACAGTACTGGGGTGCACTGGGGATAAATTAGTCCATAAGTGCTCCAATGAAATCACTAAAGCAAAACTCTTCTATTTCCAAAAGTTATTACACATTCATGTTAAATCCTGACCATTCCATGTCTCTTGCTATACAGATCCGCTGAAATTATTTCCCAGTCTTTGCTGCCATCTATGGTACTTTTATTACAATTACAGTCTCCTAGAAACACAGCTTTTGATTTAGTCTATAAATTAATCTGTTGTATCACTTGTATCTTTTCACTTCAGATAACTAGTTTCACAGCTTTGAATGCTGAATGCTGATTGGTTGCTTGTCAATTTGAAGGTGTATTCTATCCATTTGCAAAAGTAATTATTTTCCCAGTCTGTCTTTAGTTGCAAAAGCAACATCCCTTATCTAAAAGTTAGAAAACTCTCAGTAAGTTGAGCAAAAATGCAAGGTTCTTATTACATTAGAAGCATCCATGACTTTGGTCTAAAATAATTCTACATTAGTTCTTTATTAATTCTCTTCTATTTCAGTGTTAGTTTATTAAAATCTAAAATAAAACCTTAAAGGAAAAATTTATCCATCCTAATAAATCCAGGCTTAATTGGGAATGTATACAATTTAACAGACAATGTTTAGCAGCTCCTTTTCAGTTGTCCTATTTCTAAATCTTGAAACTGGTTCTCATGTTCTTTCATCTTGGATGGCTAGTTTCACAGCCTGGGAGGCCTTTTACTGACTGGTTACACCTTTTAAGCAATATAAAAGGGAAACATACATCGTTTCCACCTATAAACTAGGTATCTTACCTTAAAGGTTATAGGATTCTCAGGCAAGTTTCTCAAGCAAGCAACAATATTTAATAGCATTACTGTCAGGCAAGTTTTCTCAGGTAAACTAAGCAAAATGTTTTGACAGTATTAACAGCTTTGGTTCAACAGGGAAGACTGTAACAGTGCTTGGCCCAATCCCTTCTCTCTCTGCAGTGGGTGAAGGTGCCACTCTACTCTTTGCTGGTCCAGGATGAGGAGGATGGAGCCTGCGAGAGGGTGTTGCTGTGTCTGATGTGGCCAGAGTGGACTGTGCTGCATTTTTGTTTCACTGCACTTGGCACAGGAAGGGTGATGCTGCTTGGGCACACTTGGGCTTACTGGGCTTCCACTTCACTGCTCACCCACCACAGCTGCAAGAGGATTGACTCGGCCACACCCAAATACATACCTTCTTCCTGAATTAGCCATGTTCCCTGGTATATGTGTTTTCGGAAGGAGTTGGTGGCAAACAGCTGCAGAGAACAAAGTGAAAGTGACTTCTTACAAGGGCAAGTAGTGGTAGGACAAGGGGGAATGGCGTTCAAGTGAAAGAGGGTAGGTTTAGATTAGATATTAGGAAGAAATTCTTTACTGTGAGGGTGGTGAGACAGTGCCACAGGTTTCCCAGAGCAGCTGTGAATGCCCTCTCTCTGGAAGGCTTCAAGGGTAAGTTTGAAGCCAGGCTTGGAGCAAGCTCTAGGTGTCCCTGTCTATGGCAGCAGAGGGTCAGAACTAGATGATCCTGAAGATCCCTACAAGCCCAGACTATTCCAGTATTCAGTGATTCTATGTTGGCTCCTTCTCCACCCCAGGGCGCAGAACACAGAACTCACCTCTCTGTGACATCGGCCCCAGGACCGAAGCCATCACGGGCAACGTGGGCACTACAGGAACTGCAGCAGTGGCTGCGCTGGTGTTAGGAGCCCTCACTGCTTGCAGCTGACACGTGCCTCTGGCAGCCATGAGTTTGCTCTGCCTCCTCATCCTGCTGGCCGCAATCGGGCTTGTGCATGGCACATGGGACAACTGCGGGTAAGTGGCCCCAGGCTCTAGCAGGGAGCTTGGGCAACCTGTAGGGGGTTCCCTGGAGGGTGCCCACTTGTCCCCTGTGGCCTCACCCCAGCTTCCCAGACTCCAGGGGGGAGCCTCAGTTCCTTGCCAGCAGCCAGGTGCTGATACAGACACACACACACACCATGGGCTTCCCGCCCCCACTGTCTGTGCAACAGCTTGTGGGGAGGGCAGAGGGCTGAGCTTCAGCCTGAGCAGCACAAGGCATTCAGCAGCACAGTAATGACTTTCTGCTTACAGGGGGTACTGTGGGCTCCGAGCCATGCCTTATGACTATGGCGCTGGGGCTTATAACTACTACGGCATGACGCGTGTTGTGGGTGGTTCAAATGTCCAAACAGCAGACTGGCCCTGGCTCGTCAGCATCCAGCACATGTGGATACCAGACACGGGGCATATGTGTGGAGGGTCCCTCATCCACCCACAGTGGGTCCTCACAGCAGCCCACTGCTTCACGGATGTCAGGTGAGGAGCAGCAGGGAATGGGGATGTCCTCACAACACCAGGAGGCTGTAAGGTCAGCAGCAACTCGTGTTTTCCTTGCACTGAGCTCAGCTGAGACACTGGGCTCAGGAGAAGACTAGGCTCATGCCACTGCTTCCTAGCAGCCTGCAGCTCATCATTCACACAGCCTAATGCTTGCTAGGGCAGTCACTGCCTCCATAGCACTGAAGGCTGACAAGTGCTGGGCTGCCTCAGTGCGTGGCTCTGCTCCCTCTCAGCCCTCTGCATCTGCCTTCTAGCAACATCAGCCTGGTGTACGTGGTGATCGGGGCCACCCAGCTGACTCAGCCGGGCCCTGGGGCACAAGTCCGCTACATTAGGCAGCTGCGGATTCACCAGTATTATGATCCTGGCAACAACCTGAAGAATGACATTGCCTTGCTGGAATTGGACGAGCCTGTCCTGTGCAGCCCCTACATCCAGCTGGCCTGTGTGCCCGATGTCAACCTGAGAGTGTCAGAGCTGATCTACTGCTTTGTGGCTGGCTGGGGTGCCACCACCGCAAGAGGTGAGTTCCCAAGAAGCATTTGTGCCATGAGAGCAAGCTCAGTATCCTGGGGAGACAGGTTGGGCATCCCAACAGCAGAGGCCAAAACCAGAGTCAGGAGGCAGGATGTATGCCTCTGGAGAGATGGGCATGGGCCGTGCCCAAAGGCACACAGAATGGACACAGCATTCCAGCACCTCTCCAGACACTAAACCAAAACCTAGGGATGGGAATCAGCCCCAGGCAGGGCAGAACTGGCAAGGAGCTGCTGAGTGCTCATTCCTTTCTGTGCTCACAGCTTCAAGCTCAAGTGATATAATGCAGGAGGCCATGGTCCACCTCATCGATCTCAAGCTCTGCAACAGCAGCCAGTGGTACGCAGGGAAAATCCACACCAATAACTTGTGTGCTGGTTATCCACAGGGCACCATCGACACCTGCCAGGTAGGAAGGAGTGCATGACAAGTGCCAGCAGCACAGGCAGTTCAGTCAGCCCTGCCCAAACACAGCCCTGTGCAGGCTTTGCCTGGCAAGTCAGTCACCTTCATTGTCCCTTGTCCACACTGCTCTTAGGGCTTCCCTCCCATTCTCCATCCATGTGTCCACGCTCCATGTCCCAGTTTTTCCAGAGGCCTGGCACTCTTACTGGAAAACCCATCTAGTGCTCTTGGAAGCCCAAAGGTCCATATGATGACCATGAAACGTCCCTCCTCCGCGTATCCAGAATCTCTGTGCAGAGATGAGAGAGAGCCCTATCTTGCAGGACCCAAACCCATTCAAGCCAAGGTTCTGCAGGCTGCAGCACCTTGCTCTGCCTGGAATACAGCTCTGGCAAGTGGTGTGAGAGAGAAGGAGACAGCCCCAATGCCAACAGGAGCCACCCCACACCACCTTAATCCTCTCTGCTCTGCTTCAGGGTGACAGCGGTGGTCCTCTCATGTGCAAAGACACCGTCGCTGACTACTACTGGGTTGTTGGAGTGACCAGCTGGGGAAAAGGCTGTGCGAGAGCAAAGCAGCCCGGAGTCTATACCTCTGTTCAGCACTTCCATGACTGGATCCTGGTCCAGATGGGCACGAACCCATATAGAAGTGCTTCTTCAGGATCACAGACTTGGAGTCATTTTCCTACCACCTCACGACCCACTCAGTATCCATGGACGAGACCACCCGCCACGCAGAATCCATGGACAAGGCCACCTGCCACACAGAAGCCATGGATGAGACCAACTGCCACACAGAAGCCATGGACAAGACCCCCTGCCACACAGGTGCCATGGACGAGACCACCTGCCACACAGGTGCCATGGACGAGACCAACTGCCACACAGAAGCCAAACCCACCTACCACACAGAAGCCAACACCAGTACCAACATCATCAGATAAGGTTAGTTCCTGCCCATTTCCAGCCAATGAGCTGGTGGACTTCTTTACTGAGGTGAAGGAGCTCCTCCAGGAGACCTTTGGGCAAAACACAACTTGAGCATCAGAACAGACAGGATCCAGTCTAGTGCAAGCTGCAATGCACCATGACTGCTTCCTGATGAAGCAATGCTGGTTGATTCAAAGGCTG
Organism: Pithys albifrons albifrons; assembly: GCF_047495875.1. Classification (NCBI taxonomy): domain Eukaryota; kingdom Metazoa; phylum Chordata; class Aves; order Passeriformes; family Thamnophilidae; genus Pithys; species Pithys albifrons. The sequence continues at coordinate 97,861,074 of NC_092459.1, forward strand.
TCTCAGTGCCAAAAGCCTACTCTGTCCTGCCTACACTCCTCTTCTTCATGCAGGCAAACCCTGAAGTTGACTTAGTTGTTGAAATAAAGTTGCCTATGTTCACGGTTAACCATGTTTTCAGTCCAATTCTGTCTCCTGGGCAAAGCAAAGACTTCCATGCTCAGCATCTGTAAAATGACCCTGAGGGAAAACCAGGCAGGCACAAAGGAACAGAATTGTTCCCAAGGGCTGCAGCTGGGCCTGGCCAGAGAGAAGGGTGCTCAAAGCTACCATGAGATGCAGGAGACTGGCACATCAAGGCTAGGAAGTAGACAAAAAAAAATTTGGTAAGGCTTTAGTACTAGTTGAAAACTCCTAGCAGACATTACTGCCTCATTGTACTAAAATTCCTCCTATATTAATCATTTGTAAGAAGAGTATTGTTGTTTTACACCACTGACTCTGCTCGTGTATGTCATTTTGCCCTCTCCACAGCAGCAAAAATGTGTCAGTGCTTTGCAGTACAACTGTCAGTGCTATTGTATTTTTCCATTCTTCTGGTCCAGTTTTGACATCACACTGGAACCTGAGATGCACTTTGCTTTCTAAAATTCTGTCAGAATGATTTTACAAAAAAATAATTAAAGTGTAGGTGAGGGAGGTGGAAATATTGAGAACTTGAGCCATGACATCAGTGAAACAAGTAAACCCCAACTACCAAACCTCAGGATCCCTCCGGACTGAGGGAAGCTGAAGGCTCACACAGCCAAGCTTGTTGCAGCCAGTCCCAGCACCACCCCCAGCTCTTTATCTCCCACCTGGCCCCCCAGTCAGATCCCCCACACCCTGTACCAGCAGGGTCCCACTGCCTTCCCCCAGAGCAGACCCCATCTCTGCTGTCCTTTCTCCTGAGGGAAACAACCTCCCTCAGCTGCACTGCGCTCACCCTCTGCACCCTGGACACCTCCTGGCCACTGGCTTCGCTCCATGGGCAGCTCTGGCCCAAGCCCCTGCCCTCCCCAGAGTACAAGTGCCCACAGCCTTTGGAAATTCCTCACCTGCTCAGCTTCACAGAACATTCACAGCCTCTCTGGGCAACCTGTGCCAGTGCCTTACCACCTTCACTGTGAAGAATCTCTCCCTTATATCTTCTCTGAATCTACACTGTTTCTGTTTAAAACCATTTATCCTTATCCCTACAGACCCCACGGAGAAGTCTAAAGCAAGTAAACCAATACAGTCACGCCCTTAATCAATAGTCTGCTAAAACACACTTGTACACAGTGAAAGTCATCCTCTGCATTATGCCTAGCATGAAAACATGAAGTCACTGGAGAGGAAATAAAGACTTTTAATAATGCCGTGTATCACCATGGCATGAATTCCATCTGTTCTCCATCTCAAGAAGTACCACATTCTAATACATCCTCCTGCCCCCACCGATTTATAGTCCATGCCCACTCTCCATGCTGCTGCATCCCTCCATAAACACTTCCAGCCTTTCTATCCAAATTACAGCTCACACAAGTGAAATTCAATCTATGCTAATTTTCCAATTAATTCTCTATCCTGCTCTTCAACATTCTCACCCCAGCTGACATGAAAAGCAGGCACCCAGTTTTACACTGAGATGGCAGAAGGGATGAATGTTTAATGACCTAAGTAGTTAATAACTGATGATTATTAAATGCTGGAAAGGTTTACAAAGTGAATAGCAGGGAGTTTCACACTCTGAGCTTTAGTTTAGAATTAGTGAAAAACTTGCTAATGTTTGATTTCCTTCAAGACAAAAAAATGGTTTCAAAAGCCTCTAAAAATGCTTTGTTAAAAAATCCTATTAGTCATGCTTTACTCAGCTAAAACTTAGCCCAAATTGAGTCTGTTCCTTGGAGTTCTTTCAGCTACCCGCATGGCTGCTGTGCCAAACTGCCCTGTCCTGAGCCTGCTATTTTTGAATCTGCTTCTTGCAATACTCCAATCATCTGAATGCAATGACAGGATTGTCACCAATGCATTACAGCTCTTCAACCTTGCAAAGGAACACTGTTGTCCAATGAGAATATTGACCAGGAATACTTATGTATAAATGTGGAACTAAGCTGATTTTTGTAGTTAGAACAAAAATTTTAACCCTGGTTCAAAAATCCCCTCATCAGCTCTGCTTTATGGTAATGTTCAGAGCATTTGATGAGCACATTGTTGACATGATTTTAGAAAGCAGGGCAGAGTTTTGTAATTGCCGATTACGAGGTTACATTGCACCCCTAGTTCACTGTCAGGGTATAACTTATAATTAGAAAAAATAAAAACAGCAGCCCAACAAACACTCTCAAGATCAGGGAAACCCTTTGGGTGGTGTATTTTGGGGTGGTCTGTGGATTCTCTGTGTCATCGGAGTCAACTGCCTGTGTAAGAGTACATTTGAGAAATATAATGGCACTCCCCTGAAATCCACAGTCTGTCAGGTCTGATCTCTTAGACCATCTACATAATTGCATAAATTGCTTTCACTTCCTGTTCACTATATACAACTCAAAACAATCAAACACAGTTTAGACATCATTAGCCCATATAACCTATTCCTTAGCACAAACATGTCATTACATTAATTAACATACTAAAGCTGATTACTTAGGATTGCATAGCACATTAGGGTAATTAATACTACAATGTTTTGGGTTGCAGGGAACTTTAAAGGTCATCTAGTTCCAACCCCTTACCACAGGCAGGGACACCTTCCACTAGACTGCATTGCTCAGAGCCCCATCCAACCTGGCCTTAAACACTTCCAAGGACAGGGTATCCACAACTTCTCTGGGAAACCTGTTCCAGTGCCTCATCACCCTCACAGTAAATAATTTTTTCCAATATCTATTCTAAACCTACTCTCCTGCAGTGTGAATCCATTTCCTCTTGTCTTGTCCTTACATGTTCTTAAATAGTCTCTCTCCATCTTTCTTGCCAGCTCCCTTCAGGTACTAGAAGACTACTGAATTTTGCAAAAATAGATTGTGTAGAAGTAAAATTTGACAAGTCTTCAGGTAAGTGGGCAATGCATTGAAAACTTTACTGGTACTTCATTTGCCTGTCCAAGACAGGGCATCAGGATTAAATTTCCCTGAGTTTGAGTCCCAAATACAAAACCAATTTCTGCAAATGAATTCTGTAAGAATCTGATCCAGTTTCTTTCAGTAAAAAGTTGCTTCTAAACTTGCACTTGCTTCTAAACTTGTACATTTATCAATAGAACAACCACATATAACTATAAGGTGTCCACACACAGTGGAGGAACATCTACAAAACCAACAGTGTGTCCCACTTGCAAGCCATATTCTACTTGGAAGAATCACAGCAAGATGCCCTGACTGGAGTTGGAGGGAAGAGGTCAGCTGTGATCCTGCCCTTGTGTAAGACTCACTGCTGCCTGAACTCATGTTATTTTGCTCTCTGTGACATGGAGTATTCTTTATAGGATTTCTATGAGCAGCTAAATTCAGCATAACCTCTGGAAAAATAATTACCATGAAGTACAGTTAAAGAGTAATGAGAAGCCCTTTGTTTCCACTGCATCTTGGGAATATCTACAGACTAGGAAAGGAAGAAGTCCCAACTCTTGAAAAAAAAATCCTCTCTACAAAGACATGTGAGGAACTCCTTGAGTATGACTGACTGCAACTGCACTCCTGAGTCTTATCAGTGTGTTGAAATCAAAGATTGATGGAATACTTTAGTAGTTTTTTCAAAACAAGTACTTTTCCACAGACAATTTTATCTTATACAATAGTGGTTTTAATAGGTGATCCAAACAATTATTCTTTGATTAATACTCACAAAGAGTTGGTTCCATACATGTCAGTGACTTCATAATATTGTCAAGCAAACCACAAAGATGACAAACTCCTTTAGCTCAGACATGATTTAAAGCCAAACTAAAAATGCCACAAGATAATAACTTCGCATGTGACATGAAAGGAGATTACAACTGTTGTCAAAGTTTCAATCATCTCCATTCTGAAGCATTTAATATGCAGTACATATCATTGAAATTCTCCATTCTACTCACAAGGGTAGAATGAGTTCTGCTGTTACTTAAAACCATGTTATTCCTCTCCCTCTTTGAAACTGTTTATAATTCCAGGGAACACAAAACTGTGTAGTGACGCCAAATCAGCACTCATCCTCAGGCTGGTGTCAGGTACTGGCTTTCTTTTCTGCTCCCATGTCTTTAATTTTTTCCTATGTTTCTACCTCCAACACAAACTAATTTTCATCTAAACCTTTTATTTTGAGAATATAAAAGAAGGAGCATTGCAGTGTTAGCCCCAAGTCATACTGATTTAGTATTACAGGGTAAAGAAGGACACACTCCGATGAAAGAGCACAAGAACATAGCTGGAGAATAAAAGTATTTGTAGATTATATATGTAAGTTGCAATAAAGTTCCAAGGATACATCTCTTCTGCTAAAGCTTCACAGAACAGCAGCATGGACAAGCACAATTCATGAGTGGCACAACTTATCAGCACAGACCTTCTGGGTAGCCACACACAGGAGAATGAAATTGGAACCATCTGCCTGACCGGTGCACAAACACTATCATTTGGGGCCCTGCCTTCTCACCACTCAAGAAAAGTCTGAAAACAGACATGTTTGAAAACAAAAACATTTGAAACTTTCACCTCAAAAAGAGTTGTTAGTGATATGGCTGCATGGCTAGAGAAGTACAGCTCAAGGAATCTGCCCTTGGCTGGGCACCCAGCAGGGCTGAAGCAGGAATTTGCATCGAATGAGGGGGTTTGAGAGTGGGGTTTGTGGCTCACCCAGTAGCTCAGGCTCCACTGTTTGCTCAGGACACCCCAATGAGTGGAAGGCACAGAACAGTCACATGATAGAGGGTCTGGGAAGGGAAACACTGAAGTTAGACATGAGAAGTTGAAAGGAGATTGACCACAAACCGCAAAGGAACCAGTTTTCAATAGTGTAACTCCTGTCTACTGCCATGTCTTCTTCTAGTGAACCATGCAAGGATCCAGCAACAGGAGCTATGATCCAGGGGTGCCATAGAGTCACCTGGAGGTTCACCCAAAAGTTGTCAGATTTATACTTGCACAAGGGAGCACTTAGTACAACACAGGGCTAAATGGTTGATCCTACAGGAGAGCATGGAGTGATACACCACTAGGTCATACAGAGAGGAGTTTGCAGGGCTGACACAGTCTATTCTGCAAAGGTTTGTCACAGTAACACCAAAAAGCAAATGTTCATTACAAATTATTTCTTCAAGGCAGCTAAAAAAAATGGGCACCACAGACCTCCATCAGACACTGTCTAGGCATTTCACACATTTCCATGCCCAAGCAGAGCACACAGTGACTTCAGTGCACACCTCTGTGTTAGAGGGTCCAGCAAACTCCTTGTTTTATGCTCTGTTTCTAACTAGAGGTGCAAACTATGAATCATCATCATCATGACTAGGCTTCACAAATGAAGATTTGGGAAGGGCTCTACCCATGCTTGCACAAGCATGCTGGTGGCTAAAAAGGCCAATGCAGTATAGGTAAGTCTGGTCACAAAAGGCACAGCAGAAAGTCTCCTTTGGCGATATTGGCAAGGAATGGTTCTTTCTGTCTTGTCTTTTCTCCTTGAGACTGATTCTGTGTGCATTCTCAAAGGAAGCAGCAGCGTTGTGAATGGTGTGTCTCCATGAATCCCAGCTTGAGGCCAGAGTGGACCATTGGTGGCAGTCAATATGGCCAAGGCTGAGGTGTTGTTTCAGGGAGTCCTTGTATCTCTTCTTCGGGGCTCCTCTCTTGCAGCTCTATGGAGTTCTCCATAGACCACAATCTTAAGGAGTCAGTGATTCTCCATCCTGGAGACGTGCCCTGCCCAGCCCAGCTGCATTCTCAGCAGCATGGCCTCAATACTGGTGATCCCTGCCTATTCAAGAACAGACACATTAGTCATGTAATCAGTCCAGTGGATGTTTAGGATTGTACGGAGGCAGCACTGATGGAAGTGTTTGAGAAGTCACAGGTGGTGACTCCATGATTCAGGCCCATGATTCAGGCCCATATAAAAGAATAGACAGTACAATAACTTTGTAGACACTGATCTTTGTACTTCAGGTGTTTATTGCACCAGACTATTTTATGGAGTTTTCCAAAGGCTCTATATGCCTTTGCTAGCCAACTGCCTACCTCTTTGTCAATCTTACCATCCAAGGAAATGATGCTTCCCAGATAGATGAACTGCTGGACTGACTTAAGCTCTGATTTGCCTATGGTGATGTGGGGATGATGGAAGATTTCCTGAGGTGTAGGTTGGTAGAGAACTTCTGTCTTCTTCAAGCTGACTTCCAGCCCAAAAAGCTCAGCAGCCTCTGCAAAGCAGGATGTTAACCGTTGCAGAGCTGCTTCTGTGTGAGCAACGAGGGCGGCATCATCAGCAAAAAGCAGCTCACGGAAAAGGTGATTCAGGGTCTTGGTGTGGGCCTTCAGTCGCCTTAGGTTGAATAGGCTTCCATCAGTACGATGTCGGATGTAGATGCCGTTTTCTTCATCGAGGTCTGCTGTGGCTCTTTGGAGCATCATGCTGAAGAAGATTATGAATAGAGTTGATGCAAGAACACAACCTTGTTTCACACCATTGGTTATTGGAAAGGGCTCAGAGAGTGCATCTCCATGTCTAACTTGTCCACGCTGATCTTCATGTAGCAGGATGATCATTTTGAGGAACTTGGGGGGACATCCTAAACATTCCAAGATCTGCCACACGTCTTTTCTGCTCACAGTGTCAAAAGCTTTGGTGAGGTCAACAAAAGTTGCATAGAGTCCCTTGTTCTGTTTCCTACTCTTCTCTTGCAGTTGTCTGAGAACAAACACCATGTCTGTGGTCCTCCTATTGGCTCTGAAATGACACTGGCTTTCAGGTAGAAGATCTTCTGCAATAGTGGGTACTAATCTGTTCAGAAGTATTCTTGCAAGGATTTTACCAGCAATGGAGAGCAAAGTAATACCTCGGTAATTTGAGCAGTCTGATTTTTCTCCTTTCTTCTTGTACAAGGTGATAATGACTGCATCACGGAGGTCTAGTGGTAGTTTCCCTTGTTCCCAGCAATGCACAACAAGCTCATGAAATTTAGCTTGGAATGCTTGACCTCCATGATTCCAGACTTCATGTGGAATTCCATCAACCCCAGCTGCCTTGCCAGTTTTCACCTGCTGTATGGACTTAAGTGTCTCTCCTATAGTAGGGGCTATATCCAATTCATTTTCACAGGTTGTTGTGCAATGTGCTGAATTGCTGAGCCTTGGATTACAGGGTTGGCACTGAAGAGTATAGGGCAAAATTACTCGAGCTGCGTCAAAGTGAGAGGTTTTTCCGTGTCCTAGCAGCCCACCTCACATGGCGCCCCAGGTTTCAGAGTCTGGATACCTGAATATCTTCTCACAGAGATAAAACTCCAGGCTCCAAAGGTTAAAAGAACGTTCAGCATAACTTTATTGGGGGTGTAAACAGGTTATATAGGGTTTTGAGGGGGTACATGCGAACCGGGTTGGCTTGGGATAGGTCCAAGGGCTTTGAGCACGATCTGAGGAACTTTTCCCATTGGCTGAAAGCCAGCTTCACAAGGTGTCCACGCGCTGGGCAGCCCACCTCTGGCGACAGTTTGTCGCTGTTTACCAAGGGCTGAGGTTGTTTACTTCTCCTTCTGGCTGCTCCAAGGTCAGGCTGCCCTTGCCAGCCTGTTTAGCTCCTAACGTGGGTCTATGCAAAGCAGGGGTTGAGGCCAAACCTCCACAACAGAAGAGAGTCTGAAAATGTTCAGACCATCAGTTCAGGATGGAGGTTTTATCTGTGAGAAGCATTTGGCCACCTGCGCTGAGTAGGGGCCTTTGAACCTGGTGTGTGGGTCCGTACACTGCTTTCAGGACCTCATAGAATCCTCTGTGGTTACCCAAATCTGCACATAGTTGAGTCTTTTCTGCTAGGTTGAGCCACCATTTATTCTGGATGTCTGGAAGTTTCTGTTGAACCTTGCTGCATGCAAGACGAAAGGCGGCTTTTCTTATATGGCAAGATGGCTGAGCAAGGTGTGCTTGGTGAGCAGTTCTCTTCTTTTTCAACAATTCCTAGATCTCTTGACTGTTTTCATCAAACCAGTCTTTGTTTTTCTTGGAAGGGAACCCTAAGGATTCTTCAGAGAACTGCAGGATGCAATTTTTAATATGTTGCCAAAGCGCTTCAGGAGAGGGATCTATGGGATTATCTTTGAGTCTACTTTTAAGATTTACCTGGAAGCTGTCTCTCACTGTAGCTGCTTGAAGTTTGTTAACTTGGATCCTCCTCCTTGGAATGTCACCACCCTTAGGTCTGGGTTTAAACTGGAGATTAAGTTTGCAATGCACAAGGCGGTGGTCTGTTTGACATTCTGCACTAGGCATCACTCGGGTATGACGGACATCACCAATGTTTCTCTGTTGCACTAAGACATAGTCAATGAGGTGCCAGTGCTTGGATTCAGGGTGCATGCAGGTTGTCTTCAGGCTGTCTTTCTGCTGTAAGATAGTGTTGGTGATGGTGAGCTGCTGCTCTGCACAAAACTCTAGCAGGAAGAATCGATTGTCGTTGCAGTTTCCAATGCCATACTTGCCCAGTACTCCTTTCTAGACTTCAGAGTTCTTTCTTGCTCTGGCATTGAAGTCCCCAAGGACTGGGATCTTATCTGCAGGAATCTTTTGGGTGAGGCGGCGCAGGTCTGTGTAGAATTTGTCTTTTTCCACCAGGTCAGCTTGGAGAGTTGGGGCATATACTCTAAAAAGAACAACATGTTGCTTGTTGTGTAGTGGGAGGCATAAGGAGATAATGCAATCGGAATGACCTGTCAGCAGATTTTCAAGTTTGGAGGTGATGGAGTTTTTAATCATGAAGCCAACTCATGAAAAGTGACTTTCAGTTTTGGGTTTGCCTGACCAGTAGAGTGTGTAGCCAGCACCATGTTCTTTAAGGCTGCCTTCCTCATGAAGACAAACTTCACTGAGACCAGCAATGTTGATGTTGACTCGTGACAGTTCATGAGCAATTAGAGCAGAACGACACTCAGAACATCCACTATCCACAGTATCAAACATGGTTGTGATGTTCCAACATGCGAGTGTCAGTTTGAACACACCTTTGGAGGCAGGTGTATGCCTTTGTCTCTTTGTCTTTGTTTGACTGCATCAGAAGATGCCCGTTGGCCATGGTTAGCCAGCCAGGTGAGGAGATGAGCTTTGTTTAGGCCACCTTTTGTAGGCCCCTCTCCATGTGAAGCAAGCAGTGCTCTCCTTGAAAAAGACTGCTTGGTCATTCAGGATGCTGCCAAACCAGACTCTCACCTCTGGAGTGAGTCTCAAATGACCAATGTCATGAACCGCCTGCATGCAGGGTTGGGGCTGGGGCTTCCAGTGCATCTTAACACCTGCTGTTTTGACTCTCGCCTGTTGTTGCAGGGCTTTGCAATGTGGGTGAACCCTTCAAGCCTGTACAGTGGATTTTTTAGGTGAGGCACAGTGTGTGTGGAACTGACCCCACCCTTTACTCCTAAGGGTCATCTGCCATGGCCGAGTGAGCTTGGACAGAGACAGCAAGTACCTCAGGACATAGGTTTGGTTAGAGTATCCTTCTCTTGGATGGATGGCCTTACAGGGCTACGTGAGCTCCATCTGCCCAGGTTTGAAGTTAAAGTTCCTTCTCCTAGGATGGTTGCCAGAGGGCTAGCGAGCCCATCCTGTCCCTGGATACACTTTGTCTGACCCTTCAGCTGAGACCTGTCTTGCATGGGAGACCCTACCGGAGGCACAAACCACTGCCAGCATAGCATACAGCCTCATGAGGGCACACAGGCTTCTCCCCCGCGACAAGGGAGAAGATGAATAATGGTAGCAACTAGAGGCTCTGGCCCAGAAGCAGATGGTGCCTGCAATGCTTGTTAGAGTGCAAATTCTGGCTTTGTTTCTTGGCTGTAAATTGTTTGAATTTCTTGGAATTATTTTGAAATCTCTTGAAAAAGATTGAAACATTTAAAAGGTTTTTCAGTAACAAAACATGTATGCCTTCTCCTTGAGGAAGAATCACTACAGTTTTGGTTTTTTTTACCCTTTCCCTAGTTCAGCAGGAAGGACCAGCTAACACTGTGTGGGGGTGATCAAAGCTGTGTATTCCACCCCCTCTATTCATTCCCCAAGGACAATGGGCCATTAGCAGCAGCTGCCCAGGGAGTCATTATCATCTTCACGCCCAGCCTGAGGGGGTGTGGCTGCTATGGACCATCAACAGTTCAACAATACCCCGTGGCTCCAGAGTTAATCACCCATTGTGTGAGTCCCCGCCCAGGGGGAGGGACTGGGTGCTCCCTGAGGGTACATAACTGGTGGGTAAGAAGACCTCAAAAACTTCTCATCGGATACAGAGGAGCAGCAGGACCTCAACAGGAGAAGATCACCGCTCTCTACCGGACTACAGCCATCATCTGCACCAACAGGTTTCTCACTTCTTTTTGCTTTGGACTTGGGGGGAACCAGGCGGGTCTCAGCACCAGGGCTAACAAACCCCTTTGGGTTTGTGCCCCAGGGCACTGGGTTATACTGCTGGGTTTTTGTGAGTTGAAAGCAATTTCTCTTTGTGTCACTGTATTTATTGCAATATTATTATTAAATTTTAGCCTCTGACTTATAATCTCTCTCGTGGTGAGTTCATTTTCCCTGCTGGTTCACCTTTAAACCAGCACAACCCTGATCATTCAGAAGGTACTTCATAAATAATTGATTCTTTTTCTCTTACAAGGGGATGGTACATATAAGTATTTCCCAAGGAGATGTTAACATCTAAAAAACAATCTCACTATTTCAATGAAAAAAAATCTAAATGATAGTGTTTTAAACAGTTTTGTGAAAGTCACTGAATGAAATTTTTGGTGATGTTTATCACTTCTCATAACAACTACTTCAAAATCTTTTTTCAATAGTAAAGTTTAAGGAAATATGGCTGTCTCTTTCACTATTTTCTTTTTTTTCCCCCCACAAGTATTGGGCAATTTTTTCATTCATTCCCTCTTCAGGCTTCCCACACTGCCCATCAGCACCACTGGTTAATTTTCCAAGTGCCCACTAGAGGGTTCATTTCCACAGGGCTCAGATGCACAACATACAAACTTCTTCAGCCGTATCCACGTCCCTGTCAGTCAAACCATGCCACTGCGAGCACTCACATGCCTCTGTGCTGTAGGGGGGTAGCAATGATTCAGCAACTGCTCAGTTACCCGATCTATGTTTATTGCCTAGTTTATGAGAATGAATTATTTTACTCAGTTCTTCAAGCTATTTTACATCTGCAATTAAAGTTTACCTCAGAATAAAAGATTGGTACAATCCAGTATTCAAGCACAGTTAAAGGAGAAAATGAAAACGAAAGATGAGATATAAATATGTATGTCTACAGATCACTGAAGTAAATGGAAGGCTTTTCTGACAAAGTGGGATTTAATTAAGACTGAGGAAGGAATGAAAACTCCCTAAACAGGAAATAGTTCACCTTGGAAAATTCCCAGTCTCCTCCAAGAAACGTAAAACACAAAAATTAGTCTCACTGCCTAAGTGTCCACCCCATAAGGGCATTAAGGTTCTGCTTTCTGGAGATTAAACCATCCTTAAAAATCCTATCCACCTCCAGGTGCAGGCAGCCCTACACCCTTGGAGCACACCCCCACCAACCTTCCCACACAGCCCCACTGAGGGAGCTGGGCTGGCCTGTGAGCTTGCACAAACCTCAGTGCCATCAGCAGGCACTGAGTCATGGCAAATCTCATGTTGTTGCAGGGGTTTATTAAGCTGCCCACTTGATGAATTCTTGGCTGACTTCAGCTTTCATTTTGGAGAAAGGATGTTTCTAGTGCTTATGTTGGGGGATAAAACCAACTGAAAAAAAATGAATAAGCATATCATATAAATGTGGAATCATTTGGGTTGGAAAAGACCTTTAAGATCATTAAGTTAACTGTAAATCTAAAACTGCCAAGTCCACCAATAAACCTTATCCTTAAGTGCCACATCTACATAACCTGGAGGCTAAGGCATCCTTTCCCTCTTCTCCACAACTATGTACCCTTGCAGTACCACAAGGGTCTTCCATATAAATGTTGCACATACATCCCATGCATCCCTGAGAGGTCCTAGACAGGGAAGGGAGCTGAGAGGGCCTGCTGTCAGCAGTGCAGAGTGTGTAGCTGTGATCTTTAGCAAAGTACAAGCTTACTCATCACCGGTTTTCTCACTCATCCATGGGGCAGAGGCCCTGCCTTTCTCCGTCCCTCCATCTGTTCTCTTTCTAATGTAAGGCAACTTTTATCCCCCAAGAATCACACTCGCAACATACTTGAGCATGCAACACTCCAAACTCCTAGCAAAGCATGTGTAATCTCCAAACAACAACCTTAAAAAAGCTTTTAAAATTAGGTCAGTGAAAGAGATACAAAAGAAAAAGAAATTGGAGGCAGACTAGAGCTCATGCCAAGGATGAGTTTTCCCTCAGTGGTATGAAACACCAGAACCTCCAAAAATTCTGCTAGTGACTTTGCTACTGTTACTGATTTTTCAGGAGCTGTAAAAAGAGATTTATTAACCAGTTTTGAGGACTCAAACTGACCCTTGGGCAAATGATTTCCTGTTTGTCTGTACAGAGGGAAATCGATCTCATTTAGGGAATTGGGGAATGACACAAATGGGAGGCAGGGATGGGTCAAATGGATGTTTCCAGTGCCCCAGAAGTGACTTCTGTCCTAGGAAGATGAAAAGAGTCTGTAGGCACAGCCCAAAGGCTGGTGCCTTTGCTCAGGGTGAGCACTGAATAGGCCTCGTTTGCGTCATGGACATACAAGCATTTATAACATCCAGAGATTACGCGAGTTCAGGATATACAATCTATTTTTACACACAAAGAGCAAATTCTCAAAGGGTTAATCACCTCATACATGAACTCAAATCATAAGGTGAACCCAACGGCTACTAGGAAAGGCTGATAGCAAAATAGCGAACTCACTGCCACCAGATTGCTCCAAGAACTTAAACAAATGGGCTCCGTGACCTGCGACGTGGATCTGAACGAAGCTGCTGAGCAGGCAGAGGTTTTGTCATGACGTCTTGCTATTTGGTAGAAAGTGTCTCATTCTTCTGTTTTATTGGTCTTCTTCAGCAAACAGAAACTATCTTTTTTTTTTAAGAAAGATTGCAACATTTACTTCTAGCTGCAAATCCCAACACTACATCTGACTACAGTAAAGTAATTTTCCATCCTTTCTCAGCATTTATGTACTAAAGTAAGCAATGCTTTCTGCAAGGGAAATCACTTCCACTTGAAACTGGCCCTGATACTGCTCTAGAGAAATTTAACATAGGGAAATGTCTTACAGTGGCGGAAAAAAGAGCTAAATGATGGGTCTTCCAGCCTCCAGGGAAAACTCAGCAGCATTGGCTTGTCCTGAAATCAGAAGATGCATGTGACTTGTGTCTGGGCCATTCCACTTCTCACAGGGAAAAGAGGTCATATTTTATGACTGGCCAGTAATACTTTCATCATCTGCAAAGAAAATCAGATATATCCATTAAAAAGGAGAAAGTGCAATGGAAATTTCTTGCCTATTACATCTGTAAGAGTTATTTGGGTCAAACTGTATCCTAGGTGAACCTCTCTATAGTTTCCATGTTATTGACTGTTATTTAAAATACCTTAAACATCAAAAATGCCTGTGGGTGCCTGCATCACAAGCATTGCTATCTTTGTGCCTGCTGTTGATGATGATGCATGCAATGATGACAACAACTAATCTACTACTTTCTAGAACAGAAAAGAAACCAGGACTGTCACACACATCAGGGAAGAAATGGCTAAAAATTAATTTCAACAGACTGGAAGATGATATTTTTGAAGTGCCTGTAATTAAAGGCACTGGGTTTGGGGTGACAAGCTGCTCTGGTTCAGTTTTTAACTTGTTTGGCCTTTTGAAATGGCCAAGTTTTCTCCCAGCTCAGAGGCAGGTAGTCCAAAAACAGAGGATTGTTCAGAAAAAATTTCAAAAAGTTTTTGGAGGAAAAATTTCAGATGAAAGAAAATGAGATAGCCTTTAATTAATATTTGTTATACCTCTTCTTTAAATATTTCCCAGACCCTGAATTTTTCTTTCCTCTACTCTGCCCTGCGTTCTAGACTTATGTCTATAAGCCTATATTACAGAGGGGCAGTCACTCATCTCTTCTCTCTGGTGATCAGTGACAGGATCCAAGGGAATAGCATGAAGCTGTGTGAGAGGAGGTTTAGGTTAGATACTAGGAAAATCTTTCTCACTCAGAACATGGTTGGACATTGGAACAGCCTCCACAGGGAAGTGGTCATGGCACCAGCCCTGTCAGAGTTCAAGATGTGTTTGGACAATGCTTGCAGAGGCTGTCTTGTGCAGGGCCAGGAGTTGGGTGATTCTTGTGAGTCCTTTCCAACCCAAGATGTTCTATGATTCTGTGATTCTATGACTTGGAATATTTTACCATTTTTACTGAGGAAGAGCTCTAACTTCCTCTGGAAGCTCTTTTTTCCCACTTTTCCCTACACATTGGTCTTACCTCCATCATCACAAACTATGTCCCACCAGACATGTTTCATCTCCTGCTAAACAACTCACCTTGGACAGACTGTCACTGTCCAAAGGTAGAGACCAAATAAAAATCTCCCATCTTCTCTGAAATTTAATACAGAAAACAACAGTAAAAAACTATATCTACCAACAAGGATCACTAGTGTACCACAACAAAATATAAAACAGCCTTCCTAGGACTGTTTATATCTCCTAGACTTTAATGACTTCATGAAGAAATGAATCTTGAAAATGCTTTAACTCCACACTCACCAAAGTTTAGCAGTAAGTGGACAGAGAACTTAAAAACTCTGTCCCCTATGGCAAAGGGGAAATGTGCTTCTTCAGGCTATCCTCTTTGTGACAGAAATCTAATTTAACAAAGATCGCTTTGGCTGATCAGTTTCTTAGGATTTTCAGACCTAATATTTGATGTGTTCAGCTGAGGTAATTGCAGCATTACTTTCCTTTCGATAGGCAATATTTTAACACCACCTCTTTTCAGCATTGCCCACTAATAGCCACAGTGGTTTATTAAATATGTTTTTAAGTTCTGTAGGCTTATGCTTGCTAACGAATATGTGGCATTGCTTATAATACTGCAAATGAACTCCCTAAAAGATAATTTTTCTGCAGAAGAAATTTCACTATATAGGTTTTTATATCATATTTTGTGGGAAAGGGAAGCTAAAATCAGCACTGTGAAAATATCCTCCTTTACATTCTTCTTTAAGCCTTGCCTCATACTTCACTTGAAGGCTGGCCCTAGGGTCAGCGATTTATTCATTGTAATTTCCTTGTAAGAGGAATACTATGAGACAACATACCAGTCAGCGTGCATTCAACCAGCACCAGTCTCCTCCCCTATGCTGTTTCATCTGCTTTTATGTAACCATATCTTGAAACATTTAGGTTTGTACTGAGCACACATAAGTGCTGCTGTTTTGGGAGAGGGTCTTGGCACAAGTTACCCTGTCTGTGCTTTAATGTCCCCTCCAATACAGACCTGAACAAAAGCATGGCTTAGGAGTCCAGTAGAAGGTCCCTGCCACATCAAAAACCCATAAAGCTGCCTCCTGATCCCTGAGACAATGATGTGTGACTCCCTGGGAGGACCTCAACGAATTTGGATCTTCAACAGATTGAATCAGTGTCAGCAAAGACCTAACTCTGCATCTGTAGAGGGTTCTCACCTGTAGCTGAAGTACTGCAGGTGGCAATGTGACACAGGTGACAATTTGGCCTGCAGCACCAAGAGGTGCAAATGAAGAGCAAGGAGGAGATATTATGAGACCCTGCCTGTCTTGGCGGAGGGGCAGTAGCTAGGATAGCTCCAGGTACCTCACAACCCGCTCCACTCTTCTCCTCCTGTGCAGTGCTGGAGAAACAACAGTGGTAGTCAACACTATAACATTACCAGCCTCAGTTTGTGTGCAGTTAATGTATAAGCATAGAGAACCACAAGTATATTTAGGACTGGCAATAAGGAGAGAAAATGCTGGTTTTAAACAAGTGCAGGATACTTTTGTGTGAAAACTCTGACAGTTTTAAAATGTAGATTATCCTGAAGCCATTCTCATAGCTGCTTCACAGAAATCATTATTTCTTTCAGTTTAGGAAGGCATGGAGCAGTAGCAAAATGGAGCTTCATTGGCAACATGAATCATCTCACCTTTGACCACCACTTTCTTTCTCTTCTATGAATCATTATTACTAGTTATTACTAACTCAAGAACAAACTCTTTGTTGATACCAAAAGTCCACAAGTCATCATATACTTAACTTTGACCGTGATCCAGTGCCTAGTAAGCTCACTAGGATTTTAAATCTATTGCTCTTAAGATTAGACTTCTTACTGAGAAGTCAAGATGCAACAGAACAGGCTCTCCCCTGATTATTCCAGCACAAAACAGGATTAATTTCATTTGCAACGATAATATAAAGCAAGAGCAAGTGAAAGATTTAACTCAGTAGAAGTATCAGGCTTGCATCTCTGGCTTATATCAAGATAAAGAAAGCAACACAGAGCCAGGTTCTTACATCATGGCTCTGGAGATTATATTCACATCTAAAGGTGAAGAAGTCTGACTCAGGCCTCAATCTTCCCAACATTTAGTATGAATTTCCATATAATTTCTCTGTTTTACTGATATCTCACCTTCCCCTGGGAGAATTTGTGTATAGATGGGGGATGGAGACAAGAGAACACAGTCGCCTTCCATTCTTCAGGGATAAACCCGAAGTGTAGCAGGCTGCTTTTAATGTCCCTAGAGCAAGGACCGAGTTGGACCCTGCTTAATTGCATCCGGCCCAGACAGATGTATGTGCAACCAAAGATGTCACTAAAAAGACAATGATACCATAACTCATTCTGTTTAATAAAAACTAAAGTGCGATTCAGTTTACATTGTTACCTTATTTCATTCTGAGGTGCAAGTGTCTGACTGAAACTGTGTAGAGCAGCTCATCAGGGTCATGCTTTCTAAGTATCATGCAAATGTACAATTCTCTCATCACTGAACAGCTTCTGATCAGGCAAGCAAGTCAAACAGGAGCTGTCAAATGCCAGCAGTCTGTAATTTCTTGCCATCTCCCAAAATCTCTCTTGTGAAGAAATTCAGCTTTCCAGATCACAGCCTGTCCTTGTGTTGGTCAAGTTGACCCACACAAGAAGGATGCTGCTGACTTCCTGCAGCAGTACTCTCTGCACCAGTCTTTCTGTGCTAGCAAAGAGGAGTAGCAAAGATTTTCATTGTTTAGAAACCCTAAATACTTCACAAAATACTTTCCCAGCACTACTCTGACACAAGGACTAAGCTGCCACTTGTCTTGACAGGTTCATCTTCAACAAATTACACTAAAGCAGAGAAACAAGCACTCAGATAATTGCCATACTCCTTTTTTTAAGGCTTTTCTTTCACTTCACGTTTGAAGAAGCTCTCCAGCTTTGGTACAGTTGCACTCTTGGTAGTTTCTGCAGTCCTACTGAAACCCATTTTATGACTTGAGAGCTCAAGGCCTGATAGAAACTTCCAGCAGCAGCTCTGGAATTCCCAGACCTGACTGTGCACTCCAAAACCCAGAGTCTGACCCAGAAGGTCCCTGGGCATCACAAAAGAGAGGTGCATGCTTTCAAAAAGCAGGCTAAGTAGTTCATTACTTCCTCATTAAGTAAACTACAAGGTTAAAAACAAATGCTTAGGTTGTTCTATGCATATCATACACAAAGCAGATTTCTGGCTACACGAGGTGGTAAGCAGATAAGAAACAAGGGAACTGTTTCAGACAGATAATAAAATTCATGGTAGTATATAGCTGTGCTTCCAGACAACTCCAATTCAGCATGATTTCCATAAAAGTAAGGGTTGTTCCTTTTCACATAGGACTTCATGAAATATTTCTTGAAAAACATTAGTTTAATTGTATGGCCAACCAAGAACTACAAAAGGGTATTGACCATTGACTGCCACAGGCCTGTGACCAGGAACCAAATAACTTCTTTTTTGAATTCACAGGTAAAGCACAAACTTGACACAGATACAAGAACTGGGAGCCAGTCTGAGCACTCCTTTCAGAGCTGAAGAATAGACTCATTAACTTCTTAGACTCTTTACTAAGCCCAAGCTATTTATAGAACCACTGAAATCAATGAGTTCACTGATTTAAATAGATCTATGTGCATAAATCCTGCTGTAATAACTCCTAACAACTCAACATCACTAAATCTGAAGTCAAGACAAAGCAACAAAGAAACAACAGTGACATATGCTCCTGACACCCCTTTCACTATAGCTTGGCTGGCTACTCATACCAAACACCACTAAGAGCAAAAGTCACATCAAAAAATCCCCAAAATCAACCAGAAGTTTGAGAATTTGGCCTATATTTTAAACTCTCTAGGCTCAGAAGTGCCACTCATTTTATGTTTCTAATACATCTGGTGAAACAGTAGTCTGACCTTTGTTCTCAGGTGCTCTCCTAATAAAGGAATAATTAGTAATATTTAGAGAAATAAACTTTAGGGTATTTCTATATAGATTAACATTTTTAAGCATTTACCCCTTAGTATGTGGTCAAACAAGGCTTCAGAGAGTTTCTTTACAATGCCCAGCTGGGCAAACACAATTCAACCTTACTAACATAGCCTTATCACTGAAAGCCCAATGGAGGGGGGGGGGATTAAAAGGAAAAAATGGAGAGGGCAGAGACATTAGTTTAGCCAGAAAAAACAAACAACAGTGATGGGTGTCACAGCGGAGGTTCATGAGTTTCAGTTCCCCAGGTCTTGCAACGCCTATGTCTCAGTGGAGGTAGAATCACAAGTCTTTCAAATCATCTGAAATTCATTTTTAATTAATCAGATTAAACGGTAAAGTGCCTGGAATCTTTGCTCAAAATCTGTTAGACTTCTTTCCTTTAAATGAATAACGGCAGTCAAATTAGTCAGAATTGTTTAATCATTTGTACAAGAAAAGTTGCCTATCTCAAGAGAAGTACCCTTGTAATCACTTCTGTAAATACAGTTGCATTTATCAGGAGGAGGATAACAGGTTCAAAGCTGTAAACCCTGGAAATCTTTTACCATATGAAAGGTTATTATGGGCATTAATTCATAATATCTGTTTGTTATCATGACAGCGCCAGTTTCTGAAGGGTCAGGAGGTTTATACTAAAGCACACAGTGCTGAGTAAAGAGCACGTATTGTAACTGAACTCAAAACACCCTCTTTTCTTCCCTGCCTCAAAAAATAAACCAGGAACAACAGAAACATGCAGGTACATCTTTCTTGGCTTTGTGCTCATCTCAAGTGCCCTAAAATATTCTCATTGTCTTGAGAAAAATCAAGCATCAGAAGGTGCTCTGTGTTTTGATAAGCATTGCTGTTGGGAGGCAACAGACCAAAGTGGAAAAGGCAGAAAGGCATAGCCTAAGCACAGGTAAGCCTTGTGGCAGACCCATCTGGTTGCAGTCTAGCCAGCCTGGTCTCAAATAACTAAAAAAACAGGTTTAATAAGGGGATGGTTTGTCAATGCTGTGGATGGGCAGGACCTCAGGATCTTGAGGTTATCTATGGTCTTTACCAAAGGGAGAGCACTCAGCAGTTGGAGGGAGCTTAGTCTTGCAGTCACTGTGTGACCCTCAAGAAGAGGTCTGGCTAAATGCTTCCCATACCCATTATTTTACATAGTTTCACACAGAAGCTCTGAGAGTTCACAAGTATTTCCTTAAGCAGTAATATTGCAGGGTATTTTTGTATTGGTACTCCTCTCTAAATTGCTTGAAACTAGTCACCATAGTCTTTCCTTTTCCTGTTGTTAGTAGCAGTAGCAGTAGCAGTAGCAGTAGTAGTAGTGTGAAGAAACACTTCAGTTTAGCCACAGCAACTAAGCTGAGTTTTCACATCTTCAAAATTGCTAACCTTTAACACATCACTTGACAGTTTTCAATAAAAAAGAGAAAATTCGCCAGCAGTGTATAGTCAATCTCCAGGTCTAAATATAAAGTTCAACAGCAGTTCTGTAAAGATCAAGTAGTGGTTTTCAACTGGTAGTAGTTTTCAAGTTGGCTGTTCTTTTGAGACCAAGACTTGGTCACTCTGAATAATTCCCTGTGTGACTTTTTCTGTGATGAAACTAAGGAGGACTACAAGCAGAAAGACAGAAAGAGCAAGGTGGCCTGCAGTGCTGGTGAGGGAGAGATGGCAACCCTGAACAGATAGACAAGGAAGAAAGGAGATCAGGAGAGTGCTGGGTGCCAAGGGAAAATGTATCTGAGAAAAACAAGCAGAAGGAAAATAATCAAAGGGATTGGAGGAGCCAGATAGAGTCAGGGTGGAGCAGAACCCAGCACGCTTGAGGAGAAGTGATAAGGGCTGTTGGATTTTGCCTGTTGTTGCCAGCCAAAAAACATGTTGCAATAGCAACTACCCATTGAACAAAGAAGTAAGAGGACTTTTGCAAGGAGATTGGCTGTATTTGGCCACCTATGCCCTCTTCTTTTCTTCCTGTGAACATCTAGCTTACTTTTAAAGTCTGGCATCATGCTCCTCTCTATCTGGATCAGCCACAGCAGGGAAAATCAGCGTGAACCCCAAGACAATGGAAGTCCACTTATCATGCCTCTGCCCTTCACACAGCTTCAGTACCTAGAAAAAAACTGCCTTACACTGCTGGGATTCACACAACACTCCTCAGCAATGGTACAGAAAATATAACCAATACACACGAAACCCTGACACTAGATGCTGGCAGTTTCTGCCAGGCAGACACACAGCCATTTAAAGGGCAACTCTGCAATCCAGACATACTGAATTGGTCCAATTTCAAAGTGATAAGCAGGAAGGATATACCGGATAGAAGATATTGGGGATACCCAGTGAGCAGTGTGGCACTGTGACTAAAGAAAAACTTGCATTTGTTGCAGTAAGTATGGTCATATGTGACCAGTATCATATGTATGTGTGTATGCACATGAGTGCATGTAAAATTAAACACATGCATATATGTATATGTGCATTAAGTATGAGACATTTCTCCACTTCACCAGACCTGCAGCTGCTGGCACTTGCTGTGGAAGCAACAAGAAACTCCATACCTCTCTTCCTTATGGATCCTTGACCTGAGGCCACAATTGCCCAGAATGTTTTTGCTTTGTGTGTGTGTCTGTGTCTGTGTCTGTCTGTGTGTCTGTGTGTGTGTTCCATACAAAGAAGGTTACCCTTGCCCACGCAGTGCAGGCATGGGGCTGTGCAGAGACGCTGGATTCAAAGAAGGCACAGGCACGCTGCCGAACTCTTTGGCCAAGTGAACAACTACATTGAAAGACCTCTGTGAGCCAGGCTTCTCTTTGTTCCCCTCAGTCTCCCATTGCTGCAGCCTCACATGACTATTCTTTGGCCAGGACACAAAGTGCTTAGGAGAGACAGTATTTGTCTTTCAGAAGGAAACTTAACATCAGTTTTAGTTGGGGCTTGCAAATATAAAATAATCAGAAGTCTTTGACTTCTGCCAGAAAAAAATATATACATGTACAGGAACAAACACCACTACCAGCAGGAGGGTGGGTCATTGCCTTACTGCTCCTTGGCCCCTGGAGTTCCGCATTGTAGCCAGAAAAATAAATTTTCATCCCCTTAAGGTGACCACTGAATCACTGTGTAACCCCACCTTGCTGTGCTAGTAGCCCTGTTCCCTGCCACGTGGAGGATAGCAGAGAACAGGGACAAATTTACAGCAGGTGAAAGCAGTCAGATCTTCCCTCTAGCCAACACACTAGCACTTCCTTCCACCAGCAGATAGTTTGCTTTTGTGTTTCTTCATCAGGAGCCAAATAACTTCCTTCTTTGGCTGGCAAAGAAGCACAAGGACAGTGATGGTCAGTCCGCTGAATGCAGGTTTTTGGAAAGCCTTTATGTTAGCCCAACCACTAACCCAAATATATCAATTTACTTCTTGGAGGAGCAGTTCCTTGCCTTACAACCACGAGGAAGCATAATCCATTTCATCATTTGTAGAACTTCATAGCCCTTAGGAGAAACTTGGGGTCTCTGATTTTGCTTTCTTCCTTCTTTTCAGTGCAGACATACAGCATCAGCATATTAGCATAAAAGCTGAGCCAGTGTTACTTTCAAGAGAAGTTGGACTGGCTGTCACTGTGAGTGTAAGGAGCTGATTGGTTAAGATCATATTTCATATTTTGGATACTAAAGGCAGAGGTAAATATGAGTTACTGCAGACAAATGAAAAAGCTCACATGTGGAGACAATGGGAATCAAGGGAAATTGTAAAAAAGTCTCAACACATTTCCAAGTAAGTCCCTTCCCTCCAAGTAAAAAGCATCAGCAGTAGGAGACAGAATGAAGATTCATACACCACTGCCCACTTCTAGATCGACTCAGAAAGTTTATTGGAAAGCATAGCTGGCACTCAGAGAACAGGGTTTGTGGGGGCCACTGAGGGAGCTGCACAGATTCCCACTCTTCCCTATCTGAAAGTCCAGCTAATCCTTCCCTGTCAACACTTGAAGCTGCTTGTCCTGGGGGATACATGATGGCCCCTTGCCATGGCACAGGCACAGAAGTATGGAGCAGATGCTGCACTACAGGTCTTCTCTCCTAGAACTGTTGTGGCTCTGGAGGAGAAGTAGGACCCTCTTTCTCCTCAGTGAGGGCTGGGGAGCAGCTCCTTTGAGCACCACACAAAGGCTGTGGATCTGTGGTTATCTCCCACTGGTATAAGCTATCAAGCTACACCCAGACAACTTAGGGAAAAATGAACACCCACTTACACTGTTAGAAATTACACACCAGAGATGCTGATGAATAGAAAGGTGCTCCCCAGATGACCATGTTCCCAAAATCATTTGGGTGCAATCGTTTAAAGGGTGCAATAGTTTGAAATGTGCACCAACCATCACAACAGCCGCAGGTATTGTGCTGCTGGTGTGTATTTTGTCACACAGTAGACCCTGCACACTGTTGGGTGCTTTAAGCCGAACCACAAGAAAATACTTTCTGTGAACAATTTGGGCATGGCAAATTGGGATATATAGAAAGGCTACCATCCCTACATCATATGGCAACTCCGAAAAGAAATAGCTAAACAAAGCAAGTGATGCTCTGCAAGATATCATGGCATTCACTGTGCTGATTTCCCACTGCCAGTTGTACTGCCTGATTTAAAACTTGGGATGTTGGCTCATCCACATCTGATGCTTTTTACATGATTGATTTTTAAGGTACGTATTGAAAAAATTCTACCTCTTGAATTATGCAATCCTTTACTTACAAAACTATCTGTACACTAGGCTGTGGACCTACTATGTCATGTCAATTACTTGTATAAGGTCATTGCCAGGTTATTTTGCCATACTTACCTTGAAGCCTCTTACTGTTTCCATATCCTCACCGCAGGGTGGTCAACAATATATGGTTAAAAACACTTTGCTAAACATGGTTGAACGCTGAAAAAAAAAACATTTACTAGGACTTGAAGAAGGTAAGGCAAAGTGCAACACCATATCAAATGTGTCACTTGTCTTGCACCTTTTGTTTCCAGAGCCATGCAAGCAGCTCTGATAATAGGGTTATCTTCTGGCTGCAATGCTGATCCAGGGAGCCTTTCCCCTCCCAGCTCGCCCTCTGCACTGATGCAGAACAGTGTAGCTGGGGAAAACCAGAAAACCTTTCAACCCTAGACCCCAAGAAACCACCACCAGTTTTGTTTCCTTTTCCATCTGTAGCTACTGCTACCTTTCAAAACAGAGCAGAAGCTCAGGGATCAAGGGCCTCATCAATACTGGCAAATTAAACCACAGCTGGGGATGAACCATGATCACCTGTATTAGTGAGGTGTTCAAGCATTTCGAGGCCCATGGCAATTACTGCTCTCCCAGCCATTCCTGGGCACAGTTCAGAGTCAAGGACCTAATCTCAGCAGGCCATCAGCACAAAGCCACCCTCTTCTGAAGTGGACAGCATTTTCACTAGCATAGATGAAAGCTTGTCCTGCCGGCTTGTCTATGTGCCTGGAAGTGCTCCCAGGTACAATTAATTTACTAATGCACAAGTAGTTGATAACAAATCATGCTTATTCAAATGCCTGTTATCTGTAGTGACCAAGATACGTGCTTCTTTCATCAGACAGCCCATGTCACTTTAGGCAGAGACAAGTTCAACCTACAAACCTACAGGGCTACTCTAGTGACTTCTGTAGAAAGCTGATGGTAAGCATTGCATTTATGCCTTTGCAGCTACAATTTCACAGGAAAATAACTCTCTGCCTGTAAAATATGAGTAGGATTTAACAATAAATTCCATACTTGCATCAGAGGGCAAAGCTTGTGTCCCTGAAGAGGCAGAGGCTTACTCATCCCTGCTGAATATCTCAATAACTTCCCTTGTCATTTCATTGCACATCTCCTACTCTCAATTTGACTCAACCTCCGCCTTTCCCTAACTGGACCATTTGCTAACTTCACCCCAACTATGTTCTAAATTTGCCAGGGAATTTAACTGGCCCTTCATCCTCCATCTGTGATCATTGTTAATTTCCCACTTTTGGCTATACTTTTCATAAGAATAGGATCTCCACTGAATCAGAAAGCACTCAGCACATTCCAGCAGATAGACATGCACCCATTTGTGGGAAATCCATAGTACAACCTTCGTATAGAAAGGTGTGGGTTTAAAATCTCATGTTTAGTAAACCAGAAAACTGTAATTGCAAATAATTATAACTTGGATGCATTAGCATTTTGCATACACAGATATTGGGTGCATAAGTAGTCTATAGATTGTGGGTTTGGTTTGGTTGGTTTTTTTTTTGAAATCTGTTTTTGAACAGTACAACATATCACATCCTGTCCAAACTCATTCTTATGGCTTCTTGGAGGGTAAGTAAGTACCAGAACAGTAGCAGCCCTCCAATATGGAAAATGCCTTCTGCTCCAGAAGAACCCAGATACAAACTTAGGGCCTCTGTGTAGAGAAGTCCTTGAATTTCAAGTGTACATCAGTTTGTGTAGCAGGGAAATTGTTCATTAGATGTCAGGTTTAAAACTACACACGCCAAATCTATCAGCCCTTGTTATTCATGTCCTAAAATGGTGAGGGTTTCAACATTTATGGATCAGAACAATCTTACATCTATGAAAAGCAATGTCAGGATCACTTGGGCAGCGTTGCCTCCATTATTTTCATGGCCAACCAATAACGGATAGATTAAACCTTTACCTTTAACATTCATTTTCTGTTCGCAAATTTTTTTACCTCTTCAGCTTATCTTCCCTGTCTGGGAGGAAATGGGAAACCTGGCTAACCTGAACAAAGAGAAGGCTGAGGTTCTCACTGACATCTTCAATGGCAAGTGCTCTGGACACTTCACCCAAGTCAAGAAAGGCAAACGCATGGAGCGGAAGAATGAAAACCCCCAAGCCCATCATAGGAGAGGATTAGGATGTCAAGACCATCTAAGGAACCTGAATGTGCACAAGTTCAAGGGACCTCATGAGATTCATCTGTGGGTCCTGAGGGAGCTGGCAGAAAAGGTTGCTAAGCCAATATCCACCATTTTTGAAAAACCATGGCAGTCAGGTGAAGTCCCTGATAACTGGAAAAAGCGAAATATATTGAAAAATGGGTACGTGGAAGACATGGGGAGCTACAGACCAGTCATTTTACCTTCTGTGCCAGGCACAATCTTGGAGCACATTCTCCTGGAAATTATGCTAAGGTACATGGAAAAGAAAGAAGTGATTGGTAAGAGACAGCATCGCTTTACAAAGCAGAAATCATGCTTGACAAATTTGATCACCTTCTGTGACAGGGCTACAGCATCAGTGAATAGGGGCAGAGCAACTGACATTGTCTACCTGGGCTTATACAAAGTGTTTGGCACTGTCCCCCACAAACACCTTGTTTCCAGATTGAAGAGACATTGACTTGATGGATCAGCTACTCAGTGGAAAGAACTGCCTGGATAGATGCACACAAAGGATTGTGGTCAACGGCTCATTGTCCACTGGGAGACCAGTGAGGAGTGGTGTCCCTCAGGGATCAGTACTGGGGCTGATACTATTCAACATCTTTGTTAAATGGACACTGGGATCAAGTACACCCTCAGCTAATGACACCAAGCTGTGAGATGCAGTCAACACACTGGAGGGAATGGATGCCATCCAGAGGACCTTGACAGGCTTGATAGCTGGACTGATGCAAACCTCATGAAGTTCAACAAAGCCAAGTGCAAGGTCCTACATCTGTGTCACAGTAAGTCCAGACACACCTACAGGCGGAGAAATGATTCAGAGCAGTGCTGTAGAGAAAGGCTAGGGGATAATGACTGATGAAAAACTCAACATGAGCTGGCAATGTGCACTCACAGCCCAGAAAGCCAACAGGATCCTGGGCTGCATCAAAAGTAGTGTGGCCAGAAGGTCAATGGAGGTGATTCTCCCCCTCTCTTCTGCTCTTGTAAGACCTCACCTGCAGTACTGTGTACAATCCTGGTGCCCCTAATATAAGAAGGATATGGAACTGTTGGAGCAAGTCCTGAGCAGAGCCATGAAAGTTGGTAAGAGGACTTGAGCACCTCCCCTATGAAAACAAGCTGAGAAAGTTGAGACTGTTCAGCCTGGGAAGGGGAAGTTGAGTGGAGACCTCATAGCAACCTTCCAGTAACTGAAGCAGGGATTACAGGGAAGCTGGAGAGGGACTCTTCATCAGGAAATGATAGGACAAGGAGTAAGGGGTACATATTGAGAGAGGGAAAATTTAGGTTAGATATTAGGAAGAAATTTTTTACTGTGGACGTGGTTGCATATTGGAACTGGTTGCCTTGGGAGGTTGTGCATGCTCTAACTGTGGTAGTGTTTAAAACCAGGTTGGATAAGGTCTTGAGCAATGTGTTCTAGTGAAAAGTGTCCCTATACATGGCAGGGGGAGTTGGGACTAGATGATCTTTGAGGTCCATTCCAACCCCATAATTTCATGGCTTATTTTAATTTTCTCAGGAATTGCTTTACAAATTTTTCATTTCTGTCTTCCAAATCACTAGTCGTCCATCAGTGATAAGTTTAGTAACATCAACCAAGCACATAACCATGAGCAATATATCAGCCCAAACCAAACTGCATTTCTTATGGAGCATTTATGCAGTATCTGCAGTTTCGGCAGACTCAAAGAATTAAAAAAAAAAAAAAAAAACAAAACACCAAACCAAACCAAACAAGCAAACAGAAAACAAGCACAACTTCCACTGCCTCTTTATTGATTATTATTAACAAAATAGGTAGGTGCATGAATAATTGGAGGATTGGACACAACCCAGGTAGCAGATACTTGATGTTGATGCTAAGAACATCAAAGGATCAGGCCCAGCCTAGCAGTGCCAGATAGGAAGACAGCCCGTGCATCTGCAAAGAGCCCATCAGGGTGCAGCCAAGACCCTTGTCTGCTTCCTTAGGGTTATGGACTCTAAATTTACTTCCAGATTAGGAAATGGGAGGCCACTTGTAGGAGAAAAGTTTTTGAGAGTTGGTTCCCATTTCTTCTAAATACATGAGAAATTTGCATCAACAAGCTCACATGTTGAGAACAAACTTCATTTATACAAAGGTCTTAAAATTATCCAAACAAGTGCCCTATTGCTAACATACATCAAATCAGAACAAAAGGCTTACTTAAAAATACACTTTATTTACAAGACATTCAAACTTCATTTTGAAAAAATATAGCTGTACATAAAACTTTAATTTTTCACTAATGGTTAATAAAACCATAGTGAGATTTACAATTCATTGATTCAGCAATCATGGAAATTGCATATTGACACATTAAATCACATAATGAACAGAAAAACTGTAGGAAACTTTTAAGCAACACAGCTCCATAAATGTAACAATCTTAACAGTGACATCCTCACATCAAGGTATCACTGTTCAAATAAAGTATTTAACATAGAAAGTGCTTCCACTGTACAGCAGAATAAGTAGAACTTACAGGAATGCTCATTGCTTTTGAATGATCTTTCACCTATTTCCTAATTAGTGATCCACACTTTTCCCCAAGATGTTAAAGAATGACAAATGAAGGCATCTGATTTTATTATACCTTCCCAGGCTTAGAAACCAACTCTTTTAGAAAGTTGATTTAGGTAGAGTTTTTATAAAGCATTTAAGTATATCAATACATAAGTTCATGTATCAGGATGATTACTTAGACAACACTTTTACACAGACCATAGGACACAAAATAGTCCTTGGAGTAGCTCACATCAAGCCATGCATAGACCTCGAGTGGTGAATTTCACTTTGGGGAAAATTCAGTGTTGGCATATTCCCTTGAAAGTTCAGAATAAAAGGGAGTATTCAGGACATTAAATCTTAGAACAGGGAGAGGGAAAAATAGGAAAAACTAAAGAAGGTCAAAAAGTGATTTGCAATGGTAAGGTGTGCCACGTTGTAGAACCAGAAAGGGGGTGAATTTTAATAGAATGGAGTGCAGAAATTAAACCAGTGCATAAAAAGAGGTATTTCTAAACTGTATTATGGGTACATCACCATGACCAGAAAGCTAGCAAAACCATCCTGCTTTTATTGAGGAAATAAAAAATAAGAAAAACAGTAAGAGGAAAAAACCACAATTGCACTATGAGTACGGTAAAGAACATAAGGAAAATGAAGTCAACTAAAAATTGACAAAAGAAAAGCAATACTCCTACAAATAGCAGCAGTTATTTTTCTTTACACTGAAGAGCAAATGTAAGACCTGCATTTGGAGAGTTACAAAAGAAGGAAAAATTGACAATCGAATTGGCACTTTTGGCACATATGAAAAGGTGACAAAGAATTGACTCACTTCAGGAAAAGGCACACAACTGATGAAGGCCTGTAAATTGCTTTTGCATTCAATGTCATGTTAACTTATTTCAGATTTCACTTTTACTCCAGAACAATCTGGCAATGCTAGCAGATGTTTCATTGTCATACAATGAACTGACTGGTTATGGACCAGAGTGCCACATTAGCTGGACAACCAGCTGAAAGTCAGACATAAAGCAGGTTTCCTTTGCTACAGGCAGTGATGGACAGAAACAGACAATCATTACAGGAGAACCCAGATGCCAGAAGGAGACAATCATATGGCAGTACTTGGAGAGGAGAGTAGCACAATTAACCTGCAATCATCAGGAAGATAAACAAAGCAAGTAAGTTAAGGAGGCCAGAACAGAGATTTTATGACAGTGCAATAGACTACAAAACAATTTGAAACAAGTGCCCATAATAAGGACAAATACTGAAATATTCTGCATTTCAAAATAAGTGAAGCCTACTTCAAGAGAATTAGAAGAGATATGCCAAGAACTGAAGGGAAATATGCCAATATAATATACACATTGATTGGAATGAAGTCTCCTACAGAATTAGAGAGGGGCCCCCCAGTACAGCCTAACTGTGACACACTTAAAACAGAGAAGAAAATATTTTGTTGTGTGACTTAAATGAAGGCAAAGATGCTGGTCAGAAACTTTATCTGAATACCCTGAAAGTCCTTACACTCAAAAAAACCTGCGAGGTTCATCTCATAAATAATATAGCTCTGCTGGCTTTGCTTCTTAAGTAATAAAGCAAATTTAAAATCTGCTTGTTTTCTAGACCTGAAGATTTGTATAATCCCTGGTGCTTTCCCATTTATTCACAGGCAATAATTACAGCACATTCAACCAGACAAGGAAAAAAAAAAGAGCTTCAAAATGTTACTTCATTGTATTTTCAGTTTACAACAGTTTCAAAAGTTTAGAAAATACATAACCATGGTTTTAACAAACACTGGAAGAATAAAGATAGTCCACTTTATGAAATGCTCCAACATCACACAGATAAGATTTTTTTAATCCCAGAGTAAATATTGCCATTCCAGCTTTCAAACATTTAATAAAATGTATATATACATATTTTTTTAAATTACCTGATTAAAGACACAAATGCATAATTATGAAAGGGTGCTTGTTTTAGAGGATATCTGGGAAGCAAGTTCTCCCATAGACTTTGTTGGTATTTTGGGAGCTTTCCATTCCAGTTCTCAAAAGCCCTATAAACACATTTGTTATTTACATCTAAACCTCAACATTTAAACTTCATCATAGATGAAAATAAGAAAAGAAAAAAGAATAGAAGAGTTGTCTTTACACCACACACTTTTAAAAGACAGAGCAAGTTTTACAATGTTTTCTGATTTACATTAATTCGTGCAATAACTGCCAAGCAGGATCCTGCTGCTGCCAACTGAAACAAATAGGCCAGAGGATCAGGCTTTTAATTATATTAACAAATACGTTAATTTATATAATAAAAATCTACAATGAAAGGCTATAAAACATTAGTTCACTCAAGAATCTGTTCAAAAGGGGTAACTACAAATCTAGAAATGTGCTATTTAGACTGCAATCACTGCTTCAGTAAACACTATTTTCCGAGCAGCAAAATACCCTGCTGTGTGTTTTAATATTCATTCAATTAATGCAATCATCTTTATTAATGTGGAGTTGGTTGTTTTTAAGCCAATCTTACAAGGAGTTCCTGGTATTTTCCCAGACCAGGCAGGAAATGAATTTGTTTTTTCTGCTAAGGTGTCATGAGGTAAAGAGAGCACTATTTTATAAAGGTGTCCCCGTGAATAAATGGATAAAACAGCCTGTCCAGGCCACACAGACCACTGAAAGGCTGCTTTTGAAACAAAGTGTATTTGAAAGCTTCTGGATCTGATCTGCATGGCCAGTGAGGCTAAGCACTACACTCAATGTGGATTAGATAGTGGATCTCATCTCCCAGAAACATGGGGAGCACACCTGACCTAAATCCAGTAATGGTGACAGACCATGTCACCTTGTTTTCCTTAGACCATCCCCGCAAGCCTTCAGAAAAGGGCAAGCACCAAGAAGAGAATGAACTGCTTCACTAAATGCACATTGAGATACACCTTTGGGCAGGAGGAGGAGAGGCAGGGCAGAGAGGAGAGCTCAGAACTATTAAAACCAGATATTTAGAAATAATTAAGACTGAACCAGCAAAAATTCCCTGGTTTAATTTTTTTAAAGCTTCCTCTAAGTGATAATACTGCATATAAGACTTAAAGGTACTTCCATAATTAATAAAATATTAAATTATGTCTTAATAATAGAATTGCAGAATTTTAACTTTTCATAATAAACACATTCGCTTATTTAATCAGCATGAATAATGACAGACACTCAGAGTTAAAGGCAATTCAATCATCCCACACAATGATAAAATAAGACCATGGCTCTTAGAATTTCTGTTGTCAGGAGAAGGAAAATGATATTTAAAAAGACTGAGTTGCACAATCACAACAGTGAACAAGATAAAAGTTAGTTGGATGACTGCCTGCTTTCCCATTTGCTAGAATCAGTACAGACAACATTAGCAGGTATTTATTTGCTTTCATGACTAGCAGTCTATTCCTAACCACACTCATCTGTGATTAAATTGGGACTCCAGTATTACTATTAGAGAAGCAAGACCAGCTTCTGCTCTGTCTCTAAATACAGGAGTCAATCAAGAAAACAATGCAAGTCAAAATTCCTGAGTGCTTCCCCTTAGATACTCCTAATTTCATTCACAAAGACAACTGGCCAGAAGCACAAGTGTTACTATTGAACAAGAACTGCCCATGCAAAAATGGGGTTTAAGATCAGTAAAGCATCTCTACTCAAGTCCTTCATAAATATACAGTACTATAGCCCAGTACAATCATTAACAGGCCACAGGGCTTTCAAGAAACAGCTTGCTTCAGCAGGAAACACCGGAGTTTCATTCCCAGTGCTTGTGGCCATGAACTGCAAACATCAGTGCAGATAGTGAGCAATACACCCCATCGACTCTAAGAACAGGAATTCGCCCCTAGTCTGGTGAAGAACTGGTTAAGGCTGTATCAGAAAAATCTTATATGAATGCAACAGCCTTGGTGGAAATATTAATCCTTATTTCAGAAAAAATGGGGGGTTTAGGTGTATTTTGGTTTACAGTTAAAGCACAGAAACCTTTTTGTCACACCAACTTCAGCTACAACCACTGATGATCCCCTCAACAGCCAGGACATGTTTGTTCTATGAAAACATGGCACAGAGTAGAGGGAATTGCCTAAAATCGTGTACTGCTCGCCTGCGACTTGTCATCATAAATGTCACAATTTTTTGTGCTATCCTCTGCTGCTGGGTCTTCAATAGGGATTTCAAAGTCACTTTTACTTGAACCATTGTCTTTATGCTCTGCAGAAATGCAACTGTTGTTTTTCCCTGTATAGCCATTAGTTTTTGCCCTGGGGGGCTCCCGCTGACTGCAGCACAGCTGAGAGTCACAAGCTTTTGAGATGCAGGGCGAGCTGCACAGTAGCTGGGAGGTCTTCTGGTCAACATACTCGGGCTGGATGGTCACAGAATGGACTCCTGTTTCATGGAAAATCTCCCGTATTTTATATGCAGCATCTTGGTAATCTGTAGGGGTTTGGCACTTGATATGAAGAGTGGCAATATTCTTCCCGATTGCAAGCTCCCAAACATGTACCTCATGAAGGCTGCTCACCCCTGGTACATGAGCTAGTCTGTCAGCTAGAAGACATAAGAGAAAGTTATTAGAGGCTATGGTGTACCACCTCATTATCAGCTGTGTCCCATTAGGCATCCCATCCAAAAGCAACAGTGTCCAAACTATCATTTTAGGAGAGATATACTTGATAGAACATGTTTACTCCCGGCTGCCTTCAGTTCAGCCTCCAGATGACCATGTGAACAGGCCACCTTTCCTTTTGGGTTCACCCTTTCCTCAGGTAATTACCAACTGTTCATAGAAGTGTTAGAGCACCACTTTCTCCATCAAGACTCCACATCTTCTGATTTCTTTAAGTCCTGAGCATGATGGAATTCCAGAAATGCCAGATGCTACTCAACAATTAACCAGTGTGAACAGCCCCTGAGAGCTACAAAACTAACCAAACCTTAAAGCAACTTTCTAAGCTGTTTTGGAAGCCTTTTAGGGGAAGCCACTACAGGATTGGGAAATACTGTAACTCAAAGTTGTTTCTTTCACTGACAGCCCAGGCAAAGCATTAACAGCTCAAGATCTGGTATTTTTGATGTATTGTTGGAGTACCACATTCTCAAAATGCATGCTTTAACTAATCCCAAGAGATTTGAGTCATGTTGCTAGGACACAGGCATGTGACTATTTCTCACAGTTCTTGAGCATTTGGATCTATTATGAGTAAATAATCCAAACATGTCATTCCACAAATAACATATGCATTGAAATACATCATTAAAATTAACAGCATTTCAACAACAAATTTGACTTACTCAGTACTTGCATATTAACACCTTTGGGGACCATCTGCAACAAAATAGTTGAGGTCTCCTTGATAAGTGGGAATGCAGAAGACAAGATGATGAACACCATAATTATTGTCAAGCTTGGATCAATGTAGCACTGCCAATTACACGGAGCATCCGTCAGAGGACGTACATAGAAGATAGTAGCAGTAACTACCACGACCACAGACCCAAGTGCATCTCCCATAACATGCAAAAGAACACCTGAAACAAATGGCACAATTTCCATTAGTATGGTGGTTTTGGGGTTTTTGCTTTGAGTTTTTTAGGGAGTAGGGCAGAAGTAATCCTGCACTTTTTAGGCATGTTCTACTTGATATGAAGAATGCAATATTCCAGGCATAAATATCATAACCAAAGTTTTCAGTAACAGCTTTCAGAAAAACACGGCAATGGAAATACTGACTCTGAAGCACAGATGTTTAAATGGGATGCATTTTTAAACATGTATGCTAGCAATTTCTGTGCAACTGCAATGCCATGGCAACGTAAAATGTGTTTGCTTAAATGCCTGCAGATTATTAAGAAATCCTGGCACATTAAATCTCAATTAAAAATTGATGACTACATCTATCAGTTCTACTCCAGAAGCTGAGAGAGCCACAGACCACTCTCAGTAACAGTTATTCTCCCCCATCAGTTTCTATGACACTCCTGAAATCTGAAAAATTACCTAAGTGAAATCTAAGCTAACTCTTATGGCTCCATACCATCAAACTCCAATTTTCAGAACAAGCTTGATTACCAGTCATATTAAACCTTGTTCCACTAACACTGCTAGTCCTTAGACCCGCCAAAAATCAGAATCTGGGTTGAGAGTCAGTCACATGGTTTAGTACGTGCTTGGACTACTCTAAATTGAAAGGAATGCTGGATACAGCTTTTTATATCTATAAATACTACTTTCGCACAAAAGGTAAAAACACAAAACAGGCTCTTATAGCAACATATTTAGCTGCCCTTTAAACTACAATGACCAAAGCAGTCTTCCTGCTATAAAGGTACAATAACACAAGAAGTCCCTTTTTCTTCTTTTTAATACTTTACATAAACTTCCTTCTTCCCATCACTGCTCAAACCACTCCAGCTTTGTCAGTCTTTACTGTTCAGACTCAGATTTTATTCCAACCCATGCCTAGTTCAGGACATCTCTCTCTATGAAGTCAATTTCTTTGCCAATACTTTTTATCAAGGGCACATGAGAGAGTAAAATGAACCATCCTCTTTTAACATCTTGATGACATGCACTTCTAAGCATTACACTGCCATTTAATGCCTTCTTCTGGGCTAAAGAAGATATAAAAAGCTGCCCCCAAAACTCATTAACAACACAGCAAAGAGTTTGGACTCTTTGGTGATGCTGCATATTGAATTAGCCCCAGGACTGTGCCCGTGCTGCTGTTTCTTGGCAGTTCTGTATACACACTTTGATTTGTGTTAAGCAACAACCTCTGGAGTTCCTCCAAATCACTTGGGTCAGATAAGAAAGTACAAGCTTCTAGTGAGTCCAGTTCTTTCTGCTGGAGTCAGGCATGTTCTGCCCCATTTGGCAGACTCACACAGAGTTTTACTACTCCTAACAGTGTTGCAGTGTTTCCTTTTCATTTACAAATAATCCTGATTCAGTATGGGCTATCAGCTATTGCACTAACAAGAGGGCCAGGCAGGATGCGATTGCCAAGGCAACTAGAGAGCACAGCTTATAAAGAACAGGAAAATGTTTCAAAAAGTCTTTTGAATTAAGAAAAAAGTAAGTATGTCAGAATTTTGATGAAATTGAGAATACAGACTTTGGAAAAATGCGTATTTTAGATTAATAATGTCATTAATATGTGCATCTTGGTAATGCATCACATAATGAGGGCCCAGGCAGAAATAAACCCATTTCCCTATCAGAACCCCAAATGCTATTCTTACAAGCTAGAACTGAAAATGGATTTTTACTAAATGAAGTCAGTATGGTAAGACCACAGGTAACACATAGCTTCCAACAGCTTGTGTTAAAAACTCTGAACTACTCTGTATATGCTAAAGAACTAAAAGGAATAATTCCACACTAAAATAATTAATCCTCTCAGACAGAATTTATGGATTCTTGTTCCTACCACTTTTAAAATCAAGGAAGCCTTTCCTCTGCCAGTCCACTTGGGCCAGCCATGTTTTTCAGGAAGGTTCCAATTCTTCAACATAAGATTTTTTTTTTTGTCAAGTGATTATGAAGTTAGTAAGGCTATGTAACTAACTTCAAAGGCAAAACATAGATTTTGAATCAGAATTTTAAAAACACACATCTGTAAACATTGGCTACAGAAGCAATGAATATTTGTAAGGACAATAGAAATTGAATTTGCAGAAATGACATACCAAAGCAGCACTTAGAAAATTCTCTTTTTAAAAATCAAGGCTGACAGGTATTTTAAAATATCTCACACCAAACTCCTTATCCTTCAGATCATTATACCTAGGCACTGTGGTTCAGGTAAGCAAGGGCTTCTCTAAAGTAATTGTTTTCTTATGCCTCTCTCCTCCATCCCTGAGTGTGACAGTTTTCTTATCCTGCTCCAATAATTTTACCACTATAATGCCATAATATCCAGTGACACTGATTTCTAGGCATTCAGGCAAGTGTTGTGGCTCTAGTATATGGTTTGATTTTCCAAAGCATCTTGCCTTGCAAGGCGTATTTGAGTAGCTCTGAAACCACTTTAGAAAGATAGGTAGACAGACAGAAAGACAGACAGACACACACTAAAATACCCCAGCAAACCCAGGTGCCTGACTGCCATGTTGATCTTTGAAGTGCAATTCACAGGATCCAAACTTACACAAACTTGGAGGAATATCAGACACCAACAGATGACCATAAGAAAGATGAAACTACTCCCCTGTTTTAGCCTTCTGACAGCCCTTTCCGTGGCGACAAACTCACTTCATAAAGACACCTGCAATTGGTTCTGCTCAGAGTAGGTGTGTAAACATGTATACATAGAAACACCTACACAGACAGGGAGTGACACGGGGGTAATTTATTCCTAGAAGTAGCTATACTGTTTCACTCCACAGATTCCCAGAGACCTGACAAATTACAACACAAGAGGGCTGATCCTGTCCCACACTCTTCCAGAAATGGGTTCACAGTTCAAGGACCTGGAAAAACATGTTGCTGCAGCACCAGTTTCAGAACTTGTGCTGACAACAAAACATTATTAACCTTGGGTAAAAGAAATTCTGTTTTCTGCCCAAAAGCATTTTAAACTGCTTAACTATTATAGCAGTGACTCTCAAAGATGTGCCTCATAGCTACCTCATAGCTTTACCTTCCTGTAAGGCTTCTAGAGACTTCAGCTTAGTGCAATAGGGTTTATATTGTTTCCAAAATGTTGAGCTGCGCTTTTCTAAAGAATAAAAACCAAAATGTGAGCACACCCACAGACAAATGATCATGACACTATTTTGCCATTGCCTATACTGTTACACACAATGAAAACCTTTTTTCTGAAGATAACCAGGTCCAATTACATAGAAAAGTCTTGGACTTTTGCTTCCTTTCTTACTGATATTTTGGGAGGGGGAGGAATCTGGAATGGAAATCAGAGTGTTTTAAGTTAATAGAACATTAACAGTACACTCCAATGCCATACCTCTGATATTCAAGGCTTCAGACTTTTTCTCTTTTTTCTTCATAGACCCCTCTTCAGGGCTTTTTTGGTCATTTGGTGAATCACCTGCATTCAAAGAAGAAACGCTGTGTTGTGTATAAGTTCTACAAACAGAAAAAACATCAACCTTCTCAAAACCAATTTATTTCAAAGATGACAGGAAGAAGAGCAAAGAACCAAGCGCAAACATTTCCTATCCTATGCAACCCCCTGAGCAACGCCTCCTTCCCCCACCCACGGGGACGCCCAGCAGCCCGGTGTAAAGTACAAGGTGAAAGAGGCAGCGGGTGCTGAGTGAGCTTAGTGAATCCCCCCAGGGCCCATGGGTGGCCTTGGTGCTCTGAAAGGGCCAGAGGATGAGCCCAACAGCTCGGCGGGTCCCGAGGGAAACAAGAAGGAGAGAGGCGATGGGGAGGGATGCAGAAGCGGGGGGAGGGATGGGGAGAGGTGCGGGACACGAGGGGAAGGCGAGGATGTAGCCGAAAGGCACCTGCTTCATCCGCCTCCCCCTCCGGCGTGGCGCCGGGTGCATCCCGCAGCGCGGCGGACGGCGGGGCGGGCGGACGGCAGCAGCAGGCGCCCCAGTCCTGGAAGACGAGTAGCCCCACGACGTTGACGGCGAGGCCGAGGGTGCCGACGATAAGCACCAGCTGGGCGTCGTCGATGGGCTCGGGCCGGGCGAGGCGAAGGACGGAGTCCACGAGGATGGTGAAGCAGAGGGCGGTGAGGAAGACGGCGTTGCTGAGCGCTCCCACTGCCTCGGCGCGGCTGTAGCCGTAGGTGGCGCGGGGACCGCGGCGGCTGCGGCGGGCGATGCGCCCGGTGGAGAGCCCCACGCACAGGGAGATGAGGTCGGAGAGCATGTTGAAGGAGTCGGACACCAGCGCGATGGAGTTGCCCAGGTAGCCGGACACCAGCTCGGCCACGAAGAAGCCGACAGTGAGCACCAGCATAAAGATGAGGCGGCACGTCTTCCCCGAGTACCGCCCCATGGCGGCCGTGCGCTGCCCGCGGGTCCCACTCCGCGTTAGCGCCGGGGCATCCCCACCGCCGGCCCGCAATAAGTGCGGGCGGCCCGGGCCGCGCAGCCGCCCCGCCCCGCCCCGCCCGGCCCCGCACTGCCCGGCCCCGCCCGGCGGCACCGCCCCGGCCCGCGGGGAGCACAAAGGCACCCAAACGCGGAATAAATTACAGAAAATAGATAGGCCGTGGCCGGGCGCGGAGCTGGCACGGCGGCTGGTGGAGCCACCCAGTGCTGTCCTGCCTGTGCTCCTGCCATCCGGAGACAGTGAAGTTCCAGTGACGGATCCACTAATTATGCTCCTTTGGTGCTTTATTGGTGGTTTAAGTGCCAAACCAAAGGACAGAGTGCCATCTACTGAACCAACCCAGTTCCAGCCACCAGCCTTTAAAAGGGTGTGTCAAAAAGCCAACCGAATCTCGGGCTGCATCAAAAGGAGTGTGGCCAGGTCGGAGGAGGTGATTCTCCCCTTCTACTCTGCCCTGTGAGACCCCACCTGCAGTACCGTGTACAGTTCTGGTACGCCCAATGTAAGGACATGGAACTGTTGGAGCAAGTCCTGAGCAGGGCCATGGAGTTGATAAAAGGACTGGAGCACCTTCCTTATGAAGACAAGCTGAGAAAGTTGAGACTGCCCACTCCTGTAGCTTGTCGAGGTCTCTCTGCCTTCAAGAGAGCCAATAGCTCCTCCTGGTTTTGTTTCATCTGCAGACTTGCTTAGTATCCCTTCCAGACCTGCATCCAAGTCTTTTATGAAGATGTTGAAGAGCACAGGGCCTAAGATGAAGCCCTGTGGAACCCCACTAGTGACAGGTCACCAGTCTGATGTTGCCCCATTCATCATTACCCTCTGTGCTCAACCCATGAGCCAATTGTTCATCCACCACATGTGTTTATCCAGTTGTGGGCTAGACATTTTGTCCAGGAGGATATCATGAGAGGCAGTATCGAAAGCTTTACTGAAATCCAGAAAATTACATGAGTTGACTTCCCTTGATCAGCTAAGTGGCTTACCATGTCACAAAGGAAATAAGGTTTGATAAGCAGGACTTTCCTCTCAGGAAGCCATGCTGGCTGCAACCAATGATGGTGTTATCTTTCAGATGTTTTTCCATACTCCCCAGAATAATCTTCTCCATAACTTTACCAGGCCCTGAAGTGAGACTGACAGCCTGTAGTTTCCAGGGTCCTCCTTCTTGCCCTTCTTGAAAACTGGGACAACATTCACCAGCTTCCAGGCAGCTGGAACCTCCTCGCCTTAAAGACCTCAGGAACTTCCTTTTTGTTCTAACTCTGAAGCAATTTCATTGTTGCTGCTGTTAACTGAGTTTGAGCCCTTGCTTGAATACATCTTTTAAATGAGACCTCTCCATTTCGCCTAGTTCTGTGCACACAACCAAAGCCTGTCGTGCACAGAACCCAAGATGTGTCTTAACCTCTAGAGTGGACTTGAGTAATCATTCAGGGAATAGTCTCCTCTGCAAGGAATTAATACAAACAACTCCCAGTTAATAAGACATGTTTGTGCATGCCTTCATACATTCAATAGCTTGCAATATTCAAACAAATGCATAAAAATAAATGTATTCAAATGAACCTTGCCATAAAGACAAACACAATTGTGGGAACAGATAGAGTAACTTACATCAACATACACTCCAGCTCTATAACTACAACTATCAAAATAAGGTAAGACATTTTTAATGGTTGTTCCAAATGAAAAGCAGTGTGACATAATTACTATTAAAAGAAGAAAAATATATGAGTTATAGGAAGTTAAATAGTCAGACATAAATTTTAAAAGGACAGTTTATATTTCTTTACTATAATTCACGATAGAAAATTCTGCCTCGGGCATTTCACTTATAATCAAAAAAAGGCAATTCTCTGAAGCCCAGATCATTGCATGTGCATAGAGCTGAGAAGAATTTCTAGTGGTTCTTGTTTCAGGAAGACTTATAATACAGTAGCTGAAACATCATTAATCCTCCTATGAAAAATATGCATCGATTCTCTTTGAAAAACAAATAACTCATAGCCCTTAACTCACTTGAAAACATAAAAATATCTCATTTATTTTGAAGAAATAGAGTTAAAAATATTATTTTCTGCAAATAAGTCTGTGACTAAGTCCTCTGACATGGATCACAATTGCAGTTGGCTCTCTGAAGATGTCAGAAGCAGTACATGTTCAGAGCCTCAGCTCTGAAGCTTTATCTGCTCATCCACTGATTTATTCCTTCTGTCAAGCTCACACACCTCAATCTGCATCTTATGATACAGCATTAGTCTAAAAGCCATGCACTGACAGAGTAACAGAGCAATAACTGTGCTGGGTTAGGCAAAGGATCCATCTCTGAAGTATTTCCAGTTCCCGCCTACACCTTTTGAAGATGAGGGAACCAAACATGTACTGTCTTCAAAACCCAGGCAGCCATAGATTCATACAGAGGCACAGCAAATGTCCTGACTGTCTCCTTTACTCCTTTCCCAGTACGGTCCCACATTTGATTCACTTTTGTCTCCTGAACATCTAGCATACATTTTTATGGAACTAATCATACTCTCCTGCTTTCTGTTTCTCATCTTCTGTCATAGCTTAAGCCCACCTGGCAAGCAAGTGCCATGCAGCTGCTCACTCACTCTCCCTGGCCTGCAGTGGGATGGGGAGGAGAATTGGAAAAAAACCCTTATGGGTTGAAACAGGAAGTTTAAAAATTGAAACTAAAATATAATACGAATACTATTTATAACAATAATAATTGTAGTTAATCAAATAAGACATAAATTAATAAATCCCAAAAGAAACAAGTGTTGCACAACACAGTTGCTCACTACCCTGACCG
Source organism: Pithys albifrons albifrons (assembly GCF_047495875.1). NCBI lineage: Eukaryota > Metazoa > Chordata > Aves > Passeriformes > Thamnophilidae > Pithys > Pithys albifrons. Next base: position 97,902,141 of record NC_092459.1, read on the forward strand.
AAGCCCAACTTGTCCCTCAGCAGTGATCAATGGCTCCTGGCCAGCTACCCCAAGAGTATATACTAAGCATGACTCTCTATGATATAGAATATTCCTTTGGCCAATTCAGGTCAACTGCCCTGGCTGTGTTCCCTCATGGCTTCTGGTGCAGCTCCTCACTGGCAGAGCATGGGAATCTGGAAAGTCCTTGACTCAGAGTAAGTAACACTGTTCTCTGATGAATCCAAAATGCAGCACTGTACCAGCTACTATAAAGAAAATTAACTATCCTAGCCAAAAGCAGGACATCTTCTGTCCATTTCTTTATCCAGTCAAAGGCCTTTGCCTTCACACTATCACTGCTTAGAAGCCCCTTGGACATCAAATCTTTTGCTCACCCCATTATGCATACAAGCCTCCTGTCCCTCTTTTTACTGGTATCACAATCACTTCAAGACAAAAGACTCCTAAGACTGCCAGGTGATCAAAGGTAATCATTTTCAGTAAGTTGTTGCTTTCAATAACAAGAATAATTAATTTAGATCAATCTTCAGAGTAAAGCATATGTTATCCCTGTAGCTCTTTTGCACCCAGATCTTCTTCCATATAGTAAAAAAAAAATCATTACCTTTCAAGTAGTAGTCACCAACCCTGTTCCCAGTGTTTTCACTTAGGTTCTTCCCCGTTGCTGGGTGCTGCTTTTCTGTTTGCACTAATCCCCTTGCAGTATCAGAACATTTGGTCTCAAATCCTTTTATAAAGGAACTATGTTTATTACTCTTTTGCAGTATGTTTGGCATGCTTGTGTGTTTTACACTAACTGCAGGCATTCAACAATATAATGTGATGGTTTCATTTATTCATCCAGAACTGAGATTGCCTAAACAAGCTACGTACTATTAAACAAAATAACCAGCCTAAATATCCCAGGCTGTCTGTTTCCAACTTGCTGAGTTGAAACAAACTCCTCTTAAGAGGTTCAGAAAAGGTTGTCCAGCACCTTAGTTTTTTGAATTATTTGCCAAGTTTGGTTCCAGCTACAATACTGCTAGAAAAGCTGTAGTTTCCTCATCCTAATCAGGAACAGGAATTGGTAAAATTCTAAAAAACTCATAAAATTATTACAAACAAGACAACTTTCCTTCTGAACCCCAAAGATGCAAAGCAATCCTTTAACCTTCAAGATCTCTTTACCAAGCCTTCAAAGTACCCAGCATGGCAACTTTTAACACTTAGCCATTGGCAGCCAGACACTCTAGCTAAGAGATTATCCCCACCTGTGGCCATAAGAGGATGCTTAGCTAATAGTAAAAGCAGGGTGAGTACATATAATACTTTCCCTTACTCTTTCATCCTTCAAGTATTTTCAGCTCAAGTGAGTTTCTGAGCTATATATCTATGTTTAGTAGCCCTCAATGGGTTTTTCATTCATCTCCTAGTCCACGCTTTCACTCACTGATGTAGATTTTAACATTAATTGGCAACAAGCTCCTTGCACCACCTCCCATGATGTGAAGAATCATAGGATGGTTACATTTGGAACCCGCCTACCATTAGCAGGGACACCTTCCACTAAATCATGTTCTCAAAGCCCCAACCAACCTGTTTGGCAACCCTTCCAGGGATGGGGTATCCACAGCCTCTCTGGGCAACTTGTTCCAGTATCTCACCACCCTCACAGTCAACAATTTCTCTAATGTAAACCTGTCCTCTTTCAGTTTGTGCCCATTAGTCCTTGTCCTATTACTACATGCCCTTAGAAAAAGTCCCTTTCCAGCTCTCTTGTAGGTCCTTTTAGATATTGAAAGGTGTGTTAAAAGTCTCCCTAGAGCCTTCTCTTTTCCAGGCTGAACAAACCTAACTATCTCAGCCTGTCACCTTTTCCTCCTTGTTTTGAACCTGAATCCTGTTAGTTTCATGTATTATTTTCTTGTTCTTGTTTCAGAGAATGGGACAAACATTCAATGGATACTCACCCTCCCCATGCCATTCTTGGTTTTGCAAACTTGTGTCATGCCCTCTTTAAGATATTCATTTTCAAGGTGACAGGTAAAAATCTACTTAGTTCCTTCCAGAGAAACCATTACCAGACCTTGAAAGTAGGGTATCTCTATAATCATGAAGTATGACAACTGTAACAGCATTAATGATGGTAATTTTCTTCTACTGTTGAATGAAAATAAGGTCACTCATAGCCTCATGCTACTATAGAAATTGTATAACGAAAAAGAATCATACAAATAAGGAACCAAGTAGAAACAGTACCAGTAAGAGAGATCATTCTTCGTCCTTCTTATCAAAGTCCTGTCAGACATTACTTTTTAACCCATCATAAAAATTATTTACAAAAGACATTTCAGAAACAATCTATAAGGAACTAGAGAATGAAAGAAACCAACACCCACACATTACTGTACATGATAAAGGAGTTATACCTCTTTAAGACTGTGGGGAGGAAAATATTACATTTGTACTAAAACGCTGAGGCTGACCCTGGGCACATGACATTTAAAGGCAGCATCCATAGCCTGAAATGCAGTGGGTAGCTATGACAGGACCTTTGAGTTTCATTCCAAGAAGACCTGGTGACAGCCCTGAAGGCTGCCATGAAGTTTGTTTCTCCAAATTAGAAATGCTGGACCAAAGTCATAGCAAATCTCAGTGGGAATCTTGTGGTTGGCTTCTACATAGATAAATTTGACCACAAAATAAACACCGACCAACAGACCTTGTTGTGGAAGATGGTTAGTAAGAGAGTATTCTGTTTGCATGTGCTTGTGCCTCATTGCTTGTATCTCCCTCTCACACCTACAAGAGGAAGTCGGGGCTTGTTGGCATACAGTGAAGAGTGAAACAGCTGTGAAGTCATTAGGTCTGCTTTAATCCCAGGAGCAGAAGCCTAAAAGATAGCTTTCCAGCAAGACCTCAGCAGTCTGGGTGAAAGCTTTATCAATGTCCTTGGCAGAGTTACAGAAGTCCATGCTTTTTTAATCACAGCTGTGACTCTTCATGACAGTCCTGAAACTGTCCTGGGAAGAAACACTGTGCTTGGACAGAGACCATATTTTTCATGCCCTTCTAAAGTTGGCTTGAATACACTGGTAGGTTAATCTCAAATGATGAACCTGGGGGATTTAGTGCTTAGCCTGGAATGTCTTTTGTTATATTTTTTCCTGGTTTAAGATGACTGCTTACTTTTTTCATTCCGAACCACCATTTCCCACTCTTGATACCCAGCATAAAGAAACCTTTTGCAAACTTTAAGATATATGCAGTCAGAATCTGCTCTAGCACCTGGATAATACTTCCTAAAATAGTTCAAATACTTAATCCTTCACTTTTTTAAAAAGTGTAATTCTGTTATGTTTCTCCTCTAAATTTATGTGTGTGTGTATATATATCTCCATATAGCCTTTTCTGCTGGGAGATAGCACATTGCATTGCAAAGAACATGAAGAGGAGAAAGCCACTCACTGATTTCATCATTGTAAATTGTATTGTCCTACTGCCAAAAATCGATTTTCTGTTCCACCAGCATTTCTAGACTGAATCTGATACCAAACTTGTGCCTGTATCAAACTATCCCAGTAAAACAAGTCAGTTACCATATAAGACATCGGCCTTAAAAAAATCCATTGTAATGAAACTGTTTATGACTTTGACCTCAGTTATCTTATGGTCTTTTTATTTCCTTACAGCTCACCACAGATACTGTGATGTAACTCAGACAGTCTGTCTATACCTTTACTTTGAAACTGGTTCAAGGTTGAGAGTGAATGCAGATACCCAAAGTTCAGCAGCACTAGTACTGTTGGAATCTAGGTTCAGAAGGTTTAACCTTACCTTTTTGCTGTTGCATAAACCATCCAGAGATGCTTTGCTTGCCTTACTCATAGACTAAACTTTCATTCTGTGCTTTCCATTTTGGCCAAAAAGCAGCCTTAAAACATCTGCTTTTACTTGCTTTTATGCAAAATTTTCTCATTGAAAACTAAGCTTATGTTTGGAGGTTTCTTGTAAGAGCATTTAAAAGAGATCTGAAGAAAATTTAGAGAAGCATGTTGCAGAATAAACTTTCACAGTCTCTTTCCTTATCTTTTTGAAGATTTTGTATTAGAGCTTCACTGAATATAAATTAACACATATCTGCTTACCTTTGTGGTAGCTGCTCAGAAAAGGTTTGGAAGAAGTTGGTGAGGATTATTTACCAAACTATAAGACCTTCAGAAAACATGTGTTCAGTCCTAGGTATTTGATAAACACTTAAAGTTACTTTGAGAGTGCCTCTTGGACTTTTTATTCAATTTGAGGGGACTACATCCATCAATGCTGTAGAACTCAAAGCCATAAGATCTAACTGTTTAGTTATAACAGGCTTTAGTTACCTACATGCCAACACATTAACACCTCTGGGATTTATGGAAATAACACAAAAGCATACATCCCTTCTTTTGTGCATACTATGTTGGCAAGCCTTTAGGAGTTAGATGCCATGGTACACTATGCGGGCAGCATAAGTCCTGAAGATGAGGATGCACTGTGAGAGGGAAGCAACTGCCTCTCAGTAAACTCTGGTGCTGTGCATTCAGCAATCATCCGTATAAATGCAGTCAGAACATGAATTGGCATGAAGAGTTTACTGAAGGGTTGGTGTTTTCATGGAAAAATAGTATCAACCTGGTATAGAAATACTTGAAGGAGAGGCAACATAGAGTAATGCTGATCTTGAGGATACACTTTTAGGCTTTTCAGGTGTGAAAAACACAGTAAGCCAGAGGTTTGTCATCGCAGGTTTTCCTTCTTGTCCCTTAAAAAGGTCTCTGGGTCATCAGACTGGCAAAGTCTGTCAGCCTTTCAGCAGTGCATTTGAGAAAGAAATCAGGGAACTGATTTTTTAATTCTTAAATGTGCGCAAATTTAGTCATCATACTGACAACCTAAGAAACTGAAATCCTCTGTTCTGGAACTCTAATTCCCAGATAATTTTTGCCATCTGCAGTGTAGTTTATTTTGTCTGTTGAATCAGGGAGCACTGCTACAGAGAAATTGGTTTTTGATACCTGCAAACTTTAGCTCACTAGGTCTCCATTGGGAAGGTCTGTGGCATTAAGATACAGGTTAAACAGCCATTTATCCACTTATTTTGGCCTATAAATGTTCTCACTTCCCCTGGGATCAGTCTGTTTGCAACAACAGATGTGAAAATCTAGTTCAGAATATTACAGCATTACAGCCTTCCCGAGTCACCCAGGCAGTTAAGGCTTATGCCTCTCTTCATACACACATGTATACCCCAAAATCACTCCTAATTACAAAAGCTTGGAAAAAAATGAGAAGATATGCCTCACAGCAAGCCTCAGAATAAACAAACTCACTCTGCATAGGTCCAGAAGGAGAAAGAAGGTATGTTTTCCATTTATGTGTCTGCTAGCTTACATACCACCTCTTATCTGAGAGGCAGGCTGCTGGCACACACCAAGATAGGAGAATCAAGATCCGACAGTGTTACCACACCAAAAGCTCACACAGATACCTGCTAAATTGTACAAACCTCAAAGTACAAGCAAACCACTTGTCTGCTAACACAGAACACATTTTATTTAATGATTTGTGAGCAGTGCAAAGACCACAAGGCCCTTCATAAGAAGATGAGAGCTGTTTCTCCCAGACTCAGACATTTTATGTGTGGCTTAGTGTCAAATGGGTTGGGCTGGGTGACATCTTTATTTCTTACTTCCCCCCCACCTCCCTGTACAGATCACAGAACAACAAAACAAATGTTTTGTCCATGTTAAATCTTTATTTATTTTCTCAAGACAAACAACAAAGAATTGCTACAATCAGACTAATGTGGCGCTTTTCAAACTGTGGTCCCTCTAACAGTTTAAAACTGTGTATAAATGAGTAGAAAACACAATCACACTGACCTGCATGAACAAGAGTAATCAGATCTCCGTGCAGTAAAACTGGCTTCTGTATTTTTATGACTGACTGTAAAGGGCATAGCCAGTATGAAAATTATCTGGTATTTTTTATAAGAGCATGATTTTTTTTTCAGCCATATTCTTAATCTTTGTTCCAAAACTTTCTGTGTAAGTTATAAGAACTTGAAATTGTCAGAAAACTCTGGCTAAAGGTTCTCTGTCATTTCCAACAGCAACAGCAAGGTAAGTCTTTTGTGAATTTAAACTTCTGGGAAATGTTTCTTAGGGAAGCTTTAATATTTCTGTGTTTTGACAAGTATTTCCTGGATTCCAAGTAAAAACAATAACTAATCTGTGATGTCCTCTGCCCATCTGGCTCAAGTACCTCTACACAGCAATTCCTTTAGAGTGTTAAAATATTTTTATACCTGTAGTAGCTGCTCTGGGCCAGCATCGAATGAAAGAATAGGGGCACATCCTGCCTGTACTCTTGCTGACCTCTTCTCCTAATCCTAATGTAGTGTGGGGAACTACCCATATTTGAACCAAGGGCAAAGATGGACCTATAGGACAGAGAGACCTAAATTCAACCTGGTGGGAAGAGACAGGTGTTTACAGCTGGTAGAAGGGACAGGCAGGAATTTGCACAACTGAGAGAGACAAAGGGGAATGGTAGGAGATGAAGACTTAGGAAGTAAAACACAGAGGAAAAGGGTAGCAAGAACCAGAAAAAAGAAAAGGGTGAAGGACAGAAGCCTAAGGGATGAGAGGCAAAACAAACATAGTTGATGGGTGGAGGAGAAAATTGGCTTTGTCTGGGTAAACAGGGATGGCAGCTTGGAAAAACTGGCTTAACGAGAGCATTTGTGGTAAGATGAGCCCCTGAGCTATGAATGTTGCAATGAGTTAAATGAGGGGTACAGATGTAGAATAATGGAAAAGGATGGAGAACTGGGTTGGCACCTGTAAACCCCTCACTCAGTGTCCAGACCTGGCTAACAAGGCTTGTCATAGGCATATCTCACTCTGCTGTTGCTGTCATCAGCATCCGGGAAGCCCACCAGCTAATTTTCCATCCCTGATGGTAGACCATGCAACAGAGGAATGAGATGAACTGTTGGCTGTGGTGATTAATTGTGGCACTAATAGACATGGAAGAATTTTCTTCAGTGGATTTAGATGCTCCTGCTGCCCTCAACACCCACAATACAGCACTGGATGACTGAACCACTCTCTTCGTTTTCTGCTTTGTGTTTTTCAAACAATCACATACAAGAGAAGAGCGGGCTGTTTAAGTCCATTCCCTACTTGGGGAACAGAGATATGAAGGCAATCACCCCCTTTCCCTTGAAAGCCTAAAAGGTAGAGGGCTATTCTACAAATCTTTACATTTCAGTGAACCATCACTAGTATGAGGACACTGCTCAATTGTTACCAATGGTACTGCCTGTGGACAGCTGGATTGCACCAGCAAGATTCAGACACCATGCCCACCTGCTTGAATTTCTGCTAGTGATGCTGACAGACTAGAAAATTTGCCTTGACTTCCATTTCCAGGAAAAAGCATATTTTCCTCATATGCAGATGACGAGAGAGAGATGGAGTCCCTCTTTTTTCATGTTTTTTTAATATATACTTAAAATATATGTAAAGCATGTAATTATGTTTTTCAGTGTAGAGCTATTTTGGGAATAACATTTCTTTTGAAAGAAATGTAATAAAAATCCCATTCAGGTTGAGTATAGAGAGAATTTGAAGAAATAAATGTGAAATTTTACCTGAGTGGGAAATACAAAATTAAGTCCAGAAGAAAGGAGCATTCCCTCTATGGTATAAAATGGCATTATCTTGCCTGTAGGCACTATTGCAAGCAGAGAAGTTTCACCATACTAGAAACAGAGAGGTAAAATCACCAACTAATCTACACATTATATTTATGGAATGGTACAAAATTCATCCCTGGCTTATGTGACTTAAATTCAGTTGAAAGACAGGTTGAATTGCCAGGAATTTGGACATAAGTCTATTGGAGGGAGAGGGATGGCTGTGTTATCCCATAGAGTTATTTGGAGTAGCATCCTGAAAATTCAGTGAGAATATCATTTAGCTGCACAGTTGCCATTAATTTCACTTAATTCCCTTTTAAGTGCTGATATGTTCCTCCTTTCTGACTTCACCCAGAAGCAAAATTTCAGAAGCTGTCTTCTAAAATGTTATCATAAACAGAGACTTTGTTAGGAATTGCTGACAGTTCCTAACATAAAAGTCTACTAAATCCCCCCAGCTAATTATATATCACCACAAATTTAATCTAAGAGCAGCTCAAATTTTAAACAGTTGGCCGTCTAAACAAACAAGCACCAAAATCAGTTACACATCTGGGTTTAGTATTATACACCAGTAAAGATAAAGCTTCAATATAATCTGAAGATACCTTTAATAATGAACAGAAATATTTTTCAATTTGTGATATACAGAGAACAGATTAAAAATTAAAATCTAAACTATCACATTTTTAACTTCTAACTCCAAAGCCTGAGAGCCAAACATAAGACTTACCTCACCTCACCTAGAGCAGTATATAACAGTATTAGCAGAAGCTGCTTTTTCAGGCAGCCTCTCAGCCTTCCCCCCACAGCACATCCAGTTAACACTTTATAAATGTCCAGCTCCTATCTCAACTGAAATACTTTTATTTTTAAGAAATATGTTTGCACATGTATATAACAACATACAGAGAGAGAAAAAGAACTTGCATGTGTCTTGGATAAACAAAGTGGAATAGCTTCTGTGGGAATAAAAAAACCCAGTCCTCATCCCTGCTCCCAAATGTAGAAATTTTAAATTCCTATGCTAAGAAAAATCAAGTGAAAGGCCAAACCTCTGTGCACTGAACACAACCTCCTGCAAAGTCTTTCTGTAGCAGATACCATTTCTCCTCTGCTTGCTTTCTCAAGCACAGGTTAACAAACATCAGCAAAGAACACTTCAGTTCTGTAGTCACAGTTTTTTCAGTCAACATCCAGATATTCTCACAACATATTCCCAAATCAAGAAAGGCTGAGACTATTGTTTTGCCTTTACGTATTCTTTTGTCTCACACAAACTGTGAACACCACTCAAAAGATAACCACATCCATGACAAAAAATTACAGCAGAATGACTAAAACACTGAAAGTGGAGATTGTGGATGACTGGTATTTCAGCATTAGGTGTCTCATAACAAGTACCTCCTCTGGGTGGTAGTACATTTTGCCCCATGTTTGGCCAGCCAGTGAACTGTGGAGAAAATTTCTCCTGCAGATCACTGTACTCTTTAGAAAGACAACACATACACTGCTTGCACGTTACTGACTGATAAACACATGTGGTGATACCTGGAAACATGCATGAGTTCAGGAATAAAATCCATTGCTCTCACTAACAAAAGAAAGAAGAAAACTATGTTTTACATGCCCATCTGAGAAAAGCAGTAAACAGTCTTTATAAGAGTCATTAAGCAGAATTGCAGAGGGTTGGGAGCGCTGAGCAACCACATGAGGTTATTTACCTGTTTCAGAGTCTCGGGGGGGTGCTCGACAATAACAGCAGTCCATGAAGATAACGTAGTTTAACACATTGAAGAACAGACCTGAAATCCCAATAATGAGGACGAGCAGTACTTTCTCAGTCTTCTGAGGATTAATAAACCTCTTGATAGCCTCGACAAAGATGCTAAACATCAGAGCAGTGGCAAAAACAGAGTTGCCAAAAGCTCCCAGCACATCTGCCCGGCTGAAGCCGAAAGTGCTGGCCTTGTGCCACCTGATGCGACTGAACCTAACCCCGAACAAACCGATAATCATGGAGATCAAGTGAGAGAGAACGGCAAAGGCATCTGAGGCTAAGGAAAGAGAGTTGCCCACGTAGGCTACGGAGATCTCAACAGCAAAAATCACGAGGCTCAGCACGCACATGAGGATGAGCCTGATGCTCCGGCCCGAGTAGCGGCCCATTCCTGCTGCTCTCTTCCCCTTACTCTACAAGACAGAGCTGTGCGAGGAGCAACTCGTTGCCTATGATTCTGCCCTTTACCTGTCAGTGCTGCTCACATGTGGGAGCCACTTTTATAGGAAGCAGTAAAGCAATAAATCAGTTTAAAGGGCAGTATGGCTAGGTTTGTCATGTGAAGGCAGCCTGAAGGCTCCAGTCCTGCAGCTGTTCCACCCTCAGGAGGCTTTTTTTCCTACAAAACCAAAAATAAGCCAAGAGAGACTACTGGGAGTACCAGCACTTCCTGCTCTATTCAGTGGCAGTCTCCTAAAAGACTAAGTAAGGCCAACAGGAGAGCATAAGAAGGTGGTTCAGAATTTTAAGTGGTTAGACAAGGCCTCTCTTTTGCATAAAACTCTCTTCTCATGTCTCTTTCTGCAGTTTCTGTTGCCAGTAATTTTAATACTGAAAAACCCTTACTCCATACCTATGGGAGAACACATTTTAAATTCATGCTGGGTGGACATAATTCATAAGAACATACTAAACATAAACTGCTTGTGAGAGTTGCTGAAGATGTTCATAGAACAAACTTCAAAGAGAACTGAATTCATCTTCCATTTTTGCAACCTAGAATAACAACTATAAAACTTCTCATACTTTTGTCATGTACTAACATTGCCTATGGAAAGGGAGAAAATTTGGAGGCCATTCTCTCTACAAACAGCCAGTAGACATGGAAGCTGAAGATTAACAATAAACCCAAAGCAGACTGTTTATTTCTATTTGGAAAACTTTGCTTATCTCAAAACCCCAAAGTGATTCTCATACACTTGCACATAAAAGTCAGAGTTGGAGAAGGCACAAACAGAAGTTCAGGGGGAAATAAGCTGCTGAAATCCTTCCTGGTAGTTTGTGCCATTTCTGGAACAGAGTAATATCCTGCAGCAATAACTTTTTTTGTCACTCATTGTAGTACCTGTTGAACTCCTGATAGTTAACACAGACTCAGAAATTGCAGTGAAGGAAATCTGTGCACACTAGGCAGTATGAAACATAAGACCAGGTGCCTTCCTGAAAAGTTTATGATCCAGCTTTTTGTTTAAAATGCCCATCTGTGTAGATATATATCCACAATTAGAATGGAAGAAAATTACATGCAGTACAACCCTGGAGAGATAAGATAATAATCCTGATAACCTGAGTTAACCAACTGTCCTTGCTGACCTCAGACTTCCCAAGGTGAATTAACTTTAGGCTAAAAACTCAAACACTCACCCCCAATTTTCACCTGGATTTTGCTCACAGGGTTTCAACTGCCAAAATATTTATGTTTAAAGTCCAGTTGGTTAGAAGCCTTCACTGCCACTATAGGTAATTTTTTAACATTTGGTCGTTTGTCTACCCACACATTGCGGGCAGCTTGAGCGTTTCCCTCCCCTCCATTTTAAGAACACCATTAACCCTGGGTGAATTAGTAGAACTAATTATAACAGTGAAAACTGGTTCTTACTCTTCCTCTTCATTGTCTCCCAACTGTGTTACTACTTCTATTCCAGCTATTTCTATGATGGCTTTTTCCTTCTTGTATTAAAGTGATGTTTAACTACTTATTTTATTACCCGAACTACAGAGCATGAAAAGTGAGAATTTTTTTTCAAGTTATTGTCCTTTCAATGGGAGCAGACCAAGGTCAAACTTCAGAGCTCTCAAAATTCCTGCATTATACAAGGTAGCAATTACCAAAACAAGAGCTAAATGAAGGAGTTCCTTTGCTCACTTGTGCTCTATTTTTCAATAAGGAGCTGCTAGCACCATGTTAAGGCAGTTCCCTCACATTCCCCCTTATTATTTAACCCAAATTCATGAGTACACAAGAACTAAGGAACATCATGAAATTTGCAACTCTATTATAAACATAAAGCAGTATCATTTAATCAACAGTGATGTAATATTCCAATTCATATACCTATTTTTCTAACAGTCAGTCTACAAAGAGTCTTGACAGTTTTTTTCGATAATGCTTCACCGATTGTGCTTTTGTTGAAAGGATACTTGACATGGACATTATCTCTCCGAGGCAAACATTAGCCTCCCTCTGGAAGATAATCTCTGGGAGATCTGCACTTGAGTCATCCACATTCCAGACACTTACTATGACCAGGAAGAAACAAGCTTGGGAAAAGGGAAAAACAAAAGAAAAACCAAAGGCTGGCCTTCTGTGCTATCTCTGGCTTCAAATAAACCCATCTGTAGATTCAGAGCAAGTCCTTTCTAAGAACAATGTGTCAACATGTTTACTTATGAATTTGATCGTCAACTGGTTGAAGGTTGGTTGGTTGTTCCAGCTGATAAGGCTGCAGCACTGTTAAGAGGCTGCATTTCAGCTGGAAGTGCTCATCTATTCTTAAAAATCTGCTTTGCTCTCTCAAAAAATCTTGGCACACTCCTGTCTCTTATACCTTAAAATTAAAACTGAAGCTACTGGTTGCTGCCTTTCCCTTTTCCCAGCATCAGAGAGCTGCAGGGGCAATCCCTCTAAAGGCTGCTTTTACCCATCATTTCAGGCTATGAAAATATCCCTCTGGTGTTACTGTTCACCCTCTTTCTCAAAATACAATCCCAGGCAGCATCAGAGGCAGCATACCAGGAGAGAGAGACCTCTGCCAGGATAGATCAGCCCTTTAGGGCCACTCGTCTGGTTTGTCAACTGAAACCAAAGATGAATGCATGCACCGACATATCCTTCCCTGAATCTTCCCTCATTACTACAACTGAAAAAATATCTAGAGAGATGAATGCAAGATGATATTTTAATATGCAACTGAAACAAATGCTTCATGACTAACCATCACACAAGGAATATGAGAGAGAATTTCCAAGTGTTCGAGCACTCTGATCAAGCTGATCTGAAATATTTAATAATTTTTGTACTTTTCTGAGAGGAAAAACAAGGTATTATCACCAGGTGCGTGATCCTAAACTGGACAGGCCACTAGTTCAAATCTAATATTCAGAATTTTTAGTAGGAAGGCTGACGGCAGGAATTTGGGCAAACCCAAACATTTTGTATGCTTTTGAAAAGCAGATGGGTGTGAATATCTGGGAATATCACTCTAAATCTCCTGTATGCTTAAGTCAAAGCCCTACATAAAAATAGGGCTTTGCAACAGACAGCCACAGAGTATTGTCCCAGGAAGTTTGGGGAGGATCTTACTGATTCAGTTGCCAAGTTTTTACTCAAGTTTTCAGGCAAAGGGGTTTATATAGACAGCCGTAAAAATATACAGGAGAAAAAGGTAATAAATCATGCATGTATCTTCCAAAAGTTATTTTGTACCAAGACTAGCTCTTTTTTTTTTTAGTTTTAATCCAATCTTGAGCCCAGAGTGGAAGCAACGTTATTTTAAAAATAATTTCATAACTCTGTGACATCCAGCCTCCTCTGCTAAAGCAACACCTAGCAAGTACAGGAAAAGCAAAAAAGGTTTTATGAAACATGCTGTAGATACAACCACAGCCTGAAATATTTAGCACTGAAAATGCCTCTCTTCAGATTACCTTTGTATTACTCATTGCAGTGTCACTCTCAGACAGCTATAAAGGCCAGTTGATAAGAGAAACAGGGATTTGCAAAGTATTTGAAAGAATGGCATCCACCTGCATCTTGCTAACAATGCGGCATTTAACCTAAGAAAGCCTTTCTAACTAGTTGTACAATGGGGTGAAAATCTGGGAGGTGATTCTCTCCTCTATCTCTGCTCTTGTGATGTCCCACCTGGAGTACTGCATCTAGATCTGGGGTCCCCAATATAAGGCAGACATGTTGGAGATTCCAGAGGAGACCACAAAAATGCTCAGAGGGCTGGAGCACCTCTGCTGTGAGGACAGGCTGGGAGAACTGGGGTTGTTCAGCCTGGAGAAGTCTCTAGAGAAACTTCAAAGTAACTTGCCATGCCTAAGGGAACCTAGAACTAAGCTGGAGAGGGACTTTTTACACGGGCAGGTAGTGACAGGACCAGATGTAATGGCTTTAAACCAAAAGGGGCAGGTTCAGATTAGATATTAGGAAGAAATTCTTTACTATGAAGGTGGTGAAACACTGGCACAGGTTGTTGTGCTGGTTTAAAGGTGAACCAGCAGGGGAAAATGAACTCACCACGAGAGAGATTGTAAGTCAGACCTAAAATTTAATAATAATATTACAATAACAACACTGACACACAAGGGAAATTGCTTTCAACTCACAAAACCCCAGCAATATAACCCAGTGTCCTGGGGCACAAACCCAAGAGGGTTTGTTTGCCCTTGTGCTGAGACCCCTGTGGTTCCCCCAAGTCCAGAGCAAAAGGAAAAGAAAAACCTGTTGGTGCAGGCGAGGGCTGTGGTCTGGGCAAGAGCGGGGATCTCCTCCTGTCAAGGTCCTGCTGCTGCTCTGGATCCGACGAGAGGTTCCCGAGGTCTTCTTACCCACCACTTATGTACCCTCAGGGAGCTCTCAGTCCCTCCCCCTGGGCGGGGACTCACACAATGGGTGATTAACTCTGGGAGCCAGGGGGTGTTGAGCTGTTGATGGCCCATTAGCAGCTCTGCCCCCCTCAGGCTGGGTGTGAAGGTGATAATGGCTCCCTGGGCAGCTGCTGCTAATGGCCCATTGACCTTGGGGAATGAATAGAGGGGGTAGAATACACAGCTTTGATCACCCCCACACAGGGTTAACTGGTCCCTCCTGCTGAACTAGGACAGTTGTCCAGAGAAGTTGTGGACTCCCCATTCCCAGAAGTGTCCAAGGCCAGGCTGGATGGGACTCTGCCTAACCTGGTCTAATGGAAGGGGTCCCTGCCCAGGGCAGGTGGGTTGTAACTCAATGATCTTTAAGGTCCCTTCCAACCCAAACCATTCTATGTTTCTATGAAAATATTCCTTGAAACACCTGGTTCCAGAGGGAGTTTTCAAAAAGTAGTATTTACCATGCCTACTGCTTAGGAGTAATTCTCTACTGAAAACTGGACAATTTGAAGACAAAATTAAAAGCAGATGTTTTATCTATAAAGCAGATGTCAGCACACAAAACTGTACTGTAGTGTTTATGACATTCTCTACAATCTTTCAGGCATTTTCTCAGTGTAGAAAACAGAAAAAAAGACCTGAGCAAAAGATACCTGTTCCTCCCCCCTGAGCAACACAGAAAAAAACCACCACAGCATATTACAGCTCACAATACATGTTTATTATTAGAGATGTTTACAGAAAAGTCTGTGAATTACTGCTAGCCTAAGACTGACAATTAGGGTGGGGGGTTATGGTTTATGGCTTTGTCTTTGAATTATGTAAAAAGTCACAAAACCGATTAAAGTTTAAGGGGCTATTTCAGTCTTATTAAAAAAAGTTCATTTGCAGATATAGGAGAAGGTTCTTTCCCTAATAATTTAGTAACTACGACCAAATAGGGTGTAAAACTTGGCAGGGTTTTTGCCGCACACACATCTTGCTCCATGCTGGAGTTCACGGAGAGGCTGGAAAGGTATGCAGAGGCTTTTTGCTCCCATGGAAGGGGCACCAGGCTCAAGGTCTTGATCCCTGGAATAAAAGTACATTCATAAATAAACACTCCTATTAAAAAATAAAGGTACAGTAAAGTGTATTATACATAAAATCTTACAATCACAGTAATTAATCTGAAAGTTCCAGAACTAAGAGAAATAAATATATTGAATTATGCAGGACAGTAAGAGTCAAGGATGAGAACCATACATAAGTGTTATGCCCAGAGGCACCTTGCATTCCAGTTTTAAATTCAAAACATCTTGATTTTGATCTTGAAGGATTTTGATCTTGTAGATACTCTCCAGTTCAGTTATATTTTACCTGGCAGTGGTCTTCTTGATCCAATCCTCACACTCTATTTCCCCACAAAAAGGGATTTGTACAATCTGAAGGCAGAAAAGGAGAGAGAAAAAACCCAACAGTTATACATCTAAAAAAATCATCTTTGTCTCTGGAAGATTACTAAACCTTCAGATCTCATATACACTCAAAATGGGAAAAGTTCCAATTGTTACAACTAAATTTTAATGGCTCTTTTTCATCAGAGAAACAGACAGGCACAGTTGTCTTTCCACAGGGCAGCATGGAAAAGCCTACACAAACCCAAAGTAGCAATTAAATTTAAATCAATTTTTTTTAACCCAATACATCTTCCTGTGAAATGTTCCACTTTTTTCTGTTCAGGAAAAGTTTAAAAATTTCAAACTGGAGAATAAATGTTCACTTACACACTGCAAGACAGTGGCCTCCTAACTAAGTTTCTATTTTAATTCCATACTATGAATTTACATTTTTTCTGAGCAAGACAAGGACATATATATTTTAAGAAAACAGAATTGCCAACAGCACATTTTCATGGGGGTGGTTTCCTGCTGTTTCCTTCAGTTAGCTTAACTACAGAAAATTGAGAAAGTAAAGTTGAAATTATAATGTTCTACACTCCTCTCAGTACTACTCTTAGCTACTGTAGAAAATCTCTTTTCCCAAGTTTTATTTAGTTTTACTGATTTTTGTTTTCATTTTTAATGGGTTTTGACAGAGAAAATTCTGTTTGCTACTAAGAAGCAGCATTACAGTTAAAAAGACACCCCCTACACACATTTGAACACTCATAAAATGCTGACAGCTGAGGGCACCATCAGCTGCTAAATTCAGCCTTCAGAGTCATTTTAACTCTATCCAAACTGGGAATAAAGTTTATTCACTGAGTCTTTCTTTCACCAAATTTACATTCTTACTGCAAAATTCTCAATTTGCCATTAACCAGTATACACCTTTATTAGACTTCACTTTATAGCTTTGCTTTCTTGGAACTGAAATAAGGAACTACTGCCACTCTACTACACTGTTCTTGCGTTCAACTTTTGTTAGTGAAATGAAACTGCTTAAATACCTGGGCAATTACTCTTTGAGTTTCAAAAAACTTTGCATGCAACTTAAAAGAACACAGAAATAGTCCTCATTTTCAAAGAGCTAAGAGTCTGCAATTCCACTAAGGGAAAAACAACACAGGAGTCAAACAGGGGCATGTCAGCTTACAAATTTTCCTATTAAACAGCAGTCTGTGCTAACAGAATGCAATTTCAAGTAATTACAGAATACATATGCTGTAAAATTTTGTTCATACAACATATATAAATAGAGAGTGAAACAAACAAAACAACATGTTTTTTCAATTTTCTTCAATTCAGATATGATGATGACAATAAACTTACATAACTTGAGTACCAAAATAGTTGGAAGTATCCAACTTGGAATGTAAAAATAGTTTCCAAGTTTAACTACAGTTCCACGTTTAACTACATTTAAATTATATTAGAGTTCTAAATATAAAACAAACAGTTTAATTCTCTTTGTCCTGTCTAGAATCTAGCTATGCACAACAGTGAGTGCTGGACATGGGAAAACCAGGCATTTTACCCTCTCTGTAGGTGGAGGTAACATTTGAAACCTCTGTGGTAGGAAGAAAATGAAGAAAGTTCTATACTAGTTTATCAGAATTAAAGGGCAACACTTTATGTGCACGCACAAATACAGAATGAGCTTCACATTCCATCCTTGCCCTTGGAATAAGCTTGACTCTTCATAAGTGTAATGCATCTCTTCAGATTTTTATGGAGGTTATGCTGTCTCAACTCTTCCTTTCTCTTTATGACAGTCAAGCATCGTTTCAGAGGACTTGTTTAATAACTCAGAGATGTGAAGGCACATCTTAAAATCACAACATACAGGAGCAGTAGTACTAGTTGAACAACTGTGCAGAGCACAATTATTTGTTAAGTAAAGACTAAAGACTTTTGTTTAGTTTTGTGGAGGAAAATGAGGCAGTACTACTATTATAGCACCTATGCACAGAATGACATCTAAGACATCTTTATTCTCAGCTTTATAAACATGCTAAATCAGTCTCCCCTCTGAAGTTCATCATTATTCCTCTAAATCTTGTTCTAAATTGAATTTAAGTGCATTAGAAATGCAGGAAACAGTGTGATGGAAGGTCAAGCCTAACCAGGAATAACATAAAACCATGTTTGAAGTTAACAAGAGTACTTATGAATTCTTGGCACTCATACATTTTTCATCAGAAATTTTCAGAGTAGATCCAACTGGTACACAAAACGCCCTGATCTCTTTCTAAAATACACAACCTTAATTACTAATGCTGGGAATCCTACTACTTGAACACTTTAATCTAAATAATGTGAACAATTTCACAGGTTGAGCTGTGACAGAATTTCAGGGTTAAAACATTTTCAATGCATCTCTGAAAAAGAAACAGCAGTGCAATTCTGTACTGAAGACTTAATCTCTCATCTAAGCTTCAATACTTTTTCACAGACATCTAAATCAGTAGAGCTCAACCATCCACACGATGGGTTATTCTTACTATCATCCCAAGGAGGTTTCTGACTTGCAGTAATTCTTAATGAACCCAATGGCTTCTACTCAGGTCATAAAGGTAAAACTTCCTTGACGTAAATAGCTTGTACTTTAAACTCTTACTTGGACCTTATTACGAGACTTAATAAGTGTTTTGTCACTGCTGGCACTAATTCTATTGTAACCTGTACAAAATGTCTACACCAATCTCTCTGCAAAGCATATACTGATAAAAACATCACATTTTATGTACAAATTACCAAACCGCAGCTTGATAAGTCACTTCAAGGCCCCCTGGCACAGGACTAAATTTTGAATGTGGTAACATGAGCACTGTATTCCATAAATACTGTATTTTAGCAATAGAAGAAAGCAGCCTCTGTCACTAAATTTGGGAAAGGTAATTTATTTTTATGCAGCTTTAGAGGAGAGGTTTCACTTGCTTGTGAGGGGAGAGTCCCATAAAAACTGTAACAGTATTAATATATAAGCTTTGAAATTTCTAGCCCCTGATTATTTGTAAGGGATAGAAAGTGTGTGGAGGCACAGGACTACAAGTAGTACATTTCCTTACCTTTCCTGAATCAAGCTCTTTTTGAAAGTCCTCCATATTACTGGCCACCACCATATGACTTTTTAGGTCTTCAGATGCTCTAAGAAGAGGAAAAAAAAATTCAGTCAGGGCAGATTAATGCACATAATGTCACTGGCCAAATGAATTAAGTTTGCAGAGTCAGTCAAAACAGAAGAGCTATATATTCATTAGAATCTTCCTAAACAGGTTTTGTGTTTCTACCACTTCTCCTCTCAAAGCGACCAAAACTTGATTAATTGCTGGTGGAGTATTCTGCAAGTTGCTGCACTTTTCACTGTATTAATTCCCACTGTTGTGCATGTCAGCTCAACACTGACCAGATGCAGATAAAGTATTACAGATGTGTATTTTGCTTTTTAAATTATGTTTTAAATCTAAATAGCAAAATGCTTTTTAACTAGGTAAAAATATTCTGCTTGTAAACAACTTTGATAACCACAGAAGAAAGCTGCTTTATCAGCACCCTGTTCTTTTCCATGCACTTATGAAAAATAATTTGCAGTGACAGACATATGAGGGATTCTGGCATATGCAGTAAGGACAAACACCAGTTCCAAAAGCATGAATGTTTAGAAGAAAACAATCCCCTGGAAGTCAATACAGTCTTAGAATACATGGCTAAACACAGAACTTTCAACTACTGAAGTTTCTTGGGCCACTCTGCATCTTTCAAAATTCTGTACCAAAAGCATCTTTCACAAATGAATTCTGTACGTAGGGTCATAGACTTGTTTAGGTTGGAAAAGACCTCTAAAGATCAGAGTCCAACCATAACCCAATACTGCAGGTCTGCCACTAAACCATATTCCTGAGTGCCACATCTCCATATCTTCTAAATGCTTCCATGAACAGCAATTCCATTACTTCACTGAGCAGCCTGCTCAAATGCTTGATCACTCTTTCAGTGAAGAAATTTCTCCCAATATCTAACCTAAACCTCACCCAGTTCAACTTAAGACTGTTTCCTCTTGTCCTATCACTTGTTACCTGGTAGAAGAGACTAATCCTGACCTGGTTACAACCTTCTTTCAGGCAGTTGTAGAGAGTGATAAGGTCATCCCAATCCTCCTTTTCTCCAGGCTAAACACCCCCAGCTCCCTCAGCTGCTCTTCATAAGACTTGTGTTCTCCATCCTTCACCAGCTTCACTGTTCTTCTCTGGGCAGCGCTAGGTCATTGGGACATTATTGTCCCATGAACTATTTGTGGTGTATTTGTTTATTAGTACTTCAGGGAAATATTTTTTTAAATAAGTTCACAAACTTTTACACTGTTTCATAACAACAGTACGAGATTTCCATCACTGTATGTGAAGAGATTTAAGAGGCAGAAAAATTACATGTCACAAATGGAAAGATGGACCTAATCTGTCCCCACAGATAAATCAACAATGTGAGAAATTCTTCTTCGAGGTAAAGTGCATCTGTGATTAGCACAGCCATTTACTGTACTTCTCAATTTACCTGCTGTAAAGGTTAGCATGGATCTCCTCCAATATCTGCTTCAGTTTATCTTCTGCTTCATGTTCAGAAAAGGTCAGCTTCTGTCCCGTGTCTCTTCGAACAGCTACAAACTGTTGGTTCTTCATGTCTCGTGGTCCCACTTCAACCCTGACTGGAACACCCTTTGTGAAAAAAAAATTAAAAATTATGATGAAGTTCATTTTCTCTCTCTCTCTCTCTGGGTTATTTTTTGTTTATTTTTTTAAACCCAGTCTTAATATGGAATCACTTTACACATGTAAGTTTCTTTGAAGTCTGAATAATTAAGACTTCTATAGTAATTATAATATTCTAGCTCATCCAGTAATGCATTTTTATTCTGTTTTCACAGAATACTTACAACTGTATTAACAGCAACTAGCAAAAATTCTGTTAAATACAGCTCTAATAGCAACATTAACTGCATATTATATTTGACCACAAACAGGTAATTCCTTTAGCAAAGCTCTCATGCTTCATAAACTTTGGTGATAGAACTATCTCCCATATACCATCAGACAAAAAGAGTTTCCATTTTACTAGTCAGTGAAGAGTCTACTGAGTCTATCTATTTTTCCCTACATGCATCCCAAGCTGTACACATTCTTTCACAGGAAATGAAGATAGTAAATGCAAATGCATTTTGGGGGATTCTTCCCCTGCCTACCAAGGGAAATTGAATCAGTAAGCTTATAAGCTAAAACCATTCTACAGTGTTCAAGAGCTGAACAGGAGAATCAAAACATGTACCCAAGCTTTCTATGTGTGCTCTGGAATCTCTTCAAGTTCACAGCTTCCAAATGATTCCTTATACTGCCCCTGCCCTTCCTACTTTATTTATGCTAAAAAGGTGAATAATGTAGTAAAATCTGTCTGAAGGATGAATTATCTACTCCTACTACAAAGCTACACAAAAAGCTATTCAGAACTGTTATTAAAAAGCAATTTAAAGAGAACATTCTGGTTTATGACACACAAAAAGCTGCCTCCGTAATTAAAACTTAGAGGAAAGTATCTGGTACTTTGAATTGTAATTCTGCCTTCCAGTGAAAGAATAATGCTTAGTGTTCTCTCAGGAAGATTTCCTAAGAAAGCAATAGAACTAATACCAGATATTATAAAAGAAGTACCAATGACTTGGGTCTTTTGGGAAGTAACATTAGAAATCTGCTAAGCTGAAAAGTACAAAAAGCAAAATACTTTTCAGTTAATTCCTGTACTTTTTATTCCAGTACTTCTGTATATTTTACCCCAAGAAATTCCTTATACACTCAATAAAATAAGTGTACTGTGCCTGCAACGAGCCTGAAGACGTAGTTTGTGTATTATGTTGGACACATTAGTACATTTTATAAAAAACATAAAGTTTGCCCATGCCATGCCTCTTTGATACATCTAATTTTACTTATAAAGTCTTCCAACATGGATTCATAGTATTAGAGATCCATTAAAAAAAAAAAGCTACACAAAGGGAAGAGAACTTGGGGACAATGGGAACTTTGAACAACTTAGCTAACTTTTATCATCTTACACTGAAGATTAATGTATTGAAACTAACTTTGAATTTAGAATAAAAACATGATCCCAAAACATCACTCAACACATCATTCAATTTCTAATTACCATTACTACCACTGTTTCACTCTGCTTACTGTTTTTGTTTTATAAAAGCCTCGTATATTTGACCAAGCAGAACTGTTGCTCTCAACTACTCTATGAGGAGAACATGACAATTTTGAAACAAAAAAAAAAAAATTGCTCCTTTCTTTACTGATGCTGTACAGGTCTATCTTCTCTGTTTCAATGTGTGCACAGAGGGCACTGTTGTGAGCCTGGAGACATGTAAGTACTAACACAAATTTTTAAACATGCAAGTAATTTATACAAAATATAAATTTTAATTTTCTAATATATAATGTGGAGTCTTGGGGGTTCAAAATTACTAGTGACATGTAAATCCTAGCAAACAGAACGAGTCTCAGAAAATAATAAATTATTGAAAGTGATCACTGATTATCAGGCAGCAACACTGAGAAAATATTTGCCTACAGAATACAAGGCACACATAACATAATTCATGTGCAGTCCCCACACAGAGGCTCTAAAACATCCCCTGGAAAGCAACGTACCTTCAGTTCCCAGTGGTTGAACTTCCAACCAGGTGAATAGTTGTCTCGTAAATCAGCCCGGACACGGATGTTAACACTAAGCAGCCTACTACAATATTGATTACATTTCTTCAACAGAGCCTCTCTGTCCTCTTCAGAAAGGGAATTTGTGATGCCACAGGGAATAATTACAACCTGCAATACAGCATGACATACAATTAATATTATAAAACATTAGGTCCTGGCTATTATAAAGACTTAAAACCAATATTGTGGCCCCTATATTGCAGTAATTCCTTTCAAGTTCTCAGAAGCAAAGGACGCTTTCCCTTTTCATACTAATGATACAGATTACACTGTTTTAAGTGAATAGACTATCAAAGAGGACTTGTCCACCACAAGTACCCTGATGATTTGTATTAACTTCATACAGCACACTCTGTAATCAGTTCCTATCCCATACGAAATCTTCCAACTCTCCAGTATGAAATGCTCCTGAATTTCAAGAAAAGAAAGGAAACAAAATGGTAGTTTAAGGCATTTTTACTCACCTGAATACAGGCTACACGAGGTGGGAGTATCAATCCCATGTTATCTCCATGAATCATTGTCATCACACCAATCGTTCGAGTTGTAATACCCCAGGAATTCTGATAAGCAAACTGTTTTTCTCCTGGTTTCTTGGGATCTTCAAATACAATTTCAAACATCTTTGAGAAATTCTGCCCTAGATGATGTGATGTTGCTCCCTGAAAAGATGCACACAGAAAATTCTACTCAGTGGAAAGCTCAGTCTATCAATCATCACTTTAAATCTTTCCTCTTACTGTATTTACTGAAAAAAAAATTATTTTAATAGATAAATACCTGGATAGCTCTTCCACTGGCAGATATAAATGCCTCTACAGTCGTTGTATAATCACCCCCAGCAAATTTCTCCTTCTCTGTCTTCCTTCCTTTCACAACAGGTATTGCTAGGAGATCTTCATACACTCGAGCATACAGATCAAGTATCTGCAACACCTAGGATGAACACACTGTCTTAAAAATTACTCAGTATTTAGCATTTGTTACATCATGAAATATTTTTACATGAGAGTCTGAAATCTTTAAATTTAACACCTTCTCAAGACTGTGTTTGAAAAACTAACATCTCTTTAATTACTTTAGAATTTGGATGATATTTTCTTTGAATCAAATAGGAACAACTATAAATCATGACAGAAAACAAGAAGAGTCACAGCAGAAATGCCATTCCAATGGTTATACTGACTTCTAGTCTCCACCTAAGAGTCTGAACATCTGCTAAATAAAGATATGCCATGACATTCAATGAAATATCTGTCATGTGGGCAAAGAAAGTGTTATACCTTCTGTCAGTTAGCATGTGAATGAATTATTTAGATGTTTAAGGAAAATTTATTTTGAAGCATTTTTAAGGAAAATAATTTTTAAGGAGACCACACTCTATGTATCACTCTTCAAACTCCCCATGTTTTTTGCAAAGACTAAAGCTTCAGACATGGATTACATCTGAGAAAAAATGGGTTCTAATATACTTTGCATTTTTCACGAGGGCTCCCAAAGAAAAGAAGATAGATCTCTGTGAGGTCCCAGTAAAAGATCTGTTTATGTTGCTATGGAATAAGGTAACTTCCTGAAAGCAAAGCCACCAGTGCATTTTGCTTTTTACCTCCTCTGCTGCTTCTTCATATGTTGCAAATGCTGTATGACCCTCTTGCCAAAGGAACTCACGAGTGCGAAGGAAGGGCTGGGGATGTTTGAACTCCCAGCGCTGGAGGGGTAGAAATAAAAATATTGACCACTATGATTAACAATGAAATTATTGTTAAAAATAATGATTATATGCAAGTGCTATAAAATTTTAAAAGTCAACTATTCACAAATTTCTACTTAATATAATCAACAATATACATTGAAAAAGGATGTTTTATTAAAACCAGTGAGAAAAACAAATCATATAATACTTTTGTCTTGAAGTATGTGCTGTGATCAGTATCAGCATGCTAAGTCCACAGAGAATAATTCTCCTACACTGTTCTTATGATAACATAATCATAATATTGATACTCAGAAATGGTGTACACACATACCACAACACTGCACCACTGATTAAGCTTGATAGGAAGATCCCTGTGTGACTGCACCCACTTGGCGTAGGAAGGGTACATGACTGCAAAAAGAAAGCAGCTTTGGGTCTCTGCACAATACACACATTTATGCCAAACCTTTCCTTTTGACACAAAAACTTAACATTCTCTGATGTTAAAAACTATGTTTTTATGTATAATTTCCTTTAAAAACTTTTTTTGTCTTAATACATAATATTTTCACAGGAGTACTTTTGCTTCATCCCAAGTCTCTGCAAAATTGCTTGCTTGCTGCTGGTCAAAGTACAATCCACGGCTTATTATTTAATGGCACCATGTTTGAGTCACTGGTTTACAGTATGTAAATACATCTGAGTTTACAAATAGGAATTCACTGACCTCACAACTTCAGGATGCTATCCTAGACCTGACTCAATAAGAACTCATCCAGCCTCAGATTTTAAAACACTTGCTTAAGTTACTAAGAGGAAATTGTAGTAAAAGCTTCTTTCGCAACTATAGTCAAAATATATGCAAAACTGGAATGAATTATTAGTTGAAGAATTTTTCCTATAAACACTCTGAAACAAATAATCAAATAGGTTTTTCAGACAAAGCAAGTCTGTCCAGAATACTAATGAAAAAAAATCCTAAATTGCATATTTCATACAAAAACTACTCAAGGGAATATAGTTGTGAGAGTTGCTATAAGCAGCAACAAAATTACAGAATTTTTATCAGGAGGTACAGGAAACATTCTTAAAAAAGAGGTTTTCCACTTTTCAAAAGGGACTTTTGACTATCAGCTACACTGTACTTGTAACTATTTCCTTTACAGCCAAAGTACCTGTTTCACTAGTGGGACGTATAGCAATTGGTTCAGCCAGGTCAGTTTTCCCAGATTTTGTGACCCAAGCAACCTAAAAAAGAAAAACCAAAAAGGTTGGGAAAAAAAACAAGTCCAAACTTACTTTCATACTCAGCTGCAGACTGAGTGGTTCTAATGGTCAGATTAAAACAAAGTTTTGAAGTGTACCTCAGGAGCAAAGTCAGCAATGTGAGACTTCTCTGTCTCTAGAGCAGCCTGGGACACAAACATGGGGAAGTAACAGTTTTCCACTCCAAGTTTCTTGATCTCTGCATCGAAGAAGTCTCTGATAGCTTCCCAAATAGCATGAGCCCAAGGGCGAAGAATGTAACAGCCACTCACATCATAGTATTCAATCATTTCTGATTTTGTGATCACCTTTCAAAAGATTATTTAGATACTGAAGTTTCATTTCATACATAAAGAACAGACATAAGATATAAATCCAAAACAGACCTTGATTTATAAGAGAATAAAATAATTAATTTAAACTGATGTGCACTTACCTGAGAGAACCACTCTGAAAGATTTTCTTCTTTTTTAGCTTCTAGCCCCAGCCTATGGTATTAGAAAAGAACCAGATTTGTGCTGTACAGCAATTACCAGTGACATTTATTCTAACCCTTTTTTGGGGATGGGGAGAGGCTGAGGGGAAGGGGGCTGGGCAGAAAAAGAGGGGCATGGATCAGAATATTTTAATTTTACTTTATAAAGCTAACTTTTGGTAGGAATTGCTAGTATTCCTTACCTTGACTCACAAGAGTATTTAATAAAACCAGTTCTGTTTCTTCACTACTGTTTGAATCCTTCTAGTTCTTACTATGCTTGTATTAAAGAACCTCACAATGATGCATTAAAAAACCCAATCTCCTCCAGTAAGAACCTAAGATTAACCTGATCTGTGTTTAAGCTGTTTTACTCTTTATTTTAAACATGTCTTACCTAGCCAGTGGCTAGAATTTCAGAAAGGTATGCAACTTGAATTTTCCATTAATGTGAATGTCAGTCACACTGTTCAAGACAGAAAACTGACCCCCACCATTAAAATAAAGATAACCAATAAAACTACAAGATTCTAGAGAAGGTTAAACTTACCAAACTCATATAACAGTAGGTAAAAGTAAAGTTTTTATATCTCTATAAACAGAGAAGTTTTAAGGGTGGAAATTTCTATACAAATTTCTACACAAAATAACCATTTCTCTGAAATGTGATTTATGTATATGAAACAGGAGATACACAGTGCTGCATAATACATGCTGTAGAAAGACCTCTAAACTTTCAGGATGGAAGCAGGAGAGGAGATGCACAGCAATCATCACTGAAAAGTTCCAATACCAACAACAGCAGTGCCTTGGGCTATACTTTCCAAGGTACTCACAACAAATATTCTGGAAACCTTGGTATAATGAATTAAGTATAAGGCTTTGGGTTTTTCTTCAAGGTTTATACTGAGCAAGTCATAGCAGCACATTTGCAGAAGCAAGTAATGAAGCAAAGCAAGTTCTCAATGACGGTAACAGTACAGGATGCTGAGGTACAACTGACAATAAGTAAACTTTCATATCTTGCTTTTGGCTTGATCTTAACCATGAACACAAATATTTTTGCAAATGTACACATTTTTCAGTGAAATGAGACACCTATGAAACTCTAAAATTTGAATAGAGGTAAACAGTTGAGGTTTTCTATTGAATAAGATTAAAAATTGCATCTTCACCTTGTTTGTTTCTTAGGGCCTTGACCCTCTCCTGATCCATCTGAGGAGCGCTCATTACCACTCTGTCCTTGCAAAGGTTCTTTTTTAGGGCCATCATTTTGCTTCTGTTGCTTACTCTGCTTTTCAGACTTGTTCTCTTTCTCTTTCTTCTTCTTGTCTTTGTCATCTGCACCGCTAGCAGAAACTGGCTTATAGTCAACTCCTGCAACAGACTTATACTGGGCCTTCAGTTGAAGAAGCTCCTTAACAGCTACATCTATCTTTTCCTTGAAGAAAAAAAAAGAAATGTATAGAGAAATCACAGTAATAATATGGCTCTATCAAAAAAAAAATCTCTCTATATATGGCGTCACAGACATTCACATAGTGTTGGAGTAAAAATCTGCAAAAGCCAGGATTTTAATGTGTTAACATTTTAAGACCATATGACAGGAATAATTTTAAAAGTACGTTTCACACCTCAGATTTCAAATGCTGCTTATTTTAAATATACGTTTCTAATTCCCATAATCACACTGAATTTCAAATAGATTTTTGGATTTAATTACACATGATATATTTTTATATTACAGCATGTATGTTTTTACCTTTTCTGCTTTTTCTGCTTTTAATTTCCTAACTTCTTCCCCTTGAAGAGCTACTTTGCTAAACAGGGCTTTGGCTTCAGGAGTGTCTGGACCACAGGGTACCATGTTTGATGCCTGAGGCAAAGCTGCTTGAGCTGCTGGTGGATGTCCTGGCTTGTACTCCTGCCCAGTCTTTTCCTTGTAGTCAGCTTTTAGAGAAAGGAGGAGTTTTACTGCTTCATCTATTTGATCCTATATGGGTGAGAAACAGCAAGATGTATTGGTGAGAATTAAAGAGACAACTGACAAGAAGCACTGATTTTCAGGGTATGAAAATAAAATTTCCACCCAGCAATAAAACAGTGCTTTATAGTAAGTGGAGGACACAAGCAGTGTCTCTTTCCCAAAGAACACAAGTGTGTTTGAGTGCTGCCACATTGTACCAGAATGTTCCCACAGCCCATCTGGCCAGTATAACCTGTTAATAATTGCAGCAGAACCTACACTAAAACATACAATAACCTCTTTCCGAAAATATCTTTAAAAAACCAAAACTAAAAAAGAAAATCATCGCTGCTGATGTTTTGTCAAATTCAGAACAGTCCTGCTATTGCTGCAGCACACTAGGTATTTTTTATAGTCACTTGTCTCAAATACAGCAAGAAAAAGTAAAATACATTAAAAACTTCTGCAAGGTTGACTTCTGTCATGCTTGTGCTTATTCATCTAGATATGAGAGGTTAAGTTTGACTTTCTACATCTCTGAGTCAGGAGTATCCAGCATCTGAACAATCTTGTTTGGCATTATCAGACCATGTATGACCTGGACCTAGGGCAGTTTGATCATTACTTGGTGAAAGGTTTCCACCCAGTGGCAAAATGTGGTAAGAATTACAATTGCTTACTCTCAAATTATAATTATACCTTGGAAGCTTTCTCTGCTTTGAGTCTGCGTACCACTTCCCCTTGTTCAGCTACATTATCATAAAGTGCTTTGCCATCCACTAAGCTACAGGTTGCCAAGTTACTGCAGCATAGAGAGGATGGAAGTGCAGCAGAAGATACACAAGCAGGAGCTGAAGGTGGATTTCCAGGCTTGTACTCTTGACCTGTCTTTTGTTTATATTCTGCTTTTAGGCTTAAAAGAATTTTCACAGCCTCATCTACTTGTTCCTGAAGTAAGAAAGAAAAAAACAGCAGTTGCAGACACAGGCAGAAATAAGAGAGATGCAACATAATAGATAACACAACCTTTACTAGAATGCCACTAACATAGCTATTGTAATTAAACTTCTAGAGCTACCTTGCTAGTCTAAGTTGTCCTCTCTGAGTTCAGTGGTAAAACTTTTTAACCAGAACTACAAATTGCACATCAAAGGACCGAATCAAGCAGTATAGTAAGGGCTGATTTCTGTGCCATGAAGACCTCCCCATTAGGTGGCTTAGACCTCTCCAGTTATAGCAGTCCATGGATTGTACATTGGAGAGTGGCAGCCAATACTCAGACTCTGAATAAATAATTGTTCTTTGGTCACGATGAAATAATTTCCTAATTTATTACTGCCATTCTGGCTTCAAGTTACAGCCTTTTTTTCAAATTACTGCCTATATTCTGCTTCACTTGTCTTCTATCACTATAAAAAGGAGTTATTTATTTTCCATGCACTATCACAGAACTCATACAGTCAGCCATATCATCAGCTCAAGAGAATTTGGGAAAACACTTCATGGAACTTGCTTATATTTTGCTCCTCAAGATTCAGAAAGCCTGCAATTAGGTTTTGGTCTAAACTGAAGGTACTGTTGCACCCAGAAGTATCCATGGCTAGTAGACCTTTGAAGCTTTCTCTGATTTAAGCCTGCGGACCACTTCGCCTTGTTCAGCTACTCTGCTGTACAGAGACTTGCTGTCTACTAGACATGAGGACGGAAGAGTAGAAACAGAAGACTGAGGAGGAACTAAGACCACAGGTGGGCTTCCAGGTTTGTACTCCTGGCCTGTCTGTTGTTTATATTCCGCCTTTAGGGATAAAAGGACTTCCACAGCAGCACCTATCTCATCCTGAAAGAGAAAGGAAGGGGCAGAAAGAGGGAGGAACAAAAATATAGAGACATAAGACTATCAAGTGTACCATAAATACTTTCATGAAAAGACCTGGTTTATGCACACCTATTCCATTTTCTTAAATATTTAGGAGAGATGTTTAGAGAAATTTTCTCTACTTGTTTACTGTTTTAACAAAGTTATTCCCACTATGTGATATACAATCCTCACTGTATTAAGTAAAATTTTAACAATAAATTAGTTTAGATCTTCCCATGTGTCTAGATTTTATGGTGCCACCAAGACACTACTACTATTAACACTACTTAACCACCAGGAAAAGTGTGTAATTTTTTATCTTTTCTTGTTCTGCATTAGAAAGAATGGAAAGAACACAGCCAAGGGTAGCTACGCTTTCTATGCTCAGTTCCAGAGAGGAAGATGTCTCAAAAATATCTGTAGTATTTGCACCTTACCCTTCCTTTCTGATTTTGGGGCTTTGTTTTATTTTTAAATAAATAGCAACAAAGCAATCCTATCATGTCACATAATTTGACCATATTGAGTTCAATACAAAAATGCTGCAGAGCATTTTAACTTCGAGGACCAGATCTGGATACTTAATCAACTCATG
The DNA here is from genome assembly GCF_047495875.1 of Pithys albifrons albifrons. NCBI lineage: Eukaryota > Metazoa > Chordata > Aves > Passeriformes > Thamnophilidae > Pithys > Pithys albifrons. Next base: position 97,932,569 of record NC_092459.1, read on the forward strand.
CTGTGGGATGAATCCTATCCACATTTCAGAGTAGCTATCTAAGAAACAGGGAAATCCACTTGCATCTTTAAGAATATTAGCACAAACTCAAATATTACCACACCTAACTGAAGGAGTCTTAGGAAACACAAGCCTTGACAGAACAGAGCCCAGCCCAAGCCATGATCACTATGAAAACCTGGATCCACAAGCACCCATTCACCTTCACAGAGAACAAAGAGCTCTGCAAACTCAGCCAAAAAAAAAAAATTCATCAGGTACCTTAGATGCTTTCTCAGCTTTCAGTTTTCGGACCACTTCTCCTTGTGCTGCTACTTTATCATACAGAGCTTTACTGTCCAGGGGACCAGAGGGCTCAAGCTTTGATGACTGTGCAGTTACATATACTGGAGGATTTCCAGGTTTATACTCCTGGCCTGTCTTTTCTTTGTATTCTGCTTTCAAGGCCAGCAATTGTTTCACAGCTTTATCAATATCTTCCTTTGCTGCCTTCTTGGCTTTCAAGTCACGAACTATATCACCCTGCGCAGACACCTTGTTGTAAATGATCAGGTGACCTTCAGATACAGTACAGGTTGGAGTACAGGGGTGACCAACAAGGGGAGCAGATTTTCCTTTTAGAGCTGAACTAGCCTTGAAAAAAAAAAAGGCAAAAAGAAAGGCAAGTATTCAGCCTGATAATCTTGTACAGCAATAGATGTACAGTAATACATTTTATGGCACTTTTTAAAACCACAAGTTTACCTCTTTCTTTGCAGTTTCAGCTTTGGCCTTCTCTTTTGACCCAGATGTTGGCATTTCCTTTGTATGTCCATCAGGGATGTAAATCAAAATACATGGGGCATCTTTACAGCTGTAAGGACTATAAAAGGTTTTATAAAAACAACATTAAAGGAAATACAAGATACACATTAACCTTTATTGAAACAATGTTCTACTCTTTCTAAAAGATGCTCTTGCACAACTGTAAGTTTATCTTTGTACACAACTGTAGTTACACAAAGTTACATAACTGTGGATCTGCACTGATTCCTGTTATGTACAAGTTTTCTTTATTTTATAGTATTAATATATATGCTTATGTTATTAATTGCAGTGTAGACGTTTGATAGGTTACTAAAGGAGTGTAGAATTAAATAGTATGTGCACACTCTAATTGGGAAAATGCCTGTTTTATTCTGAAGCACTGTTTCTTGATTTTTATACTCTTAATCAGAACGAAACTATCTCTTTTTTAAGTCCAAGTTAGGTGGGGTGCACCAAAAGTGCCATATACATAGCTTAAGACAGTTTGAAGAGGCAGGAATGTACAAGATAAAAGCCATGCCAGTCCACAGAAATACTCCATAGAAAGGGCATGGTAAAGGGAAAAATATTTGTAGGTAGCGTTACTCTTGCCAACACAACTGTGAAAGCACAGCCAGATAAAGCAAATTGTGTGATGTCTGTTTAGGCCATTCTTAAGTAGCTTACCTCACTGGCTCATAAGGCTGATCACAAATAAAGAATCCTCTCCTCTGAAGTTGGATGATGTCTCCTTTTTTTAACTCCCTAAGGCAAGGATCACCCAACATCAGTTCTTCTTGCTGTAAGTGTTAAAAGAAATCAATCCATGTCTAACACAACACAAGAAACAGGAAAAAATACAGTAAAGCTGTAGAAGAATAATGGTGATTTTCTCATTTTGGAAGCATTGAAATATTAATTAACTACAAGAGCTGCAGAACAAGTACTAGCAAGAAGATGCCATATCACAAGAATGTATCAAGACAAAAACTCAAACTATTGGTCCCAAATGTGTAAAACTCAGGTAACACTTGACAAAACACAAGTCAGATTTGAATTCTAAAATCATGAGAGGTTAAATGGAAGCCAGATACACCAGCACATGATTCATTTGTTTGACAAATCAATCAAACTATAAATACTGAACGTTTAAAAGAAAAAAAAATCCAAACCACAAAACACTAAGCTTTGTGGAATTGAAGGGGACAGAAAGGTAACTCACCTTGCTGTTTCGGTTGATATATTGCTTGAAATCTTCATCTTTACCTAAAACTGGTTTAGTAATCAGATGCTCATAATTAACACAGACAGTTGGGATGAGGGGTGCACGTGGAGTTTCTGCTAACCAAGTGATCTTAGTTGTTTTTTTGAAGTCCTTATTATCCAAGTTCAACTTGGCATCGATGGACACGATTTTTCCGTTTGAATTTCTACAAGAAAACAGAAATAAGAGGAAAGCCTAAATGATTAGTTCTGATTCAATACTACAGATTTCAGTGAATAGATTCACTGAAAAACAAGTGTTCAGAGTTCATTTTTGAAGTGAGATGTAGAAAATGAAAGAGTGTATTCACTCCTGAAGTTTTCTTTTAATTTTTTTCCTTAAGTATCAATATAGAGTGAAAAGTATGGGAAAAAAATCTGTACATATTTATGTTCTCTATTCCAATTCAACCCATTCTGCCACTGTCTCAGTGTAACTGTTTCAAGGATACTATGATGACATTAACATTTCCTTCACCACCTCAACAATTCTAAAACTGACACTGACAGGTCAGCTTCTTAGTATGCAAAAGCAGTGTGTGTTATAAGGTGAAAGTTGGTCAAATTCCAGATGTTTGGGGTTTATTTTCTGTCTGTAAAAACTGTTTCACAGTGGAAATATTACCACAGAAACATGAAGAGCACTGGAGGAGAAGGACATGAAGTGTCAGGGCTGACTGGTGACCTGAATCTACAGTCAAATATGCTCTATGCTAAAATGCAGTTTTGTGGCATATTTTAAAGTAGACATCTATATCTGTAAGCATAGAATGGATGTATATGAGCAACGATTAATATTGTATTGTTACAAGCTTTCTATTAAAAGAAAAATCAACAAAAAGCAGAAAATCAAAATTTAATTTCATCTTCCAGTAAACAGGTTACCTGTTTAATTTGGTGATGATAACATTGCCCCAATTTATGAATGTAACCACCTCTCCTTCTGTCAGGGTCTCTGCGTCTGCACCCTCGATCAGGACTCTGGAGCTGTACCACACAGGCTTCAACCCAACATCGGCATTCTGTGAATGATGATTTCAATTTCAAAGGATAGATTGTTATTAAATAAGCTGACTAAAGATAATGCACTGCTAAAACACTGATTTATTTACCATAGAGGACAGATTTAGATAGAAGATGGGCATTACGAGTAAAGCAAAGCTACAGTATTCTTCCACAACTCCCTCCCATTTCTTGTTCACAGGTGTTGCATGCATTCCTCTGACAGAACACCCAAAAAATCCTATCTTCTAACAAATACTATCTCCAGTGCTACTGAGAGTACATCCTTTTTCTATAAGGTCCATACATCTTTAAGTTCTCACAGATAAAACCAAAGTTTTTCTCATGCTTCAATTTTGCTATGCAAATTTCCTTCAAAACTAATTTCTTAACTTTTATTTTTGCTTTATTACATTTAAATGGAAATATAAATGAAGCGTCTTCCAGCTGTACAGATTTTTGAAGACATAAACCAAAACTACATCACTTGTAACATGAAAAATATTCAGCTTTAAAGCATCTCAAAAATCAAGATGAACTTTTTTTTTTTAAGGCAGACAGCTGTGAGTTCAGACTTTGGCAGCTGGTTAGGAGTTGGCAGCTTTTTTCTTCTAGTCAGTATTTATTTCATTACATATTGGAGGAAGCATTTATTATTAATATTAGTGTTTGAATAGGCCAGCTTGCATCTGACCAAACTTCAGACTTTTTGACCCTTGAAGAATTCTCACTTGCACCTGCTCAAAATCTGTTTCCTTGTTATCTGCCATGGGGAAGAGGGGAAACTAGATGTCCAATTGTCAGTTACAAGAAATGGATACAGGAACACTCAGAGCAACAAAATCAAAGCAAAGAAATGAACTAAAGCCTCAGCAATATTCACTTGTGTTAAGTGTATATATCTCCGAGATGCTTTCAGTGAAGCTTAAATACAATTTGAGATGCCACACTCAAAGGAAAGTATCTTTGTTAACTGTAGTGCCAAAAAAGAATTGTATGAATCACATACTCCCCTTCTTAAGGGATATTACTTTGTTCACTGGATACTATACTAAGAATATCAAATTAGCAAGTTCTTAGCCTTTGAAAATAACTATTTACTATATAAATTTAAAAGCCATATTAAAAAATAAAACAGAGATCAGTGTAATTAACAGGTCAATATATCACTTCTCCACATAAGCCTAATTTTATAAATTAGTTAAAAGACATCTCTTGCATTCCTCACTGTTATAGATAAGCAGTGTCTATATCCATAGAGTTTGAAAAAAGTTTTATATTTGAACTTCTCTGTGAAAGTTGGTATCCAACAATAATAAAAATAGTCTGATCACCACGTCAGACTTACAATGCCTCAACTCTTCTGAAAACTCCCAGAGACGCCTTTCAATGCACCTTCTATGGGCACTCTATATATTTATAAAAGCAGCTCCCTACATGCCCTTAAAAGAACAAATAAGTTTAGTATTTTCCCAGTTTTTGACAATTCGGGTAAAAAAAAGTACACCTTGGGTCTATTTCATGCAGTCTGAGCAAGTTTAAAGCAGGACTCTCCTTGCTGACTTCTCCAAGCCAAGGTACTTTCCAAACTTACTGATCTGTAATACAAGAATATTAAGAGAGTAAAGAAAAAACCTTTGGATGTTTGGCCACTTCTTTCATCTCCTCTTGAGCTTCAGGAATATTTACTGGGACCACTGCATCTTTCAGTAAAGCAGTGTACCGAGGTGCTACTGGGTCTATAACCTACAGAAAACAAATGAAGTTGCATCATGAAAATGTGATATTGACAGAGAAATATGATACTGTATAAAACAATAACCACAAAAAAAGGAATATTAACTGGTATTCTTTATGTTACTGCATTTTTTAAATGTTTAATTTAATGTTATTTTCATCCAAAGCTATATAATAGTGAGAAAAGAGTGGTAATGCTTTACAATTTCCAATCTTTACTAAAACACACTAAGTAAAAACTATGGATTAGGTACTATTGACAACAGAAATAACCAAAGTTATGACACAATTCCCTGATAGGGAAGACATCAAAAGATACTTCAATATAGTTTTACTATGCACACAAGCTATTACATCTGGAACATTTTCTCTGTAGGTAGCTGAATTTAAAGTGATAATTTATCAGTGGAGTTTGGTTTTTTTCTGGCAGCATAAGACCTGATTCCATAGTCATTTTCCAGGACAGTGCTCCAGCAGAATCAGGGACAGACCTGGCTATAGAGGAAGCACCAATTAAGTCTGCAATTTTAATACAGACACATTAGATACTATAATAAGGCAACACTTGTCTTCACTAGAATTTCTACAACATGAGATTGACAAGGAAAAGGTGCCACTAAGGTATCTTCCTGGATTTTTATTGTCCATTATCCAACTCAGCTGCTGTACTTTTTCAGAGCACTTTTTGTACCTGAAATATGGTTTGTCAAAGTGCTCAGAAGCACCTAAGTACATAATTTAAGTAAAACTGTCATCTAAGGCAAAAAGCAGTATCAGAGATCTACCAGTTTAACTGGAAACTAATACAAAGGAAAACACCTGCTTTTATTAATATAAAGTGACTTTTGTTCTCCTTAATATACTCCTGCTCAAGAGAAAAACTACACAGCTATATATTTTTCTGTATCTTAGAAAAAATATTTAGCATCTAATTACTTGACATTAGCAAGTAAGATGATACACTTCTAAAAAGTCACATATTTGTAAGTCAGTAGTCACTGAAGTCAGACTCCTAAATGTTTGACATACACTTTAAAAAAAGACTTGTGTATGTATCTCAAAATGTAGGTGCATTATGTGATTTAAAATAATAACTCTGATAATTAAGTGACTGAATTTTACACTGTTATTACCAGGCTCTTTATTTCACTCAACAAAACTCACAATCTTTCCTCAGATGACTGATGCTAAAAAGGCAGCAGCATGGTTTCAGAATCACATATAAAATATGAGCTCTCATACTGATGAAGTCTTTGAGCTCAGAACTACCTGTAAGGAACTAATTGTTTTTGGTCATATTGCAGATTGTAAACTATCTGCACAGATACATGCAAATAAAATTGGTTAGTAAATAAATATGGTGTTGTCCAAGGAGCTGACACAGAAGTTTAAAAAACTGTAAGCTGATTAAAAAAAAAAAGCCCTAAAAGACCATTGTGGGTTTTCCCCCTTAAACCAATTGTTAGTCATAAATATATTTATGCAGCAACAGAAAGAACCAATTCATAAACCTATGTGCATGTAGCTGATCAAATGCAAAATACATGAAGAAATACGAGACACATGCCAGACAAGCAAAAACTACTTAAATGAACAGACTTGGGTACTATCTAAGCAAAACCAAGCAGGAGTCCCAATGCAAAATAACAGGTGTTTCCACAATCACACAAAATATGCAATCCACATTAAAACAATTCGCCTTATTATAGTGTCCAAGCATCCGCTGCCAAAAAGCGACTAATCGTGTCAAGATGCCATATTCCTGATCTGACATCCAGTCAGAAACTCCAGCAGTGCTGGCTTTATCTCCAGGCAGTATATGCAGCGCGTTAGTCCTTTAGCCACAGAAAGGAAACGCGGCCAACATGAATCAAATCAAGTAAGGTTTGTGTTTAGGTCAACAAATAAGCCAAACCAGAAATGGGCAGCCTTTTAGAACTAGGAATAATGCATTTTCAGTGGGTTTGTAGAGCTCCTGTTATACAAGCAAATGTGACTGTGCTATGAAGCTGCAAAATGGTAGCTTATGCTATGTATGCTTACAGCACTGTAAGCTATATGCTAAGGTAAAAAGCATTAAGTAATACCTTCTTACAGATAGCTCGCAGCTTGAAAGCAGAAAAATGAAATGCAGTTTCATATCAGATTTACAGCAAATATCATTATCTTTTCCTGTACTACTAAGTAAGGCAAGTAAGTACTGGTATACGAGAATCAATAGGATTAGTGCTTCTTCAGGTTAGAAAGGGAGGGACATTCCATTTTCCTGAAAGTGTGCCAAATGATGCAACAGACTGCAACTGCTACTTGTTGTGATAAGCACTCCAATGAATGCTGGAATCTCTACATATCCCAGAAAGAGGATATCAGGAGTAGCAATAAATTCAAGTGAGCACATACCTTTTTGTTAAAGGACCAAATTTTATCCCACTCCATATTCACAACAGATCGTGAGGAACCCTGGAAAAAAATCCAAACCAATACATTTATACAAATATTCTAGCTCTTAGATTAACTTAAAACAAAGTCCTTCAGAACTATAAACCCTCCATAGTTTGTTTTAATCAAAACAGTTTAGAAAGGTATCTTGAACTTGCCAAATAAACACTTTTTAAAGCAAGAAACCTCAGAGCCCATTTTGCCAACAGTGGTGAGGCTGTACACGTGAAAGCAGCAAACCTTCATAAAAAGAAACCTCCCAGTGACAAACACTTTAACTGAAGCTTCACAAAAGCTTGTCCTTATCAAGGCAGATTCAAAGAATCAGAAGAGAATACTCACCTGAGCAGCAATGAACTGTTTTAGCCCTTCAACAGTCATGCCTCTTCTTAGAACACCACGTACAGTGGGAAATCTTGGGTCATCCCTAGTAGAAAAAGGTTTCATTATTGTCACATGCTAAATTCTACCTATTACTTACACTGATAAAAACCTGAAATAATACTGCCACACATAAAAGGTGCAGCTTCAGTGCAGTCTTCTTAGTGAACTAACAGCTAGATGAGAAAATCTAATTGAAAAGATAAGAGTTCTTATCCATACAAAATGTACAGTGCAGCTTTTCTTCTATTTCACCTCAGGAAGGGAAGCCAGCTCTCACTGAAGCGGCTTCTTTCCTATATTTGTGAAATCTTAAGTTTCTCAAAAACTGGCAAGGCAAAAGGTATGTCTCTATCCCATTACCTCTTTTCCAACAGCAACTGAATAATGGAATCTGAAACAACTGCACAGATGAGCGATAATGACAACATTATTTTTTGGTAAGTGACAGCATTCTATGATTTTTTCCTCTCTTATGGAAGAAATAAATAAAAATTACCTAATCTGAAATGTAACATGTGAGTTGGTGAGAAAATGAATCAAACCTTGCTGAGGACCTAAAACTTAAACCAGGGAGGTTTGAAGGAAAGGTCATCATAAGACCAGCTAGGGAGGACAAAAAAAAAAAAAAAGCAGGGGGATGAAAGGGTAAATTTGTCTCCAACAGAGTGGCTCCATACATAAGGTAGGAATCTGGCCTTCCAACAAAACTGACAAATAAAATCAACTGAAAAAAGAGCACACTTGGCACATGTGAGCCTGACAACTAGGAAGCCTAGGAAATTGTGTAAAATGATGATCTCATAGGCTGAGCACAGAATCACTTAACACCAGCCCAGGAAAAACACTGGCAGTTGTCTGACTTTGAAGTACTCCTGTACTACGAGGAGATGACTCCAGACGATGTGCTCCTACAGTCAGCCCACTGGGGGAATGAACAAGGGAACCCCTCTAGACTCTGAGCTACTCGCAGAAGTGTAAACCCACAGCTGATCCTTTCTAGATAAACACTTAGGCTACCAGGCCACCAAGCACTGTCTGCTGAAACTGAATAAATATGAAAAAATTAACAGAAAGAAGGAGGGGGAGATCAGGTGGGAGGGAAGCAAAAATTATTTGACTAGATGGATAGGACCAGAAGTTCTTCAGTCCAGGCCTTCCTCTGACATTACTTAGCAATGCATCCAATGACTCAGAGCGGAAAATGTGTAAATGGCACCCACAGCAAAAGCCAGAGTTCAAAAATAAGGTTCCTCATGCTTATTAGAGGACATGAGTGTGCATGTGCACAGTTACTGTACAGTAGGAAACAGACACACCGTACATGCAGAGAATTAATCTGTGTTCTTAAATATTGTGTCAATATTCATTCATGCTGTCCAAAACTGAAAATGCATGTGTCAGTCATGAGTATCTCAGGGAGCAATGCTGAACTGCAGACATGTAACATACCATCCATCCACAAGCCCCTCGTTGACAAACCATGTAAGCTTTCTCTTAGAGAGCACAGTGTTGTTGAGGTTTAGCCGACTATACTCCCATATATAGGGCTTCCTTATGCCCAGTGCCTCGATGATCCAGTAGAACTGTTCATCTCTGTCATGGTACTCAGTTGTTCTCAATGCATGTGTGACCCCTTCTATACTGTCAACAATAGGGCAGGCGAAGTCATATGTGGGATAAACCCTGAGAAAAAAAGACCTCTAGTTAGCAGGCAAAAGAACAAAACACTTTCCTCCCATGTAATCATTTAAACTAAGCATAATTTATATTCATATATTACAAATATTTATAGTCTATGATCCTGAAAACTTTCAGATCAAGACTAAAATAACACATACACAATGAACTGTGCACAAAAAAATCCAGAGGATAATACATTTTTAAAACAAAGGAAGCCTTCAAGAAATGAAGGCTTAATATTCAAGCCTAAAAACAACCCTACACTGCTACTGTTCTTTTCAAACACATAAAATGCTCACTTTAAATGTTTTTTCCCCTTAAATATCAAATGGAATCATTAGTAGACCAAATAATGAGCAAAGCTTTCATGTTTAAAAACAAACCCCTACCCACAGACAGTTCAACTATTATAAACACTTTAAATGAGTGTTTCCAAAAAGGGAGTTGCATAGCTGGAAAGAGAGGTTTCAAACAAGTGCTGAACTATATCCTTGAGCAACTGAGTAGGCTGACTTCAATGCACAATGTAGTCATTCTTCATTCTGCATAGAGACAGCAGTTGCTGTGAAAGTGGAAGCAGCCACCCAGTTAAGTAGATCAAGAATATTCTGCAGCTACAAAATCACAGTAATGTAAAATTGCCATAACAGTTTAAGCTCTGAACACTAAAGCAAACAGCTTTGCTGCCCAGGACGCAGCCATTAAGTCTTAATTCAATGCTTTGACTCAAAGTTCTCCATTGCATACAGTGTATTTATGGACAAAAACTAAAATAATATTCACTGCTGACCATGATGGCAAATTCTCAGGCTTTAAAACCCATTTGCAGAAAGTCAAGAGACTCATTCCATATGCTGATTGAAAAATGCTAGCAGGTTCCAAGAATTAAAAGAAGTTTACTACGGCATGGTAAATGCCCTGGAAAGAGCAAAGTTACAACAGACTGCACAAGGAAGAAGTGAACATACTTGTAGGTATTCCCAGTACGAGGGTGAGGCTGGTTTTTACAACGATAAAGAGTTGGATCCCTCATACATCCATTATTACTACTCATATCTATTTTTGCTCGTAGACAACAAGTTTGTCCATATTCTGTTCCCTTCTTCATTTCTTCCCACATTTGTAGATTCTTATTAACACCTAAGAACAAGAACAATAAATTATTTTCTAAGGTATTATGAAGTTGATAGAGAACCGCATTATACTACTACAGTAACATCAATGCCACGCCCCTCTCTAGATTCTGGAACTAATTTTCACACATTTCACATTTTAAGTAGTAATAAATGGTGATGAATTCATACATACACAAGTTTACTGCACCTATCTAAATGTAAACCTAATAAATGCATACCTATTCCAGTCAAAGCAATAAATACTTCCAAGTTCCTACAGCGACTCTAAATGTACGCAATTCGTCATCTTCATCTTTGTTAATGAAAGCCAAGTTTTGATGCCAAATCAAAAAGATAACCAAGCAAGAAGACACTTAAAATATCTTACAGTTATTTCTGTGTTTAGATTCCATTCTTTGCTCACGCTCTGCTTTCATTTGTTCTGCAGGAGTATCATCCACATATGCCTTCCCTTCTTGAATAAGCTTCTCAGCATATTTCATTATTGTTTCAAAGTGATCTGAGGTATATGTAAATTGATCTGGTTTGATGTGCAGCATTGCAACGTCTTCAAGAATAACCTGCAAAGTGAAATTGCATACTGTAATGTTCAGGAAAGCTGGTTTTCTTAAATCCTCTTCATGCCAGATGTGATGCTTTTAATGCTTTTCCAGGAAGGGTAAGCCATAACAATAAGCATGAAAGAAAAGAGCATGCCCTTATCATTCATTCACAGGCTATAATTACATGAGATCAGACTTAAATTAAAGAAGGAGGCGGGACAAGAAAATGAGATGAAAGCCAAAAAAATTACTTATTACAGACTAAGTTGTATTTATGCAATGAAAACGACAGTGTATTGCAAGAATTACATATCTACATACTGTAAAATAAATAATGGAGAAAGGGAAGAAATATCTTCGCTACCAGCAAAAGGGCTTTAAGCTTTTTAGGGTAGAGCTGACATGAATTTCTTCCAAGCATACACCTTAAGTGTAATATTGATACCATAAAAACCTAGTGCAATAAAAGTGTGCAACTGTAGATCTGCATGCCATTTTACCCCTGAATTAGCTACACAGTGAATGGATTTTTCTGCTCACTCACCATACCTTTTCAAAGTCTTCTTTCTCTTTTTCTGGATTTGTGTCATCAAATCTCATAATAAGTTTTCCTTTAAAGTTAACTTGGTAGTGCTGATTTAGCAGGGCAGCTTTGGCATGACCAATATGCAGGTATCTAAAAAGGAAATAAAAAATAAACATATACACTAGCACTACTTGAGCTAGATTTTTTTTTTTGGTGAGAGAATAAGAAAGAATGGAAAGCAATACCTAAGTGTAACAAAAAATGCCAGTCTAGGATATTTGTTGAAATACTATGCATTTATGTTTATGTTTCTTCTACAGCAAGTTTAGTAGTTAGTTAACTGTTAAAAATATCTAAATCTGTAAATTAGTGTCACGATGGATATAAAGATTGGACTGCAATTATCTCCATTTTTACAGACTAACTTAAACCAACTGCTGATGACACCAAGTAGCAGCTACCACATAATCTGAACCTACCAACATGCAGAAGAATGGAATTTTTTGAAATGGTAGTTGTTGTGTAATTTTAACTATAGGGCTACTTACATTCTAAACTGAATATAAATCCCCAAACCCACAAAATTAAAATGACTTCCAAAAAAGAGTAACATGTCCCCAAAAAACAGTGTTTTAAGTAAAACACCAGAATTAGCACACTAAAAACTACTAAAATAAGTTCAGAACAGTATATGTTACATACATACATGTACATAATACATAAGTTATAATATTTGAGTAATACTGTATACTAGAGTAACAGAATAAGAAACATAACTACAGAAGATGCTGAACAGCCAGTTTAATGAAGAAAGGCAGTCATGGAAATTTTACAGGTTATTAGGCAATTCTAAAAAGAAACAGAAAATGAACAGCTGGCTAAAACTTGAATTTATTATATTGGCGGATCACATCTCCTCTGTGTGGTCTTTATGGAGTTTGTGCCTTGGTATTCCATACAGTCTGGACCCTGGGGCCTCCACCTGGTGTCAAGCTCCCCCAAGGAAAGCTGTCCCACACCTCTTTCCCTTCTCAAATCTGAACTTCCTTGGAAAGCACTGAGTCCTTTGACCCAACTCACAAAGACTGTATGTACACACCACAGCTCCTGGCAGTGCACACACCACCATTATCCATGTAAATGCCATCCTCCTGCTTCAACTCGTCCCACTGCTGAGCAGCACCATGTTACCTGCTGGCAACTAACTCCTTATTCCTAGTCCAGGCAACAGTGCAATGAAGTATGGAGGAGAAGTGAATGTACAGCTGTAATGCAGACAAAGAGTTAAACACTCATTTGGCTTAACAGCCTTGTCTGATAAGCTGATTAATCTCCTCACCAAAGCAGACCTTGGGTTTTTTAAGACAAATCACAAATAGAACCTTCTCAAAGTATTCATGCTTCTTACCCACTTGCTTCAGGAGGGAACCTTACAATGACCTTTCCCATCTCTGCACCAGGAAGTTCAACAAACTTCCCAACATCAGCTTTCTTTTCTTTTTCTGTTGCCTTAAAAAGAGACATAATTAGAGATTGCATTAGGTGTACAATCAGATATAAAACTCTAGATAATAGCTTCTGTACTGAGACCTCCTTTCAAACTAGACAATAAAAAGCTCCATATTGGATCCCAAATTCATCTCTTCACAACTTTCACGTTACTCATAGCACACCAAAACAGTATCAGTTATGGAGTTGTACGTTATTCTGTCTTGAAGTCTGATCCAGGACTCAAAAGTCCTACCAAGTTGTTTAATTTATTCCATAAAAGAAAATAGTTGCAATCCAAGTTTTTATATCTCAGTGTTCTTAAACTGAATGTGATCAACCAGTTCAGTCAGCCAAATCTTTTCAGGTCTATCAGGATCTTAAACTCTCTTCAGAAAAAACAAACAATATATGTAAAAAGCAGTGCTGATTAAATCAAGAGATGCCACATTTTCATGATTCCACTTAAGCATTGGATTACACCACTCATGCCTTTCTAAACTTGAAAGAGACAGCTTTAGCTGTAAACAAGAGTTTACAAAAGTTTTGTTAACTGCACGACTGATTCCTGGTAATTTTTAATTCTCTAACTCAATAAAATTTTCTTGCAGTGTATTCACAAAAATAAAGCTACTCTCTCCTGAGGATCTGAGTAAACCTTACCATTTTAACCTTTGGTGTACCAGCAGCCCACTTGGCTCCTACTGACTGAAAGGCATGCTGTGCCCCAAGGAAGCTGTACCATCGCTTTGCATGCACAGGAACTTTGTTCTGCTCTAGCTGCTCTTGCCATATGTTATTACCTGTTAGAAAACAAATAATTTTTCAAACTATTAAATTATAAAAATAAAATGGTTACTAACAGCAGCTTTTTAAGACTAAAAAATTATTTTGATTTAAAAAAAATCTACTTACACTCTCTTCTCTGAAGAGATATTTAGTCACAGGGACACAGGCCATTATAAAGCAAATTAAATAAACAAACTCCATCCAAACCCAAAATATCAAGGATTCATCAAGGCAAAAGGTGTGGGAAGATAAGTAACATATATTTTTCTTTGGATTATCCACCTCAAATTAGTAACAATTTTATTTCAAGGCAGAAATATAGGATACCCCACTATTGTGTCTACATTTGATATTTTCTAGGCTTTATCCTAAGTGAGCTTTCTTTCAATACTATCCTTTATTTTTGAGGGGCTGTATTCCTACAACCCAATTTTCATGGAACACCACTTCCATGATTCTGATGGGGAAAAGGAGAAAAAGAAAAGGAGAAAAAAAAGAAAATGAAACTTTCTTAAAATTTTTCTCAAGAGCAGTAACTTTGAAAAAATACCCAAAGCTGATAGCTTTTAATCTTAATTATGCATTTTACTTTCAAAAGGAATTTGGTTATACTGAATTGTCACCTACAACCTTTAAACATAGAGCTAAGAGAATATAAAACCTAAACTCAGAAAAACAGATCATCAAAGCTTCTTTTAACCAAAGGGTACTTCACACAGTAACATATACCACTTTTAATAATTCAAAGTAAATACCAAAGAAATTTTTCCTACTAATATAATATTATGAAAAGGTTTATGTCTATATTTTTACATGGCACATTTTCATATTTAGGGAACAGGTAATAAAAGACACTCTTACAGTTAACACAAAAGAAGTTAAAAAAAACCACCTAGGGATTACATCTCTTAAATTTCCAAATATAGCCAGGTGGGGGCTGGTCTCTTCTCCCAGGCACTCAGCAATAGGACAAGGGGGCACGGGCTCAAGCTCTGCCAGGGGAAATTTAAGTTGGAGATCAGAAAAAAATTCCTTCCAGAGAGAGTAATCAGGCATTGGAATGGGCTGCCCAGAGAGGTAGTGGATTCACCATCCCTGGAGGTTTTTAAACTGAGATTGGATGTGGCACTGAGTGCCAGGATCTGGTAAATGGACTGGAGTTGGACCAACGGTTGGACTTGATGATCTTGGAGGCCTTTTCCAACCCAACTGATTCTATGATTCTATGAAATATAACAACTTAAAAGAAAAATCTAAGGTTTTTCTAACTATACTATTGCCATCACTAGTGATGCAAAGGGCAAAGTGATGTGCATAACAGTATATAGTCTGTCATACAGCTAAGAGGTACTACCAGCACTGACAAAAAAGGAAATTTAGAGATTCCTGTTACACACTCATTGCAAGCCAGTGAAACAGAGGGCAGGTACTGCTGCTACCTTTTAGTACAGCCCAGACACACAAGTCTGCGAGGCTCATAGAGTTTCCGACCAAGTACGTTCTTAGGGACAGGCAGTGGTTGAGCTCTTGGACTGCTGACAGAAAGTGGCTGGCAGTGGATAACTTTGTGGCACTGAACTCCAGCCAATGGTCAATCTAGTTTGAAAGGACAAAAGACAGCCAAAGTTACTGAAGGAATAAGTAATACTGGATAACTAAAATAACATATAATCAATTTAATAGTTTAAGAGAAAATATTAACGGGATCATTAGCATTAAATATATCAGATAATGCATCATAATATATGTTGAAAGAATGCTTAAAATAAGTTATACTGAAATATTCACCCAGAACTATACTAAATGATTACATTTAATTGCTTCCTTCGGCATGAATTCAAAATGCTGAAAATAACACCCTCATCGAAGTTATTCCAGTTGTTCCCATTGGTAAAATAGTCAGCAGTTCTTAGGTACTTATTTATCACACAGAGCATCGTATAATGATCCTTATCCTTCAGCTACTTAGATACCATATTTGAGACCTATTTGATCTTCCTAGTACTGCTACTGGTTAAGAATAACACTTTCCCCTCAATCCCTATTTTCTCTTCCTCATTTCCTTTTAGATTTGAAGTACTCAAATCCCTCCTCCGCCACATTCCACCCTTTTCTCTTGAAGTCTTCTCCTATATCTTCATATATAAACAAACAAAAAATATTAAGAATTACACTGGTTAATAATGTAGCCCTGTCTATAAATTGCATCCCTCAACCCTGTAAAAGACTGACTGTCTCTTCCAGTCCTCTGGCCCTATTTCATGTGTAAGTGTTCTGTAAACTGCAACGGGAATCCTTCCAATATTCAAGTCAACGTGGCAGGCACAGATGTAATTACAACCAGCAGAGAATTCAGTTCAGTCATTTGCTCCAAAATATGTGCACCACAAATGCAGCTGTCACTGTACTTCTTAAAGTACAATTTTTATTTTTGAAAGATACAGGAGTCAAGTATTTTATCAGCAACACCAATCTTGAAAGTGTGTTTACACTTAACTTAAAGACAAGGAGTTTGTACAAAAAGTTTAAATAGCCACAATATAACCTACAATTTTATAAATGCCTTACAAGCAAATACTAAGACAACAATTCCCTTGGGACCAGCTATAAAGGCTGAAAAGTGATTCTCATTAGCTTCAAGTAGTTGTAGAAAAGACCTGAACCAAGTTCTTCAATCCCTCCCCAAATTGCACAGGAAAGAAATTGCAATTTATTCAATTTATCTGCTAGTTTCAGCTACCAACTTAAATTGGTTGATTATTCTGAGTTGAACTCAGGAAGAAATCGGGGGGTCAGGGTTTGTTCATCAAATACAGCAAAAACTACTTCAGATTTCAATTTCACAAGGTGTTGTTGGAGTTACACTGAAGTGTTACAAGGTAGCAACTGATGGCAACAAATCTCACAAAAGTGAGGAGGGAAAAGTAGCATCTACCAAGTTGAATTCTCTAATAGCAATGAATTGTCAGCTTGGGAATTGCTGTCACAGGGGTGTGAAAGGGCAACACTTTCAAAGCTTAGACTTTTCCCCCTTCTTTATGAGAAGGCGAAAGCTTAGCAAAACAAACCCCTTAGGGTTCCAAAGAGTTGGAATCTCAGTCTGACAGTAAAATGTAGAACAACAGACAAGTTCTAAAAAAACAACCCAAAACCAATTATCCCCACAATTTGAATGCAGGCCAAGAAAGGAAAAAGAAAAACAAACAAACAAACAAGAGAGAGGGACATGATTCAAGGCTTTGGATGGGGCTTTGAACAACCTGGACTAGAGGAAGGTGTCCCTGCCCATGGCAGGGTGTTCAAACCAGATGACCTTTAAGGTCCCTTCCAACTCAAACCACTCTACAATTCCTTCTCACCTCAGTGTGTTCCAACAGATTCGAGCCATACAACCCAGCAGATGCAGCAACTCTAGCCAGATACCGAGCTATTGAATTCACATCATTAAAAGAAACGTGTCTAAAAAAAAGGAAGAGGCAAGATAAAGGCATGTTAAATTACTACCTCCACTTCAACTTTAATTGCACACACATAGCTGAAACATGCAAAGCAAACACAAAATAAATTCTGGGTGAACCAACAGGTAGCAGGTCATTAGCTAAAAAAAAAATTAAAATTGAATAAATCTAGCAGAAGAATAAATGAGTCCTTACTTTTCTTTCACCAGATGGAACAATAAGCTTCTAAACAGAGATACAAATTAAGAAAATAAAACTCTTGATCATTCTTTCAAATAATAAAACACTCTCTCCACGTTCTGACAGCATAACCTGAGCTATGTATTTTCCAGAACATAAGGAGCTAATCAATATTTGTTTTCTTTTCATAAAAGAAGGATGACTTTAAAGAAGATTCCTTGACAATTTACAGAAGAATTGAGAAGTCTTCACCATGGTTATAAGGGTCAGATTTAGGGGAAGAAAAATCCTCTGAATTTGTTACTCACTGAAGTCATCCTTCACTGAGACCACCCCTTGATGGACAAACTTGCCTGCTTGTATTTCGTTTTTTTACCCAGTCTTCTTCAGATAAAAGACTAATTTGACTTTGTTTTTCCCATTATGCTTATGAAAATTCTCAATAGATCTGGAGAAGAAAGGCTTTCTAAAGAGCATACTTCTTTCTGTTTTCATCTTCCTTTTCTACCCTACATAAAGTATTAAAAAAAGCTGTGTACTGTCAGAAATCCAGTTTCAAATTCATCTAAGATATATTAGTGTTTACTAAAGAGCTTTGGAAGAAAGATGCATCACAAGCATCAATTCTCCAGATAACAGTCATCTCTACAGTCCCATGTAGGTGTAGATTGAAAGAACAGAGCTCCAATTGCTTCTAAACAAGCACTGACATTAACAAAAGGAGTTTCTGTAAGTGTTCTTCTGAATATTTACTCAATTTAATGGATGGAAAGCTACACCCCAACTTGTCCAACCAATTCTGTTCTGTCACTGTTCTCTACTTCTTTTTTATACCTACTGTGTCCTTTATAAAATCAGAAGAATTTTTGATAGTCTTCAAGCCTCACAAAAATCAATGAAAGTTCTAAAAATTTATACAGAAGACTTCTTGATATGTTAACAATTAGAATGAGTTCCATTTTCAGTACCAGTGGATCAGTTTAGTTCATTATGGTGTGAGGTTTATTTGTTTTTTCTTCTTGTAGCTTTTCCAGTATCTAGGATCCAGTACACAGAAGACCAATAAAACATAACTATAAATAAAAGGCACAGTAGGTGCTTAACTTACACCAAGTACATCCTATTGCAATTTCACACTGCTATCAGATTTTAAGGAAACTTTCTCAAACTGAGGAAAACAAAATATTTCCAATACCTTTGTCCTTAAGAAGTCTGTGAAATGTATTTTTGTTGTTTTCAGTAGTTCATACTAAAACAAACACCTGTGATTATTCAAGCAAAACTGAATAAAAGTATGAAATGGGACTATGTTACTCCAAGTAAAATATTACTTGCTCTTCGTTTATTTTCTTCAGGGAAAAAAACCTTCCACCCAAACAGTGCTAATTGGTCTCTTTGGAAAACTTATAAAAGTCTTTTTGCAGCTTGTGCCTGCTCACTCGAGAGCTAAGTGAGGAAGAACCAACTCGGACAATGTAATGTTACAGGCAAAGAGTAAGTGCCTATTCAGAGCGACAAAAAATGTCACATAATTAAATACCAGGGCAAGTATTCAAGAAGTAAAAAAAAAAGATGAGAGAAGGGGGCAAAAATAAAAGCAAACACAAAACAAAACACAAATGACTTCCAACTGTAATAAATCATTATTGAAATGATTTGTAAAAAATATTACAGAATGGTTGGATTAATTTGCCTACAAGTAATTGCTCATAACACAAAACAGAAAAGCTGTACTGCAGTTGTAATCTGACAAGAGGCAGGTATACTAAAACACTGCACAAAGCCATCAGCAAGTGCAGAGTGCTGAGTGGTTTTTCTTAGGAGGTATTACTACCTGAAGTTTTTAATCTAAGGCTTCAAAAATGACTTTTAAAATAAAATTTGTGATCTCAAATTAGAAACAAACTTTTCAGCTAACTAGCTGACAGCTAAGTTTCAGCTAGTTACCTGAAAAGTTTGTCACCAGATTTTAACTAAGCTTCAAAAATAGAACCTAGAAGAATAGCAAATAAGATGTTCTTTTTTTCCTTTTTCCCCAAGTCAAGCAATTAGAACTAATGGATTCCTGGAAAAGAAAAAAATCAAAATCTGAAAGATCCCAGGTGATTTTCAAGTCATGCCAAAACAAGATAGCTTCAGCAGAACTGATGCCATGAAATCCATTTACCAAAAGCATTAGCTGAGATGTGAGTTCAGCTGATGCTTCTCATAGTACAGATATACTTTTAACAGACTTTAAAATAGAGAATCAATTTTTAAAATGATTGTACAACCAAGGAATAGAAAATTAATGCAATATTGAGGTCTGGAATAACTTCTTGAACATAATCCAAGGCCAGGGATGAGAGGACATGAACAGACAAAAATTTCCATCTGTTGGAACCATGATTCTAGATATTATCCTCGTGGGGCCAAAGTGCAGAAAAGGGTTTGCTTTACATTTCTGACAAGTTCCATTACAACCAAAGTGAGCATTTTTGCAATGCAGCAGAAGGAGGCATGGTAATACAAAATCATTTAATAAAACATTATTTCAAAGCCAAGTATATAAATTTATAACATTCCAAGATCATTCCAATGTGTCAGAGGAGTGTACACTGTATATGCATATCTTTTGGTATACATGTCCATACATTGCCTAAACTGCCTAAGTCAAACAAAGCTGAAACCTGACTAAGGCCACTTAGGGGGAAAACTTTCTTATGCAACTAAAAAATATCCAATTAACTCTCTGTTATGCAAGGTGTATCCCAACATGTGCACAACACACTGAAAATTATTAAAGCTGGACCAATTAAGTCCCAATACAATCTGTCACTTGCTTAAATTCAAAATCACAAATTTAATGCCATCACTAGGAACAGCAAAAGACAACATGTAATTCAGATTATAGTAAGAACACATATCTGAGTTCAGGACATTTGAAACAGAAAACAGTATTTGCAACCAGTAAAACAATCATGACAGAAGACTGTGAGTCTTCCTGTTGATTTTTTGCAGATACAAAGGTATAGTGACAACCTCTTTCCCCAAGGTCAGAAGACACTGGAAATGCTCAGTTGGTGATAAAGTATGAGGATCAAGTCAGGAACTCCATAACACCACATGAAATATTTTGCTTTTATAACCCTTCTACAGACATGCAGGTATACCAGGTTATGGTGCACTGATGGCTTTAACAGCACCTGCTACTGAAAT
The DNA here is from genome assembly GCF_047495875.1 of Pithys albifrons albifrons. Lineage (NCBI taxonomy): Eukaryota > Metazoa > Chordata > Aves > Passeriformes > Thamnophilidae > Pithys > Pithys albifrons. Next base: position 97,953,177 of record NC_092459.1, read on the forward strand.
AACTCATAAAATGAGAGTTTGTCAGCAAGTCTGTGAACAACAAATTTGTCCCAAACCTTTCAAAAACTAACCCATAGTCAAAAAACTTATAATCTTGTAATCACTACAATCACTTACAATATTATAATATTAATAATCACTAATTTCAAATCCATCATAGTGTTAATATACTTCAAATTACAACTGTGATGTTTATGGGTAGTCCTAAACAATAAAGTGACTGGTGTAGCATAAATGATTATACATGAGTGCATGTAATTAAGAATACAAGAGCTTTTCTCATGAAGCTCCAGTTCAGAATACACTATAAATGTTTTGCCTCTGCTACAAAGAGACATCAGTAATGCAGTGATGAATAAAACTGTACTTTTTCTCTTCCACCTACCTTGAAAGGTTACAGTCAATGTTACAACCATGTGATTTTTAAAACTGCTGACCCCAAGCTGGAAGGAGAGATGCAAAGTCACTTACTCAGACACACGGAGGATGGTTTCTTTGCCTTCTTCCACTGAAATTTCAACATCATTCTTCACATGCTCCACAGCCAGCAGAGCTCCTTTAAAAAGGACAAGAGAAAAAGATACTCAACTTCCTTTCAGGAAAGACACTTTTCACAGTAACACCTGAATTTCTTATCCAATTGGACCTGGTGACTGAACTGGCTCCTTCAAGTTAGATAGCCCAGGAAAACAAAACAAAACAAAACAAAACAAAACAAAAAAAAACCAAAAACAAACAAACAAAAAAAACACCAAAAAAAAAACCAAAAAAACCCACCCCCAAAAAATCAATGTTCAGTCTCATATGCAAGAGGCTGCTTCCTCTTGGCAATCCTTACAGCTTCAAATTGACAATATCCAGCACACAGCAAACTGCAGAGAGCTCAGCAAGTGTCAGCAGCAATACTCCTTGTTTCCTAAGGGTATTGTAAAAATTAATCCCACAATACATGTAGGGACCCTAAACAAAATGCTTTTCATTATTGAACAGCATTACTAAAGCACTCTATCCCAGCCCTGGCACATGGAGATGAATTACGGAATATAGCAGTACTTTCTGAAGAAGGATAAGACTATTTTTAACCTGGATTTAAAGTTTATGAATAGATTAGCCATTCAAAACCAATAAACTCTATCTATGTGAAAGTGCAGGAAGCTTACCCAGGCTTTTCAGAGTAAGTAGTTCACCAGTGATAGTAAAAAATGGTCTCCAGAAAGAAAATAATTACCAAAGTTTTTAGGCTACATCACTGACTGGAAGACAGCTCTGCCCACATTCAAAGTGGCTTGATGCAAACCTGCTCTGATTTCAATGCTCTACAGCACAACACAGCAGCTCAAACAAAGCACTGAGCTAACTTGGCTGTATGTCTGGATTGGCTCTGGTCCAGATTCAGCCTGCTGAGCATAAGTGCAGGAGCTTGTGTTCTTCAACTTTGCTCAGAAGCATGTACAAAGACAGCAAGCTTTTGAAATTACTTAAATGAAACCAGATAAAGGACTATACTCTGGGTCGTGAAAGGCATCTATACAGCCTTCATAGTATGCTTTGCACTTTATCTTCCCTAGAACTATAATGAACTACCCAAGGCAGATGATACTGTGAGCTATTAATACAGTGGCCTAAATACAAACCACTGGAGCTAGGAATTCCCTAGCTCTCACCTGTGCTCTGCAGAAAACCCTTCTTCTGGCACTAAGAGTAAGTCAAGGTTCTTCTCATCCCTTAGTTATCCAGCTGTGAGACTCAGGATGACATCCCTTATGCAACATGTTTGTAAGACACGTAAGTATTTTAATAACATGCATGGAAATGCTTTGAAAATGACAAGTCTTAAGTGCACCAAGCTATGTAATTAATCCTAATGACATTAAAAGCTACTACACTTTTCCCAGTGCACAGCAGATATGAAGAAATGTACAAAGTAGGGATGAGTAGGAGTGGGGGGGTCTTCTTGATATAAATGTTTACAATAATGTTCCATCTGTATTTCTGACACAATCATGCAATCTCTCAGCAGCTATCAAAAGAAAAGAAGTCTCCAAAGCCCCTAAACCTAATGACAATCTATAACTCATATTACAGCACTTTCTTTTCTGGCAAACCAATATAAACAAGTATCAGAAGAAATTTTATTTAAAACTTTCATGTTATTATACCTTAAATCAGCACTCATGCAAGTTGTATTAAAGTCTGAAATGCATTTGGGAATAACAGCATGAAAAAGAAATCAATAAACCATGACAAAGAACGGGAAGAAAATTTATTCTGGACAGCTGTATCAAAATGGAGAAATGGTATGAAATACACACAAAATGTTTCCAGACGGCTGAAAATGCAATGAAGGACCTCATCGCGCTTTTGAAGGCAAAATAACCTCGAAGGGCAGTGAGTGAGGAGCGGAAAAAGCAAATTTCACAGCACAACTTTGAACCAGCTCCCCAGACAAGCCGAATTTTAGCAGCAGATTAACAACTGAAGACAGAAGAAAGCAGCAATGAAGCCCAGCCCACAAGCACGGAGTCTGACCCAGCGCTGCCTCAAAATTCAGCCCCAACGCGCCAAGTCACTCGCGGCTCTGCCGTGGCCGAGTTCCCTCAGCCCAAGTTCAGGCAGGCGCCGGCCGCAGTCGCTGCTATCGCCGCTGCCGTCGCCGCTGCCCAGGGCCCCGCCGGCCGTGCCGAGGCCGCAGCGGGCACAGGGCCCCGGGAAGGGCGGCAGGGATGGGATGGGATGGGAAGGGAAGGGCGGGCACGACCCCGCTGTCGCCTCGCCGGGCGCCGCACGCGGGGACAAGCGGCGCATGATGCAACACGGCCCGGAGGGAGGGATGAAGGGAGGGGAGGGACAGAGCTCGCCGGATGCCCCGGGGGAGCGGGGACTGGGGCGGGGAGCGGGGCCCGGCCCGCACTTACCGAGCGGGGGGCTCCCCGCGTCCACGGTGAGGCTGAGCGCCGCCATGCCCGCCGTCACGGCCGGATCGCGCAGGGAGCGGGAGGGAAGGGCGGTGCTGCCAGCTCGGCGCGGGCAGGGCGGCCCGGCAGCACCGCCCCGGCAGCCAGGGCCGTCACTTCCGCCGGGAGGAGCCGCCGAGAGCGCGGCGGGGTTAGGCCCGCGTACTGGGTTATCCCGGTGGGCGCTGCCGCGGCCCCAGGTCCGCCGGGAGGAGGCGGCGAGGTTGGCGCAGGGGCCTCTCCCGGCCCCGGGAAGCGTCGGGGATGGGCCCTGGGGAGACGCTGCCCTGCCCCTCGGCGGGACCGGGAGCCGCCGCTCCTCCTCTCAGCTGAGCCTTCCCCCGGGTCTGGCGGGGGTTCCCGGAAAGCTCTCGGCTGGATGTGTGGCAGCGCCGTGGGAGGCCTTCTAACCCCTTTTCCATGTGCGATGTAGCCCTGAGATTAGCTCAGTTGGTTAAAACTTGGTTGTAATAATGTCAAGGTCATGGGTTCAACCCCCTGTGTGGGCCATTGACTTAAGGGTTGGACTCGATGATCCTTGTGGGTCCCTTCCAACTCTGTGATTCTCTCTCATAGAAATACAGGGTAAAAAAACTGCAGGGTAAGTGAACGTGTGCAGCACATCACGTTACTGACACGTTTGAGAGCAGTGGTTTTAACGCATCTGGTTTTGTAGTTACTTGTTAAGCTCCTGGCAAACATGCAGATTTGCAGTGGGTTAAATGAATTATAGAATATCCCGACTTGGAAGGGACCCACAAGGATCACCGAGTCCAACCCCTGGCTCTGACAGCACAGCCCCAAAAATCACACCATGTGCCGACAGCGGTTGTCCAAATGCATCCTGAACCCTGGCAGGCTGTGATCACTTCCCTGGGGAGCCTGCCCAGTACCCAGCCACCCTCTGGAGTCTTGGAGCGAATTACAAAAATGCTGTGTCACCGGTTTTTCACAGGAGACAGACTCAAGTTCACTTTGTTGCAAGGACAATGCAGTGTCACTGTGATTCCCCCCCTCCCCGTCTCTTTAATAGCTGTTACTGTAGCACCGAATGCACTGGCAGAGAAATTACCCAATGCTTGATTGGTGGACCGGTGCCTTCCGTGCAATGGATTTAAGGTAGCCAGAGCGTGACTGCACATTAGGGGCTGGCTTTTGTGCTTGATTCCTGCTGCTGACTTTTTATGCCTGACTCCTGCTGCTGACTTTAATCTCAACTTTCCTTAATATTCTCCTGTGTTAGCAATTTTACATTTTTTGTAAGCATGGAAAGTGTTTCCATACAGAAGTGTCTTCACACATCATGCAGAAGCTGGTGTCTGCTATGTGTGTTCTACTCACATTAAGGTAATGAAGTGACCAGATACAAATGACAGCAGAATTAGATAAAGGCTTAGGCTGAAGAGATTTTCAAGCCTATTACAAGTTTCAGATGAAAATAAGGATGTAGATGCATAGATGAAGATTACTAACAGTGGGTTCTGTATGTAGAATTTCAATGAGTACTTTGAAAGAATTATTAAGGCAGGCTTTGCATCGTCTGAGTTGTTTTACGTTTCATCTTACTTATCTTTGCAAATTCACATGCAGATTTTGATGGGAAAGTTAAAGCATTCATAACAAAGAATCCTGTGTAAGATACAGGTGAAAATTATCTGTAACTGAAGCAGCAAAATGAGATTAATCTTGTACTTGCTACATGGCTCAAACTTCAGTCAGAAATCAATATGTGGAATGACTTAACCTTGTAATGGGCCAAAATATGAAGAAGGTTCTAATTAAAGCAGACTGAATCTGTCTTGCTGCTCTTACTGGTCATGCACTAGAGGAAAGACTAGAAAGGTAGTCTTAAGATCAAAGGATTAGAAGCAGGCATCATTCCTATACATGCAGCTTTAATCTAGTGTCATGATAGAATGAGGTAAGTGCTAATCTTGCTAATTTATCTGTAAATGTTATGCTAAGATGACCTCACCAAAGAGCGAGCTTCCTTAGATCCTGTTCCATGTGTACACGTGGAGAGACTGGGAACACTAAAGAGTTGCCTTATTCATATTTTTTGGTGTCAGTTTATTGCCATGTTGCTCGCTGGAAATAGAGCCAGCTTTATGCCAGTGAAGTCATATTGATGTTATCCTGTGGTGAGGAAAGGATATAATCTAAAGTCTCTTAATAAAATTAGAGTTGTTAAATACCTTGTGTGATGAAAGGAGAAAGAAGTAACTTGAACACGCTGTTGAAAACTGAATTTTGAAATTTTCTTCTCTATGGAAAACAACTTTTTGTACCTGGAAGTGCTAGTTTAAAGATGGTTTGTGTGGATGAGTAGAGGCAGAGAAGAAGTAAGAAAGGGTGCAGTGCAACTTGCAGGCTACTTTAACATTCATGTGTCAGCACAGGTAAAGGAAAAAAAAATCATGTGGGAGAGGAGCCTAGGGATTCAGTCTTTATGTAAGCAAGCAGCTGTGTTCAGGCACCCTCCCTGACAACACGTGCCTGAGAACCTGACATATACCACTCTATTCTCCACACAAAGAACAGAAAGAAAAGCAAAACTATGTGTTGTCTGCTAAAACTGGCACCTGCTCATGGCATGCCTCAGTGCATGTCACATTGTTAGGGAAAGGAAAGCCTTAAGACTCCTTAATTTGAAAGTAAGGGACTTGGGGTACAAAATCTGGAGAAAACCAAGGGCATTAGAGGCCTCACTGGTTCAAGATCGTAACTCCAGAATCCTAAATTCAGCTGGAAGAGACTTCACCTGCTTTGGCTACAGTTGCCAATTTTAGCTCACCATATGTAATTTAATGCCTTGTTCTCTTTTGTGTTCAAGTGGATTGAGCAGTTGACTCCTGCTTTCCTAACATCCATCCCTATGGGAAAGCTGACTGAAACAGGCTCTCTAATTTTTAAGTTAACTTTAGGGGATCTTGTCCCTCTTCCTGCTCTTCCCCTAACATGCCTATGTTTCACAGGGAGACCAAGTGCTACTGTCAGGTTCCTCAGCTCTTGGGGACGCTGGAAAGTCTCCTGTTTATCTCAAAATTTGGACATGAAAAAAATTATGTTCTGCAATTTCTGCTCTTCCCAAGTACATCAAAGTGACCTAGGATGCCCAAAGCACTCACCGCAGTGGCATAAACCCTGACAAGAGGCATTTCAAAACACAGGTGCTAGGAACGACTCCTCTCTTCAACTGAGGTGTCTTGAACCCTTCTGTATTAACACTTCACTGATCCTCAAAAGATCCAACAACTCAGGAATACCTATTTGAGATGCTGAAGGCCCAGATGGACTGTGTCTTGCCTCCTGCAAAACTCAGACAACCCAACTCACCACAAATAGCATTTTCAGCCATCCCAAAGATGAGTGCAGATTGAAACAGTCAAAGATGCACTTCTAAGAATCAAAACTGGCAAATTTATAACAAATGAGCTAATCCATGCAGGCAAATCCTTAGTTCATTTGTATTAAACACAATAACCCATATTGACTACATACAACAAAATCATTGAGCAAGATCAGGCAAATGACTTGAAATGACTTTGTGCCCAGAATTTTCAAATGATTTTTGGTCTGTAGTGTTATGATTAGCAGTATATTATGCACAGTCATGAAGAATGAAAACTCCCAGAAAATATAGAATACAGTCATTGAAGAAATGTGACTGTTTTGAAGTTGTCTGCTAAAAACAGCAAAACAATCTGATCCAACATTTACTTAGGGATTCTGTGTAATTTTGAAATTATTGAACACTTAATGAAAGAATTCAGTTCAGATTCTATAAAACAGAATTTCAAACTCAGTTATCTTCCTTCTTTTTCTCCAAGCTCACTTTCTCAGCCTTCCAGGCCAAGTGAGGATGTTTCCTTGCTTTAAGGCACAAGAGACTGTTTCACAGTGTTAGGAATACGACTGGCATAATAGTCATAATTTCTCAAAGTGGCGAGGACCCCAGCTGAATTCATGTGTTTCACTTCCTTGTTATACTGAAATGAATTTCCACGGATATCAGTTATCTTGCCTGCAAAAAAAGGAAAAAAAAAGGAAATAAAAAAGTATTCTAGCAAAAAAGAGTTGCAGAGAGCAAAACTATTAGTTCAAATGATGTAACTAAAAAAGGCCTTTTTGGTGTACACATGCCTGTCTTCAGATGTGAAATATCTTTGCTTCCATTTTAAGTACAACAGTTTTTTATTGACTGAAATCAAATAACTAGTGGGTTTATTTTTTTTCAACCCTTCTTAAATTCCTTGTGTCTCAGAAAAAGGAAAACAACATTTTTCTCTCATGGATTACTTAAAATGCTTCCTGATTAACTTTTATATTGGCTATTGACAAGAAGAAAAATCCTCAGTTCAAGTAAAAGCCAGGGTAAATCTATACATAATATAGAAACACACCAGCTGGTTTTGAATGAGTTTCTAGAAATCACTTAGCAAGAGCAATGCATATCTTTATGGAAGATTTTAACCAGGAGATACCTCCCGAAGAAGGAGGCTAAATACAGCACTGTGCTGCTCCAGTTTGGTTGGGCTGCTTGAGCCAACCTGTGTAAAGCTATCCCAGTTATCAGCATTAGAGACTGCAGAGGGCTTCAATAGTGTCATCATGAAGTCTGCTATCATTGCTTGACAGAATTTAGGAGATTAAACCCCATAATTTTAGTATATAGTAGTAAAAGGTCTATCAGTGTGAACAGCACTAAAAAAAATATACTTTAAATCTTTGTCAGTCAGATTCTTCCTAACTTCTCAACCCCTTAACCGCTAGACAGGTGAAGTGGCCTATGTTGGCTGGAGACCAGTAATTTCAGTCAACTTTGGAATTTGTACATCTGAGGAACAACATGATTTGTCCCATTTTCATTGTTTTAAGGAACCCAATGTCCACATATTACATAATACGTTACTAATAATAAACTACTACATCCAGTTAGTAGGACAGTAGGATTTTACTGTGAGATAGTAGCCATCAAGAAAAAAAAGCCATTTGTTTTGAAAGTATTAAAATTAATATACCCAAAATTTGGAAAATAGGCTTTTTGGATTATTTGACCATTATTGACTCTATTAGTCCAGGGCAAAACAGACCATATCATGCTTTTCAGAGCATAATGTGTTTGACCCCTTGACATTACTGTTGATTTCAAAGCGCTCAAAGCTCCTAGTGAGTCATAACTATTAAAAAACTATAAATATTGTTGTTATGCTTTTCAAAAGACATGTTTGGAAAGTCTTATTTTTCCTGTGAAAAGTATAAATAACTTAAAATTGATGCAATTTCACTTAGCTTGGAATTCTGAATGCTATTAACTTACCTCCCACAGCATGTAGAATAGCTTCAGGTGCACATGTATCCCATTTCTTGCACCCAGGACTGGCAAATACATAAGCAGATGCCTTGCCTTCTATAAGTTGAATGATCTGTTAGGAATAAAGAGTTGCAATCATTTCAAACGATATAGGTATTTAGAAATGGGTAGAAATAACACCAGGAAACAGGGATTAAATCCATTTTTCTATGTACTTACGGTCAGAAAAAGAACATCAGCCATTTTATTTGATATTACAAAAAATTTTATTAAGATTTAGAAAGCTATATGGTGTTAACATTCTCAATTCAGTATTTTTGATTGTTGTAAATACTCTACAGGATGAAAATCTGCTCTTAGTTTCAGAAACGAGAATTCCTCTCTTGTTCAAGTACTGAAAAAATGAAGTGGAAACTATCTACATGTTGTGTTGGTGCCACTTTTGTCCTTGTTGGAGAAGAGAGATCAGAGGGTCTGGTTTTGGGAGCTATGACAGAACTAAGCTTTAAAACCTGTAGTAAATGAGTACTCTCCGTATGCAGAGAACTTTTGCAAAGGAAATACCACTGTGTGCTTGTATTTTTACCCTTTCATATGTGCTGCTGGATAGTTGGAACAAAAACTATTAACACAAAAATGAGGACATACCCAATGATTGTGATTAAATTGAATTCCCATTTAGTCATCCTGGTCTTACAACTTTTTATTTTTGCCCCTGGAAACAAAATATTGGGGAAGACAGACCTCATCCATGACCAGCAAGGCCACTGTTACAAATCCATCTGTACCTGTACCTCATAGCAGACTGAATGCTAGGAAAAGAAGTTGTGCTGGGAAAGGTGGAAGAAGTCTTTTGTATATTCATGCAAGTAAGCAAATGATTTCTTTAAAAATTCTCTTGTCTTTTTTTGTTCCAAAAGTTCCACTTCCCAGTAAAACCAAAAGATTTTGAGTTTTCATACCTTGTTTCCTGCTCCTCCAACTCTGATGACAGTGTCTGGGTTCAAGGCACTGATGCACTCATTTACCAGGGTACTGCTGTGGGAACGGGTGGTAACGATGATGTGTTTCCCAGCAGGTGCTTCTGTGAGCTGAAATCCAAAGGCACCTATGCCCAGGACTCCCCAGATGGTCCTGCCCAACACAGCATCAGCTCCTGCCTACAAAAAAGGTACACATGTCCAGGTGAGGGTTAATCATAGTGATCAGCAGTTAAAGCACAAAGGGAAAGGAGTATCTACAGGCATCTTTGCATTTCAGAGAGTATAAAATTAATACTGGGTTATATATTTAAACAATGAAACTTGAAAAAACCTACTTCAGAGACTAGAGTGAGAAACTGTCTCTCTTTCCCTCTATGGCAAAGACATCATTTACCCTTTTCTTATCTGTGACGTGCTGGTGCATTACATCCTACCTCCAGTGACTAGCAGATTAATACTTCTATATTTCTGTACTTTGAGCACAATCTGAAACTGAAAATATCTTGTAATCTTAAATATTGTGTGATACAAGTCACATAGAATATTATAGGCATTACATCAGCCCAAGAGCTTTTTCTTTAAACTCCAGTAAGTTTAGTTAATTAGGCTGCAATCATGAGCTTCCCCTCTCCCCCTGGATAATACTGAAATAATCTCCAAAAGTATAAATGCCTGTAGGTTGGCCATCCTGGACTTACACCTGAGATCTGACATGGTACACTCTAACCCAGCTGTCAGCTTAGTTTATTTAGGGCTGCAGATTTATGGTAGTTTACCACACATCACAAATGAACCTATTGCTAAAGAATTTAAAGCAAAGACTGCAAAAACACTGATCTATACTTGTTTTACAGTTTGTACTTCATGTATATTGTAGTAACATGTATAGTATGCATGTAATATATATTGTATTAGTGGATTACACAAGCCTCAGGATTCAGTATGGCTCTTACTAGGTCTCTGACATTCAGTTCCCGGAAAAAAAACATTTAAAATAGTAGATATTTAATTAAAAACCCAACACCTGCTATTACAACTTTAACTTGACTACATGCCACTTTTCAGCTGAAAGTGTGTTAATTAAAATAGCTTAGAAGTGACAGTTAGAAACCACCTAATGCTTTTAAATAAATAAACAATTAAATACCTCATAGTTGTAATATGGCTGGTTGATAACTCCTGCTATTGCTTTGCCTCCATATGCAATTCCAATGAGAACCGTCACGTGGTCAAGCAGACCTGTGTAGAAATAGTACGAATGTAGTTAGGCTTGAAAAGAGAAAACATATAACAAAAAAAGCCTTCAGTAAAAGGTGCAAATTGATACATGGGGCGGTAACTTAAAAATTCAGATATAATCAAGATTTTCAGCTGTAATAGGTTGGTTGATGTTTTTAGTAATTTAGCCTTGAGGTCTGCTAAAAATGCCCCAGATAGAATTCTCTTAATAGAACTATGTTATAATTATCACATAATGAAAAAGAAGTTTAAAGATACAACTAATAGCAGTATATGATGACATTCTTCTATAAATGTGGTAGAAATTCTTTAATGATATTCAAAATCCACAATTTGCTGACAGTTGTAGGTCTCTTTACGAGAAAAGGGGAAAAAAACTGACTAAAAGATTTCATATTAATCAACTAAAAGATGCAGGAGGAGGCTAAAGTGAGGTTTCATCATAGTGGTTTTTGGAGGTTTTTATTTTCTTTTATTTTCCCTTTTCTTTCATTTTAGGGTCTATTTCTATGGAAACAAATGAGGCTTTGATGAAAACAGTTTCTTTCCATAACTAAAGAATTGTGACTTGCAGGAAGATGATAGTTTCACTTTGAAAAGGCTAAAAATACCACTGTGGTATTTGGGCTGTTTGAAGAGAAGAGGATGTAAATAAAATTCAGCATATTACTGTGGGAAGGGGAGATCTAGTTCTTCAATTCAAAGTATATGGGAAATTGTAAATTCGACTAAAAATTTAAGACAGCACTCAGTAGCCCTTCAGGAATAGTGAATTGTGGTTAGAACTGAATGGAATGATTACAAAAATTCCACAGCACTCAAGAAGTACAGAAACATCAGCCTTATGAAACAATATTGTAAGCAACTTCTATGATAAAACCATATACATGTATATGCTACTTTACTGTATTACTATTTTTTTAATCAACAGAAATAAAAGAGAATCCAACCTTCAGTGTACTCTTTGGTTCCATCCAAGGGATCAACCCATATTACAAGCTTTAAGAATAAAAAAAAAAAAAAGAAAAATTAACAAACACAAATCATGGAAATTACCATGCAAAGTATATATTTTACTTTAGTGGTTTTTTTTTTATGTCAGAAAAACAATAAAGATATCCAAAATTTTAACATTATTGTATGACTGAAGCCTATAATAGCATTTTACACTGAAAAATACACAACAAAACTTAAAAATTGATTGGAACAACTCAGCATTGACTAGAACATCTCAGCAAATCTCTTAATTTAAGTATGAAGGATTAAACTGAACATGGAAATGAGATTACTTTATTATGTGCAAAGTAGATCCCTTCTAAATGAATTTGAATTACGAATTGTAAGAAGCAAATTTCCATTTCCCATTATGGCACTTATGGACATGCAGCATTTCTGTCCCAGGAAGTGTGAGTCTCATGACTACACTTCAGTTTTCAAATAAAAAAAAAGCAACATCAAAACAACCTTTTTATTGGCTAAATTCAATAAGTAATACAGATACATATGTAAAATATGAGGACATGTAACATTATCACATACCTCTTCCTCTTTAATTCCTGTGTACTGAGCAGGACAAGGTTTCTTCAGTATTTCTTCACAGTGACCATCTTCAATTAATTCCTCAGTTACATCATCAGTGGACAGTTCCTAACAAATGGATTCTCAGAATTATTAGAAAAAGGTGTTGGACTCGCCTCAGTTTGCCTTAGAACTGTACATTTCCTTGCAGTTTGACAAAGTTCATGCAATGGAAAGGTGAAATGGGATGGAAATTAGTTTTGTTTTGGTTTTCTTTTCTTTCTTTTTTTTTTAAATTAAAACAGGGGGTTTCCTAAACTCTGCCAAAGCAAATTCCAGTGCAACTTAGAGCAAGATCAACTCTCAGTATGAAATACTGTAAGCATGAAATAAACTAGGAACTTACTTCTTCTCCTATGATTGTCACCTTGGGAAACTTCCGTGCCAGGGAAGCACAAATGCTCATTTGTACAAGTCTGTCAGCTTTGGTCTGCAAGTCATTGGGACCAGCCTGTCCAAGGATGGAGAGGAATTTGTACATTAAACAAATACACTGACCCAGTACAGTAGCCCAAACAGCACTTTGAATATCTACCCTGTAATGAGAAGAAAGTCAGTTTGATAAATCATCAACCTAGTAAGTGGTCTTGTGAGAGGGAGGCTAAGCACTGCAAGAAGCAGTTTCCCTTTGTATCCCAGAGCTCAGAGACTGGCATGACATTAGAACAATATTTACTGCTGTGTTCTTGTCATGAAATTGTACTCAATATGTATTTGTGCAAATACTACATTGTGTACAGAATAAATCAATACAAGTATGAACCCAGATATAATACATGAAGAGAGAAAGGCAAAAATTAAGATGTTAGCAAGAAAAAGTAATTATTTTAAGGTTCACTGGATGGATGTGGCAAATTAGGAAAGAGGAGAAATGTAGGGAAGGTGTTAATAAAAGGTTATTTAAAGATCCAATTAATCTAGTTTGTTTTTTTTTTTTAAAAAGTAGCAGAAACAATTGTGATGCATAAATTTCTAACTAGTGAACATTTGTTTAATGTAGCAGAAAAAGACTATGGAAGGTCAGAAGCTAACCAGGGAAATTTAGCTGGTCAGTAACACACATGCATATTTTACAGCAAAAAAAGAGTAAAGAGGAAACAGTGCATTTGTTGCCTCAAGACCACATGAAACAATGACTGCAAGCCTTCTTAAAAGATATGGTGTAGCCAAACACATGTTGCCACATGGGCTACAGTAATTTCCTAAATATTAACAATCTGTTACATAGTGAAAGTAGGTTTGACACTTTTGACTTAATCTTAATGTATCTATGGAGGGAGAAGCCCTTTAGTTCCAAAGATGGAATCCCCCAAAGAAATTATTTTGTTAGCACTGACAGTTCATCCAAGATTTGCATCTTAATTGAATAAAACAAAAAATTATTTTATTTGCTTGTTTCTTATTTGCTGAACATGAAAAGTGTTTTAACAAGTTATAGAAATTAACCATAGGAACGGGATATTCAATATAGAATCATGTTATGAGTTAATTTTTGCATGCTCAAAACCTAGTCTGTCCCTTATCCTATTGCTAACTTTTGAGGAACTTGATAGTTTCCTTTGAAATTGCCTTCTCATCTCCTAATAAATTTTGTTGAAATTGGTCCTGAGTTTAGACTCAGGAAGTTTATTACAGAGAATGTCCTTTGTTCCAGGACATCAACCTAATAAAACAGTATGAAGTAGTTCATCAAAACAGCCATCAGTAATGTAAGAATGGCTGGATAAAGTGTCTACCTACCAAATGGGGATAAAAAAAAAGCACCAGTGCTATAAAGAGAAGCAATATAAATGGAGACCTTAAAGTGACTGAGGGAAGGAAAACTCTGGACATTCAGGAGATGAAGGAGAGGAGCTAGCTAAAAATTCAACTGTCCTTGAACTATTTTCCTCATCTAGATAAGTGGATGGCAAGTCACTGTGTTGGGGAAGATGTGGAACAGTCTTCCTACATGTTCTAAAGCTTTCAATAAGGCCAGTTGGAATTGGTCTTGATTTTTGCTGACTGCAGAAAGAGGACAAGTGATGGATGAGAAGCACCATTTTCTGTTGTGCTGTAAAGCAAAGGCACATACAGATTCTCTCTCTTTCGTTCTTCCTCTTCCTTTAGCAACCACATTTGGCAAGAAGCTTGCAGGAATTTTGAGATCTCTAGTCCCTCAAACAGGAGCCTCTTCTGCTCCTCATTGTTTTTGATCTAATTTTGGGTGTTTGTAACATTTATTTAAAAAATAAAAGTATATATAACCAGTCTCATTTGGAACCAATATCACCTGTTACTTTTGATCATATTTGAATAATGTAAATACCGATAATACTTCAATGTAAATATCAAAATTAATATAGATATTTAATGAAGCCCATAATATTGTGACATACCTGTAAAGCTAAAATTAAGTTAAAGTTAATTCCACCTATTCTAGTACTGTAATCAGAACAAAGTTCCTTGCTCATGAGTTCAACTTACTAAATCAGAGCAAATGAAGGACTTAATGTAGACCATTGTAATTTAATTTCTGTTTCCTATTTAAAATTAAATTTGAAGCTCTGAATTTATTTTGGAAACTGTGATTTATGAAAAAATTTAAGGTTCTTTTTTGTTTTAGAAAATTAAACACTGATTTATTCTATTCCAAAATTCATCAAGGGCACAGTATTTTAAGCAGTACTGAGGTGTTAGAACAGGTACAGAAACTAACAGGAAATGCTCATGATTATGAATTTCAACATGCTGTTCAAAACCTATGTTTTGTGAGGGAAATCAGAGCAAAATTATGGTGTTTCTTTTAAACGTTTGAACATTCTTTAGAAATACCATCAAAAGACACTTCTCTAGTGCTCTTTTAACCCTTTAACAAGGAATATTTCTTGTATCAGAGGCGTGAGGACTGTATTCCATTCCCCATTTGCTGATTTTCAAAAATACCACTTTGACCTGTATCTAACTCAGCATTAACAAGAGAAATTAAATTGGAACAAAGTAAAAGTAATACCTTCTCCACTATGCCCAGATCTCCTGCAGACATGACATTTCTAACAATTGTTGCAGCTTTTTCTGCCACAGCGTAGGCAGAGGCGACCACACGCATGAGCAGAGCTGGGGAAGCCATACTGAGTGCTGAAAATAAAAAAATAACAAACCTGTACCTTTCTCTCTTCAAGAAAGACAAAAGGTAAAATATTTTACATGCCATTCCAAATAGATCCAGCTTAAACTGAGAAGAAAGGGGAAAGTGGGACACTGCCAGTGAGTAGTAATGAAAGGAGCTTTGGCTTTTTTAAAAATACAATTAACAAACACAGGAATATAAAGCTATTTTAGACAATATTTTGCAAATATCCATGTTCTGTCTGATAGTGAATCTAGTTCTCACTAAAATAAAATCTGACATTAAAAAGAAGAGCAGCAGAATCTCTATCATAAATATTAAGAAACAGCATAGTCTGCACACAGTACTCATCTTTTGTACATTGTGAATGTAAGTTCATTTTTTCAGAACTGAACCTACAGAGTTGGTTTGTGCCCAGACTCAAGCAGAAAGCTACCAGACAGCACATGAGCAACTTCACTTACTAGTTTCCTTTGTTTAAATATAAAATAGGCTTTTCCAGATGGCCTAATTGTGGACAAAAAATAGGTTAATGACATGCAGATACTGCAAACTTGTATGTGAAAGCCTGTTCATCCAAGTTTTACTATCTCTTCTGTATTGCTTTAACTTCTCCTGATTTCTTTAAGGTAATCTATATTTACATCTTCCTTCCTGCCCTCAACATTTTAATGCCTTGTCATTCTTCCTATTGTGTTGTCTTCTATGTCTGTTCCCCAGCACACATCAGGGCGCTTAACTGGGCCTTCAGTTCCCAACTACAAGAGTGACCATCAGTCTTGGAAAGGCTGGCATTCCTCTCAGCTTTTTTTTTTTTTTTTTACCTCAGGAAAAAGAAGTATTGATAACCATTCTGTATTCTTTAACATGCAAAGGTAATTGCCTTTTATGTTTTCCCATCAGTTTTTTTTCTATCTGTGTAGATAACACACTTTTTGGGTTGAGCTGATATGTGACACATTTCCAAGAAAACACTTGAGCACAGAGGCAGAGCAAAATACAGAGAAACTCATTAATCATCACACAGAAAAAGATATATTACATGGGAAGTGTAATAAAACAGTAAGGTCACAAATATCATAATCAATATTTGCAGCAAGTACTGCATTAGTGACAATAGGCCATTATACAACACCATTCCTTTCTATCTTGAGAAATCAAGTTCATGGCTGTTCACAGCAAAGGCAATCAGCAATGTCAGAAGTATCAAAATTCTAAATTTAGCTGATTTAAGAACTTCCTGAGCACTTTAGAAACATTGTACCACTATCTCTAAAGTCAGAAGCTCTCTGAAGCTGAAAGAGTAGAGTGATTGTGCAAGTACATGCAAAAAGCAGAGTTGCTGATGTTAATTATTATTTACTGCTCAAGGATGGGAGCAAAGTGCTCTGGAGTTCTGTGGAATAGCCAAGATCCATACCCAGTGTGCACAGGTGGGTGATCCTGGGCTGGTAGCAGTGGTTACAGAGCAAATTTTGGGAATGCTACCTGTGGCAAGAAGCAGCTCTCAAACAGGTGGAAGTTGTAGAGCAAATATGTATCATAACACATGAACTGATAGATACTATTTTCATCATGTGAAAGAAGTTAGCAGGAAGGAAAATGGAATGTAGTTCATTCCATACTGAAAACATCTGGAATATTGGTATTTCTGAGAGAGAGTAAAAAAATAGCATATTAGATAGGATGTTTGGATTAAAGAATTGAGCTCAGAAGAAGATAATTAACATTTTAGGCTCAGCTTCTCATTAGTCATTTGACTTTTTACTGTACATTTGATCCTGCTTCATAAAATGAGATTAAAACTTAATTGTTTTAAAGGCTGGATTTATTTAATGTTTGCATAGAGTTTCAAAAGACTTGGAAAATGATACAGAAAAACTATCCTACATTATTGAAGCTTGACCCAGGGTGTTTCTTGGGCATATTTTTCTTGGCCATTCTTAAGACAAACAAACATACTTTCTGTGGTAAACCCACAATCTCTACACAAACCTTAAAAGTTAAAATATTTTTATGAAAAAACCCAGAATTTATTAAAAGAAACTGAAATGGGATGTTCAACCCCCACTCCTCACCAATACAGAGTAACTAATCAATGAATTGCAAAGCATATTACTGCAAAAGATGCCTTAAATTTTTCCAGGGCTGCATCTTCTCTGTGGCACATCTTCTGATGTATGGCACCTTTTTGGTTAGATAGCTGTGCATACTTGTAGGCTGCGAGTTTTTCACCTCTGTAACTTCTTGATCTCAAGTTAACTAGTTCATTTATAAATTTATGGCACATTCTTTCTGATGAGGGCAATGTCTAATGTGTACTTCCACAAGACATTCAAGAGTATATTGCTTGCTTTGGACAAAAAAGTTTGACCCTTACAAGCCTGTACAATGTACAAAGACTGCACAGCAACTGTCCCTCAAGTTAAATTAGTGTACAATTTTCAAAACACGCCTTGTCCTCCAGAGACCACCCCTTCTTTCTCCTGGCCTAGCAACCAAATTTTTGAATGATCTCGACCAATCAGCCTGATCTACCAGCTACTAAAATAAATCAGCTCTCCAGTTTATCTTCTACTTTTCAGTCTTGATGTCTGTAAGTACAGGCTGGCTACAATTAATTTGTCGAAGCACATGTGATGGATTTGTTGATGTTGCTATCTCTTTTATGCAAGATTTCCACTTTCCAAATTTATGATTTTGCCTGATGAAAGGAGAAAGCAAACATCACACAGAGCACATCTTTAAACGCAAGTCCAAAGCCACGGCTTTTTCTCGGAACTCTTCAATGCCCAAGTGACCAGAGCTCCCCATTTCCTTACAATAAACTTCGGCACACGTTTAGTAAAAGATACGTCAGGAAGTAGCACGTACCCAGCAGAGGCAGGCTAGGGCTCGGGAGCGGGAATCCCTGGCTCGCACTGCGGGTCACCTACAGCCTTCCAAGTGGGAAAGGGCTGCGTTACCTCATTTCACCTATGAGGCAACATCGAGGTTCTGTGCTCTCAAACCTTTTGAGTTTGCATGTAAAAAAAACGAACAACAACAACAGAACAAAACAAAAAAAAAACCAAAAAACCCCAAAAAAACCCACAAACAAACAAAAAACCAAAACCCCAACCAAACAACAAGACCTGCAGGAATAAGGAGAGATTTTTGAGTTGAGAAAAAGTTTTTGAATTGCAGATAGATTCTGTAGCCTGCTAACAGAAGCAGGATTTTAGTTCTGTGAAAAGGACCAACAGTTAGAAAAACAAGTAAGATAAGAAGGTTTCAGGTCAGTCTATTCATAGGAAAGGAATTTCAAGAGATAACTTTCCCCATAGCAAAAATGAACGTCTGCTGAAGAGTGTCATCCAAATAAAGCTGGGATGAGTTTGATGGACGCTGTAGTTTCAACCTATGGGATGAAGCTATGGGTGGGAATAAGAAGGGATATATTCTGTAATTAGAAGTTAGAGCGGGGCTTTTTACCTGTCTTTTTCTCTCCATGGAGTTCTTGAATAAAACTGTCTTTGAGTGTGACACCTGTAAGTTGTGGCGTAATTAATCTTTTCTCGTCTTCAAGATTTTCTACGAACTCACACAATCACACGCTTACAAATGGTGCCCCGATTGTGAGGTTTTTTCCCACGCTTACAAAGACCAATCAAAAAAACCCCAAAGGAAAGAAAAAGGCCTGTCCTGACTCTCCTGCCACTATTCCGGGTGTTGTCCTGCCCGAGAGCGGCCGCAGCCCCCGAGCAGAGCCCTCTCTACGGCGCGTCCAGGGGAGCGTGGCGGGACCCACAGGGCGGTCGGGCACGGCAGAGCAGCCGACTCACCGTCTCCAGGTTCGCTTTTCCCTGGATCTGCTCCGTCACGGCTCCCCAGCAGCGTGCGGGGCGCTCCGAGCCCTTCCCGTCCGCGGCCTCCCCAGGGACAGACCCCAGTCCCGGCGCCGCTGGTCAGCGCACCGCGGCCTCCGTACCGGTATCCTCACGCAAAACTCGCCACCTTCACAGCCCTCCCTCGGAATTCCCGAAATCCTTCCGGCTTCGGGCGGGGCCGAATCGCTCGCCCTGCCCACCGGGAGCCCCGCGGAACCTCCCTCCCCGCGCGGTGTGTCCCGTCCCGCGGCCCGTCGCGCAGGCGGAAGCGCGGCCGGGGAGATGTTTCGGGTCTGGCTGGTGCCGCCGCTGTGCCGGGCCCGGGCCGGGGCCGCCCGGCGATGGGGCCGCTCCGCTGCCTCGGAGGCCGCGGCCGAGAGCCGGGAGGACTCCCGGTACCGGGACACGGTGCTGCTGCCGCGCAGCCGCTTCCCTGCGCAGCTCCCGGGGCGGCTGCAGCCCGAGACCGAGCTGGAGATGCAGCAGGTGCGGCCGGGCCGGGCGGGTCCCCGAGATGTGTGTCCTGGGGTGGCCGTGGGACGGTCTCGGGGGAGGTCGTGGGACTGTCCTGGGCTGGGTCCATGAGGCTCTCCCGGGGTTCCGAGGGGCTGTTCCGAGGGGGGCAGTCCCGGGGGGCCCATGGGGCTGTCCTGAGTGGGACCGTGGGGCTGTCCCGGGGTAGGGCCTTGGAGTTGCCCCGAGGGGGGCAGTTTTGGTGGGGGGTGAGGTCCGTGGGTCTGTCCCGGGGTTGTGGGTCTCCGCGGGGTGGTGCCAAGTATGGCCATGGAGCTGTCCCGGGGGGGGCCGTGGAGTTACCCCGAGGAGTGCAGTCTCGGGGTGAGGCCGTGGGGCTGTCCCGGGGGCGGCAGTCCCGGGGGGCACCATGGAGTTATCCCTAGGGGGGCAGTCTCGGGGGGGCCGTGGGGCTGTCCCGGGGTAGGGCCGTGGAGTTGCCCCGAGGAAGGCAGCCCCGGGGGTGCGAGCGAGCCCCAGCCCGCCAGCAGGGCGCGGTGGCGGCGCAGGTTCGGTACGGCCCCGCCGCGCTGTGCTGTGTCGGGGCCCCCGCCTGGCCCCGCCGTCTGAGCGTGGGGAAGTTGGGCATGTTGTGTTTGTAGTTCGGGTGGTCGTAACTTTGTCTCGGTTTTCTTTGGAGGAGGAGCAACGCCCCTGCTGACAGAGCAGTGCCAGGGTCTAATATTTCAGCTACCTAAGGTTAATTACTTTTAAGCCACCGGTGTGTCTTCTCCTATGGGGTTAGAAATGTGTGTTCGTTTACCTGTCTGATTTTCACAGACTGTTCTGAGTTGGAAGGGACCCACAAGGATCATCAAGTCCAACTCCTAAGTCAATGGCCCACATAGGGGATTGAACCCGTGACCTTGGCATTATTGCAACCAAGTTTTAACCAACTGAGCTAATCTCAGGGTTTTCTTGCACATTTTACTGTCTAGCAAAAATCCACATTTTTTGGAAGTGCCAAGACCTGTAGTGATTTTGGTGTTTTTCTTGTCTCGACAGAAGAGTGGTTTTTCAGAACTGTACTCATGGCAAAGACAAAGGAATACGAAGCAGGAATTTTGTCTGCACGACGGACCACCTTATGCCAATGGAGACCCTCACGTTGGCCATGCATTAAACAAAGTAAATATCTACTCCTTCATTACCGTTTTGAAGTGGTCAGTGCTTACTGTCCTGTGCTTTGTGTTCTCCATTCCCCTTTAAATCAGTAGCAGTTTAAAAACGTTTGGTTTTTTGGTAGATGGGGCTTTTAGAAAGCAATCATTGTGGTTACACAGAGTCCATATGGTGCCATGTTGACACAGATACCATACCATGATATAAATACCATATGCTCAGTGCTCATGTATGAGGCTGAATGTTTTGGTCAAGACAGAACACCTTTTTAGAGAAAGTCCGGCTAGTTGTTAATTCCTCAGCAATATTAAATGCACAACTTATTTGTGTATTGAACTTGTTGCACATACACACATGAGTGAATGTGAATTTCTCTATGTATACATGTAATGATGTTGCTTTAATCCATGACTGAGTTATGCCTTATTATTCTTTTTTTTCTATGAAGTATTTTGCAAGTTTTTTCTATTGCGTTTATTTTGTTTTATCTGAGTATTTACATCCATGGAACCACAATGACTTAATGCTGATGGCTTTGAAAATATAAATTTCAGCTTTGAAGTATTACTCCTAAATACTTTTGGATACTTTTAGATTCTGTCCTGAAAAGGACAGCACTACATTGTTCACAAAGTGGGAAGGACTAAAATGTTACCCACAGCTTCTTACAGTACCAGTACCAATGCAAAATGCACTAGGCCAGTGCTGCAGATCCAGCTCAATGTTTTAAAAATGAGAGCATCTAGGATTTGTTTAAGTCTTGCAAGTGTATAAACTGCATCTCTCAGTTACACTGATTGTGAATTCCTTTCATCAGAGGTCTTCTGAGGTTCTGCCAATACACAAAATTATGGGAAGAAGAATCACAAATGCATGGTCTTAGACTCATACAATGGTTTAGGTTGGAAGTGACCTTAAAGATCACCTCGTTCCAAACCGCCTGCCGTGGGCAGGGACACCTTTCACTAGACCAGGTTGCTCAAAGCTCCATCCAACCTGGTCTTTGAACACTGGCAGGGATGGGGCATCCATAACTTTCCTGATCTTAAATGTACATTTTTCATGGAGCCTTTGATATTTGTAGTTTTTAAACAAATGTAGCTGCTCTACATGGGGGAGCTGAAGTGATAACAGACCCTTGTGACTTTTCAGATTTTGAAAGACATCACTAATCGCTTCCACGTGATGAGAGGCTATAAAGTACATTACGTGCCAGGGTGGGATTGTCATGGATTGCCAATCGAGTTGAAGGCATTGTCAGAAGTCAAAGGAGCCGAAAGTCTTTCGCCAATCGAAATCCGGCAGAGAGGTAACTAAACTGCTGTCTGCAGTATCTTTACAGAAAAAGCTGGCTTAAGTATTGGTATATCCTACTGTGCTTTATGTAGAGCTTTTATACTTAATTGAGGGCTTTTCTATTAGCTGTTGGTGACAATTTCTGTGATCACTGCATGTATTTGCCAAGCAGATGGAGTACACTGGAATCCTGTGAAATGGGATAAAGAACACAGGCTTAATTTGTTGCTGTAATGGACATGCAGAGCATTGACCTGGGTTGAAAAAAAAACAAAAGGAGGACAAAGGATTTAGATGTCTGCTTTGATTAATTGTGTAGTAGCAGGAAGCTGGTATTTTTCAGATCAACATTCTTTGGGGTTTTGGGAGGCTGAATTTGATTAGGAGCTGAAAGGATGCATGTAAAAGGTTCCATTAGGACGGCTTGGCTCATTAGCCTAAGTAGGAATGTATTTCTTGACTGTGTTTTTAACAATGCTACAGAACTACAGGGGGAACCTTTTGGAGAAAGTCTGCATTATATGCAAACTGTTTTGAAGAAATAATTTCAAAATCAAATATTATCTTCAAATAATTATGCATGTTATACTGAAAATTTTGGATCAGCATCAACAAGAGGGAGTTAACTTTCACTCTTACGTATTTTACATTGACAGTGTGTTTTGAGAGTTTTTTTCATAACAAAATATACTTATTTTTCCCTTTTTCTTAAACGTTATATGTATATTCTAAAGACAAGTGCTTAATGTCCCTATTGTAGTAAAAAAGTGCCCCTCCTGGATCTCTTTACTCTTTGCAACCATTTTATGTAACAACTATTCTGAAACATGTATATTTTGAACCACAATAATTAGTGCATAGTTTCACTATGTTCAGCTCTAGCTTTGATAAAAAACATCAATAGTGTATTTTAAATGGTATTTTATTGATCTTAGTGGGCTAAACTACAGGTTTAATGGAACTATTCCCTTCAGCCAAAGAATTTGCAGAAAGAGCAGTTGAGAAACAGAAAGTGGCCTTCATTCGTTGGGGTGTGATGGCAGACTGGGACAACTGCTACCTTACATTTGACCCAAAGTATGAAGCAAACCAGCTCAGAGTCTTCTATAAAATGTATGATAAGGTATGTTGAACTTCTGTTGAAGTGTGTTTTGATTTGTCATGAGTTTTGATTCTCCTAACTTTCTTTTTTCTCCTCCTTTTCCTCTTCAGGGTTTCATTTATCAGGACTATAAACCCGTGTTCTGGTCCCCTTCAGCAAAGTAAGAATCAACTTACTACTTTATCTTCAAAATTTTAGCAAGGATATCGACTTTTTATGTTCCAGTGTGTTAACTTTGGCTTGATGTCTACCCAGAACAGCCTTGGCTGAGGCAGAGCTTGAGTACAATGAGCAACATGTCAGTCGGTCTGTGTACGTGAAATTCCCGCTGTTAAAGCCACCACCTAAGCTGAGTTCTGTGATAGGTACGACTTCTCTGTAGATTTAAAGACTGATAGATTTTATGTTTGTTCTAATTGTGAGTAAAGTACTTCTAATTTACATCTGTAGATGGATCATCCCCTGCTAGTGTGCTAGTCTGGACCACGCAACCTTGGACTGTGCCAGCCAATCAAGCAGTTTGTTACATGCCAGATTCAGCGTAGGTGTCTTTAACTTGGTTCAGTGATCTATGTCAGTCCTTATTGATATTAGCAGCAAAATTAAAATGATCTGGACTACCCCTACAGTTTACTGAAGGCATCTTTTTTGTATTTTGTTTGGTTTGGTTTGGGGTTTTTTTTGTTTTTTAAGTGACACAGTTGTAAGCTTTGTTATCTATCTATTAGTATATTAATTTCTGCTTTAATTTTTTAAAAAGTTATTTCTTCTTCATGATGCGAAGTTAGCTTGAAACTCCTTGGAGACTTATGAGTGAATTGGACATGTAAAACATACTTGTCTGTCTTTTAGAGATAAAGCATTTCAAAAATTAGTAGCTTTGTGGTGTTTGTTTATTTAGTATCACAAATGCATATTTTTCATTTCAGATACTCAATTGTGAAATGTACAGCTACTGGAGAACGCTTCATTCTTGCTGCAGATAGAGTTGAATCTACAGCTGCTGTTTTGGACACTCAGTTTGAGGTTATATCAACATGTAAAGGTAGGTTTTAATATTGTTAATTGTGAATTTCATAGAAATCTGCTGGTAGGTGTCTGAAAACTGCTTCAGTTTTGATATATTAGTAAGTTTGTTTATAATTATAAGGACTTGCTCCAATAAACAATACAAAGAGGAGGAGTAGTCTTGCCACATTTACTGTTGGTGAGCTAAAATTTTCAACCATAAATTTCAAATTAATTTTTAAAATCTGGATTCATGCTTGGAAAAATGAAACGTGGAATAAAAGTCCGTTCAGTATCAAAATCTGTTTTACACTGAATGCTGTTTGTCTTCCCATCCATTGCTGGGGAGAGAACAAGGGACTAATTACGACTGTTGAGGTGTCGTAGGTGGCTGTTGTCTGTCTAGACAAACTAAAGAGGTTGAGTTGGCATCCTAACAAATTGCACAGTGATAGCTCTTAATAGGCAGACTTGGGATTCAGTGTCATGAGTTGGGATTTAGTGTGTCACTTGTGAGCTTTATTCATTTGCCTCTATCAGTGATTCAGTGCTGGAAATACGTGTATCTGAAGGAGACAAGAAATAAGTTTCTGTGACTTTTTAGGCTGTTTTGGTGTCTTTCCATGCCATCTTTTTCGAGGAAGTTTTGTTTTTACCTAATGATAAAATTACCTGGAGGTGTCTTTTTTTCACAGCTTCCACCTTCTGTATGATTTGCAGACAACATGTGACAAATAGAGTTAGACTTTCTTAAAAAGATAGATAATTTTGAAATCTTATCTTTATATCTTCCCATATATTCAGTAATTAATTATATTTGTTTTTTATCTTCCCATATATTCAGTAATTAATTATATTTGTTATCTTTCTGAATTTATATACTGAACTGTCTGACAGCAGTTCTTAGATGTGTTCCTTCTAGGAGGAAAGTGTTTGATGAAGGCCATTTTGTCATATAAAGCATTCCTCAAGTTCTGTGATTCTTGACTTTCAGCAAGGCTTTAATACTAAGATTTCTTCAGTGTTTTTTTTAACATTAAATTGTCCCAAGCTTCATTTGTGCTGTACTCTCTTTATTATTATGTAATTTGGGGAATTTAAATGAATTGTTTGTTATAATATTAATTCTCAGTGGCAAAACTGAGAGCAAATCCCAAATTCAAGGGTTTTAGCCTACTAATAATGAAATCTGTTTCCAGAACACTCAGATAGTGGTCCCCAAGGAATGGGAGTGTGTAGAGTATCTCTAAGTGGAATGGCACTACTAAAGGAATATTTTTGTCTAAGGGAGAAGAAAAACTTGTTCTTCAAATTAAAAAATCCAGCTGTACAGAATGAGCAATGCAGAGAATTTGAAAGCATTTGAACAGGGACCCACAGATGAGGCAAAGAACTAGCACATCTAAAGAGTATCTCGTGCATACACTTGATGATCAGTTGGTCTTTTTCTGTTCTCTGATAAAAGAAGCTGGATGTGTGGATTGTATTTCTCTGTTTTATCTTCTCTTTGTTTTTTTTTTTTCAGGTACAGATTTGGTTGATGGGTCCTGTGCTCATCCCACAATTCCTGGCAGAGTCTCTCCTTTGTTGCCTGCAAATCATGTGACAATGGCAAAAGGAACAGGATTAGTTCATACAGCCCCAGCTCATGGTATGGAAGACTACAGTGTAGCTTCCCACCATCAGCTGCCCACGGTACTCTTATTTTTTCAGCTGTTGCTCTTCATTTCCTGCAACTGTTTGATTGTGTGTCTAGAAGGATTGCTGTAACTTGCGCATAAAACTTGAAAACGTTTTGAAGCATTTACAGAAGTGCATCACTAATGGGCCGCAGGAATGCAAGACTAACCTTAAAGAAGTGTATATCAGGATAAAAGGATGAAGTTTTTCTTCTTCTATTTAAAGCTAATTAAAAGGGAATGGGGTAAAACAGAATCAGATTTGTATGCTGTCTGTGTGGCTTTGTTTTTTAAAGGGTAACACAGATAATAGTTCTCAGATATTGACTCTCACTACTCAGAATTTTCTTCTACATGCAGACCAGTAAATTACCAGTTAGGTTGGTCATTATTGCTATTATTTTTTAGTAAAGCTTGTTTTAAACACATGTATAAATACAGTTCAGTTGTGCCTGGTCAGTTTGTGATTGAAATGAAGATGCAGGGTATGGGAGGGTTTAGGTTTATTTTTGTTTTTCACTCTTTGAAAAGTCATTGAAATAGCAGTGACTTGGTGTAAGACAGTTGTGGTATATCTGCAAACACACTGGTGCTCATTTCTTCTG
The DNA here is from genome assembly GCF_047495875.1 of Pithys albifrons albifrons. Classification (NCBI taxonomy): domain Eukaryota; kingdom Metazoa; phylum Chordata; class Aves; order Passeriformes; family Thamnophilidae; genus Pithys; species Pithys albifrons. The sequence continues at coordinate 97,979,548 of NC_092459.1, forward strand.
ACATGTAAAATCACTTGCCTGATGACTAAACTGCAGTTCACTAAATCTGAAGTGTACTTAAATATTCTGTTATTTGTCATAGGAGGAGTTACTTAGCAGAGTATTTAACTTGCATTTGAATACCACAAAGATAATTAATTGCCACAAGGTATTTTATTGACATGATTGTTATACCTATTTTTAGGATTGCCTTGTGGATGAAAGTGGTTTTTTTACTGAAGCTGCAGGTCCTGAACTTAAAAACAAGAATGTCCTTGAAGAGGGGAATGAAGCTGGTGAGTATTTGATGTTTGACCATTTGTTACCTTTGTTACTTTATCAATTATGGTCCTGCAGGTATATTTGAGGGTTCATATAAACTGAACATATTTTGAATATGGATGAGGTACAGGCACTTCTTGCTGTGTGTTGATTGTGGAAAGGACTGAATTGAGATTAACAGTAGCCATACATTCAAATTGGATTTTAATCTTGCCTCGTTTTTTTCTCTCAGTCATTCAGATGCTTCAAGCAGCTCGGAGTTTGTTAAAAGAGGAGAAATATGTGCACAGTTACCCATATGACTGGAGAACTAAAAAACCAATGATTATTCGGGCCAGCAAACAGTGGTTTGTAAACACAGCAAATGTAAAGACTGCAGCACAGGTACAGAGCTCATTCCAGAATATGTTCTTCTCTAGAGTTTACAAGCACTAGTTGAAAAGTGTCAATTATTTATAACAGTGATGAATGTTAGCAAGGATTTTGTCAATATTCATATAATCAGGGTAAATACATTGACTGGCAGATTTGCTCATTGTTTTGACAGATGTATAAGTTTCTTAGAGCTACTGAATTTTTTCCCACAAAATATCTTTAGAAACACAATGTTTCAAGGAATTAAATCAGAAGAGACTATAACTATCAAAATTAGCTTTTTTGTTACGATAGCCTTGTAAGGCCAGATATGTTTGTTTGCTTCCCTGTTAATGTTGTCACAGTCCAATTTGAAATAACTTTAAACCAATTTTTTTTTTATATGTAGTGCTCTTTAAATTACATATATCTACACAGAAAATCAGAGCAGCACCTTAGCCTGTCTTGGGTAGCAATGATTTCATTCTAATTAGGGCATGAGGTGTATGTTCCATATTCATCTTTATCTAGAATGAATGAAAACATGATGGTTACTCAGCAGGGCTGGAAGTGAGTGGTAGCCCACATTCTGTATCAAGGTGGGATTTCAAAGCACAAGGCACTATGAGCTTTTAAACTTCAGACAGACTTACTGATGCCATTTTTAACTCACTTTAGGATTTGTCTGCTAGAAAATCTGAACAGGCTGAAAAGCTTTGGGTTTTGGTTGGGGTACAGTATAGACAGTGTTCAAAGTGTGTTACTAAAGAGCAGCAGGCAGTGAGGTAAGCAAAGTGAACATGACAATTGCTCAAGAACATGTTATTTAATACTAGGAGTGGGAACATAGACCTGTGCTGGTTTTTACTGACAGCATAAACAGTGTTTATGTGAATGCTGAAGCATGTTCAACAGTTCACTGTCTACTTAATAGGACGTGCTGAAAAAAGTGAAAGTCATTCCTACGTCTGCAGTGAACAGAATGCTTGAAATGCTGGACAGAAGGACGTTCTGGTGCATATCACGGCAAAGATGTTGGGGTGTCCCTATTCCTGTTTTTTATCAGAAGAGCACAGGAGACTGCTTGATAAACAGGTAACTGTCTAGCTTTATACAGAGAATTGAAAGGAGCCCTGTCTGTTATACTGCAATTACACAATATTATAAAAGTTCTTACTATTTCAGGCGTAAATATGTGCTTTTACTTGTAGTTGTTTATACACAGAACTAACTTAGCTATAAAAAGGAACAACCAGAAACTCCTGGAGGTGACTTTTATGAAAGTAATAGAAATCAATTGTTACCTGAAAAGTCCCCTTGGTACTAATTGCTGCTTTAATCCCTCATCTTCAAATTAAGTGAGCTGGTAGGCATGACTGGCCTTTACATTTAAGCAAGCAATGAAATGCCAGTTGTAGTTAGAATAGATTGCAACTGTAATTGTAACACTGAATTGAACAGTACAGGTACTGTGTCTATAGGTTTTGCAGTTAGGTAAGTGACAGTGAGATAACTGAAGTGGAATGACAATAACCACATTGGTTGCAGAATAAATAACTGCACTTTGTTTCAAAATAAAAGTAGAGTTCTTTTGAAGAGCCAGTCTCAACTATAAGTAAGTGACGTTTAGCTGTATGATTTGGTGTGTCTAAAGCTTCAGATGCTCGCCTGATTCTGCCACTTCTGGTGAGTGGTATCCAGATACTGCAAACCGCATTTTCAGGAATTCCAGAGAACGTAATGCAGAGGAAATCCAGGCTATGCTTTAGAACAGGAAAACTCAATCAAATATAATCCTTTTCTGTCCTTTAAGGAGTAATAAAGTTCTGCTTTTACTCCTTTGGGGAAAAGAGATTTTCAGTTGTGAATGCCCTCTAAGAGGTGATTTCATGTAAGTAGTACTGAGGTGTTCCACATTCATTGATTTTTTTCATAATTGTTTTCTGCCTTGAGGTATGCTGCTGTAACTCATTTTTGCATATCTTAACCTTACAACCTCTTGTGCAGATTCATTCTGGGTCTTAAGATTGCATAACTGGAGGTGAACTTAAATAGTGTTGCAGAATTTTTTTTATTCTGGTGTTGGATAAATGTACTGCAGGAGTCCGCCATGTTTTCCAGAGACTGTACTGAGCACACAAATATAGTAGTAGGTGAGGCTTAGGGTGTGGAGAGCAGGGAATGGACTTTAAACAGTTAGTCCTTAGCTGCACCTAGTGTGACTGGGTGTGTAGGTGCACAGAGGTGTACTTTGGCTCCCTCACTGTAGGCAGTAACTCAGAAAAGACCACAATAGCCGTAGTCGTTTGTAGTACCTGAATAATGCTGACACACATCAGGAAATAAATGGATGGAGGCTTTATGGGGTGTAAAATTGCTTCACCTGCAAAAACTGTTACCATATTAAAAATGTGTGGTGTGTCTGTGTAAAAAAAAAAATTACCCTTTCTGAGGAATACTTACTGTATTATATATGAAGAGTAGGCTTGAGTGTGTGTGTGGTGATTAAGATTGTTAAATACGTAATTTAACAAGAAAATAAGAGTGTAATGAAAACCAGTTTAGCAGTTGACAGTCTGATGTGAAGGGCACCATGAAGCAATAGCTTCTTCAGAACATCAAGATGCTGACCCAGCTGGTACGGAAAGCATTTGAAAGGAGGAATGCACGGGAATTCCTTTAGCTTGTAGTAAAATTACCTTTAAAGCCAGTAACCAGTATTAAAAAACATGCCTTTTGTAAGTGCTTGAGCTGTGTGAGATTATTGCTGGAGTTGTGTGAAATGTGGCAGTTGGGGCATTTTGATGTGATAAACTCTGCAGGAGTTTAACATCTCGACCGTTGTGTGTAGGTATTGACCCAGCAGTCACACATGGACCTGAATGAACAAAAGGACAGTATGGCATGTTGGGGTAGAACTGATGTGGGGAATAAAGACAGACTTTTAGGAAAAAAACCAGACATCTCCAATATGCTTGAAAAGAGATTTATTTTGACTGACAGCTTCAAATGCTCATTTACAGTCAGTCCTCTTTACTTCTAATTTACTTACTCTAGGTGAAATTTTTAGATAAGTGTAAAACAGTCATTTAAGATAAAAAGTTCTCACTGAAATAAAGATAAGAGACTTCTGTAAATGGAGTAGGAAAAGTGCACAGAATATTGGCCTATAGAAGTGACAGGCAAATTTGGAAGACAGTCTGTCAATTCATAGGTCATTTTCCTGGACACCAGTTCTTACTGAAATAAACAGCCTCAGTGTTTTGTTGCATTTACATTATCTTTTGAAAATCATATCACAACAGGTTGCTGGCATATTTCTCAACACTTAAAAAGTTTCATATTCAGATGGTGTGAATAACTAATATCATTAAAACAACAGTAAATAACTTACATTTCAAAACAAAAGCTGTTTTTAATGTAAATGCTGGATAAACATGTTCCCAGTAGCAGCTGCTCTGTAGTTTTTGAGTGGCTATCAAAAGTAACAGCATCTCCACTGGAAGTCATTGTAGTCCACATGGAGTTGCTGTTACATATGAGAGCACCAATGGTAGATCTCGAGTGATCCTGTGTATTTATCACCTGTAAAAAGACTTAAAAAGAAAAAAAGAGTCCCTAAAATAAACTGCTGTTTCCTTGTGTGAGAGTTGCCCCTGAATTTGTCACATTAAGCTGCAAGAAACTCATCTTTCAAGATGGAATTGTTTTCCCTAACAGAGTGTTTTGTCCCACACCAACAATCCAGTCCTTCTAACTTAAAAGCCAAGTGGTAGTTGCTACTCTTGCATTCAACAGGTTGGATGGAGGATCTCCATGAGTCTTCCTTTTTGCTGCAGTGGCCCCCCATAGCTCTAAAAGACATTTGATTTAACGACGCTGTTGTCTATAGTTACAAATTTCAAAATGCCAGGGATGATTAAATTCTTTCTGTAGCATATACTGCATCATATTGTCATCAGGAATTTTAAAATTGCTACTAAAAACCTTACATGAAGGAGAGAGAAAAGAGAGAACTTTTTTTGATTATTGCCATTCTCAGTAAGAATACAAAAGTGAGATTCTGTGTGGTTTTTCTGCAAAGGTGGAGAAAAAATATTTTAAATGGAATACATGCACAAAGATGCTTATACTTGTCAGCTTTCAGTATTTAACAGATTTCAAGAAAGAGCATTCTGATTCTAGGAAATTATGTAACTCATGGAAGTGAAGAAAGTGCTCAGAAACTAAAATGAGACAATTGTATTTCTAGTAGTAGCTCAGACCAGGTAATAAATGAGAGATACATACTTTAATCTGACCTCATAGAATAACTTCTTTACAAATTGACTGTCAGATATTGGTAATAAATTGTTCTATTGCAAAGATTATTCTTATACCTGAGAACTTTTGTCAGCTTCCCTATGACTTTGATTAACAAGTAACTTAAATTTCTTACAAAAAAAACCCAACATGCTTTTGAAATAGATCTACCCTGTGCTCTAACTTGCTTTTCAAAATATTAAGACATTTCAGTGAATTGTAAGCAATAGGAACTTACCGTGACCAAAATACTTACTGCTGCAGTAAGTAACTTTCCCTCTTTGCTGTTGTTTGAGAAGAGATTGAGAGAACATCAGGCGCTGTATTCTTCTCCTCCTCACTGTATCTTAATGCTGCCTAATTTCTGTTAACAGATTAAATAAGTGTTCAGCATAATCAATATCAGACTCCAGAGTGATTGGCTGGTGTCGTGGTAGCGTGAATTGCCGTAGGGGTTTCCATGTGAAAACGTAGCAGGGACACGTAATGCAAGTTCTTGTAGATAGCGACTGAATACAGGGCAAAGTTTTACAATGCTGTTTATTGCTAACTCGGGGAATTATCATGCTCACGTTGGAGCCTGCAGATTATAAAGTGATGAGTAGTTATTTGAGAAAGGTGGTTTTCACTTGCGCCTTGCAGAAAAGCACTTTAGAAAAATCCTTCTCCTTACAGTGCAGATACCTTAAATACAATATTTTCTCTTTGCTGTGGTAAAAGTTAATCATAAGGATCTTGGGAGAAGAGTGGGGGTGGGGGGCAGGGGCTGTGTTTGCAAGTCTTGGGTTTTTCAAACTGTGGGAAGAATAAAGATTTATTGCAAAGGTACTCTGGAAATTTTTCATCTTAACTTTCTCCTCTTATAAAATAATTGCCTGTTAATGTTCACTTATATTCTGTAGGAAAACACTATATACTGAAAAAAACTTGCCCTGCTAAAATGTTTTTTTTTTAAAAAAAACTCCTTGATTTGAAACTGAGATAGAATTTTGAGAATATTGGTCAATAACAAGTTATATACTCTAATAACAGTCATTGACTCCTTATTTCTTGTAAGTGATTGATAACACAAATCTGACCTCCTTTTAGTTATCTGAAAACTTTTATCTGTAGCGTAATTGATCTGTTGGTTTATGTGTCAAGAAAATGTGTCTTGAAAAAAAATTCTGCTCTTCATAAATTGATAGTGTAAGTCTTTGTGTTGCACAACAATACACTTGATAAAAGGTTAGTCTGTAATATATTTTGTGGTAATGGTGTACCTGCAAGGGTAGGCAACTCTTGTGTGACATTGGCAATACTTACTGTAAATGAAGGCAGTCGTTTTATGATGGTTTCCCAAAGGAGAGCAGTAGCAAGGTTTTATTTCCTTCTTGTCCCTCCCCACCACCTTCAGTGGAAAGGAGAACAATTCATCCTCACTACAGGTAATACAGTTTGCATTAACACAGTGTTTCACATTGGTCCCCCACTTTCTTAATTTCTCCACATGTTTGTGTGGTAGGCAGGACCTTAATCATTTTCCACCGAGGAGAGGTGTCATTGCAATGAACAGTTGCGATGTCAGAAAATTGGTGGCACTTCAGGCTGTATCTTGTTTACTGAAAGTTTAGAACATCTGACAAACTGAAATTCCTGCTGTGATCAAACTGAATCCAGTCAGTTGCTGGAATAAAAATCATTTGTTAAAGAGTATTTTTCTGCATGTTGTCCAAGGTAGCTTAGTTTTGGTCTATAGCTGGATTTATCACCCTGTAAAAATCCTTGCAAACATTGATATAATGAAATAACAGTTGAATGCTTTAAAAATACATAAGTGGCAAATGAATTTGTCACAAGAATTTATGTCCTTCCACTGAATTGTATTTGCAATATGAAAAAGTTACGTGGAAGACATGCTTAATTCCTGTTTAAATTTTCTCCTTGGTTTATTGGGCGTGCTGGTACTATTTTCATACTAGTTGTGGGTATGACTCATGATTAGAAAATTTTTCTGGCTCTAAGAGGCCAGAGTCACTAGCTGAGCACTGAATTATGTCTTCCATAAATCACTCAACATACACTAACATTTTTTGTGGTAATAAACTTGGTTTAGGGTAAATCATCCTCTTTTAATTTAGCTACTCTTGTCTTGTGCTGGTGAGTTCCATGGGTAAGACTTGGCCATTAACAAGAAGGCATTGAGACTATGGAAAGAGCTCTTAAAATACCCATTTGAAGACAACTGGTTATCTATAATTGTATTTAAAAATGCTTCTAGAACCATAGAATGGTTTGGATAGGAAGGAACTTAAAGGTCATCCAGTTTCAATGCCCTGCCATGGGCACCTTCCACTTGACCAGGTTGCTCAGAGCTCCATCAAGCCTGTCCTTGAACACTGCAGGGATGGAGCATCTACAGCTTCTCTGGGCAACCTGTTTAAATATCTCACCACCCTCAGTAAAATGGTGTAAAAAATAAAGGATTTTATTCCTAATATATAATCTAAGCCTACTCTCTTTCAGTTTGAATCCATTCCCCTTTCTCCTGTTATTACATAAAATGTCCCTCTCCATCTTTCTTTCACTGATAGTGTGTTTGAAAAGCATCAAAAGTAGGGACTTCTGTTGCTGAGGAGTGAAAAATACTGTTGTGTATTGGTTTTCTAAAATGTTCCCAGGGGCTACAGTCTGTTGTCACCAAAGGTCTGTATGTAAAACCAGCCTTGTCAGTGGAAGGTACTTAGCTGGAAGAGAGAGAGAAATTCTGTGGGATAGTTTAGTCCAGGCTGAGACAAACTTCTCCTTAATTATTTGTTTCGGGGTTTTTTCCTGAGAGCTTTCTGAATTGAAGGTTTAGTGTGAAGGAAGCAAGACCTAGGGAAGGATTATACATCAGCTGTCTGCCAGGGATCTGCTAGGACTGGTGGTGGTGTTTGCTTTTGTCTTGGAGAGGTAACACTCTCACACCTGGAAGTATAGGCAAATAGTCCCCTGTGCAAATATTTTTGAGAAGAAACAGATCTGGAGCCTCCTCAGGGTTGTTTTACCAAGGTAAATGTTAGCAGATACATTACCAAGCCAAAAATTGCCCTATTGTCATTAAACGAAGGTGAATGATACCCATTCTGGTCTGAAAGGGTAAGAAAGGGGGTGTCATGCTGGCTGGCTGTGTGTATGTTACTGGGTAGTGGGTTTAGTCTCCAGAAAACCTGCTGGGATGTTCTACAGAAATTTACTTTGAGAAGTAAATTGATCAACTGGTGATTCATTAATATAAAATTATTGTTCTGTCATTGCAATTCAAGCAATTGAGAGCAAAACTGCATTTTCTTTTTGCTGTTGTACCTCGTGTCATGAAATGAAGTAATTTGTTCTACAGCTTCTTGGAGAACATGGGTTTTCATTCTTTAACTCCATGTGTAAGAGTCCACTAAATGTTTAAGTGATGTAGTTCAGCTTATTAACAGTGCCAAAAAATAATGTCCTGAGGTCCAAATGCAAAACCAAGTGATGACACTAAAGATGATCATCTGGCTTTTGTGTTTTCAAGATAATTATGCCAGATCATTATTTTATATTTTTCCCTTTCACAATATTGTGTCAAGAAGTTAGTTAATTGATTAAATCTTCTTTTCTTGAGTTACAAACAAATCTCTGGTGGCTTCAGTAGCACAGCAGGTTTAGTTTGAAATTGGCAGGTCATGATGAACTGCTGTAGTCCTTAAATATAGCAGATGTCTTAAAAATTGTCTTTTCAGTAAGTGGTCTGTGAGTCAGCAAGACAAAGTGGGGGGGGTTTCTTTTGTTTTTTCTAAGATACATTAATTTATGTCTAGACTTGGCATTAAGCAATATCAAAAATCAATTCCCCATGGCCTCACTCACTGGGGACAAGGATTGAATGTGTCATAAATAGTTTGCAAAACTGCATGCCTTGCAATTGCCTTATCTGTTCACATCAGAAAAAAGACTTAGTTAATTTTTTTTTACTTTTCCTGTTTCCGTAGTATCTGTTTATTTCAGGACCTTTGTCTTGGCTGGTGCTACAGGATACAAAGTCATAGGTTGCCTTCAGAGTGGTTGTTTGTTATCGCTCCTCTGCTGGGTACAGAGGTTTTAGTTTTTTACATTATTGGGATTAATATATTTTATTTAGATAGATATATATATATATATATAAGTATTGTTTAAAAGGGAGAATCCAGGCAACTGGAAGTCTAATATATATGTACATTTTATAACTCCATTTCCACATAAGCTCTCAAGGTCTCTTTATCCAGTAAAAAAATAAGCCTGTTGTCAAAAAGAGCAGATACTTTGAGAGGAAATAGTTAACGTAGTTTCTTTGAATTCAAGGTCAAGAAATAGCAATTGAAATGGATTTTAGAAGTTTTCAAGCTGCTGGCATCTTTTCTGGGTGCCTGCTTATTGAGTGTTTGCATAAAAATATATTTGGTTCCATGTGGGTTTCTGTATGTTTAACACAACCCTACCCATCTTGGAAGACAAAATTAGGGTGTCTTCTTAATACAGTTCGAAAGCTGTGTCTGGATTAGAAGTTGGATAAATCACAGGTTCCAAGAGCTTGGTCTGTATCAGTATATCTCACTGCTTTGGGTCTGGGTTACCTGTAGAAAGGTACAGTTTACTTATCCATTCATAAACCCCCTTTTCCTCCTTCTAACCCAGTGAAACCGTCACCGATGTCATCAAAGTGGTGGAGCAGCAAGGATCAGATGCCTGGTGGACCCTTCCTATTGAACAGCTCCTGTCCAAAGAGGCTGTAGCGAAGGTAATCTTTTGAATTCAAAGACAGAGGGTGCTCAAGACAGCTGAGTGATGGGAAATAATAGAAAACCTTTGTTTGTATAGTCCTGTGATCCTTGTCAGTCTTGTACCTTCATGAGCAGGTGTCCTGTGAAAGGAATATTCAGAAAGTGAAATCTGAGTGTGGCAAAATACACATGATCAGATACATGCTGTTAATTCAGGGCAGAGATCTCCGTCCTCCTCCTTTTAGTTCAGGAGGAAGGTGACATGTTAATTATCCAAATTATGAGCACAAATAAATATTAAATCCTTGTCATTAAAATAGATTAGGATTTTTATTAAGTTCTTACTGACATTTTATTGTACTTTAACAATTGTGTACCTAAGCCAGCACACAAACTATAGTGTTAGTCTGCCATCTGAGGTTTTATTTGTATTTTTCCTTGTCCTATTTTGGGTTTGCATCAGTAATTATATGAAAACTATTATGAAAAATTATCTCAATTATTTTGTGTTCACTCAGAGTTGGTAGCAGTGCCTGTACAAAACTGGTCCAGAAACCAAATTTGCTGTTTCTAGCTTTGAAAAGCATTGGTGATACTAAGTATTCTATTTGAATTATTTAATAATTGTTCTCTCTATAGGCTGGTGGTCATGATGTTTCGGATTATGTCAAAGGACAGGATGTCCTAGACATCTGGTTTGACAGTGGAACTTCCTGGGCTCATGTTTTGGAAGGTACAGAATTAATATGTTGATCTTTCTTTTAAAATACTCAGAGAACAAAATACAAGTGGTTTGTGTGACAATCTTGGTGTCAGCAAAACTGAGGCAGATTATGCCAGCAGCAGACTGGTTGTAACTTCTTGTAAAGTTGCTTTTGCTTGTAAAGATAAGGATTTAAAGTTGGTAAACTCATTTTCAGAGTAATTAAAGTTGAGATTTTTCTAATATTCTACTCTGAACAATTCTGTCATATGGCATACTATGTAACTATTTTCTGATCAGAACATACTTCTTTTTAGTGTAGAAGTTTCATGACACAAACAGCCAAGGTATTTTGCTGCTAGTTGGTAACTCTTAAATTATTTTCAGTTAACAAATTTCAGTTTGTGCTTGTGTGTGCTGTTAAAGCAGAACAAGATTGAGATCAGCTGCTGAATCTAAGTAAGTTTTTAATTTACAAGCGTAGGTGTGCTTTTTCACTTTTGATTACTTTCAGTAACTAAGGTAGTATATTGTGGCTCAAAAGATTTATACTTGCTATAAGCTGTTTATAGCTTCTGCTGCCAGTAGTTGCTTCTCAGGCAGCAGATATATATTTGTATAAAAGTATATAAAATACACACCGTTTGCCTGGAGGATAGTCCAAAGTCAGGAGTCCTTTCCAGAGGAGGAGTCTGGTTCCATACATCAAATTTGCTGGACTTTAAACCCTCTGTACACAATTGTGTGATAACAATCTTGTTGAATTATAAAACACGTTAGTACGAGAGGCTTTATTTCTTAGCAACCTGGTCAGGCGACAGAACCATCAGCAAACATTAATTTTCTAGAAGACCTTTACATATATTGAAGTTAAAAATGTTTCAGTTTTGATTTTGAAAGGTATAACAAAGTAGTGTTATTTTATGCACAGTTACATCCTTACATCCTTTAAGGGCTTAATACCTCATCCTGTGAAGGCTCCTCTAATCCTGTGTGAAGGAAAGACATCTTTCAATAAGGAATAGCAGAATCGAGACTTCTTGATTTTGCTGTTCATTTGTGTAAGGCTCCCATATTGATGCTATAGTGTCTAATAAATGTTGGGTCTTTCACAGTACAGACTCCTTCTTTCATGGAAACCATTACAAGTTCCTCTCTACCTAGTTCTCTCTTCCCATGACGTTTGCTGGAACATGATGTGTGTAAGGCACCTTCTTTTGCTGTCTGGCATGACTGGAGTGGCCCCACTGGTTCAAAAGTCAGGGGTCTGACTAACAAGCACCTCATAAATCTTCAGAAATGACACTAAAGTTGCATTACCTTTTTTTCTCTGTAATTGAGGCTTCCAGCCACTGGCAGAAGTAGAAGCACAATCTCAGTGATTCCCATCCAATTATTGTTTTAATTTACCTTTATAAAAAATGCACTTTGCAAGAGAAGTTGAATTAATAATTTTGTCTTGTATTTCCCAGTATGCTCCAGCTTTTAAAATTTTCTGCAGAATGTCTTCCAGTGTCAATAAAAGTAATTGTCAAGGCTTACAAACAGTCTAACTGATGGTATTCTTTTCCAAAGTACTCTTGAAGAAAAATGGATGAAATTCATGGAGAAATCCAAAATTACATAGAGAACGTCATAATGGGAAGAACTGCAGAACTTCCTGTGGCTGAAACTTAAGGAAGCACACAGGCCTATGGAAGTTGTCATGCTGCCTGTACATGCTGCCTGTTAATTTTGGAGTAGGATGTTGGGATAACAGTGGTTGTTGCTGCTGTCTGATGATGGTGTTGTGTGACAGTGGTTCTTTTGCAGCACACCAGTCACTTTCAGGGCAACTGGAAGATATGAGAGATGTCTAAAACTGAGACTGATACTTGTTTCACTCTACCTGAACCCAAGTTACTGAAAATTATAAAGTCTATTAGTAACCAGCAGGAGTTAAAGGTGTTACAGATTCCACTGTCAGTTCCAGTCTTGCAAAAATAAGTCATTCTCTCCAGTGTCTCTGGGACTTGGGGAACTTGGGCCTGAGTTTTCACTGCACTTGAACCAGCTGTGTCTGAGCTTACTAAATGAGATGCAGCTGTTAACAAAATTCAACCCTTTAGCTGATGGCCACACAGATTCCTGTCAGAAAATACAGCAGATGGGGAAGGGGGTGAAGAGGAGGAAGAAGAGAGAGATTCTGCTCTATGAGGTTGAAGGAACTGCTGCTCAGTGACAGCAAGCCTAATGGCCTAAATCATAGATGGCATGCACAGCCGTATTTCTGATGCTTGCCCTGCTGCATTTCCTGCCAGAGACTGGGCATAGTTCTGATGGAAATGACTTAAAGTTTGTTTTAATTTTGCTAAATTATGGTTGGCTTCCTTTTTCCAACTTAGATGTGCCTAAGGTACCACTTCTAGTCAAATGACAAATTAACCAAACCGTTCTACATCAGCAGTGAGGCAGGTAGGAAGGTGTGACTTAGTAAGATCAAAGATTTGGCTCCTGTAGTCACACATCTAACACTGTAGTTATAACTGTGTGTGAAATAAATGCTGGCATCACTGAGAGCAGATCACAAGTGCAACATGCTCTGAAAAATCCACTGCTCCCAAAGTTTTCTTGGGATGCCATTTGCTTTGTTAATGCTCTGTTTTGCCTAACATTGTTTTCACTGAACAGTTTATTAGTTGTACCCTCTAATTCTGTTTGTTTCTTGCTACACATAACTCAAATATTTTTTTGGAAGAACTGTTCTGTGCAATGCTGAAATTTAAGTCCAGATGCTTGATACATGAATTTTCACAATACTGCTGTGAGGTAGAAGAGTTCTAATCCACTGCTTCCAAAAGGAAAAGTGGTAAAAGAAAAATTTTGTTCAAAAGCATGTGCTAATTTTGAATACTCAGTGCTGTGGTGCTGGGGACTTTTTTGTTGTAGTTCTTTTGCTTTGAAATTCAGTCTTTAGACAGTGTTTATTTCAGTGGCTGTTTTTGGAGTGTCTGCTTTAGAGAACTCTTTTCTGTCTTAAAATTCTCTTACAGGTCTTGACGTTTTCCTCATGGGCAGAGTGCCATCTGCACTACAACCCTGAGAGAATTATTTTTTAAAATATTACATATAAAATGTACACTGGACTCTTTTGTGAGGTGATTTGCCATTGGTAAAAGTCACACAGCTTCTAACCTATAGTTTTATATCACAATGATGGTAGTTTTCAACATCATAACTTTTTTTCTCTATCTTATTGGCTAATATTTAACGGAATGAATGTGATTATTTTACAACTTGCCTATCTAAGTGTTTAAACTTTTGTGCTGACTGAGAGGCTTGAATTTATCTTAGCTGGTTCATTCCTGGCATTAAAATACAATACGTTTAATCTAAAAGTCAAAGTCTGTAAGATCAAAGATACAGAATCTTGAAATCCAAACCAGAAGGATCATAAATTGTAATTCTCTTTAATGACCTATGTACTGTACCTCAGTGTAAAATAAACAACTGAAAACAACTCTTCAGGGTTCTCAGACATACTCTTCTATTTGCCAAAAAAAGAGTGATCACGATTGTAATTAATTTGTATTTAACAATCTCAACTTTAATGAATCTGAGGTAGGGGAGCTATCTAAAAGGCAGGCTTTGTATATGTAAAACCGATGTTTGTGTTACAGAGACAAAATGTTCAGGCCTGTGTTAACATTGCAAGTTACGGTAGCCAGCCTGTCAGATGTACAGGTTCCTGTCAGAAAAGACCAATACAGTTTGCTGTGTGTAATTAGTTTGTTTAAACTCTTCTCTAAGTTGCAACTACTGGCATTTCCATGAAAAGTTCACTTTTGTAAAACCAGTGGCCAGTAAACCAGTTGTAAATAATGAGCATGTTGTCACAGATTTTCCATGTACTGTCTTACTTACCACAAATACTCTGTTTTATCTTGTTCTCACAAGTATTTTTGCAGTCTCTTAATAAAAAGGCTGATCCTTACTTATTCAACTTTTGAAACCCAAGCTCTTCTTAGATTTTCTGAAATGAATAAGCAAATGTGCTAAAAAGCATAAAATCTACCCACAGATTTTTCCTGTGCTAACTAGAACTGTATGGCCTTGACCTTTGTAATGTTGAACTTCCTTTTATTGCAGGATGGATCTAAATATCGAAACTTCCATTAAGTTAAACAAATAAATCAAGTGTGTCAGCAGCAGAAAGCAGCGTTGTCTCAGGGGTCCTAGGAAGAGGGTAAAAGGAGCTAGTAGATAAAAACTGAGTAGAGAAACTTTTGTTTGAATATTTGGAAAGTTATGCCACCAGCTTTTAGAATCAAAACTGAATTCCTGACAAATACTTGTACGGTTTTGCACATTTGTAGGCTTTGAGTTGCATGTTCTGCTGTGTTTTATGCTATTCTGTTCTCACTCTGGTGACCTGTCTGGGATTGCTTAGGACAAGGAGGGACTTGAGTCAACACGTCTTGTACCTTTTTGTACAGTGACTGAATTCCACCAGTAAAGCCTTTTAACCTTTGCAGTCCTCTCTCAACCCCTGGGAGGTAGCTGGTTTGCTCTTCTGTTTTTAATGTGCAGTCAGCTAATACCCAGCCTGTGTGCCTTGTAGCCCATTTTTCCTCTGATGCCAGCAGTACTCACTAGCTCCAGATGTTCTTCTCTGGAATTCCCATTTTTTGTGTATTTATAATGAATAATATTTCAGCCTTCACCTAGATAAGCTAAACAAGGCAGGCTTCTCCAGATGCCTCTCTCCCCCAACAGACTTTCTTGTTCTCCATTTTATCCTAACCCTTTCCTGAAATTTTTAATTTTCCTGGAATACCAGTGACCAGAAATGTAAATTCTGTCACAGGTGAGCTGCGGTCTTATGAAGCACTCTGAGCATGATAGCTTGTTTTTGGAATTTATTTTGTTTGGGGGAGAGCAAGCTTATTTGTTAAATTATGGAGTTCAGTGAGTCCTTGATTTTTAAAAAATATGTTGTGCTAATGAATCCCTTGTCTCATGGTTAAGTAATCACAGACCACTTAATGAAAGTAACTTATCTCCTGGGTTTAAGCAGCAGAATAATTTTCACTGATCACTTTTACAGATTTTGTGTATTACTTGTTTGAAGATACAGGCTAATATTTCAAACAAAATTTTCTGTTTTTAAAGGTGCAGAGCAAAGAGCTGATACATACCTTGAAGGAAAAGACCAACTGGGAGGTTGGTTTCAGTCCTCTCTATTAACTAGTGTGGCCCTAAGGAAAAAGGCACCATACAAGTAAGTGTGTGGATTGCAGACACATTGCTACTCCTTTTATTGAATAACAGTCTTGTGGTAGTGTGTACAGCAGCATATAAACAAGAGGAATCAAACCATTACTAGGTATCTGATTTATGTTCTTACATTTTCAGTATAAAGTTTTTCCCAGATTAGATTGGAAAGAATTTACTGTTTAATTTTTTCCATCAGAATTTTAATAGATGTTTTGTTTCTCAGTCCTTAAGGTATTACATTATCAGATACAAGTCTGTTCTTTTGCCATCTCTCCCACTCCCATAATCAAAGGGATCCTTGACTTGTGAATTGAATGTTAGGCTGTCGGGAATTTAGAGTGACTGTGTGCTGATCTTCTGCAGGGGCTGTGAAACGCTGATTGTCCCCTGGAGGATGAAAAGCATAGGGAAGGGTAATGGGGGTCATTTGCAAGGAAGCTGCACAGTTTTGGGAAAAGTATTGGCTTAAAAAGTAAATAATACTTTAGTCTTTAATTAATCTGAAATACATGTGCTCTGGATATCTAAACAATCTGTTGCTTGCACAACAGTATTAAATGAGGAAAATAAAGTTGTTGGCACTACTTGGAGAGTAGTACAGTGTATTCATGGTTGGTTGAAGTCATCAGATGAAGCCTCAGCTTACTGAAATAGAGGGTTTCTGTATGTTTTGACTTAGCAATATCCTCATTAGAAATCTATTCTGAACATAGAATTTCACTGATATTTTGTTTTCACTAAAAATCTTTTCTCCAGGACTCTGGTAGTTCATGGATTTACTCTCGGTGAGAAAGGGGAGAAGATGTCTAAATCTATTGGCAACGTGGTTGACCCTGATATTGTTATCAATGGAGGCGAAGTAAGTGAAATTTTGAGTTCTTTTAAAATCGCTAGTTACGGTTTTTCACTACCAGATTGTGCAACTGTCCTGTGGCATGGTTTTCTGTAAGCAGCTGTCTTGTAGCAGAACTCTGTAAGGTTCTTCTAAAGTCTTTGGCTACGCTGCAATTCCATTTTTGCAAGAGTGGAAACCTTGAGTTGTTTTGCTTCAGTTGAAGTGCCAAAAACCCCACACCTTTGTTCTCTGCTAAGAGGAAACACTAAAAGAGAAGAAAATTATGCAGACAGTGTAGGATGGTTCCTTTTTACCTGGCCACAGAAACCAAATGCACATGGTAACACTGTTGATGGAGTAATGAAGGGCAGGGGGGGAATATTTAAAAACCCAAAATTTTAAAACAATTCACCTTTGCATTCAAACTGAATGAAACATACAAGGTGGTCCTAGCAGTAGAGCTGTCAGATGTAGGAGTTGCAACCCAGCCATCTGCCTGTTATCAGCCTAGACTGTTACTGACTCTGGAAACTTCATTCTGTAGTCACAAATATTGCACTGCAGGTGATGCTCTGAATCTTTCTCTCTCCCCAGTCCTGCTGTTGCTCTTTCTGAGGCTGCAAAGCAGATTTTGCAGCTCTCTCGACAAAAGAACCAATCCTTACAAAGACTTGGTTATCTGATTCATTAAAACACAATTATTTCTATTCTTTCAACAAGGAGAGAAGCCATTTTCAGAGTGGAAAACAGTCTGAAGAGGAAGAAAAAAGTGTATAGTTTTAGATATTAACATTGCTGTTTTAATGATAAGCATTCAAGGTGAGTTTATCTCAACTTACCTGGGTTTTAGCATTGCCTGTACACAGGCTGCTTGCTGCAAGTATATAGTGTAGCCCTGCCTGACAGTAAATCCTGCTAAGAGGAGGTGAAGGCTCCAAATAGAGTGGCCTTTTGGGCACACAAACAGAGTTTTAGGTAGTCCTGCAAGGAGCAGGAAGTTGGACATGATGATCCCTCTGGGTCCCTTAGAGCTGGAGGTACTCCATGACTCTGTAGCTCACAGCACTGCTCACCAGGCTGCAGGACCCCCAGCAGTTTTACTCGTGTGCCTTTCTGTCTGTCCTTAGGATCACACCAAGGATCCTCCATATGGTGCCGATGTTCTCCGCTGGTGGGTGGCAGAATCCAATGTTTTCACTGAGGTGCTGATTGGGCCTGTGGTACTTAATGCTGCCAGAGATGATATCAACAAGGTAAGAGTCACATGTGCTAATGCAGTTCATGCTAATAACAGGTCCTTTGTAGTGGTTGCAAAGTTTTTCAGTCTTTAAACTAAAGGAAGCTTTTCCAAACTCATTTAGGTAGGTACCACTACTTCTTACATCCATGAATCAAAGACCATACTAAGAAAAAGTGATTTTTGCAGCATGCTTTGGTAACAGCCAGTCTTTATTCTTCTACAGGTCCTTCTATGTGATGATATATCTATTCAAACAGTCATTTTGAAAAGTAGCCAATTTTAGTTAATTCAGTGCAGAATACTAGAATTTTGCTTTTCATCTGAAGTGCAGACCATTAATGTTTATTTTTTCTGGGTTGTAGCTCCGGAATACACTGCGCTTCATGCTGGGAAACATGGATGGCTTCAATCCAGAGACCGATTCCATCCCCCCTTCAGAGATGTACATAGTAGATCAATACATGCTTCATTTATTGCAGGATTATGGCAGCAAGGTAGGGGTAGATTGTATTTAGATGAATGTGTGTGGAGTGTTTTTCATTGGTTATAATCTCTAGGGAAAAATCTTTAAGTGTGTGAGTAGATGGTGTGTCAAGTAGGCACATTACAATCCCAAGGATTATTTGATGCAATGTGCACTCCCTCAAGCCCCTTTCAACTTTTGAGAAGGGCTTTTTTTTTAACACTTAACTTGGTTTTGACATCGACCAGATTTTCCCACTCCTCACCACTGCCCAAGGTGTCAAATCAGAAGTCTTCAGAAATAGTTAAAAAAGGATTTAAAAAGCAAACCCGCAAAATTCTAGAGCTTTGGAAATCTGCTGTAGACCAAAACTTCCCCATTTCTGTCACTCAGAACCATTCTGCTGAAACTGTGGTCATAATTTCTTGGGTCCCCTCCTGTTCACTCCCCTCAAATTTAAATGGAAATTATTTCTTTGGCCTAATTGTTAACTGAACTAATACTGTTTTCCTCCACAACAACCTTTTAAAGAAAATATTCTCCCAGACTTTGTCAGTCATTACAGTTCCTTTAAATTTGGGTTTATCAGTGGCTGTCATTATTTCCCATGTGATGAAAACTGATATGCTGTTCTTGCCTGCCTCTGCTCCCTCTCCCAGGTTACAGAAGCATACAAAGAATATGATTATAGCAAAGTTGTCCGATTACTGCAAGCATTCTGTTCCAGAAACTTGTCTAACTTCTATTTCAGCATAATCAAAGACAGGTAAATTCCTTCTTGCTGCCTTTAAAAGGGAAAAAAACACGTTAATGGGTTTGAGATGGAGGTAGTAACGTTGCAGGTGAATGCTGGGTGGATACAGGTATCTCAGAGAACCTCTCACAGTTACACATTGTGCTCTAGTGCATTCACACTCCCAGTGAAAGCTCAGCTGCTCTCACCTCAGTGTTTCTTATCGTTGTTCTGTGTTCTGTCCACTGGGGGTACTGATCACTTTAAAACCTACTCAAGCATGAACATTTAAAACCAAGTAAATATTTAGAGTCTTGGATCTGTATTTCTGCATAGAAGGGTGTGCATCTGAACTTGGGAGGGTAGGGGAAAGAGCTTTTAGCACTTACCTGGACAACTAAATGTATTTATCTGCTTTTTTGAATCGGTAAAAAATCCTAAGGATGAGACAGATACCTTTGTAAATTTGAAAAGGCTGTTTCATGTGGGTAGGAGATGAGGGGTTGTACTGGTCTTTAGCTGCCAGAATGTGAATAAAGACCAGCAGGAGGGGGAGATAAAAAAAGCCCTAATGCTAAGCTTTATAGATGAACCAGAACAAAGAGCTAACAGAGCTGCAGGCGACAGATCCTCTCTATACAAATTAACATGTACAGAATCTCCTGTCCTGTGACAAATGTGGGTGCAGATGGTCCTGTCTGTAGCCCACTGTGCTTGCCTAGGAAGGGCATTTAAGAGAAGTTTTTCTTAGAAAGGCAGGCTGGGTCAGACTTCTGTACTCTCATGGCTGTTCTGCTCTTGAGCAGGAACCGTGACATGAACGTGGGCATTGCTGTCTTGCAGGCTCTATTGTGAAGAAGCCAAAGATCCTAAGCGGCGTTCGTGTCTAACTGTGCTAGCAGAGGCTTTAGACGTAGTCGTGCGGTCCTTTGCACCAATCCTTCCTCACTTGGCAGAGGAGGTTTTCCAGCACATCCCTTATAAGAAAGGTAAAGCACATATAATAGCTAAGGACTTCTTTCAGTGCACTGTGGAAATGCAGAGTTAAAAGGAATGCAAATACAGAGATACGCCATTCTCTTTTGTTCATTTAATAAACACTTGCATAGAAAACTAAGAATTCCTTTGTTCTGCTCTCAAGACTCGGAGGGTGTGTTTCGTACCGGCTGGATTAATGCAAGCTCAGCATGGAAGAAGCCTGGCGTTGAGGAAGCCATAGAAGGTGCATGTGCAATGAGAGACTCTTTCCTTGGGTCCATCTCTGGCAAGAATGCTTTGGAATATGAAGTCATCATTGTAATTGAGCCTGGACTGCTGTTTGAATTAATGGAGGTAAAAAATGCAGCTAAGAATAGTGCTGTCTGTGTGGAAAATACTAATTTCTACAAACTTATTTCTGTAAACTTTCTTATGCTTTGTACTTGCCAGGAGATCACAGAAGAGTTGAGGTTGGAAGGGACCACTGGAGTCTGTACAGCCCAAGGCACTTGCCCAGGCAGGCTTAGTTAGAACAAGTTGCCCAGGACTGTGTCCAGTTGGCTTTTGACTATGTCTGAGGATGGAGACCCCACCCCTGCTCTGGGCTACCTGTGCCAGCACTTGACCACCCACAGAGTAAAAAAGTGGGTCTGTGTTTTCCTGGAGAAGGATCCTCTTCAACCTGCTGGCAGTGCTTTTTGTATCACAGCCTCCTAATGCAGAATGCTGCTGACCTTCTCATGGTCAGCTGCTTGGCCACCGGCTTTACAGCCAACTGGGGCAGAGCTCTGTGAAATTGCCAGCCAGTTTCTCCTCGCACTGAAATTGCTCTGAACTGCACAGCCAGCTGGTGTGTCAGCCCCTCTTCTGAGCACTGTCAGCAGCAAACTTGCTGAGGGTGTGCTCTGCCCCAGAACCCAGCTTATCACTTCATACATTAGAATGTGCTGGATCCCATCCTCACCCCTGAGCTAAGGTCATCTGCTTCCTTGATGTGAGGGGTCAAAGTAAACTGCAGAGGGAACCTTGGACACTGCAGTTCAAGTCTGTACTCTTGCTCCTGGCAGGAGTAAGGAAATGAAACTTTTGGTTCAAATCATCCACTCTGGGTCAGAAGCATGTTTAGCATGTTTTACAGAATGGAGCATCTGAGAGTTTGGAGGGATAGATGCCAGTTTCGATGCTGTACTTAAACAGAATTATAGATACACATTCAGACACGTGCATAAACAAACCTGTGCTCTCTCCCTGACAAGGCTCTGACAGCTGCTGCAATCACATACACAGCAATTTATATTTGCTCCAGTGTCTCCTAGGAGGTGGATGCTGAGGAACAAAAACAGCTTGCAAATCTGAAAATTTCCTCTCTCCTCTAGGCACTGCAGGCTGAGGAAACTTCCAGTGTTTCACAGCTGAATGAGATAATGATGGCTTCCCAGACAACCCTGCTAAGCGAGCTACCCAAAGAAACACCAGCAGATGCAAACATCATCAAAGGGACCTTTCTGATCAACTTGGAAGGTAAGAGGACTATTCCAGACAGGCTACAGTGCTAAGCAGCCAGTTCTTTCCTGTACTACAACATTCTTTGTTGTTCACAGCTTAGGTGTAGTTGAGTTTCACCTACAGCTACAGCCTCTCTCTCTCATCAATAACACTTCCTTTAACAGGTGGTGTCATCTGTGAACAATCTTCCTATAAAGTTATAGCCCGACCAATTGCCAAAGCCAAATGCCCTCGCTGCAGAAGATACACTTCCGAGTCCTCAAGCACTCCTTGTCCACGGTGCCTGAATGTCCTTGCTGGGAAAGGGAGCACGTGAAGATGAAATGCCTGTGCACAACCTGCTCCCAAAGTCTTGAGTATCAAAATCTAACATAGCAATGGCTAACCAGCAGGTCTGCATACTGAAACCTGTAGAACCAGATGCTTGAGCCCCAGCCTGAGCAGAAGTATCATGTATTTTGGGGAACTTTCTGTGTATATGTATATATATACACACACCTACTTGTGTATATCACTTTTCAGCTTAATAAAAAGGGTGGTTAAAAATAACTAATTTACTTGTTCTTAGCAACTTGTGTGCTGTGGAAGTTCAATTCTGTGTAAGTGAAACTCCTGAGTAAACCAGCTCTCGTATAATAACTTTTATACTGTGAGCTGGGAGCTCTGTAGAACCCCAGAGAACCAGTCCTCTCTCCAGTGGAGTGTCTACTCCTCTTGTAAAACAGGAGAGAAGAAAAGGTGGTGACCACCATTCCCTAAAAAGAAGGAAAAGACACAATGAAACCTCAAATTTTATTTAATCAATTTACACAAATCCACAGCAAATTAGACACAAAATAGCACTATATACAGAGTATTACTTACAATACATTACAGATTTGATTGGTGTAGTGTGTCAGCTCTGACATGATACTCAGTTACAGTAAAATCCTTTACACAGCTGTACCAGGATCAAGGAATGTAATGCAGCTAAGAAAAACTTGGTTTTCCCCAGGTTTCACCATGACCAAATCTCAAGCCTACTCCTTCCTGCCCAAGTGTGAAGTGCTGTCAGGCAAGGTGGTCAAGTTACCTGTACAATATTGCCATCTCTCATTTCTCCCTTACAGCTCTTTTAACCTCTTACGGAAGTCAGTAGAGAAGTACATAGAACACAGACCAGGGCTGGTACTTACTCTTACTGGAATTCCTACTGTTCTTTGCTCTATCTGTAGAAAGTCAAACATTTGGCATCAAATCAAGAAGCCTCCATCAGGAGTGCTGGGATAGGAACTGGGGCTGTGGAACAGATGCAGGAGGCTGTGTTGAACAAGCCACCTGCATAACCTTTCTTAAGGGGGGAAGTCTAACCCTTAGATGACAGCAGCACATGCTTCAGAAAAATAAGACCAAATTCTAAATTCTGTCTCCAGCAAGGAGAATGTTTCTTATATGTAATGCAAGAGGAGTAGGTTACAAGATAGAGCTGGTAATTTCAGCTGACTTCAACACAAAAAACCAGGTTACACCAATTTCATTTTTCTCTCCTGGCTTCCTTCAGGCAAACAGTGAACAGTAACTGATGCAAAATAATCATGTTCAGTACTACTCCAATAGTGAAGATATTCACTATATGATTCCCTGTAGGTACTGTAAATAAAAGTGTTTAAGGCTAAAGTACTCAGTACTATAGATCGTCAGAGAAGTTGGATCAACTTTTCGAGCATTTTGACTACAAGTTAACATGTGCAGAGATTTATAGCTTACTACGTCTTCTACAGTGATAAGATGGAGGAACAATCTTACAGTAAGACATTCCTTGACCTACTTAAACTCAGCTGAGCTTAATAATAATGGAGAGGGATGTAAATCCAGTTTTAGCTGAAGTCCAGCAACCTAGAGACAATACCGGGAGATCTGGACTAAAAGATGAGTCCATATTCACAGCTGGAGAATTGGATTCTCTTTGCTGGGCTGTTCTCCCTTTGTATGAGACCCCAGGATGTTTGATCCTACTTCTAGTGCAGTTGTCATTCTCACACATAATGCAGTTACAAGGCATGAGCCCAACGCCAGCTCTGGCTTCAGAAAAAGCAGTATTGGCTTTACATGGTAACTTCAGAGACTGAAGTTCTTCTTGGGACTAATTCTAAAGCTTGTTTTGAAAAACAAATCATACATGGAACATTGAAAATGCAGCAGTTACTGCCAGCATGAAATACAGAACTTCACAAGATGTGACTTTGTTAAGAGACTAAAACTGCTGTCAAATATACCCAATTTAAACAATTGCATAAAGCACTCAAGTCAGAAATAAATAACAAAGCAGTTCAGATACTGACAAGTGTACTAGAAACTAAACATATTCGTACTAGTGCAGAATTTCAAATACACTCCAATTTAAAATAACCTTTTGAAATTCTGTCATGGTGACTATTCTTTTCATTGCTTAACAAGAGCCACATGGAAATTTCTTCGGTGAAGTTCAGCCTCTTTGTGTCAAATGATGTACAGCAGATCACGAGGGGATGGCCTCGACAGCCTCGATGAGGTTCAGGGCCAGGCTGTACTGCCCGTGGTTCTCCGGCAGGTGCTCAATGACCTTGTTCACCAGCTTAGCTGTTGTTTCAATTGGCAATTCTACATTTTGAAGTTCCTTGGGGTCCTGTATAACAGAATAAACACAGCATTAGAGTAATTTTGCAGATAAGCCATCCAGAACTTGCATAAAACCAGATTACTAAGGTTGATAGACACAATTAAGCTGATGCTTTGGACCCAGGAAACTGCTTTACCCTCCCTGAAACAGAACCAGCATAAGGAAAAATGGAAAAAAATTCTTGTTTCTATGATTAAGAAAGGGCCATTCATATGTAACCTCTGTCTTGGTGAACAGAAGCTTCTGAAAAATCAACCTGTTTTCCACAACTGAGCTTAACTTACCATAGCTTTGAGCCACGTACACAGCGTTGGAGGAAGCCTAGCGAGGAGTTCCATGCCCTCCGTGCTCTGCCCATGGAGCAAAGTGAAGGCCAGCCTTTGCCCAGCCAGGATGAGTAGCTGTGATGCCATCACTTCCTTGTCATCCACTTGAAGAAAAGCCTGAAAGCAGAGAAATATAAGGAAATGGAAACCATTTCAGCATGACACAGCTCACACATCTGGAGGCCTGAAAAGTATCAAAAGAAGGTGCTCCATGCTAAAAGGACAATAGTTTTAGACTGTTGTTATGTGTTACTGTAATGAAGCACCTTCAGAGCAGCAGAAGAGTAAACAAAGGCACAGAATTACTCTCTACTTTACACAGTGATTAGCATGAGCACAGGATCTGTTTTACAGTCCAGGAACATATTCCTAACTTTCATATACTCTCTTGTTTGCTTTTTCCCTCAAGGAAAATCTATTTTTGTCCTAAGTTTTTTTCTTTTCTAAGATAGATTAAAGGCAAAAAAACCCAAATTCCTGAAACTATCAAATATTATAAAATAAAAAAGGCCATGCTGGTTTAGACCAGCAGTATAACTCCCTGTCATGTTTCCATGTATACAGATTCTCACTGGGAAAAAGAAAAAATTAGGGTAATTATTGCTCTTGGAAAAATACTTTTACAGTCTTTGACTTTCCAGCCTGGGGATTTGATGGGCTTAATAAATCTTGCCTAACCATTCCAGGCATTTTAAGTAAGTGAAAAAGTAATTTTAGCAGAATATATGACATAATGTTGTACTTTTAAAAAACTCTTAAAAGCTGTTATTACCTCTTCACCAAGATGATCCATCCCGTAACTATACAGTTCACAGACATAATGCCTTTTGACCAGATCCTCAGAGATCTGAAGATACTGAGCCAGGTCTGCAGCCAAAGTTGGCCAATTCTTCCCCTTTTCAAAAGGAAACAATTCCTCTTCTGAGACTTCGTTGGCCTTCTGTGATGAACACAGTGTTTCAACTGCTGCACTCACAACTTTGAGCAAGAACTTGGAAGGAAAAATTGCAGGTTACTCCAGTATTATTTGAAATTAAAAAAATTTAAGAACTTAAAGAGTACAAAACTTATGCCTACCTGTTGTCGTATGGATAGCACATTTGGATCCATATCCCCACTAGGTAGCAGCTGAATTGATGTAAGGTCTTTGAAAAATGCATTTTTGCCCTAAAATTGAGAACCAGAGACAGGCCTCAGGGATACAGGGGAATATCCATTTCAATCCAATAGTAAGCAGGCCACTTATTTCTGCCATTTAATTTGTACTTCATCTTCTGTTTTGCTTTGAGGACAAAAACTAAAGCCACAGAAAAATCCAAACTTCTGGTCATGCAATCATAACACATCAAGGATTTGCTTTCAAGCTTAAAACCACCTGCCTACTAAAATAGGTAACTGATACCAGCTCTAGTTGAAATTTGGATATATTTCCTGGTCCCTGACTTTACACCAACATATCAAGTACAATAAGAAAGGCGGGACAGGAACATGATCCAATTTTACTCTTGAGAAATGACAAAAAGGTAGTATCATGCTTTCTGCTAACAAAAAAAAAAGGCATGAAACCAATGGAATTTGATCAATGATAACAAGACTCGAATATTCATCACAGTTTACCTACAAACAAATAACTTCTGGCAAAAGGCAAGCAATACTCCACATTTACTAAAAAAAATCAGGAAAAATTCAGGAAATCATGAAGAAATCTGTGCAAGCTTTCAGGACTAAATCATTTTCACCCCAACAAAAATTAAGTGACATTCTATACCAGTCCTCTGTTGTTCAAATTCTCCTAGAATTCTAGTATGGTAAAGCTAGGAGGAGGAAAGCTCAATTCCTGGCACCTGCTTTGGATGAGGGTCAAACTCTGACTGTAGATATACCACATTTTAAAGGCAGTGACTTTCTGTAAGTGGTTTATATGGGTTAAATGACAAGTTGTTTATTCACTTGGAGATGCTCAGAATTTTGGAATAATCATAAGCAGTAATGGTTATAACAGTGACAGTAACATAACATTTCTGATCTTTAAATATTTGTGTTTTCACTGATCTGGCACTTCTCAAAGCAACTAGAAAAACCTGTCATCCAGTCCCTTTGACATGCAGTATTTTCAGACCAGCTAATTATTAAAGAGCTGATCTTCATGCCATCTGAGGTCACTACAAATCTTTTATTCATAGGGAAACACACCAAGTTCGGGTCTTAGCCTGAATTCTGGTGACAACTTCATTAATGCACCACAGTGGACTAAAACTCTTCCATAAAATTATGCATGAACTGTTTAAAGAGTGAAAGCTAGCATGTATTACAGAGACCAAGAAGGATTAGCAGTGCTAAAACACATGCTTTCAAAAGACATACCTTGCTATCAAACAGCGACAGAGGCTTCACACTTTTCAGAGAAAACCTCATGATGGCATACAGGACTGTGCACAACACAAACTGGTGTTCCACCAGTGGGTAGTGAATGCGCTTCTGCTCCAGGGCAAGTTCCACTATGGATACTGGTCCCTCCACTGACACCCAGGCATCTTCAGTGTCTAAGACAGGAGCCTGCATTTCATCACTGGTGACATCTGCCTGCCAGAGCAACACAGAAAAGCAGTCAGGCACAAAATATATATTGTCTATACTGGCCTCCCACATAAAGGACACAGCTTTAACCACAAGTTCTCTGCACTGAAATTAAAAAGAAAATGTCATTTTCTCTAGAAGTTCATTAATATTTGTCTGAACTAAATGGTACAGAAATTAGTATAACCAAAGTCTTTAAAATTAAATTTGAATCCATTAGTTCCTTATGATGCAGGAAGGATTTTTGATTTTTTGATTTTCACATTCTATAGATTTTAGGAACACAGTAGCTGTAGCAAAGTAGATTTTTAGTGGGTTAATAGCTTAAGTTTAATGTCTTTCTATCACTACCCCCTGTCCCAGAACAGGGAGCTAAAATTCCTTAGCTGTGTAGTCTCTTATTCAAGGTACAAGATTGAAGGGTATCAGAAGAAGACATAAACACAGGGCAGAGTGACCCAGAAAAAAGAACATTGAAAGAACTCCAGAAGGCCAAGGAAGAGGAAGGCTGATGAAGAGGGGGTCTCATCGACCCCAGACTGAATTCCTGGGGGGTGGAACCGGGGTGGGACTGGGGCAGGAAAAAGGTGGAACTGGAAATGTGTAAAGTGAAGATTGGATGGATCATATTATAAAAGCTATGGAAATTAAAGCTTGCCCACGCACGAGTCTGGGTGCTCAATAAAGTAACTACTCTTTATCTTGTCTCCTACTAAAATTTGGCTTGGAGTCTTTTTTACAGACTTTTAAGGCATCACTTACTTTCTATGGAAAAATAAAAACTTACCTCTAGCAAGGTTTGCAGAAGTTCTGAACAGCAGCCAAGGAAAGCTGTCATCGCTGTGTCACTCATACCTACATCCTGATAACAAACAGTGTGATTTAAATTGTTTCAGTTGAAATTGAAACAGGTTTTTATTAGCTCTGTATGTCTGAGAAGACAGTTGTTAACATAAAACACATAGTTCAGCTCAGTTTATTAACCTGTTATATTTAAATGTCAACAAATAGTCACTGAAGTACAACAAAGAATTAAAAATAACATGAAAAACTGGAATAAAGTTAAATGTAGCCATTTACAATACTTTATCTCCAAAGAAGACTGAATCAGGTAATGCTATCTAATTGATTTCATTTTCTGATCACATCAGTTGTCTTCAAAAAAAGTTTTCACTAATGACATTATGCATGAAATTTAATAGTAATTTGTCATCTCATAGCCTCAAGCCTACCTTCTATTATATTCAAAGTTATACTACTGTTCTGGTTTGTTTTGTCAGGTAAGAGTAATTTACATTTCTTAAAATTTCTTAACATTTTCTCTAGGGCTACATTTTGAATTTTTCTGAAATTTTTAAAAATACATCACAAATCAGCATTAAATTCAAGAGATTTCTATTTATTTCTTCCCACTTAGACAAAAGTAGTATTACTTGCCCGTCTGCATAATCTGTCCTTGGGAGCTTTTCCAACCTGTTAAAAAAAAAATCAGCAAAACTGAATAATTTCCATTTTAATATCTGCTACACGTTTTAACTTTCTGTTACTATTTTCCTAACACAAAATGAGAAAATAGTTCATTACAGTATGTTGCATATCTTGCTTTCAACACAAGATTTGATACAGATGTACAGAAATGAACATCATTGATTTAGCTCATCCTTCTTGGAGCCCAGGATTAGAAATAAAGCCCCAAGGTCCTCACATCTTACAGACAGCTAAGAAATTCCCAGTGATTTCTCGAATACAGAACTAAAGCTGGAACACCAAGTGCAGTATTAGAAACACTAGGGATCAAGGGAAAAGGAAAGGAAAAGTGAATGTTTCAGCATATTCACTGGCATGGATAAGGTCTAACAAGTGAATTATTGCATGGTTTCCATGCTTTTCCCATCTGAACTCTTCAGAAAAGACACCTTGATTATTCCCTGTTTTGGAATGTTACTATGAGGTGCAGTTTCTTCAATGCTGCACGTGATGAAGCACATACAAGTAAGTGGAAGATTACAAAATCATGGCAGAATGTAAACAACAGCTGAAGTGAGGTTCCAGGGTCCTGAATTATGGGATTATTTAAACTCAAATTCAAGTGGATTCATCATGCTGTTTCAAAGTCTGAATTCGAGACAACTTTCAAGTTGTCAGTTTTGGGACTGCTTAAATGCCAACAAATGTGAAAACTCCCTTTTTCTGGAAGTTGTGCTACTGTTTCTATAACATAAACCTTAAGGATCAGTAATTGTCAGCACTTCTCTTTGCATCTAGGTTTTGATGCTGAAAAACAGCTGCAGCTGTACATCTGGCAACAGGCAGATTCTCCTCACACAACTCAGGAAGATCCATCACTGACTAGCAGTACTATATCCAAACTGTCTTCCAGTAAATAGATCCCCTGCATAGTTATAAGCATGAAAAAACTGAAATTTGGCAGGGACAAAACTTCTAAAATTCAAACAAACCTGCTACATACTAGAGCAAAAGCTGATTTGCAATAGTAGCAATAGTTAAAGGTGCTCAACAACATCGACAAAATGTTCTTTTTTGCAGAGTAAGAGCTCATATGCAAAATCTGGACCACAGCATCAGGAAAATCTGCTGCTTGTGGTAGTTTCGTGGTAATAACCTACCAGGGAACAGGCACAGAGAAACCACTTTAAGCTATTTCTTGTTTTCTAACAGAATGTTATACATGGATGTAGTTTTAAACTGTTTCCCAAATACTTATTTAGCCACTACAAGCTAACAGTGAGCTTAAGACTTCAGTACACATCAGCCAGTGTTGATCAGCTGCCTACAGTTAATCATTCAACAGATTTGGTATTTTAAAACATGCATTCCTTCATCAATTCCAAAAGTCAGCTACATAATAAAGCAAACAGTGGGGGTTTCCATGGTTAAATGAAAGATATTCCAAACATTTATAAATACTAGTTTCACTTTTCAGCTAATAACAGAAGCGCAGCCTCAAGAACAGTCCCGATACTGCACCCACCTTGTCCATCAGATACGTGGCTGAAGAAAGCCTTTTTACTATGAATGTGTTCCACATCATCAAGGCAATACCTACAACAATGGCACACTTGTAAACTCCAAGGGAACAGAAAAGGAATCTTACAAGATGGTGAACAAAATGAGAAGGAATTGTGAGTTATTCTCACTGCTTTATACCTGGAATTTATGTTTCTCAAGAGAAGACTGCCTGGTGAGCAAATACAGTCACAAGTGCAATGAATCATTGGCTAAAAATATATTATTATTGAGACTGGGTTAAAGAAAATGGTTATCGCATTCATTTAAATAGGGTGTCAAAAATGCATGAAAAGTAATTGACTGCAACTGACATGTTCCAATATTTAAATACAAGAAAAAAATCCTTTCAGAGCAATTTTAAAATGTTTTTAGTTAAACACATTGCTTTTTTCTAACCTACTTATTTTCACAGTTCTGGTGGAAACTCAGTTTTACCGTGAAAAACAAAAGCTTGACTGTCAGCATAAAGTTCTGGGGTGTTTGTTTTTTAAGACACAATGGCCATCACTGCTATGAACTGCATACATTCACTCTAGTCAACAAACACCCATTCTGTTGTTTTACAGTTTCAACAAAAGCAATTTTTAATAAAGACTTTGTACTTACCATGCTGAACGTGAGCATTAATGATGCATCTTAGATGATCTATAGACCTACTAAGAAAACATGCTTCCTTATGTAAAAAAAAAAGAACAAGTTACTATATTATTCAAAACTTGTTTAAAATGTAAATTATTAATTCTTAAAGGGTCTGAGTAGATTATCTTAAAGCTCCTATTTTGACAATTATAAAACTTGCAACTTTTTCTGATAATGCAACCTTCTGTACCAGTGTCTGACAAACTCACACATACACGTGGAAAAGTTTGTTTCAGTAATTTGAGCGGGGTTTTTTTAGTATATGTACAGCTAATATACTCATTGCTGAAAGGCTCCTTCGCTGACTATAGTAATTTTTGAAATAAAAAAATCCACTTCTGATAGATTGTTTTTCACTCGATTTTATTATGATGGAGAAAGTTCTATTCTACAGCAAGTTAAGTTGCACAGATCTAAGGAGTGCAAATTTCAGTTTTAGTATCATCTGAACTTAGGACAACATTTCCCATTAGAGAAACTATAGGACAGCAGTGGAAAAGAAGAAAAATTTTTATTTTATGACAACTCCCAGCACTGGCCAGGGAATCCAAGAACATTCAAGAAATCCCTCTTTCCTTCATAAATAGAGTGGATTCTAGTCTAACAAATTTAGTATTCTGTGATCTGTTTTAGCACATCTAGAATCAAGAAAAGGTTCACCACTATTTTGTAGTACTTACACTGTTCCATGGTTGCACAAAATACAGTCAAACCCCTTTTTCAAGCTGCTTACTTGAACCCAGTTTCCACACTTCCACTTTAGAGATTCTGATAGCTAGAAAAGGTGTAGCCCTGGCATTGTGAGGTTCCACTCAGCCTCAGCACCTACATTCATTTTCTCTGGTTGCCCCTTACATCAGAAAAATCATAACTAGTCAAGTCTTTGCAATTAATACTTTTATGAACTATTACAAACTTGTGAAACTGCTTCTATCGAGTTGATCTCAATCATTACTCCCTGCAAATGAAATTCTCTTACCTCTGGGTCCTTATTCCACTGCACTACATATTCCCAAGAGCAATGTGCATGGAGTACATCCACTTCAAGACTACAGGGAAATTGCTGATATGCAAGTTGCAGCAGCTCTAGAAAAAGAAAATCTAAAGTTAGAAGAAAAACCTCTTTCCACTATAATTTCTGGTACAACAGCAGCAACTAAAATATCTCTGCAGACATTTGTAATTTAAAAAACTCATGTTCTTTTTCTTACCTAGGATTGTTTCCAAGCCTGCATCTGCTTCTGGTTCCTCAAGAAAGAAATTATTATGCATTTCTACAGATTCTTCAGTACTATCTGTATTGTTCTTGTATTGGGCCAAATTCAGTACAAGAGGACTGAAGCCTTGCTTGAAAACCCACTTTGCTACAGTGTCTGCAATACCTCCTAAGATATTGAAAAAAAAAAAGTACGAGGTATAGTCAATGCATTGCAGATTATTTATGGTTCAGAATCTAGGACAAGAAAAACCACAAGAGTTTTAACTACTATTAATTACAAAGAAATAACTCCACCAATTAAAAAACTTCCTAATCAGCTGAATAGAGGCTTACAATGCAGTCGTCACAGAAATATTTTTACAACTTTAAAGCATTACTCAACATAATTAGCATTGTTTTTGTAATTAAGAATGGTATCCAGGAGAACGATTTCCAGTGTAGTTTACCTTATGAAATAGGTAAGCATAGTTCAGAAATCTATTAGAAAGACAATCAACAATCTCTCCAAGAGAAAAAAATGTACCTTTTCCAGCTTCAAGCAATTTCTTTACAGACAGCCTGCCCAAAGGCTCAGTCTGGAGTGATGAAACTCTTTTAGTCCTTTTGGTGACTTTGCTGTGCAGGAGTGTTTGTAGTATCAGACAATCCTCTAACTGTTTCAGCAGAAGTTTCCAATACTCAGTATCAAGGGAAAGTGCTTCCCAGGATTCTGTATCTGAACCTACAGTTATTTGGGAAAACTAACAGAACACACAAACTGATTTAGGTCAGTTCACTTAAAGCTGCACAGTTTTGTTTATAAAAATACATAATTGAAAGCTATAGCTCAAGAGTTACTGCAGTTTAAAGAACACTTTAGTTCAAAATATGCATTAACTGCTATGGAAAGATCAATTAATATCCCACACTGCTCACATGAGGCACAGATTCTTAAATTAAAGCTTAAGAAAATAAAACCCCCAAAAATAGCATCTTAGAGTTCTTTTTTTAATTTCATATTTAGTTCAAAAGTGGCATAGAATCCCTTCAAAAATATTTAAATTCTCCACACTATACACCTTTAACTACATGTAGGAATAATCCATGTATATTTCCATGTCCTACCATGTTAAAAAGTCTTCATTGTGAGGGTGGTGAGGCCTTGGCACAGGTTGCCCAGCGAAGCTGTGTATGTCCCTTCCTGGAAGTGTTTGAGGCCAGGTTGGATGGGGCTCTGAGCAACCTGGGCTTGTGAAAGGTGTCCCCACCCACAGCACTGGGGTTTGAACCAACTGATCTTCAAGGTCTCTTCCAAATCAAACCATGGTTCTATTTACAATACTAAACATCACCTAAACCCCATCTAATCTGTTAAGACAAACAGTAAAACACATATATGCCTAATACCATTTAGAAATGGAGTAACATTTTCCATCTTGAATTGCAGTGCTGTGCAGTTTCACAGTTTTAATCACAATTTTGTGAAGATATTTATTGCCAAGAAAACCAAACACCCATCACTTTAAGAAGGGATAGTAATAGAAGTCCTACAAAAATTCAACAGCATGCTTAAAAAAATAAATTGCACCTATGTTAAAATGGGGTTACCACCCGAAGTTCAGAGCACCTCAGTTTATGTGGAAGCTGTATAGGCTTTAAGATTGTCAACATCACTTGCTATCAAGAGAAAAACATCAGTGTACAGTTCCCATCACATATTTAAATATGTTTAGTAAGTGATTTTGATATATCATTAATTCACCTCAGCATAATCTTATTCACATTCACATGCACATTTCAGGCTTGCAGGATGGCACACTTATGCCTACATTGTGTGTATGTGTATGGCCAGACTTTGTGAATGCAGTTTTGGGAAGGGCTCTCCCCACGTGCGTGCCCTTCCAGCCTGCACAGTGGATTTTCAGGTGAGGCACAGCGTGCACAGAACTGGCCCCACCGTTTAAGTCCTGAGGTCCATTTGCCACGGCCGAGTGAGATTAGACAGTGACAGTGAAGTCCTCGGGACTGTCACAGCATCTGGTACTAACCGGGGCTGACCCTGCTCAGCATCCGAGATCTGATGGGATGGGATGGCAGGGAGGCATTGAACTGCCGGGGGACGGTCCCCACGGAGACTCGAACTCAGGACCTTGGGATTCACAGTCCAGAGTGCTCTCCATTACATCACGGGACCACCCCATTAGTGTGACAAATGAATGCTGAGGATGTTCTATTACAAAGACAACAATTTGCACAGAACTGATACATTAAATAAAATAGAAGGGGAAGGTGCCAGTCGACTTACCTTTTTCTCTGTCACACTGTCGATTATCTGTGCTGTTACAGAGTGTCCAACATGAGCAGAGAGTAAGGCAGCTGCGTTATTTTCTGACTGAACACACGCCGTGCGCATTTGCTGCCACCAGGGGGACACTGACTGGGTGTCCCATGACTCATCTATAGCGACTGAAGGGAACAGAAGAGCAGGAGACAACTGGATCATCAGGTGTTGAAACTACTACGGTAGCAATCAACCCTGAAACCAGTAGCTTTTCATACAGCTTGTATTAGGAGCAATTTCCAATTACTCTACATTATCATTTTTATATATGTACACACAGTTTCTACATTGTAATTCAAATTTAAAATAGAAAGCAAATTACTCATTCTCCAAAATTTATTTGTAGGGAACAGACAAGAGCTCTAGATCACTAGGTAGCAAATCTGCTGTATGCTTAGTAGATCTAAGGAATATTACAAATGACATTGCACAATGCAGACAGCTTTTCTGTGATTTCAAGATGCCACATTCAATGCACTCAAGCTGTCTCTCTTCAGACTACCTCATGTTCAGCAGCATTAATGTACTCAGACAGCAGCAGCAGCTTACTCATGCTTCCAGCTTCAAGCTGATAGTGGTGCTGTATAGTGAAGTATCTATAAGGGAACCTGACACAGACTTACCCACAGGAGCTCTGTGTGAAGTAGGACAATCAGTATTTATTCATATATACAACCTACTCCCAGTAATGGCAAACTGACTTTATAGAGTATTCCTCAAGTTACAGAGATGTTTAATACACAAATGCTGCCAGAACAACACTGTCTCAAGGATGGCTGAGAGTCAGACAGCAGAAACTAGAGGCAGGACTATACATCCAAAAAACCGTGAGGAAAGTGAGCTGGACAGACACCCTTGGTGCCAAATAGGAGTTGTGTCAACTTAGTGTTGAGTGAAAACACAAGGCATGAAACAGGCCTTTAACTGTGACACTCCTCAGATTTTTATTGTATTTATAGTTAATCCATAAACATGCAGCACTTAGTTCTGTTACACAATTTGCGAGGGGGAAAAAGCCTAAGTGATAATAGAGGCCAGTCAGAGAAGAAAATTTCTAATAATAATAGTAACAATTGTAGTTAAGTATTCGAAATGTACACCTCACCTTTCATTTTGCTCAGAAGTGACAGCATAGTGTGAAGGCAACTGACAGAATCTGGTTTGTCTAGAATATCTTTTTCCTTGGAAAGCCATAAATTGAGGAGGAGTGACTGTAAGAAAAGAGAACATAGAATTAAAGAAATAGAATAAAAGTCTAATATCAAAATATACCTATTGCAAACACTTTCTTCAAATAAATTTTGTGTCACAGAGAAGAAATACTACACCCATGAAAACAGAAAGTTAAAAATACACTGCATAAGGGACACTATGACAGATTTTGAAATTAAACAATACTGTCTCTAGCTTTAATTTAGAAAGATATCCTAAAAAACACCCTCTTTTAAAGGCTCAACTTGACAAACAGCAGTTATTAATATTACAGCTGAAAACCTTAACATGGGCAAATAAGACTGAAATACACATTTCCATCATTATGTAGTGGATGGAAATAAAGTAGCATAAGATTATAATTACAAGTAGATGGAAGATAATGATGATTGTCTGAACACTACTAGTGATTCTGAAAAATTTACTTTTCTTGAAAACTTCCTTGTTTGCTTGCAAAAAGGAATTCTAATGAATGTATTAATCCCTGAAATTAACTAATCCCATAATTTTTGCTTCTTTGTAGAAGAAATGTTCAGCAAAATTTTGTAATACCTGTAGTCCTAAATGCATATTCTAGATACTCCCACTAGAATACCCACATTTTCTATGGCAGTATTTTCTTTTTTCCCTTTGATCTCTCTTACCTGGAAAATGCAAATATGAGCAACTAAAGAACTGAATGAGGGAGTATTTGAACTCAGCCTGAATACAACATTAATCCAACAGTCAATATCCAAAATTTTTTCTTTTCAATGTTTTGATTTCACAATACTAAAAGTTTTCAATCATGTAATAAATATCTTACCAACAAAGTCTGTGGACTAAACCCTGCTGATTCCAATGCATCACACATTTCCTCTGTGGAACTCTCCCCACACAAACACTTCCAGAAGAAAAAGCGGCCTGAAGCAAAAATTAGTTGACATTATGAATGGCATCTAAAGCCACATCCCATCCCCATACACTTATATGAAAGATAATCTATTGATCAGGTAACAGAGTGTAATACAAAGGACTGTTACATGCAGGATGCCCTGATGGATTTACCCTTAGTGGATAAGAAGGTTCATTACAAAGGATGTAAGTGTTCCATTTTCTGTGACTCCTGTAGCAGTAGGATTTACAACAAAACAAAGGTTATTGTACTGCTTGGATGTCCTGGTTTCAGCTGGAATGGAGCTGATTTTCCTACTAGGAGTTAGTATAGTGCTATTTTGGATTTAAGACGAGAACAATGTTGCTAACACACTGATGGTTCGGCTGTTGTTAAGCACTGTTTATACTTAGTCAAGGACTTTCCAGCTTCTGACACCACCGCTCCAGTGAGTAGGTTGGGGAGCACCAACCCGTGGGAGGAGACAGAGCCAGAACAGGAGGCCAAACTGGCCACAAGGATATTCCATACCATATCACATCACTTTAAGTACATAAACTAGGTGAAAAGCTGGCTGGAGGCTCCTAGGTATTGGTCAGCAGGTGGTGAGCATTGTGAATCACTTGCTTTGATACTGTTATTATTACAATTATTTTCCCTTCCTTTTTTTTTTCTCCTATTACACTGTCTTTACCTCAGCCCATTTTGCTTCTTGGGATTTTTCCTGATTCTCTCCTTCCTCCTACTGCAGGACGAAAGGGGAGAGTGAGGAAGAAGCTGCGTGGTGTTCACCTGTCTGCCAAGTTAAACCACAACAGCCTTTCCTGATGCCAAACGAGGGGCACAAGGGGTTGAGATAGTGACAGATCTGACCAGAGCATGTTAAAATAAAGAGCATTCACCATATTAGTGTAATAGTCACAATACTGATGTATTTGCTCTCAGAGTTGTTTTATATAGCATGTTAATTGCTGAACAAGTTCCCTGCTGTGCTGTTTGCCACTTCACGGGCCTGGGTTCCAGTTATCGTGCTGTACTTCCTAATGCCTGCTCATGATACCATACGATCTGCGGTCGTGACACTGATCCGGTATTTGTCCTCAGCATCGCTGCCATCTCTGTCTCTCAGGGGACACCCAGTGGAAGTGATTCGCAATTACACTTTTGCCCCTCCAAGAGCCGATCTGGGTGGAAACACCTTCCTTCACGGTCCCCTTCTCCAGGCGAATTACAATTATTTTGTTCAACACTATTCAGTAACCTCAACAGGAAGTCAAGGTCTCTGGATTTCATGGCAAAGTGCCAGACACTATTACACACCATGTCAAGGCAAGACAGGCTGCTAATGCCCCAAATTAAGGCTAAGTTATTTATAGCATCTTAATCAGAGTAATTTGACAAACAGCTCAATAGCGCTTACCTAAAGCCACATATTCTCCATCTTCCATATTTTTCACATTAATCACATCCTTTTCATACTCCAAATATTCTAGGAACCTTTTCACAGACAATACATCATCCTTCTCATCGGAAAACTGAA
Source organism: Pithys albifrons albifrons (assembly GCF_047495875.1). Taxonomy (NCBI): domain Eukaryota; kingdom Metazoa; phylum Chordata; class Aves; order Passeriformes; family Thamnophilidae; genus Pithys; species Pithys albifrons. The sequence continues at coordinate 98,017,311 of NC_092459.1, forward strand.
CAGTCGTTTCAGTATTTTCTTTCTTGTAGTTCTCCAGTAAAGTTTCAAGCCTATGAAAATCTTTTTCTTCAAGTCGAAGCAGTTTAGCCAAGTCCTTAAAAGTAAAAGCCAAAAGAATCCCACATCACAAGACTTAATACAAATGGATGGTTTTCAAAACATGGTAAAAACTAAAAAAAAAAGTGAAGAGTCAAAATACTTCATATTAAATACTGAAAATGTCTTAAAAAAGGTCCAAAATAATTTTCAAAACAGTTATTCACATAGCTCAAATGAAGACCTTGTGTAGCTTCCTTTGAAAGGACTAGAACAGGTATATCTCCCATTTTCAGATCCTGCTCATAGTAAAAACCACCCATCAGGCAAACAAGCCTATATAGTACCCATATGGCTTTTATAAATGTATAAGCATCTTTACAAATTAAATAAAAAGCAAGCCAAATTATGCTGCTACAAAACCAAATATCAACATTTTTAACTTCTACTGGACTCAGAATATCCCTCTAAAACCAAGAATACACTATGTACTTTGGATAAAGGACATAAAACAGGAGGCCCTGGTTCTACTTCCATTTCTATTTTAACTTTATGTGGCTTCTAAAGAATACTAGGTAGGTGAATTACTAGACATTTGTATGATGGTGAAGGTATTATAAACAGTTATTTCACTAAAAGTTCCAGGCCACAAAAATGGGTAACTTGCTTACCTACTTATTTTATCCAAGGCCTTGAAAATGCATTTTTATGCTTAAATCATCACTTCATTTTATAAGACAACTGAATTTTCAATTCACTTACATTATCTGAAGGTGAAGTGTCTTTTTGTATGCTTTGGGAATTTAGTTTGCTAACTAGTTCATAAAGATGTAACAGCTTTAACTTGTTTGCGCAGAACTGCAATAGTCCTTCATCCACACACTCCAGCTCTGAGGAGGAATAAAATTACATTTGAACTTAAATATTACATTTGAACTGGAATAGTGAAACATGCTGAGAAGTGGAGGATTTCTGTCTGTCAGTGTAATTTTCTGATGCACTGCTGCTTGCAATGATGACATCAGTTCACAGCATTATAAAACAAGAATTACTTTCACAAAAGATATTCGAGAAAGGTATCAGGCTCATTTTTAAACTGAAGGAGGCTGATAATGTGGAACTGAACAAAGTTAAATCTAATGCCTTTTCCTGGTTTAAGGCCATACCAGAGACTGTCAAAAATTGAAACACAGTTCTTATTTTCTTTTATTAAGAATAACAAACTACAAACTTTTATTCATTCTGCCAACATTGTAAGTATATTTCTTGCATCTGAAGAAATTTAGGTATCCATTGATATGAATTAAATTTCATCTCAGCAAGATACTTCTGTATTTTTACAATTTCTGTCTCAGAAATTTCATTGTCTATTGACATTCAAAGTCCAATAAGAATTAAAGCAAGCAGAATATAGGAAACTAACGTCAACACAATGTCAAAAAACATCTCTGTTCCATATTAAAAATTTACTTAAAAGAAAGCATTTTATATAGATCCTAAAAGGAACTTTCTATAAAAAAGATAGCTCTGAATATATCACTTTCACCAGAAACTGCTTCTAAACGTGATTTTTCTTCAGGGGGCTGAAACTACAAAAAGACATTGTCACAGTCTCACTGAGACAAGAGAAGGGACAAATGGTTCATTCAAGTCTTGTGCACAACAATGGTAGGGACATCTTGATTCCTATGGCTAAAGACTCATCTTCTAACCAGTCAATATGAATCCAGTGATAACAGCAAACAAAAGCACAGCAGGCCTCTACTGCTGAAAAGTTCCAGCATAAACAAAGAAGTGGCAGGAACATGCTTCTCCAAAATGGGGTCACCTCAAGCACCAGCACCCAATTTAGAAGGAACCAAATGTATAATTTCAAAGAAACAATCTTGCAGACTTTCAGCAGCAAGATTTTGAATTGGTAATGCCATTTCCTGATACATAGGCTTTGAAATCTCTAGCAAAACATGAAGTATTTGGAAGACTTGAGCACAGTTGCTAGGCATGTGGTCACAGCTCAGATTCTCAGTGATAAGGATACTGTCCTTCCAGCGCATTAAAATTCACAGATCCAAGCAATCAAATTCTTCCTTCCTTCCTTCCTTCCTTGGAGAGAGAGTAAATTAAAACATCTATAGGCAAAAGCCTATGAAAGCTTCTTTCTGAAGGATGCCTTGACTGGATGCATGTACCCAGCCCAGCTGCTGTTGGGTTGGTTTTTTAAAAATATAATCACAAGTTACGAGGCACACAGCAAGCACAGCAAAGCATACTTAATAGCAAGATATTTGCAGTCTGCATCAAAAAAGACATGTAAAAGCAACACCCTCAGATATCCAGCAGCAAAAAAGACAATAGTCTTACAGCACTGCAGACAAAGTGCAAATGCCTCTCCAGATTTTGCAAAATAAATATCCACCTACCCTGTTTTTTTAAATTATCCATTAATGTCTGAGTGATGTTTGTGAGAGATGAAAGTGGTACACGTTCACTTGTCAATATACTTTCCAAAGCCTGTTAAGCAGACATTCAACAGAATTAAACATTTTCTTACTTTTACTGTAAAAACATATAAATTAAGCCAACAATAGCTTGGATCATAATTGTTCATCTCTATTTTGCCCTCACACATAATAACTTGTAGCATAATTTCTTCCTACAGAAAGATCTGCTCTATTTTTATTATTTTGACTTTTATCATGGAAGATACCTTGGGGAAGTCACAAGTCAAAATTAATTACAGTCAATATGTTGCAAAAAACCAACAAACCCCCAAAATAACTCAATTATTTACCTTAACTAACTTTAGGGTAAAAATATTTTGAAAAATTTAAAAAGATTTAAGACTCTAATCTGATAATGGAGTATTTTTTCTAATGTTAAAGTATAGTGGCTTCTCAATGTTCACCTGTTTTTTTGTAGCAGGGTATTTGATATCAAGTATTAATTCCTTTGCTTCAGCTTCAATTAAACCTGTAAACAAAGACACAATCACAACTTCAATTCTTATTTCTCAAATGCCTTATGAAGAGCAAGTCAACCTGTACCACAGTTAAGGTGCACATGGCTTTACTCTGTCAAGATGAAGACACTATTACAGAAGTGACAAAATAAGCTTGGGGAAAATAAAACAAAATAACAGCTCGGTGACATCTCTTACTCCAAAGCTGTCTTTTGTATGGCCATACTTCATAAACGAAGATTTGGGAAGGGCTCTTCCCACGTGGGTGCCCTTCCAGCCTGTGCAGTGACTTTTTTAGGTGAGGCACAGCGTGTGCAAAACTGGCCCCACTGTTTAAGTCCTAAGGTCCATTTGCCACGGTCAAGTGAGCTTGGACAGTGACAGGGAAGTCCTCAGGACTGTCACAGCACCCAGTACTAACCGGGGCTGACCCTGCTCAGCATCCAAGATCTGATGGGATGGGATGGCAGGGAGGCATTAAACTGTCAGGGGGCGGTCCCCACTGAGACTCGAACTCAGGACCTTGGGATTCAGAGTCCAGAGTGCTCTCCTTTACACCATGGGACTGCCCTGTGTCTTTTGTAAGAAAGGACATTACTCAGAGGAAGGACATCTAGATTCAAATGTTGAACTAAACTACAATGAATGATGGATTGGAAATACACCACGTTTTATGCAAGCACTCAAAGTAGTGTTTATTCATGGCATAAGATTTACATGGCACACAAGGTTTATGAGAAAAATTTCATCTAGCAGCTTATTTAAACAAACATAAAACAAACCAAAAAAACAAACAACAAAAAACCCAACCAACCAAAAAAAGCAAAAACAACAAAAACCCCACACAAAGCAAGGTACCTGAAGGTCGTAGCTCACAGAACATACAGCTGTCAGAATGCACCAGAACCCCACTTGTGTTTGTACACTTACAGGCCAGATAAGACATGAAGCATTTGATAACATACAATCTTAAGAAACTATAAAAAAGAACCCACCTGGATCTGAGGTTTTAGCTTTGAGTAAAGCATTTAATTTCTTCACTAGATGCATATCCTTTGCTCGCTCACTCTTTTTATCACTAAAGGAAAAGAATTTTAATTGTATGAGTGAAGAGAATGAAAGGGAATGATTAAAACAACTCATTTTTTTTAATTATTCATGTCATTTTAAGGTTACATCACATTAATGAAAATCAAGTTAATGCACAAAACCCCATGAGACTATTGAGTAGGATTCAGCTTGAAAAAGAACAGCAGAATTGCTCTCTCTCGATAAAATACTGTTTCCAAAACCAATAATGAAATGAATTTAGTTATATGAGGCACAGAAAGTTCTTACCTCAATGCTAAATGGAAAGGTACATGGACAGTTTTTACACTTCCAGAGACTGGATCAACAAGGCATATCTGGTAAGTCTGGGGTTGCCAACCCTGACTGGTCACATTGTTTAGACCCATTATTTTATAACCAGGATACAGCAACCTGAAACCAACAGAAAACGGCCTTTAAAGAGAAGAAGAAAATTATCAATCTCCCTTTCCACATACTTAATAAAAAGGTAACAAGACTATAAAGCTAAGATTTAAGAATGCCTAATCACTTTTATCAGGAAAGACTGCAGAGTGATGAAATATGATAAAGTTCCCTTTTATAAAACAACAACAAACTGTATTCAGTAGAAACACTGTGGGCAGCATAAAAAGTGCTTGCCAACACCACTGGCACTTTTACCACTATCCACACATTACTTTATTGCAGCAGCACAGCTTGCTACCTGTTTCTTACCTACAATATTTCCCCACATTGAAGGCTCCAACTCGAGGCCCTTGCTGCGTGCTCCACACTTCCAGAATGCCTCTCCTCGGAGCATAGATCACCAGGAACTGAGCTACCCTGCTTGGACCCTGTGCATTTCCAAAAGGAGAAGAATCCATCTTCTCAGTTTCCCTCTCCTGAAGGTCCTCTACAGTCTGTATCCAGCCAACTTCTGCATCACGATATCCTTGGTAAAAGAAGACAAGAAGTTCATTAGTGTACAGCAATTAATACATGATTAGTACACATCCCCACCCACTTTAGTGCTGTTTCTGCAGTAAGCTGTAATCTTAAACTTTGTTTTGAATTGTGTAACTCTGGCCAGGAATCAGACTCCTGTCAAGAACTGCGCTCTGTTAACTCAGAACAGCACCCAGGAGAGAGCAGCTGAATGCAGCCTCTTGCAAAGCTCTGGGGAGGAACAAGCTCTTCATGGAGAAGCCATAAAAAATTCCAATACTTATCAAGTCTGTACTCTGAGCATTAAACCAACGCAAAAGCTTCTCAGAAAATAAAATTAAATTCTGTAGTAAGATTTCTCATGTGTCAAAACAACAAAAATATATTTAAGAAGGAAATTTGCATAACTTATTAAATAGGATAAGTTATTATTCATATGTTTTCATCATTAAAATGCATTTTTTAGGATCTAAATAAAAATATTCATCTTCTCTCTCTCTCCTGCATAAAAGCCTTCCTAAATAAGAAAGGTAGAGATGTTATAATGACATCACTGAGCTATATAATGGTTTAGCAAGTAGAATTGAAGACTTCAAACCACAAGTGAAATATTAATGTATAAGCCAAGTTTATAGCAACATAGACTGAGAAGGTTGAAAAGTATTCGCAACTCAATTAATGAGAAAAGGTATGATCTAAAACACTCAATTCAGCAGACAGTTTTGCTTAAAAAAAAGCTACTTTACATCTCAATAGCCTCACTGGGGAAAGGCTGACAAAATTGGAAATGTGTCCAACTATCAAACAAAGCTTGGGACTCTTAACAGTACTACCTAGATAACATGAAGCTCTCAGTAATGAAGAGAAAACCCCAGGTGAATATGAGAAAGTGTAGGTTATAACAGGCAAAAAGTGCACACAGGACACATGATTACTACAGCTGTTACACTGTTAGCATACCACTGAAGTAGCTACTATATTCATGACCACTACTTTTCTGAACTGGTTATGTGGAAGAGAGGGAAAAGAGCCAGAGATTTTCTGCCTGTTCTTAAAACTTACTTTCCATCTCATAAAAATTGCAGCGCCATTAGGCATAATTAAAATTGGAGAGTTTAATATCTGTTCTATTTTATGAAAAGCTCTCAATACAGAAGAGACTGAGGACTCCCTTCTTGTGCAATCTAACAAGCTGTGTATCTTCTTACTCATTTTCAAAATATTTATTTTCTCATCAGAATTAAAGAGGGCACTAGAGCTTATCATGAAAAAGAACCTTGGAGAATAGAGCTAAAGCTCTTCCAAAAAATTTGTCAGGTTAAAAGCTTTCTCTTGGGAAACAGTCTGTGAAGGAAAAAAAATAAGAAAAATCTATATAATACAAACCAAAAAGGCCAGATTTTAACTATGCACCATGTAAGTATTCCAGGGATTTAGAATAATACCCTTATGAACTTTATATTAGACCTTATATTACACCTGACTTGGGTATGTAATAAAGCAACCTACTAAAATTCTTGAAATTCTAAGTCGGAACATACAAATCCACAGTATTCTGAAGATATTATTTCCTATACTGATAGACACTATCATACCTTTCCACATGCGAACTGCAAGTCCTCTTGTAACATCCAGTAAAATAACCCTTCCAAATTCATCTGTTACTGCTGCTAAAGTGTTACATGGGGAAAGACATATTCTTTCCCCATGGCGACGGGAATCTGGAAGTCCAAACCTAAAAAAACAGTAATAAGCAAGCAGAAACACCAGATACCTCTTTGTCTTCAGAAATAGTTCACAGATTTTCTTATAAGGATAGGATTTCTTTTTTTAAGGTAACATAGGGTTTGGGTAAAATTAAGAGAAAACTATGAAAAAAAGTTCTCGTGCTGTCTAACAGGATATACTACAGATCTGTTTAAGTCCTACTGAAAAATCAAAGTTCAGAAACTAGGATAAGAGATCATCTTGTCATGCCCTGTCAGGCAAGGATTTCAGAGCACTGGGTTCTTTCACAGGCCCTCTCTTACTGCTGAAGAGTCTTGAAAATACTCAAAAAACCCAAGGTAGAGCCATCAGGAATTAACCTAGTATTTTATCAGCTTTCTTGACAACCTCAGTTTACAACCTGTCTTTCCTATTCTCCTGTCTGTAATCAACAGGGCAACAAGACACCTCCAACTTTTTGTGAGGGGCTTTAAACTATCATAAGCAACAAGGACCTCATGAGGCTTCTTTGAAGCACTTTGGTGATAAGCTTCAGGAGTGATATTTGTGTACTGTCATTAAACTGCGCACACTGTTCTTGTACAGTAGGAATGAACCCACACACTGGAAGTGAAAGATATGAGAAACTACTTGTCCAGAATGATAAACTGAAATGAAACAAAGCCTAAAACAAATGACCTGCAAACTATCATCATTGCTTAAAGTCAAGAAAAATAAACGTTTTCACAAATTATACACTTTTCAAAATAATTCAAATACATAAAGCCACAAGAGATCTAATGCAACTGAGAGTGAAATAATAGAACTTACCTCACTGCCAGTGGGGTTGCTGGTTCCACTTTTGGTTTCTGTTTTTGGACAGGTTCTTCTTCATGTTTACTCTTCCAACCAAGCCAGCCACTTGTAACAGAAAAACACATAAGCAGAATTACACTAATGGTCTTAAAAATCTTCAAGCTGTTATGTAGCTATTACCGAAAAATAAAGAAATTTATTTTATTACCTGGCAGCATTAAATAATGCTGAAGTCAGTTTACTTGCAACTGCTAAGGCAACATGAGACAACAGTGGCTGTGAGCTACCCTGAAAGAAAGGAATGAAGTGTTTAGAAAGTCAAGAAACAGTCAGCTGTGAGCCACCCTGAATGAAGGAACAAAGCCTTTAGAAAGCCAAGAAATAGTTCTTACACTGAACTCAACTGCAGAATAGTTTTTCAGGCCTCCTATGGACTTTCAGCTCAGAAAGCATAGCTTTAAGACTCTGCAAAATTTTAATTCATTGCCCCCAGAAAAGCCATTCTGACATCTCTTTACCATTTCAAAATCCTCCTGCAAGTCACTTGTAGCCCAGTATGTTTGTCTGCAACAGAAGTTAAAAAAACCCTGTGTATGATTTATCATGGAGAGTTAGCTGGTGTATGGCTTTGGCAACCTTGCAAATATCAATGTAAGCAGCTTTTTCATAAACATATTGGAAAAGCAAATACAAAATTCTGAATTCCAATTCTAGCATTTTCAATCAACTTTTGAGCCTGATAAGGACAGCACATAAGTAGGGTCTGAATGTGCACGACACAATTACATTGACATCCTTTTCCTCCAATACAACAGAAGATGTCAATGTGTTACAGGTTAAGCATAAATTTCAGTTTTCTTCTACATGAAATCACTACAGCATACTCGGGTCATGTGTGTACATGATCAAAGGCCAAAGAGCTCCAAAAATCTGTAAGATGCATATTTACAATATCAATCTAATTTTTTTAAAAAATTCAAGTTACTTAATTGGCAAAAATAAAAATAAATAAAAACATTTTAAAAATTCCATTACTTGACTATTACATTCATTTTAAGATAGAAAATAAAAAATTCTCATTAGCAGGAGTCTGTGCTAAACATTACTATCACATCAACTCCAAATCATTCCAGTTTCAGAAGATCGAGAAGAAGGGGAGACATCAGCATCAAACGAATGTTAAGAATACTTCAGAAATACTCATACAGAAAAAAAAAGGATTAATTAGCCAAAGTTTCAGCAAGTCAGCTTTGTAGTACATACCTCCAGGGCAAAAAAGAAACCAGTGAAAGGATTGGCTCCAACAGTAACATACTGAGACATAGCAGGTGGGCTGTTTTTTATGGCTGCATTATATCCTCCTATATTGGAGGCAGTCTTCATTTGATCAAAAGGACACAGTGTCATGATGCCTAACGAAAACATTAAAGTGAATGTCTTATACTTCCAGAACAAAGGCATGCAATTACTACAGAAGCCTAAGTATATTCCTGTCTTCTTGACCAGCCAACACTGAGAGGGAAGGGACGAGAGGCAGCTTTAACCACAAAAATTCCAAAGAACATGGCAGAAATAACCCAATATACTTGGGTTAATTATAAAGTACAGTTGGTTTGTTCAGAAGAAAAAAAAAACAAAACCAGCAGAGTTCAGCAGCAAAAATACATGTACTAAATTCACTTCAGCTGTTTTGATAGTAGCAGCCTTCTGACCTCTTACCTGCTTTTGCAGAAAGGGTGGAAGAGAAATGAAGCTTACTGTCCCTCAGATCTGCCTTTCTGACAAGAACCTAGGCTTCTGAGGGATAAAAGTCTTTGAAAGCCTAAAAGTCAATTTGATTTTTTTTTGTGAAGGAGTAATCTCAAAATTTATTTTCTTTATGTGCTAGACTCAGGAAAGACCCCTACCAGTCTTAACCTGCCTCCCAGACAGTTCTTTCATCTGACAGAAATGGGAAAAACTGCATCTGATCTAGTCTCTCTCAGCTGCTTCTTACCAAACAACAAAGGACAAGACAGCTACAGCCGTAACATCCTTTATCCCCTCACGTGGTGAGGGAAGGCTCAGACTAGAAAACTAAAATATATTTTTGATGATGATTAATGAGGTCATTTACTATGCCAGTCTTCTCTCACTATTTATTTTTATCCAAGCAGTACTACTAAAAGCTCTCAACCTGAATTTAACAGTATGAAAACATTAATTTCATTTATCTAAATACTTAAAATTACATAGAAATGCTTACCAATACTAGCATGGTCAACAATTGTATCCACATCTTGCAAACCCCATTTCTTGTAAGCTAATGGTGGAGGCTGAACATTCTCATTGCCAGATGCTGCAGCTGACAAAAGGTGATAAAATACAAAAAAATGTCTACTGAGTCAAAGACAAAGGCATAGGATAACAGAGGAAAAAACTCTGATGAAATCTGAAGTCACAAAAGAGTCTAGTTTTAAATTCACATACATTTAAACACATGCTGAACTAAAATGACCTTTTGAAATATTTACCTCCATGAAATTAAAACATTTAAAAAATTAACTGAATAGAAGTGCACATGATATTCCATCACAACTATATTTCATACTTTGCTTCATGAGCTATTTATGGTATAATATTCTGTATAATTTTAAAAAGCTACTACAGTTTACTTCTGTGGTCTGGGCATGTTCAAGTGCAAACTCCTCTGCCTAAGTACTTGCAAAGTCAGCACATTCACTAAATATTTAACAGTGAGAAGTAAGAACAGAATTAAAACTAAACAAACAACTGAAAATTTCAAAATTCCTATTACCACAAATACAGACGATGAAGAATGAAGGAAGATACAGCACTCCAGCTGCAGATAGTGCACCAAGCTGAAAGTGCTTCTCTGCAAATGGTGCTGTTTCACTGAAAGAGTGAAGTGTGTTTTGGTTGTTAAAGTAGATGGGTGGGTGTTTCTCTTTACAGTCTGTTTTCTTTTGTACTTGTTCTATGATTCACAGAATATTAGGCTTTGAAATTCTGGCTTTAGAGTTTTGTCTTCTCTCATATTTTCATGGAAGCACTACCTTTTCATTAAGAAGAATACACATTTTTTGATAGACCCAGGGAACCATTTAGCATAGCAGATCAGTATCTGAGAAGGGCTAAAACCAGATGTCTAGGAAAGAATATTAGAGTAAGGACACATATTTGATGCTTCCTCTAATATGGTTTCTGAAAACAAAAAGAAGTCTAAGCACTCAGTAAACCTCCACAGCTTTCTTCATTAATTTATCAGTTTCCCCCTGAGCCTTTAGCATCCATATCAACCTCAGGCAAAGAATTCCACAATTTAACCTCACACTACATGAACACTTCTTTTTTTTTTTTAATTTACTATCACCTAGCTTCATTTCATGCCACTTTGTCCTGAACTGAAAGAAGAAGTGAGTAATCCATTCCTACTGGTCACCCGCACATGAATCACAGAGGAGCTGTTTCATCACAGCCACATTTCTCAGTTCTTTACCACTCATCCCTCCTATGTAAGATTCAAGCCTTCATTTAAGGGTACTGCAGTTCAAACAGTTTCTCATGCTGTCACGTTGGCTGATCTATTGTGTTTCCCACCCATTCCCAGACTCGTGATTGTCTGCTAATGTGATTTGCTGCAGAGGTAACAAGAATCTCACAAATTTGAAGTTCAGTGAGAACAACCTTTAGGAAGTTCAGGACAACAATTCAGCAACAGCACTTGTTTAAAAACTTATCTTGCAGAATTGCAACAGCACCATACTTGTGCCATCTACCACAGAGTACTGTCATGTAGTTGTCCTCTCACCCCTGGAAACTGACCCTGTTTCCAAATTAGACTGCAAACGGGCACTGTACTAAAGGAAAATAATCGAAGTCTGCACACGCAAACCAGGTATCAAAAGTTCTTAGACATAAACACAAAGCACAGCGGCCTTTACGGACATCATCACAGCATTATCACTTCTCATAAAGTCTTTCCTGGGAAGAAGAGCATTCCAGTAACTGAAATCAGCACCATGACATGTTAAGTACCTTAACAGTATGCTGTGGGTTAGTGCCAGTGGGCAGCTAAACACCACACAGCCTCTTTCTCCCTCCTAGTGGGATCAGGAAGAGAGTCAGAGGAACCATTTCCAGGATAGCAAGGCTTCCTACATAACAGTTAGTTGGGAAGTCAAATGCCATAGCTCTGGAGGTTCCCCCTTCCTCTTCTCCCACCAGCTTCTATTAACATCATATGGTATAAGATATCTCAGCTGTCCCAGCTGTGCCCCCTTCCAGCTTCTGGTGAATCCCCAGCCTGCTCACTGTCATGCAATGGGAGAAACAAGAAAAGCCCTGATGCTGTTTAACAGCTCTTCTGCAATAGCTATAACACTGACATGATAGCAATGCCATTTTCATCACAAATCCAAAACTTAGCCCCATACCAGGGCCTAGAAAGAACATTAACTCTATCCCCGCCCAAAACAGTGTACAGTGTTAAGGTGAGCATGTACAAGGCAGCCAATACTACTTGGACAACTTGGGCTCTTTCTGTAAAGGAAGAAATTTTCCTGTATGCAGTAGATGTCAGTATCTTGATAGACAAGCAAGGAAGATCTAAATTCCACTTTGATGTGATATTTAACCTAAGTAAATTTCATATGAGGTAAAGTGCTGTTAACAAGAGTCAAAAATAAACATTTTCTCTTAAACATACCTCTGGCCACCTGATTGCGACAGGCACGAAGGGACTGAAAGAGGCTAAAACCATCAATTGTCACAATTGCTGCTGGGTACAAGATACTTAGTTCTTCATTCTGTGGAACAAAATGAAAGAAAGGAGACAAAAAATAGATCACTGTTACTGTTGGCACAGCTTATTCTCCAGCTTTTTATACTATAAACTACACAAAGATGAGGATTACATCCAGAGAGTTAGTATCTGACAAGCCACAGGCAACAGACTAAGGCAGAACCGTAGAAACTCAGTATTAAACTGTCCAAAAATTATTCAGGCACATAGTTCTATATTTTTATCTTCTTTCAATAACTTATTTGCTTGCTTAATATGTTACTGCTTAGGAAGAAAACGCGTAAGTTATTGCATAAGCAGCTTGTGAAGGCCACAGAAACACAGGTCCACTTAGAATGAAAGAGCCAGATTCTGAAACTGGACTAGCACCTCAATTACCACTTGGGCACACAGATGCTAATCTGCTGACACAAATTCAAGACACAAATACCTTAATGTTTCAGTATTTTAAAACTGATCCCAAAAATGTCATGCTAAATCACATGAGCATTTGTACAAAGCAAACTTGGAAATTTCTGTAACTTCATTAATTTTCCGCATAAAGCAAGCAAACTCAACCAAGAGCAAAGAAAGCTGCCTTCTTTACTCCACAGTCTGAGCTATGCAGAACCTTCTCTGCAGGAAATACTCAGAATGACACGCAGGTTCCTAGTCCTATAAATATTTTCTAGTTTTCAGCTATCTTCTCTGTGAAATAATTAAGGTAAGTTCTTATGAATGAGTACATGTAGCACCTGTCAAGTTATATTTTCTCCCTTCATCAATGCATTATCATATTTTGTGTTCATAAATGAAGAAAGAGAAAATGAATGAAGCATTCCTTTGCAAGGTTATTACAGAGAAAAATACTCCAAAAAATAAAGACATTATGAATCCTCAAACTATACAGGCATGAATATATCATAGAACAAGAAATCAAGACTCTCTTGTTCTAAGAAACTGTCCATCCCATCAAAAACTGGTAAAGGACACAGAGGATTCACAGAGAAGGCTCCCTTCCATACCCCATAACACTGCCACTTCGCTTTTGAAATAATCTGACAAAACCTGTTCTGTGACACCAGGATGCCTGGGAATTTCATAGGTTCTGCACTTTAGCTGTAGGACAGGGTCTTCATTCAAAAGCTGTGCAAGAAGCAGTACTCCACTCTAGAAAAGAAAGAATAATAAGCATGAACGTTTCTGCCCCTTTTCTTTGGGCAGGCAAAAAGCACTATCTGCAGAAACCAAAGTATAACACACACAGCTGTTTATGGCACCAGCTCTCCTGTGGGCCTGTCATGCTGAGAAACGTACCTCGGTGTAAAAACGAACGTAGCCAGAGGTGAAGCCAACCACAATGCAGGTCCAGTCAGGACGGCCTGTGGAACTCCTGTTTCACAAAGACAGACTAGAAGTTATAAACAAATCCTGTTCTAAGCTACAGACATATAAAAGTGTAACGTAAAGAGACCAGTGATGCATATACGTATTGATCCTCACCTCTTCTGACTTGCCAGTGGAATACACAGCACACTACTCACACATTCGCTAGAAAAACAGAAAGATATAATTAATGTTTTTTCTCCAGTTGTGAAATTTTGCTCTACACAAGGTATCTTGCCAAAAAAACATCTTTAATTATTTAATAATAAGTTAATGCAGCACATTACATATATTCATAGTAAGAAGCAAAAAAGTCCATTTTAAAGACAGTTTCAATTACAAGTTCAAGAGTGCACAAGTAGATTGCATGAGCACTAATTACACCTTGCTAACGCTGCCTTTCATAAATCACAAGACTGATTATTCTGTCAGTACTGTTCAGCATATTCAAGTTAAATTTTATGTACCTAAGGGTAAATAATTTTTTCTGATCCATAATAATGTAACAAGAACAAGCACTTTTTAAAAAAAAACAGGAGAACCATATTTATCAAAAATAAATTTTTGAAATACATTATGCTATTAGGTAGATTTTATTTGCACAGCATTTCACTGTCTTTTAATTGGACAGCATTTGAAGGGCTAACATGGTCTTCCCAGACAATGCAATAATGGAGCATACTCAATGCACAACAGGCAAAGCATGCAGAAAGCAAGCAGATTTACTTGAAGAGAAGTATTTCCAGTTGCAACATCCCGAACAAAATTTCATGTCTATTATAAAAGTAGATTTTTCAAAAAGGGTACTTTTTTCCCACTACTAGAACAAGAACTTACAGAAAGTGTGATAACCCAGATTTGTTGAACTGTCCAAATTATACACAAATACATTGATTTGCACAAAGAACTCTTCTTTTAATTTGTATTGAGATTTCACAGAACACATAAAAGTGTTCTTTTCCAGACACTGTTTCTGATCACCCAGGTCCCTTTATTTCTCCTTCCAGCAATAAAATGCATAACACCATGAATATAATCAGATGAAAGAAAAAAAGTACAAGTACAAACCATGTGTCACTAAATACTATACAAGAAAATAACATTTTAGTCACTGCTACATTTCAACACCTACCCTTCTTCAACATTCAGAGAGCCACTCCAGCCAACAGCATATTGCATTTCCTCCTTCCCCTTGTCACTGTGCTTCCATTTAGCTGCCATTAAAATAAAGACACCATCTATAAAACTCATGTTTTGCATCTCACAAATGTAGTTCTACTTCTAATCCTTCTCTTCCGTGCAATACATTCTATCACACTTAGATTAAGTACCAATTACAAGCTTTGAAGATCATAAAAACAACAAGACGTTCTTAGTTGACTTTTCTAAAGAATTCATACATTTTCTTAGAAATTTAAATGAAAAAGCACACTACTAAAATTTTGAAATGCCTGGGTTTGTTTAAAAATATTTATACTGTAATATCTTCATCAAATTTTATAAGGTTCATTTCATAAAACAGGGATCCTTAGGAAATAAGTACGGAGAAAGGACAACATTTGAATTTCAACTGCCAAGAAGGACAGAAGAATCCCACATTAAATCTGACAATCTTTAATCATTGCATCATAATTCAAGGTTAGAAAACACTGTGTTATTCACAGGGTGCTATTACAGCTGACATTTAGTTGTGAATCATCTCCCAGGTGCCAATGGATAACCAAACTACATTAGTGTTGTGTGCCATTTGTCTGACACCTAAACCCAAGACACAGGAACACTTCTGCCACTGTGTGGCACAGCTGCCACTGTGCAGTTCAGCAGAACCAGTTCTCCAGCAAGTGAACCAAATCACTTCTTTATGTTTGATGCAATAAGAACTTTATGAGGAGTACTGCCATCTTTACATTTTTGGTGAAAAATTAGCAACTAGTCTACATCAGGTTTGGAACAACACAGCTTTGCAGGGAATGACATTGGAGCATAACAACTCAGTGCAATCCACCCAATTATGCAACTCTGAGCTTCAACAGCCAGTTATTTGTTTTAAAATGTTATAATATTCCCCATATCAGGAGGTTTCCCTTCATCATGCTCACGAGTCACCAATTGCAGCTGTGAACAGCACCAGCACCCCAGACAACAGCATATATGCAAAGAGCAGCTGGGGGGACCTTTAAAAGTTCCCAGAGCCCTATTTTGGAGTAAAATATAAAGCCCCCCATTGTTCAAGATGGGAGAAGAATATTCTATCAAAAATGGAAATCTCTAAAGCAATTCACACTACTACTTCCTCCTCCAAGTGACATTGGCTCAGTTAGGTAATTTTTTCCAAGAAAAGTAAAATAAGGTCAAGTATTTCTTCTATGGCTAAAACTAACAGCAAAACTAATGTCAGTATCTTTAAGCATCTCAAACAACTGGGTAGTTACACTACATATGAATGACACGTGATCAGAAGGTTCTCAGGGAAAATACAGCAGCGAAGCAAGTATGTATGTATGTATGTATGGCCAGACTTCACGAACGAAGATTTGGGAAGGGCTCTCCCCACGTGGTTGCCCTTCCAGCCTGCACAGTGGATTTTTTAGGTGAGGCACAGCGTGCACAGAACTGGCCCCACCATTTCAGTCCTAAGATCCATTTGCCACGGCTGAGCGAGCTTGGACAGTGACAGGGAAGTCCTCGGGACTGTCACAGCACCCGGTACTAACCGGGGCTGACCCTGCTGAGCATCCGAGATCTGACGGGATGGGATGGCAAGGAGGCATTGAATTGCCAGGGGACGGTCCCCACTGAGACTCAAACTCAGGACCTTGGGATTCACAGTCCAGAGTGCTCTCCTTTACACCATGGGACCACCCCTAGCAGAGAGGTAAAGACAAAGTAACTTATTTGCCAAACAATACCTAGAAAATGCATGCTGTGTACTATAAAACACTCCAAAATTCTTGAAGTTACGACTTGGGGGGTAAGCAGATGGAGGCGGCCATAACAAATCTCGCCCTGGTTATCATAAAGTATATTAGCACACATACTTAGCAGCATGTATACTTACGCACTAGAAAGACTGCTTTCTGCTCATTAGCTATTACCATCAGGTCATTTGTTGGGGACAAGGACAACACACAGTCCTGAAGCCAGTAATTTCTCTGGTTCTTCGAATTAGATTCCTCTTCTTCCTACAGGTAAAGCTTTAGTCAATGTATTGAACGATTTTTAAACATAGCAGAGTCAAGATGCAAGATTCATGACAACAATTTGGCTTGCCCTCCATACCAGCACTAAATGGACCGTTACTTATCAAGTCCCCACAAGTACAACTTGCATGAAAAGTCAGAAAAGCATCAACCCTGCACTGATTCTGTGTGTTTACAAGACAGAAAACAAAGAAGTATTCATCACTAGCTCTACTCCTCAAAGTCTCCTTTCAAAGAGACACTACAAGAATGAGATTCAAAGTTTTACAATTATTGGTTAGAGACTGAAGAGAATCTCTTTAGTTATTCTCACTACAACTCTTACTCAAAATGAACATTTATCCAAGCTCACACAGTGATCAGCATTAAGTAAATACATGCACATATGGTATTCACACTAAGGCCTGGTGGTAACACACAACAGGCATCAGGCGCCTTTCCACAAAGTAACTTCACGATGAAACAAATCCAAACTAAGTAAAGTCAAGTTTTAAGGGCAGAATGATGGGTAAGTAAAAACTTAAGATACCATCCTCATGTATAAAAGCAAAAAAATTAATCTTTTTTCAGAGCAACAAGTCAAATACTTACTTGTGAAACAAAGTAGCTCCTGCTAACCCGAATTCAAAGGCAGGAAGTAACCAGTTTTGAGTGAACTGCTACAAGGTCTCAGAGTTGACACTCCTGGTTACTTTGATCCATCCACCATACCCCAATCACAGCAAGACACTTCCCCTTGTCCATAGAGTTCATTTCCACAGCCACATATCCAATTCTACCTCTCTAGCTTTCCAAAAATATTACTCCATCCTCTAGTATCCCAACAGTTATGCACAAATAAAAAATACTACTTCAGTGTGATAATTTCTGATTCATACTATTTATTCCGTTACAGTAATGTTCCATCTGCTTGAAAATACTACCAGAAGAAAAAAAAACACTAAACTGTGGAAAGAATTTGCATATCATGCTCTTAATCAACTGTTCATTGTATTTATTTCCTTTCATAAGGTTGTACCATAAAAATGGCCACTGTGCACACAGAACACCCTGTATATCCATCAAAGTCTACATTAGCACACTACAAACATTCTGCCAACTACCTGTGTTCACACTCAGTTTGTGGAAGAGGAGAACCTATTTTCATGTCAGTTTTGTCTGCTGATGGATGTCAAGTTCTATAGCAACAATTATTCCCTATTTACTGGCATTTTTCAAGATGTACAAAAAGGCAGTGAAGTTGTCTGAGATACTCATGACAACTTTAACTCCTCATGACAGAGATAAACGTACTATGTGCAAAAACACACCAGCAAAACCCAAAGAAAAGCCTTGTACTGATTTTAGTGTCATGATTTTCAAACTGAGGAAAAAGAAACAGAAAAGAAAGGCTTGCTAAAAGACTAGAAAGAATTAAAACTGTGCTTCAGATAGAAAATTTAAAGTTTTCTGTAAATATAAACAAAGAACTTGGAATCTAAAGACATAAAATATGGCCATCTTACATTAGTGACAAAAACAAGATAAGTGTTAAAATAGGAAAAGCACTGAACTTGCCAAAACAAAGTACTTAAAGGTGAAAGAATGATTAAAATCAGCATTTAAGACATCAACATCATCATTCCTACAACACAGTTTTAATCAGTTTCATAAAAGGACACCTTATGAAAGGAAATAAAATTTGTTTTCATTTTCAATACCTTCTCAAAAATTGCTATTGTTCCATGAAATAGATACTTGTGCAGGGACAAGCAATTCCAAGAAACAATTTTTTGCCAACTATAATACAAATTAAGAGTTAAAAACTTTAACTACGGAATTCATTGTTACATTATACTAAGAATTCTCAACTCCGTGCTAGAGTCACTCATTTTGCTGTCTGCTGAGACACACAGACTCACATATTAATGCTCCTTCTCAGAACAACCTGTTTGTGGTGTGTGACAACAAACTCTGAAGAGTTTGACCTAGAACCAAATCACTAGTGACTTCAGAGGAAACCATGTAAACAGAGGACAAGATGTTTAGCAAGAAGGTGTGAACTACCCAGCAGAAGAGTGTGACATTTGAAAGATTGAAAATTTAAGAAATTTCAATTTAGCAACGCCTGCTGGTTCTGTCAAATTACAACATAAAGTAGAAAACCAAGCATTTGTTCTTCTCATTCAGGAAGTTATACATATTACAGCACATCTAAGAAAGATGTGGCCTAAAACCCACACTCATTTCATGGCAATTATAGTGGAGCTGCATATCAATCCCATTTAGAAGTTTTTATTCTCCTGTCACTCCTGACATCAGTGTCAGTGATTCATGGAGACACCATGCTCATTTAAACTTGTCACCTCAGCTGTAATAACTGTTTCCCTGCTGAAATAACAGTTCTCAAGAATACTGTCCAACAACCTGGGCATACTTCCTGCACACTGACATAAGGACAGCACATAAGAGGATTTTGCTAGCAAGGCAAGGTCTGGAATTCTCATGAGCTCTTAGAGGGATTTAATCAAGCAATTCTGTTGATATGATTCATTCAGCTGCAAAGCATTTCTACACAGATGGCTGCCCTGATACCTCAACTCAGCTGGTAGCTCCAAGTCTCAGCCTTACCAACAATTAAAGGACTAGTTCTACTAGTCTCAGTTGAACTAGTTGGGCAGAGGAATGTTTTTCCCCCTTTAAAGAGCAACTGTGCTGTTCCATCCCATATGACGTAGCTTAATCTCTCCTGTAACACTATCCACGTGTGATAACACAAAAAGAGTACTATGTGATCATTAGGAAGATGTCTGTGCCAGTGGTTCCTGATTTAGGAGGGTGTGATTTACATTAATTCAAGACAGAGTATTGAATTAATGTAAATGTATTATAACTTCACTGCCATGTCCTACTATGTCTGGCTCCAGCACAGAAGAGGTGATCCCAGATACAAGAGCACAGAAAGATATAGTCTAGTGAGAAAAAGCCTACAGAATACAAGAGTATCACAACAGGTAACATTCAAGCTATACTTAGAAACAATTACTTGGAAGAAGGGACAAACAAGCAGTCACACTTAAAACACAGATCCAGATGCTTCTTGCCTAAGTGACAGCTATACAGAAGAAAAAATCACACACACCAACTTATGAAAAAGATTCTAGAATAGGCAAGTTAGCAATTAAAACTCATATATACAAACTTACAGGTTCTTGCAATTCTCCTTCATCCCAGGCTCCCCAGCCACCATCTTCCCAGCTTGCTGATTTGCCTGCTTTAAGTGAAAAAGACTTGTAACATAAATACAGCACAAGCAACAAAAAAATACAATTCAGATGATTGCTGGTGGTCATTTTTCTTTCCCTACCAATGTATTATAACTTTGTTTATGGCAGATACTAAATGAGTTCTACAGAAAGAACCCTGAAGTGGCAGAAATAGCTGTCTTACTTCTCTTTATTAACTTCCACTTCTGACACTACAGAAAACAGTGCCTGGGACAACACATCACTGACTCTTCAGCAGGGCTTTCCTGTATTTTAACAGAAAAAATTAGTCATTCAAATTCGTGTTTTCTCAGTTTTCAGACATTTCAAGAGAGCCAAGATCTGTAGTTTTATATTGTAAGTTGGAGCAAAGAGTGAGGGCACAGGGGAGGCCTATGTGTCCACCTGACAAAAGCAGGTACAGAGATCTAAAGCCTCACTGCAAAATCTAAGCTATGCAGCTTGATTTACCTAATTCTTACTACTCCAATTCTTATAGATATTAGGCAGCTAAAAAGAGAAAAGGGACAACAGGCTCCCACCAACCACTAAGAACTTTATATATATGCTCCCAGATGCTTTCCTAAGAGAACCTGCAGCATACCACAAGAACCACACATGCACCATTTTATGAGATTGTATTTCTATAGATAGTATCTTGCTTTCCATAATGTGGATTTTCATCTGGTTTAAGTCAATTACAGGATCAAGTCAACAGCAACATAAGTTCATTTTAAAAGGGAATGATAGTACACAGAAATTCATCTGTGTCCACAAAACATCTGAGCTCGGAATAATGCAGATCCCACCTCCAAAGCAAAGCAAAAGCTGAAGGTATGGCCTCTAAGGAAAAAATGAGCACAAGGGCCTTGGCTATTCAAGTCTGTGCACGACAAGACAGAGGAAAATTAAGGAGACAATGATTAGTTTCAATTAGGTCGTTCAGAAACTTTAGAGAAACCACAACCTTACAAAATACCTCAACAAACCCCTGAGAAAAGAGAGATTCATAGAGACAAATCTACTTCTCAGTTGTCTTGCAAGAGAGAATGTAGAAGTCTTATAAAAAATCTGAAATTTTTTTCACCTAAGAATACAGAATTTGACATGAATTCAAAAGCCACAGCCATTTAGTAGTAGCAGATACACAATTCTCAAAACCCACCATCACTGGGACCCTCAATAAATCAACAAGCATCTCTGTAGTTCAGCAGAAAAGCAAGGACAGACTTTCATCCAGTGTGAAATCTAAAGCTGGAACATCTATAAGACTTCAAGAGTTTTCTAAGGATTTCTTTCAAGCTTTTCTATCAACTATTGTCATGGCTAATTTGACCTTAAGAAGTTTAAATATGTCTTAAATTAGTTTAAATTTAGTTCTAAGCAAGCAAGATTTTGCCATTTTGGATGGTCAAATAGTAAAGACAAGAAGATTTGTATCAAGACCACTCCAATTTTATTTGGTCTAAAAACTCTACTTCCCATACCACCAAGCAAGGAAAAGCAAAAGAATGTACAGTACAATGAGACAGAAATCTGGTTTCTGTCTTCTTAGGCAGATTTTAAAATTTGTGTATGATGAAAACAAAAATCTTTGAAAAAAATATATTAGCTTAAGAAATAAACTCTCCACCAATGCTGTTGAGAACAGCAAGACAGCATCTCACAAGATTGTAGAGACAAAATGCCCACTCCATGATAACCTCTGTAAAATTGAAAGGTCTGTACCATCTACAGAATGGGTGAGTCAGACAGTTTTACTGCATCATCATCTATACAGATAAAACTGCACAGATATTTCAGGTGTATCTATATAAGCAACAAGCTTCAAAGGGTCATGGTCTCATCCTGTATTTGAGGTTGAAAATTTTCCAGTATAAAAATATAAACATAACAAGGAGAATTATGGCAAATACTGTTGAATATAAACCACAGGAAGAAAACAGGAGCTAACCTCAATGTTTAGTTTAAGATACCTAATAAAACTCTACTTGTGTTTGCATTTTATTATCTCAAAAGGCAATAAAACCTCCTTCCTATTAAATTCACAGAAGAAAGAAATCTGTCCGTGTGCCACAGTCCAGAGAGAACCATAATCATATCCAAGGAACACAGCTGGGGCCAGTGCCTGCCCACAGCACAGAGCAGACTAAGAAACGTCACCCACTTCACTTCCCAGACTGAACACCCACAACATAAAACCTCACCTGTGAGAATTCTCACTGCCTCTTTTGAGAACAGCTACACTTTCATGGTTGTCATATTCCTCAGATGATACCAAGTCAATCAAAAAAGATGGAAAAATCATGTAACGATGAGTCACCATTCTGCTGACAAAACTGCAGAGATCTTTTGGAGCTGTGACCTGCTCTGCAAAGCCAGTACCTCCTCCAGCTTACCAGGGTTTACAAGCTTTCTCCTTCATATCCACACCACACAGATTGCCCCTGCTTGCACTATCATATGTATTTCTCAAGCCTCTGCATCCATTCTTTCCATTGTTTCCTTTTTTAAAGAAGAAATTAAATTAAAATTGTTTTATTATTCATATTATTTAGACACTTCACCTATGCAGTGGCCAGTGAAGCAAGGTATTAAACAATAGACAACTATCTCTGGCAGGTTGGACAGAGAAGGCCCAGAGCACACAATGTCATACAGTAACGCAAAGGACACAATTATTCACTTGTGCCAGTGAATTACAAAATATCCCATGGAGGCTGTCAGCTGGCAGAGCTTGCAGAGACTTTTTCATCCACCAGCACTTGAGAAGGACAGTCAAGTGAGAGATGACACATGGTCCAAGTTCTGATACAATGAAGATTTTAAGAAATACCCCATTAGCAACATTATAGATCTGAACTAGCAACTGTGGAATGTAGCACATTATCTAGAAATCAATACCTAAACAAGCCCTAAAGAATTCTTCACTTGCAACATGTCTATTTCTTACAGTATCCCTTTGGGAAAAAAAAATTAAAAATAATTTAAACTTTCCTGCACAAATCTGTATTTCCATTCGTGTCACCTCTGACTATTAGTAGATGTCTATTTACAGTTATCCATACCTGGACAAAGCAGCAGGTTTATCCCAGATTTGCTTTATTGCAGAGATTGCAAAAATAAAAGTTCATCTGCTGGGTCTACAAGAACCACTTAATCCTTTAATTTGAAGTATAAAGCATTAAAACTCCATCATCAGCATGATTTGAAACTTTAGAGGAGGTTTAAACACTGCATACATACAACACTGGTGTCAATCCAGAAGAAAATTCACTTCAAACATGCCTATCATAAACTTAATACCCACAAGAACAATTTCTACTGATAGGTATGTTTTGTTTAAAAGAAAAAACAGATGAGAGAGAAACAATAGCAACAGATCTAGACCAATGAGGTCTAACTGGCATTTAACAGGTCAAATTCTAGATGAAAGATGTTTTTACTCAGTCTAATATTTTCTCCCCAAATTACAGAATACACATCTGAGCACAGAAAATTGCCAGTGCTCTCCCATGCAGAGCAGCACAATGATGTGGGGCAGGCAGCAGAAGCCTTTTCCTCTTGCCCTCACATCTGTGTTCCAGCTTTACACAGCGAGTTACCAGGGGATGTGCTTGGGCACACGCAGATTCCACTTTGATTCCCATCCATGCTTTAAGAACATAAAAGATGAATAGGTGGTAACAATGTAAGAAAAGATTGCTAAAGTGCAAGAGTTGTATACTTTTTTCTAGGTATATGTACTGCAATTCTGATACTGTTGGATTGCATAATTACTGAAGAAATGGAAACAGTTTTCTCTTCAGGTCAAGGAATTTCAGAAATACTTTAGACTCTTTTTCCTATTCAGTGATCATACGCTGTTTATTCCCAAACCTCCTCCAGCATGAGGACTGACAAATACATTAGGCTATTTTGCCAGGACTACTAGGAAGTCTCTTTTGAGACTAGTATTACATTTGCTTTCTCTTATCACTTCAGACATCCATAAGTGGAAAAACAAAACCCAAACAACTCAAACTAAGTTACCTCTCTAATCTCGAAAAGAATCACTTGAGTGTTTCTTCTTCTTTAAGGTTGTCATGATTGTTTTCAACAGAAAAAAAAGATGACGAAGTTAAAAATAATCCAGGTACTACATAGATTTCTTAAAATTATTGCTGCAAAATTCCATGGCTTGCAGTTGTAGTTTAACTCCAACAACAAAGTCTGACATACCATAGGGGGAGAAAAAAGTACTCAGGAAACAAATGAAACAGTTTCTACACATAGTATTTCAGCTTCTTTTCAGATCCAAGTGACATGAGAAATTACAGAAAGAAAGAAGGAAGACTACCCAAGAAAACAGGTGTTAAAGCAGCAAAAAACTCAGGTGAGAAGATAATTTAGATGAAGTCCTCTGATGCCATTCTGTCATCTATACTGAGAGCATGTCATTTAGTCTTTGCCACACCTGAGATGTACTGACAATTTACAGATTTAACACAATTCGGGCAGAGTGCATATTTTTATGCTATTTTATGTGAAAACTGAAAGAAATGAATCTTAAATGTATATAATACCACCTGGAGAGGGAAGGTCTGCTTAAAGAGGCAATACAAAAAAGCTTTTCACAACAGTCTAGTACAGGAATATACCAAATTCGGTAAGAAATTTGATTTTATAATGTGTTTTTTTCTTCATAACCTTGTTGGCAACTCAGAAATAAAAAGCCTGGCCTTCTGTATTTTTGAATTATATTAGTTGATCCAGATAAAGCCAAGCATACATGCACAACTCCAAAGACATTTAGAGGAACTGGGCTAAAGAGCACTTTTCAGGATGCTGTCAATGTAACAGGGCAGGACTTTGGAGAAGTTTCTGTAACAGGCTTAAATCATCATTTCTACTGTAAAAAGAAGCAGCAAAGTGACATCCTACAGCTCTGCGCAACTCTCCAAATCAGGGGGTCAACTTTTTTCTTCCTTTGAATAAGCACAAACTCACCACCATAGACACAGACATCATTGCTTGGGAATTCCCAAGGTCAGGTTTGGGTTTGTCATCTTCTTTCCTTACTGATTTCATTTAGGTAAGGAAGATAAACATAAAGGAGATAAACATACTAAACACATCTTCACACCAAGAAAATACTGGCTTTTTTGCTTCACCTTAACACGCCCAAATCATATCTGGTAGCAGTCCTACCTGGCTATGTCACTGAATTGCTGTCATCAAGCCTATCAAATGCTCTGAAACACAGTTCAAGCTGAGAATCTACTGAAAGAACAGAGACACACATCACTCTAAATAAATTTCAGCTAAATTCCTCAATTTATAAAGATTACAGAAAATGTTATCTGTCCCCATTGCCCTATTTTCTGCTCTTTTCAGTTAAGTATCCATTAATTTCTAAACACTAAAATTATTTTATGCCTGCAAAGCTTTATTAAATTTTGCAAGTAAAATGGATTTTTTTTTTGGTTCATGTGTGCCTTATTATAGACAGCTGTATAATGGAGTTAACTGTTACAGCTGTTTTCTGATATAGCCAACAGGCATCCCAAAACATCTTCAACACAGCAAGCTGTCAAATTAAATGTGATGTAAGTACTCCCTACTCCCACTATTTGCACATTTGAAGCAGTAGTTTTCAAAGCCACTTAGATACCACCAGGCTCAGGCTCCACAGAGGATTTGTGCCTCATTAGCTGAATTAACTTTCACCAAGAATCTTAAATTCTCATGCTTTTTTAGTCCTGTTCATTAAAATATGAAAAAGCATTAAAATTATTTTTTTTCCAAGATAATAAAGATATGGCAACTCCATATGAAGCATCTTTAACCAGCTTACTCTGCAACACTGGATCTATTTATTTAAGCCATGTGAGGCAGGATTCACCACAACACCTGTTATTCTTACAGGTACAATGAAAAGGTAGCTACATTCTGCTTCACAGCAGATCAATGGTCACCTCAAACTGCCTAAGAACATTTCTTAAGTTATTTCAGCACTGCATTGCTAGCAATTCTAACATATGATTGAATAAGAAGCACATGAACCCCTCCTACCAGTGTTTATTGATCGAGCAAGAAACAGGCACCTGCAGAACTGACTTTGCACGAGGGTCAGAGGCAAAGAGCACTCTTTGTTCTCTGCCACAGTTTACCAGACAAGTATATCATAGAATCATAGAAATGATTGGGTTGGAAAAGACCTCCAACCCTTCGTCCAACTCCAGTCCATTTACCAGATCATGGCACTCAGTGCCATGTCCAAACTGTTTAAAAACCTCCAGGGATGGTGAATCCACCACCTCTCTGGGCAGCCCATTCCAATGCCTGATTACTCTCTGGAAAGAATTTTTTTCTCATCTCCAACTTAAATTTCCCCTGGCAGAGCTTGAGCCCGTGCCCCCTTGTCCTATTGCTGAGTGCCTGGAAGAAGAGACCAACCCCCACCTGGCTAGAACTTCCCTTCAGGTAGTTCTAGACAGTGATGAGGTCACCTCTGAGCCTCCTCTTCTCCAGGCTAAACAACCCCAGCTCCCTCAGCCTCTCCCCACAGGACTTGTGCTCTAGTCCCTTCACCAGCCTTGTTGCTCTTCTCTGGACCCGTTCCAGCCCCTCAATATCTTTCCTGAACTATATCCTTTGCATAACCCAGACAAACTGTGGCCTACAGGAAAAGATTCAGTGAAGCTTTAGTGGACAGGATGCTTTCCATTATCTTTTTCTACTGCTGAATGTGTTTTAATATTTACCTGGTCAAAGGAAAGGAAAAAAACACTAAAGTTCTCTTAGAATAAAAATACATATTTTTTAGTTACCTATATGTGTATTTTTAATATATGCAGCATTTGAATAGGCCTTTTCAAATTAAATTTGAAATTGACAACATAGATTAACTCATAAACAAATTAATTATGCTGCTATGTTAAATACAGCTAGGGGAGAAGGTACAGCTTTTTTGTTCATACTGAAGGCATTTAACTTCAAAATTTTATTAAATTTATTTTGACTTAAAAAATGGATACTGTTTCCATTTTCAGAAGAAAGCAAATTCTCTTCATTTAAAATGTTACTGCAAAAACGCTTTTACATTAATCACCCTAAATTTTTTTTGTAGCAAATACACTTCCACAAAATATTTTGGTTAGTTCATTCAGAATGAAAAAAATGGCTAAAGTTAAAACAGCATAAAAAAACTTCTTTGACCTATAACTAATTAAAATAAAAAAGACAAGGCCTAAAGCTTCCAGTAAAAACCCTAAACCCCACACGTTGAAGATTCCTGGAGTCACCTTTTCAAAAACATTTTTCATTCAAAAACATTTTTATTTCTTATTCAAAACCTGACAGGAGCTTTTGAAAACTCTACTAAATACCTAAAACATTTACCAATGACTCAAAACACCTAAAACATTTAGCTATGACTCAAAAAAAAAATCATTCATTGAAATGTGCTTTGTTAAATTAAAATATCTAATATACATTTACTTCCTAAGGTAGCCAGCATTTTTCATTTAACTACAACCTTCAAATAATAGCAAGAGTTTCCATACAAATGCAGCGTAACTTAAAAAAAAACCAAACAAACCAGTAAATAAAAGCTGCTGGTCCTCTGTGTTAAAATGAAAAAAAAACCAACTTAGAACTTTGATATGTGTCTACTGATACTTATATAATTGTTTATACACAAATAAACATAGTTTAAGAGAAAGTTGCATTTCATAGCAAATGAAAACATTTTCTTTGTTGAACTTACCAGTAAAAACAAACCACTCTTTAGTTTTTTCTCCTAGAGAGTAAAAACATAGAAGCAGATGAAAATTCAAGTTTTTAAACATGCACCTTTGATAAACGACTGTTTTGAAACAGTACATTCCATTGAATAGTTTTTACTAAAGCATTCTCTGACAAAATCCATTTATTTATATCTTGCTTAGTTATCTTGCCTTAGCTCTTTCTGCCATTGAAGGGCAATATGCACTCAAAAAAGACAAAACCAAGAAGAACTTGCTTGGACAAAATTGTTTTCTTTCCTCAATGCACAACATGAGAAGCAGAGATTTTCTGCATGTTCTCACATTTCATCACGTAAACTTTATTTACAGCAAAGAGCCCTTCATGTGAACGATACGGCAGTTAATGTACACAACAATCATTCAAGAAAAAAGGGAGCTGTTCTGGACTGCCATGCAACTGGACTCTTGCTAACAAAGAAAAATGGGTTAGTGTGCAGGTAAAGAAAAAAAAAGTAAAGGAAGAGAGAAGGAAAAACTGAATAAAGTAGGCTCAGAGGTGACCTCATCACTGTCTAGAACTACCTGAAGGGAAGTTCTAGCCAGGTGGGGGTTGGTCTCAGCAACAGGCACTCAGCAACAGGACAAGGGGGCACAGGCTTAAGCTCTCCCAGGAGAAATTTAAGCTGGAGATGAGAAAAAAATTCTTTACAGAGAGAGTAATCAGGCATTGGAATGGCCTGCCCAGAGAGGTGGTGGATTCACCATCCCTGGAGGTTTTTAAACTGAGATTGGACGTGGCACTGAGTGCCATGATCTGGTAAATGAACTGGAGTTGAACCAAGGGTTGGACTTGATGATCTTGGAGGTCTTTTCCAACCCAATCAATTCTATGATTCTATGATTTCCAACCAGAGCAAGAACTGAGGGTGCCAGACCAAGAGATGGGCAGTAACTGCAGGGTTCAGACTCTCCCATCTCAGCCCAACTTACAAAACAACCCTGTAGCTTCGCTGTTTAGCTGGTTCAGACACAAAGCAGTAGCAAAGCAGAACTGAAAGAACACACCTAATGGGAATAGAATCTCTAGTTCCACACAGCCAAACCCAGCTTTTTCTAACTTCAGATACCTCCAGAATTGAGTTACTTCCAACTTAAGAGACTTCTGCAAGTTGTAGCAGTGCTTGTCCCTGTCAAGAATGAACACACTAAGAATTTCTACTTCAAGATTACTAAGTTATGATTTTATGTCTAAGCTACTTTGGGCACTCACACTTGCTGGTATTTATGCTCATTTATCCTGAACCATGGAAACAGCTGTGGTATCAAAAATTTCCAGGCACAGATCTAAAAGATGTCGATGAACCTAAATGAGCAATATTTTGAAGAACACTCACTTCTGATGCTCTGCCTCGATGACTGAATAAGCAAATATAAGAACAGCCCAGAATACAGCCCACTCATTAAAATATGAGAACAGCATGTTTTGGAATGTACATCTTCTTTGCTATCATGATTACGGCACTTTTACAACATACTAAATGTTTTCCCCCTTTACAGCTGCCATTTTGATAAATCCACTCCAACAACAATATCCAGAAGTTGTTTTACACAAATGCCTTTAGTGTGTACCACCAAATATGAGAGATATGTTTTAATTTCTTTCAGCATACACTTTTAGAAACACAAACTCATTACAATCCTTTGCTTTTATCTTTAGAATTCATGGGAGACTAACAAGAGCCTTCCAGTTCCAGAATCCCTCCTTTAGATAGAGATGATATCAACAGAAAAGCCATATGGAACCTGTATACATTTTTCAGAGCACTATTAGTCAATGAACAAGCACCAGTAGCAGCAGAAAACAGTTTTCTACCAAAAGTTTTGAACACCGAAGTTTAGCGGCAAAGTTAAGAAACTGAACATACAGTGTAGTTCTCATTTTTTTTTAACAATTGTTGTGTCATTTTTGACAGGATAAGGGCCAAGGGTTTTCAACTGGAAAAGAGTGGATTGATATTGCTTATTAGGAAGAATTTTTTTATAACAAAGAAGATGAGTCACTGGCACAGGTTGCCTAAAGAAGCTGTGGATGCCCCATCCCTGCAAGTGTTCAAGGCCATGTTGGATGGGGCTTTGAGTAGCCTGGTCTAGTGGCAGGTGTCCCTGCCTGGGGCAGGGGGATTGGACTA
Organism: Pithys albifrons albifrons; assembly: GCF_047495875.1. NCBI lineage: Eukaryota > Metazoa > Chordata > Aves > Passeriformes > Thamnophilidae > Pithys > Pithys albifrons. The sequence goes on from NC_092459.1 coordinate 98,047,357, forward strand.
GATTAAAGGTCACTTCCAACACAAACCACCCAATGATCTTCCCCTCTTTTAGTTCCCCCGCAGATATTTCAAACTTTCTCTCAAAGCTTTGTTTACCGCTGTGAGGGCTTTTACAAGTATCATCGTTAACCTCTTCAAACACTTTCCTTCCATACTATTGATTAAAACAGTTCGAATACACAGATTTTATAGATATATATATATGTATATACACACATATATATACCGATAACACAGCGTAGCAGTAACAACATCCACGAAACAACGTGTCCATTCCCTGTGCTGTCTGTCCTGGGCGTGGACGTGTTGAGAACACGAGTTGTGTGCCAGGCAGCTCAGCCTTGGCTGGGCACTGCCTCACACAACACAAACCTGCTCCACAGCTCCAGACTGTAGTGGCTGTAACATTTGTTCTCTTCTAATTTAAGTTGCCAAACTAAACTTTTAGCATACTTTGTTGTCTTTTAAGCAGCCAAACTAAACCTTCGGTATACTGTAAGTACGTTCTGCATTACTAGGCAACTTTGCACGCACAACGTGTGGTTCTGTGACTCTTCATCAGCGCATCTTCACACTAATGCGCTCTTTCTTACCGACAGAAACATAAACTTTCACCCCAAAGTTTGAGGCACGCGGGGTCAGTGGCCAGAGAGCTTCCCCTCCACACCACAGGGTGAGGAGTGACATGTGAAGCTCCGGGACACCAGGAAAGCCAAGCCTGGCCTCGCCGGTGAAGCTGCGGCAGCTGCAGCGGGACACGCACCTTTTGCCGCAGCACCGACCCCGAGCGCTGCGGGGGCTCGTCAGGCACCCCCGGCTGCGGCCAGCGCGGGGACAGTCCCAGGGGGCCGAGCCTGCCCCGCCGCCAGGGCCCCGCGGGCGGAGCGGGTACAGCCGGTCTGGGCCAGGGCCCCGCGGGCGGAGCGGGCACAGCCGGGCCGGGCCCCCGCACCGCGCCGCGCACTCACCGCTCTCCCTGCCGGCCGCGGCGCTGCCCGCGCGGCGGGGCGGGCACAGGAAGTCGCGGGCCGCCTCCAGGTCCTGGAAGTGGCCGAAGGGGACGAGGGCGCAGGACATGATCCCGATCCCGATCCCGATCCCGATCCCGATCCCGGTACCACCGCCCCACCCGGAAACCCTCGGCCACTTCCCTCCGGCGCGGCGCGACCCGCGCACGGCGCATGCACCGCGGGAGCCGTCACGTGTTCCCGGCAGCAGGAGGGCAGGGAGGGCCGGGAGGTGCCGTGGGATGGACTGGAAGGAGCGGGGGGATGGACAGGGAGACGCGGGGGAATTGACGGGGTGAGGCGGTGGGATTGACTGCGAGGTGCCGTGGGATTGACAGGGGGGCGGCGGGCATGTTTGACGGAGGGAATTAGGGTGGAAAAGACCTCAGATCTTTGAGTACAATCTCTGATCCAAAATTGCCACGTCTGCTACGCCACGGCACGAAGTGCCATTTCCAGTCTTTCCACAGGCACCTCAAGGACGTGACTCCAGCACCAACCTGGGTAGTCCATTCTAATTTCTAATCTAATGCGAAGGAGTTTCTGTGTCCGCTCGTCCTGTCACTGGCTGCCTGGGGAAGAGGCCGAACCCGCCTGGCTACAGCCTTCTTTCAGGAAGTTGTTGGAGCCATAAGGTCTCTCCCGAGCCTCCTTCCTCTCCAGGCTGGACACCCCCAGCTCCCTTGGCCGGATTTCGCCATCCAGGCCTAGCGGTGATCCAGCAACACCCATCTACTGTGATGAATCGATAACACCTCTAAAGGGTAGTGAGAAAAGGTTTTCTTTCAATCTTCAGTGCTCTCGCAAATTACAAAGCAGATTGTGGTTTTATTGTCAACCAATTTCTATTCCTCCCCTGGACACTGAGGAATCCTGAGCGGCTGCAATGATTCTGATCATCAAGATTTGTGGAGTGACATCAGTACAGTACAGACATCTGATCCACAGCCTGTAAAACCTCCCCTTTGGACAAGGGGAAAAAAAAAGCACATGGGGGAAAAACACCAAGGGATGTTTTGTGGGCCCCAAAGAAAAACAAATTGCCCTGTGCACAAGACTTGGCAAATTTTTAAATTGATCCCAGTTGACCAGGAAATTTTATACACACGCACACACATATTTATATAGATATAAAAATACATATTTTATATATATTTTATTTATGTATATGTAAAATCCAGATTCTTGTTTTCACCCAGGTATCTTTTATTTCATAGATAACAGTGTGTGTCTTGAGTAGTTAAAAGCTGAAATGACTGAGCAAGTAATGAAAGTCCTTCTGCAAGCTTGGTTTGTGGTCTAGGTCTTCTGGGTTATCTTTAAAGACCTTCTAAGGCTGATAAGATTTTTAATAATAGAAGTTTCTTGCCAAAGTGGGTTCTAATTGAACTGTCCTGAAGGCACCAACTGTAACAGGCTGTAAACTCCAGAAGATCTCATGTCAGATTTGCAAAGAAACTGGCTTTAATTTACCTTGACAACTTTGTAATGTCTTCAGCTGTTCTATTGTGTTTCAGCCATTGGGACTTAACAGCAATATTGCCCCTGGTGACTACAGGGACGTTTTCTTTTTACATTTAAGGTCTATGGCTCCTCAGGCAATACACAGGTTATACTTAAATGTAAGCAGATTAATAAGCCTGTGGCTATACCATACAGAGTTGTTGAATCCTGTTTTTCTGAATGGGCTGTAAAATTACAAGCTGTGGAGCAATGGGAAGGATGTTCTTTGAAAACAAGATCATAGTGTAGGAAAGATTGAGAGACAGTGTTACAAGGAATGACTAGTGACATTCAAGATTTGAACATGTAAGTCCTGTGGGGAAAAACACTGAATGCCATTTTAGATCTGTAACATGCAGAACCACTAATAATCTTAAGTGAATAAATAAAGAGTATACAAAAAAGTAAATTAACAACCAGGTTTATCATTCTTTACTGAAGCTTTCATCACATTATGAAGATTTTCTTCTTTAGAGACCAGTGAACAGGTAAGCTTGTCGTATGTCAGCCTCATTTGCTGTACACAAAGAAGTCAAGTTACAAAACTGCTACAATGTCAATTAAAGCATACAATGAGGCAATGAATAATTTAGCAAGTAAGTTGGTATTTCAAGACAACCTTAAACCCTGGTAAACTCACATGATCAGTTTGGTTACTGAATTATATCTTCTGTGTTTGATATGCTTTCAATAGTTACTAATTTTTAGACATTCATTCTATATATGTGGGAGACTACTGAAAAAAAACCACTTTGAAAAAACTCACTTCAAAAAACTTCAGACATAAATATTAAAAAATTCTTTACATTCAGATAAATGCTTAATACACAAGCTTAGCAATATATATATAGTAGCAAAAATACACTTCATTGACCCACGTCCTATCATTGGAAGGCCTTAATGAGGTTTACAAAAATACATAATATGCCCAGTTAGAGACTTTTAGTTCAGGGAATGAAGGTAATCATTTACTCTGGGTCAATTCAAGAAAAGACAAGGTGGAATGCCTTCAAAATGTCAGAGGGTAGGTTTAGATTAGATATTAGGAAGAAATTCTTCACTGTGAAGATGGCAAGACACTGGAACAGGTTGCCTAGATCAGCTGTGGATGTCCCCTCCCTGGAAGGCTTCAAAGACAGGTTTGGAGCCAGACCCTGAGCAACCTGGTCTACTGCAAGGTATCCCTCCCTGCCCATGGCAGCAGAAGGTCAGAACTAGATGACCCTGAAGGATCTATTCTATGGATCTATTATTCTGTGTTCTACTCCCCTGCCACAGTGCCAGAGGCCCCAGTACCCAGAACACAGAACTTATCTCTCTGTGACATCAGCTCCCGGGCCGAGACCATCACAGGCAATGCAGCAGAGCCCTCACTGCTTGCAGCTGACACGTGCCTCTGGCAGCCATGAGTTTGCTCTTCTTCCTCATCCTGCTGGTCGCGTGTGAGCTTGTGCAAGGCACATGGGAAAACTGCGGGTAAGTGATCCCAGACTCTGGCAGGGAGCTTGGGCAACCCGTAGGGGGTTCCCTGGAGAGTACCCACTTGTCCCCTGTGGCCTCACCCCAGCTTCCCAAATTCCATGGGGGAGCCTCAGTTCCTTGCCAGCAGCCAGGTGCTGGTTCAGACAGACACACACCCCATGGGCTTCCTGCACCTGCTGTCCATGCAACAACTTGTGGGGAGGGCAGAGGGCTGAGCTTCAGCCTGAGCAGCACAAGGCATTCAGCAGCACAGTAATGACTTTCTGTTTACAGAGCGAACTGCGGGCTCCGACCAGCGCTGCATGAATATGAGCACTTGGGATATGGTTTTCACAACACACGCATCGTGGGTGGCACAGGTGCCCGGCAAGGGGCCTGGCCCTGGCTCGTCAGCATCCAGTATTCCTGGGTTCAACACACAAGGCATCTGTGTGGAGGATCCCTCATTGGTGCAGAGTGGGTCCTCACAGCAGCCCACTGCTTTGACAGGATCAGGTAAGGAGGAGTAGGAATTGGGGATATCCTCACATCACCAGCAGGTGCCCTTTTAGCAGCACCTCATGTTACTCCTATCCGAATTCCTTGCAGTGACCCCAGTGTTTGGGCACTGCAGAGCCCAGCTGAGAAGCTGCCCAGGAGAAGGCTGGACTCAGGTCACTGCCTCCTAGCAGCCTCCAGCTCACCATTCCCACAGCCTAAGGCATACTATGGCAGCTACAATCTCCATAGCACTGAAGGGTAGCAAGTGCTGGGTTACTTCAGCCCATGTCTCTGCTCCCTCTCACCTCTTTCTCCATCTGACTTCCAGGAATATCAGCAGGCTCATCTTGGTCATTGGGGCTACCCAGTTGACTAAGCCCTGCCCTTGGGCTCAAGTGCGACGGATAAAGCAGCTGCGAGTTCACGAATCTTTCAATAGAAGTGGCTGGATCAATGACATCGCCTTGGTGAAATTGGACAAGCCTGTCCAGTGCAACCGCTACATCCAGGTGGTCTGTGTACCTGACCCCACACAGAGAGTGTCAGAGCTGAAAACCTGCTACATCGCTGGCTGGGGTTCCACCGTTGCAAGAGGTGAGATCCCAAGATGGACTCATGCCCTGAGGGCAAGCTCAGCACCCTGGGGAGGCAGGTTGGGCATCCCAACAGCAGAGGTCAAGGCAGGATGTATGTATGTATGCCTCTGGAGAGATGGGCCTGGCCCATGCCCAGAGTCACACAGCAGGGACAGGACATTCCAGCACCTCTCCAGAAGCAAAATCAAACCCTAGGAATGAGGATCAGCCCCAGGCAGGGCAGGAGAACTGGCAAGAAGCTCCTGTGTACTCATTTCTTTATATGTTCACAGCTTCAAAATCACCTGAGGTTCTGCAGCAGGCCAAGGTCCACCTCATTGATGTCAAGCTCTGTAACAGCAGCCGGTGGTATGGGGGGATAATCCGCACCAGACACATGTGCGCTGGCTACCCAGAGGGCAAGATCAGCACCTGCTTGGTAGGAAGGAGTGTATGATAAGCCATTCAGCCCCCAGCAGCACTGACAGCCTGGTCAACACTGCCCAAACTCAGACCCAGCACTGTCCAAACACAGCCACATGTGGGCTTTGCCTGGTCAGCTCTGGGTCCACGTTTCTGTTGGGGCTTCCCTCCAATTCCCAATCAGCACATCCTTGCCCAGTGTTCCCATTGTCCCAGAACCCTGGTACTCTGCCTAGAAAGTCCATCCAGTGCTCTTGGCAGCTCAGTGGTCCAGATGCTGACCCTGGAACATGCCTCTTCTGCACATCCAGAATCTTTGTGTAGAGATGAGAGAGAGCGCTACCTTGCAGGACCTCAACCCACTTGTAGCCAAGGTTCCAGAGGGTCCAGCACCTTGCTCTGCCAGAAACAAAGCTCTGAAAAAGAGAAGTGCTCTGAGGGTGAAGCAGATGGCCCCAATCCCAAGAAGAGCCACCCAACAACACGTTAATCCTCTCCACTCCTCTACAGGGTGACAGCGGTGGTCCTCTCATGTGCAAAGACAAGAGTGCTGACCACTACTGGGTTGTTGGAGTGACCAGCTGGGCAAAAGGCTGTGCCAGAGCAAGGCTGCCCTCAGTCTTTACCTCCGTTAAGCACTACTACAAGTGGATCCTGGTCCAACTGGGCCTGAACCCATATGGAAGTGGTTCTTGAGCAGCAGGACAGACAGGATCCAGTGCAACATGCAGTGCACCATGACTGATTCCTGATGGGTCAATGCCTGCTGATGGAAAGGCAGCCTCAGTGTCAAAAGTCTGCTCTGTCCTGCCCACACCCTTCTTCTGCATGCATGTAAACATTGAAGATGACTTAGCTGTTGAAATAAATTTACCTATGTGATCCTGTGGGATTTCTTTATGCCTCGTTGGTGCTGTGTGTTGTATGATTTCTGCAACAATATGGTGATTCTCCTGGTCCTGGAGCTGTTAGTCCATAACCTAAGAGAAATGTGCTCTCTGCTTTCCCCCTACCACGTGGTCCCTGAGAGCCCCAGAGAAGGACACGCAGAGACCAGCGGAGAGGACAGGAACAAAGAGGAAGTTTATTCATGGGGACAGGTTTATATGGACTTTGGAGAGATTCAAACTCACCAATAAGGAACAAGAAGGGAATCTGGCTTTGGGCCAATAGGAATAAAGGGATTTACATTCAATGGGAAAGGGTTTCAAGGAACATGAGGTCACAATAATTCCCCAGCCCCCTGAGCTTACAGGGGTATTCTGGGAAGAAGAAAATGAATTGGCAAAAAAAGACCTTCTGTGCATTTAAACAACGTTAAAAACATCAGTTGTTAAAGTATTATCAGTGGCTGGTTGATTCTCTTCATCAGCCCATTTTTGGCAGGACATTCTCCATGCCATATATTGTGAATTAATTGCTACACCTATGTTCACAGTTAATCATGTTTTTGGTCCAATTCCATCTGCTGGGCAAGGCAAATACTCTCACACTGGGCACCTGCACAATGAGCCTGAGGGCAAAGCAGTTGGGCAGAAAGGGACAGAGTTGCTCCAAAGGGCTGCCACTGGGCCTGGTCAGAGACGAGAGTGCTCTGAGCCACCATGGCATGGAGGAAACTGGCACATCAAGCAAGACTAGGAAGAGAACAGGGAAAAATACCAATGTCACAATCAGACACCTTTCAGGAGGGAGACATTAGGGCACATGAGATGGGATTCAGGCCTGGTGTAAGCCTTGGCTCATGGAAGACACCTGGGAAATTCCTGGGTATGACAAATAAAATTACCAACTTCTGATAGGAGTCGCAGTGCCCTGAGGAAGAACCAGATTTCATGTGTAGCAAAATGGGACTAATGAACGATGTGGTCACTCTTCACAGATATTCAAAGGAAGAGTTGAGGTAATTTCGTGAAGAGCTACCTAGTGGGAACAGCAGGAGCCCAGAAACCACATCAGTAATGCCTTGGAAGGCCAAGGTGAGCCAGCTATCAGCATGTGAAACAGCAAATCTGTTCAGAGGCAGGCCAAACCTGGGACCCTTTATGTTAACGCCTGATATTTGTGGAAAAAAATACATAAAGAAAAGAAAATGGTAGAGGATCTGGCAAAGCCTTGGGGAGGACCTGTACAAGGCAGTTGCTGTCTTTTCAAGGTGAGGGCAAGGTTGACATTCTTAATCTAATGGAATGCTTCCAAATCTCTTGGGCTTGGTATAAATCTATATGGGCTTCTAGATACTCTTCTTGGCTCCCAGGGCAATAGAGTCCTGTCTAACACTGGGTGGTCCTCTTCCCTTTCTTTTAATAAATATGGATTTTGCTGAAGCCAACCATCTCACACCTCTACCAGTCCCTGCCACCCTGGCATATGCTTCCTAAAGGATTTCCTGATGTTGAGAGGTTGCCTGGTCTACTAAGACACTAACTGCTAGTGTGTCATTAAAGTTTAGTACTGGCCATTATCCTGCTGAGCCAGCACAACAGGTTATAGTGGGCCAATCCCCCTGGCACATCTTTATTGAACAGTCTTTGCAAAATTCTGCTGTATGTAACACCTTCTCTGAGTTTTGAACCATCCCAGCTGAGGCTGTCCTCTTATCTACACTGGAGATATTTCCCATCATGTCAAACATGATGAGGGACTTGAAACACCTTTTGACAAGCTAAAAAGGGCCTTCAACTCCTGTCCTGTGTGTAGCAAGGGACCCTACCAGCTCTTGTGCAGTACGAGGGACTCCAAACCCTCTTCGTGCCTTACTGCAAGCTCCACACATTGTACTCGGCACAAGGAACACAAACCTCTCCCCGTGCAGGTCTCCAGAACCCTTCTGTGCTGTAGAAGAGGCTGGAGCCCCATCACCTTGTGCCTAATGAGAGCCTCCACAACTCTTCTATGTGTGCGTTACACTGACCAGGCTGCGCATACATCCTCAACTCACTATCAATAACTTCACCAAATCTGCGCAAAATGCAACAACAGCGGCAAGAGTCAAATCCACCCTCATAATTTCCACAGAATCTGCTCAGGGAATTTTAACACTCTGTGCTGGTTTAAAGGTAATCCATCAGGAGAAAGGAACCAAACTCAAGAAGCGATTACAAGTCAAAGTTACAGTTTAATAAAAAGATTACAAATACAATGATACAGAGAAAAAATTGCTTTTAGCCCACAAAACCCAGTTGTATTACCCAGCAACCTGGAGCATGCACAGAATTGTAGGAATCTGAAATCCAGCTTACAGCAAAAAGAGCTAGAAATCTTAAACAGCAAGCCTTGGTCAACAAAGGCTGAGAGAAATTCCATCACCAAGAACAGAAGAGGCTTGGTAATGCTCAACTTGAAGATAAGCTGTCTCCTACCTTAACATAAGAAAAAAGTCTAGAAAGAATGTTATCAAAGTGTGTTGTAATCCCCTGCTGTCTTCCCTCCATAAATTCCTGAAATTACCATAACCCTTCCTACCTATTAGCATGTGTCTCCCTGAAACCTTAAAAAGTGGTCAAGTGTTCAATAAAGTATTCCAGTTTTGTTCCCCATGCTGGGATCGTGTAGTTTTTGACCGTCTCACAGGATGGCATTCATTAGCCCCTGTGCTGAGCATCACATGGTCCTCCTGAGTACAAAGCAAAAGGAAAGGAAAACCTATTGGTGAGGATGACGGTCACAGTCTGGTCAAGAGTGGCAGTTGCAGTCTGGTTGAGGTTCTGGTCCTCCTCTGGATCCAATGAGTGGTACCAGAAACCCCCAAACCCCAAGATTATATATGCTCAGGTTCAGGTCCAGTACCTCCCCCAGGGCAAGGAATTTCATAATGGGTGATTTAACTCTGTGAGTCAAGAGATATTTTTGGAATATTTGATGTCCCATGAGCAGAAGGTGCTAATGCTTCCCTGGAGGGGAGTTATCACAGCTGAGTCATTGATGTGAAGACAGGAGAACTTCCCTGTATCACAGGGTCCTTTAACACCCAACTTGTAGCCTGAGGGGGCAGGTGTGCCCTGGGCAGCTGTTGCAAATGATCCATTATTAACAGTTCATCAGAAATTACATAGAGGGTGTAGAAAACACAGTTTTGGTTACACTCACACAGTGATAAGCTGGTCCCAGCCATTGTAATTAGGTCACACTCAGCCTTTGTCTCCTTGCTCCAAAGATCCTAGGTGGAATCACTCAATGACAGCAGATGTATGTTTTGAGAAGGGAGGCTCCAAAGGTGGTGATGGAGGCTCCCATCTCGAGTGCCGAACTGCTGAGGAAACTTTCCTGTCTGACCATTCAGGAGGCACAGGTTTCTCTAGTGAGCCAACAGGTGACCTGTCTGATTCCCTACACACCCCACTCTCACGGTCAGATCAGGTTTCCATACTAGTTTGACCCCCGGTTTCCCTTAGCAGAGTCATAGATATTTCATTCCAAAAAGCCATTTATTCACAAGGCAGTAACATAGAAACAGCTCTAGCTGCGGCTTCCATACAGGGACCTTGATCCAAGGAACCCCAGGGCTTTTATCCCCTCTCAGTCTAAGTGTGCCAAAGTCTCAACTCTCCCTCCTGAGCCATCAGCTCCTGCTGGGTCTCTCCATATCCATTCAGCTGGCCAGCAGTACAGATTTCTGTGCCCTTCGTTGTGCAAAAGGTCTGCACTTCATAGTCTCTCATCACGTGTTCCTGCCACCCAGAGCTCAATCTGCAGCTGATGGTGAATGTGTTCCTCAACAGCTGCCTGCCCCAGGGTCTGCTCACCATCATCCCATAAAAAGAGAGGCCTGAAGAAAGCTAAAGATAGAATTCTTACAAGAGCATGTAGTGATAGGACAATGGTGAATGGCTTTCAAGTGAAGGAAAGGAGGGTAAGATTAAATATTAGGAAGAAATTGTTCACTGTGAGGATAGTGATGCAAGGGCACAGGTGACCTAGAGCAGCTATGGATTTCCCCTCCATGAAAGGTTTTAAGGACAGGTTTTGAGACACTCTCTGATCAACCTGGTCTACTGTAAGGAATCCCTCCCTGCCCATGGCAAGAGGATCAGCAGTGGGTAATCCTTAAGGTTCCTTCCAGCCCAAACCATTCTGTGGATTTGTGATTCTGTGTTGATGCTACCCCACACCAGTGCCAGAGGCCCCAGTGCCCAGAACACAGAACTCACCTCTCTGTGACACCAGCCCCAGGGCCGGGGCAATCACAGGCAATGCGAGTGCTGCAGGCACTGCAGCAGTGGCTGCGCTGGTGCCAGCAGCCCTCACTGCTTGCAGCTGACACGCGCCTCTGGCAGCCATGAGTTTCCTTTGCCTCCTCATCCTGCTGGCCACCTGCAGGCTTGTGCACGGCTCATGGGAAACCTGTGGGTGAGTGTCCCCAGGCTCTGGCAGGGAGCTTGGGCAACCCTTAGGAGGTTCCCTGGAAGGTGCCCACCTGTGCCCATGTGGCCCTGCCCCAGCTTCCCAAACTCCATGGGGGAGCCTCAGTTCCTTGCCAGCAGCCAGGTGCTGGTGCAAACACAGACACACATCCCATAGGCTTCCTGTGCCTGCTGTCCATGCAACAGCTTGTGGGGAGGGCAGAGGGCTGAGCAGCACAGTAATGACTTTCTGCCAACAGAGACATCTGCGGGCAGCGACCAGTGGTGTATGAATATGAGCACTTGGATGATGATTATTACATGACACGCGTCGTGGGTGGCACAGGTGCCCAGGAAGGGGCCTGGCCCTGGCTCATCAGCATCAAGCATCCCTGGATACCAGGCACAAGACATCTGTGTGGAGGGTCCCTCATTGGTGCAGAGTGGGTCCTCACAGCAGCCCACTGCTTTGACAAGATCAGGTAAGGAGGAGTAGGAATTGGGGATATCCTCACATCACCAGCAGGTGCCCTTTTAGCAGCACCTCATGTTACTCCCATCCGATTTCCTTGCAATGACCCCAGTGTTTGGGCACTGCAGAGCCCAGCTGAGAAGCTGCCCAGGAGAAGGCTGGACTCAGGTCACTGCCTCTTAGCAGCCTCCAGCTCACCATTCCCACAGCCTAAGGCATACTATGGCAGCTACAATCTCCATAGCACTGAAGGGTAGCAAGTGCTGGGTTACTATAGCCCATGGCTCCACTCTCACTCACCTCTCCATCGGCCTTCCAGGAATATCAGCAGATTGTACTTGGTCATTGGGGCTACCCAGTTGACTAAGCCAGGCCCCTGGGCACAATTGCGACGAATAAAGCAGCTGCGGGTTCACGAATCTTATAATAAGGATGACATGAGCAATGACATCGCCTTGGTGAAATTGGACAAGCCTGTCCTGTGCAGCCCCTACACCCAGCTGGCCTGTGTGCCTGATGCCACACTGAATGTGACAGAGCTGGAAACATGCTATGTTGCTGGCTGGGGTGCCACCACTGCAAGAGGTGAGTTCCCAAGAGATACTCATACCATGGGGGCAAGCTCAACACCCTGGGGAGGCAGGTTGGGCTTCCCAACAGCACAGTTCAAAGCCAGAGTCAGGCTGCAGGATGTATGCTGGGGCATGACTCTGCCCTAAGTCAGACAGAAGGGACACAGCATTCCAGTACCTCTCAGGAGACAAAACTAAGATCTAGTGATGAGGATCATCCCCAGGAAGGGCAGGAGAATTTGTAAGGAACTGCTGGGTGCTCTTTTTTGTTCTGTGCTCACAGCTCAAAAATCAAGTGATATCCTGCAGGAGGCCAAGGTTCACCTCATCAGTGTCAAGCTCTGCAACAGTAGCCGGTGGTATGCGGGGAAAATCCACAGCCACAACTTGTGTGCTGGTTACCCAGAGGGCAAGATCGACACCTGCCAGGTAGGAAGGAGTGTGTGATGAGCTGCTTGGCCCCTCAGAAGCAAAGACAGCCCGGTCAGCACTGCACAAACACAGTCCCATGTGGGTTTGCCTGGCCAGCTCTGGGTCCACACTGCTCTTGGGGCTTCCCTCCCACTCCCAATCCATGCTTCCTTGCCCAGTGTCCCTATTGTCCCAGAAGCCTGGCACTCTGCCCAAGAAGTCCATTCAGTGCCTAGGGGTCCAGATGCTGACCTTGGAACATGCCTTCTCTGCACATCCAGAATCACTGTGCAGAAATGAGAGAGCCTACCTTGCAGGATGCAAATCCTCTCAAGCCAAAGTTCTGCAGGCCCCAGCACCTTGCTTTGCAGGAATACAGCTCTGGCAAGTGGTGTGAGAGAGAAGGAGTGCCAACAGAGACCACCAAGCACAACCGTAATCCTCTCTGCTTCACTTCAGGGTGACAGCGGTGGTCCTCTCATGTGCAGAGACAGCAACACTGACTTCTTCTGGGTTGTTGGAGTGACCAGCTGGGGTAGAGGCTGTGCCAGAGCAAGACTGCCCGGAGTCTACACCTCCGTTCAGCACTTCTACAACTGGATCCTGGTCCAACTGGGCCTGAACCCCTATGGAGGTGGTTCTTGAGCAGCAGGACAGACAGGATCCAGTGCAACATGCAGTGCACCAAAATTGATTCTTGCTGGAGCAATACCTGCTGATTGAAAGGCAACCTCAGTGTCAAAAGCCTGCTCTGTCCTGCCCACACCCTTCTGCATGCATGCAAAAACTGAGGTTGACTAGTTGTTGAAATAAAGTTGCCTGTGTTCACAGTTAACCATGGTTTTGGTCCAATTCCATCTGCTGGGCAAGGCAAATAATCTCATGCTGGGCACCTGCAGAATGAGCCTGAGGACAGAGCAGTTGGGCAGAAAGGGACAGAGTTGCCAGAGACAAGAATGCTCTGAGCCACCATGGCATGGAGGAAACTGGCACATCAAGCAAGACTAGGAAGAGAACAGGGACAAAAAGCAATGTCACATGTAGACACCTTTTGGAGGGAGGTATTAGGGCACATGAGATGGGATTCAGACCTGGTGTTTACCTTGGTTCATGGAAGACACCTGGGAAACTCCTGAATACAACAAATAAAATTCCCAATTCCTGAAAGGAGTTGCAGTGCCCTGAGGAAGAAGCAGATTTCATGTGTAGCAAAGGGGGATTAATGTGGTAGGTGGTCACACTTCACAGATACTCAAAGGAAGAGCTGGGGTCATTTTGCAGAGAGCAGCCTAGTGGGAACAGCAGGAGCCCAGAAACCACATCAGTAATGTCAAGGATAAGGTGAGCCAGCTATCAGCATGTGCAACAGCAAATCTGTTCACAGTAGGCCAAAGCTGGGAGCCAGGGGAAAAAAAATCACTATGTTTGGCTCCCGATTTTGGAGGAGGCAAGGACAGAGAAAGGTAGGAGTGGAGTAAGATGAGAGGGATGTATAAGCATGTCAAGTGGAGAGAAGGGGAGATTGAGGAGACTGTGGCATAGACACAAACTGCTAGTCGGTGTGTTGGTGTGACAGTGCTACACCTAATCCCACAGGTTGGAAATAAAACTTCTTATCATATTAATAATTGATAAGTCATCCATTGACTATACAAATTTGCTCTGCAATTTTAGGACCTTTAAAGTAACCCCTGATACTTGCAGAAAAACAAAAACATAAAAACAACAATAACAAAACAAAAAATATGGTAAAGGACCTGGCAAAGCCTTGGGGAGGACCTGTACAAGGCAGTTGCTGTCTTTTCACAGTGAAGGCAAGCAAAGTCTCACTTTCTTCAAGTAATGGAATGCTTCCAGATACCTTGGGCTATTTATCATTCTGCTTCTGGATATTCCTCTTGGCTCCCAGGGCAATAGAGTCCTGTCTAACATTGGGTGGTCCTCTTCCCTTTCTTTTAATAAATATGTATTGTGCTGAAACCAACCATCTCACACCTCTACCGGTCCCTGCCACCCTGGCATATGCTTCTTAAAGGATTTCCTGATGTTGAGAGGTTGCCTGGTCTACTAAGACACTAACTGCTAGTGTGTCATTAAAGTTTGGTACTGGCCATTATCCTGCTGAGCCAGCACGACAGGTTATAGTGGGCTAATCCCTCTGGCACATCTCTATTGAACAGTCTTTGCAAAATTCTGCTGTACGTAACACCTTCTCTGAGTTTTGAACCATCCCAGCTGAGGCTGTCCTCTTATCTACACTGGAGATATTTCCCATCATGTCAAACATGGTGAGGGACTTGAAACACATTTTGACAAGCTAAAAAGGGCCTTCAACTCCTGTCCTGTGTGTAGCAAGGGACCCTACCAGCCGTTGCGCAGTACAAGGGACTCCAACCCCCCTTCGTGCTTTATTGCAAACTCCACACGCTGCACTCGGCACAAGGAACAGAAACCTCTCCCCGTGCAGGTCTCCAGAACCCTTCTGTGCTGCAGGACAGGCTGAAGCCCCATTACCTTGTGCCTCATGAGAGCCTCCGCAACTCCTCTATGTGTGCGTTACACTGACCAGGCTGCGCATACATCCTCAACTCACTATCAATAACTTCACCAAATCGGCACAAAATGCAACACCAATGGCAAGACTCTAATCCACCCTCATAATTTCTACAGAATCTGCTCAGGGAATTTTAATGCTCACCCCTTGGCTCCTCCCTGCTCCAAAGACCCCAGGTGGACTCACCCATTGGCAGCAGCTCCATGTTTTGAGAAGGGAGGCTGCCAAGGTAGTGATGGAGGATCCCATGTCCAGTGCCAAACTGGTGAGGAAACTTCCCTGTCTGTCCATTTAGGAGGCACAGACATTTCCAGTGAGCCAACAGGTGATCTGTCTTATTCCTTACACACCCCACTCTCACAGAGTCAAACTGGATTTCTGTACTGGTTTGACATCAGGTTTCCTTAGCAGAGCCACAGATGTCTCATTCCATAAAGCCATTTATTCATGACACAGTAACACAGAAACAGCTCCAGCATCTGCTTCCAAGGAGGGATCTTGATCAAAGGAACCCTAGGGCTTTTATCCCCTCACTGTCTAAGGACATCAAAGTATCAGCGTATCACAGAATCACCTAGGTTTGGAAAGACCTCTGAGATCAAGTCCAATCTATGACCTAACACCACTTTGTAAACTAGACCATGGTACTAAGTGCCACATTGAGTCTTTTCTTAAACACCTTCAGGGATGGTGTCTCCATTACCTCTCTGGAGAGCCCATTCCAATGCCTAATCACTCTTTCTTTGAAAAACTTATTTGTAATGTCTAACTTAAACTTCCCCTGGTGCAGCTGAATACTGTCTCCTCTTGTTCTATTGCTAGTTCCTGGGAGAAGAGACCAATACCCACATTGCTGCAACCTCCCTTCAGGTAGATGTAGAGAGTGATAAGGTCTCCCCTGAGCCTCCTCTTCTCCAGGCTAAACACCCCTAGCTCCCTCAGCCACTTCTCACAGGACTTGTTCTCCAGTCCCTTAACAAGCTCCATTGCCCTTCTCTGGACAGGCTCCAGCACCTCCATATCCTTCTTGAAATGACGGGCCCAGAACTGGACACAGTACGCAAGGTTTGATCTAACCAATTTTGAGTACAGGGGAATAATCATTATTCCAGACACATGACAGAATGCCATTGGCCTTCTTGCCCACCTGGGCACACTGCTGGCTCCTATTCAGCCTGTTGTCAATCAGTCCTTCCATGTTCCTTTCTGCCTGGCTGCTGTCCAGCCACTCTGGCCCCCATCTGTAGTGCTACATGGGGTTGTCGTGGCCAAAGTGCAGGACCCAGACCTTGGCCTTTCTGAACCTCAGACCACTGCATTTGGCCCATCCCTCCAGTCTGTCCAGGTTCTTCTGCAGAGCCCTCCTACCCTCCAGCAGACTGACACTCCCCCCCAGCTCAGTGTCATCCACAAATTCAGTAATGGTGGACTCAATCTTCTCTTTCAGATCATCAGTAAAGATATTAAACAGAACTGGACCAAACACTGATTCCTGGGGGACACCACAAGTGACTGGCCACTACCTGGATGCAGCACCGTTCACCACCAAACTCTGGACCTGGCCATCCAACCTGTTCTTAACACACAGAAAATGCACCTGTTAAAGCCATGGGCTGTCAGCTTTTCCAGGAGTATGTTATGGGAAATGGTGTCATCAGCTTTGCTGAAGTCTGGGCAGACTACATCCAAAGCCTTTCCCCATCCACCAGGTGGGTCATAATAGTGGATCAGGCTGGTAAGGCAGGACCTGTCCCTCCTAAACCTATACTGTCTGGATCTGATTCTCCAGATGTCTTGCAGGTGCAGTGTGATCGCACCAAGATAATCTGATCCATAACATTGCCAAGCACCAGGGTCAGACTGAAAGGCCCGTACTGATCAGATCTTCCATTTGGCCCTTGTTATGAATGGGCAACACATTGGCATGTCTCAATTCTCCCTCCTGAGCCATCAGATCATGCTGGGTCTCTCAATGTTCATTCAGCTGGCCAGCAGCACAGATTCCCATATCCTTGGTTGTGAAAAGGGTTTGCAGTTCACAGCCTCTCATCCTATGTTCCTACCACCCAGAGCTCAATCTGCATCTGATGCTGAATGTGTTTCTCAACAGGTGCCTGCCCTGGGGTCTGGACATCATCATCTCACAAGAAGAAAGGACTGAATAACCTGGATATGGAATACTTACAAGACCATGTAGTGATAGGACAACAGGGTACAGCTTCAAAATGAAACTGGGGAGGTTTAGGTCCATCACCACAAATAAATTCTTGATTGTGAGGATGGTGAAGCACTGGCACTGGATGCCCAGAGCAGCTCAGGATGCCCCCTCCCTGAAAGGCTTCAAGGACAGGTTTTCAGGGAGACTCTGAGCAGCCTGGTCTACTGCAAGGAATCTCTCACTACCCATGGCATAAAGGCCAAAGGTCCCTTCCAGCCTAAACCATTCCATGAATCAGTGATTCTATGTTGCTGCTCCCACACCCCAGTACCCAGAACACAGAACTCACCTCTCTGTGACATCAGCCCCAGGGCAGAGGCCATCACTGGCAACGCGGGTGCTGCAGGCGCTGCAGCAGTGGCTGCGCTGGATGCCAGGAGACCTCACTGCTTGCAGCTGACACGTACCTCTGGCAGCCATGAGTTTGCTCTGCCTCCTCATCCTGCTGGCTGCATACGGGCTTGTGCATGGCACATGGGACAACTGCGGGTAAGTGACCCCAGGGTCTGGCAGGAAGCTTGGGCAACCCGTAGGGGGTTCCCTGGAGGGTGCCCACTTGTCCCGTATGGCCTCACCCCAGCTTCCCAAACTCCAGGGGGAAGCCTCAGTTCCTTGCCAGCCGCCAGGTGCTGGTGCAAACACAGACCCCATGGGCTTCCTGTGCCCACTGTCTGTCAAGAGCATGTGGGGAGGGCAGAGGACTGAGCTTCAGCCTGAGCAGCACACGGCATTCAGCAGCACAGTAATGACTTTCTGCTTACAGAGAGTACTGTGGGCTCCGAGCCATGCCTTATGACTATGGCACTGGGGCTTATAACTACTATGGCATGACGCGCGTCGTGGGCGGTTCAAATGTCCAAACAGCAGACTGGCCCTGGCTCGTCAGCATCCAGCACATGTGGATACCAGACACGGGGCATCTGTGTGGAGGGTCCCTCATCCACCCGCAGTGGGTCCTCACGGCAGCCCACTGCTTCACAGATGTCAGGTGAGGAGCAGCAGGGAATGGGGATGTCCTCATAGCACCAGCAGGTGCCCTGTCAGTGGCACCTCATGTTACTCCCATCCCTTTTCCTTGCACTGAGCTCAGCTGAGACACTGGGCTCAGGAGAAGACTAGGCTCATGCCACTGCTTCCTAGCAGTCTGCAGCTCATCATTCACACAGCCTAATGCTTGCTAGGGCAGTCACTGCCTCCATAGCACTGAAGGCTGACAAGTGCTGGGCTGCCTCAGTGCGTGGCTCTGCTCCCTCTCAGCCCTCTCTGCATCTGCCTTCCAGCAACATCAGCCTGGTGTACGTGGTGATCGGGGCCACCCAGCTGACTCAGCCGGGCCCTGGGGCACAAGTCCGCTACATTAGGCAGCTGCGGATTCACCAGTATTATGATCCTGGCAACAACCTGAAGAATGACATTGCCTTGCTGGAATTGGACGAGCCTGTCCTGTGCAGCCCCTACATCCAGCTGGCCTGTGTGCCCGATGTCAACCTGAGAGTGTCAGAGCTGATCTACTGCTTTGTGGCTGGCTGGGGTGCCACCACCGCAAGAGGTGAGTTTCCAAGAAGCATTTGTGCCATGAGAGCAAGCTCAGTATCCTGGGGAGACAGATTGGGCTTCCCAACAGCAGAGGCCAAAGCCAGAGTCAGGCTGCAGGATGTATGCCTCTGAAGAGATGGGCCTGGACCGTGCCCAAAGGCACACAGCATGGACACAGCACTCCAGCACCTCTCCAGACACTAAAGCAAAACCTAGGCATGGAAATAAGTCCCAGGCAGGGCAGGAGAACTGGCAAGGAGCTGCTGAGTGCTCATTCCTTTCTGTGTTCACAGCTTCAAGCTCAAGTGATGTAATGCAGGAGGCCATGGTCCACCTCATCGATCTCAAGCTCTGCAACAGCAGCCAGTGGTACGCAGGGAAAATCCACACCAATAACTTGTGTGCTGGTTATCCACAGGGCACCATCGACACCTGCCAGGTAGGAAGGAGTGCATGACAAGTGCCAGCAGCACAGGCAGTTCAGTCAGCCCTGCCCAAACACAGCCCCATGCAGGCTTTGCCTGGCAAGTCAGTCCCACTCATTGTCCCAGGTCCACACTGCTCTTGGGGCTTCCCTCCCATTCTCCATCCATATGCCTGTGCTCCATGTCCCAGTTGTTGCAGAGGCCTGGCATCCATCCCAGAAAGGTTCTCTAGGGCTCTTGACAGCCCAGAGGTCCAGATGCCAACTTTGGAAAATCCCTCCTCTGCATATGCAGAAACAATGTGCAGAGATGAGAGAGAGCCCTACCCTGCAGGACCCCGACCCACTCGCAGACATGGTTCTGCAAGATGCAACACCTTGCTCTGCCAGGAATACAGCTCTGGCAAGTGGTGTGAGAGAGAAGGTGACAGCCCCAATGCCAACAAGAGCCACCCCACCCCACCTTAATCCTCTCTGCTTCACTTCAGGGTGACAGCGGTGGTCCTCTCATGTGCAAAGACACCGTTGCTGACTACTACTGGGTTGTTGGAGTGACCAGCTGGGGAAAAGGCTGTGCGAGAGCAAAGCAGCCCGGAGTCTATACCTCTGTTCAGCACTTCCATGACTGGATCCTGGTCCAGATGGGTGCAAGCCCATATGGAAGTGCTTCTTGAGCAGCAGGACAGACAAGACCCAGTTTTGGCTGCAGTGCCTCACAACCATTTCTTGCTGGGGTATTGCCTGCTGATGGAAAGACAGCCTCAGTGTCAAAAGCCTGCTCTGTCCTGCCCACACCCTTCTGCATGCATGCAAACACTGAAGTTGACTTAGTTGTTGAAATAAAGTTATCTATGTTCACAGTTAACCATGTTTTTGGTCCAATTCCATCTGCTAGGCAAGGCAAATAATCTCACGCTGGGCACCTGCAGAATGAGCCTGAGGGCAGAGCAGTTGGGCAGAAAGGGACAGAGTTACTCCAAAGGGCTGCAACAAGGCCTGGCTAGAGATGAGAGTTCTCTGAGCCACCATAGCATGGAGGAAACTGTCACATCAAGCACGGCGAAGAAGAGGACAAGGACAAAATGCAATGTCATATGCAGACACCTTTTGGAGGGAGGCATTAGGGCATATGGGATGGGGATTCAGGCCTGGTGTAAGCTTTGGCTCATGGAAGACACCTGGGAAACTCCTGAGTACAACAAATAAAATTCCCAACTCCTGAAAGGAGTCGCAGTGCCCTGAGGAAGAAGCAGATTTCACTTGTAGCAAAGGGGGATTAATGTGGTAGGTGGTCACACTTCACAGATACTCAAAGGAAGAGTTGGGGTCATTTTGCGGAGAGCAGCCTGGTGGGAACAGCAGGAGCTCAGAAACCACATCAGTAATGCCAAGGATAAAGTGAGCCAGCTATCAGCATGTGCAACACCAAATCTGTTCAGAGGCAGGCCAAACCTGGGAGCCATGGGGGAAGAATCACTAGGTTTGGTTCCTGAGTTGTGAGGAGACAAGGACAGAGAAAGGGAGGAGTGGCGTAAGATGAGAGGGATGTACAAGCATGTCAAATGGAGAGAAGGAGGGATCGAGGAGACTGTGGCATAGATACAAACTGCTGGTTGGTGCACTGGTCTGACTGAGCGCTGCACCTAATCCCCACAGGATGGGAAAGAAACTTTGTAACACAACTTGGTAATTGACAAGTCATCTACTTACTGTAATTTTATACCCTTAAAATCAATTCATGCTATTTGGGGGCGGTTGGGGGTGGGGGGAGGAGGAAGAAAAGAAAGTGGTAGAGGATCTGCAAAGCCTTGGGCAAGACATGTCCAAGGCAGTTGCTGTCTTTTCCAGGTGAAGGCAAGCAAAGGCTCCCTTTCTTCGTCTAATGAAATGCTTTCACATCTCTTTGGCTAGTTGCCAGTCTGCTTCTGGATATTCTTCTTCTTGACTCCTGTTATGGGTTCAGGAGGACTCCCAGACTCAAATTAAGAGACACTAATCCACAATTGAGGTACCAATGGGAATGTATTAGTAAGCAAAGCAAATTTATTCCTACAATACAGTTACAATAGCAAAGCAAATTTATTCTGTTGCTTATGATAGAAAACAATACATAAGAACCCTCAAATCTTAACATGGCACTGAGCAGGAAAAGGAGATAGAGCATGGCACTCGGTGGGCAGGGCCAGCGGACTGTGCATATTCAGGGCATCCCTTGGATCAAAATGATGTGCATCAGGTCCTCTCCACCCCCAGCCCAGAACTACACTTTATATTTCCTCTCTCTGGAGTGCAATTTTGCCAGCTACAGCCTCAGCTTGTGTGTGGCCAGTGCACCATCTGAGGCTGCAACAGCTCAAGATGCTGACTTTGGGCTAACAACAGCTCTATTCTCTATTGTTCCCTTGTCAAAGGCCAAGTTCCCACCAGTTTGATGTTACACTAATGTTTCTTTCTTCAAGGCTGAATTTCCCACACTGAAGCTATCCAGTGTTTTCTCATACCACATTCATGAACACAACCACAGACCAAATATGACAGGCCCCTACTGGCATCACCCTTTGCTGGGGTAATGTAAATTAACTTGCGGCAGTCAGAGGAGGCAGAGACATCTCAGGCTGCAGTGTGATCAGAAAGCTCACCAAAGACAAAGGACTTTATTTTTGGTAACAGCTTCACTTTTATCCACTCCTGCATATAACATGCTATCTCACTATTGGTCAGTAGTTCACCTAACAAAGATGCAAAGATTCCATTGGTCACAGGGCATCCACATTCTACAGGTGGTTGGCTGGTCCTTAAGGATGCATTCATTATTCATCTCAGACCGTAAGAGATCCAGACACATGCACTGTAACGCCCAAAGGACCCAAGTCAGGACTCTGGTCCCTAACACAGCTCCCAGGGTAATAAAGTTCTGTCTCATGGGGGGTGGCAGTTTTTGTCTTTCTTTTACTAAATATGGATTGTGCTCCAAGAAACCATCCCACCCCTCTATCAGTCCCTGCCACCCTGGCATATGCTTCTTAAAGGATTTCCTGATGTTGAGAGGTTGCCTGGTCTACTAAAACACTAACTGCTAGTGTCATTAAAGTTTGGTGCTGGCCATCATACTTCTGAACCAGCACAACACGTTATAGCCCCCTGGCACAACTTTATTACAGTCTTTCCTAAATTCTGCTGTATGTAACACCTTCTCTGAGTTTTGAACCATCCCAGCTGAGGCTGTCCTCTTATGTACGCTGGGGATATTTCCCATCATGTCAAACATGATGAGGGACTTGAAATGCCTTTTGACATGCTAAAAAGGGCCTTCAACTCCTGTCCTGTGTGTATCGAGGGACCCTACCAGCCCTTGCACAGTACAAGGGACTCCAAACCTCCTTCGTGCCTTACTGCGAACTCCACTTGCTGTACACAAACCTCTCCCCGTGCAGGTCTCTAGAACCCTTCTGTGTTGTAGGAGAGGCTGGAGCCCCATCACCTCATGTGTCATGAGAGCCTCCATGACTCCTCTATGTGCGCCTTATGCTGACCAGGTTGCACACCCATTCTCAGCTCACTATCAATAACTTCACCAAATCTGCACAAAATGCAACACCAATGGAGGGATTCAAATCAACCCTCATATTTCTACAGAATTTGCTCAGGAAACTTCCTTTTGACTCCTTCCTGCTCCAAAGATCCCAGGTGGACTCACCCATTGGCAGCAGCTCCATGTTTTGAGAAGGGAGGCTGCCAAGGTAGTGATGAAGGGTCCCATCTCCAGTACCAAACTGGTGAGGAAACTTCCCTGTCTGACCATTTAGGAGGCACAGACATTTCCAGTGAGCCAACGGGTGCCCTGTCTGATTCCCTACACACCACACTCTCACAGAGTCAAACTGGATTTCTGTACTGGTTTGACATCAGGTTTCCTTAGCAGAGCCACAGATGTCTCATTCCATAAAGCCATTTATCCATGACACAGTAACATAGAAACAGCTCCAGCGTCTGCTTCCAAGGAGGGATCTTGATCCAAGGAACCCCAGGACTTTTACCCCCTCACTGTCTAAACTTACCCAAGTCTCAACTCTCCCTCCTGAGCCATCAGATCATGCTGTGTCTCTCAATGTCCTTTTAGCTGGGCAACAGCCCAGGGTCCCATGCCCTTGGTTGTGGAAAGGGTCTGCAGTTCACAGTCTCTCATCTCGTGTTCCTGCCACCCAGAGCTCAATCTGCAGCTGGTGCTGAATGTGTTCCTCATCAGCTGCCTGCCCCAGGGTCTACACACCATCATCCCACAAGAAGAGAGGCCTGAAAAAATCTGGAGACAAGAGCAGGCAATGATAGGACAATGAGAAATGTCTTTAAATCTTAGAGGGAAAGCTGAGATTACATATTATGAAGAAATTGATAACTTTTAGGGTGTTTAGGCAATGGCACAGATTGCCTAGATCAGCTGTGGATGCCCCCTCTCTGGAAGTCTTCATGGACAGGTTTTGAGCCAGGTCCTGATCCACCTGGTTTACTGCAAGGAACCTCTCACTGCCTATGGCAGCAGAGGGTCAGAACTATATGATCCCAAAGGTCCCTTCCAGCCTAAACCATTCTATGGATCTGTGATTCTGTGTTGCTCCTCCCACACCCCAGTACCCAGAACACAGAACTCACCTCTCTGTGACATCAGCCCCAGGGCCGAAGCCATCACGGACAACGTGGGTGCTGCAGGCACTGCGTCAGTGGCTGCACTGGTGCCAGGAGACCTCACTGCTTACAGCTGACACGTGCCTCTGGCAGCCATGAGTTTGCTCTGCCTCCTCATCCTGCTGGCCGCGTGCGGGCTTGCGCACGGCACATGGGACAACTGCGGGTAAGTGATCCCAGGGTCTGGCAGGGAGCTTGGGCAACCCGTAGGGGGTTCCCTGGAGGGTGCCCATTTGTCCCCTGTGGCCTCACCCCAGCTTCCCAAACTCCAGGGGGAAGCCTCAGTTCCTTGCCAGCAGCCAGGTGCTGGTGCAAACACAGACCCCATGGGCTTTCCGTGTCCACTGTCTGTCAACAGCTTGTGGGGAGGGCAGAGGGTTGAACTGCAGAATTGCAGACTATTCTGAGTTGGAAGGGACCCACAGGATAATCGAGTCCAACTCTTAAGTCAATGGTGCACACAGGGGATGGAACCCATGACCTTGGCATTATTAAAATCATGTTTTAACCAACTGAGCTAATCTCAGGGTCTGAGCTTCAGCCTGAGCAGCACAAGGCATTCAGCAGCACAGTAATGACTTTCTGCTTACAGGGGGTACTGTGGGCTCCGAGCCATGCCTTATGACTATGGCACTGGGGCTTATAACTACTATGGCATGACGCGCGTCGTGGGCGGTTCAAATGTCCAAACAGCAGACTGGCCCTGGCTCGTCAGCATCCAGCACATGTGGATACCAGACACGGGGCATCTGTGTGGAGGGTCCCTCATCCACCCGCAGTGGGTCCTCACGGCAGCCCACTGCTTCACAGATGTCAGGTGAGGAGCAGCAGGGAATGGGGATGTCCTCATAGCACCAGCAGGTGCCCTGTCAGTGGCACCTCATGTTACTCCCATCCCTTTTCCTTGCACTGAGCTCAGCTGAGACACTGGGCTCAGGAGAAGACTAGGCTCATGCCACTGCTTCCTAGCAGTCTGCAGCTCATCACTCACACAGCCTAATGCTTGCTAGGGCAGTCACTGCCTCCATAGCACTGAAGGCTGACAAGTGCTGGGCTGCCTCAGTGCGTGGCTCTGCTCCCTCTCAGCCCTCTCTGCATCTGCCTTCCAGCAACATCAGCCTGGTGTACGTGGTGATCGGGGCCACCCAGCTGACTCAGCCGGGCCCTGGGGCACAAGTCCGCTACATTAGGCAGCTGCGGATTCACCAGTATTATGATCCTGGCAACAACCTGAAGAATGACATTGCCTTGCTGGAATTGGACGAGCCTGTCCTGTGCAGCCCCTACATCCAGCTGGCCTGTGTGCCCGATGTCAACCTGAGAGTGTCAGAGCTGATCTACTGCTTTGTGGCTGGCTGGGGTGCCACCACCGCAAGAGGTGAGTTTCCAAGAAGCATTTGTGCCATGAGAGCAAGCTCAGTATCCTGGGGAGACAGGTTGGGCTTCCCAACAGCAGAGGCCAAAGCCAGAGTCAGGCTGCAGGATGTATGCCTCTGAAGAGATGGGCCTGGACCGTGCCCAAAGGCACACAGCATGGACACAGCACTCCAGCACCTCTCCAGACACTAAAGCAAAACCTAGGCATGGAAATAAGTCCCAGGCAGGGCAGGAGAACTGGCAAGGAGCTGCTGAGTGCTCATTCCTTTCTGTGTTCACAGCTTCAAGCTCAAGTGATGTAATGCAGGAGGCCATGGTCCACCTCATCGATCTCAAGCTCTGCAACAGCAGCCAGTGGTACGCAGGGAAAATCCACACCAATAACTTGTGTGCTGGTTATCCACAGGGCACCATCGACACCTGCCAGGTAGGAAGGAGTGCATGACAAGTGCCAGCAGCACAGGCAGCTCAGTCAGCCCTGCCCAAACACAGCCCCATGCAGGTTTTGCCTGGCAAGTCAGTCCCACTCATTGTCCCAGGTCCACACTGCTCTTGGGGCTTCCCTCCCATTCTCCATCCATATGCCTGTGCTCCATGTCCCAGTTGTTGCAGAGGCCTGGCATCCATCCCAGAAAGGTTCTCTAGGGTTCTTGACAGCCCAGGGGTCCAGATGCCAACTTTGGAAAATCCCTCCTCTGCATATGCAGAAACAATGTGCAGAGATGAGAGAGAGCCCTACCCTGCAGGACCCCAACCCACTCGCAGACATGGTTCTGCAAGATGCAACACCTTGCTCTGTCAGGAACACAGCTCTGGCAAGTGGTGTGAGAGAGAAGGTGACAGCCCCAATGCCAACAAGAACCACCCCACCCCACCTTAATCCTCTCTGCTTCACTTCAGGGTGACAGCGGTGGTCCTCTCATGTGCAAAGACACCATTGCTGACTACTACTGGGTTGTTGGAGTGACCAGCTGGGGAAAAGGCTGTGCAAGAGCAAAGCAGCCCGGAGTCTATACCTCTGTTCAGCACTTCCATGACTGGATCCTGGTCCAGATGGGTGCAAGCCCATATGGAAGTGCTTCTTGAGCAGCAGGACAGACAAGACCCAGTTTTGGCTGCAGTGCCTCACAACCATTTCTTGCTGGGGTATTGCCTGCTGATGGAAAGGCAGCCTCAGTGTCAAAAGCCTGCTCTGTCCTGCCCACACCCTTCTGCATGCACGCAAACACTGAAGTTGACTTAGTTGTTGAAATAAAGTTATCTATGTTCACAGTTAACCATGTTTTTGGTCCAATTCCATCTGCTAGGCAAGGCAAATAATCTCACGCTGGGCACCTGCAGAATGAGCCTGAGGGCAGAGCAGTTGGGCAGAAAGGGACAGAGTTGCTCCAAAGGGCTGCAACAAGGCCTGGCTAGAGACGAGAGTTCTCTGAGCCACCATAGCATGGAGGAAACTGTCACATCAAGCACGGCGAAGAAGAGGACAAGGACAAAATGCAATGTCATATGCAGACACCTTTTGGAGGGAGGCATTAGGGCACATGGGATGGGGATTCAGGCCTGGTGTAAGCTTTGGCTCATGGAAGACACCTGGGAAACTCCTGAGTACAACAAATAAAATTCCCAACTCCTGAAAGGAGTCGCAGTGCCCTGAGGAAGAAGCAGATTTCACTTGTAGCAAAGGGGGATTAATGTGGTAGGTGGTCACACTTCACAGATACTCAAAGGAAGAGTTGGGGTCATTTTGCGGAGAGCAGCCTGGTGGGAACAGCAGGAGCTCAGAAACCACATCAGTAATGCCAAGGATAAAGTGAGCCAGCTATCAGCATGTGCAACACCCAATCTGTTCAGAGGCAGGCCAAACCTGGGAGCCATGGGGGAAGAATCACTAGGTTTGGTTCCTGAGTTGTGAGGAGACAAGGACAGAGAAAGGGAGGAGTGGCGTAAGATGAGAGGGATGTACAAGCATGTCAAATGGAGAGAAGGAGGGATCGAGGAGACTGTGGCATAGATACAAACTGCTGGTTGGTGCACTGGTCTGACTGAGCGCTGCACCTAATCCCCACAGGATGGGAAAGAAACTTTGTAACACAACTTGGTAATTGACAAGTCATCTACTTACTGTAATTTTATACCCTTAAAATCAATTCATGCTATTTGGGGGCGGTTGGGGGTGGGGGGAGGAGGAAGAAAAGAAAGTGGTAGAGGATCTGTAAAGCCTTGGGCAAGACATGTCCAAGGCAGTTGCTGTCTTTTCCAGGTGAAGGCAAGCAAAGGCTCCCTTTCTTCGTCTAATGAAATGCTTTCACATCTCTTTGGCTAGTTGCCAGTCTGCTTCTGGATATTCTTCTTCTTGACTCCTGTTATGGGTTCAGGAGGATTCCCAGACTCAAATTAAGAGACACTAATCCACAATTGAGGTACCAAAGGAAATGTATTAGTAAGCAAAGCAAATTTATTCCTACAATACTGTTACAGTTACAATAGCAAAGCAAATTTATTCTGTTGGTTATGATAGAAAACAATACATAAGAACCCTCAAATCTTAACAAGGCACTGAGCAGGAAAAGGAGATAGAGCATGGCACTCGGTGGGCA
This sequence comes from Pithys albifrons albifrons, assembly GCF_047495875.1. Taxonomy (NCBI): domain Eukaryota; kingdom Metazoa; phylum Chordata; class Aves; order Passeriformes; family Thamnophilidae; genus Pithys; species Pithys albifrons. The sequence goes on from NC_092459.1 coordinate 98,075,013, forward strand.
GGGCCAGCGGACTGTGCATATTCAGGGCATCCCTTGGATCAAAATGATGTGCATCAGGTCCTCTCCACCCTCAGCCCAGAACCACACTTTATATTTCCTCTCTCTGGAGTGCAATTTTGCCAGCTACAGCCTCAGCTTGTGTGTAGCCAGTGCACCATCTCAGTCTGCAACAGCTCAAGATGCTGACTTTGGGCTAACAACAGCTCTATTCTCTATTGTTCCCTTGTCAAAGGCCAAGTTCCCACCAGTTTGATGTTACACTAATGTTTCTTTCTTCAAGGCTGAATTTCCCACACTGAAGCTATCCAGTGTTTTCTCATACCACATTCATGAACACAACCACAGACCAAATATGACAGGACCCAACACAGGACTCTGGTCCCTAACACAGGTCCCAGTGTAATAGAGTCCTTTCTCACGGTGGGTGGCAGTTTTTCGATTTCTTTTAATAAATATGGATTGTGCTGAAACCAACCATCCCACACCTCTACTAGTCTCTGCCACCTTGGCATATGCTTCTTAAAGGATTTCCTGATGTTGAGAGGTTGCCTGGTCTACTAAAACACTAACTGCTAGTGTGTCATTAAAGTTTGGTGCTGGCCATTATCCCTCTGAGCCAGCACACCAGGTTATAGTGGGCCAATCCCCCTGACACAACTTTATTGCACAGTCTTTGCAAAATTCTGCTGTACGTAACACCTTCTCTGAGTTTTGAACCATCCCAGCTGAGGCTGTTCTCTTATCTACACTGGGAGTATTTCCCATCATGTCAAACATGATGAGGGACTTGAAACACCTTTTGACATGCAAAAAAGGGGCTTCAACTCCTGTCCTGTGTGTATCAAGGGACTCTACCAGCCCTTGTGCAGTACGAGTTTTACAAACTGCTTAATTATTGAAGAAAGACCTTAGGTTCAAATATTTTCCCAAACAAAATTAAAACTCAAAACAAGTTTTCTGTTAATTTCAAAAACTGATTTTGGGATGGAATCTGGGCTGTGAGCAGCTTGGATTTTGGCCTTGAGTGGAATTAATTACGGCATGGGAAACCAGAGAGGAGGAAGAACACCTGCAAAATAAGAAGATATGTTTTGAGAATTGCCAAGCACAAACCTTGAGAAATGCCAACACAGAGAGAGATCTCAGCCACCTATCAGGACATGATTGAAGATGCGTGAACAAAGACTTTTAGCCAAATAAAAGTGATATATGCGCGCATGGACAGAGACAAAGGCTATCAAGAGTTAGGCCTTCTGTTAAGGGAGTGTAACAGGGTGGGTTCTACATTTGCAGGAAAAAGTGAGGCTGAGCACCATGAAGAGCTCAGGAAACACAGTATCTTTATTAACAGAAGTGACTGAATAGTGAGAACCCAAAGAAAAGGGGGAGAGAGTAGGAACAACAGGAGACCTTGCTTACCCCAAGATTACTCATGTAGGTTGTCTTACCAGCTCAGGACACTCCCCCAAAGGCAGGGACTACATCTTCTAGGCATTGGCAGACAGCAGACGTCCCCGCAGTCCCTTTTGAGAAACAAACCATACCCAGAGCATGAGTCCTCTCACATTTATTGAGCCTGCTGGTGACATCTACCTGGGGAGGTGGGGCCAACACCGCCCAGGTAGAGGTCTCAGGCTCTGCCCTCTTTCGTCCTCCTCACTCCCTCCTGCAACTGTCCTCCAAAGACTGTCAACAAAAAGGCAAGACCCAAATAACTTTAGTTTATGCAAACTCTATCTTCAAGGACAAAGCCTTCACTTTATCAGCTTTTGTTTGTTAGAACTTGGCAGAAAAAGAATAAATCTTTCACAGGTGGCATGAGTAAAAACACAGACCAAAATGTCAACATTATGAATTCCACATACAAGGAGCTTGCTTTGCTTGTGGCTTGGGTGCTTAGAATGCTTGGGCTGCTTGGGCTCCTGAGGCTTCTGGAAACTTTTAGACTTCTGACTTTGCTCGTAGTTGTTTTAGTTGTTAATAAAGTAGTATTTGCTGGCAATTGGATTATGCCTCAATACAGACCGCTGCACTGATTTATTATTATTTATTAATTTATTGCTAAGAGATGCAGAGAGAGAGAGGAGAAGTACGAAAAAGTTAGAAAAACACTAAGGTTACTTTTAAAAGCAAAGAAAAATTTTTACCACCAAAAGCTACTTTTGTTGACAAATAAGTATTGGGGAGTGGAAAACCAATTTTTACCCTTTTTTCTTCTCTTTTTCCTCTGTCTTTGTCTTTCTGTTGCTTGGGAGGATTATCTCTGTGGCTCCAGGGGGTCTGGCAGACTTGTGAAGATGAGTCTTTGCCATGTGATATGTATACTTGTTTTTCACGATGAACTGTTTCACAGTCTATCCCTGGGCTGAATGAAGGTTTTGATGCTTTCTGGCTGTGCTGGTCCAGGTGCAGTTGCTGCTAGGCAGATAGTGTCAGGGGAAACTCTTGCTGGCAGTGAACCCAGCTTTCTCTTGGTGCTGTTTAGCCTAGCAGAGCTTTGTGGTCTTGGCAGCAGCAGGAAACTTGGTTGGTGGTGGGAAGATATGAAGGTGACGTGAGGAGATAAAGAGGTGAGAAAAGGGGAAAGTAGGAAGAGATTTTCCATTATAGTAAGCAGCTTTCTCTTTTCCCTTTTCCATCTCTGAATTCTCAAGGCATTGTTTTGCAGGGTTTTCTAGTGTTCAAAAAAGGTTTGTTTGCATGCAGCTCTAGCTAGGCTCCAAAATAACAGGATACTTTCAGACAGGTCTTTATAATAACAGAATGCTTTGCTGCTGACAAGGTGTGTATTTGCGTGAGCTTTCAGCCGTCAAGAAATTTAAATGTGTGAGGATTCCTTGACCGACTCTGCTGACCTGGCAGGGAGGATCCTGCAGGAAGCCTTCTGTGGATATTACTTTGTAAAAGATTCTGGCAAAACTGCTCATGGAAAGTTTTTTGATAAAAAGTTTTTGACGGGTAGAAACAGTAGTCAAAACATTATTCATTGTATTTCTATATTATCTGACTATTACAATGAGGGACCCTAAACCCCCTTCACGCCTTACTGGGGACTCCATACACACTGCCTGGCACAAGAAACACAAGCCTTTCCCCGTGTAGGTCTCCAGAACCCTTCTGTGCTGTAGGAGAGGCTGGAGCCCCATTACCTTGTGCCTGATGAGAACCTCCACAACTCCTCTATGAGCGCCTTATGCTGACCAGGCTGCATATACATCCTCAACTCACTACCAATAACTTCACCAAATCTGCACAAAATGCAACACCAATGGAGAGACTCAAATCCACCAAGGTAATTTCTATAGAATCTGCTCAGGAATTTTAAGACTTGCCCTTTGACTCCTGCCTGCTCCAAAGATCCCAGGTGGACTCACCCATTGGCAGCAGCTCCATGTTTTGAGAAGGGAAGCTCCCAAGGTAGTGATGAAGGGTACCAAACTTGTGAGGAAACTTCCCTGTCTGACCATTCAGGAGACACAGACATTTCCAGTGAGCCAACGGGTGCCCTGTCTGATTCCCTACACACCCCACTCTCACAGAGTCAAACTGGATTTCTGTACTGGTTTGACATCAGGTTTCCTTAGCAGAGCCACAGATGTCTCATTCCATAAAGCCATTTATCCATGACACAGTAACATAGAAACAGCTCCAGCGTCTGCTTCCAAGGAGGGATCTTGATCCAAGGAACCCCAGGACTTTTACCCCCTCACTGTCTAAACTTACCCAAGTCTCAACTCTCCCTCCTGAGCCATCAGATCATGCTGTGTCTCTCAATGTCCTTTTAGCTGGGCAACAGCCCAGGGTCCCATGCCCTTGGTTGTGGAAAGGGTCTGCAGTTCACAGTCTCTCATCTCGTGTTCCTGCCACCCAGAGCTCAATCTGCAGCTGGTGCTGAATGTGTTCCTCATCAGCTGCCTGCCCCAGGGTCTACACACCATCATCCCACAAGAAGAGAGGCCTGAAAAAATCTGGAGACAAGAGCAGGCAATGATAGGACAATGAGAAATGTCTTTAAATATTAGAGGGAAAGCTGAGATTACATATTATGAAGAAATTGATAACTTTTAGGGTGTTTAGGCAATGGCACAGATTGCCTAGATCAACTGTGGATGCCCCCTCTCTGGAAGTCTTCATGGACAGGTTTTGAGCCAGGCCCTGATCCACCTGGTTTACTGCAAGGAACCTCTCACTGCCCATGGCATGAACGCCAAAAATAGAAGATCCCAAAGGTCCCTTCCAGTCCAAACCATTCTATGGACCTGTGATTCTATGTTGTTCCTTCCCTGCCACAGTGCCAGAGGCCCCGGTGCCCAGAACGCAGAACGCACCTCTGTGACATCAGCCCCAGGGCCTAGGACATCACAGGCAACGTGGGTGCTGCAGGCACTGCGGCAGTGGCTGCACTGGGTGCCAGGAGACCTCACTGCTTGCAGCTGACACGTGCCTCTGGCATCCATGAGTTTGCTCTGCCTCCTCATCCTGCAGGCCGCGTGCGGGCTTGCGCATAGCACATGGGACAACTGCGGGTAAGTGATCCCAGGGTCTGGCAGGGAGCTTGGGCAACCCATAGGGGGTTCCCTGGAGGGTGCCCACTTGTCCCCTGTGGCCTCACCCCAGCTTCCCAAACTCCATGGGCGAGCCTCAGTTCCTTGCCAGCAGCCAGGTGCTGGTTCAGACAGACACACACCCCATGGGCTTCCTGCACCTGCTGTCCATGCAACAACTTGTGGGGAGGGCAGAGGGCTGAGCTTCAGCCTGAGCAGCACAAGGCATTCAGCAGCACAGTAATGACTTTCTGCTTACAGGGGGTACTGTGGGCTCCGAGCCATGCCTTATGACTATGGCGCTGGGGCTTATAACTACTATGGCATGACGCGCGTCGTGGGCGGTTCAAATGTCCAAACAGCAGACTGGCCCTGGCTCGTCAGCATCCAGCACATGTGGATACCAGACACGGGGCATCTGTGTGGAGGGTCCCTCATCCACCCGCAGTGGGTCCTCACGGCAGCCCACTGCTTCACAGATGTCAGGTGAGGAGCAGCAGGGAATGGGGATGTCCTCATAGCACCAGCAGGTGCCCTGTCAGTGGCACCTCATGTTACTCCCATCCCTTTTCCTTGCACTGAGCTCAGCTGAGACACTGGGCTCAGGAGAAGACTAGGCTCATGCCACTGCTTCCTAGCAGCCTGCAGCTCATCACTCACACAGCCTAATGCTTGCTAGGGCAGTCACTGCCTCCATAGCACTGAAGGCTGACAAGTGCTGGGCTGCCTCAGTGCGTGGCTCTGCTCCCTCTCAGCCCTCTCTGCATCTGCCTTCCAGCAACATCAGCCTGGTGTACGTGGTGATCGGGGCCACCCAGCTGACTCAGCCGGGCCCTGGGGCACAAGTCCGCTACATTAGGCAGCTGCGGATTCACCAGTATTATGATCCTGGCAACAACCTGAAGAATGACATTGCCTTGCTGGAATTGGACGAGCCTGTCCTGTGCAGCCCCTACATCCAGCTGGCCTGTGTGCCCGATGTCAACCTGAGAGTGTCAGAGCTGATCTACTGCTTTGTGGCTGGCTGGGGTGCCACCACCGCAAGAGGTGAGTTTCCAAGAAGCATTTGTGCCATGAGAGCAAGCTCAGTATCCTGGGGAGACAGGTTGGGCTTCCCAACAGCAGAGGCCAAAGCCAGAGTCAGGCTGCAGGATGTATGCCTCTGAAGAGATGGGCCTGGACCGTGCCCAAAGGCACACAGCATGGACACAGCACTCCAGCACCTCTCCAGACACTAAAGCAAAACCTAGGCATGGAAATAAGTCCCAGGCAGGGCAGGAGAACTGGCAAGGAGCTGCTGAGTGCTCATTCCTTTCTGTGCTCACAGCTTCAAGCTCAAGTGATGTAATGCAGGAGGCCATGGTCCACCTCATCGATCTCAAGCTCTGCAACAGCAGCCAGTGGTACGCAGGGAAAATCCACACCAATAACTTGTGTGCTGGTTATCCACAGGGCACCATCGACACCTGCCAGGTAGGAAGGAGTGCATGACAAGTGCCAGCAGCACAGGCAGCTCAGTCAGCCCTGCCCAAACACAGCCCCATGCAGGTTTTGCCTGGCAAGTCAGTCCCACTCATTGTCCCAGGTCCACACTGTTCTTGGGGCTTCCCTCCCATTCTCCATCCATATGCCTGTGCTCCATGTCCCAGTTGTTGCAGAGGCCTGGCATCCATCCCAGAAAGGTTCTCTAGGGCTCTTGACAGCCCAGGGGTCCAGATGCCAACTTTGGAAAATCCCTCCTCTGCATATGCAGAAACAATGTGCAAAGATGAGAGATAGCCCTACCCTGCAGGACCCCAACCCACTCGCAGACATGGTTCTGCAAGATGCAGCACTTTGCCAGGAATACAGCTCTGGCAAGTGGTGTGAGAAAGAATGAGACAGCCCCAATGCCAACAAGAACCACTCCACCTCACCTTAATCCTCTCTGCTTCACTTCAGGGTGACAGCGGTGGTCCTCTCATGTGCAAAGACACCGTTGCTGACTACTACTGGGTTGTTGGAGTGACCAGCTGGGGAAAAGGCTGTGCAAGAGCAAAGCAGCCCGGAGTCTATACCTCTGTTCAGCACTTCCATGACTGGATCCTGGTCCAGATGGGTGCAAGCCCATATGGAAGTGCTTCTTGAGCAGCAGGACAGACAAGACCCAGTTTTGGCTACAGTGCACCACAACCATTTCTTGCTGGGGTATTGCCTGCTGATGGAAAGGCAGCCTCAGTGTCAAAAGCCTGCTCTGTCCTGCCCACACCCTTCTTCTGCATGCAAACACTGAAGTTGACTTAGTTGTTGAAATAAAGTTATCTATGTTCACAGTTAACCATGTTTTTGGTCCAATTCCATCTGCTAGGCAAGGCAAATAATCTCCCGCTGGGCACCTGCAGAATGTGCTTGAGGGAAAATCATTTGGGCACAGAGGGAGAGTCTGGACCCCCTTCAACTCATGGCTTACAGTGGTCTCTATAACTTGTCTTTGTGTGCCTTATGGTGACCAGGCTCCTGACCCGTTCTCAGCCCACTACCAGTAATGTCACCAAATCTGAAAAAAATTCAAGGCCGAAGAGAGGGGGAGGCATCCTTATCTGATGGATAAGGCTCTGCAGGGATCCCATCAGGCTCATTTCACTCGTTCATCCTCCAGCTGCCACTCCAGAGTCTGGGGGTCTCCATTTGCTTCCCTGACACAGCTCTCAGCCCCAGGAATTGTCTTCTGCGTCAGTGTGTGCTTGCAGATTGTGTTTCTTTCCTGCTGCCCAGGGCTGAATTTCAGTCCAAGACTCTGTTTCTTCCTTGGCCTTCTCCAGATGGATGACCTCCACTATCAATATTACCTGTCCTATGGTCTCTAGTGTCTCTTTCACAGCTCTTACTACAGTGATGTGGCACTAAATAAACCACTGAACTTTATGTCCCTGCTAAAGAACAAGGATGGAGGAAAATAAATGTCTTATTTGGAAAGAAATCTTTTTTTGGACTCCTGGAGCTACCAGGGCATGAATTGTCCTAGGCAAGTGGTGAGTCTGCTCAAGCAGGGAAGTTGGAGCACAACACCTTCCCAGATCCCTCCCAATCTCAGCCTTTTTAGGGGACTAGGTGCTTTGGTCTCATTCTGAAGCACCTGAGGTCAGCCTTGGTGCCTGCTAGCAAGGCTTATGGGACAAGGGATGACCCCAAAACCCTCCCATAGGATTCATCCCGAAACAACATCTCCCCAGTCCATAACATCCTATGTCAGACATAGTGAAAGAAACAAAAACTAATGTTACTGAAAACATCAACAGTGGGGGTAGTGGGAGGAGGTAGGCCCATGAGTCCCAGGGGCAACACCTAAAACAACAGAGTCAGAAAGTCAGAAAATGATCCTGCAAAGGCAGAACTTGTTGTGGCTTGGTTCTGCTGTCTTTGGGAAACACAGCTGATGAGGACTTGTTTGTGGCCCTGTAGAGAGAGATCTTGCTGGTAGTGGCAATGGGCTAGTTCTCAGGCCTTTATCCCCATGGGGGATGAATGCCCTTAGTGCCCTGGGGACATGCAGAGATGCTCACTGTACTCGTGCCATGCAGCAGACCCCAGTGGAGAGCCCCTGGGGAGCTGCCGTGGAGCTCTTGCCAAGCCCTGCTCAGCACCATCCCTTGCCAGGGAGCTGGGCTGACTTAGGGCAGTGTTGAGAGTTAGGAAAGATGGACAGCGGGGTCTGGGACACACCTGGGCTTCTTGACCTGCTGGATCTTTCTGTGTTTCTCTGGGTGTCTTCTTTCTATCTTCCTCCTCTTCTTTTCTGCTTGGCATTACATCTCTCCAGGCCAGGCCACTTCTTTATGTCTTTCCCTTCTCTTTTTTTGGGAGTAGCCTGCAAAACTTTACAAAGCCACCATCTACAGGAGTCAGTTCTTGTTTGAGCCAATGCCAACCCATTTTACCTTCTGGGTGCTGAAAGTTCTGTCAGTGGTTCTGTGGGTGCCAGGGATTCTGTTGCAATCTGGGGGATGCTTGGAGGCAAAGCTGGAGGTGCGTAAACCAGAAATTTGGGAGGTAAAAGGTGGCAAAAGACAGCCTGGAGTAGGAAGTGACTGTAACGTTCAGATCTGCTTAATTTTGGTGCAGATTGAACTACAGGTTCAAATATTCCCTCAAGATAAATGAAAACTCAAGCAAGTTGTCTGTAAATACCAAAAACTGATTTTATTAATTAATTGCTAGAGAGATGCAAAAGGAAAAGAGGAAAAATAAGAAAAGTTAGGAAAAATGCTCAAGATTACTTTTTAGAAGCAGAGAAAAAGTCTCCACCATGAAAAAACTACCTGAGTGCTGGAGTGAGGGAGGGAGGGAGAGGGGGAGAGCCCTTTCTGTCTCTGCCACCACTCAGTGTTACCTCTTAGCAGCAGGAAGGTGGTAAGTCTTCTTCCAGGAATGCCAGCTCCAATTCCTGCTGTGTTGCAGGGCTGTGCTGGCCTTCACAGGGCCGGCAAGCTGGTCTCCAGTTCAGCTGCAAAAAGCTGCTGTAGCTTTCAAAAAATATACAGTGAGGAAAATATAACTCACATACGCAGCAAGGTCAGTCCTTTCCCGTGGCTGGCAAAGGTGTTTTCTCAAGGCAGATGAGAAGCTGGTGGTGGCAGAAGAAAGTTGAGAGAGTTGAGAGGAGAGAGAGAGAGAGAGAAAGACTAGGTAAGAATTTCCCAGTTTTCTCTTTTCTCTCTTGGTTCCTCTGATTCTTCAAATACATCTTCAGGTCTTTATAGTGGTTGGCAATTGCTGTGCATGGCGATTTGGCACGTAGTCAAATCCAGATGTTTGGAAACCAATGACAATGGCAGGATTTTTTGGCAGGAAACTTGTCCTTGAGAAGGCTTTTGTAGAAAGCTGACAGGGAGATTCTTGCAGGATGTATTGATAGGCAGAAAACAATGGAGAAACATATTTTTGGCTTCTTTTTGTATGTTACAGTGACTGCTTGCCTAATGGCCACCTTAGCTTCCCAGAGAAGTTTTGCCTTATCCCCATCTTGCAGAGTACACCTGCCCCAAAATAGACTTGAGGAAGCTGGAAGGAAGTCAGATGGAAGCAAAAGCCCTCTGAAGTTGACAGCTACTCCCCTCTAGCTTTAATTTGTAGGTCTTTTGTACTTTGATTAAGCCTATGCCTGAGGGATTTGAGAAACAACCTTTCATTTGAAGGTGTCACTGCAGGGAGAGGAAGGAAGCCCAAAGGTTCAAGAGATGGGCTGTCAGGAGAAGGCGCAGCAGCTACTGGGCCTCTTTGGAAACTTCTTGGCTCTGTGGAATACACTGTCCCAGTGTTTGTGGAGCTGACATACCTCTGTCCTTTCAGCCTCCACCACTGAGTATGCCCATCTTCTTCGAACAGGTCTGACAGAGAGGAGGATGCACCCAGACAGGTCTTTGCCTGATGATCCTTGTCTGCTCCACCTGCAGGGTCACTTTGCTCATCCAAACACAGGCTAGAAAGCAAAAGACATAAAGCAAAACCCACCCAAGACCTACAACAGTTGTTCTTTTGATGGTGAGATTTCTGTGTATCCACCGGTGGGTGCTGGTGACTCCCCTGGGCCAGCCATCTCCTTCCCAAAGATAGCATCAAAGTTCTCAGTCATGAACTCCACCAGCACCTTCACCTGCACACATCAAAGCCATGCTCTCAGCCCAGGGGCCTGAAAGTGTATCAAGCAGCCTGAAAGGATATGCCTTCATCTCAGATATCTTAGGAATATAGTGGTCACTGTCCCTTGTAGAGAATTGTGTTTTAATCAACTAAAGCCTGGACTCATGCTATTTTAGCTGTTTTCCTCTTAAATCAGTTTAATGTGGCAAAATGAAGACAGAAAATTTGAGCTAATTGAAGAACACGGGAGCGGTGCACCTGGAGGAAAGTAACTTAGAGACATTATACGCTCCATAGAACATAGTCAATAAGAGTTGTTTTTGCTAAGAGGAAAATTCAATAGAGAATTGTTTAAGTAGAGAAGAACTTAGACCTAAATTAACTAATGATAAATGTAAGTGTCTTAGTAGGAACTAGAACAATCAGCTAGGAGGTTAAAGGTCAGCAAAAATCAATCACACATACTAGGAAACCTGCCAATGACAGGAAGAATCCATGATGAGGAAGATTCAGAAAGTATCCCAAAGGCCCGTCTTCAGAATTTCCTAGGGGAAAAAGGGACTGTAGATGGCAATCTTGCTCCGTGAAAGAACAGCAAGAAGACACTTCAGAACATCCATATATGCAATGGGGAGAGAGTGGATCTTTGGAGGGGGATCTCTTGAAAGTTACTGTGTATATTGTCTTAGTTTGAGGGAAACCAAAATGTTTACCAAGACCAGAGGAGAGGATTCCTCCTCAATAACCACTCACCTCTTATAAAATTTATAAAAAAACTTTAATTAAAAAATGTATATAAGAAGGATAACTGTTCTTAACTACTCTATATAGATATAGATAAAATTATAAACAGACCAGATGTCTGTTCAGTAGGTGGGACCAGTTTATCACTGTGTGTGGGTGACCATGACTTTGTATTCTATCCCCCTCTATTCATTCCCAAGAACAATGGACCATTTTCAGGAGCCCAGGGCACACCTGACCCCTCAGGTTGTGAGCTGGGTGTGAAAGACATCTGTGAGATAAGAGCTGTGATAACTGCCCTCCAGGGAGTCATTAGCACCTTCACACCCAGCCTGAGGGGACCTGTCTGCTAGTTGGCCATCAATGGTTCCAGAATTCCCCATGACTCACAGAGTTAATCATCCATTGTGTGACTCCCCGCCCTGAGGGAGGAACTGGGTGCTCCCTGAGGGTACATAACCGGGGAGGGGGGGGTGGTGGTGGTGGGGGGGGGGTGGGTGGGTAAGAAGATCTTAGGACCTCTTGTTGGATCCAGAGGAGCAGCAGGACCTTGACAGGAGGAGACCATCACTTTCAACCAGTTTGTGACCACCACTCTTGACCAGACAGGGACTGTCATCTACACCAACAAGTTTCTCTCTTCCTTCTACTTTGGACTGGGGGCAACCACGTGGGGTTTTTACCCCAGAGTGCTGGGTCATACTGGGTTTTGTGGATTAAAACCAATTTTCTCTTTGTGCCATTGCATTTATTGTAATATTGTTATTAAATTGTAACTGACTTATAATCTCTTTGTGTTGAGTTCATTTCTTCTGCTGGTTTACCTTTAAACCAGCATGCACCAGAGCAGACTACTGCCCTAGCACCAAAAAACCTAACCCCTGAAAAGTGTAGGTTCCTCCTAGTGCAATTATATTTACAGACAGTGGCAGTGTCACACCTCGGCTGGCTGTGAGGTGAATTCTCAGTCTTTTCGTAGCAAGGCAGAGACAAGGGGGGTATAGGACACACGTGGCACAGGATGGAGCCTTTCCCATGGGGAAGAGCAGACTCTCTCTCTCCTTGTCCTTTGTTCAAAAGAAGGAAACACTGGGAGTTGAGGAGTGGTGGTAATTCCCAGAAATCTCTTTGCAGTCAAAGTGAGTCCCCAGGAAAAAGGTCTGCAGTGTGTCCCGAAGCAGCTGTGACCCTCCTCCCTTTCTCTCTCTCTCTCTCTCTCTGAAGCTCAGGGTGCCCAGAGATGGAGGGGGGGAAGGCGAAGAGCAGAGACAGAAGGAGCTCTCACCAACTCAGCAAAACAGTGGCTCTTCCCCAGCAGCTGCCCAAAACAAAGTGAAGTCAGTACACAAGAAAGAGCTTCTCCCCCTCCCAGGTGCTGGGATTGTGTTTCTCACCTCTGCCCCTCCATTAAGTTGGAATCTAGAGCCATCAACCACTCCTTTGTTCTCGGTGCTGGCACTTCAACTCCTAAAACCTTTGTGTTGGTAGGGTGAGAAAAATTCCCTGAAGGAACCCTCCCCCCAACTCCCCTTTCTTTGTTTGAACCTTTGACATATATATACCTCAAAAACTTGTAGCAAAAGTGGGAAGAGTATAGAAAATCATTCCCCATGTCCCCCACCTGCAGTATTAAAGAAATGTCCAATTCAATGATTATCTGTCACTAGATTTCATTCTTTGTTTCCACCCTTTCCCATCCCTTCTGAGCCTTGCCTCTGCAGGGCAAGGCTGTGGCTGTGGGGCAGCTCTCCCAGGCAGCTTCCCCATTAGCCTTTGTTGGAGACAGGAGACTGCCAGGGATCTCTGGGCAGCCCAGTGGCATGGCTGGGAAAGCTGCAGCTGGCCACTCCACACAGCATTACCTGCTCGCCTGCCGCCAGTGTGGCCTTGAGCAGAAGCAGGTCCTCCTTGTATGGGCTCAGGAAGTTTGGCCCCAGGCAGCTGGCCAGGCTGCTGGAGGTCATTCTGCTGGTGGACACGTGCTGGCTGATCCATTGGATCAAAGAGATCAGCTGCCGGAGGAGGAGGAGGAGATTCGCTGCCAGCAACTTCTTGGCCACCCTGAGGGCACAGGAAGGCAATGTTCATCAAGCACCTGTTGCCCACAGTGGCCCCCAGAGTTGGCATGAGGCAGGGAGCAGCCAGTGGCTGTGTTGTACAGCCAGTGCTCAAGGCTCTGCAGTTGAGGAATGAAGCATGTGGTTGCCTCACAGCTTCTGATTTCACCCAAGCCCATGCAAAGGGAGGCTCTCTGTCCATTCCTGTGCAATCTGAGCCCAACCCAGCAACAGCAAGCTGACAGAAAATGTGGGGGTCGACAGTGGGTCTGTGGATCCTCTAGTATCTGCAATAATTGATAAGGAAATTGAGCTTGAACAGTTCAAGGTGTATCCTTGAAAGAAGAGTAGTTTGGAGTGCACCCTTAAGGAGGAGGGAGTCACCTGAAGAATGTAGCAGACCTTGTAGCCAATAAAATGTTTCTGTCTATGCTTAGCAGGACTGAATAGCCAACTGTGTGATGACACTGTGTAGAAACGGGGTGGGTAAAACTGAAGCTGTAACTAAAAATAAAGTTTTTAGTTCTTTGTTCTGTTGCTGCTTGAACCTGTCTCAACCTCTTTTGTCCACCATAACTCACCCCTACCCTGAGAAGAAACAGTGTTTGGAGGACATCATCCCCTTTCAGGCAAATCCCAGCCTTCTTTCAGGCCCTGCTCAAGAGTCCAGCTGCTGCCCATGATTACACTTTGACCTCACAGATTTTTTGCTCCCTGCTGGCCATCTGCATCACTGCCATCCAGTCCTCATAGAGCTCTGTGAAAGGGAGCTTAGAGGTGATGCTTTAGAGGAAGTCCTGTAATGCCAAGGGCTCCCAGTGAGCCTTTGAAGATTCCAGCCTAGCCAGTAGCACTCACCTCCAGGGTGATGGCCAGCAGCAGTGCAGACTGGCTTCCCATGTTGACATCGGCACCCTGGTCCAGGGCCTTCCACAGGTCCTGAAGGGCTGTCGTGCTGTAACGTCTCCTGAATGTGCCCTCTGTGGCCAGTCCTTGCTGGTGCAGGACAACCAGCAGCTCCTGCAGAAGAGGCAAGAGGGCAGGGACTTGTCTGAGGAGCTGCCTCCCAACAGCAGTGGCTGGGGCCAAAGCTCTGCCCCACAGTGGGTCCTGAGCTCTGCCCCACAGTGGGTCCCTTCTCCTGCCAAGTGGCTGGGCCCAGACACCTGAGATATGGGGGAGGACCCCAATCCTCCATGCCCAGAGTCCCTGGGAACACTGTCTTTGGAGCAGCTGGAGGCAGGGAGGGAGAGGGGGAGAGATGCAGATGTGCTGTCCGGGCTGTCTTACCTGGGTGGGCTGGGGCAGAGTGCTGTCCTCCCCACAGAAGGCTGCCAGGGGCTGCCCAAAGAGCACCCTGCTGCAGCCAGAGCCCATCTGTCCTGGCACTTGGACAGCGGCACACGGGCTCTCCCACAGAGCAAAGAGCCAGGGCAGCCACCTCCTGTGGCTGCTGCTTCTGCTGGTCCCTCCTGCTGTAAAGGAAAAGAGCCCAAAAGGCCATCAGCAGAGATCACCAGGCCAGCGCTCCCACAGCCTGCCTGCCCTGCTTTCAGCACAGTGCTGAGGCATACAGCAGGACAGGCAAGGAGCTGGCAGCTGCAACTGTGTCTCCAGCTGGCCGGCTCCTGAGAGCTGGCATGTCACTGGGACAGCTTGTCCCAAACCATGCCCTGCCCTTCAAGCTGTGGGCAGCAGCAGAGGCTCTCTGTCCCTGCAGAACTGTGTCCAGTAGTTGTCCTTGCCCATCCAGGTGACATCCTCCCTTCAGGGGCCACAGCTGCATGGTGGCATGCAGGGGAAAAGTGAGCCCAGCTTGGCCTGAACACTAGGTTTCCTTTCCTTCTAAAACTCACCCAGTGAGTAGCAAAGTCTTCCTCCGTTGCCAGATGGGGCCATTGCAGGCCCTTGCTTGGGATCAGCCTGCAAGAAACAGGCTGCACTTGGAGAGCAGCCCTGCAGCACAGAGGGCTGCCAGCAGCTGCCACCCAGCAGCAGCAGGCTGAGCGTGGCAGAGCTGGGACCTTCTGCCCTGCCAGACTCTCTACCCTGAGCAACATCCTTCTTCCCAGTGCCACCAACAAGGATGTGGCAGCAATCCTGGGAGCTCCGCAATCCTTCTACTTGCCAAGAGACACCATGCACCTGGATTTAAGAAACCTCTTTTCCTCTCTACTTATTTAGATGAGCACTGCAGGCAGCTCCAGCTGATATTTAACTACAACAGCCTGTAAGGCTTAAAAAAATTCTGACTCTGCATTTCTCCAAATTCATTTCTTGCAACTAGAGGTAATGTGGAAGCCATGGAGACTAGAGCCTTGACCTGACTATTCTTGAGATGTTATTCACAAAGCTCCCTGGAGAGTTGTGTTTACTATCCTGGTCTTCAACTACCAGAATACTTTTGCCCAATCTATAGATCACCTGAATCTTAAGCTCATATTACAGGTCCATGTTTTTCAAGTAGTAAGATTTTTAAGGTAACCTGGATCTTATTAACCCATTGAGTATTTGTGACTGATGCTGCCCCCTCAGAGCCTTATCTCTTACATCTCTTTATTTTCATCTAACAATGTAACTTAAACACAGTTTTAATAGAGACACAAGGTATATTCCCACATTCAAATACTTATACAGAATGGTAAAAGCCTTCCAAGTTTTCTTCCACAGTTTCCTCTGCAATTTTGGAAGTCAGTCTTGGAAGAGAAGAGGTCAGCCATAAATTATTCATATCCATCTTGAAAATGCCAGACCTGCTGGTTTGATATTGCAACAGTTAGTCCCCTAAATTCTGTCTAATAACGGTACCTGCATTCCTCTTTAATACACTTCAGTCTTATGTGAATTTGTACGCACTGGGACTTAACTAATTGTAATCTATGCCTAATGCTTAATAATAGAATTTTTTAGACTATGCATATATGCAATCAGAACATATTCTGTTGTGTGTATTTGTCTTGGTTTGAGGGGAAAAAACCAAAATGTTTACCCACAAGCAGGGGAGGGCTTCCTCCACGATAATCACACTACTCTTTATCAAATTTAAGAAAAGGAATTTTAATACAAGAAGGATAACTGATATATATATATATATATATATATATATATATATATATATATATGTAAACAGACTAGTGCAACCCACTTCCCCAACACCACAAGAGAAAGAAAAATAAAACAGACAACAACAAAACCCAGCAGGTTTTCCTCCAGGAGGAAAAGTTATACTTAAGTGTCAATGTCACAGCCCGGCTGGCTGCAGAGTGAGTTTCAGTCCCTTTCCAGCGGGACAGACGAGCAGCGAGCTTTCAGATGGACTCTGTCTCTTACCCCTGTGTTCCCCGTCCAAGAAGCAGGAAAGTACGAGCAACCAGAAGCAAATCCAAGGCAGGCAGCAGCAGCAACGCGGCCAGAACCAGTCGGGGCAGGCAGCAGCAGCAACACGGCCAGAACCAGTCAGGGACAGGCAGCAGCAGCAGTCGCGTGGCCAGAAAGCAGTCCGGGCACAGCGGCAGCAAGACAGCCAGGAAAGCCCCAGCAGCAAGCAGCAGGGCAGCCTGACTCCTCAGAGCCCCCACTCCCGCGTTCCGCCGAGCCAAGACTGGAAAGAATATTCAAAAAAACCAAAAGAGACAAACCTGCCCCCACCCAAGTGATCAACAGTTAACTACTTCTTTTGTTAACTGCTGGCCTGGGCAGTTAAGTGGCAGGGGAGAGAATTTACATAATAATCCCAAACTACAACATTATTTCACTTCTATCCTGTGCTGAGACAAGATTTTTTATTTGAAAAACCAGTTCTGGAAATGAAAGCAAGCCCTGCCTCTCTGACATATCTGTCAATGGATAGCAGTATGATGTGCAGCATCACAGACCAGAGACAGACAATCTGCCTTGCTGCTATTTTTTCTCACCTTTCTGGACCAGATTTGCAGGCTGACATCCCTGCCTACCCTTACCTCTGCATGTGGAGGGGAGCTGTTGCTAAGCAACTGTGGATCAGGCACAGTAGCCTGGTTTGAAAATGAAGAATTACCTAAATTAATTTTGATAAAGACAAGATACAGTTGAAGAACAAGGAGAATAAAGGAAAAAAAGTAGAAAGCAGCTGTGATTTGCATGAGAGAACAGAGAGTGTCCAAAGAGAAAAGGGAGTTTTGAAAGCAAAGAGGAAATGATGTGTGGTAAAAGTGTAAGAAATAAATAGAGAATTAGGTGTTCTTCAGGACAAGCACTGTCTCTATGGTTGTACATCACCTAGCAAAGCTCCAATCTAGGGGTTTTCAAGGACACTATCATAATAGAAACAAGTCAACAAAAATTGCTGCCACAGAACCTTCCACCTCTGCCTCTCATTGATCCTGATTTAAACACAGCTCCATAGCCACCGCTACTAGGAGATTGATGCCGAAAGGTTTTTTTTAATTTTTCAATTTTCATATTTTGAAGATTTTAGAGACACAGTAGATGTAATGCTGTAGATTTTAGTGAATTAATATTTAGCAGCTTGTAGAATAAAATCCTTCTATCTCTACCCCTGCTCCAGAACAGGCAGCTGAGATCTGCCAGCTATTTAGTCTCTTCCTCAAGGTACCTGATTAAAGCATATCAGAAGAGAACATAAACATGGAGCAGTGTGACCCGAAGCCCTGGAGAATGTCCAAGAGACCTTTGTGTGCTGAAGAAGAGGAGGTGGATGAAGACAGAGGGTCCCAACGACCCCAGCCCCAATTCAACAGGGGTGGGAACTGGAAGGGGACAGAGGTGGAACTGGACATGTGGACAGTAGTGATTGGATAGGTTATATTATAAAAACTATAGAACTTAGAGCTTGCTTGCGCGCGCGTCGATGTATTCCTGGATGAGCGGGGTTGCTCATTAAAGTGCCTGCCCATTATCTTATCTCCTACAAAACTTGGCTCGGAGTCTTTTTTACAGACTTTTACGGCAACAAGATAAAGAGTATGAAAGGAAAAGTAATTTAGTACAATTTTTGTCCTGGGAAATATTTACCTCCACTGATTCATTAAACCACCCCAGCTTGATGACATCAAGCTTACAGCAGCTTCAGGTGGTTGCATGGTAACTGGGATCTTACCATATATTTTTTTGTAACCCTAGCAATGTCACTAAGCATTCATGCATACCCCATAAAGAATTTTTCTTTCACTAAGATGTTCTGCACTAACTAAACATGACTAAATCTCCTTCTTTTGTATTGCTTGAGTTCCTAGACTTCAGAATCTGGATCATAACACTCCATGAGAAAAGCACATTGGCTAATTGGCTTGATATATTACATTATTATTCTAGAGATAAAAAGGCCAAGCAAAAACAACACAAGCTTTTCTGAGCATGTGAATGTTTTGTCCTTAATTCACTGCAATAGTACTTATTCCCATCTATGTTCACTTTTCATGAATATTTGAGCAAACAATTACACAGGCAGAAGCAGTCTTAGAAAAAAAGTATGTAAATATTGAAGAATACTCTTAAAATACTCTCCTACTATACTGTCATTCTACTGATTACACCCCCACCAGTCACATAGCAGGCTGCCACATTTTATCTTGGCGCAAAGCTCAAGTGATCCTTGGCATAAGTAGGTCTGAGAAACTGCCATTTTTCAGCCAAGTATTGAAGACGAAGATTCCTCCCAGGGAAAAGGTGCCATGACACAAATTGATTGCTGCTTTTATAAGGCCTTAAGCTCTCAGGTGCCCAAGGCTGTCACTTTTTCTCTTGGTGCAAAGGTCAAGCATTCCTTTTCAACAGTGGGTCTGGGATATTTCCATTTTTCAGCCAAGAATTGAAGATGGATGAGGATTCCTCCCAGGGAAACCGTGTCAGGACACAAAGGGATGGCCTATAATTTTTTATTTTGCTGTACCCCCACACCTTTCCCCTCTTGCAATTCGGGAAACAGTTCGAGGTAAATTTAGGTTAGGATTACGGTTAGGGTTAGGGTTAGGATTTTCATTAGGGTTAGAGTCATGGTTAGTGTGCTTTTTCTATTGTTGATGGCACTATATTACTGGCACCTGATAGCCCAAGGCTGCCACCTTTTATCTTGGCGCAAAGCTCAAGCGTTCCTTAGCAGCAGGGTGTCTGTTAATTTGCAATGTTTCAGCCAAGAATTGAAGACGGATGAAGATTCCTCCCACGGAAAAGGTGCTAGGACATAAAGGGATTGCTGCTTTTAGAGTACTAATGGCACCACATCATTGGCGCGTGACACATTTTCCCTGGAAAATGCAAATATCTCAGATAAACTGCTGCCAAGAAATGGTTGAATTTTTCACCAAGAGAAAAGGTGGCAGCCCTGGGCTGTCAGGTGCCAATGATGCAGCACCATTAACACCATAAAAGCAGCAACGCTTTTGTGTCCTGGCACCTTTTCCCTGCGAGGAATCTTCGTCTGTCTTCAATTCTTGGCTGAAAAATGGCAATATCCCAGACCCACTTGGGCCAAGGAACGATTGAGCTTTGTGCCAAGATAAAAGGTGGCAGCCTCGGACCCTCAGGCAACAATGCTGCAGCGCCATTAACACTATAAAAACAGATAACCTTTTCCCTGGCAGGAATCTTCGTCCGTCTTAAATTCTTGGATGAAGAATTCCAAATTAACAGACACTATGCTGCCAAGGAACGCTTGAACTTTGTGCCAAGATACAAGGTGGCAGCCTTGGGCTCTCAGGTGACAGTAATATAGCGCCATTAGCAATAGAAAAGCACACTAACCATGACTCTAACCCTAACCAAAATCCTAACCGCAACCCTAACCTTAACGCTAACTCTAAACATAATCCTAATCTAAATTTACCCCGAAAAATTTCCCAAATTGCAGGAGAGGAAAGGGGTTGAGGTCCAGCAAAATAAAAAAATTTAGGCCATCCGTTTGTGTCCTGACATATTTTTCCTGGGAGGAATCTTCATCCGTCTTCGATTCTGGGATGCAAAATCGCAATATACCAGACCCACATGTGCCAAGAAGCATTGAGCTTTGCGCCAAGATAAAAGGTGGTAGCTTTGATCTCCCAGGTGCCAATGGTGCGGTCCAATTAACACTAGAAAAGCAGCAATCCCTATGTGTCCTGCCACCTTTTCCCTGGGAAGAATCTTCATCCGTCTTCAACTCTTGCCTGAAATTGGCAATATCCCAGAGACGCACGTGCTAAGAATGCTTCAGCTTTGCGCCAAGATAAAAGGGGCAGCCTTGGACTCTCAGGTGCCAATGATGCGGTCCAATTAACACTAGAAAAGCAGCAATCCCTTTGTGTCCTGGCACATTTTCCCTGGGAAGAATCTCCATACGTCTTCAATTCTGAGCTGAAATTGGTAATTTCTCAGACCCGCACGTTCCAAAAACGCTTCAGCTTTGCACCAAGATAAAAAGTGGCAGATTTGGGCTCCGAGGTGCCAATGATGCGGTCCCACAAACACCAGAAAAGCAGCAATCCTGTTGTGTCCTGGCACCTTTTCTCTGGGAGGAATCTTGGACCATCCTGAATTCTGGGCTGCAAAATGGTAATTTTTCTGAACTTCACGTGCCATGTACGATTGAGCTTTGCGCCAAGCTAAAAGGTGGCAGCCTTGGACTCCGAGGTGCCAATGATGCGGTCCAATTAACACCAGAAAAGCAGCAATCCCTTTGTGTCCTGGCACCTTTTTCTTGGGGGGAATCTTCGTCCGTCTTCAATTCTGAGCTGAAAAATGATAATTTCCCACACCTGCACTTGCCAGAAATGCTTGAGCTTTGCACCAAGATAAAAGGTGACAGCCTTGGCCTCTCAGGTGCCAGTGATGCGGTCTGATTAACACAAGAAAAGCAGGAATCCCTTTCTGTTCTGGAACCTTTTCCCTGAGTGAAATCTTTGTCCGTCTTCAATTCTTGGCTGAAAAATGGCAATTTTGCAGACCCGCACGGACCCAGAACAATTGAGCTTTTTGCCAATATAAAAGGTGGCAGCCTTGGGCTCTCAGGTGCCAATGATGCAGCTCCATTAACACTAGAAAAGCAGCAATCCCTTTGTGTCCTGGCACTTTTTCCCTGGGAAGATTCTTCATCCGTCTTCAATTCTTGGCTGAAAAATGGCAAATTCCCAGATGGAGACGTGCCAAGAACAATTGAGCTTTGTGCCAAGATAAAAGGCGGGAGCCTTGGGCTCTCAGGTGCCAGTCATGCGATCTGATTAACACTAGAAAAGCAGCAATCCTTTTCTGACCTGGCACCTTTTTCCTGAGAGGAATCTTCGTCTGTCTTCAATTCTTGGATGAAAAATTTAAACATCCCAGACCCACTGGTGCCAAGAAATGATTGAATTTTGCACAAAGACAAAAGGTTACAGCCCTGAACTCTCAGTTGTCAATGATGCAGCACCATTAACACTATATAAGCAGTAGTCCCTTTCTTTCCTGGCACCTTTTCCCTGGGAGAAATCTTCATCCGTTTTCAATTCTTGGCTGAAAAATGGCTATTTCCTAGACCCACTTGTGCCAAGGAACGATTGAGCTAAGATAAAAGATAAAAGGTGGCAGCCTTGGTCTCTCAGGTGCCAATGATGCAGCACCATTAACACTATATAAGCAAATAACGTTTTCTCATGGAGGAATCTTCGTCCATCTTCAATTCTTGGCTGAAAAACTGCAAATTAACAGACACACTGGTGCCAAGGAATGCTTGAGCTTTGCACCAACATAAAATGTGGCAGCCTTGGGCTATCAGGTGCCAGTAATATAGCGCCATTAACAATAGAAAAACACACTAATCATGACTCTAACCCTAACCAATATCCTAACCCTAAATCTAACCCTAACCCTAACCCTAATCCTGACCCAAATTTACCGTGAACCATTTCCCAAATTGCATGAGGGGAAAGGTGTGGGGTTCCAGCAAAATAAAAAATTATAGGCCATCCCTTTGTGTCCTGACACGGTT
Organism: Pithys albifrons albifrons; assembly: GCF_047495875.1. Taxonomy (NCBI): domain Eukaryota; kingdom Metazoa; phylum Chordata; class Aves; order Passeriformes; family Thamnophilidae; genus Pithys; species Pithys albifrons. The sequence goes on from NC_092459.1 coordinate 98,096,915, forward strand.
TCCCTGGGAGGAATCTTCATCCATCTTCAATTCTTGGCTGAAAAATGGAAATATCCCAGACCTACTGGTGAAAGGGAATGCTTGACCTTTGCGCCAAGATAAAAGGTGGCAGCCTTGGACTCTCAGCTGGCAGTGATGCAGCACCATTAACACTATAAAATCAGATAACCTTTTCCCTCACAGGAATCTTGATCCATCTTCAATTCTAGGCTGAACAGTTGCAAATTAGCGGACACCCTGCTGCCAAGGAATGCTTCAGCTTTGTGCCAAGATAAAAGGTGGCAGCCTTGGGCTCTCGGGTGCCAGTAATATAGCACCATTAACAATAGAAAAGCACACTAACCATGACTCTAACCCTAATCAAAATCCTAACCCGAACCCTAACCCTAACCCTAATCCTAGTCCTAACCTAAATTTACCCTGAACCATATCCTGAATTGCAGGAGGGGAAAGGGGTGGGGGTCCCGCAAAATACAAAAATATAGGCCATCCCTTTGTCTCTTGACACATTTTCCCTAGGATGAATCTTGGTTCATCTTCAATTCTTGCCTGAAAAATGGGAATTTCCCAGCCCCACTGGTGCCAAGCAATGCTTGACCTTTGCTCCAAGATAAAAGGTGGCATCCTTTGACTGTCATGTGCCAATGATGTGGTGCCATTAACACTATAAAAGCAGACAACCTCTTCCCTGGCAGGAATCTTCATTTGTCTTCAAATCATGGCTGAAAAATTGCAAATTAACAAACACCCTGCTGCCAAGGAACGCTTGAGCTTTGCGCAAAGATGAAAGGTGGCAGCCAGGTGCCAGTAATATAGCACCATTAACTGTAGAAAAACACACTCACCATGACTCTAACCCTAACCAAAATCCTAAACCTAACACTAACCCTAACCCTAATCTCAACCTAAATTTCCCCTGAACCTTTTCCCAAATTGCAGGAGGGGAAAGGGGGTGGGGCTAGCAAAATAAAAAAAATATAGGCCATCTCTTTGTGTCCTGACACATTTTCCCTGGGAGGAATCTTCGTCCATTTTCAATTTTTGGCTGAAAAATGGAAGTATCGCAGACACACTGGTGCCAAGAAAGGAATGAATTTTGCACCAAGATAAAAGCTGGCAGCCCTGGACTCTCAGGTGCTAATGATTCAGTGACATTAACACTATAGAAGCAGCAATGCCTTTGTGTCATGACACCTCTTCCCTGGGAGGAATCTTTGTCCGTCTTCAGTTCTTGGCCCTAAAATGGAAATATCCCGGACCCAATGGTGAAAATGAATGCTTGACCTTTGCACCAAGAGAAAAGGTGGCAGCCTTGGGGTCTCAGGTGCCAGTCATGTGATGCCATTAGCACTCTAAAAGTCGGAATCCCTTTATGTTCTGGCACCTTTTCCCTGGGAGGAATCTTCATCCGTCTTCAATTCTTGGCTGAAAAATGAAAATTTCCCAGACCCATGTGTGCCAAGGAACAATTGAGCTTTGTGCCAAGAGAAAAGATGGCAGCCTTGGACTCTCAGGTGCCAATGATGCAGCGCCATTAACACTATAAAAGCTGATAACCTTTTCCCTGGGAGGAATCTTCATCCATCTTCAATTCTTGGCTGAACAATTGCAAATTAACAGACACCCTGGTGCCAAGGAATACAAAGGGTTAGGTCCTTCTATAGTGTTAGTGGCGCTGCATCATTTGCACATGAGAGCCCATGGCTGCCACCTTTTCTCTTGCTGCAAAATTCAATCATTTCTTGCCACCTGTGTGTCTTTGAAATTGCCATTTTTCATCCAAGCATTCAAGATGGACGAAGATTTTTCCCAGGGAAAAGGTGCCAGGACACAAAGGGATTGCTGCTTTTAGAGTGCTAATGGCACTGCATCACTGGCACCTGAGACTCCAAGGTTGTCACCTTTTCTCTTGGCGCAAATGTCAAGCATTCCTTTTCACCAATAGTTCTGGGATATTTCAATTTTTCAGCCAAGAATTGAAGATGAACCAAGATTCCTCCCAGGGAAAACGTGTCAAGACACAAAGGAATGTTCTAATTTTTTTATTTTGCTGGACTTCTACCCCTTTCCCCTCCTACTATTTGGGAAATGGTTCACGGTAAATTTAGGTTAGGATTAGGGTTGGATTAGGGTTAGGGTAAGGATATTGGTTAGGGTTAGAGTCATGGTTAGTGTGCTTTTCTATTGTTAATGGTGCTATATTACTGACACCCGAGAGCCCAAGGCTGATGGCTTTTATCTTGGCACAAAGCTCAAGCATTCCTTGGCACCAGTGTGTCTGTTAATTTGCAGTTTTTCAGCCAAGAATTGAAGATGGACGAAGATTCCTCCATGAGAAAACGTTATTTGCTTATATAGTGTTAATGGTGCTGCATCATTGGCACCTGAGAGTCCAAGGCTGCCACCTTTTATCCTGGTGCAAAGTTCAAGCGTTCCTTGGCACAAGTGGGTCTAAGAAATTGCCATTTTTCAGCCAAGAATTGAAGACGGATGAAGATTCTTCCCAGGGAAAAGGTGCCAGGACATAAAGAGATTGCTGCTTTTCTAGTGTTAATGGCACTGCCACATTGGTACCTGAGATCCCAAGGCTGCCACCTTTTCCTTGGTGCAAAGCTCAGTTGTTCCTTAGCACAAGTGGGTCTGGGATATTTCCATTTTTCAGGCAAAAATTGAAGACGGATGAAGATTCCTCCCAGGGAAAATGTGTCAGGAACTGTGACCTGGTCTTGTTATGACAAATCAATATGAATGATAATTCCAATACTGAATATTTAGCCTGGAAAATTTACAGGCCAAGAACTCTATTACAATTAATTTGTGAATGAATCTGAACAAACTTAACCCTCTCCTGCTGTTCAGAACACTGGAAAGAAAAGCTGAGGGAAATAAGTAAAGGCAACTGCTTTTCACCAATGAAACTTTATATGTGGTTAATAATTTGTTCTATTTATCTCCTGTTTTAGATGTCTGCAATATATTTTTAGAAATCTTAGTTCATAAATATATCTTCAGACAATTTTCAGATACTACCAAGAGTTTTAAATAAAGCAAAATAGTTAAGTCTCATAGGGTTATTCAGTGACAGAGTTCAATTGGATGGATTTCTAACATAATTTATATCTCTGAAGAACTTTAAAAAAATAACTGGTTATTTCAGTAATATGTTTTGTATCTAGGTTTTCAGCATGTAACCTAGACCTCTCTAAAGATGTTCTTAAAAGTTAGGGAGTTTTCTTTTGGTTTTGGTATTGTTAGGAATGCAGCTGACTTATCCATAGATGCTGTATCATTCCTGCTTTGCTATCATGCTATCAATCAAGAGAAAAGTACTCCTTTTCTGTATTTGAAGTTCATCTTTTCAATGTCTTTATTCACTTCAGTGAGACTTTGATGTCACAGATCTGAGAAAAATATCAGGGAGAGCTGTACAGAAGAAAGGATGCCTAATCTTCATGATCCTTAATGAGGGAAAACCTGAATGTCAGCAGGGCAAATCTGCCGCCTCAGAGGATGAGTTCAGACTGCCATCTGGGGGATTTAGGACTGATAGATACGGCTGGAGGGCTGAGAAATTCAGCATATGTGGTGGATCTAGTGGGATACTTTCCAGTTATCAAAGCATTCCCTGCAAAAATCTTATCCAATGCAGTTTTTACTGAGTTGTTTAGTTTGCAAACTATTTGCTAACATGGCTTGATTTCTGAGTACTTGTAGAACTCTTTAGATGAATAATTTTTGATCCAGAGCTTTTTCTCCAACATCCCTTCAATATGTTTCTGATCTGTGACTAGTTATTTAATTGACATGGGAGTTTTGTTCAGTTTTGTTTGGTTGGTTTGTTTTTTTCCCCTTGGTTTCCTTTTGAAGAGGGAAGTAAAATACACTGAATATTAAAGCATGGTTAATAAAAAAAAATCATGCTATTATAGATCATATGGTCATACAGATCATATCACCTTTCTGTGGTCATCAGAAGAAGAAAAAAGGACCTTCAGTCTCTATTCAGGCACTCATAAGGAGTCGGGGAAATGCTTCTCCAAAATTTGTGTGTACAATATCGGGTTTGTGCAAAAGCTTTATGAAAAACATAACACAAATGGCATCTAACATATCAGCTGGCTAGAGAGCTAATTGCCACCCACAAATACAAGTAAGAAAATCACCCCTGGAGTGCAAGCAGGAGTGTGCAAGACAGCGTGACATGGGTCAGCAGAGGTTGTGGCTACAGAATAGATCAAGCTACATTCATCCACACCATGCTGGCTCCAGGTGCTATCATAATTCCCTGCATCAAGAGAAAATGTCTTATTCCAAGGAGTGGATTAATTTAAACTTCTTTGGGTATTTCAGCTTATTGCCATGTATTTCTCTAGCAAAGTCCTTTAGGGCAGGGAAAGGCATTCCTATATAATTTCCTAGGGATGCTGGGATAGTGCATATGAACTATCTATACATGTTTTCCATGTCCCTAATTTCACATGCTGTTTGTCTTATCTTTACTCTTTGTATCTGTGTCCAGACAAGAGCTTTGAGTGACACGGCAGGCTTTGTTTCAAGTGACAATTGAGAAATCACAGCTCATGTAAGAAACTCAATTTCTTTGCAACTGCTTTCATCTATCATGAAGGACAATATCAGTGAAAAGAAATTATCCTAAGTTTCTGTATGCAAATAATTATCTTTTTATAAAACTTGAGGCTGTTTTCCACAGTCATGATAAAGATGAGATTCGCAATCATGTATCAGCCTAAATGGTGACTCTAGTTAAAGATCTGTAAAATTGAATCTAGTTACTTTCTACAGTAACTTAGATGATTACATGAACTGTATTGTGAATAAGAGTATGTGTGATTGAAGATCCACTCTATATAGGTGTAAGTAGGCTGGAAGTGACTAAAAAGCAGATCCTGAACCAATACATTTATGTAGTGTGTTTTTTTCCTAAAAGTATATATATATGGTCAGCAGTTATTAGACATGTTTTCCTATACACAGAGAGAAATCTCAGCCTCATCTGTGCCAGAGTAAGCTGCACAGCCAGGCATTATGTTTGGTTTTTATCCACAGCTTCAGAACAGAAGAGCTCAGCAGTGCATCTCAGCAGTGCACTTCAATGATTTTTTTTTTTTTTGAGGACTATAAAATTTGTTGTTCATAAGTCATGCAGCCCTTTCCAGCTGAGATCACGATAGTGGTAGTGTCTGAAAAGTTTTTGCAAAACTGGAGCCTGCAAACCACTGTTCTTTCCTTAGCACATTCATTTTATTATTTCACAAATTCAGAACCATGAAGAAAAAGTAAGAGAGGAGATCATAAGTAAATTAACCAAGGAAAGTATAGCCTAGAGATCCACACAGACACAGAGTGTTGTCTGTAACTTCTCTTTTGTGTTTCTGCATTGCTTTCTAAATTAATTTCTTTTTTTCATGGGGAAACACCCTATCAGCAAGAAACAACTGAATTTTTCTTATCACCCTCAGAAGCTTTAATTCTAGGAATTAATCATGTAGTGAGGGGCTTACCCACACAGGCACAGAATGTTACAAATCTATAGGGAGCTCCTGAAGAGACCCTCATGGATATTTTAGAAAGGAAAACATTTTTCTAGTCCTTTTCACTCTTTTTAATCCATGGCAGTGGTTATTCATGGCCAGAGCAGAAACATGATTGGCACTACCTATTGTTTTTAATACTGTGGATGTGGTTGGTGTGACTGGATTAAGGCTGTACACATAATCTTTCTGTTGGAGTGCTTTCTCTATCACCTTCCCATCTACACAAGGTAATGAATCACATCGAAATCAGAGTGTCATTTATTAAGGTGCACTTAGACATCTGTGCACATTGTCTCATATGCTAAGCAAATAGCAATTTGTCTTTTAAATCCTCAGTTAGGAGCATCTGTAGATAACCCATCTGTTTATATACTCACAGAGTATTAATGTCAGTTAAGATACAATCAGTTTACATCCTGTCATAGTCTGTTCACTTCAGTGGGATTTTACTAACTTTTCTTATTTCTATATGTAACTCCAGAGAAGTAGAGAGATCGAAGTAGTTCATTGTTAGAAGACACAAGGAAAGGGGGCACCCATAAATGCCTCTGAGATGATGTGCTGCATGCACAAAGCAAGCAGCTGTGTATTGCTGAGCTGGATGCCATGGTTAGGAGTCCAGGTCTCAGCTATAACTATGAAAATTGCATGATTTGTGCCTCTTGAGAGGAATAAATAACCTCTAGGTAAAGAAGGTGGACAGAGCAGCTGCTAGCTTTAAGCTCTGTGTAATTTATTTAACTTCATAGTGCCATGGGCTTGTTAGATTGTCCAGTGTCACAAGCACCAAGTGTGCCAGTGGGCTAACAGTTAATCCCATTAGCATTAGCTGCTTAGTTTCTAAAACTGGAACTGAAATACTGCATGACAGTCTTGTTCAGCTGCATTATTTTAGCTAGACTTCTCCTTCAGATTTGGAGACCTACACAGCATGAAAAATAAATTCTCAAAAGAAATTAAGTTGGCAGGGAAAGAGTTTCTTTTCACCCTTTCAAACAGCCTGCACAGAATAGCATGTGCTTATCATGCAGAACGACAGTGCAATTACAGTACTTACATAGATGGCTTTCTAATTTGGCATTTTAAACAAACATTTTCAGATGATCCTGCTTGAAAATACCTATTATACTAATTTCAAATCATAAAAAAATACTAACTCCCTTTTTATGCTACTGTACTTGTATAGGTTTCAGGAAGAAAACCTAATTTCCTGTGCTTCTATTTATGCTGTTTCCTTTTCAAGAGTCAATCAGAGTATTACATTCATGAAGTGGAAGCAAACTGGGTAGCTAATACAGCCCCCTCTTCACAGTCTCATCTCAGAAATTGCATTAATTCTTTCTATACATCATCCATGTGGTTCTGGGGAGAACATATGCTTAGTTCTATAGCACAGACACCCATACCTTAGTGTCTACATTGCTTTTCACAGGTTCAGGAAGATAACGTGCCTTGAAATTTAATTTGGATTTTTTTTTAAATAAATGCAACTGCAGTTCACTCAAGTAGCATTCAGACTTTGTGTGCAGGAGGCAGAGCTCCTGAGGGAGGCAATACAAAAAAATCAACCCAAAAGATCTTTCGTTCCCTAGAAGGGTTGTGTTTGGTTTGGTTTTAAAGTGTGATGGTGCTGGGGAGAAGACTCCACGCTGTGCATCTACTGATAGTCCCTTTATGTTTCTAATGGCTGATTAAAATCAAAGGAATGATGTCTGATAGGCAAAAGCCACATGCAGGTTGTCTGATAAGCTTTAGCAAAACAGAAGCAGTGCACACTTCTGCAGTTACAGGAGACAGGTCCTGTGTTTTCCAGTTTACTGGTAAAAAAGCAATATGCGATGCCTATATATTACTGTTAGAGGGCAGCAGATCTCCTAAATAAGGTCTCCAGACACCATGACCTAGTTCTGCCAGGGCTTTGTGGCATCTGCACTGGCCCAGAGATCTTGCCCATCATGAATTTCAACCTCCTGGTCTAGTCAGCAAGGAATTTTCTAAGTTTGCATTTCTCAGGTTAATATCCTCCATGTTCAGTCTTTCTTGGCTCAGATTTTTGGGAGAATTTGAACAGTTTAACAACCATCCTCAGTATGGCAATAAATCTAAAATCTATCATTCTGCTATTGTGAACAATATTCCTACTAAGCAGGTTTTTGAATCACCTATTGTTTCTAACATTCAGGAATGAGACTTTTAGGAAAATGAAATGCTGGACTACAGATATTTTTTAATTTTTAGAAGCATACTGAACTCACAGAACCACAGAATCACAGGATAGTTAGAGTTGGAAAGGACCTCTGTAGATCACCCAGTCCAACCCCCCTGCCAAGGTAGGGTCAGCTCAAGCAGGTGACACAGAAACTGGTTCAGATGGGTTTTGAATGTCTCCAGAGAGGGACACTCTGTGACCTCCCTGTCCCTGTCCTCTGCCACCCTCAGTGTAAGGAAGTTCATCTTGTTGAGGTGGAACTCTCATGTTTTAGTTTATGGACATTACCCCTCATTCTGTCGCTGGGCACAAGTGAATTCTATGATAAAATTCTGATACAACCATTTAAACCTATTGAATATGTGCTTTTTAAGCTTGCAGGTATGTCATCAATACTGTGCTTTTACTCTCTTTATCAAGATATCTCCATGACCTTCTGCTGCTTCAGCTCTCATCGCACCTGTCACCTCGGGCAGGGGGGGAAAAGTGAGAAAAAAAGCAAAAAACTGGCTGAGGTTTCCAGAAGCTTTTTAAGTTTTAACTCTTTCAATTATTACAATCTAACAGTTAAAGTGTTAAGCAAACCTACATATCCTGACCTAGGATCCTGTGGCAGTTAAGCCCTGTGGATTCAGTTCCACAGCATGGGAAATATATCTTCAATTTAATTTTTGTCCATTTGACTACACTAATTTCCAAAGGAAATTATCTGTATTCTTAACTCTGGATGAATATCACTCTACAAAAGGCATTTAATTGGCTTCTCTGGATTTTTTGTTTAAACAGCAATAACTTCAGACCTCAGTCTTCAAAATATATATTCTCTGAGGAGGGTAAGTTCTCCCTCTAAAGGTGGCAGGAAGAAAAAAAAGGTGACAGCTTATTACTTCACTGACTGCTTGAACTTAACAGCCCAAGAAGTCTAATAAATGCATCCAGGAGTCACTGTTGTCATTCCACGCCAGAGTCATAGATTTATATGTGTGAAAGTCCAGTTATCTTTCAAGAACTATGCAGGCAACAGTATGAAGATCAAGCTGAGTTTGCTTGTTATTACTCTACACAAATAACCAAACACCAGATACCAGGAAATGCCACAATTAAGATTATAGCCAAGACTTGCAAGCACACCTCTTCTTATATCTCATTACTCATCCTCTGCCAACCAACTTTCATGTGTGAGGTAAGCAAGATTCTACAGAAGACAACTCATCCCAAACACATTCCTTCATCTGTTCTGCACATCTGAGAGAACAAGTATGTCCTGGAGAAAGCAGAATGTCATTATATAGGCCAGATTGCATTCCAGACGTGTAAGGGAGAAAGGGAGCTGTGAACAGAGCCTTAATTCTGGCTTTTCTGACTCTAAGGGCTTAACTTCTAAAGTGCTTGAGCTACACCTTCTTCTAAAAAGCACATCACTTTGCCTTGTAGATCCCACATTGACCCAAGACCTCACAGGTCTTGATTCCTTTTGAATAAATGCCAAAAATTCTAACCAATTGAAAGAGAGGCAAGACCAAGCCTGTATCAAGATAACAGAATGCCTGGGCCAGTTTGGAAGCTGCTTCTCAAAGCTGGTGGGGAAAGTCACAGCTCCTGTGGATTCTCTGGCCACATTAGCACTTTGATGGTAAGGGCAGCAACACTTCCTCTGTGTCTCACAGAATGGAAGATGTTATTAATATTCTAGCCAAAGTCACGCATAATAAAAACCACAGGTGTGTAATTCCTTTCTGGCTTCTTGTCCCCTAGAAAGTACCCTTAAATAGCTTACAGTTAGAATTTTAATAACTCTGAACTGTAATGAAAACTCAGGAGATTTGTTATCGGACAACAATTTCCTAGTAATAAACACAACACAAAATAGCAGAAAAGTCAAATTGTAACTTGTTATTTTAATAATTAGTATAGCTTTTCTTCTAGAAAATGAACATAAAAGCCCTTTTAACAGTGTAGAGATTTATAAGTTTAATTCTCATTAAAATTTCAAAAGGTATGTGCATAAATAAATCTGCATAAGTTGACTTGCTTCAGTGTAACTTCTTCAGAAAGTCCAGTTTCAGCTAAAGGAGAATATTTCCCATTAGGACTGGTTTTACCTACTCCATTACTCATTGCTGGATTTTTTAAAATAAATTAATTAATATCTCTTGTGGGATATGGGACATCTTGTTGATTGAGAAGTTCTATAAAAGGAATACTATTGGACTACTTTTCCTTGTTTATGTTGAGAAGAAAGAAAATTCAGCAAAGGACTGACAGAAAACTTCACTTTATGCAGGCCACATTTTAATTCAGAGAAATCAAATGCAAATCCTTTGAAAATCTGTTCACAGTAGCATTAGTTAAGTCAAATATTTAAGTATGGCAAAGGTGGGATCCATTTTACACAGTGAGTATTTGGTAACCTCATGTTGGCAGTTCTAAGTCATGTCCATGGGGGCCCAGTAACAGCACCTCAGCCCATCTTGCTGTGCCCTGCTACTTCTTCCTTTTCAGGGTCTTTCACAGAAAGGTATTGAGGATAGGGTGTCTACTGTTCAATGCAACCAGGCCAATATAAAAGAACTAAGATAAGGTAATGAGCATCTACATTATTCCACATTTAGCCCTGTAAGTTCAGAATCTTACCTTATCTGATTTTGGGGGTATTTTTGCTTGCTTTGTTAATGCAAACTTAGGATGGAAACTCTGCCTAGAAGTTCAACTTCATCATTAATTATTTAGTAGAAGTGCTTGTGTTCAGGAGTCATTTCTTCTTTCTCCTCTTTCATGGTGAATCTATTTTGAATATAGGTGTTGTTTCTTCCTGTGATTTTGCATTTCATGGGTTGTTATTGCTTTGGAGGAATTATTCAGGTTTCTACTATACAAATAATTAGTGATTTGTCCAAAAAAGAGACCTTCAAGAGTTACCTAGTTTCAGACTACTTCTCTGCCTAAACATATCAGCTTGATTAAACATACTAAATACACGTTTCTTCATAAATAAATAAAATCAAGAAAGTCAGAGTTTGCACTTGTGATGTTCACTCACAACTCTAGTATTTAATAAAATCCTGTCACAAGGGACATTAGTAAAGTGTAGTCCATAGAGAGGACTATGCCAAGAAAAATTTTTCATCTGGACAATAAATGTGGGCACTTTTTACAGGCTCAGCCTAAATATAACTTAGGTGTAGGGTTGAGAGAAAGAGATAGCCTGGAAAGCTGCAGCTGCAGTGGGGCTAGAAAGGGACACCCAAATGGAAGTGTGGGCTGTGGAGAGAACTGGGTTGAAAAAAACTTTTTCCTGCATAATGGCTAATTGCCATTACCATTGCCATGCACGCAAGGATAATCCTCAGATTATGGTTATTTTTAGTGTTAGTATTCAGATTTGGATTTTGTGTAAACCTAGAGCTGCAGTTGGAGTGGGTCTGCAAAGGGGCTGCCAAAGGAAAGCATGAGCTGTAAAGAGAATGAGCTGGGAGAAGTTTTTCTAGTGAGAAAGATGATATAGGGTGGACATCAGCCAGGACACTGAATATTGTCTGCTCTCCTGTTGAATGAAGATAATGTTCAAGCTCAGAGAACTTAATCTAAGGTTGTTCTTCTTCCCTTTCTGATATATCTGCAGATGGATAATAAGAACAGCTATTTAAACAGAATATCGTATGGTTAAATATCCCAACATCCAGAAGACCCAGTCTCCAGTACAAGTTTTATTCAAAGCAGTTGAAGGAATTATTTACTACTATATTAAATATCTTACTTGTGTCTCAAGCATTTCTGCCTGACCTGGTAATTTAAGAACTCATTCATTTTCCCCAATCTCTTATTTTTCAAGTCCATTCCTAATGCACTTCTTTTACTTTTTTCCTGGTGCACCGATAGTACACCAAGGTCAGCAATAGCAACAACTGAACTATATTTTTGGTATGCATTTAGTGGTATTAAAGAAGTTAGTTCAAAACTGCAGAAATAGCTTTTCACTAATAGCGGAAGTAACTTGTTTCATCTGAAAGTAGAAGAGAAAATGTCAATGTGTTAACTGTTTTGGGTTTAAGTTTTCTCTTTGTTTTAGTTTTGTTTAAACTGAGGAAACCTGGTAGCTCTAGAAGAGAAAAGGTTTCTCTGTACCAGTTTCTCATTGTAGCATCTGAGGCTGTCCAGGAATAATTCTCTATCTGGTTCACTGAGATCAGCCTGCAGGTGGGGAATTAAAAATCATGCATTCTCAAATCAAAGCTTCAACCTGGATCCAGAAACAAATACCCTTGGATTTTCACAATGTAGAGAGCTGCACCCAGATGTGAATTTCACTGACATTACTTACCTCCTCTGCAAAAAATGTAAAGCCAGAAATCTGAATAGAGCAGATAACAGCAGTTTTCTTTAATGCTTTCTAGCCAATGAACACACCAACAGAAAACTTTGGAGATGTGTGCAGGTGTCTGTGGGCATTTATAGAATGCAACAGACATTAAGGAAACAATATCATGCAAAACAACAGCATGGGTTTTTTATTTTCAGAATGATAGGATCAAAAGAAAAATAAATATTAAACAAAATAAAAAGAAAGAAATGTGCATTGCCTTTTGATGGATGCATGAGCTTTCTCCAGAGAAACCATTTCTCTACATAGTCTAAACTGCCACATGGCTGCTGCTCCAAGCTTTGGGGGACTGCAGCAGATGCAGTGATGGCTCTTCCCCTGGCAAAGCTTTCTATGAGGTCTTTTAGGCTTGGTTATGCATCAGAAATGGTATAGAATGAAAGCCTGGAACATGCAACTGCTTGTGCCTTATGTGGGAGCACACTGGTTCAGGAGGAGTGGGTCCTGGCCGGAGGCTGCTGTCTCCTGAGGTGTCCACTCACACCTCTCACCACAAAATTTGCCCAAGCAATTTCTGAAAAATGCCCACAGTGAGGATAAAAGAGCAGTCCATCATGAATTTTGAAAGATGTTTTCATTGTTTGGATACTCTGACCTCGCTGAACGTAGAAATATAATTGGAGCAGACAGGCAAAATACTCGCTTATTAACTTTAATGTCCTCCAATGTCTCCCTAGGAGCAGGCTGTAGCTAGAAATAATTAGCTATAGGAGACCTAAAACGTTACTGTTTCATTTTTTAACTATTTTGTCCTAGTTGACTACAGCTGAAAGCCAGGGAATGGACCTGTTTGCACTTTGTTGCTAACACTGGCCTGTCAGGAAGAGGATTCGAGGGCTGTGATTCCGCAGACCAGAGGAATGTGACTTAAATGTCAAGTCATTATAGCAGATTAAAATGAGAGGCACAGAGTTTCACAGACCACCAGCAAATTAAAAGCCTACAGTGTACAAATGTAAACCAGTAGATGAAGCACAATCCCTCAGCCTAGGGAACACAGCCTAAACTACTACAAGCAAAGGCTGGAAAACAGTTTTCATCTCGAGTTAGAAAGGGAACAGAGACAGCAGTGCTTTTTCATCCCTGTACAAGGCTGTTCCAGGTATTACCCCATAATCCCTCCAGAAATCAAGGACAGTTTTCTTATGATCTTTATAGGTGGCAGCCTGGGCTTTTATTATCACTGGGAGAAGATTTAAATATTCAATACAGGTGTACTAAGATCACACAGCTGCACTTATTCCCCTTCCCGGGGAGACAGGAGCTCCCCCACCACCACTTGTTGTCAGCTCATACAGAGGAAACTTCTTTTCTCTATGACTTTTGATGGATGAAGAAAAGGGAGAAAAAGAACCCCAGCGCAAAGACACTAATTTAGGGAAACTAGAGATATCCTGGCCGAGCAGTAAAGTAAAATTGCATCAGTACTCTGAGTACAGTGTCTTCCTTCAGAGTCCAGAATATCTCTCTTTGGACTGACCACAATGTTCTTATGATTTGGGGTTTTTGATTGATCTAAGTTGTGTGGCAATACCCTGCTTGTTCTCCACACACTCATGAAGCTAACATCCCAGTTACCTGCAAGGACTGTAAAACTATGAGGTTTCTAGAGTCCCCAACATCTCCCATGCCTTTTAACAGTCATCCTGTTGCCAACTAGCCCTGCAGCTGCAAGGAAATCTGGAATACAACTGCACAACACTCTTAGCTTTGGAGTTCTGTTTTACTGTTTCTCTTTCTGCTACATGGAAGAAAATCCCTGCTTAAACAACTCTTAAATGCACTAGCATGCCTTTATTAGTAGTAGTATTGTTATTATTTTACTAGCCTATACATAAATTCCTCATCATGAGGTAAACTCAGCACAGTTGTACTCTTTTACACTGCCCTGGTTCCAAATCAGGTCACAGTGCAAAGGAAATCTGGGCAGCTGGCTCAGCAGGCACTGAACTGAAAAACATGTCTCTTTTCTAAACATGAACTTTCAGTCCACTTGCACTTGTTGTGAAATAGACCCCTCATCTCTCCTGAAGAGGATACAGCCATTATTGTCCTTCGCTCTTACCACAGCTACACCTGGATCTACTGGGGCAGACAGACACCTGCCAAGCCCACGTGGCCACCTGGATCACCAGCAAGCATGAGGGGCCTGTGTGCCTGGGATGCACGGAGTTTCCAAGCCCTTATCGAGCCAAGGGGGTTCAGGAGTTGCCAGGAGGCCAGTGCTGTAGCAGCCCAAGTACAAGGGGGCCACACTGCTCAGACTGCCAAGAGGAGTGAGGGGTCCTCCCTGCTCCCAGGGAACAGGGTAATGGAGGGTTCAAGTGCCCTCACTGTTGAGAAGAAAGTAACTCCTACCTTTATTGCATCACCTTGAGTAGCTACCTGGTAAGTCAGGAATGTGGAAACAGAAAGAAAAGCATTTTAAAATAGATGTTTATTCCAGGCTAAAAAACCGAAACTGACAGTAGCCTGCCGTGGCCAGCCCTCCCAGCCACACTGCTGTTGCACCTTATGAAGGCAGGACCTACGTCATCCCTCAGCAGGATGTTCTGCAGAAATGTGGGCATGCCACACTCGTGGTTACTGATGCTGAACGTTATTTAAGACACAGAAGGCAGTGACAGAATAATTTCTCAAGTGAGCTGCCAGTGCTCATACTGATCTTATGTTTGCCCACTGGATTAATGGGAGCGAGTTGGATTCAATCTCAGCTGTTAATCCTTTCAATGTCACAGGAAGCAAACATCAATTTTCTATTAAGGTTGGTGGTAAGGTCATGTGGGCCTACTCTTTGTAAAATTAAACATAAGTCCCTCTTTCTAAAATATCCTGGGACAAGTGCTGATTCAAGAAAGAGTTGAGAGACATCACTGCTACGCAGAAATCATGTATTTCTATTCTCAAACATCCTGCTCTCGTAGAGCGCAATTACAATCTTGGGCAGATAATGGATATGAAGCAACATTACAGAAATTTGTTGTCAAAGACAATTACATGTCTTTGTTTTAATTTTAAAAGGCTAATGTAGCTGAATAGCACTCCATAAAATAATCATTTTCAGTAATCCTGCATTATAAACTCATGTCTTCATTTGTTGAATTTCCAGTTAGACAACAGTGAAAGAGTGATTCTCTGTAAAAACATATTTAAAGCATTCAGAGGCATTTCTGTCAGTAACTGATAACCAAGTAATTTACCTTTTTTAACATTTTTGCAAATAAAACAATTACTTATTTTTCATTTAGGTTTTCTATCACTATTACATGTTAATTTATAGCTTTAGCCTTTTTTATGAGTATGAATTAATTTAGTTATCCTGCATAAGTTAATAAAACAACAGTCTTTTAGCCTAAATCAGATAATTTTTTCTCATGGTGAGTTGTGATTATTTTTCTGTATTTTTTCATGCACATCAATGTACTTCATTACTGTAGTTCATCTTATTTTATTCCTGACAGATTGAAATTCCTATTGGCAAATACCAAAACTAAGCAAACCACCCATCAACTTGCACATTAAGTCAATTTATTGATTTGCATCAAGTTTGACATATTACCAACAATTCAGTAAGCTGCAGTTAGGACAAATCTGCTATTTATTCTGTAACCACTTCAGCAGGAGATCAGACATCTGTTTGTAAAGCAATTTTTTATAGAACCATGGGGAAGTCTTCCTGGCACACATCTGGTTAATATATATTCCCAACTAAATTTCCATTTTTCTGGTAAAGTAATTTATCTACTTACTTTGTGACTTAAAATAACTTGCAGCGGTCACTGACTACAAATCATGTGTCACATATGTCTTTTTTCAGAGCTCTGTTTTGCCTGATTTATAGTTAAAGGCAAAGAAGGAGTTACCTTAGCTACAGCCTTGAAGTTTTACAATAAAGCGCAGCTTTAGTCTCACTTAAATAGCAAGTAAACTGAGAGCTAAACTAAATATCAAGTACATCTGAGAATCAATATCTATTCACTTCATTTTGTCAAAAAATATATGTGTACATTTACCTTTGGCCAACAATAGGGTTTCTCCCAATATTTTTTTGGGTTTTTTTTTTAAAGAAGTACCTGCAGCAGACAACAAATGTCAACACTGCCAAGGTAAACCTCAGTAAGTTTACTCCCTGCTTGAAAGGGTTGTTACAACAAAACATTATCCTAGGTCTAACTTATCAGTCCTTCAGGGGGCTTTTTAGGCATTTATCCAGTATCTACCCATGCCATGACCAGAACAGGAGCAAGTAACAATGAATTTATAAGACATTCCCTGGCTTCTATGTCCCCAGGCTCTGGGACAGTACCCTCCACGGCTCTGGATGCAGCCTCAGAGGGGAGGATGCCATCTGAAGTAGCTGACTATAAGGCCCCATTTTAATTCCCACTGAAATTGCATTCCTGATTTTTGAGGAAGGGCACACAGAGGAGTGCAACTGGTTGCAGGGCTACATCCAGCTGCAAGGAGTCCCTGCAGTCAGGGTTAACATGAACAGGCAGTTATTATAAGAAGGACTTGATCTCCATCTTTTTAATTCAAAGCATGATCATGACTTTCAGATTAACTTTTTTGTGTCTTTTTCTCCTTTTATTTTTTGGGATTGGGGAGAGAGGGCATTTTGCCACTTAAGGTTTCATAAGAATGATTAGATGTGCCTCAAAATTTAAAGCAAAAGATTCTGTAGTGGATACTTATGCACAAATTCATTATGGATTAGCAGTATTTGTGGGATATTTTGACCACTACTAAGATATTCTAGCCAGATCCTCAAGAGATACTGTCTGTGGAGCTACACCAGAGTACATTACTTTTGTGTGGAGACCAAAGAATCTAATGATCTCAGAAATGAATCTGGTAATCATAATTCAACCATATTAAAAATTAAAAAACAAACCCCCAACTAGGAGCTGATTAATGTTGGAATGTTTTATCAATCTCAGCAGAGGCCAAAGACTGAGTGAATTAAAACACTTTTCCTAAATACAGACTAAGAAGCACTAGGACAGAAGAGTCAGAGAAACTTCAGATTGCCAGAAACAATAAGATAAGCTTCCACAATTTCCTCTCAGTTGGATGAAATCTCCACATCTGTGAACTAAGCACCTCGCAGTGTAATTTAATTCACACACAGATGTGGAGAATACAAGCCAATTCAGCTGGGTTGTCTTGTTTTTTTGAGCAAAGTAAGACACAGAAGCAGTCCAGAAAATTGAAAACTTCCTGGAAATGATTCTTTCCGTTCTTTGGCCCAATTTTACCTGGGCTGAAGCTGTGAAGCTGTATGGTAGTATTTTATATGATTATCTGAGAGCATGATGTGCGTTTGTATATACATTTATGCAGAACATTTTACACAGCACTCTACAAACAATGACTTATATACTGGTCAGGCATCAGCTGTGTAAGCAAATGTGGCAGTAGCTCTATTTCAGTAATAACCAGCACAAATTTGATCCCATCTTACAGAGAAAGGAATGCTGGCCAGGCCATCAGAAGGAATATTATTCCCCAGCCTATTTCTAAAGAAGTGCTGGATTGTGAGTCCCCTCTGGATGCTGGTAGCACAAGGGAAAGCAGGACCCAGATCACAGCCCTGTCAGGAAGCCTGCAACACAAGTGCTGCAAAATTCCACACTAGGTAAGGGCACTCTCACTTTTTGGTCTGTCATGCTTTAGGTATATGCCATGTCACTTCATCTAGTGCCTGCCTAACAACATTTTATAAACTTAATTTATTAATTAGTAAGTTAATTTATGAATTATTAACTTTCTTCTTAATTTCAGCTTTTAAATACTTCTCAAGCAATAATGGCAAGGGTTGAAATGCTTGTGTTCTCATCTGAAATTGAGCAGCACATCTCACCTTTAACAATACAGCTAGTCATAGAATCACAGGGTAGTTTGTGTTGGAAGAGACCTGTAAAAGTTATCCTGCAAAAAGCAGGGACATGTTCAACCAGATCAGGTTGGTCAGAGCCCTCTCCAATCTGGCCTTGAGCATGTCCAGGGACAGGGCATCTACCTCCTTTTTGGCAACCTGTTTTACCACTGTCATTGTAAAAAAAGTTCTTCCTTATAGCTATTCCAAATTGACCCTCCTTCAATTTAAAACCATTATACCTTATTCTATCACAGCAGGACCTACTAAAAGGTTTGTCCTCAGCTTTCTATAGGCCCCGTTTAGATACTGGAAGGTGCTTTAAGATCTCCGTGGGGCTTTCTCTTCTCCAGGCTGAACAACCCCAACTCTCTTGGCCTGTCCTCATAGGAGAGGTGCTTTCAGCCTTTTGTGCATCTTTGTAGCCTTCCTCTGGACACACTTCAACCAGTCCCTATCTTAAACTTTTTCTTTTTGTCAACTAGTTTGTAGCTGTACTCTTGCTTTATAATAGTCAGCATTCTTCAGGGGAGAAAAAACAAGAGTTAAGTAATTTCCACAGTAGAAAGACCAATTGGTTGAATTAACGATAATGCCACAAGATGGTGCTGGACATTTCATTGACACAGATCCTTGAAACTTTTCATCTGTTACTTTGGACTTGTTGGCTTTGTATGTTCCCTGACTAAACCTCTCTTCAGTTGAGGTTTTCTCTGAAAATGCACTGACAGACTGACTGACTGCATGGGGATACTGAAAGAGGTTGGCATTTCACCCAGGCTGGATAACAGGGTTTATGTCTTATGCTTTTCTTAAAATATCTTTGGTGTTGATTTGCAGTCGTGTACCCCATGATGATTTCATGAGAGGTCAACAAAGCTTTGAGTCTAGTACAGAAAAGCTGTTATAGTTTGAGCTGGCAAAATGCCAAGTGCCTGGTACCCAGTCAAAAAGTCCACTCCCAGAGCAGGAGAGTGAGGGAAAACAGCAGAAACGAGGCTTTAGACACAGTGAGGTTTTTATATTTATACAGAGAAGAGGAGAGCTTAACACAGAATATGAAATAGCACATAGTGACAGGAAACAACAACAGGCTCACCAAGGTCGCCCCAGCTAACAGGTGAAACTCCAAACCAACCAAACCCCCTCCCCAGAGGAAACCTCCCAGCAAGAGGGAAAGAGGAATTAACAGGAATGTGCTCACGTCCCCAGCTAAACAGACGTGCCGACCGGCAGGAGGGCCTGATATCAGCAGTCAGGGAGCGGGAACCGTCCTGGTGAGAAGCAGGGACCGAAGAGCGCAGAGACTCCTCCCACCTTGCTTGTTATACTCCCCGACACTTCCTGATGATGTCAGATGATATGAAATACCTCTATGGCTGCTTAAGTCAGATGATGCCTGTCCCCTCTAATCTGTGTCACAACCTTTGAGGCCTGCTAAAAACTGAGGCCTAAATGGGGACCTATGCTGACTAAAGCCAAAACTACTACAAAAGCCCTCCAGATTAATAGTGTTTGCCAAGACCTGCTGTTGGCCACAGCAATCCAGGATGGTGACCTGAGAGTGCAATGCAATTTTCATGGCAATTACGGTGCTTTTTTGTTTTGAAAGAGAAAAAATCTTACAAGCAGGACCTATGTAATTTCATTCAATTTGGTAAAATCTCTAGAAAAAAGACATCTTGGAAAAGAGATTACCTACCTGTTATGGCTTATAATGCACTCCTGAACAGAAAGATATGGTCATAATTTTTTTCTACTTTCATTCTAACATGACATTTTTGGTACTGGGATGTTTCGTGGACCACTTTTGACATTTCCAGTTCATGACTGATAATGATGTTAGCATTTTCGAAATAAATGGTTTGGGAAAAAATAGAGAGAACATTAAAATTTTTAGTTCAGATTATCAGTGAGATGAATGGAACCACAAAGTTTTAACACCACTGCAGATTATCCCTTGAAGTATAAAAGACATTTCATTCATACTCTTATGAAGTTCATGGAGTTTGGATTTGGATCCTGAAAAAAACAACCTGTATTTTATAATGAGAAGCATCGACATCTGTAACCCTGAAGTCCAGAGGGTTTATGCTCCTATTTGAGCTTCAGGAGTACATCTTACCTTTAATTTGTGGTGCCTCTGTGCTCCACAGGATTTGCGGTCTCCTTTCCCACATACAATACCTCCTACAGTCTTTTTCCAGCTGCTCTGCTGATTTTACAAGTCAACTCAGGACAATACAGCAAACATAGACTTTTA
Source organism: Pithys albifrons albifrons (assembly GCF_047495875.1). Lineage (NCBI taxonomy): Eukaryota > Metazoa > Chordata > Aves > Passeriformes > Thamnophilidae > Pithys > Pithys albifrons. The sequence continues at coordinate 98,117,201 of NC_092459.1, forward strand.
ATATCAACATTTTAAGATCAGCTGAATCTTTCCACTGTTTGTTTTCCTTACTGGTAGAGGAGATGAGTGGTTTCAGTGGCAAAAAGAGTAAGATTCCAGCTCCCCTTTTGCCTCCAGTTTTGAGCATGGTAGTCATCTCTTGTCCTACTTCAGTTTTATGCCTCTTCACTGTAATAATAGGGCCTTTTTCCCACCTCCATGCCATCCACTAAGGCATATGATGCAAGTAGAAAGAGTGTGATTTCATTGCTCCTGGGCCAGTGCTGGCGATGTTATCAGAGAGGAAAGGTTAAAAACCACTTGTCAGTATTTGCTGAAAATACTGACCATGATTTCATTATGCAAAATTAGAATAGTTTGCATTTATGAATTGTGAATGGTTACCTCATAATGTTTTGTTAAGATAAGAATATATTTTCTCAGACTGAAAGACAAATTAGGACACACAAAATTCAAGAGAATTATAGAAAAAATGAACTGGGTCCAATGGCACATCTGAATTCCTGGATTTCTAACTGTCTGTCCATTCCTTTCACAATTTGCACACACTGCATAATATCAAATGAGAATTACTTAGCGTTTAACATTCCACTTTAAACAGTGCAATCAACTGAAAAATCAGCAGCTCACAAACTAGTAACTCCAGATCTATTTTTAAATACAACCATCCAAATATTTTGCCATAATTTCTTATTACTGATTTATTACTTCTTGGTACTTTTTCAGTAATTAACGTGACTTTTTTTAAAAAAATCTATTATGTAAATGCAGTATCAGTTAGACTTATTGCAACAACAGATACTGGCAAGAATACAACTGTTCTTAATTGGTATTATAGTAAATAGTAGCTTTTCCTAAGCATTCTGCTGTCTGTATGTTGCAGAGTGTGACACTGGTTTTCCTCACTTTATTCTTCAGTGTGGCTGCCAGAACAAATTATTTGTTTTCCTATTGTTATAAAAAAAAGATGATGGAAACATGGTAGTTTGCTACATAAGTAAAATTACAATTTTTAATCTTAAGAATTATGTATTTCCTAAGCACATTCAGGTTTGGAATATATTACGTCGATTGCAACAGATTCTTAATGGAAGCAAGAATCTTGGTGTCTGCATAATGTCCTCTGTACCAACTGTTTGACTTCTGGAAAATGTGGTGAAATATTCATACTCCACACCCTGTGTGAGTGATACATTTATTGTAGTCTTCTGACTAGTGTAAATTACAGAATAAAATCTGCATTCAAAGTCATTTGTAGAGCTCTCATGATGTCTGCCAGTGCTGGGATACTTTTTTGGTTTAGGATTCCCTGGCTCTAGAGGAGCTAAGGTGGCTTTGATGAAAATTAAACTGTTGGCTTAATGCTTTGATCATCTCACTGGTCTGTCCACCATGTCACCCTTTCAATTACCCAGCCAAAGTCCACATGAAGGGGAAAATCTAGGGGTTTGCATGCTGCTGAATTTATCATGACACTTGTTACAATGTTATTGCTATGATACTTCCTAAGTAGATCTGGCTATAAGTAATGAAATAATGAAGAACTAATGCTTTGACACTTCCTGTCCTTGGAATGTTCTGAAATATGAAGAAGCCACATTGTCTTGCGATTTCCATGGGAAGAACCAAGCCAGCCATTATCCTGCCTATCCAGGCATGTGGCATCAGGCAAGGGGTGGCCTAGAGATGCAAAAGAAACTTCATATTTGGGTCTTGATATTCTATTGTACTCAAACATGAAAATTGGTTATACCTAGGCAAAAAAGGTAAAAACCCTGCACATATAGGTGGGATGTAGAATCATTTTTTATCACTGTAGTTGTTGTCTTTCTTGATCCTTACTTGGCTAGTTGTCCTAGTGCAATTGTTTGTGTTCCTCTCTCTGTGAGTTGCTCAAGGACAATTATGTACATAACATACCATTCTGAGGGAGCACACTGTGAAAAAGCTCATTGAGAACAAGGTTTGGGTCGATAAGGGAACATTCACAGAACTTTGAGGAGGTTTTGTTAGAAACTGTTCCTAATTATGTGGAACAACCATTGAGGTTGTATAAATTCTGATGTGTGTGCACTAAAGGAACAAGAAATACTTTGTATTGCTGGGGCTATTATTACTATTCCAGATAATATTCAGCATCACAATACTGACTTAAAACTTGGCTTAGCAGAGTGTAATATGTGAGTTGGAGCAGTCATTGAGAAGTCTTTGTGAATATGATGTCAAAGGCTAATGTAAACATAGGAAGATCAAAGTAAACTTTGAAGTAGGAATGGAGACTGACATAGCCTAGCAAGACACACTGTACTTAGGGATAGCCCAACAGACTGGAAATATTTCATTTTCAATATCCTGTCCAAGATACCAGCCTTAGACTTATTTTATTATTATTATTATTATTTTTATTGTCCATTTGGTTCTCACTGCCATCAAGCATGAGCTGAGCTGGCAACTTCTTTTACAAGCTTTCCATAAAGATATGGACAATATTTTGTTTTTGCAAACACTGTTGATAGCACCTTATCACACAGCAGAACAGTGCAGTTTACCAGCACCACTAGCACAGGATGAATGCTGTCAGTTCCCCCATCAAACCACAGTGCAGCAAACAGCTGAATAAAGGCCCAAGAGAAGATGTTGGGATGTAAGTGCATTCATACATTCATCTCCTTTCATCCATCTCTACTTTCATCTTTGTGTAGCACCTCTCATACAAGCTACAGTGGTGGAAGTAGCTATACCAAGTCCCATTTTCCAGACCTGTCAAGTACGCTTAGAAGGGGCTTATCTCATGGTGCCAGCCATATATGCCTCTGCAGGCTCTTCAGGGAAGCAACACCTTTGACTCTTATCCACACAGTCTTCATAATTCTGGGTATCCAATGTGAGAGGCTCCATGGAACAATCCTTCTGCCACTATAGCTCTCCAGTGCCTATGGATGGGGACTTTTTCCTGCCTTTCCTTCCACAGAGGAAGGTGAATGAGCATCTGTTGCAAGTGCATACCACCTGTACCCAGATCCTTACACCTGAAGGCACACTCCAGACAAAGTGACTTCTCACCCATATGTGCAATGTAGCCGGTTGACCACTGGGCTATAGCAATGAGCTAGAGCAAAGGCAGAGTCATGCTGGGTGAATTATGTCTACTGGAGACAAGTCTGAGCAAACAACCCCAAATCCTTACATGGTTTTCTCTAAGACCCTCGTGTAGTCACATCCCATAGGGTAATAGGCATCTTTTATTGGCAAAATGATGGACAAAATTTAAGTGACCTTGATTTATTACTTGTCAAGCTGTTAATAATGACTTCTGATTATTTTCTTCTGTCCACAGGATTTTCTCCTGTTTACTGACTCCACTCTCTTCCTCCTCCTTTGGAAGTGTGAAGGTGGCCAAGATGTTGTGCTCTATTCATTCCTGGGATGCTTCAAGGACATGGTGCTGGGGGAGTGGCATGGCTGTTCTGGACTGAGAAAGCTGACAAACAGCAGTCTGGCAGTCGCTTGCCACCAGCTTTCCTGGCTTCCTTCCCAGCTGAAAGCAGAAGCCACAAGGCAAATGAAACTCCTCTACATTCCCACCTCCTACCTGACCTCCAGCCAGTGAAACACCTGGAAATCAGGATCCCATTTTGAGTTGTTCTATAGTGTAAGATTAGCACAATAACCATGAGAAAAGCCCTGGGTCTAGGTGATCCCCAGTAAAACAGCAATAGCATACACATTGCCAAACAGACCTAGCCCCTTGCGGAGATTAAAGTAAATCCCAGAGTATTTTATTCTAGCTATAATCCTAAATAACAACAAATCTGGATCTGCTGTATAATATTAAGTAACTCTCCCATTACTTTTTGTCTTCCCTGTGTTAGAGAACAAATAAGCTTTGGCAGTCAGGAGCTCAGAAATAAGGAAATACTCGAACACCAGCTGTTTTGTTCAGGGGGGAGCAGCCATCCCCTAACACACTGTGTACCACTAGCTGGCTTAATTGCATTATGTGCTCTCTTCTGGAGAGAGAAACTGCACCCAACCGAGCAATCTCAGGGCCTGCACTCAAAACGCTGATTGCTGGGTCAGTACTTTCATTATTATGGGTTCGTGGTGGAAACATAAACCACCAGTGCAGAGAGCTCTCATGCTTTGTACAGCTCAGCAGAATGTACAGGCTGCTCAGTTGGAAGGTATTTTATTAACATTGAGCATTCTCTTCACGCACAAATAGCTCTGACATTGTTGGCACTTAAGCAACAATTAAAGCCCCTGTTATCTAGTGTATTTTTTTTAAAGTGCTTTTCACTGGCATCTCCCTTTGCAACGTGGTGTGTATGTATCATCTCTCTGCCTTAAGGAATGTGGTATGATTGGTGGATCACTGCTTGTAGATAGCCAGGCTCTGGGGATACAGCTGTGTTGCCAGAAAGTCTGCACACTATAGACACATCTTTTGAGCACTGCCAGTAAATTGTGGCTGTGACTATATCCCTAAGGGTTCACGAAAGGTTTTGAACTGTAGGTGTATCTCTGTGCTGCCAGAAAGAATGTGGTTGTGGATGTCTGCCTATAGGGGTGAAAAGCTGTGGGTTGCTGATATATCAACATGTGCTATAATAAAACCTGTCTGGAGTAGGTGTATCCCTCTCTTCTGCTAGAGGTCTTTGGACAATGCCAGAGCTATTTATCTCCACAGCACTTAGGACATTTGCTGCTCTATTTACCCTGGCATATCTGCATGGTAATAGAGTTGTAGGTGTGATAATACATTTGTGCCAAATTACACCCTCTGTTAGCATATGCACCATCCCTTTGAGGATCTCAAGATCATTTAAAATTGTTAATTAAGATTCCTACACTGGAGACATGTAGGTATTATTATGTCCATTGTACAGATGCATGTTGCCATGCTCCCTGTAAGCCTGGTGTGATCCCAGGGATGCACATGAACCCCCCATACCCATTCTGGGCCCCCAGCTAGCTCTTCACCACTAACACTGATCCTGATAGCAGCTGAAAGTAGCACTCTGAAACTGAGGGCAAAGGGAGCTTAGCAGGCATGCATACAACATCCAGAGAAGATACCACATGCATTTATTTTCTTGTCTTCAGGAACTGCAACTTCAGGACAAGCAGCAAGAGACTGCCCAGGCTGCTGTCGCAGAGCCTGAGCAGTCACAACACTCCTAAATATCAACTTCAGTGTGATTGTAGCACAATATAGCAGTCTGTACTACACACATCCCCAAAGGACAGAATTATGCAGCAGGACACAATGTATAAATATGTAACAATATTCCCCTCTGAATCTTTGTATCTGTGCCTGGTGTATATTTCGCCCCAAACTTAATCATCTCTAAGGACGAGTCTAGGCAACACTTTCTTTCTCAAGCTACAGATAAGGAACTGTGGAAAGATGATGAACTCAGACATATAACACACTAAAATTTTCAGAAGATTATGGGGATTCCACTTATTGTTCAGTTACTACAGTCGCACCTTATTTTATTCTCAGCATGAAAAGAAATACTGATTGCCACATTCAGTAGTAACCTAGAGATGACAATATTTTTTGCTGAATACTCAAAAAATAGAGATTAGCCAGGAAATGTACCTAATAATATGTCCAGTTGAAAAAAATAGGTTCCAAATACCTGTCTAGATTCAGAAACATACTCAACATGTCAAGCTCATCCCTAATGGAAAGAATGACACACATAAGCATGAATTCATGGCCATAAGGCCTTGAAAATGTACATCTGAAATGTTTGTAACAATATACATTTTATCAGTTTTGGAAGCTACTTAAAAAGAGACACATGATCAAACAATGTGGAGGATCTACAGGGAAAAGGTGCTTTGTGCCGGTAAGTCAGAGATATTACCTTTGGCTCATGAGTCTGCATTAGTTTTTGACCATATGCTCAAGCTCAAATCATGCAGATGCTACAAAAATATAAGAGAAACAGAAGATGTCACTCATTTCCATAGGCTCAAACGCCACTTTATAAAAACTATATTGAACACTGCATGCAACATAGGTGTTTCTATCTGTTTTTTTTCCCTTGTAATAAATACAGAAAACCAGCCCTAGATTTGGGTGATTTGGGTGAACATTGTGTGATATTTGCAGTAAAATTTCCCAGTTTGAATGTTTAACTAAACAGCGTGAAGAAAAAGTGACCAATGGCTTTTATACTACTTGTGGCTGAGCATGTGCTCTCCTTCATTTCCACCACCAAAGGTCTAGATGAACTCTGTTATTCCACTCAGTTGCTTTGCTTTGAATATATTTCTGCCTATTTTGTATTTCTGTTTTGCAAGGACTCCAATAAATTAGACTGGTGATGGTATGTGGTAACAACAGCATGATAAGGAAATATCACTAAAGGATTTGTCAAAGGTTTGGTTTTTGAACCTGCTGCCCTGAGGATTTTCATTGCAAAGGGATTTCCAGGACCTGCCTTCCTGCAGTCAGAGAGCAGAGCAGTACCTTGTGAGCTGTTTGTCAAGGCAGCTCGAGATGGGAGATGCAAACATCTTCTTATCTTGCACAGACCCTTGTTCAGCCCAGTGGAGGGGACCCTCAGCTCCACCTTCAGTTAATTCAACAAACATGGCTATGGCCATTTCCCTGACCCCACCAGGGAAAGCTGGCACCACTCCCAAACCTATTCTAGCTGTCTCCCAGGGCTGCTATGGGTGACCTGCCAGTTTGGCTGACAGCCAGGATAAGTGGTGAGTGCCAGATTATACTGCTCTTCCCTCAGGCATCAACCAGTCAGCCCAGAGTAACAGGGGTAAGAAGCTTGGGGACAGACAGGAAGTGGTTTGGGGTGGTTTTTTGACCCACACAATGGTCTAGATTCTCTAAAGAGACAAGGATGTAGTATCAGGCAGGAGATTCTGCAGCCTGTTAGGTATACTTGGAAGAATCCTATTCCAGGTCACCCATGGGATGTGGAAAGGAATATGTAGGGGGAGTATGGGGGAGGAAATAGCTTAAAGGATCCTGCATGTCTTTCAGGCAAGGAACACCACCAGGTGGTGGCTGGAGAGTTTGTACTTGCTCTTTCTTCCCAGACCTGCTGCTCCATCTGCTCTGGCAATTTCCAACCATTGCCAGTGCCGTATCATTTCTCACAGCTGCGTTGGTGGCATGTGAATTCCTCTCTTAAGAATATTTGTAATCAGCTACAATTTTGATGTGCAGCCAATGTTTTCTCTTTCAGAAATTCCTCCAGGAGTGAAGAAATAGTAAATTTTCAATCCCTTCTATTGTGGCAATACACAAAGAGAAATTCACAGAAGGTATTTTCCATGCTGATCACTTTCTTCCTGCCAGATTTCAAAGCACAAAACAATAAATGTGTTGGAGCTTCTCAAAAGAGGTGGCAGAAAACTTTCATTGCATGAAATGCTAGCCCAATGATAGGGATCACAGCGCATTGCCCAGCTCCATAAAACAGGCAGGTGAATTTGGCCCATGTGGATTAAACAAACTCATAGAAGGTGATAAAGGAAATTCAACTCTAGGTAAACAAAATTCTCATAATCAAACTCCTTTTGTGAGAAAAATAACCTATAACAATGGTAATTTTAGTCTTTCTCTCATCTTTTACCTCTGTGGCAAGACCTGGGGAGCTGCTCTGTTTCTGTGACACCCTCTTGCCTGTAGATAAAGTCCATGAGAGCTGATAGCGCATCAGAATTTTATTTGCAATTTTCCATTGCATCATACCAGACAGCTACAAACACAATACAGTGTTAGTTGAGCTGGTGTGACATGCAAAAGTATGTCTAAACCAATCCCATCAACACTTTTTTGTCATGTATGAGACATGTAATGATTAATGGAGAGAGACTTCATCAAGAAGAGCCATTCCACACCCTCATCCACATATTACCAGTCCCCACCTATAGAAAACATGTCTGGGCAAGACTCAACTATATTTGTTTGGTGAGATGTTTTCTCAGGAAAGTAATGAGATTATTCATCCAGAGATTAGGGAGCTTGCTTTAACCTCTCCTTTGAAGGAACAGACTCTTTAATGACACAGTGCTGCTCTTCTGGCAATACACACAACTGTATTTTCCATGTTGGACTCACACCTGAACCTCCTGGCTCGTGTTTATGAGTTGTGCTAACTGCTTTCCACTAGGAAAGCAATGCTGGAGGATGCATAATAATGTCTAATTTTGTTTGGTTTTTTTTTTTTTTTTTACTTAAACTGAAGAATTAGGTATAATCACTGCTGCAGATGTATAAAAATGTTTCTTGCCAGTAAATAAGCTGTATGTTGCAGAAATGCTTCAGTATTACAGTTGCCTTTGATTAGTTTGTTTGGTCTACTCTTTTAGTTACACTGAAGTAGTTAAAGCATTTTCTTATTGACAAAGGTTTTAGGATCTGATGGCTAGTTCAATGAAGCTGCTATTCCATGTTTATAAATTCTGGTTTATACATTTGTAAACATTTGTTTCCTAGATGCCATTAGTTAACTCAGCCCAAACTCTAGCATAGAGATATTTTACAGGGACAAGGGAGCTGTTTTCACTGCGTATGATGTTTATTCTGACAATTCTCCATGTGCCCTTCCCCAGCTCCTCACTCAGGGCACCTTCACAAGCATTTCTGTGCAGGTGGTTGAAGTCCAAACATAAAAAGCAGGGCAGTATGCTTTCAGTTCAAACACCATCTCAAGACAGCTGGAATTTTATAGAAACAAGCACATATTTGTTAAATTTTTTACTCCTTTAATTGTCCATAATTTGCCATTTTGTTTGGCTTTTTTCTTGAGGATTGTTACTAGAGAATGGCAAACAAATAAAATACACTGTGGTTTGAAGCAGATTGACAGCCAACTAGAATTTTTAAAAAAGACTGTAACAAATCAGTGAGTCATCTGCCATTCATAGGGAAAATGTGGGTTGTACAGTAGGAAGAGAAAGTATAGAATGAAAAGGGTTTCTGTGGCATGCCCTGTTCTCCTGCTGTGCCTATGCTACTGAAAAGATGATATTGGATCTTAAACACCACTGCCATTCCATGTAAGAAAGAACCTGCTTCACAAGCATTTCATAGTAGGAAGGGGGAAAGTAGAGTTCATACCTTGCATCAAAGTTATCACCAGAAATATAAGGTCAGGAAGAAAAAAAATAATACAAATTACCTGTGGATATTTTTAAGCATGTGATAGGTTTATAGAGACCAGAAAAACACCCAGAAAGCCAAGTGAAAGTCATTAGTGACTGTGACTATGGGGAGACTGTAGGGCAGGAATAAAAATATATTCTCTATTAATTACACTGTAGATTTTTCCCCTTGGGTTTTCTCACAGTTGGAGTATTAATGCTTTGTAGTTAATTAGCTCTTCCTTCTTGCAAAGCAATTTTATCATATTAATTAATATAGCATTGTGAACCAATTATTCCCCCCAATTTTCTTGCACAAATGGTTAAAAACAAACAGAAAATGAAACAAAGCCATTATTTATCAAAGTTTTTTTAACTTGAAATAGGCTGCTCATCCCTGTGAGACTCCAGGATCCCTTTCTGTAGGAGATTTTATGCAGGCACACTAAAGGCCACATAGAAATGCAAGACCCAGTCCTGAGATACTGTCCCAGGTAAAACTTAAGTCCTGATCCAAGAAGCCTTTTCAACTAATACTTACCTCTCAAATGTGAACTGTCTAAGAGAAATTAAAAAATCTCCAAAGACGTAAATGGTGTATTGAAACCCCAGTGGTGCTGATCCCCCCTGTTGGGGTTCATTTTAGGAAGCTCCACATGAGTGTGGAGCTAAAGTATCAAGGCCACTTAGACTGGCAGATGCCAAGATACTTTGAAATTTTTGAAGTCAATCTAAAGATGTCATTATAAAAGACTTCAGGGAAGATGTGAGAGACAGTAGAGGAGGAAGGGTTTGTTTTGAGACAAGCAGTAATTTAATGTCCTGCAAAAGGTCATTGTTAAAATATAGTAAGTACTGTCTTTCAGTTTAGACAGCACTTATACTGAGCTTGGAAGGACACCCTGACACCTCTCACGAGCTGCTCTTTTATTCTCCAGAATCTCAGGTTTCTTTAAAAGAAATAGAGAAAAGTAGAAAAAAATGTGAATATAAATAAAAGTGCATAGAGGCTGAGTGGAGAGCAGAGTGGAGCCTGCACATAGCTTGGAACTCAGCCATGGAGAGGTCAGAGGAGTTAAATCAGCACGAATATCAACATTTTAACAGCTATATTTGCTTGTACAGTGGCTGAATGCACGGACTGGGAACACCCTGCAATCACAGACTCGGCTGATGGGGAACAAAAGATCTCCGGTAGCTTTTGACTCGCATGCACAGTGGCAAAGCTCTCCTTTTTAAAACAAAATCCAGGAGAGAAGGGTAGCTATGGCCATTGCATCAGCACATTTTCATCACACAAAAGAGGAGCCAGAGGATCACAGATCTACCATCCGACTACAATTTGCCATGTCGTAGAAATGTGGTTTGAGGTTTTTTTCTTCATGTAAAGTTGTGACCAATCCTTCAAAATCTACCAAAGTTCCCATGAAGCAAACTCATAATTCTGCCTTTTTTAAACCTTCATTCCTCCCAGATGAGGATAAACCAGAGAAAATTTGGGGAGTTCCTTGGATAGGTCAGTTCCAGGTGGAATTTTATTTGGAAGAAAAACATAATTCTACCAGAATACCAGCAGCATTATTTCTTGTATTATTACACAATAAACTAAAATACGTTGCATCCCAGCTTTAACAGAGAAGCTTCACAGTCATATTATAAGCAGGAACATTAGCAGTTTTATCATCTTGTTCCAGGTAATCATCTTGTTCCATATAATTATTTAGCTTTTACTTCTTGGATGAAGTAATCTTTGAAAATCTGTTCCTATTTAATTAGCCACATTCCCTACTGACTGCCACAGGCATCTCCTGTGCAGGTGTAGTCTTGAAGCTGTAAATTAATTTTCAGGAGCAATTCCAAGAAGTAGCTACTCGGGCTGGAATCTGCAGCAGAAACTCTCTTCTGCATCAGTCTCACCATGTCAGACAAGAAGAGGAATCTGCTCTGAGGCTGAGTAACAAGCTTGCTTCTGAGAAGGGAACCAACTGAGCAATGAGACCTGGTCAGGGGTAGGTTTCCTTGTTTTTTTGTGGTCAGTGTTTGGAAACCTTAGTCTTAGCTTCCATTGAAGTTATCTGGAGTTAAGATGTACTTATGATCATTCAAAAGTGGGTCCTAATTAACTGATTAAAAGGCAGGACTTTGAAGGAATAGTGGCCTGGGGATGGGCTTTGTATTCCCAGTGAGTGAGGGGTAAGTCCTGTGGTTGCACATGCACATTCATACCCTGCCCTCAGTCTGTGGTGATCAGCTTCATGGGATGACAATGAAAAGGATGTGCATTCAATCTGACAGCAGTGTATGGCTGCTCCCAGGATTTCAGTCTGGGGATTCAGCCTGACTGGAGATTTCCTTCTGGGCAAAGAATAATGGCAGCTGTGATTGTTGTGGAAAGAGGAAACTGGGAACCTGAATAAAGGATAGGAGGAGAAAAAAAGGGGACTTTAGTGTATTCTGCAGTAAACCAGATATCAGTCTCTGAGCACCTCTGCCAAACTTTATAGGGCACAATCTAAACAGGGTGACTGTACCGTAGCCTTGTGACTAACTGCAGCAAAGAATGAAAGTTTCTAGCCTTCTTCCATTTGCAAACCACAACTATGTCAACCTGCCTGGGGCACAAAGATTACACAAGCTTACAACACCTCCATTAGAAAGCAAAAAAAGGCATATACTAAGTTCTACCTGCCATGGTGATCCAGCAGTCTCCAGAGTTAAAAAGAATGAGAGACTGGGGAGAAGAAAAAGAGTAGAAAGGGTCTTATGAGGCCGGACCCCTTGAAGAGGTCCTGCTGGCAATGGTAGCTTCTCAGAATTAAACACCGTCACCAGGAATTTCACATTTGTTGCCTCAGCACAACTGCACCTACTCTGGAGCACCCATACCTTGATTTTAGGAAGAGAAAAGTTCAGTATTTGACTCTCCTGCCTGAGCTTTAGGTGATGTCTAAGCTAAAGAAAGTAATAGCCATCTGCTAATAAATGTAAGTCATTTTAAAAAAGGAAGGCTGGGACTTCCAAAAGATCTGATAGGATGTTTGTCTCAGACCACAGACTTAAGAGAATCAAAAGAATAGAAAATCCCCTTTTTTAAGAGCTCAGTTTTAAAATTAGATCTCTATGTTCTTGTCTCGGGGTTTCATATGGGGCTTTGGAAATCAATTAATGGATTCTCTCTCTTAGTGCTGCTTTTATAAGAGCATGTATTTCCCCTGACATTGGCCCAGCCTTTTCCCTCCTTAATGTTACACAACGTGCTTTGCGTAGTGACAAATTCAGCTCTAATCTTTTCATCTCCAGAAGCAGCTGATTTTCTTTTGGTGCTGTAAGAAAACACTTTGGGGATCCTCTGGATGGGACAGACTGGTAAGTCAGATTCTGCACTGTGTTCACAGTTCGAACAAACAGCCTAAGTAAAAGGGAATCCTCCACTGCTTCAGAACATTTATTACTCTGGCCCCAGGCCATAGGTATAAAGAAGTCCTTTGAAATTATTCCCCAGTTCAAGACAACCTTTGCAAATCACATACCAGGAAGAGATTTTGCAGAGGTATAACTGCTGGTGTTGCCATTACTCTTTCTTTGACCATCAAAGGGTGTTCATGTGCCAGAGCACAGAGTGAGTTTTCCCTGAGTGACTGTGAACAGCACGGATGGGAAAAAGCTGTGAGGGGTCTCTGCTCTGTCCTCTCTTTTCTCCATACTGCTGTGCTGGGCTCCGGTAAGGGTAAAGCCAAATTTCATGTGATTAGTATCATAATTATTATTAGTCTTGGATGATATCCCAAAATGACATCAAGCTTACTAGAACATACAATAAGTCATTAAGAGGGTTCAATCGAACTTAAGCTCTTTCTTGCTGTCAATATGTATTGCCTACATGCTGGCACCCGAAACTGAGGAGAGCAGTCTCTGTCTGTCAGAGCCTGGTTTTCATTTCCACCAAAGGAATTTCACAGAGGCACATCCATCAGTATCAGGAGAGATGCTCCTGGTTTGAATGAGTATGAAAAAAGATGAGAATCAAACTATTAATATTAATACATTAACTTTCTTCTTGGCTATCCACCACCATTCCCTATCCCTGCCATAAGGACATGGTTGCTGATGTGATTTCTGGATATAGTTAAACAGGAGCCTCCTCAAGAAATTTTGCTGGGACGAAATTAGTAGCGTACTGCTCTGTGCCTGCAGTTGGCATACCTGAAGGGTCATCAGTGCCCTACTCTTCTTTTTCTATATATTGGCTTTGATGTGCACATGATGGTCCCTGAGCACTTCAAAAGTATGTGAGGATTCAGCCTTAATGGTGGCCTTGTTTGATGGGACAGTATCCCATTTTACGGGGGATTACATATTCACTCTGCCAACCTTTAAGCTTCTGGCTTGGCACATAGGAGCCTTAGGCTCCTTATAGAGTCAGTTAAGTCTCCTGCAACCTAAATTAGGTTTTCTGAATTATCGCAAGAGATTAAAAACCTGACTTTTAAGCATGGCTTCTAATTTGGGAATATGCCATTCCTGGTTGTTCTGGGAGCACCTTGACCTTGATTTACATATGGCAGAAACTGCAAATCCCATATAGAGTTGGAGACATTAAAGGCCAGGCCTCCAATCGGGCAAGCAAAACCAAACACAACAAAAATTGAAGGCAGTTTTGAAAACAAGCCCTACAGCTCTCTGTTAAAGGATGCCTGGGATAACTTTTTGAGCCCAAATGCCACACCCTAACCACAGTACTATCCTTTTCTCTTGATGAGAGAAGTTAGAGAAAAGTCTGGAAGCTGCAGATCAAGCCAAAGTGTTTCATAAGGGTTTTTAAAGCAATAATGCAAACCTTAATAAAATAATGTATGGGGAGGTATTGGCTATTTAAATTTATTGGAAGGAAGGGAATATGCTTGACTTCTTCCTACATATATATCACTTTTTTGTTATGACGAAGTTATGAATAATGATGTTATTTCTTGATCTGTAATTATTAAATTTTTTTTCTGTGAATGTTCTTGTGGTTGCCTTGCTTGTTTCTGAGAAGTAGAGGGTTTTATTGATCATCATAGTGTTGTTAAATATATAGCATTGATTTGGTCTTTTACGTTTTCCCTCCTCTTTTTTTTTTCTTTTCTAACATTTTCACTTTCTTTCCCATCAGGTCTGCCTGCCTGCTTAACATTGTGTTCTGCCTTTCCTATAGTGAAATGTATTTCTCAAATACTATAAGCTATAAAACATGCTGGGCCAGGCAAGCAACATCCCTCACATATTTTGACTGTTTATTTGGTGTACTGAGTATCAAGCACTGCTGTAAACTTGCACCATCTAAGAAGAGCTTCTTGTAAGGAAAGAATAGGTTAAATCTTTAAGGCCAAAATCTGCCTTGTTTACTCAGAATGCAAGGAAAACAGGGTTCAGAGAGCAAAAGACCACATAACTGCAGTAGTCAATATTACTGGATGCATAGGTAGAAATGAGCCCTAACTAGTAATGCAGGTGAAGTATCATAAAAAGTGAGAAAGTAAAACCTTTGCCCTATGCTTGGATACAATAAAATAAAGAAAACTTAACTTTTTCTTTGTTCTACTCTCTTCCTGTTACTTAATTCTCAGGCATTGCTACATAAAACAAAACCAAAACCAGTGGGGAATTCTGAACTTTCCAGCCTGAACTACTCGATAGTGTAGAAACAAAAGGCCTTTGAAAAGACTTACACAAATCCTCAGTAAGTCCTCCTATCTTAGACAATCCAAAGTTGACTAACAAATGATAGAAATGTAAACTTTCATATTTGGGGTCAAAGATAAAAAAGCCTCCAAATAAGCCTCAAGTTTTCTTGTGAATTAGGTCCAATTTCCTTAATCTCTGCTTCCTGACCAAGCAGAAAACTACAAGGGTTACATACAAACCTATGAACAGAAGATTTCACAAGCCGCAAATCAGCAGATTTCTTCCCTGCATTTCTGTATTTTTAAGATTATCTGTCTTGAAAGAAATACCTTAAAACTAAGTTGTCATTTCTCCATCCCTTGCCCTCTTTATAATGATGAAAAGCATCATGAGAAGATTTAACCTGTAAACAATATTGCCTTGCTTTCCCTTCACCTCATGTCACTTGAATTGTCAGTTCTGGGTTGTCACTATGTTTGCATGAACATCTGCTGGCATCCTGTAAGGATGTGTGTCAATACTTCTCAGGTACTGATTAAAATCACCAAGAGGAAGTGGTGTGAAGGGAAAAACATGCTTAGTGCTGGATAGCTTTGGAACAGAGCTTTCTTTCCTCCAGCACATTAATTCATTTGAAATTCAAACAGCCAAGTGCTTTCTAGGAGAATGTATGGATGAAAACACAGAGCCATCATACCTTGACTCCTTGTAAGCAAGTATCGTGGAGTGAATGCTGTTGCCCCTGCCATCAAATGATGCCAGAGTAAATCCAGTCACCTTGTTTATTCTGGGGCTACATAGCCCCAGGTTAGGGCAAAAAGTTGACATTTTGGGCATACGCAGATCACAAAATCTAAAAAAGAAAAGAAAAAAATTTTTAAAATTGCCTTTCAATGTTCAGTTTATGTGGCAAGTCATTTTCAATTGGTATTCTGTGAGCAGTACAGTAATCTGTTCTGTGTTCTCTCCTTCAGATATATTTGGACATTCTAAAGAAGGCTGTGCTCCTTGTGTCTGTCGTCACTTGTTGGTGTAACTTTTTAATTAAAAACTGACAAGATCAAGAAGACTCACTATGCACTTGTGATTGATTGATTTACAACAAGTTTCTGGAAAGATCTCTTTATGAATGGAGGTTCTTTGTTATTCAACCGAAAGAAGAGCACGCAAGTCACAGACATGTTCTCAGAATCTGAGAAGGCATTTGTCATGACTGAGCAAGAGAATTCATTTGAAGTGCTCAGGAAATTTGGCACGATAGGTGCCATTTTAAAATCAATCCATTTTCAGCCTCGGGGGCACAAAGTGAGACACAGAGGAGAAATCTGACATCATCCAGTTGTCTAACAAATCAGATGACTAGTAGAGTTGTTGTTCAAACAAAATGTTGGGATGGGCAAATGATTTACAGCACTCTTCAGGGAATGATCTATGTGGAGTCTCTGGAACATGAAGTTGGTCAGTGGTATATTTAAAAGACTGAATTGTTGCTCACCACTATCAGTGACTGCTAATATTTGTGTGAACTTCTTTGATTAAAATTGTCTACACAATGCTGTTGAAAGAGATCAACAACACTTGAAAATTATGTTTCTATGATAAATATTTTTGTGGTCATCTGTTCAATTTCCTAATTAGCTGTCTTCCACTGTATTAATCATCTGGCAAAAGAACATTGCTGCAAATTTTTTGTTTCTGCAACTCTCTGTGTTCATCAAATTACTTCATCAAATTATAATCAGAGTTCATTTTCACAGAAGAGACCAAAATGTCCCTTTTACAGATGCTGAAATGAAATCAGGTGTTCTTATGTACTAGTGTACTATCCCTTCCAGCTTGAGAATTCCAAACAGGTCACTCTGGCAGACAAGTTTGGCTGACGTGGTGGTAGAAACCTCAGCACCAGCACACACCAACTTCCCTGTAGATTACATGATGGAATTGCACAAGGGATTTTAAGGGAAAGTGCAGTGTATACAGGTAATTTGAGAATTTAATAAAACAGCAGAGTTCTACTTTTTGGATTGGAATAGGAGATGTTTGTGTTGATTACATAGCTTTAGGTCTCCAGAAAACACTCAGCATGTGAATAGCTGCATAGCAGTTTTCAGAACCTGTATTATCACAGAGAGGTAGGGAGCAGGTTGCTATAACCATGGAAATATTCAGTCTGAAGGGATCAGGACTAGCTATTCTTTTAACAGATTTGCAGACTAAAAATTGCAGTGTGTGGCTAGTGACTCTCACAAACAGCAATACCAAATGATAGATTCTGGTCCTACAATGGTGCCAAAGAGCAAAGTTGAATTGTCATGATGTCTTAGTGCTTGAAATCAATTTTCAGAGGTAAAATGGAAACTAGCAGAGCAGCAAGCAGCTGTGGCATGCAAGGTTTCTGAGAAAGTTACTGTCAGGAACTTAGCAAAAGAAAACAAATTTTAATGGTCTTGCAGAATTTCTATACTTAGAACAACATCCTCCACACCTCTGCTTCCTGCAACAGTTTCTGCCACTTGTGGGCTCAAAAATAGGCCACAATCACTGCCAGCTCACACCACACAACTCTGTGGTATGTAAGGGTTGGCAAGCTGTGCTTAATGCTGGGATTTGCCAAGTTTCCCAGGCTAGGCTTACATTAGGAGCTGGAAAACTTGGGGTCAACACTTCATATGAAGCTAGTTTTGGGATCCATGAAGACCCCAGGCTGGAAAAGTAAGTAGGAATTGCTATTATTTTGTATTTTAAAGCAGAGTAACTACCGGGACAGTGTGCCTTTTCTGAAAGCTAGTGTTTTACCGGCACTCATACTGACCTGTTCAGTCAGCCCCAGAAGAACCACCAGAATGCAGACAGAGAGCACTTAAAGAACACTTTCAAGAGAAACAGGGAATAAAAAATACACCGTGCTGTACACTCTACTAAGGCAAAGCTAGAGAGCTCCAAGTGAATGAATTACCCAAGGACAAGCTGGACCACCTTACTGCGAGTATTGCAGCAAAGGCTCCAAACATTATGTGGTAGTTATGTATTTGCAAACACCCAAGACTGCAGTGCAGGCACTGGAGACAGTCAAACAAACAGCATAAAACCCATTCCAAGCTCCTTTGATCTTGTGTATGCCTTGGGATTCAGTCAAGAGATTTATGAGATAAGCCAATGCTGCACAAATCAGCAGGACTGAAAATTGCACAGAACCCCAGCACAGACAGGAATACTGAATAAGCCACAGGGCCATCATTGTGACAAAGTCCTTTCTCTTGCACAGGACTCTTGTAAGACTCTTTCTGATTACTGAAGCTATACTATTCTCCTATACAAACAGAGTTGGGGGTACAATGGAACTGTGAACTTTCTAACTGATGTCCTATATTGACATGGGCCACCACAGCCCCTACCTTCTCCAGATGATTTCTCCCCTTTTGCAATACTCCAAAGCACCTCATCATTTCTGCATCAAGACCAACAGCAAGCAAAAGCAGTTTGGATTACACTTTACTGCCTTGCTTGAACTCCAGAGCATGAACTGAAGGGAGCAGTGTTAAGAGAGCAGTTTTATTTCATTTAACGTGAGGACTGATTTTAGGGAAGTATAACTTCAAAGCCCTCCCTCTTTTTAAAAGTCTGCTTTAGGATTTCTGATGGCAAAGCTTCCCTGAAGCAGCAAGTGGTACACACAGACAGAATGACCAACATGTAGTGCAAAAAGAAAAAGGAGCAAGAGAGGGATCTGTTCCAGCAACTACTGGACCTAATCCAACCAAAGGCCCTAAAGCGTTTCCTGGAGAATCCTTAGAGGACTGAAATAGAGCTCATTGCCCTGGAAAGAGCCCTGACACAGATCTTGTAGGGAGGAATGTCATGGATTAACTTCCTTTGTGACTGGCTGTAATGATGCACTCAGAGTGCTGCACTCTGGAGAAGACACACCATTCAGAGGTGATTAGAGGGCCATTCCATGGCATGCAAAATGCAATCCACCACCAGAGATGGATGAAAACAAAGGCATTACCTGCACTGGTCATTCTTAATCAGTAGTCTGTGATTTGCAGACCTCTACCACTTTTCCAGAAGAGGTTCTGATTTGTATCCAGTTAACTTGCACCATCTCCTTGCTTTATTACTTACCTACCTCATTGCCTAAAGGTCAGTTCACCAGGGGCTCATTTTCAAGAAACAGCATGCTACCAACATTTTTATATTTACTTTCTGTTATTGTTTATCACAAAATAAACTTATTCTGATAGCACTCAGTTGCACAATTTCATTGCAGCACCACCTAAAAATAGCATAATATTCGTCCATGCTGTTAACTCCAAGAATGAGTAAATGCAAACACATAGTCTTGGTTACACAACATTCCTCTCCTCCAGCTATTTTCTGGTCTTTAAATGAGAAAATAATGCCTCCCTGATCCTGTTTCCTTGACCATATGAGGCAGCTTGCCAATGTCTCCTCTTTGACTTACATGTGTCCAGAGAATCTCTTGACCTCCTGAACCCCAGTCCTTCAGCATCTTTCTCTTACACTCACAAATGTGCAAAAGGCATCGGACACTTAGCATGACAGACTCACGATGCTGGGAGAGATCAGCTTTTACATAGGCATTGCTACTGAATTCAGCTATTACAGAGCGTATTAATAGCACTCTGCAAATGCATACTTCAGAATTAGACCACCGTTTTCTTCTGCCCAACCAACAGATGAAAGGTTTTAGAAAGCAGAGAAGCATAAGACAAGGTGTTTTTTCTATAATGGTATGAAGCACTGACCTGACGTATGTCAAAATCCACTAAGAATAACCATTCTTGCTGGTTGATGTCTTTGCATGAAGGGTGTGAAAGGAATTTAGGTTTGCATAAATTACCTCTTCACCAAAGCAAGAACCTGTGACTTGGAGTATGTGATTTAGTTTTGTGTGGTCATCTAATTTTTTATGTTATTATTAGTAATCAAAGTATTAATGTGTCAACTGCTAAAGTACTTGACAGAGCCATTTGTCAGGAAGGACTTTTTCTAAACTGTTTGAAATGCAGTGCAACTAATAAATTCTTTTGCATTGTCATGCCTTATTAAGCAATACAGAAGCATCATAGAAATCACAAATGCCTGTGTAACAACCACCTCCACAGCTGATCAGTTGTTGCAAAACTGGATTTCTACAGCCGTTAATAGTCTGGAGTGGTATCTGGAGAGAAGCTTTGTGTGTGTGTGCCTGTTGCTGATGCAGACTGGAATGGAACTTTTAACAATAGTCACTCTCTTTGATGGCCCCAGGATGGTATCTGTACCCTGCTGCACCCACCACTGCACGCAAAGTGGTGCTGCACTGAGCAGAGCTGTGGCAGGTAAGTGTTCTGCTGAAGTACTCACTCCATTTCTTCATAATCAATACCCTGAGAAGAAGCAGGGACATTAATTTCCAAGCCCCCAGTTCCTAGACTTTGTGGTGGCTATTCCAGGGTATACTCCCAGAGAAACCATCAGGTGCAGAACAAAGGGTAATATCAGCACAACAGGGTCTTTGCACAAAACCCCACCATTCCATTAAGCAAGGTCATAGCAACATTTACACAGCAGTCTGAAAAGAAGGATACTACAAAGCAATGTGGCTTGGGTGTATTTAATGCCACGTAGTTTAATGGTCTTTTGTTAAACAAAGTAACACAACACAATATCTGTAAATGCACAGCTGTAATAGAAAATAATGCAATGTTAGTTCCACAGAGGGGATCTCTATGCCTTATGAGCTTCCAGAGTAGACTCTTAAGCCATTCCAGCAGGTATCCTGCAAATTTTCCTTCTGTTAGAAAGAACTGTGTGAATGCACAGGCCACATGCATCAGAATGTAGCCCATGGAAATATTTCAGGAACATTTTGGCTGAGATCCAGCCTTGAGTCAGCTGAGCCTCTGCAGGAATGCTGGGCTTCTCACTACAAGCATTGTCTTTGGGCTGACAGCATCACAGCTGTCAGAAAGCACACCAAGGAGTCTTGGCAGAACACTCCTCTTTACTCGGTGCAAAATATTGGTGTAAAAAATGATCTTTGGAGTAACTATTGGAGTTGTCACCAAAATGCTATAAATGTGATGTGGTGATATTCCTCCACTGCCTGAGGCTCACAGAACCATCAGTTTATCAGCTGTGAATGTGAGAATCTGGATCACACTCCAGAATTTTTTAATGTTGTCCCAGTATAGAATGTCTTAAAATAAAAAAAAAAAAAGAGATAAATTGAAAAGGAAATTCCTGAATAAAGGCAAAAAGTTCATACCATATAAGGCCAGGAATATTTGAGGAAGACATGCTGATTATTAAAAAAAAAAAAAAGGCCAGTGACACAGAAGATTATTGCCAATGTTTTTCTGATGAACACTTTTGGCACATCTCATTTGATGGTGTCCAGTATATCTCAAGCACTACAAAAAACTGAAGAAGAAACAATTAAAATAAATGGAATTTGTCTTGTGACCCCATTGGGAATTGGAATTTAAGTGCCAGAATGTTATCAACATTTTATCACAAGCTTACGCACTTCCTAATAATCTTTCTGTCTCTTGGACTGGAAGATCACACCCCTTAAAAAGATCACAAGAACTCCACAAAGACAGGCAGAGAAACCTTTATAAATATATAGTAAGGGAAATGGATAGATCCAGTAAACTAAAAGCATGAAAAGTATGGACATGAATAGAGATGATATAATTACTCTATTGTCAGAATCATAGTTGTTGTGGGATGTTTATTTTCTAGTTGTCTGCTGAACTGCAAGAGGTGACATTCTTGCCCCACTGAAACCAGTGGCATTTGTGCTATTGACTTAAAGACAGCTAGGACTTTATCCCATGTAATAAGCTATGAAACCAAGCCAAAAAAATCCAAAGTGTTCCTTGAACTCTTATGAACAGGAAATCCAGTTTCAAACTACAAAGCTCACGTTCAGCCCTGTGTAACAGATGCAAACAAAGGCTGTCATCTTCAGAAATACATCTGTAGGGGAGCTAGTCCAACAGGCAATTTTTGGAAAGAAATCAAAACAACCCCCCAAAAATGTGGTTTTCATGTTGGTCTTGCTACTGCAGCTGTGTTCAAGTCAGTATGCCTATCCAGTTCTCTATGGTCCAAGAGTCTTTTCCCCCTTTTTCTTGAAGGAAAGCATTTGAAGAATCAGAAGCTATTGCCAAAATATTGCCTGTCTCAAACTAAACAGGCACATTATTATCAACAAAAATGAAAATATTATTTATTACAGTATTTAGAAGATAACCAGGTTTGTGATCATTTTTATGGTATATGGGAGTTCCCTGTAGACAATTTTCTCATATCCAAGACCCCAGTAAAGAGATTCTTCTCTTGACGATTCTGTAACACAGAACTTGGGATTTAAAGATCACATTTATAATATGCTATGTGTGACTTTATCTGCCAATGTAACAGATGATTGAACATAAAGAATCGGCTGTATTGCCTCATTGGCAGTATATAGTAAATTATTTATAGAAAGAGTATGTGCCCAGTGACTGTAAATTCCTTTCTAGAAGGAATCTGGAAGGACCTTGTTTCTTGAGAAAATCCTCAAGCACAATAGTTAATAGGCTGTTTTCACTGTCCTCTCCCTGTTCTATCATTTATGTGTCCTCTCATGCCCACATTTGTTTCATATTGATCTCAGTGGACTCCAAACTCAAAGAGCTGAGAGTGGCAGAATTATACTATACTATGAGGAAATGAGGCAAATATGTTGCAATCAGAAATTAATAATGGATTTACGGGCTTGCTTTCCTGTATTCCTTCCCCTGCATCTTGGAGAAAGGAGGTTTTACATCTCCCTTGAGCAGACATTAACAGCATGGGGAATATCTGACTTGGAGTAACCGATGTGTGGAAAAATAAGCCAGAGCTGGCCCTGAGGGCGGGCGATGTGACGCAAGGTGGCTGCCCACTGCAGAGACTTGTCCATCTTTCTAAGTGACTAACTGCAGAACTGACAGAACAAGGAACAATCTGAAAGCTGGGAGGCATCCTGGCTGCATTCCTGACTGAGAATATTGAGAAATACAGGCAGCCAGGGGCAAGACGACTTGCAGAAGGCTCCTCGCCTCATCTGCTGACTGAAGTTAGAAAACCTTGTTATAGTCAGGCCTCGACAGCAAGATCCTGAAAACATTTAACAGTAATATGTTTCCATTGTATTCACAATATATTCTAAGTCAGCTATCCACATACTGTAGGCCATCAATAGCATGAGATTATCAATGCCCTTTCCCATATATAAAAGTGTATAGACAGAAACTTTCACCTAAATTCCAGCCCTGAAGCTTTTTATCAGTTGGATGTTTCTGTTTAGTCTTTCTCTGGATTTATTAAAATCACAGTGGTTACAAGAGCTCCCTGAAATGTTTATTCTGTACTATAAAGCTTGATAAAGTATTTTGTAAGCAGGGAAACACAAGCGAGATGTTAATGGAAGCATAAAGCTGTATCCTGGATACAGTATGGTCCATTTACCTGTATCAAGGAGAAATGCCACATTGCAATATGTGTGTGTGTTACCGTGAGATAACACATGCCTTCTGGGAATTAGCAAACAGTTCGCCTTGCCTGTGCCTTCAGCAGACCAACTAGAATTATCTCATGGTAATAAGCAACCCAAAATGTCTAATTCTTGCAAGAAAGTAGCAAGGAGAAAACAAACACTTAATTATTATGAAAGATCACATTCCTTCTCACTGACAAAAATGTTAGTGATTGAAGATGCCTTGGAAATGTATCTGAACTGTCTTTATTCTTCTACCTAGTCTGTCTATGAGTGTGCAGTTTATTATACATACAGTTATAAATATATAGGCATAGGTACCATTTGCAGATGTGCATAGACAGTTGGAAAAAACCTTTATGACTATACCTAATAAATTATGCACATACATTTAACTTTTAAACTGTTTAACATGATGTTACCCTTTAATGGGAATTTAGGATTGTTTTGAAAACATGGCATTATTACACCTTTTTAACTGTTCTAAATGCTAATGCTACAAGACAAAATGGAGATTTTACTGGAAAGATTTATGTACAGGTTCACAACTCAGTTTCAGAAACATCTAACTGCTTAATTTTGAAGATGACCAAAGAGGCATATTTTAAATGATTTTATCAATTGTTTTTATAAATAGCAATTAGTTTTTAATAGACTTTTAGAAAGAAGCAGCTTTAATCCAAAGAATAATACATTTTGTCCCAAAAATTTATTGGTTTATGGGTATTGAACCTTCTCTTGATTAGAGCAAACTGCATGATTATGACACACCATAAAGCACTTCCCTGTATACTTAATTTCTGAGCTTACTGCAGACTTACATGCCTGAAATCTGGCACAGATAGGCAGGCACAGGGCTGTCTCACTATTTTTGCCATCTCTGAGCAAAATTCCTCCATTCTCAGCCTTTGGTTCTTAAGGAATTTGCCAGAAACAAATAAAAAAAATTGGATGATGTTAATATTTGACATTAGGATTAGAATGGTTTTATGTTAATTATTGATTTGTCTCCTTTAATGTATATGACATGTCCCTTGAGACTGATGAGATAACTATAGAATATTAACAACCTTTCCCCAGACAAATGTTAGGCAAAATATTAATGACAAAATTTGCCTTCCTTTGGTCTCATTATTGGTAAAAGACCAAAGACAAATTTGTAGCTCCATGAACACAGGCCTGGAGACACATTCCTCATACCAAGGTGAGGAAATCAGCCCCCTTCACTCATTTATAGAATCTAGTCTTCAGTGCTCATTATTATTTGATACATGACTAACACAAACATATTGCAGCCAATGGCTTGCTCATGAACTATGCATTAGGACAACTGCTTAGAGTACCAGCTGCCTACAGTTTGGCCTTTTTTGTTAGATGGCAGCCTTTCTAATCCCTGTCTGTGCAACTCGCCAACCCACAGGAAGATTTCAGAATGGTTAATTCATGCAGTTTATGAACCAGATTAACAGTTACACAAACTTGCAAAATTTTCTCACTACCTAAAT
This sequence comes from Pithys albifrons albifrons, assembly GCF_047495875.1. NCBI lineage: Eukaryota > Metazoa > Chordata > Aves > Passeriformes > Thamnophilidae > Pithys > Pithys albifrons. The sequence goes on from NC_092459.1 coordinate 98,142,035, forward strand.
ATGTTTGCAATAGAAATTCTGCTGATCAACATTGTCAGAGGAAGCAAAACTGCATTTTTATTGAACTCAAGACCCAAACATATGAGAAAAAGAATGCAGAAGCATGGATTAACATGTAGACAGTATGGTTTCACAAAAAGAAATTCTTTGTAACCACAGTAACATCCTGCATGTGGGAAGATTAATTTTTGGGGGTCTCTCTCTACTATAGATTTTTTTTGGTAGATTCATTTATTCTTTCCATCCTCCTGTTGTCATTAGTATGAAGGGCAGAAAAGGGAAGATGAGATGGGATAGGGAAAGCTTGGAGCGCTACTGCTAGGTGGTGGTGCCAGAAGCTGTGCAGTCAGGAGGTAGGGATCAGGTACTCAGGCACAGTTTCTCTGGGCAACCTGTTCCAGTGTCTCACCACCCTCAGAGTCAAGAATTTCTTTCTAATATCCAATTTAAACCTAGCTTCTGTTAGTCTGAAGCCATTCCTCCTTGTCCTATCACTACATGGCCTTTTCAAAAGTCCCTGTACAACTTTCTTGCAGGCCCTGGAAGGTGCTCTAAGGTCTCTTCAGAGCCTTCTCTTCTCCAGGCTGAACAGCCCCAACTCTCAGCCTGTCTTTTCATCTTGCCAAGGAATTCTCATATTCATTGATGGCGTTGTTTAGATCTACATTAAGGGGCCCAATCAGTACATTTCCATAGCCATCCATTACTGTTTTTCTTATTGCTGTCATATAAATGACTCTAGACTATGTGATTGTTAAATATTGGTTAATTTTGTTGGACCATCTTCACTAAACTAAACAATATTTTATGGGCTTTGTGCCTTGGTGTTCCATTCTCACCCCACTATTTACTACACTCATTTATTGTTTAATTTGAATTTTAGAGTGCCATTTGTCCTCCACATCTCGGCATGCTACATACCAGTAATAACCAAGATCCATAATCTGAGCTTGTTAACAGAAGAATAAATTTGAAGTTTCTGTGTAGTCTTCACCAGAGGTCTAGAGAGCTTACAAGAACCATGATTCTGACACTGAAGTTGCATATATATGCATTCCTTTTAGTGCAGCTCATGTTGTAACATCAAGGCTTTTGTTTGAAATTCACTAGCCTGCTGATCTCTCCCACAGTATTAAGACAAATGAGTCTTATAAAGAATAAGTAGCACTTGTAATTAGTAACACAATTACAATGAGAGTGGAATCTATCACTATGCACTATTTTGATATTATTACTCTGCATTAACATTTGCTTTGGCCCATGAATCACTGTCTGCATTAATGTTGGGGACCAACTTGTCTGCTGGTATATACTGGGATATCCCCAGCGGGGTCAGCAAAGGAGTTGTCTTACAGCCCCAGGGATTATGGCCCTGGCAGCTCCACCATGAGCCTCACTGGGAGTCAGATCCAGTCTTTAGTGTGTTTTCTCCAGAAGGTGAATAGCTAACTAGGAATGAAAATTAGGGAAAGAAAAAACACTTGCACAAATGTGTGGTTCACTTTCAGTGATTCAAGTTTACTGTACAACCTACATCAAAACAAATCTTTGCAATTACATTTTTCTTGGGGGAAGGGAGGTGGTTTTTTTTTTCTGAACTCCTACACCCTGGTTAAAAGCTTAAAGCAGGCTGAGTTGTGCAAGGCTGTGTTGAGACTGATTAGACAGGAAAGCGTGCTGTGACACTCCCATCCGTGTGAAAAAGAATGAACCAGCTCCTGAAGTCTGTCCTTGCTGGAGCTTGATCTTCCTCCCACATGTTCATGTCAGCAGTCCTGATGCAGGAGCAGGAGATGCATCCAGTCCTTACTCAGCAACAATGGCTATGGAAATCAGAGGGAAGGGTGCAGGCTCAGCTGGTTTTTACGCATCAGGATTTGTACAACTGCAAGTTCTCTTTCTAGTAAAAGCTCAGTGAAAACTGACCAGGAGGTCTTAAGATTTGTTTCAGTGCATTTTCAATGTATTTCTATGGGGCAAATACTAGCAATAGATGAGTAGTGCCAAAAGTTAGGCTTAAGACACAAATCTAACCTGAAAAAAATGTATATATATTTCAATTTTGCAACAGAAATAAACTTTGACATTGTCAAAGATGGATTTGCAAACCATACTGGAAAACGTTTTCATATCCTAGTGGGATCATCTGTCCGACACGTCATTGCATCACATCAGATCTGTGTAAAAAAATGAAATTATTCTCTTAAATAAATCATTAGCTTGCTAAACTTATTCTCAGATATTCTGTTTAGTTTTTTAGTGCTCCTAGAAGGTGCTGAACTTTACAGTACTTCAGCCACATGTTCTTAATTCATTGTACATCACTATCACCAACAATGCGTGGCTGAGTTTCGAATATCCCAGAATAAAGACTGGCATTTTCTGCCATCCCTGCAAGTGCTGGCACGATCACAGAGCATTTCCACTGACTTTAAACTAAGTTCATGAGTTAGAGAGGGGAACAACTTTTCCTGTAGCATGAGAGGCATACTAGGTGCCAGATAGGAACAACTGGCCATGGGTAACCCCTGACAGATCTGAACAGTGACCTAGATATCAGAAGCAGCATAGCACCTAACAACAAGAAATACAAAGAAAATCCATAACCTTTATTAAATATAGTGTTGCATTTCATCTTCCTGCAGATACGTCATTATCATGCTGTGGGCAAAGATGAAAATAGCATGCCTGATATTATGCATTTATATAATGCATAATAATGCTTAGCAGACATAGAGCATAGTTCATTCTCAAAACACTTAAAATCATTTAAACCTCAAAAAACCTGTGAGGTAGAGAAGCATGTTACTTCTACTTACTTTTTTAATTCTTATTTTTCCACTAAAACTTTTAAGTGCATCACATCAAGGAACAATAGATCTTTGGTCAAATTCTGATCAAATTTCTTTGGTGAAATTTCTAATTATCCTTGAAGCCAATAGAAAACTTCCAGCAATATGACCAAAATCAGACTCTGGATCCTATTCACACATGCTTTAAAGTTGAATTGTTTTTGGATAGCTTGGTACATCTAAAAATAAACCCTTTAGTTTATTTTTATCTCATTCTGGAAATGGGGTTGACATTGTTTCTTACTTCTCTGGCTAACTTAAAAAGTAGAATCTGACAGCGTGCTGCTTTTCTTGTTTTCTGTGTTCTCTGTTTCCAGGCACTCCTGTTTCACAGGCTGAGAAAGCAAGATGACGTGGGTTTGTGCAGCAATGTTACTGGTGGCAGACTAGTGCACTGTACAGTCAGTTATCACATCTCAGGAGTGACCACGTAACTCAGAGTAAGGTTCCCTTTGCTCTCCCTGCACCTGACTTCAGGGTGTTGGTTTTGTGCAGGCAATTAGTCAATTCAGAGTGAACTCTGATGCCTTATCATTCTCATCTGGTTGTATGACACCCTCTTAGGACTCTATAAAGGAGATCCCTAGAATCCATCCTCTTTTACATCCATTGCTGAAGCTATTGCAGCCAAGGTTATGGCCAGTTCTGACTCAGAGGCTGTTGTAAGAGGTTCAGATGGCCTTTCTCCACTCCTGATAACCTTGGAGAAGAGAGGACAGATTTCTAATTAATCTTCAGCCCACTGTGAGACATGGTCAGCACAACTCATGGCAGAAAGCAGTTGTTGCCCATTTTGTTCCACATACAGATCCTGGGAGGGATAAAACATACTTTCTCTTGGGGAAATAATGCATTCATTTGAACAGGCCATTGTGGTTAAACTGTTAAAAAGTCCAGGAATGCCTGTGTCAGTTCTTCTTTTCCAACATTTTATTCTATCCTGTCATTTTATCAATTAAGGCTATTCTGCCAGTTTGGTGCCGTCAGCAGAAAACAAAATAAGGAGTCTGCTTCTTTTGGGGGATAGAGGAAGGGGGGGGGGGGGAGTGTTAGGGGAGAGATGGAAAAAAAGTACCACACAACTCAAGTCATTTTAAGGTGGTAGAATGACTCAGTAAAAAAGTCAAATATAGTACACTCAAAAAGGTATTTTAACCAAATAAGTCCTAAATAAGTAAAAAAAATAACCACACATAGAGACACACACACACACATATGCTTGAATGCTGTAGCCAGGAGTTTAGCTCAAATGGGCAGAGGGAAGACTCCTCAAACTGCCCCTGTGCTCCTTGAGGATTACATAGGGTCTTTGCAACAGTTACTTACCTGTTACAGAATCATTTATTGAATCAATTCATAACAAAACCAGGAGAAGGTTCCTGCATCAAAAAGCTGTTCTTCCTTGGATAAGAATATGCAATACCACCACTTTGCACCTTTCTGCATCAAGGAGCACTTGTTGTACTAGTGTAGAATATATCTTTGGAAATACTAGATTTTGCAAGGAGTAGCAGCTCCATTTAGCACTGACTTTCTATTTCCACAGAAACCACGCCACTGAAGTCTGCAGAGGGCAGATGCAGAGTGAGAACATTTGTGACCACTTAGGTTAATTGCCTGTCCCAACTCTTCCCCCACTTCTGGTCTCTGGTGGCCCTCTGAAGATCAATGGCAGATTACCAGACATCTTGTTGCAGGCTTTCTGCCATCCTACCCCATCTCCAGGGGTTATCTAAAGCTGGTTTAAAACTGTACCCAGAGGGTCCCTGAGGACTAGTTCTCATGAGTCTGCTGTCTCCTTTGTTCCTGGCTTCCTCTCTATTCCTGGATTGGCAATTTAGTCTCTCTCCTCCTCAGATCTACAGCTGAGCAACAGCTAGGGAAGCTTCCCAGCTCTAATGCAGAGAGGTACATTATGTCTTGTGTGATAGCTCAGCTACAGCTATGATAGAAATTGTGTAAATACTTGATTTAAATAGTTGGTTTACTCTTTGCCATGTTTTCATAACAAATAAGTATTTCCAGATAAAAGGAATACCAACATATTGCATATACATTACAGATACTTCTAACATGCTATGTTGTTTTCATTGTTATTCCTCTCTGACACATAGTTTTTCTAAGAATGTTAATGTTTCCCAAAAATTGAAGAGCAAAAAAGATATTGTCAGTGCTGCTACATGGAAATGATTCAGCCTTACCTCCTCTGCCAAGATCCTTAATCTATAAAAAAGGAAAGAAAGAAAGAAAATGAGACTTTTCAAAAAAGCAAGTTTGAAACCACTATTGAAAGCCACAGCAGTAAAGAAATGCTGCAGCAAATGAAATCAAGGGGTGAAATTCAAGCAGCTGCGATTGCCCCAGGTTTCATTATGGTTCTACCTCAGTGCTACAGTAACTTGCTAGTTTCCTTTTTGAAACTCCTCAGATGTGGGAAGAAATTGGCTGTGTGGCTGAAGAGACTGGGGGTGTCAAAAGAAAGATGAGATATCAAAGCTGAAGGAAACAATCAAAACTACCTATTTTTAGCAATGAGAGCCAGTGCAGAGATCTTCAACAAAGTGGGACTAGTTTACAAAACCCTTCTGGGTTTTTTATGCCATTGGAGGCATGTGCAGGGACAGAACAACTAACCCTCACAAGCTTCTCCATACCACTGGCAACCCACATGTTTAAGAGATAGTTCTTCCTTCTCTGGAGTAGATATGCCATTTTAGAGGCCTTGGGGATGGGCAAGAAAGCTCTGTAATTATAATGTTGTACTATGATTTTATTGTACTCCTCCCAGAGGCACAGGCTGATCAGTGACAAATGCTGCTTTTATTTACTGTTTACATATGAAGTTCCTACATGGATATTCTTATGGCAGTTCCTTGTAATGGCATCAAACCAATAAAAATCTTCAGTTAGCCAGAAAACGTGAAGACACAAGCTTAGCTACATTCAGGGAAAAATTTCAGTACAACTGATGCTGAGACAAATTCTGACCTGTTAGATGTATATAAACCTTTTTTTTTTTGCATATATATGATAAGGGTATTCACAAGGGGTATGAGTTGCTATTCAAATGAAAAGAAAAAGCTAATTTTTTTTGATGCTTAAATTGTTTGGGCAAGTTACAAGATACTTCACTTTTCACTAAGGCTGTACTTTCTAATGATTCTTATGTCAAAATCAGAATCTTGACTGTAATTAATATTTTCAAAGGCTATTTATACTCCGAGTACATATAATTTTGTCTTGTGTCCCTCATGAACATAAACAATTCATGGCACCCTGTATCTGTAGTTTGTAATGACCTCAGGATTCCCTAATGCTATTTCAGCCTTATTACCTGCAGCTGGAGGTATTTTACTCTTTCCTATTTGTTAGGTCTTTCATTTAGTTTTCCACACTACAGTAGATGTCCTGGTGTAATGAAAGGAAATAAACCCCATGATTTTGCTCTATTTTATTCACATTTCAGTGGTCACCTGTTCCTGTGTTATTTCTGAACTTCTCACCCTTTTGTTGTTGAGAATTGAATCTGAAAATTGTCGGAAAAGGTTTCATTCAAGTCAGTGTCTGAAATCACTACTACAGTAGTGGATGGGATTCAGTTACTGTTAAGGTGGTGGAATATCCCCGCTTTCAGTGCTGAAGTTCAAGCCAGTCACTAAATTAATCATAGACCATCTGAGGTGGGTCCAGAGGGAGCACTGGAGCCAGGAAGCCAGCCTTGCACCTGGCTAGATGGATCAAGGTTCCTCTGCTTGTCTGGCTGCACTGCTCCCATCCAGCACATCCTTGCAAAGAAAAAGAGCAGGCCTAAGAACCAGCCACCTGGCTTCATGGAGGGGGAGGCACATGGGCTTGGTTTCTACAAGGCATAAAACAACAAATCTGTTCTGTCTGTGTGCCAGTAAGCTGTAGCTGACTCACTGCTGGAGCTCTCCTTGGGAGGGACAAGTGTCTACAAAGCTCACAGACACCTCAGCTTCCTCACTGAACAAAGTTGTCTAGTCACCAATAAACAGCTATTTCTTGCTAAATGAAGAGAACGAGCACTTTTCAGAATGAAAATGGTGTAAAATCTTAAATCTTGAGATGTGCATCCTTTCTCTTTGCCTGATCCAGCCAGGAACAAACAACTGGGTGCTTGCCCAGGGTTGAGCAGGGGTCTGTGCAGGTTCCTTGGAGCTCAAGGTAAAAGAAAACAACCACTAGCTAGAGCTTTCCATTGACATGAGTCTGTCCTTTTCAATTGTGATGTGAGGAACCAAGGCTCACTCCACTCCTGCACTGCATGACTCACACTGGGCACCAAGCAGGACTTAATGCCGCTTGAAGCAGCAATAACTTCTGCATATTTTAGTGCAGGTCTCAGTTTGGAGCATCTTCCTCCCAGGCCAATTTTGTGCTCAATCTGTTGCCTTTCTTCTGTTTTGTCTTCTTGGAGAGTGGCTGGGGGATGAGCAGAACCATCTCTGTGGTCACCTGCTCTTCCATGCAGCTCTTCATTCACTGTCCCTGCATTTTCACACCGGAGGGAAACAAGAAGCCTGTAGTAATAAGACAACAAAATTAAGCTGAGCTATTAAATGACTGAATGACCTTATTAACACAGAAGATGATAACAGTAACAACCACAGCCAAAGCAACTGCAAAGCAGATCTTCAGATAACAAGAATTATTACATTATTACACTTTTAATTTCTGATGACCCAACGTTTTCCTATGAATTACTGACCAAAGCATATTCAAATTGTAGGGCAGGAAGTCTTTCTAAGTCTTCCCTCAGTTAGTGGTACACATCCACAGATACTGGAGTTTGCACTCCTTTCTATTCCAACCACAATCACGTACACAAATCCATACCATGATGGGTTTACATTAGTGGGAGTTTTGACCAAGTAAGGATTGCAGAGTCAGACCCCACGCAGAGCCTTAGACACAGACTTGTTCTTATTTGGGATAAAAGCAAATGCACTTTGATGAGCTAAGCAACTAAACTGGGTTAATATCCAGTTTGTCAACAAACTTGTTTTGGCATGCTGGCTAGACCATGGCTGCTTACCTCGAGTAAACCCGATCTTGAATTATTTCATTCCCAGTAAAATGAAAGACCCTAAAATTTCTCTTGCAGTCGGGAGCGGCAGCTATGTGAGGAAAGAGCCAAGAACTCACAGAGGCCCTTGTCAAGATTTGGGAGGCTTTGGTCCAAGGACTGCTTGGGAACCTCTGTCACTCCAGACTGACAAATTGTGAATGCTCAGAGCAACATGATGCTGAATGTGCAAACAGCGAGTTCAGTTACGCTGCTCGTACAGCATGGGAATGTTTTCTGCCTGTGCCTGCATCAGCTACAGAGGAAGAGCTGTTTTCCCAAACATGTAGAAAACTTCACTGTCAGCTGACCAGTGCTGAGGAGCTGGAGACACCTCTTGAATCACACCAGAATTAACAGAGCTAGAACAAAATATATTCTACTAGTAGGTCTATAAACATAGGTGTGCATATATATATTATCTAAATATACAAGTAATGTATAACAGTCTATGCCCTTTCATAAGCACATAAAGGCTTCCTGAAGATAGACATACAACTCATGAAGTGCCTTCCGAAGTGCTTTCATAAGGAAAGTCTTTCAGAACAAGGATTGTGTTTACACAATTTATGAGGACATTTACAGCGTCAGTTACACAAATCTGCCAAGATATTGCAATGGAAATTCAGAGCCACTGTCTTTCTTTTGGTTTTGGTGCAGGGAAGGTTGTTTGTAATTTTTGCAAATTATTTTTAGAATTTGGTGAAGGGTTCGGATGGTTTTATAGCAAAGGCTGCTGTCATGTAAACACCAGTAACTTCTCAAAGATGAAAATGTGTGTCTGCTTCTAATTTTAAGCACATGAGGTCACTGGTTAAGTGTTTGAGGACTGTGCGCCTGTTGAACTTGAGTGAATGGATGTTCCACAGAATCTTGTTCATCCCATTTCAGCTTCAAGTGGGTAAAGGAGGATGGCTGATGGTCGATGACTTGACTCATACAGATGCTCTGATGCTGACACAGGGGTTTACAAACCTCCAGAAAGTCTGTGCCTTGTGGGCTTGGAGCTGTACAAGAGGCAGACAGGGCTGCTCCTGCTAAGACAAGAAAACTGAGAGACGACTCCTAGCAACCCACTGCTCACATCAGTCCACCACCCCCGTGGGCTCCATCCCGCATGCCTCATGCAGGGGGACTTCGGATCCCCTTACTCCTTGAGCCCTGCTGGCTGCTCCCGGGCCTCCCCATCCCCTCAGGCTGGGGATACGCCCGGTGGGCCCTGGTCCCGGGGGCTGCCCTCCCCGCAGCCTCGCTCACACCCGCCCCATAGAACCACAGGGTATCCCGAGTTGGAAGAGACCCACAAGGATCATCGAATCCAACTCCTGGCCCTGCACAGGACACCCCAAGAGTCACATCATGCTCCTGGGAGCGTTGTCCAAATGCTTCTTGAGCTCGGTCAGGCTTCGTGCTGTGACCACTTCCCTGGGGGTCTGTTCCGGTGCTCAACTACCCTCTGGGTGAAGAATCTTTAACTAACATTCAGCCTTCACATCCCCTGACACAGCTCCAGGCCATTCCCGCGGGTCTTGTCACTGGTCCCCATGGGGTAGAGAAGCTGTAACCTGCGATGGGGCCCCGTCCCCCTTCACCCCACGCTGGTTCTGGGGCCGCTCCCGCCCGGCCCCGCCCGCGGTCACAGCGGCGGCAGGACCGGCCCCGCCCGCCCGCGTTTGCCGCGCCCGCCCGCACCGCGCGGCGCTTCCTGCGGCGGGGCTGGCGGGGCGGGGGCGACAGGGAGGGGGCGGAGGAGGAGGAGAAGGAGGAGACAGGGAGCGGGAAGGAGGAGCCGGGGCCGCTACCGGATGCTGTGAGGAGGCGCCGTGGCCCTCCTGCGTTGCCGGTCGCTCACCTGAGCGGGCAGGAGGGCGGAGGAGTAGGAGGAGCCGGCGGCCGAGCTGCGCGGAACCCGGCGGCGAGGCGGGCGGAGGGAGAGTCGGCCGGGCGAGGCGATGGCGCCGGGTGCGTAGCGGGCAGGAGGCCCCGCGTCCCGCCGTGTGCGCCCGGCTGGCGGCGGGGGCGGCCGGCGGGCTCCGCCGCGGCCTAGGAGCGGCCTCTCCCCTCGGAGCGCCGGGCGCGGCGCCGCGGTGGCCCACACCATGTCCACCCGCACGCCGCTGCCGACCGTCAACGAGCGGGACACCGAGAACGTGAGTGCCGAGCCGGGATCCCCTCCCCTTCCTCCTTCCCCTTCTCCCTCCCTCCCTCCGCCTCTGTTCGGCACCCGGGGCGGCCCAGGCCGGGTGCCCCAGAGGCGGGCGGGCCCTGCCCGCGCCCCGGGCTCCTCCATGCGGCGCTGCCTGGGCGGGTCCGGCCCGCCGCGCTCCACGTCGCCCCAGCGCGCCCGTGGCCCGGAGCCTCCCACCGGCAGCGCTCCCGCAGCCCCTTCCAGTCCCGCCGGGCTGGGCTGCCCTTATATGTCCTCGGCTGTCGGCGCACACGGGCCGCCGGTGCGGGGCCCCGGCGGGGACAGGCCTGCAGCGCCCGCGGGCGACAGCCCCGCCTTAGGGCGGCCCCCGCACCGCGCACCTCCGCGCCTGGGTCGGGATAGCCACTTGTGGGCTGTCAGACCGCCTAACGCTTGGGCCTGTCTCGCCTTCGGGGGTTCAGCGGTACTTGCTCTTTGTTCAGTGTGCACTTCCAAGAGGGTCCCTGCTGTTGCTGTATCCCTTCCTCTGTTTTGCTTTGTGTTCTCGCTGAGAGAGGCTGTTGTCGTGTCCTTGGTTCCTCCCGAGTTCGTTGTATCTTCCTTTGTGCTCCGTTGAAACATCTTTGCGCTCTCCTCTGGAGTGGGAGCACTGTGGTTTTCTCTGCTGTGGTGGTCTTCTGTAGAAAACAGCCAGACCTAGCTACGATAGAGGGTGTACCTGAGGAATGCTGGACCCTGTCTGGTCCTGTCCATCAGTGGTGATTATTTAAATAAGTGGTAGTGTGGGAGGTGTGAAATTTTCCTCTTGGGTGAGGGGACCAATGTTGAAAGCAATATGTTTGCAATGTGTTAGGTATTGTTCATTGCCTTTGGAAAGGTGGCAGGCGGAGGGGGAAAGGAGTCATAGGAAATCTAACACGTGCAGTCATACCCACCTTCTACTTGGCTGGAAAGTGATTGGTAAGAAATGAAGAAAGATGGCCTAGTGGGCTGGAACGGGTTGAAGAAAGTGCTTGTTTGTATTGCATCAATCTATAGAGCTTCTGGCAAGCAGTAGGATCTCATAAAGTGTGTTACTGTACAAGCCCAAGTAGTAATGTCTTCTGAATAGGGTACTGACTGATACAAAATGAAAAGTGAATATGAGAAGAGGATTTAGGAGACAGAAGTAACAGAAATGAGGTAACGGCTAAAGAAGGGAAGCCCTAGCTTGGTGAATTATGATAATGAGCTTGTAGTATCAGTCGCTCAGTGGAAGTTTAATTGACACAGCAATATCAGCCTTATTGCTAGTTAAAGCAAATAGATGCATTTGTTGTATCCCTTCATGGACTGATGAGTTCTGTGTTAGTGGCACAACAACAGTAAGTCCTTGAGATGAAAACTTCGATTTAATTAAATGATAAAATCCATGTTTCTGTGATATGTGTTACTCGTGAGTCTCCATTTCAAATGTATATAGGAATGTTGATGAGACATAGATGACAGAAGGGATGTTATATAGACACATATATTCAGTAATGTAGTGCATAAGACTTACAAAATTTACACAATGCAAATGGAAATATTCTCAAATGTCATTGTCCATATAGAATGAAAATTTCAATTAAAATGTTAGTAGTTCTTTTAAAAAATATGCTACTTGTAAGTGCTCAATTTTGACACTTAGGGAACAGAAAGTGTTATTTCTTACTATTGTAATTTCAGAGGATGCATTTGGTATCAGAAAAAAACCCAGGTTTGTACAGGATATCAGAATATTCAAAAGTCACGTTTGCTTCTGAAAACCTTTGTGTAAGTCTGTAACCTAATACTAATGAATATAATTCTCCAGTCAGATAAACAGCAAAGAGCTGTGCAGTAGTAAGTTCCTACATCTGCACAAAGTAATTCTAGTGCTGTCATTAATGTGGCGTCTGCTGGGTTTTGGAGCAGAGACCTCAAGGTCTGCCTGTCAGGCAGCCTCAGGAAGCTGTCTTTGCTACCTGTGGTGTCTTTTACTTTTGCTAAAGTGGTAAGTGTAGGATGGAGAAGGAGAAGATGGTCTGTTGCTGACTTCCTGATCAGCAGCATTCCTTGATTTAAAATGGATTTTGTGAGGGTGAGGTGAGACTCTTAATTTACTTTTAATGTGCTTCCTTCTGCTAATAAACACTAATGGACTGGGGAACTGTTTATGCTGATAGAGCTTGATGTACAAAGTCAAGCTAGTAAGCTCTGGCTATCTGAGGTGGTGAGAAGTTGCAAGAAAAGGAAGAAGTAATTGGAAAGAGTGAGGAATCAGGACCAGTTTTTGGCCTGGTAAAAACATCCATCTTCGTAGTGCATATTTCCAGTCCTCGAGTATACATATTAGCAAAGCTCTCCCAAGTTCTGCAGCTAATGGTGATTTCGGGAGAGACGTTTTTCTTGTGTCTCATGTTTGTGGCCATCTCAGCAGTGTGGCTCCATTGTGTGACTCCCAAGGGACAGGCTGTAGCTCTGTATCCCGGAGAGGGCTGATTGATGGTTCTGAGTACAAACCTATGTACGCGTCCAGCTGTGCTTTGCACATGGTGTGAGGTTGTTGCATGAAATCATGGGGAACTACCCTGCCATCACCCCCCTTTGTCTCTTGGCAGCTGCTTTCAGTACTTTAAAATAGAAAATGAATAAAATTTTAATGTGTGCTTTTCTCAGTGTGCAAGTATGTGTTACATCATTTGAAAAAAAAATAATCGGATATAGCACCTATCGTAAGAATATACATGCCTTCAGAAATTATGGTACTTACTACTAGGATGGATGAAAAACTTGCATATTTCCATAATTCCTTGTGCCTTTTATCCCACAGTGCCCTTTGAAAATAGTCTAGAAGGGATAAGGTCATGCAGCATATTACTTGATAAAGTCTTATCAGAAAGCTGGAATAAGATGGTCAGGAACTGTCAACAACGGACAGACAACAGGTGGAGGGAGCCAGTGGTTGTGAAGCAGTGTCTGTGTAACTGATAGGTCTGCCTTATGCAGATTCACACCCGTTGTCTTTTATTTGCCATTTTGCTATTCCTCACATCTCCCAGTGCTATGTTTAACTTCTCTAGCATATGCCCACAAATACTCTTCACTGGAAATGTTCTTTTTCTTTCATGAAAGCTGTGTTTAAGGAAACAAAATAGATTATGATTGTCAAACATTTATTCTAACTGAACATTTTATTGGGAAACTTGGGGAAATTATTGGTATTACTGTACTGTATTTTCATGCCTATTACCGGATTTATTTTTTCAAATGAGGGCTAAGAGTGGTATTCAAAATAATAATTTCCCCATGTTTTGATTTTGTACGTGTAACTATTTTCAGCTTCCTCTTGATACATTTTACGTAGGCTGTGACGGGTAATGTGTCAGTGCATTCAAACACTTGTAGTTGGGGTTAGTTTGGGTGAACAGAGCTTCCCATCTCTGCTGTCGCTGGAAGAGGAGAAGCACAGAAATCAAAAGCTTGGAGCTAGACTGTCTCTCTTGTTTTCATTGAGTTGGTATTAATTGAGTGAAGAGGCGCTTTTATATTTTTTTTCCTATATATTTTTATAGTGTTTTGTGTCACTAAATTGGGGAATGGTTTTCCTGAATTAAGACAAAAGAAATGCATCAGTAATATGTTCTCCTGAATGTTTTTCCAGAGCGTTGTATAAGAAGATACTCAGAGTTTAAGAGTTGGCTCTATACTGCTTGCTGTATAGTGCTTTTAGTAAAATTAATAAAAATGAGAATGTTGCAGTTAGCTTTTTTCTGACATAAGGACCTCTTAGTCTGGTATAAGAATACATTTTTTTCTCTGCACTAAGTGTAATTTAATCTTTTGAAGGGATCACTGTTACCTGTATTGCTGTTTATTTGTGTTGTGGTCTCACCCATCTAGCTAAGTTTAAAGGTATTGTTTTGTTTTGTACTTTTCAGATGCATCCAAGTTGTTTAGTTCAGCTGGAGCGATCTGGCACGTTTACTGTGGAAGAAGGAACAAACAAGGCAGGAGTGCTGGATGATAACTCTGGCCAGGGTCGAGGAGGAATGTGGGAATTGTGGTCTGTCTTACCAAACCAGTGCTATGTGGGAATGGTTAAGGGATGTCATGGCAGCACGAGTTTTAAGGAAGGATAAAACTGTGACCTATGATCATGTGACTTGCTTCATTATTATACAAATAATTATAAATTTGACACACAACCATTTGTGGGCTAGCAAGGGAAGGGTGATGTCTCGGCTGCCAGCTGAAGTGGGTGTGGCTAAGGAAGCCTTTCTGATAGGGGAGGCTACTAGACAGCTGCATTTTAAAGAGAAAAAAATTGAACAGGGCAAGAGATAAGAGGATAGAGTGAAGTGGTCAAGTTGGGGCTATAATGATTATACCATGTTTAATTTCTTTCTATTTTTTTTCCTTCTGGATTTGGTTTTGCACAATAAGAACACATGGTTTTGATTTGGACAGAGGGGGCGTGGGAGAAAGTATCTGACAAGAATTCTTTCCTTCAGTGCCTTAAGCAGAGGAATGGCCTATTTTCCAAGCCTTATGGGTTCAAGAGTACAGCTGTATCTTTCTTATCCACAGGAGATGTGCTTGAGCAAACTGAGGAATGCCTGTGTTTTTTCCTTGTAAGAATATTTTCCTTGATCGTAAACACACCTTTAGTTTGTATGTTTGTTTGAATGGTAAGAGCAGGCTATGTTCTCCTAATCTTATTTTGAAGGTTGCATTTTCACTATGCAAACTTTTTTTGTTGTTGTTTTGCTGCACATCTGGAAGCAGCTCCTACATTGTGTGGGGAAAACACACGTTTAGCCAGAGCATTGTGCACAGAGAGAGAGCAAGGTTCATTTTGTTATAAAGTATGTTACCCATTTTGAAGTGAACCTTCTGTGTGGATCAGAGAAAGCAACGGGACAGGTGATAGAGATGTTTAGTTTCATTTTGCTTTTGTAAAGAGAAATATTTTGGTACAAAGGAGTGAAAATCTAGCTTCATGCTTCAGTGTTCTTTCCAGGCATCATGAAAGAGTACACAGGGTTAAAGTTCAGAAAGAGCGCAGTTTGCTTGTAGTACTTGTTTCATTTCATACTAAGTGGGGGCTTGGAGGTTCATAGGTAAACATAAAGTTGGGTTGTTTGTGGTTGGTGTTCTGCAAACTGTACTTCCATGGTCAGTGAAGTTAAACACTGAACTAGTACAAGGAGGTTATGGTCTAGGGAGACTTGTTATCAGTGGGGTTTTTACTGTAATATTTTTCTAATCATATGGACGTACTGCTTATATTAATACAAATTTTAAAATGTTTTTAACTGTATACTTAAAATAGTTTAATCATCAGTAAAGACATGATTTTTTTCCCTGTAGCACCCAATTATATTTTTAAATTAATGTTTCTGTTATAAATCTGTTAAGTTTCTACTATCACAATTACTATTGCTTAGCAGAGGAAGCTCCTGATAACTTCTAATTGATATTAATAGTTTAAACACAAAAAGAAATTTTTCTTTTTAAGTGCAAATACAGTGGTTTCTGTGAAATATGTTCTGGATCAGTGATTTGTATTTGTACTTGCAGAGTTTTTTCTTGTTCTCAGAATTTAGTATAGATCTGGCCTTAATATCTTACTGATGCTTCAGACAACTTAAAACAGTTTTCCAGTAGAGCAGATTCATTGAGAAACTACCCTGTTAAAAAAAGGAGAGATGATTTTACAGTTAATGTGGAACTATAAATCAATGGTGCAACTAAAGCCCTAAGACAGGTCGCTTATGAGTGGGCCTACTCACAACTTGAGAGTTTGAGCAAACTTTTTGTATGTTGCAATATTGGAGAGAAAATGTTTCTGTTTTGATCTTATCTTTTATTAGCTTTAGCTTTTATTTTATTTTAAAATACACATTTACAGTCTGTGCTGTCCTCCCGGTAAGCTGCTGCAGACAGTGACAAAATTCAAGCTTAGCTTATTTATGTTGTGATCATGACACCATCTATTCAGTTGTTGTAAACAGAATGCTTGGTTCTTGTGGTTGTTTTTGTTGTGTTTTTTTTTAATCTTTCTGGAATTTCAAAATAGCCAAAAATATTTTTTTATGCCCTCATATTTTTTTTCTGGGTCTTGATTCTTGAATGTTTACTCTGCTCTAGATAGTGGCAAATCAAGAAGAAATGTGCTCCACAGTTGACTGTTTGTGAAAGCAGCCATGAAAACAGGAAAGTTTCACCAAAACATTCGCATTGTTCAGTGTAATGAATATAATGCAACTCAATCTGAGGTTTAATAAGAAGCTCTTTCTCCACATCAACTACCAAGCCTGTTTAATTGTTAGCATTTCTCTACTTCTTTCACATTCTAAATTAGGGGTGTTTTTTGTGTTCTCTGTGCTCAGTGCTAAACTGGGCTTTAAATTAGGCCAGTTGTATTTCATGTAAGAATGAATCATCTTTGTTTTTCTGTGAATAACTTAGTAAAATAGCAAATTCAAAGGATTGCTGAGATGTCAAGGTCAGATTCACACTTTGTAACTGCATGTTATGATACATCTTAGATAGTTCACTCATCCGAGTGAATCCAAGGTTAAAAGTTGCAAGAGGTTAGGATGACCCTTGTTTTGAAGATAGTTTCCCTGTGGCTGTTTCAACTTTTGTTTCCTAAGCAGTCATCAAACATGCTGTAGCTATCATGGTAAAATAGTTGAAGGCAGAAGCATTAGAAGTTACTCTCTGTGCTTGTCATAATCCTACTTTTTTTGAGCTGAGATGGCAATTGAAAAAAAGTTTGGTTGATTGGTTGTGGTGGGGGTTTTTTGGTTGGTTTGTTATTTTGGTAGTGGTTTATTTTTTCCTAAAATAAGCATTTTTTTTCAGGGATTTGTTTTTGTATGCTTTCAAAGAAAACAGCAACTTGCATTGACAGACATGTTCACAGTTGTAGTGAGGTGCCTGCACAGTGAAATTCAGCGGGGCCACAGTTAACCTTTAAAGCAGAGAACCCGACATGCTCATGGAGCAGTGGCACAGCTTAGTCTGTAATGATTAATAAATAGTGTGTTTGTGTGAAATCCAAAAGCACAGGTTTATTGGGCTTCTCTGTAGAATGAAGGATCATTGTTATTCTAAAATTCTCCATCTCACCGGGACAGCTGATGGACAGACACTTCACATTGCTTAAATCACTGTGGAAAGCAGGCTCTCATTTGTTGGAATGAATGTGTTGTCCATGAGTTTTCCGGTTCTCCTGTTCTGCTGTTTGTTGTGTATGGATTCAGAAAAAAATAATTTTCCTTCTTTTATTGTGCTGTTCCTATGTTTGTGGGACACCTTGGGGGTAGGCTATGAGTGTCATCATGAGAAGTGGTCTGCATTCCGCTTGTTTGGTTAGTGTGAGTATGCCTTGCAGTCAAGATGACTTTTGTAAAAGCTCCTGCAGAGCTGTTCAAGGTCTAAGTGCTCAGTACCAGTGACTCTTTTCCCTTTGTGTGCAAACTATTTCCAGTTTGCAGTGTTTTATAAAGATGTAAGATTCTTACAGAAGAAACCTGCATTCAAAATATGGCACTACAGCATGCATTGAAAAAGGGGTTATATTTCTTCACACTGGTGTTCTTTGAAAATCTGACAATATAGCAGAAAGAGAACTCTTGATTATAGTTAGCTTTAGCCAGAATAATTAGATTAATTTCCAAGATGTATACCAAATCTAAGAAAGCCTTGAATGCCCACACACTGACACGTGTGTTCATAGATGTAATGATTTCCAAGTTGAGGATGGTTACACATACTGGAGTTATACTGAGGTCAGACTGAAACATGTTCATGACTTCAGATCAGCCTCTGCCTTGTTCATTGTGACCCCATGTGTTGGTATTAAGCAGAATAATATTCCTGGTTTATGTTTAAACACCTGTAGAATTCACAAAAGTAGCAGAATGTTAATCAGAGCAAAGAATGATGTCCAAATGTAATATATATTTAATTGATTCAACATAAGGAGCTTTGTCCAGCTGTGTTGCAGAACTGTATTTTAAGTACACAGAGCTGTGATATGAGTAGTGTGAAAGTAAGACAGAACTTTACTTCACCTCTGATGAAAGCATTTGTGTAGTACATAGATGTTCATGTAGCTGAACATATGGAGTTTCTGGGTAGCCCATGGCAGTCTTTTGCAAGAGGAGATAATGATAATGATACTGGTGACAAAGTCTAATTATCTCTATATTATAAAATAATAGTATCCCATGATAACTTTTAAAATCTCAAGCAGAGACAGAATTAGGCAAGATTGTTAGAGGGAAGTGATATCTTTCATTAGACAGATGTGGTTGAAGAAAATAGATTAGATTTGGATAGATTAGGCTCTAGCAGGGCTTGCTGTAAAGGCTTTTGCCCAGGGCAAGCCTTGTGGTGAAACCTGTAGTGCCTCTGCTGTGCTTCGGTAGGAGGGCCCACGCCTTACTCATGGTGCTGTAAAACACACATTTTGTAAGCAGAGGGCTCAGCCTTAGTCACTGTGGTGGAGTGCTATTTTCAGATCTCCTGGTAGCTTTCCTCCTGGCTTCCTCCTTTCCCCACTGTTGGTTTTTATCTTTTTCATCTTAACCCAAAAATATTCAAGAAGCAAGTAATGGAAAAATAAAGTAAAATATCTTTTACTTGTCCCCAAGCCGTCCCTTTTTTTTTTTTTTAAGCAGAAGAGGCCATTTATTTGTAATCTTAACATTAGAAGTTATAGGTAATTTCTCTTGTTTAGTTCTTCAAATATTTGACCAATTTTGCTTTAAACCTGGTGCTAGTCTTTAGTCTGCCATCACAGCAGCTTTATCCATGCACATTTCAGCAACATCCATTTTTCCCAGTTTCCAGTTGCCTATGTTGATTAATTTGATGGCCATTTAAAACCTGCAATTTGCTATATATCACATTCTTGGTCCCCCATCCTTGTTTTCTGCCCCATTTTGCTTACTAACATGCTTTTGTGCTTGAGCTTGGCATACTCATTGCCAGCTTCCTTATGCTTCTCACTCTTTCTGGGACGTCTTCCAGTTTTGCTCATTTAATGACATAAGCAAACCCAATACAAAGCTTTACAAAAAGCTACGTAGCTGTAGCTCCTGTTTATCCTTCAAGTAATACTCTTCTGTATGAATCCCAAGGAGCATTTTAATATGGGAATCATCTGAATTGTAAAGCTAAAGGGAGTGAAGAGATGCTTTGCTGTGGGTTCACTGGGAGGACTTTTCTGTTTTGGGGGCTCTTTTTGAGGTATTAGCAAAAAGTATTGTTACAACTTGAGGTATTAGACTATATTTTCCTCTCTCCACTTTCCCTTCCCTCCACTCCAGTAGAGTTACTGTGCTTTCTTCTCTCAGATAACATCAGAGAGTAATCAAAGCTTTATAGTGATTACTTAGGAAGGGCATACAGTTTTATAACGTTCTTTTAGAGATTTTCTTCATACACACAGATAGACGAGGATTCTAATAGGTGAGAATTGCCAAGTTGGAGAAGTGGAGTGTAGGATGTACTGCAGTACGTGTAGCAGCAGTGTAAATTACTTACTTGTGCTAAACAGTAAATATCTGAAATTCCTTTTGAGAGAGCGTGTTTGGCTTCAGTTGTATGTATCTTTCTATTTCTTAGATGTTTGTCCTTGCTTAAAATAAGCAGAGACATGGCTCAGAAATTTAAAGAATCTCATGTTAAGAAAAGTCTTATTTTTGCCATGAAAATTACCTTAGCCTGTGAAATGCTACATTGAGATCTTACAGAGGATATGGTTGTTTTCCACAAATGGATTACATGTGTAATGTATTTAGTCATATCTCTGTTCCAGATAAAATTATTGATTCAAGGTAATATAACTCTTTAAAGCATTTGGGTTTTTATTTAGTAGGTTTTTTCCCCGCAGTAATCAGATTTTCTTCCCCCTGCCACTATTACAGCAAGAACAGCCTATTGGTAGTTTAAAAAAAAGCCAAAACCCCAGGAATGTATCTTTACTTACTGGAGGATGAAAATATTATTTTTTCTTTTAGATCAGATTCCAGGAAGAATAGCAATTTTAATCATTCAATACAATGAAATGTATACAGAAAATATTAATTATACTGTCCCGAGTAGTCTTTTGCATGCAGACCTACGTATAATATCTTTCCAAATTTGTTTTTCTTAATTTGATATTAAATGAAGAAGACTGGCTGCTCTTTAGAGTTCTTTCTTCCCATGACTGGCCTAAGATGCACATGAACAAAGAAAATTTATTAAAGCATTTCACAATGAAACTCTTGCTCCATCTACTGCATAGCCCAGAGAAATCTTATCCTCAGCAAGTTGGTATGAGCAATGAGGGTCGAGCTAATATAGGTGTTGGAATTAGTCATTGGAAGACATAATTGCTATTAGAGAATGTGTGCCTGCAGCAGTGTTCTTGGTCAGGCTGAAGAAAATCTAATCTCTCAGCCTGAGCAAAGTAGACTGATAACCTGCATTTAAAGATCCTTTTAAAGAGAGTTATTTTTGCTTCTCCAGTGATTGCAGAAGTATAGTGCTCATATAAAAAAAAGTTTAATGTTTTCTAAAGACTACAAGATAACATATTGATTGTTATTACTCCTGCTGTTATTAGTTTTTGTGTGATTTTTTTTAATCGTAAAACTTGGTATTTTGGTATGGTATACAAGCTTTTTCACCATTACTCATTAGATGCATTTCTTAGTGGTGTGTGATATTATGTTTCAGTAGAATTATTTTCAAAGTGAGTGGTGTCAAGCCTTCTACGTAGCATAGAAGAGACAAACTGGATTCCTATATCCATCTATTCATTGTCTTTACCTTCACATAATAATTGCTAACCTGAAGAAGTTGAATTAAGTAGAACAATTGACTCTTGGACTAGAGTTGTTATGACCAAGTGAAATGTTAATGGTGCATGAGCCATTTTTTTCTTAATGTCTTGATTTTGTATTGTATGGTCAAATTTTGTGAACAAAGATTTGGGAAGGGCTCTCCCCACGTGGGTGCCCTTCCAGCCTGCACAGTGGATTTTTTAGGTGAGGCACAGCGTGCACAGAACTGGCCCTACCGTTTTAAGTCCTGAGGTCCATTTGCCACAGCCAAGCGAGCTTGGACAGTGACAGGGAAGTCCTCGGGACTGTCACAGCACCCGGTACTAACCGGGGCTGACCCTGCTGAGCATCCGAGATCTGACGGGATGGGATGGCAGGGAGGCATTGAACTGCCAGGGGACGGTCCCCACTGAGACTCGAACTCATGACCTTGGGATTCAGTCCAGAGTGCTCTCCTTTACACCACAGGACTGCCCCATGTCTTGATTTAATTGAAGATATTTCTAACATTAGGACAGTTGGTGACAAACAGAAAAATAAGAAAACAAGCTGTGAGACTGTCAGAAATATTGGCAGGTAGCATTTATCTAAATATTTGAATTAAGTATACCTCCAGATAATTTTTAGAGAGGATAGGAAGCTATCTGTGCCTGATTTCAGGTCAGCTGTTGGGTCATAGGAAGGCAGTAGAAAATTAACAGGTTCTTTGTTAACTCCTTGGTGAAATGAGAAAGATACTTAACTCAGTAGCTCTCATCCCTTGATGAGATTGGAGGCCTTCTAGTTAGTTTGGTAAACTAAGTAAAAAAATTGCCAGTGAGCCTGTGAGAATTCAGGAATTGCAGTGTTACATAGAGGATATGTGATCGTCTCTCCTATAGTGCTGTGGCTTTCCTCATCTTTTAAGAGGCAAAGAGACTTTTTGGACCCTTGGCAGGTTGATGGTGCAAGAGAGAACAAAACATTGCTGATGGCTCATCCTAAGACTTGGAGTAATTCGGTGATGTCCGTTTGAAATCTGCATAAGAAGGACTTTCCTTTGAGGTTTTGGGAACAGATTCCCAGTTTCTGGTGAGGAGATTGGTAGTTCCTGTCATTTGCTGACATTTCCCTCAGGTTCCCAGGACTTCCCTGCTTTTATAAATTTCCCTTCTTTGAGACTGAGTCAAATTAATTCCTGTTTTATTATGAGACAGCATCTGATTAAGTAAGCCACTTCAGCTGGGAATTTCCAGGCATGTTCATCTAATGTTACCCAAACTGTTTTGAAGTCCAGCTCGTGGCAGAACCAAGAGTTGTCCCTGCTAGTGGTGGTGTGTATATATATATATATATACACACACACACATTAATTCTTCCACATTTTCTTACTATTTTATTTTAATGGGCTGGGTAAATCAAGTGTATGTTATTTTTAATTTTTTTTTTTCATTCTGAGATTTTAATTTTTTCCCTTCCTTTGACTTACATAATATGGACTATTTCATTTATTATATTTATTCTTTTTCTTGTGCTTGGCTTTTGCATCTCGGTTATACTCACACATGATTTCTCTTTATGATTTGACTTCAATACGTTGACATATATCTAATATCTATATGTGATATTGTCAGTATTTATCTACTGTATTACTGTATCAGCCAGTTGAAAACATCTGAAGAAATGTATTTGTTTTTTCTAGCTGTATTATATACTTTGCAAAATCTTTTAGGAATATTGCTGCTGTTTGCTTTTTTCTTTTTTTTTCCATTGAACTTCCTAGCTGCATATATTTCTAAAGTGCTGAATTACAGTGGTTTGTGATAACAAATCATTGAATCTCAAAGGTTAAAACAGGTGGTTGCAAAAGTTTAGAAATAAGGGGCTCCACAGAGATTTTAGTCTGAGCTCTGTGTAAAGCACACTCTTTGATCATAAGATAGGAGGTGGTCCACGGGACAGACAGTGTTTGGACAGCTTAAAGTTAAGCATAAATCTGTGCAAGGTTGAGAATATATTTGTTAAGTTGCAATGTGGGGTAGCATTGTGAACATACAGGTAAAATAGTTACTTCAGCCCAACTGAGGACATTGTATTTGATCTGTTAATTAATACTTACATGAATCACGAAGTAGAGAGTGCTCAGCAAAAGTCAGTCTTCATTCTGCTCTGAGTTCGCCATGTCCCACTCTACAAGTTGGCTTGGATACATTGTCATAATCTTTGTATGTAAAGCATAGTTGGTCTTCTGAAAGTGTAAACTACATTTAGTGGTGTCCTTATAACTGTCTGCAGTTCCTACTGTCAGGTCAGGCTCTGCTACACTGTTCTCAGTAGACAAAATGATTGTGTGTGTGGCTCGGCTTCACGAACGAAGATTTGGGAAGGGCTCTCCCCATGTCTGTGTGCCCTTCCAGCCTGCGCAGTGGATTTTAGGTGAGGCACAGCGTGCACAGAACTGGCCCCACCGTTTCAGTCCTGAGGTTCATCTGCCACGGCCGAGCGAGCTTGGACAGTGACAGTGAAGTCCTCAGGACTAGAACCTACAGCACCTGGCATTTCCCAGGAGGTCTCCCATCCAAGTACTAATCCAGGTCTGACCCTGCTTAGCTTCCGAGATCTGACGGGATCGGATGTCAGGGAGGCATTTAACTGCCCTACAAAATTATTGTAACTGGTTGCTGATTGAGTGCAGGCTCATGGGTAGGAACGTCCTATGCCATCTAAGGTGCTTCACACTTCCTCCTCTCAGGATGGTGTCTGTTTTTCCTGTTCCAAAATGTCAAAGTCAACTTTGTATTAATGTTTAAGGAACAAAAAAGTCTGCAAAATGCTGGGTCTGATTATATCCTGGCTTGAATATGTAAACCGCATCTCCTTGGCAGATGAGGTCCAGTAGGCACTCTGCACTTCAGTCTGCTGAGGCAAGACTTGTTACTGGCATCAGAAGTCCTTATTGCAGGAAGGTGGACCAGCACATATTGTCAAGCCTTGAAGTTAGAGAAACTAAGATAGTATGCTCTAGTGCCAGAGGCCATGAAAGTTCTCTCCAGCTAAGGAAGGATGCTCTGCCCTGGAAGGGTGCAGCCCCTGTGGAAGGTTATGTGATAGGCCTCGTTATTCTGCTGTAGGTTCATGCTCCCCCCCACTCCCCCTTCTGTTTGGGCAACACGTTAGTTTTGAGAATTACTTTGTTACATTTATTTTGTATGTACTTTGTTACAGGGTGGTCTCATGGTGTAAAGGAGAGCACTCTGGACTCTGAATTCCAAGGTCATGAGTTCGAGTCTCAGTGGGGACCATCCCCTAACAGTTCAATGCCTCCCTGCCATCCCATCCCATCACATCTCGGATGCTGAGCAGGGTCAGCCCTGGTTAGGACCAGGTGCTGTGACAGTCCCGAGGACTTCACTGTCACTGTCCAAGCTCGCTTGGCCGTGGCAAATGGACCTCAGGACTTAAACGGTGGGGCCGGTTCTGTGCACGCTGTGCCTCACCTAAAAAAATCCACTGTGCGGGTTGGAAGGGCACCCACGTGGGGAGAGCCCTGCCCAAATCTTCCTTGGCGAAGTCTGGCCATACATATATACTTTGTTACATTTGTTTTGTATGTACTGTGTTGTATGCAGGGGAATCCTAAAATTAATCTCTGCACCCTTTAAGATTAGACTTCCAAGATCCCTAGGAGTTGTATGTCAAGAGAATG
The DNA here is from genome assembly GCF_047495875.1 of Pithys albifrons albifrons. Classification (NCBI taxonomy): domain Eukaryota; kingdom Metazoa; phylum Chordata; class Aves; order Passeriformes; family Thamnophilidae; genus Pithys; species Pithys albifrons. Next base: position 98,166,657 of record NC_092459.1, read on the forward strand.
TTGGAAAATCCTTCCGAACATTGGGTAACTGCATTTGAAAAACAGCTTTACGTGATCCTTGAACATTGCAGAGTCCTGCACTGCCCTAGACAGTTTCTTTTCTAGGACGTGTGTGTCTCAATTAGTATGTATTGCTATCAGGTTGGATATTTTATTTGGTCATCTCATCACTTTTTAGAATCTGGCTTCGCTTCAGGAATTTAATAAGACCTTGAGGCAAAACAGTCTTCCAAATGGAATGGTGATCTGTCTTGATGAATTTATCACTGGATCCGTCCCTTGGATGAATCCAGTAACGGGGATGTAAAGTTTTTAGAAATGCTGTCCAGCTTGCTAAGGGAATATTGTAATTTTCTCTTTCATGAGCAGAGACTTTAGGGGGCGATTTGCCCATGCATGTCACCCCTACAGGGGAGCTTCCTGGGCTCCTGTGGTGTGCTCTTCTGTCTCACACACCCAGTGCAGGAAAGCAACATGAATAAACAAGTATGTTTACTTCTGTGTGGGATTGTTTTTAATGGGTTTGGATTTTTGTGTTCTTGTTGTGTTCAGGGTTTTTTTCCCCAGTTCTTCTGTGTTTTTGCTTTGTTGTGGAATAGGAGTAAGTATCTCCTAGCTAAAGTTTCACTACTGGTGTCAATTTGCCTCTGGATTATCAAGAAAAGTGGTGTGATCAATTTTCTTTTCCATGTTGTTCCTGTCCTGATAATGCGGTTCCACAAGGGCTTAACATAGAGTTGATGTGGTGCTGACTTCTCAGTGCTGAGTGTTCCACTTCCTCCTTGGGCCTGTGCTGATGCTTGGGGAACTGTCTGGGGGGTCCATGTGCTCAGGGAGCTGGAAGTTACCCTGGCAGGAGAGTTGTCAGGGTTTATCAGGCTTGGCTGCCTGTGCTGCTGCCCATCCTGCTGCCCCCTTGGTGATGGGGGTGAAAGCAGGTGCAGACATGTAAGCAGTGATGGGTTGGCTTCAGAAGCCATCATACCACATGGGGACTTAACCAGAGTTGTTTTAAGTATGCAATGGAGAAGAAAAAAAATCCCAGTTTATAAACTTTGAGAGAAGGAATGAGTTGAGATTCAGAGCCTGGTCCTGATTAGCTGCATGTATACTTTGCTTCTGTAAAAAATACTCAGCTGGCCCAGAAGAGTGGTTGGTTGATCATGTCAAACACACTTGACACTTTAAGCTGGTCACTCTTTTGTGAGTAAACCTTGCTGCTGTCTTCCTTGTCTGGAAGCAAACTTCAGGCTTTCAGATTGTAGTTTCTAGACTCTAGAAACAACCCATTCCTCTCAGTTTTGAAGTTTGATATTAAACCATTTTCTACTTCTCATACCCCTTAAAATGTCTGAGAAGCTCCATGTGCTTGACATGATCCTGAGCCATAAGTTGTTTCATGTCTCTCCTGTCTTTTTTTAGGCTAGTTGAAAAATGACCTGGCTGCATCCTTTATAAGTGCAATGAAAACTCTTCCAAGTTTCCTCTGCCAGAAGTTTTGCTTTCTGGGTGTGTTCTGTTCTTGTTTAGTTGGTTCAATTAATGATCAACATTAGCATGTAGTTTTCTTTCTGTTTCACTGAGGGCTTTTGAGCAAACTGTGTGTTCTGTGACATTCAGAATCAGTATTGCCCTATAGCTGCCTGTGTCTCCAGGTGCTGGCAGGATGTCCTGGGTGAGTTGGGAATGCTCACTGGGAACTCTTTGCTGGCAGGTTTGAAGATCCCATGTAATAAATCAAAAAGTCTAGCGAGGTTTAACTGATCACCTCCTGAGCAAAGAGCAATGGCTGGCAAGAAATGTGGAAAGAACTCTGTCTCTGAAAGACTATGTTTAAATGTGTCCAGGAGTCTGTCCTTCATTCCCCCTTTCCTTCAAAACAATAGGTTTGTGTTAGATTTCTTGGGTGAGCAGCGTTAGCAGTTTTATTTTGGCAAGATCCAAAATGTTTTACTGTTTTGCTTGGTAGGGCTGACTGTACCTTCTAGTATTGTACCAAGTGACAAATAAAAATAAGTAAAGAAGAGGATTTGGGGAAAAACTTTTTCTCCCTCTCCTTGACTTCACCTGTGGTTTACTGCAGCAGCTTTTAGCTGGCTTGTTTCAGTTTTCACTGGGGCTACAGGGAGGGTTCAGTTTTGTCATAGCAATTAATGGAGATGATATGGGCTGTCTGTCCTGAATTAGCCCTGGAAAATCTTGTTTGTGTGTTTGCGATGAGTCAGGAAGGAAAGTGCCAGGTTGGAATAACTGTGCCAATTCTGAGTGAAATGGAACAAAAGCAGGAAGGTCCTGTTCTGCTGCACCTGCATGCCTGGCCGGGCTGAGGGAGAGGAGGAAACAAGTTACCCGAGTTCAGGTTACAGGACCTGATTTAGTGGTATGAAGGTACTTGTTTTTCTGAAGTGTTTTGACTGGCATCTCAGGGATGGACCAATGCTTTTTTTTTCATCCCTTAAATAAAAAGGATCTGTGATTCCATGTGGTAATGAACTCCACCCTCCCATATGACAGTGCTGTGTTTAATTAAAAAAAGGGAGTTAGAGTAATCTAACATGCACAGGATTAATATAAGTTGGTGTCACCGTATGAAAATTAGGAAGTATTCTAAAGATCCTTGTGTAATGAAATTCTGAAACTCTTACTAGCTGTGTCTCCTGCTGCACTGGTAGATGGGCTGTTTTCTATCCTAGATTGCTTCAAGTGTGGAGCTGTAAACATTGCATCCTGCATCACAATTCTGAGTAGAAAAACAATTCTGTCTTGAAGTGTACAAGTTTATTTCTCATATGTCTCACATATGTTGATCTGTGTTGAGCACTTAAAAGACAAACAACAAAAAAACCTCAAAACAAAAACCCGTCAAAACTTCCAAGGGGCTTAGAGTCCATACTAACAAACACAGAATAAGACTTTATTCCAAGTTCAGCATAAATTAGTCTCTCACCACTGTATATGACTGCCTTTAGAAAGGGAACTTCATTGTCTGTTGGCATTAAGGGATTGCTTTGCACCTAACAATAGAAATGTTTTGCTATTAGCTTAGAAGTTGTTTTTGTGAAATCCAGAATGTTACAACTGTGAAGAAAAGGAAAGATGTAGAAAAAGAATAAGGGGGAAGTTATTTTGTTCAGTATCTCAATACTGTCTATTGAACTTCTAATACTGTGTACTTCCTATGGATTGGATTTCTTTAGAAAGTTTTATAAAATGCTTTTCAGAGTTGCAACATCAGTTAGTGAAATATTTGCATATTCTTGACAGAGACCAGATTTATTCAAAATCCTTGTATCTTATTGCTGATAGCTTCAAATACTTTCAAAAGTTCATGCCTGGTATTTCTACATATTGTGTAAATCTGATCTAAACAAAAGGATCACGTGCATGTGTTTGATTGTTTTCTTCATGCTCTTGTGGAAAGCATGTGTGAGCAAGCTGAGGGTATGGATACATGTTACATTTTATCACAATTGTGTCTGATTCTCTTCTGTCTATGCCATGCATGGACCTTGGTATCTGATTTAAAAATCTGTATATACTTCTTTCCTCACTCTTGTGTGTTTGATGCTTGAGTTTTTCTGAGCTTAGTCCTGTGTGTCATCTCCTGTTTCAGTGGAGAAGGTTGGTTGATTTTCATTTTTAGGTTTATTTAATAGCAAAGTTTCTATCATGCATTCCCAATCTAGTATGCATTTAATTGCTGATAAGAAATTATGAAAAAATCATGTGTGCACACATTCAGTCTCTTCACTTGCCTGTTCCAAAGCACTTTTTCACATGTCTGAGAGAGAGGAAAAATTAGTGCTCTGTTAATGTTTCGATTTAGACCAGATGTCCTTTACTAATTGTATTGATTGGTGTATGTGGCCAGAGTAAGCTGTGGTTTTGTGCAGATGTGAGGTTTACCTGGAGGAGGAGAGAATCTCCTTTTTCTGATGCAAGCTGAGGGATCATGTACTATAATCTTGAGCAGTTGCACCGTGTCCCATTCCTGTATGCCTGGACCTATGGATGCTCTTCGTCTATTTGCAGAACAGTCGAGTCTGAACATCTCTGCTGGTTTCTACATTGAGGTTTACCAAGAGCTTTCAAAAGATTTTACTTTTGCAGTTGTGTTTGATTGTTATTTCAGCAAAAGAAAAAGACTTGCTTGAGGTTGCTTTCTAGAAACTCCTAGATCCTACAGGAATAGTTGCAGACAGCAAGCGGTTTAAGCATGAAAAGAGCTGGACATCCAGGACATTAATTCGCTCCTCTCTCCCCTTTCCTTCCCCTGTATTGTCAAAGCTGTTGTAGATCAGACCACTTTAGAAGATGGTATTCTCAACTCTTCAGTCTCCCTCTGTCTGGGCTACCTATTTTGAAAAATATTTTCCTATTTGCCAAGTATGACAGCTGTTACAAATGCTGATGTGTGTGGCACATGTTTGAAAATGTTAGGAGTTATGGACGTAAAACCTGGCTGCAAGATGCTGAAGTCCAGGACAGGATATGCTATTGAGGGACAAAGTGTGGTGATGTGCCTTTCCTAGCACTGCATGTGCATACTCTGCTTCCATGGGCTGACTCCACCAAGGAATTTGCCTTGCAATAGTTCAAGATGGGGAAAATTCAGGACTAAGAGGTTTGTTTAATCAAGTGTGGTGTGTTTGTAGGCAGATCGATGTGTGGAAATTACCCTCTTACTCTGAAGGACTATGGAGGCCTTCAATGTTGTTTAATTGAGAAGGGCTGTGTGGATTGGTGGCTGGAATGGGTTTGGGGAATTCCTAAAACTAAGTTGTAAGAGGTCATAATGTAGGTGATGCTGTAAGTTTAAATATAGTGTATAATCCATGAGAATACTACTCTAGTGGCGAGTAAGTTGATCTGTAAAGTAGTGGAGCCCACACTTTGTACCAGCTTGGTGGGGTTAGTTCTTCTGCACTTTCTCAAAGATAATGTGTCTGGCCATCAGGTCATCTGGCCCTGGCACACTTACCTTGGGTAAACAAAGAAAACGATAGCTTTGAATCTCAGGGAAGGAATGGGTCAGGTTAACTCTCTTGTGATCTTAGTGCCGTTGGCTTTCTGCAATAACTCTGATGGAACATGTCAGAAACAAACGTGTTTGGGAGTAATAGAGGTTAATCAAGCTCTCTTTAGTCACAATTTATAATTGAATGCTAGAAGTACTTTTCTGAGATTTCTGGAAACTTGGTGGATTTGTTTTGCATGAGTTTTTATTTTCTTATTTTTAAATACTTGACTAGTGTGAAAAATACCTAAATGGCTGCTCTAATAAACTGCTTCAGGTCAAAACTTTTGTTACTGCTGCACCTTGTTTTTGTGTAAAAGTGCACTTTATTTTAAGAAACATCTGACTTTGTGTTTATTTCTAGACATGTTATTTTACATTGACATAAACTGAATATATTGAGTCATGTTTATGATGTACTAGTAAGGTTGTGTTTCCCACTACATTATACATATATGAAGATATGTTATCAGGGTATGTAGAGAAATAACAGAATCCCTAATTAAAATCCTGTGTGGGAAATTCAATTTGTTAGCTAGAATTGTTTTTAGATGGCAGTGAACTTCAAGAAGAGTGTTGGTTCTTACAGTCTCCTTGTTCCCAGCACCCTGAAAAATTTCTCAGAATTTAGAGATTTTTTTTTTCCTACTAAAATGGCATTTTAAATAGCCACATAGTTGCTGATGCATAATGAATGAATGTATTGTAATGGGCCAGAAGGATCTTAAAGCTGGTCTTTCTAGACAGTACTGGTGCTGTGTGCTTCTGTGAAACTCAGCTTTAGTATTGTTTGGGAATAGTCTGAGATACTGTTATTTGACCTTGATTTTTTTTTCAGCTTCTTAACCTTTTATTTCAGTTTTATTGAGTGCTAATTTCTAAAGCTGATGAGTTTCTACTTTAAATTCCTCTGTAGTTTCCAACAATAGCAAGCTGTTTATGTGTAAAAGAGAGGCCTATTACAAGACTTAAAATAATTTGAATTTCATTCAGTGTTGTTCAATTCAGAAATTTTATATATTTATTTATATGTGGCTCACAAACTGGGAAACTTGACTTTCTTTATGCACGATTTCTGTCATCCTTGGGCATAGCTGGGGAGAATGGATGACTAAAGATAATCTGCTTAAGAGGGAATAATTAGGAACCATCCAGAGTGGCTTCATTTTTCTGTCACAATAGGACCAAAATCCATAATTATCACGACTATGAACCTTGTTACCTTTTTTCATCTTTGAATTTGGTAGTATGTTATATTGTCATTATGATTAAGCAATGCTTTCCCTGTTAAATCTGCATTAAAATTATCTGTTCTGTGAAGCCATCATATTCTTTATCCATGGTGTTGGTTTAACTTGCCTATCCAACTGTTTATCTGAGAGATCCCTTTAGCTGTCTGCTGGGAGTGGGCTAATCCTGGGAAGCACATGAATTTGGCTGTTGATGTTGGGGTTGCCAATGCTTCTGGTAGGTGTTGTGTTTCCTGTAGTGAAGATGCAATTCCATGTGTAAACAAGCTCAAAGACTTCTAAAACTTGCTTGTTTAGCACAGTGTTGTAGCTCCAGACGGGGTTCTAGGTACAGCTAAAATATTCATTATTAGCACCATACAGGTACTGATCTTGCAGGGTGTATTTTTATGGGAGACTTTTATTCGGACTGTGGCTTATCACATGTGGGACTAGTGTCTGATTCTGAAGGAATATTTCAAAGCTTTCTTGCCTGGAGCTGTCCTTCTGATCTTCTCTTTCCAAGTCCACAGAAAATATTTTAATGATGTGCTTCTAAAGGATAAATACTATTACTAGCATGTTGTTTCATGGCTGAATAAATTTGTCTGATAGAGAGAATCTAAACATGCCTGGCTTGCTTGATTCTCCAGTAATTTGGAAAACAGATCAGCAGTGGCAGGACAGTAGCATTTTACAGAGATACTGAGGTAATGAAAAGACAAACAATATTATATTTAGGACCGTTTTCTTGGCCATAGTGAATAATTAATAATGCTGGAGGTGATGTAAGCAGAATTGTGCCACATCTGGGGAGAACATTCTGGTTGTGGTCTGCTCCCTGCTTTTTTCCAGTTGCATTACAGCTGTTTGCTGGTTTTCCCAATCCACTAGTGCTTATGCCCTGATATAATCTCGCTTGGTTCAGTGGGACTATCTGTAAATCTGAGTGTTTACAGGAGGGGATTGACTTCAGTCTATAATAAATGCTCACTGAAGCTGGGAATACTGCTTTAAATTCTGTTTTGTATACTAAAATAATTAATTCCATAAGGAGTGATGAGTGAGATCAGCATAGAAAAATGTTAGGTTGGCCATTGGGAGAAACAGTGAAACCTCTGTCTGCCCTCAGACTCTGCTTTCACCCCAAGGTCAAGGATCTAGAAACAGTCTCAGTTCGTGCTCTGTACAAAGATAACCACTTTTTGATTGAGGCAGTCAGCAATGGGAAGGTATTAAGGCGTCTCTTGAGTTGATGATGCTTTATGCTTAGCTGGGAGTAAGCATGTCTTTCTGTTATAAAATCTGAAAACTGGTCTGTGAAGACATTGTTTTTACCTCCAGTATTTGCCAACCTTAAAAACCTGTAACTTAAAAGATTAGAAGCTAAATTTTACCTGTTAAACATTTGTATCCATCTGCCACTGTTAGAAAGTATGTGAAATACTGAAACACTTACCACCTCTTTGATATTTTTCATTACTTTGATTTCTCCTTGGAACATTGCCAAGCCCCATCTGTATCTTGCCCCTTATGTATTTGGAAGAGTACAGAAGCCGTGCAGATTTCAGTGACTAACATCTAATGTGGGATGATGTGTTGGCATGCATTAAAAATAACTTCCTTTTAGTTCTTCAGACTTTTTGAGATTTAAAATATTTCATGAGATATCATGGAGTTTTAAAGAATAGTTGTTTTTAAATAAAATTGTAGGTTATTGCTCAAATGAGAACTTATGTGACCTACAAAAAGATGCCAACATGTTTGGGGAGCAAAGTAAATTTTTTTGTAATGTTATTTGAGTGAAGAAAGTAAAGAAAAAATAGAATAAAACCTCGATTCCAAATATACCAAAGTACAAGTATATTTTGTACTGTGTATTTTTAAAATACTAAATTTGGCTATGATTAGACAAGCAACAGTGCTATACTGTGTATTTGGGCATATTTTAAAAAGATCTCTGATGGTTTGTTGTCTACTGGCTAGGTGTCTCTAGTTTTACTTTTGGAGCTGGTAAAATCTTTCTGCAGACTTTTTTTCATGAGACGTGCATCAAGCTCTGCCCAAAGAGAGCGTGTTCCCCTTAGGCTGCTGACCAAAGTTATCAGTTATATTGTAGAAGTAAATAAATTGCTCCCCTCTACACCTTTTTATGCGTTTAGTCTATTCTGTTGCAGCTGTCTAAAATCCAAGTAGCTAAATTCCCAACTGTTTCATTTGCCCTCCAGCATACCTCTGTGGATGGATACACGGAACCACATGTCCAGCCTATCAAGTCAAGTAGCAGACAAAACATCCCCCGATGTAGAAACTCCATTACATCTACAAATGAAGAGCATCCTCACATTGGAAATTATCGCTTACTGAAAACAATAGGAAAAGGAAATTTTGCCAAAGTGAAACTGGCAAGGCATGTCCTTACTGGAAGAGAGGTAAGCCTTTAAAAAAAAAACCAAAACAGGCTGACGGGCTGTTTTTTTCTTCTCTTTGGCTATCTTTGTAATAAGTATTTCTTCTAGAGGCTGTTTCAGGACATAGAAGTTAATTGAGATGCCTGAGTTTTCACCTAACCACCCACACACTTTTTTAAAATGTAGCTTCTTGGTAACAAGATGAAGTCTTGTATATCAAGGGGTATTTTGGGTCTGGGAGGGGGTCTGTTCATCCCCAAGCATTTTCAAAACTGAAGAGAAATATATTGATAAGTAGATTACGTTGATATTCATAATCTATTGATAGATCCACTATTTGGAGGGCCTGGTTTTGCAGTGGAGAAAATAACATTGTTCTGTCTAAACACTGACAGAAGTATAAAACTGATTCCTTGGTGACAAAATTCTGACATCCTAATAGGTTACTCAATTTTCTAGGTGAAATGTATAGAAGTAGATGCATATGCAATTCTCAGGGTGAATCTGATTTTGCTCACAGAGGGGCAATGTATTTTTGCTGAAACCTTTTTCTGAGTTTAGTAATTTATGGTTGTTTTTTTTTAACCAAGGTTGCTGTGAAAATAATAGATAAAACCCAGCTGAATCCTACTAGTCTGCAAAAGGTAAGAATAGACCATAACATCTGAAATTCTGTAAACAGATGAAATGTGATTGTTTATTTACTTAACAAAAATATTTTATCCCTTTATTTTGTTAAACAACATCTTTCTGTGCATATAACCTTGGGAGAGGGTGGTGTGTTACTGTCTTTGCTATAATTGCACATAAAATTTGTCTGGGGGCAGTTACTCGATGTGGTTCCTATCTAAGCACTGCTGCCTTGCACTTCCTTCCTCCTCTAGCTTTGCTATTTGCCAACAGGAAAATTTGTTCCTAATTAGGTACACAAACAGTTTATCTACATACTAAATCAAGAGGTAATGCTGTAAAGGATGGTGTTTTTCTTGGATTTTTCTTTAATGGAGTAACTGTTTTTTGCGGACTTAGAATACCAGGTTTTATTGTTTTAATGGGTTTCTCTACCTTTATCTTTATTTTTCCAATTTCAATAAAATGTTTGTTAAACTCAGGGCACCTGTGGCAATTACTTCTTGTGTATAGAGTTGATGAAATGACTGAATATAATCAGAACAGTTTTGCTTTTTTCTACCTGTAGATAAAAATTCAGAAGTCCTTCATAATCATTGTCATAATAATTGTTTTATCAAAACCCAGGAGGGGGTTGTTTGGTTTGGGTTTTTTTACTATTTAACTTGGCATATGCTCTGTGGCTGAAAGACAGAAATATATTGTCCTACTGGGGCATAGCCATTATAAAAACTTGGGATATTTTTTGTTTCCAGATATTCAGCTGCTGCTGTTGGTAGCTGTAAAATGAAAGAAAGAGGCCAGAGCTTATTGTTGTTCTTTTATCTCTGGCTGTCATTACATTTTTTTTCTTGTGTAACTTTGGTTATGGGGAGTTATGAACAGCTTTGCTTTAATTTCTTTTTTCCTTTATTTCTCTTATACTTTGATTCATTTGCTTTAATTTCTCTTTTATAGTACTTCTGACTGTGGGTTCTTCTGGATTTGTTTTTTTTTTAATTCAACCTGCTGTGCAGTCCATGCAAAAGCTTTGCTGTTACGTCCTAAATCCTATACTAAGCAAATCTCTTTGCTAATATTTAAGGTAGTGAATAGGGACCCACAGAGGCAGTACAGGCTAGAGCATATTGTGGTGCTGCTCACGTAGCTTGTTTCCTACCTACCTTGGTCTTCACACTTAGAGAGATAGGCAAGTTTGTCTCGTTGTTGAGCAATAAGAGGGTAAAAAAGTGTTAAAACTCTCTGGAAAACTAAGCAAGAAAAACTGAATTCTGGGACAGTTGTTTTAATGATGTTACATTTCACACAACAATATTCAATGATAACTCAATAAATCATTCCATGAATAAATAAAAGTCTCACAGCCTACAAAAGATGCTGTCATACTGCACAAAAAGTACACAGAATACTCATACAATAGGGCATTGCTGCTGTTATTTGTTTTTCGAGTGCAAAGCTGGTAACAACAGAAACAGTATTAGGTACAGTTAGAAGGAGCTGATAGCAAAACTAAGGACAGGAGTTTAAATTTAGTGATTAAACCACAATTTATTTCCTCAGTAGCTTCTAAAAGAATGTATCCCTTGCATCTTCTGCCTTAACTGAAAAGTGGGATAATTTGTTGATATAAAATTTTTTACTTGTAAAATATTCATTATAACTTTCAGAAAAAGTCATCTTTGTTTTGAAGCTCTGTATGTCTTAGACTCTGACTGTTAGTGAGTGACCAGATACTGATGTCCCTGAAAGCTTTTAAGTAAGCTGAAGGTTTTTTCAGAGTCACTGAAGCAACTGTAAATGAGGAGCAAATGAGAGTTGGAGGGTGGTTCACTAGCATGCTTAGGAGAATTTCTGTTAGTATTTTGATGGCTAATTTGTAAATAAAATAACAGAAATTCTTGTTCTGTTCTATGAAATCAGTCATCTTTGTATTTGTTTCTGCACTGAACTATTACATAATGTTTGATTTTTTTTATATGCTATTTGGTATCACTGTAATGTGAATTTTTATAGTTTTGTCATCAGGCTTATACTGTACATAGGGCTGTTAGTAGTCAATTTTTTTCAAGAGGTAATGTTGGAAATGGGAAGTGGTGATAGTAGTATTGTGTGTATAGGAACAGACAGTTCTGTATTGAAAGTTTACAGAGCAACGCTCTTATTGCCACAAAAATACCACTCCTGAGTTTGAAACCCATCTAAATTTGCATGATTGAGAGGGAAGTCTCTAGAACTTCAAAGCTGATAAACTGTATGCAGTTCAGCAAAACTTCTAGGCCTTCAGTCACTAGTGATTATTATTAATCAAACAAGGCAAATTCGTAGTGATCTTAGGCACAAGATCATTCACAAAACCATCCGCTTTCCATTCACTGGATACTAAGTGCAAGTAGGTTTTGCCACAGTACTTGCTACTGACCTAATTAAGTGAAATGAGTCATCGCAGCTTGGCATGCACCATTCTGTTTTGTAAACAGAAATATTTGAGCACGTACTTCAGTTGCTGAAAGTGTCATGCAAGCTGGGTCTGTAGTTAGTCACGGGTATAAAAGCAAATAGCATTTATTTTCTTCTTAGGTGCTCTCTCCCAGTGGTATTCATGCCACGTAGTGTGGACAGGGTACTTCAGACATAGTTGTTTTAACTTGGGTCATCTCCTAACATTTGGAGGTTTAACTAAACTGACCTTGTTAATTTTTAATTTTGCTTTCTTGTGCATGCAATTTCATTGTCTTAAGGAACATGATGTTTCTCACTTCAAAACCTCTACCTCTTTAATTAGAAAATCGATGTTGAATTAAGGGCCCTGCCTTTTTGTTTTGTTTTCAGTTTGTTCAGTATATGGTTCCCACCTTACTCAGTGGCCTCGTGTTTAGAAGACAGAGCTGGCTTTTTTGTTGATTTGCTGTCTTGATAGTAACATACTGTACTGACTTAGCTTTTGCACTGTTGTTATTGTAATCCCAAATGTAAGTATTTGGGTTTCGTCATAGCTTGAATTTGTATCAAAATAGCTGTTCTATTTTCTGCATGTCTGCTACATTGAAAGTGTTGTCTTGTACTGGCTTTGTCAGGGATGTTTCTAAAATAGCATTCTGTTGATCGTCTTCAAACTGCTAGTGGAGCAGAAGGTGCTTTCTTTTTCCTCAATAGGTTTAATTAGGAAATTATATTTCAAATTTTCCCCTTTTAGGAATGAGCAAGCTTTTTATTCTTTAAACATATTTGAAGGCTCAAATGCTCTTTCTGTTGTTAACAAAAGCAGAACAGAAGTAAAGTAGTAGTAGAAGATTTGAAACAATTTCAATGTTACCCATTGAAAGCAAAGGGGGATTTTTGCAGCATCACTTCTCAAATGGTTTCCAAATTAGAGAAGCATTCAAGTACATCTTTCAAACCAAGAAAAAGCCTTGGTTAACTGAAGATTTTCATTTTAATTGTAGTGACTTAAAATAGTAAATCTTAAAGATAGGTGTCAATCTGGCAGCGACTAGAAGTGTTGTCAATGCTGTGACAGAAGATCTTTGTACTTTCTGCAGTCTATGCCCTAAAAAATTAAGCTGGGAATGCAGGAATAGATTTTTTTAATGTTTTGTACCTTTTCTATACATACAGGTTTTAGGAATTCAGTGTGGTACTGGCTGTTCTTTTCTGTAAGTGGAGCTATTGGGGCTACAGCCCTTTTGCAGCAAGGAAATGCTTGTTCAAGAGATCTCATTTGATTGGTAGCACTTTTAAAAATGAAGGGTAGTCCTATAAATGTGTGGTAGAGTGGGGAAAGAGAAGTCAGGGAGCACTTACACCTTCTGAGAAAGCTGTACACTGCTGCTCAAGAAAGTTCAGGTGTCCATGAATTCTGAAAATGCTATTTTATCAGTAAAATAGATCATAATCCTACAAGTCATCTTGTCGTGAAAGGAGCATCAATTATCCCTGTTACGTACAGATTTTTATGAATTTAACAGACTTGACTTCATAGGAAATAACTATAGTCTTTTTGCTTAAATACCTCTATGTGCAAGAAAAGAGATGTATCCTGCTTGTTATTGAGCGGTGTAATGGCTATTTGTTAAAGGTGTATATATTTCTATAAGTGCATACTTACTGGTGTAACAAGTGTTAATGACCAGAGGAGATTTATCCCAAAGTAGTGCTTCATGGAATGCAGAGTTGCAATGTAAAATAATGCACTCTACTACTTGTACTGTTAACTCTTTTATTCAAGTGTGATCCATTGTTCAGAGATTTTCTAGATTGTTTTTCTCTTGCAGAAGTGGGATGCACGTTGGCATCTGCTTAGATTTTATAAGTGTGCCTTTATACTGGACCAAATGAAATCCTGAATATGCACCAGAACTTCAGAGGACAGTTCACTTGTCCAATTTCCATTCCACTCCCCCTCTGCTGATTTGAACATCTCTGTTGAAATAAGGTTCCCTGTTCTTTCTCCCTTCTCTGCATTTGAGAGACACTTAGACATCCAATTGGACCCTACGGGCCAGGAACAACTCAAGGTGTAATGTGGTCTCCACACAATGCTGCTCCATTGTTCCAGTTCTTTCAGCCTTTTAAACGATATCTTTCTTCCCGCATTGGAGGGTATCTGTCATGCCAAGCAGCTTTAGTGAAGCTACTTGACTTACTAATGTAGCAGTATTACAGAATATGTGAGTTACATCTGCCTAATTTGCAAGATGCCTCTTACCTGAGTTACTTCAGAAAAAGGTCTTGAAAATGTTGATTTGCAGGTGAACACTGCTGGAAACTTGTCAGAAGCTGATAACAACTGCAAAGCACAAACTAAGAGGAATGTGGATCTCCCAGGAAAGAAGCCAACCTTGTGTACTGTAATCTCAGTAGCAGACGGGCTGTTGGGAGAGAAGGTTTATAGGAGTACAACCACTTAGGGTTTTTTAATCTTTTCTCAGAGCAAGCCATTTAGTCAGCAGCTATCTGCTATTCAGGCTATTCTTTCAATTTTTACTGTGCTGATTTCTCTCTTTCCCTGCTGTCATGAGGAAGATTGACACCACAGGATATATAATACAAGATGTTGTAAAAAATTTTACTCATGTTTGTAAATAAACCTAAGCCCACACTTTCAGTCTTGGTGATGTGTTCTATTCAGAACTGGACCGAGTAAATGTTTCTTTCATATAGCGAAGTATCTGCATCAGACTAGAGGCCAGTAGTGTTATGTCTTGAGGAAAATAGGCTTTGGTGTCTGCTATCTAATGGGCTTGTCCTTTATGGCAACAAAAAATACATGTGAAACAACATGTCATAATTTCATGTCACTGTAAAATCGGTTTGAATCTTAATCCAGTTAGTAAAACTTCTAAATCTTGTAAGAACGTTGAATAGAAAAATGCACCCTTTTATTTTGCAATTCCTATGTGCTTTACTTGAAACATAAAATTATGAATTTTGAAATTACTTATTTTAATCCTACTTATGAGGGTATGTGTTTATTGCTGTAACTTTTATACCAGCATTAAGAGAGTTAAGTTATGAAATAGCTTTCTAATCTTTTGGCAGGAATTGCAGTTTTCCACATACCTGCTTAGAAGCTCTTCTGAAGCTATACTGTCTATTGGTTTGGATTTGTTAGCTTCTGACCAGCTGATACTGATTTAGCTGAGCAATTTATTCTTGTGCAACAAATTCAAATACTTGGAAAAACAAGAAATGCGCAAACAATGTCCTGGTGTGATGTTTTTTTCTTGTCAATAACTGACTTTACGAGGAAACAATATTTGCTAGGGTTAATTCTGGTGCATAGTATTACATACCCATGTGCTACAGTTTGGACACAAGCAAATACACTGCACCATGCTACTAATGTTTTCACAGAGAAATGCTTTTTATAATCTTTCCTTCCTTCTGAAATTGTTTCAATGGTACTTACAAGGCAAGTGCACAGTAATTAACTTGAAATAGTTCATTCAAATATGGAACTGTAATATTATTACTTAAGCTGTAGCAATAGTACTTTATCAAAAGCTGAATTTCAAAAAGATCTGTACTCTTAAATTGTAGAATAAATGCAGAATTTTAGGAACATTATGACTAAGTTGCACAAATGGAGTGAAAAACAATTATTGTTGTCTAAGCCAAAGAATTTTAATTTAACTCACAGTCACAGCCATAAAATAGACACTAAAGTGCTACTCTTGAGGAGGTGTTTGGTCTCTGCCTTGCATAATTTTACCCTTTTGCAAGGGTTGGAGCTGAACAAATGGGACTAATTTTGAAAATGGAGGGAGAGGTGTCTCAGGCATCAGACAAAGCAAAACAGCAGCAACAAGCTTTTGCATTGAGCCAAGTTTCTCTTTCAGGAGGACTGTGGCGCTAAGTTTCCAAAATGTCTAAGAGTTGCACTGAAGCCAATGAGTGTCTCTTCCTTCATTTCAGCATCCTACTTCAGCCCAGTAAGGGACTAAGGAGTGTGCAGCACTCTAAGTAGACTTGATGATGGGGATATGCTGCTCACTTGAAGTAAACCAGTACAAGCTTTTGGTGTTGTCAGCATCAAGTGTTCAGCACCAAACTATGTGGTCATTTTTGATTTCTTTCATTTGCCTTCTTTCCTTTGGGGACTTGAGTTAGTCTTGTTGCAGTTCTAATTAATAACCCAAAAATGATAGAAATTTAAAAGGAACAGTCTCTTGTTTCTGGTTTAAAAAAAAAAATCAAACCAAAAACCAAAACCACACCACTGCCTCCAGTCTATATGTTTAGGGCTATAAGTTTGTCCAGTTGTCTCTAGTTATGCGACTTGGGATCATAAAGCAGACTTGCAGCAATCATAAACCTTCAGACCTTGCCAGAGGAAGAGCAGGCATCACTGCTTGTGTCTTGATGTAAAATTTGGTAGTTGTGAGAAGTTAACTCCCCTGTTTCACTTCTGTGGAGCAGCAGGACCGGAGGACATCAGGATTCCTGGAATCCAATTCCATTTGAACATCTGTGTTCAACCTTTCTGTAGGACTGCACCTTGTATTTGCACCTGCAGTTCTCTATTGTATTCAGGGTAGTTGGCTGAGCTTGTCAGTCACCAAAGAAATCAGAGCAAGGAGATAATGAAAACTTGTGTGAATAATCTGTTTGTTTTGGTTAATGAAAGGCTATAGAATTTAGTGTCTGTTTGTATAAAGCTTAAAAATTAATCTGGTTTTCATATGTAGTGGTTATTTTTGTATAATGCATAAGATGTAGGTTGTTTTCTGGAGTTCACTGCACTATATTTATCTATATTTTATGCTAATGCTACTTTCTGTGGCCTTTTCTGTCTCCCTTTTGACACTGAATTTGCATATTTTGTATAACTTTTCCCTAATAAACATGCACTAAGAAAATTGTCTTGCTTCCTTGACAGTTGTTTCGAGAAGTACGAATAATGAAGATTCTGAATCATCCCAATATTGGTAGGAGCCCTGCATTTCTGCCAACTTTTTCCTGTTACACTCTTTACATTTTACTCTATCTGGCTTTCTTGAATGTACTACTATTAACTTTTTTTGAGATAATAGGACAGTAAGCATCCAGTAAGTGCTTCATTGTCTCACCTCCTTTATTGACTGTGCTTGCAACAAGAATTTTGCTCTGAGGAGGTAAACTGCTCAGTCCAGGAAAGGCTTACACAAAGTAGGTGATGTGGAGCGCTCCGGTCTGTCAAGAACCCAAACCCCTCTCTTCCATTGAAATTACTCTTGAGACCCAAAAGCATGAGTTTCTTAGGTGAGAGTAGCAAAACTCCATTAGTTCAGTCTAGGAAAGATTCCTGCTGACTGATATTTCCAGAAAAGTAGAATTACCAAGTATGTAATTTTCCCTTTCTGCTTTAGTTCTTTCACCTACCCCACAGCTTCAGGGTCCTACTTTGTGATGACAATTCTTCTGGCTGAGGAGGGCTGGACAGTCTTGTTCCAGAGACAGTTAATGGTCCTGAATTGGCCAGAGGGCTTGTTGCATACAAGGTATGGATGAGGTGTACAAGTTATTACATGCTAGGCACTCCCTTCTCATCCCTTGAGTTGTTTGTTGCTTTTTCAGCATTCATAGCTTCTGCTGTTTTTTGTTTTCTCGGGGGTGGTGGTGGGGCTGTGTTTGTTTTAAATGAGTGGTTACTATTACAATCTGAGGAAAGGCAGACAACATTTCTGGTATCCATTTGGTTCATAGTTGGTCAGAATCTCAGATTTCTGACTGTGAGCAGTTCACTAGCAAAATGGGAGGTTTGTATGATCTTAAAGAAGTCTGTCAAGTTAAACACTAATTTCAGCATGAACTTGTTTGTACAGTGTGCATAAACTTCTGAGAAAATTGTGAATTAATATGCTTTGTTATCAACTGTGATTTAGAAATTAATTTTGCTTTTTTCCCCCTCAAAAGAATGCTAACCTCAAGGATATAAAGTTTCTGTATGATATAGCATTATCACTGCCCATAAATTATACTCATTCCATGAGTATAATTGTTTGTGCTGTGCTTTTACTCCCAACTGCAATCTCTCTCTCATTCATTTTTCTTGCAGTAAAATTATTTGAAGTTATTGAGACTGAAAAGACATTGTATTTGGTAATGGAATATGCCAGTGGGGGTAAGTAGATTCTTAAATCTGTGTTAAGGATAAACTGAAATGCCAGTTACATGCCTCAAAACGATTTAAGGATTTAACGGTTAATAGGTTATTCCAATCTGGCCTTCACAACACTCCTAGCAGACCTCCTAGGGCAGACTTTCTTCTTTGCATCACATTCTGTAAAGTAACCTCTTAGCTTTGTGCCTAAGGGTAGTTCCCATTCTGAGGTTTCTGCTGCTGCATCAGGAGATAATCTGGTGCTGATTCTGGCAAAAACTTGACTCTATTTATCTGCTATATTTAGGCAAGTACTGGTGGCTTCGTTTTATCTTCAAAACATGCTGAAGCAATTGGAGAGGCAGGTCTGGGGACAGGAATAAAAAACATGGGAAAGGGAACTCACAGGATTATAGTGAGAGGGATAGTGAGTGAGTGCTTGAGAAGCTGCTTAACATCTGAATGGGAAATGTTTGAATGTGGGAAGAGAATCCAGCACAGGGCTGGATTCACACAGTTAGGAAAGGCTGCTGTCAGACAGTGCAAAGATTAGGATCTGAAAGGCATTTGAGCAGCTTTATCAGAAAGAGATCAAGAAGGAAAAAAATGAAAGTAATACAGATAATGTTAAGTGAAGCCACTAGAGATACATGAAACAAATCTGGTAGATGAGAAGTTGCCCAATTTCCAATGTGTCTTATACATAATGTGCATGTTTTTCATGATTAATTTTGTTGGTTTCACAGTGGTTATTAAGTCAATTTTTTAAAAATTTTAAAATTGAAGGGTTCCATTTTTGCACTTCTAGATTATTACTACATTATATTTCTAATATATTTCTATTATATTATTATTTCTATATTATATGTCTGAAAATGCAAACAGTAAAAATGAATTTTTATTGGCTGCTTCTATTTCCCTTCTTTTAAAGAAGGGAGGGAGCATCAGATGTGTGTTGTTTTTAGCCATGATTTGGTTGTTCATGACAGCCAAAAAAAATGGTACTGATGTTTTGTCCTTGTCATGATCAGGAGAAGTGTTTGATTACCTAGTTGCACATGGAAGAATGAAAGAGAAAGAGGCTCGTTCAAAATTCAGGCAGGTATGAAATTAACATTCACTCTTCCTTTTGTTTCTATTTATGGTGTTTTCAGGTAGACAGGAGTGTGAGCATACTTCTTTTACTTTAAAAAACACTAAGTGCTTTGATAATGTTTACTAAAGTTGCAGTGGAAAAAAAATCCCTGAAGAGAAAAAGATCTGCTTCCTACATACTGTCTAAAAATAGTAAGAGTGTTTTACATTCTTGTAGTCAGTGTTCCTCAGAGTCACTTTTTTTTATTGTGACTCACTTGAGGTTTAAATCCTTTTCTGAATATTTTAGAATTTAACAGATGTTCTATCTAGAGATGTTGATATGATGACATGTGCTGCTGTGGCATGTCACACTGTTTTGTATGGAGGCTATTCTGTAACAGGCTTTTATATTCTTATTAGAAACTTTCGCATCTTAGTCCTTTTATTACCCTGGTTTTAGTGATTATTTTGCAAAAGCTTTAATTAGATAAATAGTCCAAGTTTGGTATTCTTCCAGATTATGTTATATAACTAATGTGTAAAGAAACTGCTCCTCACTTGCTGTTTCAGACTTGGTTTTTGTTATATATGTGAAAGACATATATGAAAATGTTAAATGAATTGTTTTGTTAGGGATGAATTACTGAGATACACAATTGATATTTTAGAAAATAAAATCTGAGATGATGCATAGGGCTATTGGTTGAAGGGTAGATAAATTTCCTTTTAGTAGGTATTGCTGTTGGGTGAATTCCGTTAGAAATACATGTTTTTCCTATTGACCTTGAGGAGTAGGTATGAAACCTGTTTTAGCAGGAAAATGAGCTGCTTTTAGGGATGACTTAGTTTTAGTATTTAAGCTTTAATGAAAGAACCCTGGATGAATATTTTCAAAAATAAAAGCTTTATCTATTAATTTCTTATGTTCTAGTGAATCATATCAGGAACCAAAATTACTAAGTTATATGCAAAAACTTATATTGAGGTTGAAATAAAATACTCATCATTTTGGTGTTTCAGATTGTATCTGCTGTACAGTACTGCCATCAAAAATGCATAGTTCATCGTGATCTTAAGGTAGGTTATTGCTTGCTTTACTTTCCACTGCCTGACAGTATAGACTTAATTTTATTCTATAGATTTGTCTTTGCCACTGTCTGTGAATGCCTCAAACATGTGAATGAGGGAACTAACACTTGTATTTTATTCTCAGTTTTCTGAAGCACAGAAATAATGTGGCTTGCCTGTTGGAACAGGGGAGAGACAAGAATAGAACATATGTTACTTTCATTCCAGTTTTGGCTTTAAGGAAAGGACATGCTCTCCAGAGAACTGTACCTGCTGTCATGCTGATATCTACACTGTGAAGCTGCAGAAGTTCAATTGATATCAGTCAGCACTACTTAATTAAAATATTTTCAGTTAAAGTGTATTGCAAAGATATATGGAAGGGTCTTTTCATAGTGATTTATAAGAAATATGTTAGGGTTTTAATCCATTTGAATGTCTGGTTTATAGTATAGTGTCTAATTTGGGCAGAAAAATAATTTGAGGGTAAAGAGAAATTAGTTGAATTTGGGTTTTTGTTATGTTTTCTAGTAATCTATCTGTAAACCACCAGACCATATTAAGAGTTCAGCAATTGCAGGTACACCCTAGGTCTTCAACCTGAAGTTGTCTTCTTGCCAAGTTTAGATACCATGGGACTTGGACACAAGATCCTCACCCACTTAAAAGCTGTCTTGTGCTCTTGCTTTGATGACTTTGTACATTTACAAAGTAAAAACACTGATGTGCATTCTTTTCTACAAATGTATCTAAATACTTGTGAAAACCTAAGGCTGAATAATTTTTAAGATGGAGGGCTTTTTTCCCCACCGGTGTCCTTTGCTTTAATGTTCTTATAATACACTGCAGTGTTCTCTGAACTTCAGTCTTAAAAATCTGTTCCCTAATACGTTTCAGTCTGCCAGCTCCTGCCATGTGCACGTGGTGCTGGATAATAAATCCTGTTCTGCTGAGTTGTCTCTGCCCCAGGACTGTCATCATCTGATGGTGGAGGTGCCTGACCAGCACTCTGAAGTCAGAATGCAAGGAAGGAAAGGGCTGGATCTCACTGAAATCTTGATTAAAAAAATTCCTCCACATCTTGCGTGATGGTTTGGAGCCCATGAATGTTTTGTCAAGCTCCCTGGAGCTTCCCGCAGCCACTATTGTTGAGCTTTTCAAACAGCTGCACCTAGGGACCTATTGGCTTGCCAGGACAAGCCACTTGCCCTGGTTCTCTCACTCCTACACTTGGCTGGAAGTAGAGAGCCAGCCATCTCCTCACACTTATCTAGCACTGGCTCGTTCAGTCCAGCTATGTTACTGATTCTTGCTACATTAACCCCTGCAGTTACTTGGCATCCTGCATCTTACTCTTTCTCCCAGTGCCTGTTACAGCCTCCACCATTCCCATTTTTTAGTTCCATAGCTCACACAGCTCACTGCATGGCTCACAGACCTGTCCAAAACTGCTTTGCAGTGTTCATGCAGGAATTACCTGCCACAAATAGTCAGCTGCTCATCTCCTTTCTATTTGCAAGGCAGGCAGGCTCCAAAATAACTTTTTTATTTGATTTGTCTCTCTCTGTCATGTCTTGGCTGGAGTTATGCTAGACTCATTTGTAAAGTTTAGTTAGGTGTGATTGAAAGCCAGCCAGCCTAGCCAAAGAAAAATACATTTTCCAAAGAAAAAAAAGGCTAAATGTATGGCTTAGGGGAGGTATTCTTGCTTCATCTCTTCTTTCCAAGTGTTATGTCATCTCTGTCTCCTTTAAAATTCTTCTCATGGAGCTGCAGAGAAGGAAAAAGCAACTTTAAAGTTGTGTCTGCATTCCCATCTGCTTCTGTTGACTCTCCGTGGTATAAGCACATTAAGCAATTGGCATTGCAGCACCACAAGACAGAGGTCTACTACCACTTACTTGATAAGACTTTTTGGCTTTAATAACAGGTTAAACTCTATCAAATATAAGTTACTTCAGACTAAACTAGGAAGTTGTTTAAGAAAATGTGCAAGTTTGTTGAGACCATTCTGGCAGCAGAGGAGGAAGTGTAGGGCCCGTGGGAACTTAAAACTGTCCCCTTTTAACTTTCTGTTACTATAAACAGCTTGTGTAGAATGGGCTATAACCAGTTCTAGCTTTGCTCATCCCATGATGCACAAAAATTGTCTTACCTTTTTAGTTCACACTTTTTGCTCTGAGCATGTAAACAACAAGAGTATAGTATTTCTATCTGGCTTATTAGAAAGGTTTTGTAGTGTTTTTGTTTGAAGTAAGGAACCCAAAAGCAAGGGGTACTTGGGTAGCAGAGTACTGTTGAACCAGGAGGACTATTGTAATCACAGAGCAGCTGCACTGACAGTACTGTTTTCACCACAAGGAAAATGAAGTCTTTGTGCACTAGCATAGAAGGCTGTCAAATCTGGAAAATAGCTTTGTGAGTCTGTCTGCAGGCACATCAGCTGGAACCAGCTGGAATTACAGGTCATGAATTGGGAAAATAAAATATTTTCCAGGGTAGAGTTTGTAAAAACGGGCTATATCTTACTCCTGATAAAGGCTAAATTCTGTCGCACGGCTATTGGCTTGATATACTGGCAGTTAATTGTCTCCTGTTTTGTTCACTGAGTGTAAGTGAAATCATTAAAAATAAACCCAAACAAAATCATATTACCCTTTTAATCAAAGCAAGTAACAATTAGATTGCTGCTTCTCTGATTGTGAACTAAGACGTTTTTATATTTTCTGGGCTCTATTCTCAGCGGAACATTTGATGAGAGATGTCTGTTTGCAGTAAAACTGATGTTTGGCATTTAGATGAACCCTTTGCTCTGCCTATTGTCCTTTCTCTGTAAAAAGAAGAATCCCTGCACTTCTCAGAGCAGCTCCTTTGTTGCTGATACACAGATCAGGAGCCAGGACTCAGTTAGTTAGATGAATAAACATTGCCTAGTTCTGCTGCACTCCCAGAAAAGCATCCTTGCATTTTGAGAAATGCACTTTTTTCTCCCCAGTAATGTATTAGCATTTCTGTGACTTCATCCTTTTAATCTTTTTACCTGCCTGTGATACTAAATATAAGATACCATTTACTGACTTTCCTAGTACTTGTATACTTGCATCTATGTGTATGTGATGCATTGCTGCAGGGGCATTAATGTATGGATTAGATGACCGGAGCTCGTACGTTGTGTATGAAAAAAATGAGATACTTGAGTATTGACACCTCAGTGTTGTAATTGCTGAAGCAAACGCTAATACTAAAAGGGAGAGAATATCTTGGTACAGCATACTAAGATAACAGCATGTGGCTTGAAGTGTTTCATCTTGTAAGCAGAAGATGTCTTCTTCTAAACTCTTAAATCACTTCTAACATTTACTCCACCAAAATGGTGGATGATGTCTGAGACTAGATTTACTCTCCTTGGCATCAGAAGTTGGCATGAGCTTGTCAAAAGCTGCAGCTGCTATTCTGAGATGTCTAGATACTTGAGTCTAAAGCTGAACTAAGATATTTCTTACAGAAAATAAAATCTTCATAGTTGATTCACTAGCTGACTTTTAAGTCTGCTTTGCTGCTTTTAAGTTTTATTTTCTTGAGTAAATATAGTCGGTTTTCAATCCCTATAGTGTCTTTGGGACTATTAGTTTGTTCTGCAAAACCGATGCAGCTGATGAGCCATTTTAGAAAAAGAAACATTTTTGTATTTAAGTGATACATTGTACTCTGTATATATACTTACTTTGATACAGAAATTGTCCTTTTCCTCTTTTATTTTTCCCTTAGGCAGAAAACCTTCTACTCGATGCAGACATGAACATTAAAATTGCAGACTTTGGTTTTAGTAACGAATTCACGGTTGGTAACAAACTGGACACGTTTTGTGGGAGTCCGCCTTATGCTGCTCCTGAACTTTTCCAAGGAAAGAAATACGATGGTCCTGAAGTGGATGTGTGGAGCCTTGGGGTGATTTTGTATACACTAGTAAGCGGATCATTGCCATTTGATGGTCAGAATCTAAAGGTACAGTTACTGTCTGAAAGCTTGGCTTTTACTGCCTTTAAATCTCTTGTGTCATTAGGAGCTCACCTTTTAAAACTCTCTTTTAAAGGAACTGAGGGAGCGAGTACTGAGAGGGAAGTACCGCATTCCATTCTACATGTCCACAGACTGTGAAAATCTGCTTAAGAAGCTACTAGTACTGAATCCAATAAAACGAGGCAGCTTGGAAGTAAGTCATTCCATCTTGGAAAAAGTGGCTTTTAGATTAAGAAAATATCACATACAGTGATTGCTTAAGACTTCTTTTATTTTTCACAATAGATACTTTCTTCCTGCTTAAAGGGCCTAAAGGTTTTGTTAAAAAAAAAAAAGAGGAAATGTCGCAGAAACAGTGCAGCTTGGAAATAGACAGTTATGGATGAAATTAATAATAACTTTATGACTAAAAGTCTAACCTTTTAAATTGCAACTGACTGTCATTTAAAAGCATTTCAAAGTACAAACTACTTCCCATTGTTTTGGTCAGATAACGAAGCTAGTTCAAAATTTGTGCAAAGCAGGTCAAGATTGTAAATATCTACTTGAAGTTTTTCAGAGGACAAAAAAGCAACAAAAACCCCCATAAGCTTTTGGGATTTAATTTACTATTTTCAGCACGACTTTGTTAAAAGGATATGTACAAAAAGAATAACTGTGATGTAAAAGTGGATTTTTTGCTTGTTTTAGTGTCATGATACATGTAAACACTAAGAACTCTTTGACTCATAAGCTAATAATCACTAGTTGTTTCTATTCAATCCTTTCTTTTCCCCCTTCTGGTAGCTTTGTTTTTGTATAGCTGAAAAATCAGCACATTTAATAATACCTGCTGTGTCCCTCAGCTAAAATCTGTTTTGAGGATTTCTGCTGAGTTACAATTTTATTTTTGTTAGTAAATTGCTTTTTCTTTTCATGCGGTGCAGAGAATATCTGTTCATAACTTGTAAGATGTCTAAAAGGTTCAGTGTTCTTTAAGGGACTTTTTTGTTCAAGATGCCAGAACTGGCATTTAACAGATATTTGGTGTAGAGTTCACTCTAAAAGCTGCTCTGTTCTATTTTGTGATTTCTTCAACAAGAACACATTTTTTAAAATAGCATCTACTTACCATAGAGATGAAAGTAGAGCAGAAGATAAGTAGAATGCTTTTAAAATAGTATTTGCATGAGTTAATCACCAGTGACTTTTGTTTCATCTTTCTGCACATACTTGTGCAGCGGTGGATGGTGTCCCAGAGAATAAATCCCATTTAAGCAGCTTTTTATTTGTAGTGGCATGAGTTGTGCTTGCTGGCATGGATGCCACCTGCGCAAGGAAGCTTGCATTGACTGAGCTCTGTCTGCATGCAACTCATTTCAAACTGATGCTGGTTTATGCCTCGTTATAAACAGTTGTAACTTCAGTAAAATCTCTGCTGAGGAGAAGAGTGAATGATGGCTTCTACTTTACTGAAATTCCTTAATTATGTTCTATTATTAGTGTCTAGTGGACATAATGATAGGAGTGTAGTGTTTCAAAGATGCTGAAAGATTACTGCTTTCTGTCTCATGTTTAAGGTCTAAGAAAGTAGATTTTTCTTTTATTGAATGTTCTTTTAGATTTTCAGCACTTTCTCTTCAGATCTAATTTCAGTTTCATTCTAGACATTGTAGTGTTACCCAGTTCTTCTAAAATTCCTTCCCATCTCTGGAGAGAGGTGTTGGATAGCAGCCTCACTGAAAGAGCAAGGTTGTCAGGTTGTGTGGAAGAGAGCAAGGGAATGTTATGTATGACGGAGGGTCTTGAGCCCGTACCAAAACACTTATGATATCAGACGTTGATCAGTGTGCTAATCTAAGAGAGAGAGACATCACAACCTTTTTTAAAAGGAATATTCGTGAAATCACATTTGTTGAATTAAAAAGCTATGATATGTGGCTTGGAAAGAAATTACCACTTCTTCCATCTGACCACTTCTAAAAATATATGTTTAGATGACAGTATATATTTATTATTAAGTTTCTAAAAGTGGAAAGCCAATGTCCTCTTAGGTGGGGAGAATCTTTTTATGCATTGCCTTTTGATTATTTGCTCAGTCCCAGCCATACGCCCTCTCAGTTCCCATGCATGTTTTTCACAGACCATCCCATAAGGATGTTTGTCGGTGACATTAGCATCAAAGCTGAGATTCACACAGGATCAGCACCATATGGGTTAGGCTTAGCACATGTCCTCTGGTAAGGACCAGGCAAATCTGCATTAAAACCATTCATCTAGACATTTTCGTGGTTGCTGCAGAGAGAGAACAATTCAGAAGTAGAAGAATGTTGTTATAAACCAGTAAATCTCCTCAAGAAGAGATAGGAAAAATGCATTGTCAAAATACGTGGGTCTCTCTTAACTGTCAGTATTTCAACTAATTCCTCCTTTCCTCTCCCCCAGTCTTCAATTTTTTTTTGCATAGTATTTCTTTGAAATTCCCACAGAGCAGATTTAGGCCTATGAAATGTAATAACACAAATAATTTTGACCCAGACAGGTCTTGAGCCAGACCAGATTTTTATTAGATAGTTTTCCTGAAAATTGAAGGAAAGCTCATTAATAATGCTTAGTTGGTTGAAATGTAGTTTGGGTCAGATTTTTAAGGCTGCTGCTCTTTAATCAGCTGCCTGGAAGCCCAGCTGAACTTACCCAAATGTAATATTGATCCTGGAACTGGATTGTTTGTGTTGCTTCAAAATGCTTGATTTGTAAGAGCCTGTTTAGGAATTGTACAATAACTCAGTGTGTCTCTGAGATCATGTGTTTAAAATACAGGAGGTAGCAAAAGTTTAGATATTTATCAGATGGAAACTGAGAGCAAATTACTTGAACTGTAGATCCACCTACTGAAGAGACATGAAAAACTTAAACTGGGCATTGTTTGGTTTTCCTGTTAATTCAAGAAGGATCAAGACAGGGAGGCAGGATTTGAGCAATGATTACTGTCATCCACTTCATCATGCTTAAACTGCAGATTTATTTAACTTCAGATTTATTTAATGATATCTTTAAAAAATTGCAGATACTGCATGATACAGCATGCATGGGGTCTGTAATTTGGAAGTAGCACTACATACAAAGAATTTGGTTATATCAGTGGAAAACTGAGTCTTTGTCTCTTGGTGAGAAATAACTTAATTTAGTATTTGCAAGGTGTATCTGGAGCCTGTGGCTGCCACTTGTTTCATTCTTCTGTCCATGTAGTAAGCAGTATTTTAGCCTCTGTCCCTAAAGAGACATGTATGCCTGTTGCTGTAGGAGGGAAAATGGTGTCAGCTGTTTTAAAGATGAATATGCCCTTAGCGAGAAATTGTGATGGTTGGGGATTCCAGGTGATTAATCTTGAAGGCATTATAAAAGATCCAGAACACAGCAGAAGGAAATTTTCCAAAGAATTTAGAAGAAATTTTTGGAGTAAATAACTACCTGGCATAGAGAGAGTTAAAGAGGCGTTTCTCCCTCCAGCCAAACTGTGAACATATTTAGGTCAAGTGTAGTGAGAAGGTCCATAGGAAAAAATGACCAGTTGGCATCATGTTTTTGAACCTAATGACTGTAGGAAGCATCAGCACACTTTGAAATATTCCTTAGTTCCTAAACACTTCCTTTGCTATTATTTGAAGAAGTTATTTATTGTGGTAGAGTTGGTATTGTAGTAGCATTTAGGGATCTTAACCAAGATTAGAGCGTGAGTGTCAGGCAGTCTGCAAGATGAGATTAGGAGACGGTGGAATTGAAAGGTACAAAATGAAAGATTTTTCTGTTGTAACTGCAGGGTTTTTTGTCTCACTAGTTTTTCTGGTATTTTGGACAGGGGGGTTGTATTATAAGAGGTAAATTGTAGGGGAAATGAACAAATGGAAACAAGGATATGAAAGATAAAACAAAAACAAAGATGCGAGGTAGAAAGGCGTGAAGGAAAAAGTAGCATTTAGATTTTTATGAATTTAAAATTGTTTTTCAGTAGAGCAGGTAGCAGAGATTTAATGGGGTCTGGTAAATGGCAAGTTGACCTAAAGCTGATTTCTTTTCTTAGCAAATTATGAAGGATCGGTGGATGAATGTTGGCCATGAAGAAGAAGAACTAAAGCCATATACTGAGCCTGAACCAGATTTTAATGACACCAAGAGAATAGGTAAGACGTTTACAGGGATGTTGCATCTGATGTAGACAGGCAATTTTATCTTGTAAGGCAAACTGAACTCTTACCAAATTTGACCTACAATCTCATTATACAAGTCAAATGTCTCCTTTTCATTTAAATGAGGAATTCCATTACAATGCCATCCTTTTAACTACTGTTGTGACTTCACTGAGCTGACACCAATCTACAAGCACAGTAGACAAATAAGACTACAGAACTCAGCAGGCTGAAGGAAACAGATATTGTTATGAGGGCAGCAGTTTTTGCCTGCTGTGGTTAGAGAAAGTTACTGTGTTGGCCCTGTATCTGTTCATAGTTTCCATTTGCCAGTGCATTGTTTGTTGAATGACACTGTTGTATAAATTAGTTAAGAGTTCCATAATATAGATGAGAGTTTTCAAGATGAAAATAACAATGAAAGAGAGTTGTACCATTTTTTATTTTTGCACAGCAGAAAAACCTCACTGGGTTGAGTTGAATCTTAGTTACCTGTAAATTATAAGGTTTTTTCCATTTTCACTGTTCTTAAGTTATCAGTAAACCCAAGCACTTACTCTGCTGATGCCTCTGGCTTGCTTTACTTTTAGACATTATGGTCACAATGGGCTTTTCAAGAGAAGAAATCCATGAATCTTTAGTAAATCAAAAGTATGATGAAGTTATGGCTACTTACCTGCTTCTAGGTAGAAAACCACCTGAAGTAAGTGCTATCTAATTTATATTTTCTGGTTTAGCCTTTAAATATGGCTGGGTTGAATATTATTTTGTAATGTGTTTAAAAAATAGCAATTAATCACTTATTAATGTCTTTTTTTTTCATATCTTCTTGGATATCTTGTTAGTTCCCATATGAAGAAATAAGTTAAATGTAGTATCTTTGTGTTTGCTTGCAAATACACTGAATTGCTTTTTTAAAAAGCTGACTGTTAACCTGGCATAACTTTTAAGTGCTGAGTCCTTTTCCTGTCATGTGTGTTTTCAGTTAAAATATGAAATAATTAATTTGACTACAGGAATTATTTGTCAAACTACTCAGATATGACATCCTTCATTTCTCAGAAATGTGCTCATCCTTTCTTATTCATACACTGCTTATAGTGTATTTTATTATTTAATAATTAATTGCATTGTAGTTATTAATAAACTGGTGGTAGAAATTCTTTTGACTGTTGTGGAACTAGAGAGATCTATACATCTTTTGCGGTCACAAGGATTTTTCAAGAAATCAAACTGAGAACAAGGTTTTCTTTTTGAAGGAATTTTTTTCTGCTTCATCATTCACCTTCCTTCAGTTCCAAGACAGTGTAGATCTGATACAAGGATCCTTGAATGCATTTTCTCACATCTCTGAACCAGAATTCCCTTGCGGTGGCAGAGCACGGAGGGCATCTGTCTAAAATGATTTTAACTCAAATTGCTTGGAAGAGGATCTTCCAAGCAGTTTTTTCCACTGCTCTTACTTACAACTTATATTTCTTAGATGTCAACGAACCAGTGGCTGAGTTACATACCTTATGAAAGGTGTGTTGAAGGCCATAAAGAATTCTTTAATCAGTGCTTGCTTTTTTAGTCCTTCTAATTCTGTGATGCATTTTGAAATTGTTCTGCAGCTATGAATACTCTTAGGCTTTAAAATAAAATGAAAAAAAAGAGACAAGCAAAGCCATTCCATGGCTTCAGTTTTAAAATAGCACACTTTTTGTTTCTGTCAAGATTCTTCTAATTTTATTTTGAGCATTCGTTAACTTTTTAGCTTTAGCTATGTCTTTTTAAAGCACATTAAACACAGATTAAGTGATAAAATTAATCTTGAAGATTATTCCGGCCTGGATACAATTTTAAATTACAAAAAAACAGCCTTTGATTGTAAGTTTTTTGCCTTATTATGCCCTAAAAATACTAATAGTGTTGAATTTTGTTTATGTTTTGAAAACCTGTTTTTCTTGTAGTTTGAAGTAGGCGATTCCTTGTCCAGCAGCAACTTGGGTCAGAGATCCCGTCCCAGCAGTGACCTCAACAATAGTTCTGTGCAGTCTCCTGCTCACCTGAAGGTCCAGCGGAGTATATCGACCAACCAGAAACAGCGGCGGTTCAGTGATCATGGTGGGGATGACATTCCAACAAGTAAAGTAACATACACAGTTTGAGTCTGAATGTGCAGTGTTTTGTGAACCTGACAGGTCCACCACTCTGTGCATTTGTTGTGTATGTCATCGTGCTCTGCTGTGATGCTTCTATTTGTGTGAACATTTCTGTGGTAAATCTGGATGAATATAACTTGCAGAATTAATTTTTTGGACTTATTACTTGGTTGACTCACTAAGACATTGTGGATGTGTTTTGTTTAGAAACTAATGGCAAATATGGGTCTGGATAACCCCCAGGGCAGCAAACTAATTTTTATCAGTACATTTGGAGTTGTGGCTAAATTGTTTGATTCTAAGGTACAACAAATTTACCAAGTATTGAGGAAACATTTTTGAGTGAAAGGAGTACATATTTAAAACATTAAAAGAAAGATAATTTTTATTCCTCAGAGAGCTATCAAATTGCCGTAAATATTTCTAAAGTAATTGACTCTTTTCTCTGCCTAATTCACATTATGGTTTTCTTTTTTTTTCCCCTCCAAGAAAGTAACCAATATTATAAAAATTGTTAGCTGATGTGATTTATTTTAAGGGAATGTAAAAGGCAACAGACAGAGGAGTTTTCCTAAACCATTTTAAAGAATGATGAGGAGGGGGAAAATTGTTAAACATGCTTTCAAACAAAGCAGTCTTAGGATTTTCAGGGGAAAATAATCTTTCATAGTATTTAGAGGAAAAGGTATGTGACATAAAGTACTAACAATTTTGAACAACATCCTCTAATTCCTTTTTTCATAATATTGCACAACTATATCAGAATTTAAATACTCTTCTAGGTTTTACGTACTGGTATGAAATGAGAACTAATTCTGAACTGCAAACTGGTAATGAAGAGAGAGTGGGTAAAAAGAGCACAGGCTGTCAAAACTCAATTTAGTAGGTTGGTATAAGTGCTGAGTTTGCCGTCATAGTTGTTCAGATGCTTTTTTTGGATTTGGGAAACTATATTTAGACTATTTCGGCCAAGAAAAATGCAGGGATTATTTTTAGAGATTTATTAATGCTGTTTTTATTTGGCAGTTGGTCCCTCAATTCCTCCTGCTGTGTCATACACAAAAAGGTCTCAGGCAAATAGTGTGGAAAGTGAACAGAAAGAAGACTGGGACAAGGATGTCTCGCGCAAACTTGGCAGCACTACAGTGGGATCCAAAGGAGAGATGGCTGCAAGTCCACTTGTGGGTCCAGAGAGAAAGAAATCAAGTGCAGTTACCAGTGTAAGTGTGTGTGCTTTTGGCTTGTTATATTTATTTTTCCCTATTTAAACAAAATCTGCAGCACAGGGTTACTATAGACATAAAGGTTACTGACTAAACCACTAAGTCTATTTCTGGTCACTTTTACTGGCAGACAGAAATAGGCTACAGTGGATCTTTTAAAATAAACCTTTCCCTTCTCTCCCCCCCCAACTTTATTTTTCTAACACTAACACAGCAAGCATGAGAATGACAGAACTTCAGTTTGCCCAAGTGTAGACAAGACAAATAGGGAATATTTAGGGAAAGAATATATGAATGGAGCCAATATGGAGTGCTCTTTTTCTGATTTCTAATGCTTCCCTATCTACAAGAAAGTCAAGGGACTTCCTGAATCAGAGATTTCATCTGTATTCACCTAATATGCCTCATAAACTTCTGTAAATTTGACTGTTTAGTTTCTGAAACCACTTCATTTTGGACTTCACAAATGGGGTGAGGTGAGGGAGAACAACCCACTGGTTCCCCAGTGTGTGTGCTTGTTGATGTTATGATTTACAAGCTGGTTCTTGTATTCAGAAATTGAACTAGCAAATTAATAATTTCTTAGTACTTCTCTTAGGATATCATTCATAGTTCTGTAAACTGCTGTCATAATACTGCCTCAAACGTCTTTGTTCTAAATAGGAGTCTGTCTCTTGTAATGTGAAAGCATCTACTTTGCCCCATGGAAATTCATGTGCAGTAGTGTCAGTGTTTAAGATACACTATGAAAAAATATTTCAGTGTTTAAACAGCTATTAGAAGCAAAAGTTCATGTGGGAAATAAAAAATATGCATAAATCATTCTCTAAGATTCAAGTATACTTTTTGTGGTTTAAGAGACACGGTCTATTAAATACAAAAATTCTGGCCATCTTTTAGTGCAGTAGGCTGGCAGCAGAAATTCTCCTTGTCCTTTTGGATTCTGTGTGCTGGCTCTCATCTTGGATATTCTGAAAAGATGACATGCATTTTTGCTAGTATTTTAACCAAAATAAATGCTGAAGTTCATTTAACTCTTAATGTTCTGTAGGCTGTGTCTACAGCAGATCTGCAGATGCTTTAAATATTTTTTTATATTTTAAGTAGGGTCATCAACCCCCAGCGCCCTCTCTGAGAGTCTGGAAATTATGGCTGTGTGGATTGCATGCAGGAACCTTTAGTCTTCTAAGATTAGATTCCCTATCTGAGTTTTCCCAAAACTATATTGCCCTAAAGCTGATTCCAGTCATGTATGGTACAAGCTGATATGTCAAAAGCATTTCTCTGCTCTGTGAGAGCTAATTAAATGGACTATCTTGGCTATGAAGAATGAGAAATTGATTTACTTGCTAATGGCAACTTCAGTGTTTGTACATTTTTAGCTCTGTTGCTATTTTGGGGGCTTTAAAAGGCTTTGTGATGGGCACGATTAAGGAGTATTGGTGTCTGATATTGCAACAGTAATTCAAGGTTGAGCAACTTACACAGAAAGTGAAATTGTTCTTTTTAACTCAAACATTTAAAGTGAACAAAGCTAATTTAATGTGGGGGATTTAAAATACCTTTGTGTAACTTTGTGAGTAATGTGATGTTAGGGAAGGCAGAATTTCTTGAAAACATTTATCACCTTCCATCTAACTTACAAGAATTTAATTTCAGAAACGGTGCAGTTGTTAATTTTCCTTACAAACTGGCCTTGAAACAGTTTATTCAGTAGTCTCTGCAGGGTAATATTAATGCTGAAAAACTGTAGGTGAGTGAGACCTAAGCACAGTAAGTCTTACAGAATTCACAATATCCTACAGTGCCTGAGTCTAATGTGTTTGAAGTCTTGCCAGCATGTGTCAGTACATAATGTTAATGCATTGCAACCCCTCCCACCCTCTGTTCAATATGTGCTATATTGAGAACTGAGAATTGTGCATCACATACTAAAAGTAAACCTTCAGCAGCTAACCTGTGAGTGATGGGGTGGAGGAGAACATGTGTAGGTATTTTGTGAAGAATATGCAAACTAAAATTAATAACAGAAAGAAATCCCTGTCAGTATTTGTTGATACAAGACCTATTTGCCATGTTTTCTGCATCATCATTTCTGGGCTGACTGACACAGGTTGATAGTATTTTCATTTTCCTCTTGAAAGCTCTTTTGACATGGACAGCAAACTGTAAGGCTGGAGCCCTTGTTGGCAAATTAATCTGTGTAGGGAAGCCTTTCAGCCAGCCATAGGTGTGTACTCTGGGATTCCAGTTTGTTTAATCCCAGGGACAAATAATTCTGTAACACAGTATGTGGGAATTGCACAGTAATTCTTAAAACAAGTGTCAGCAAAATTAAATTTCTCTGTTTTCCCTTAGTGTAGTCACAATGGTGCAGTAATAAAATGGTGAATGAGCTATTGGATAAAGTAGCAAATAATATAAATGATTTGTGTCAATAGATTAACATTTGGAAGTTTTAAGAATATACATAAACAGCTGAAATATTTTGATTTGCTTCTGATGTTACATTTCGTACAACAAAATTACAGTTGAAGAAAGGATTTAATTTTAGTCTTAATTTTTTTTCTAGAATAATGTGTTTTCTGGTAGTGGGATGACAAGGAGGAACACTTACGTTTGTGAACGTTCTTCAGATCGGTATTCTGCCATACAGAATGGGAAGGACAACAGGTATTGTTCATCTTTTCTTGCATATTAATTTGGATACAAGAAGTGAGGTACAGAAGAAGCAGGTTATGCAAACAATCAATAGCATTACAAAGCATGGTGTAAAACACATAAGGTATATGCTTTCATCTTGTCTTCCGCTACTGTTTCTGTGTTTGTGGGGAATTTTTTTAACTATGTCAGTCAACCTTTGCTCTGTATTAACATGGGTTGTCTTCCAACACAGAATTAAATAACTGTGCTAACAACTAATTGCTAAGTGGGCAGTTATGCTGTGGAGAACTTCAGATGGATTGCTTTGACAGTGTCACTTGATCCTTTTTCAGTTCCCCCTGTAATCACTCAAAAAGCTGAAATTGTTTAAAGTTGTCAATCACTTTCAATATAACTTCTGTGTCTAAATAACATTTTCATAGTGATGGTAACCAAATTGTCTTTATAGGGGATGATAATTACATCAGTTTAGTATGTTTTGTTAAACAGTATTGTATTTAACAATGCCACACTTACTGGTTTCTTTTAAATACGTTCTTTTTTGATCTTTGGTATTAGTTAACCCCTTTACCTGTCTGAGAAATAAAGTAGTGGCTTTAATGGAGAGTAACAAAATCTGGATTTTTATTTTTTTTTTAGATTAAGTAACAGGTCTTATTCTGATGTTTTTAAGCTATTGAAATAAAACAGTTAATGTAAAGTGAACAAAAAATCCATAGCATGAAATAACATAATCTGGTAAACTAGTTTGGTTTTCTGTTCTGTCATAGAGGTTTAATTTTTTAATGATGCATGTAATTTTGGAAATAAGAGAAGTATAGGGTTGTTCATCTATAATAAAATGATTAGCTGTGGAATATGTAAAGTACAGCTATTTAGAAAAGTTTTAAAGTGCTTTAAAAAGGTACATTAGGAAGCAGAACACTAATTTTCAGTATTAGTTTAAAATTATTGGATGGGTGCTTTCAAAAATGTGTTCCAAATTTTTTGTGTATTGTTCAAATACTTGAAACTTGAGTAGAAAGAATCCTTTTTTGAAAAGAAAGAAAATAACACGTTTTTTAGATATAGGGTTAAAATGCATACTACAGTATTTTTTTCCAATCTTACAAAGAGATTTTCTTCCAAGAGATTTAATACTAAAAACACTAAAAAGAAAGGATTTTATTTCAAAGTTTTTCATTTTACAGTTTAATTTTTTTCTATAGTATTGAAAGACTCTTAATCCCTGTTCCTTTCATGAGTGCAATGAATATCATGCTCTTTTCTGTAGGCATATTCTGAGAAATGAAGAAGAATATATTTTGAATTTTATTATTTGCCTTTCCTACAAGATGATGTGTTGCATTTGAGTTCAGATTTGGTGCAGCTGAGTGTCTTGTGCAATCGAATTATTCATCTGAAATATTTACCTCTTTGCTAAAGATATTATTTAGCTTTCCGACTGTAGCGAATACATTATTAATGCAATTTCACTTATGCTTGTAGGGGCAAAGCTGTAGTTTGTCTTAAGTCATTTGACTTTTGTTTTAAAAATTAATAACAGTAGTTTTGCCACTACTTTCATCTTTCTTGCTACTTTAGGAAGGAGAAATAAAAGTACTGGTAGAAGGAGCTGCACTTTGAAAGGGTTGACTCAGCCTAGCCGTGGCTGGAGTAGTCCACAGGAGAAGTACAAATTGGTCCTGTAAAAACACAGTCACTTCCAAGTGATAATCATAGAATCATAGAATTGATTGGGTTGGAAAAAACCTCCAACCCTTCGTCCAACTCCAGTCCATTTACCAGATCATGGCACTCAGTGCCACGTCTAATCTCAGTTTAAAAACCTCCAGGGATGGTGAATCCACCACCTCCCTGGGCAGGCCATTCCAATGCCTGATTACTCTCTCTGGAAAGAATTTTTTTCTGATATCCAACTTAAATTTCCCCTGGCAGAGCTTGAGCCCATGCCCCCTTGTCCTGTTGCTGAGTGCCTGGGAGAAGAGACCAACCCCCACCTGGCTAGAACTTCCCTTCAGGTAGTTCTAGACAGTGATGAGGTCACCTCTGAGCCTCCTCTTCTCCAGGCTAAACAACCCCAGCTCCCTCAGCCTCTCCCCATAGGACTTGTGCTCCAGTCCCTTCACCAGCCTTGTTGCTCTTCTCTGGACAACAGTTCCCAATGTTTCAAGTTTTATATGTTTGTTTTAACTGCAGATAGGGGTAGTCTCAAAAGAGGAGTCTATTTAATCAATCTGTTTAAGCCTTTTGCAAATTTCTTTTTTGGTATTTTTCCTACTTCCATGTAGTTTTTGTGTCTTCCATTCTTTGTAGTCTTTCTTAATTACTTTGTCTGTGTAAGCCTTACTCTTGGGAGGAGTGAAAAGGCCTAACTTAACAGGTGTGGTGAATTGATTTATGGATGAACATAATTTTCACAGAATTCTGTATTTTTTACTTTAGCTGAGTGAGACAGCCTGGTCACTCAGTCATCCAGTTATTTAAATAACACTTGCTGTGTTCTAAAAGAAGAAATTACTTGAAGGTTTTTACACTAACCTTTCTTTTCCCTTTCCCTTTCCCTGTCTCTCCTGCATCGCAGCCTAACGGAAATGTCTGCAAGTAGCACATCGTCTGCAGGCTCTGCAGTAGCCTCTGTATCCACGCGCCCTCGACATCAAAAGTCTATGTCTGCCTCTGGTCATCCTATAAAAGTTACACTGCCAACCATCAAAGATGGTACTGAAGCTTATCGACCAAGGTAAGAAATGGATGGTTGTTTCTTTGCTGTGCACTTCAAAAATGCTGTTGTTCGGTTCAGGATAGGCCCCAGTGAGTTTGTAATCTAGTCAAAACTGTCGCCTTGCATTCTGTTCTGAAACAGTAGCTTACTCAAATACTGTGGGTATTACAGATGATTTAAGCCTGTTTTTGTTCATGCATACCGTTAAAAGAAGTTCCTTGACTGCCTCCCTCTGGAAACTTCTGGAAAACTTAAGTTAAAAATTTGACTACTTTAGACAGGACCGTACAGGGCAGGCCTCTATAAATTCAGCTGAAGTTACTGAAATGGCTGTAATAATGCCAAGGTTATGGGTTCAGTCCCCTATGTGGGCCATTGACTTAAGGGTTGGACTCGATGATCCTTGTGGGTCCCTTCCAACTCAGAATAGTTTGTGAACTCTGTCTGTGAAAAATGTTAACCTCTCTGATTTGTAGATTGCTAAGCTCATTTGTGTCTAAAAGCACTGTAGTGTAGTTGTTTTTACCATTAACTGCCTGAGTAGCTTTACACATTTATTTCTGTTAGACTATTGCTTAAGAAATACCTGTTAAGTTTTTGGGGAATGCTTGTTTTAAAGGTTTTGACTAACACATTTTTTTGGAAGGAGGCTGGAAACACTTGCAGATTTTGCTACAAACTTTTCTACCTTTTTCCTATTATCTGTGTACACTTTTTAAACTGCTCTTAATACTTGAGATCATTTGATTTTACAGTGAAAATATATTTTGATTTTATAGTGAAAGTATCTCCTGATTGATTCTAAGTATGAATCATAAAAACAAATCAGTAGCAGATTCAGTTTCTAAAATAAAGAAAATCAAGTGCAGGCTTTCTTTCCTGTCTTGGAGGAGCAATTGTCAGGTAGGAGGGTTTTTAGCATAGTCTTTCTCTTTATTTATACTTCTGTTTTCCCAGCAGTGCAACTCAAAGAGTGCCTGCTGCTTCCCCGTCTGCTCATAGTATTAGCACTACCACTCCAGACCGAACCCGCTTTCCTCGGGGGAGTTCAAGTCGAAGCACTTTCCATGGTGAGCAGCTGAGGGAGCGGCGCAATGCCACTTACAATGGACCGCCTGCCTCTCCATCCCATGAAACTGGTGCTTTTGCACACGCTAGAAGAGGGACTTCAACTGGTATAATAAGCAAGATAACCTCCAAGTTTGTTCGCAGGTTAGTACCTCGATTTTTAAGAGAAAAAATTTTAAAAAGTGCAGCCTGTAACCAGGGCCATAATTGCGAAGTCTGAGAATTTGCAGTCTAAGTCTGAAGCACATATAAATTTAGTTAGAATGCTGTTTGATTTTGTGTGTTCCTTCCAGAATCTGCCTTGTTTTACTTCTCTGTATATATTGTAAGCATTGTGTTTGACCAGCCAATCAGCTTCTTTATCTTAAAGGAGCCAGAGAACACTGCCCAAAAGGGGTTTTTGCTCCTGCTTTACAGCTAAAATACAAAGGTGATACAATTATTAAGTTAAAAGAAAATACATTTAAATACCAAAAACAGAGACTTCAACATGAGTTATTTAATTTAACAGTATTCTTTTTTAACTGGGTGCAGTTTCTTGCAAGCACTGTATTTACAATTAATTTTTTACTGTGCTTAGGAGGAATAGGTATTAACAAATTATTTCATAGAATTCTAAAATCTGTGAATAAATGAGAAGCTTAGAAGCAGGCAGAATTCTGGATGTCTGGAAAAAAATATTCGGTATCATACAGCCTCTTATGTCACCAGCTTCTTCAAATTAAGGTTCAGGATTCTGAAAGAAGAAAACCCATACATCCTGGATCTGCATTCATTCCTGTGATGAAGGTAACAGTAATAATACTGTTAGGAGAGGTCCTGGGAAAGATTTTCAAATATACTGTTCAGTATCAAGTAACTCTTGACTTAGCAGTCACAAGAGCTTTCTCAAAAGGGGACTTAATTTTCAGTTTGCCTCTTTCTAGCAATGATTTGTCTATAATTCTTAAGCCTTTTCATGGATGTGTTCATACTGCATTACTGTCAACTTTACAACACAGTTATATCCTGGAAATTTATCTTTCCCTTACAGAACCATTCTGTTACGTACTGAATTCTATCATTTGTGTGTGGGAAAAAAAAAGAAATTCAAAGCTACATTAAGTTTGTAGTTGGAAATTCATAAGGAAAAAACCATGAATTGCATAGCGTGGTACTAAAAGGGAAAAGTAGAGAGAAAGCTGGAAATGCAGTGATGTTCCTCATAAAATTGATTTCACCTGATGAGCTGATAGTGCATCAGTGTGTGTCTAAGGAATACCTCCTATGATGACTGCCCCCAAAAAAGTATATTAATTATTTTCTTTTTTCAGAAACCTGAAGATAGAGGACTATGATCCTCCATTGTTGATATCTCCAGCACTTACATAAAAGTGCAGGGAGAGAACTGTTCTCTGGTTTTAAAGAGTGAAAAAAAGTTACAACAAAGCTAGTCAACTGTGGTGTCAGTGTAGATTTTTAAGTGGGGAAAAAGGAATTTTTTGTTGAGTAACTAACCAATTTCAAGAGCTCAGGCTGGGTTTTTGCTTTATAGATCATTGTTATTTGCAAGGAATGGTATCTTGCCTTTTTTTTGAGAAATCAATATTTTCATTATGTTAAACTACAATATTAAAATAGTCTTGCAAAAATGTGTTTAGAATAATAGATCTTAAATTTATGTATCTAGTATAGAAGATTCTGATACCATTTCTTATTATGTTTTATACTGTTAAAAGTGTATTTTCCTATAATAAAGGCCTTGTAGGGGTTGTGTTTTGTTGCTGATGATAGTGGGGTGTTTTGGTAGTGTTTCATTGTGGTTTTAGTTTGTTAAAGTTTGGGTTGTTTACTTAGTGGTTGGGATTACATGGGTGGAGGTTCAGGGTTTTATTTTTTGCTGTTCTTTGGGTTGTATCACATAACTGCATGCCTTTTAACTTCTGTACTGTTCGGGAAATAACGGTTTATGAAAGACTTTTTTACTAAATTTAGCAAAGCTAAACGCCTTTTCTGGTAAGTATATAAACTAGTGCATAATGAGAATGCTTAGTGAGTAGGGTATTGAAGTATTTTGAATCAATGGTTTATGTCAAGTGATACTTTTCTGATGTTAGTTACTAAAGTATTGGTATTTTGAAGGTATTTATTAGGTATTTGAAAACGGGTGCTAAAATGTTTGTACAGCAGCACTAGGAAAGTACCTCGGTGGCTTATACAATCTGTGGATACATTCAAGTTGCTTCATACTAAAAAGACCTAATATAAAACAGTTTCTTGTAAAGCACAGCTCTAATTCAACAAGACAGAGATATGTTTAACCTCAAGCTCGCTGCTAATCGTACTGAAGTCAATGTAACAGCTGATTTGCTTAAAGTTAAGCAGATGTTGAAGTAACTTTTGTGAACTGGGCTCCAAATACTTGGTCTCACAAACTCTTAGGCACATCTTACTGTTAATTACTTGAGTGTGCTTAAGCATGGACATGTCCTGAAGTGCTTTCAGGACTGAGGTATAAAGGCCTGACCCAGAAGGGTGCAGAGTGGAGCCCCCTGGACCACCTTGACTGACTGCTCCTCTGTGCTTGCTGGAATTACATGTGGCCATTGCTCTGTCTGCAGTAGGTTGAGAATAATGTGTTAATTTTGCCATCAGTTTGAAAAACACCAAACAACAAAACAATTTCATGTCAGAATTAAAAGAAGTTAAGGTATCATAAAGGAAAACTAAAATTACAGCTGTGAAAAAATACTATTAAACAGTATTAGGCTTGACATTATTATACTGAGGTTTTTTTTCTTCAGTAGCTATTTAACATTGTTCTAGGTGTAGGGTTTTTTAACTTTTATTTTTCAACTTTATCATTGAATCTCAACCTTAACTTTGTTTTGAGGGATCCAAGTGAAGGCGAAGCCAGTGGCAGAACTGACACCTCAAGGTGAGGAGTCACTATTAATACTTCGCTCCCAGGTCTTTCGCATCAAG
This sequence comes from Pithys albifrons albifrons, assembly GCF_047495875.1. NCBI lineage: Eukaryota > Metazoa > Chordata > Aves > Passeriformes > Thamnophilidae > Pithys > Pithys albifrons. Next base: position 98,207,644 of record NC_092459.1, read on the forward strand.
GTTTAAGTGATTTCCTAGACTTTTAATCAGGATGTGAAATAAAATAGTGCTTAAGTAATCTGTATTTCAAAAATGTTTTTTATTTGGGGGGAGGGGGTTTTGGTGAGGTCCTTTACATCCCTCTTTATATCCCTTTATATCTACTTTCTTGCGAAGTATTTAATATGAAATTTTATGTAACCATATTTCTTTGAATAATAAAGCCCCTTGTAGGAGTTAACCAATCATTTAGGCACTTCAAATAATGTTTTGACTTACAAATATTTAATGGTGTTTACTTCTGGTTTCAGTGGAGAGTGTAATATATTTTGTGTGTGTATATGTATCTATTAAATTTTTACTATGGTTACATACTGTGCTCATTACTAAAGCTGCTGTTTGCTAGAAGTAAACACCTTATAGTCCCTGAGGAATGAATGTCACTTGAACTGAGAAGTAAAACAGGTGACATTCAGACAAAAGGGGTGGTGACTGCCGAGTATTGAATTTGTATGGCAACCACTGTACATAAATCTATAGGTGCTTTGTTAGTAATAAAACATTCCTTCATATGCTTCTTTTCCAGTATATCTGCTCTTTTGCCATGTTTCAGCATTTAGTTCTGCATTTTTGGTGTGCTTAAGCACAGTGCATAACTCTTTATTCTTCTGCTCTCTAATGAACAGGCATTGTAGTTTTCATTCTAAACTGATCACTTACAGAAAGTATCGACGTGGTTTTCAAAAAAAGAAAGCCTCTATTTAAAAAAAAAAAAACACAAACAGCACATTCTTAACATGATAGACTGTAAAATACACAATGCATTTGTCTTAAGTTAGCCCTTTTCAATTCAAAGCCTATTAGCTGTCGAATTCTTGCAAGTGGAAAGGGAAGAGGGATTAATCAAGTTATCAAATGAAATGAAGTGTGAGGTTGCTTTCAGCTCTTGCTTTCATTCTCTAGCTTTCTCTGCTTTTTGTCATCCTACAGTGTCTGTTTGGGGCTAAAAAAGTCATTTGAGATCTTATCCCTGCCATTCTCTATCCCTTTATATCAATGTGGTTCTCTGGGGATCACACTAGAAGTTAAATTTAAAATACTTGTTTTGACTCCTCTCTGAAGAATGATGGTTTATAGACTATCAAAATGAGAACAGCACCTTTCCCCAGTGATGGATGGGGATGCATCAGCATCTTGAGTACCTGGGACAAGGACAGATATAGCTGCCTGTGGAATGACTTTAAAATAAATAGTGCTGTTTCTCAAAATGCTTTCTACAATGAAATAAGTAATCTATTTGGTAAGGAAGCATCAGACTAAGACCATTAATTGGAAATTACTCCATTGCAATTTTGTCTGAGTCAGTGTATCAAATAAAATACTTTGTGTCTACACGTCGCTGTTTCTTCTGTGAAAAAGCTGTTGGCCCTGTACTGAAATGGTGACCTCAAGCTGTTTACAACCAATTTACAGCACAAAATTTTGTTTCATCAGTTAAAATAAAGCATGTTCTTACAAGGTCTTTTGACACAGAGAGAGGTCAAAAATACATAATAAATGCAAAAGGGGAAAAGGTGGAAAAGAAAGGGAGGGAATTAACTGAAGACTTGTGAATCACAGGGTGGGATTTCTTCCTCTGCTGCTTTTACAGTATGATTTATGCTTCAGGACTGTGTCCCTCAACTTCAGTTTTGTTGGTGTATGGCATGCTCCAGATCATGAAATCAGCAGAACTTCAGCCATGCTTTTACATAGATTCCACTTTCTTTGGAGCAGTATGGAGTAACGTGTGTCTGCTGCAGTTACCATTGCACATGCTGTCATCAGAAGACTGTAGAGCAGGGGTTTCCAAACTGGCTTTGCTTGTGTGGCACTACTGTGGCCACTGCAGTGCTGTGCTGAGGCGCAGTGTGCAGGAGATGGGGCATGACTGTCCAGCAGCATCCATCTAACTCTTTGAATTAGATTGTGGTGACTAGTGGTCTGTCAGTCGCAGTTTAGAACCCCCTGTTCAACAGCTGTATTTCTCTTCTTTCTCTTGGTCATACTGCTTTTGGTTTTTACTTTTCTGTATGTCACTTGTTCCAGGAGTGTTTCTGGGGAGCCAAAAGACAGAGAGAAGGAGGATAGCAAAGATTCAAAGCCACGCTCCTTGCGGTTCACGTGGAGTATGAAGACCACTAGTTCTATGGACCCGAACGATATGATGAGAGAGATTCGGAAAGTGTTAGATGCTAATAACTGTGATTACGAACAGAAAGAGAGGTTTTTGCTCTTCTGTGTTCATGGCGATGCACGACAAGATAGCCTTGTGCAGTGGGAGATGGAAGTCTGCAAACTGCCACGATTGTCGCTCAATGGAGTTCGTTTCAAGAGAATATCTGGGACTTCTATTGCATTTAAGAACATTGCATCCAAGATAGCAAATGAGCTTAAGCTGTAAAGAGAACCTAAATTCTTTGGGATCAGGGAAGATTCATACATGATCTACACTTTGAATGTACTGGTTACGCCTAATGTGATTGGCCTGTGAAACTCCCCATGTAGAAATTGCCCTTATTGCAATAAGGTTATACATAGTTATTCAGAATTGTAAAGTTAAATCCAGTATGACCTATATTAAATAACTGTAGCTAAAGAAGTTATGTTCACATGTACAGGTAAGTATATAGAGCATTCTGTTCATTTTATGTTCATAGAGTTGTATAATAAAAAGATGACTGCTTAAATTCAGATCTTGTATAGTTGTCTAGATTTCTGCACAGAAATGTATGTTTGATGCTTTGAAAGAAAAGTTCTTCCCTATCATTTACATTTTTGGTGTTTTTATAAGTCTTACCTCTACCATGCATTTTTTAAAAAAACTTCTGTCCTGAGTCAAATGCACAATTTCACAACTGTAGCATGACCATTTTTAGTTATTTAAATATTGTTCATTAATTGAACCAAAAGTTGATGAATCGGCTTTTGTTCTACACGAGACTGTTCCTGCTTATCTTTGGCTCTTATCCTTGTTGTTGGACAGTGTTTAGTTGAAAAAAAGAGGTAAACATGTTTACAGTGTTGGCACTTACAGTTTAGAAACTTTGTTCTGCCTTGGGCCAGCTCAGAACTGTGGGGGAACAGAAACCAGGCATAAGTGGTGTTCTGTCTGCAAATTCCAGTCCTTACTCCCATGGCCCATTAACAAATGTAGCACCACAATGGAGAACCAGAATTATTTCTTTTGAATATCATGGTGTAAAATATCACTTGTTTGCTGCCTTCAGAATACTACAAATTCCATTTTATGGAAATATATTAACATTGGGACTGTTTAATAGCACAAGATAATCTGAAGTGTTGACCAATTGTGTAAGTTAATAATACCACCTCAGGAATTAACTTGGCTTTTGGAACATGTGCCCCCCAAAGAGTACATGCAATTCCACGTAATATTTTACAGCTAAACATACATTGTTTATAATGATAAATTGTTGATTTATGCTTTTGTGGTTGTACAGTTTGTTCCCATGTAACCTGTTTGTGTTTAATATTTTACCAGATTTCTTGTATTTATTCCACATCATTATGCCTGTAATGTGCAGCTTTGTAATTAGGCACTTGCCTACAGAAAAGAAAAAAAAACAGCCCCACATTTTTTTCCTTCATGATTAATGATTATAAACTGTGTAAAACCACTAGTACTGGTACATTTTAATACTTGTTCTTTTGTACTGAATTAACCATAGAGGTTGGTTGTGCAATGTTATTTAATGTCGTAATTACTGTAATATCAACATATGGGCCCCATCTGCACACTCTTGTGAAGAATAGAAAGTTCATTAAGAAATTGTCACTTTAAAAAATAAAAATTAAAAAAAAAGCTGTGGTAAACTCTGTAACCCTAAGTTAGAAGGCTGTAAGTGTAGTAAATGTGCCATTCTCTAATGGCTTCTTGACTGAGATGGACTTTACATACTGTACTGTGATGTAGCTTTCTTATGTAACAGTTATGTTCGGAAATGGACGTGTATTGTTGCCTTAGAAAAAGGGTGGTGTTTGGAAAGAAAGAACTGTAGCCCCTTTTTTTTTATCTGATGTTCATTGAAACAAAATCTGATGCAAGTCATCTTGATTCACTGGTGCACTCTATTAAAACTTACTTGAACAGTTCTCATACTAAAATACTTGTTGTTTGCCCTTTATAAAAGTGAATAATTACTACGGGTAGCAAAATAGTTGAAAGGTGAGCAGGGTCCATCTTCAACATTGTGTGAACGCAGGATGAGCATTGCATCGGTTCGGTGGTCCTGTGCCGTCCAGAAACTATCAATGGTTTAGGACTTCTTAGAAATGAATGTCCAAGAGCTTTTCAGCAATTCACCAAAAATCAGCCTTGTTGAGGGGGTTGTGTGTCTGCTCAATTTACCCATAAATGTTCAGTTATCTTTGAAAATACACAACTCAAATATACCCATGATACTAATCCAGGGTTGTGTATGAACTTAGCCATGAAACTAAACCCTTTGCCTTTTCATAAGGTTGAGTGGAAAAAATATAGGTCATGCTGTGAGACAGTAGATTAAGTACTTAGGACAGCTTCCCGCTTTACAGGCGCTGTTTTCCATGGCTAACTTTGCCCTAGATTGTAGCTGCTTTTCACTCTCTGCATAACCAGAGATGTATTAACGTTTCAGGAAACAGATCATGTTTCCAGAGGAGAGAGCTTAAAAATTTTAGTTTAACTCTCCCATGAAACAAAATGCCAATTTAGTGTTTACATATATGGGCAGTTTGCAAATGGTATTATTTCCAGTGACTGCCAGCAGTGTGAAATCACACTGCTTCCTGAACCCTACTGCCCCTCCTTCCTTTTGCCTTACTGGAAGGTGAGCTGTGAACCACCTCATGCTCTCCATAGCAAATACACCAGCGAGAGAATAATCTGAGTGTGAAAGGTGTTGCTGCACCCAAATGCAGCATTTGGCTTTCCAAATCTGCCTCTGGCAGGAATAAGATGGGAAGATCTGAGAATGAGATTTTTCTCAGAACTGGTTTTATTGGCAAGCAGAATGTACTTAGTATGGAAATTAGAGAGATGGTGCATACCGAATCCTCAGCGCCTGGTTTTTGGGTCTCAGAACAGCTGCCTTGTATGGACCTGTTTCATAGAAGTTACTCCTTGGGTAAGAGTGGGATAAGTTGCATTTTGGATCCAAGTGTTCCTGACTTCCATGTGGGAGGAGATCAGTGTGGTGTTTTATCAGCACAGCTTTAACTCGAGAAATTTGGAAGAGTTTTAAATTATACGTGATGTTTCACAAGTCCAGGCAGATACAGGGATGTCTCAAATCTTCAGAGGGCTTACATGTTCAACTGTAATTTTTGACAGCATTTCTGGGGGGTGTTTGGGGTGGGTGTGTGGGTGAGCAGTTGGTCTGCTGCATGATTCAGCTTCTTTGGGTTGGAGTGGTTTTTTGCATTATTTCTTTCTTTAAGACATACAGACACTTTTCAAACTTAGTACATCCCTTTTCACACAGTCCACTTTAAAACATTAAAATGTATATAGGTCAGTGAAAGGACTACAAATGTTCATTCCTCCACTGAATGAACAACACTGCTGGAGAACCAAGTGGCATCATTAATGCCATATAGTTATGATGATGCTGTAATTCCGTGAGTTAAGACATGAGATTTTGATACCCGGTGTCATACACCCAATGGTACCTTGGACCTATTCATCACAGAACATGCTATGGTTTCCCTGCTGCCACGCAAATGGAGACAGGAAATCTCAGCTAAGAAATGTATTCTCTGAGGTTTTGATAGTTGAATTTGGAAAATGACGCAAACTTGTGAAGTACAAACCCAGTCTGTGGGGAAAGGCCTGCCCCTCTTGAGCAGACATAATCTTTCACTGTCTCCGCTTCTCACATAAGTGCAAATATACATTTACTAATGGCTCTAGAAAACCTAGACATAAACACTTTCCAAACCCTCACCCCCCCCCCCCCCCCAATATTTAATGCATTTCTTTTCTTTTTTTCAAGGTAGCTTCAGGTTAACAAGATGAAAGATCCCATTTTGCAGCTGCTAAACAGATTATTGTTATTTTATTTGTTGATGCTGCTACTTAATCAGCATGAAGAATTTTACTTCAACCCTCAAACTATCTAAGAAAGTAGCACAGGAAAATCTACAGCAAAATTTGCCTCCTATACGTGGCTGCTTCAGACTGTCCACGTGCAATTACTGTGGGCCTATGGTGCTACTCTGTTTCACTGGCTCTGTAGAGTTCAGGACATACCGGCACCTCCAGGATGAAAGCTCAGTACCCGGCCCCAGGAGCTGGCTGGAGAACGGGGGAGAACTGGGGAGTTCAGGAACGGACCTTGCAGGAGCTGCCGCAGCCAGAGCCCAAAGGAAGGAGGAGCTCTTGAGTGTCACTTGCGGTCTGTGACCGGTGTTTGGAGTGTTCTCAGAGCACGAAATTCTGTCCTGGGTCTAGGTCTCCACTTAAACATTCTGGAGACTTAAAAACCTGATGATGGTAACAGGAGAAGTGTCACCTTTAATATGAAACGGGAAAGGATATAGCACTCCCTTCCAAAGAACTGTCCGTCACAGAGCTTTCTGGCTGGAGCTGTGACAGTGGTGAATCACCATTCTGGGGGCAGGTGACAACACTAGGTGCAGGATTTGCTTGCTGAATGTTATGGAAGCATCTCGGGGAAACAGTTTCAAGGCTTTGTTCCTCAGTAAGAAAAATCAATTGTAAAGGTTTAGTCTGTCCCTGTATTGCATTTGCTTTTGTATGCAAAAAAGCATTTGTATGAGTATGAAATGTTGATAAATATACCGACTGATTGAATAAATTGTATCACTCCTCCCAAAACAATTTTGCTTGTATTGATCTACCCCAGCTTATGAGCACTGTTCAGGAAGCACAGCTGTTAAACTCCAGCACGCCCAGCTGCAGAGGCACGCGGGTTATCGGCCTTCTGCAGCATGCGGGGAGAAGCCACTCAGAAACTTTGCCTTTCAACGAAGACTTAGGGGTTTTCTCCTTGGAGAGAGTGAAACGCAGCCCCGGACGCAGGAGAGGCTGTTCACCCGAGGCTTCGGTAGGAACACCTATAGCAGAGGGATGACAACGGAGCTCGGCGTTTTTATCTGACGAGAAAAGAGTGTGACCTCGCGGAGCGGTGCTGCCGCGGCCGGTGCGGTGCCAGGGAAGGAGCTTCCAAGGTTTTCTCCAGCCGTCGCGGTGCGGGGGCTACACTGCCGCCAGCGAACCCTCGTTCCCTCTGAGCTGCCGGGGTCGAAGGCCGGGCTGCCCGCTGCATGTCCCAGCTTCCTCAGCAAGCCGAGACACAAGTTTCCCGCACCGGAGCGGCGGCGGGGCCGGAGCCGGGGGAATCGACAGCCCTCGCCCGCCTGCCCCGGCCCGTTATCCGCACGGCCGCGGGGGCCGGGGCGCCTCTCCCGGCAGCCGTCCCGCCCCGGGGAGCGGGCAGCGGCCGCCTCCGGCCACACCTGTGGCGCAGCGGCGGAGGAAGCGCCCGGAGGTTGGCGCAGACGGGTCGGCGCCCAGCGGCACCATGACGGTGGGTGCGCGGCTGGGCGCCAAGGTGAGGGGCAGGTTCTCCCGCAGCGGACCCGGCGACGACCAGGTCTCCATCCTACCCGGCGAGGAGGAGGAGGCGGCGGCGGATCCCGGGGGCAGCGCGAGGGCCCCGCGGGCGGCGGCGCTGGGCGAGGAGGAGGAGGGCGCCGGGTCCAGGAAGGTGCGGTTCGCCGCCCTGCCCGACTCCTACGAGCCGCTGCGCCCGCCGCGGGGCTCCGTCAAGCAACCCTACGGGAAGCGGCTGAAGAAATATGGGAAGGTGAGGGCACAGCGCGCCGCGGGCGACCGGAGCGGGGACCCTCGGCAGAGGAACCCCCAGCACAGGGACCCAGGAACCCTTGGCACAGGGACCTCCGGCACAGGGACCCCCAGCACAGGGACCCCCGGCACAGGGATACTCAGCACAGGGACCCCCAGCACAGGGGCCCTCGGCATAGGGATCCTCAGCACAGGGACCCCTGGCAAGGGACCCTTTGCACAGGGACTCCTCAGCAAGGCACCATCGCCACGGGGAGTTGCGGAGAGGGCGGGCAGCGAGGTCTCGGCGCCGACTTTTCCGAGGGGCTCTGGGAAGTGCCCCTTGTCCTTCGGGCATTTCAGTACCAGCTCCCAGCCCCGAGGCGGGGGTAGCCCGCGGGCTTGCTCTGGACTTTCCCAGGAAGGGGCCGGTGCTGCTGGGGAGGGCCGGAGACCGACCCTCGCCTGGATCAAAGAGCACAAAATCTGCCTCTTCGGAGTGAAAATGACACTAAGCTGATCCACCTGATGGGTACTTTGCCTTGCTTGGTTCTGCGTTTCCCTCGGCGCCATAGTTTTAATACTATCCCTTAGAACTTCCAGTTAATTGGCCTACATTTTTTCCCTTCTACTGAAGTGACCAAAAGAAATGGTAAACACCCCTCCAGGACATTCCTTTGCCAAGTTCACCTTCTAGGTGTCCCCTGAGAATCACTGGTGTGAGTCACAGAAGAAAGTGCAACATGTTCTTCATCTCTAACAACTATTTTGGATCAAAATTTTTCTTTTGCTTTTCTGTGTGGGAAGTCACAAATCCTGCAGTCTGGTGGTTTAGTTTTCTTCCCATCGGAAGATGAGTGTCTTTGGTTATGAAAGTGTTATGTGGAAGAATTTGATTATTTTTCTCTTCTTCATGTCACTTCAGTACGTCTTGGGTATGTCTTGGATATTTGTAGCAAAAAATAGTTGCTGTGTTAGCAGGAAAACCTGTCTGTTGTCAGGAATCTTTTTCTGCTGCAGAGATTACAGATGTCAGTGTGAACCATGACTTTCTACTGCATTCTTTTAAAAAAAGATGATTTTGGTAAAGATATGCTTGCTAGGTCTGCCATGCAGAAAATGCCAGTCAGCTCGGCAAAGTTACTTACAGATGTCAGCATAGTCAGGAGCTCTCTCTCAAATCCTACTGTTTCATAAAGAGTTTAATAGAATATTTCATTCTTTCATGATGCATTTGATACTTCTAATTTTCAGCACTGTGACTTCTATGTCATATGCAGCAGGGCTGTCTGAAGCCTGTTGATCCATATGGTGCAGTTTTCTGAGAGCGGTTACATTGCAGCAGGTCATAACTTTGTTGTTGGTGCTATTGCTATATGTGCTGTTGATATAAGGACACTTAGAACTGTTCAGAGCGCAGGCCAGTTCTTGGACACTATGTACTCCCTTTTGTGTTGGTCAGATGACATTCCCACAGGGAAGATTTGCCCATTTGGCTCTGGCATAAAGAACAACTCATGAAAGTGCATGTGAGGTCTGAGTAGGTAAATTGCACACAGGGTAGGAAGGAGGAAAGACATCTCCAGTGGGACACAGTGACAGCAGGGCAGATGTGGGAAGGGAAGGCCCTGCATCTCCTCCTCCAGCCCCAGGCTCTGCCTCCGGTATCCAGCTGCCTTTTTATTTTGGCATCTTAATTTCTTTCAAATAAGTTTCCGTAGGAATAAACCCAGCAAAATTCAGCTATATAGTAGCATCATGATAGCTGAAAGTTTTCATATGATAGTATCACTGTCCAGCTTTAAGAAATCCAAGGACTATAACAGACATCGACTAGATTTCACTGATTTTAAAGTATTTACTCTGTTTTAATGTCTTACATATTACAAAAGATGCTTTTGATCTAGTCCTACACAAACATCAACAGTTACTAACAATTAATTATGATATTCCTCCCCAACTGACCACACTCTATTTATTCCCCAGCCATATGACCAAAAACTATCAAAAGTTAAATTAAAATAGATTAAGGTTTTCAATTAAATAATCTATAGCAAGTTATCGCTAAAGCATGAACACAGATGAGTTCTTAAACATGTAGAGATATGAAAGTGGATCAAAATATTTTTATTTTGACCAAAAAAATCTTATTTTGGCAAAAAACAATGACATTTCCACAGATGCATTCTCAGTGATTACTACCTTCTTGTTCAGCTCTAGTTTTAACACCTTATATGCTTTCAGAGTTACTAACAGAACATGTGTGTGTGGGAACCATGTACCTCTACAAACTAGGGTGAATTCAAACTAATTTTATTCTTGAATAGGAGCCCACATAAAAGCCTGGCTTCCTGTGGAGGCTGCATCCGTTCACTTTAACTATACCCTGTGGGTGTGTATTTCTATACAAAAATAGATGGTAAAATGTTTTTCCACTCTCAAGTCCTCATTAGCTGTGGGAGAAGTTCATTTTCTGGGACAGTGACATTGGTAGTTGGAATGATTTTAGGTGAAGGTATTTTCTATTACCTTTCCTGTTTTTTATCCCCTTTTCCCATCTCTCTTCGCAGAACGTCGGCAAAGCTCTGCAGAAGGGATGTCGCTATTTGGTGATCGGCCTGCAAGGATTAGCAACAGCCTATTCTGCTCCCTTTGGTGTGGCAACACAGGTGGCAGCCTTTGTCCGCTAGTGCAGCTCCATGCACCCCACAGGAGAGGACACAAGGCCTTTGCTGCTTTCTCAGGATTAAATTTGAGAGCTGCATCTGAGAAACTCCTTGGACCAACAGTCCCAGTCCCATGCCTCTGTGCCAGCCCCTCTCCCAAGACTGAGTGCTCTTCTCTGCAAAAACTTCCAGTGCTTTATAAAATCAGATCAAGTCAAAGAAATACAAGGATGAGGGAATAATCTTTGATTAATTGAGCTGAAGTTTGTTCTCAGGCGTTTGTTTTCTAGAGCTTGTGCTGTGTGGAAGGCAGACATGGATGGATGGAAAAGCAAGTAGATGAGGGAGAGAGAAACAAAGGAAAACAGAGGATGGGAGAGCAGCTGGGGAGGTGGAGCTCAGTTTGGGTAGTGAGAGGAATTGTCAAAGCAGTGAAGGAAACAGATAACAAGGGATCAGTAAAAGATAGTCTTCGGTTTTCTGAGGGTTTTTTGTGGTTTGGTGGGGTTTTTTTCCCCTGAAACAGCTAAGATTATGAGTGTACTTCAAGGTATGTTTGGACATAAATTGACTGTGGCCTGAGACATGGAGAGCTTTGTTGCATCATGGCTGTTCTTTTCAAACACTGGACATATTGAGCTTTTAAATCCTAAGAATGATGTAAAAATCCAGCAAGAAAATTAAGTATGTATTTCTTCTGATTTTGGGGCATTAAAGGTTCACTGTGATCAACATTTTAAACTTTTCCTCTGCTACTATGAAATCTGCGTAATTTTTTTTTTTACTGAGAACAAAGTTTATATCTGACATACCTGATTCTGGAAGCTAGGGCATAAAAACACCTAGATCTGTGGTGTTCACCAGAGAAAAAATAGAATGTCAGCTGCATCAAAAAAAATACATACAGCATTTGGTGTAAGACTGAACAACTGTTGTGTATAGGAATGGGGCCAAATAATCTGCCAGCTCCATCTTCATTTCTGTATCTGGAAGTGGTAGCCAGAGGATGTCGACATCAGATGGCTCAGCTCAGTAATGACGATGGAGCAGCTTCCATGTCTCACCTCCAGGAATATAAATCTTGTATTGATGACACAGGAACAAGGTGGTTTATGCACCTTAAAAATCCTGTGGGTTTTGTTTGTTTGTTTCTGTCAGTCTTTTGTGGTAGCAGTAAATGACTTTCCCGCTAGCTCTTTCTCTTTATTATAGATCTTCCTGGTTTTCATAGCATTTGTAATCAAGAAGTTGACTAAATTGGAAAAAAAATGCTGTTCACTTGCCTTCTTTGCCTTTTTTGAATGAAGAAGCTTGTATGTCTTAGCAAACCACACTTTATTTCTTTTAAATGTAGCCAGTGAATCAAAGGTGGGGCTTTTTTTCTCCCCTTTTCTAGCTGGACTGTAAATAAAAACAATGAGATCTGTGTCGTGTTTTTAACTACATGCGTAAGTGCACAAAGGAGGAGTCTCTCAGCAGTGGCCCAGCCAGCAAGGGGAAGCTGCAGTGTAAACTTCCCCATGTTATTTTGCCCATGGCCTCAGTGCCCGTCTAGGAAGGACATGGTTGTAGCCCAGACTGCATGGAAATGCTCAGGAAAGGCAAGGTGTGGAGATGCAGCTGCAGAGGATCTAAGGTTGCATGAATTGGGGTAGGAATAGCCAAAAAGGTATTTCATTCATTGATTTTATGCCTTTAGTTGCTTCTCTTTATCTTCTTTGTGGGGACAGACCTGTTCCTCTCACCTGCCCCACCAACATGCCAGAGGGTTGTTGTCTCTTCTGCAGTAAGAACAAGGCTGTCCTACCAACCACATGCCACACCAGCCTGCAGAGTTTGGGATTAACTTCGGATTTTGTTACACCGTTTCATATTTTACAGTGCTTTTACATCACGAATCATTAGACCCTTTTTTTTTTAATTACTAAAGCCACGCAGGAGGGATTTGTGTCTCCATTTTTCTCTGTGAAGTGAGTGTCCATCTATTTGTCCATGTGTCCTCTGACTAGAAAGGCTGCTCCCTCATTGCAACACACAGGGTCCAGCCCATTCACTGCTGGACTTTCCACAAAGGTAAACATGAACTTTAGCTCCTGAACTGCTCAGCACAATGGTTACCACTGACTTTTGCCTGCTGACGTATGGTCTCTTCTCACCTGGTGCAACTTTAGGAGAATAACCTGCTTGCTATGTATACAGGACCCAAATTTCATGTACATGGTGTTTTTGTGCGAGCCTGAGAAAAGCAAAGCTTGAAGCATATTGTTGGGTCAGCTTCGACTGACTGGTATTTCCAAAACAGAGCAGAAACAAAGAAAGAGTAGAGAGAAAGGGAAAGTAAGCACTTAACTTATGCTGTTGCTATAAAACACATGGTGATTCATTTTCCTTCCTCAAAATGAACTGATGGTTCTCACCAAGGTTACCAATTAATTCTGCTAATCAGTTCTCTTTGAGCAGTGGAATTTGTGAGACCAAGCCTTGACCTGGTGGTTTGCTACTCTCTTCACTAGCCCAGTTCACACAGCAGCATCCAAAAATTCTGAATCTAGAGGGTGATGTTCCTTTTTCAGCAGGATAGATGGCAGAGGTCTGTAGTTCCTGTCAGTCATGGCTGTGCCAGGTCTGGCTTAGCTATGATGCAAACAGGTGGGACAGCATAGATCCTGCAGCACTGTTGCTGCGTGTTGTCTTGGTGATATGAGAGATGAGGAAATACTCCCTGACTAACTCAGCATCGAGTGGCAGGTCAGCCCACTCAACCGACAAGAAATGGCAACTTCCATCTGAAGCAGAGCTGTTGTGTTGGAAGTCTGCAAGTGCCTCGGAGAAAGATCTCTGGGGCAGCCCTGACAGTGTGCCAAGCCAGAACGGCAGGCCAGGTTTGACTCTTGGCTTCTGCACAGGTGTTATGTGTTCTTGACAAGGGTGTGCTTGGAGGAGCCACAGCAGTAGGCAGAGTTTTCAAGTCAGAGGTGCAAGCATGCTCTTTAATTAAAATAGGCTTGTTTGCAGCTTATCTCCTGGTGCTTTTGAGGAACAAAACAGGCACTTGACTCGCTTACAAAGATGGGATATGGTGGATACTACAGTACAGTGGTTACATGGGGAAGATTTGATTTGACATTTGAGCTAGATGAAATATGTTCTTCCCTTCAGGCACTTGTGTGGAGTCTCTATTCATTGCTTCACTTGCCAGGTTTTTGTCTCTGGTGGTGTGCTACTGTGCTACCTGGTTCCCTTCAGATTTCTATGCACCTTTCACTATGCTTTATAACAAATGGCAGGATAAGTAAGTTCAGGAAGTTGAATACATGCCAGAGTGGCAATAAGTCTACTCAGGAATGAACTTCATAACCTGACAGTCTGGCAAGTCACTTTTAATTTAAATCCCTGGCTATTCCTACTGACTGTTTAATGAGTCACAGTGCATAATAAAGCATATTTCTGCTGGCTTTGCCAGAGTATTTGATTACTACTCTGGCTTACCGTAGGCTCTGAGGAAATGGCAGAGGACTCATGGCTATTGTCCTTTGTCCTGCAACATTAGCAGCAAGGAAGCACTCTTGCACTGCTTGCTTTTGAAGTGCAGTAGCTGAGGAGAGCTCTACCACAGCATGGCACTTCAGGTTCTCAGGGATGAATGACCTTTCTGACCTCTGCCTGTCTGTAAGACTGGGAAAGCAGCAGATTTTATGCTGGGGTGCTGTAAAACCAGTTGTCTCTTTTTCTGTATCCTGAGTCCCTCACTAGTTGGACACTGTCCTCTTCTGAGACAAAACTGGCCCTAAAATGTGTATGAAGTTGCTGCAGTTACCTGTACAGTGTGCTTTGGAAATCCTTATTTCTTCAATGAGCAGTAAAGAGTCTGAAGAGCTTGTAGACTAATGGAGATAATTTAACTACATTAAAAGGAAGAAAATCTTTCCCTTCCTTCTCCATGTAGGAAGCAGCATCAGGCAGCCAGGCCTGCTTTGAGGTGAAGTCTACCTGAGGTCAGAGAGGGTGGTGCATCTTCCTGAATCCTGCATCACATATGAGAAGAGGCACAGGGCTCTAGACTTGTTCAGCTGGAGGAGAGAAGACTTGGGAGAGGCTTGATGGAAGTTTATCAATACCTAAGAAATGGTTGCTCTTTACTCTAGTTTGCAGCCAGACAGCAAATGGTCATGGTCATAAACCAAACCGGGCGTTTCCAGCCAGGTACAAGGGAGCACTAGTATGATCAGTAAGCATGAAAAGATGTTGCTTCAGGAGGCTGGAAAGTCTGTCCATGGAGGGGCTCAAGGCATGACTGTAGAAAGTGGAGAGCTGCTCAGTGTGAATGCAGTGTTGACCCTGCTATGAGTGGGAGGCTGGAGTAAAAACCTCCAGGGATCCTTCCAGTCTGGATAAGTCTGTGAGTGGAATCCTGTCATGGTAAGCAGAAAGCTTCTATTTACCGACTGATGTCCTCACCCTTGCTAGGAGCACTGACTCTAAGAATAACACTTTGCTTCTGGTAAAAAGGAGCGACTGCCGAAGGTGGCACCTCAGGCTGCCTGAGGAGCAATTCGGCTCCCCCCAAAGTTTCCACTTCACTGTGCCACGCGGGCTGTAAGGCAATCGTCCTTTACTGCCATCTCCTGGGAAAGAAGGCGGCTTCCAGCCTTGTCAGCCTGCCCTGTTCTGCCTCATCTCCTGCAGGGATTTCCTGCCTTCCCCTAGGCTGGCCTCCCGGTTTGTCCAGATCCATCCTCAGGATGTTGGGTCCCAGAAGTGTTAATGTGCGTCTCCGTATGCCAGTGTTTCCCATCCTGTGGATTCCTGAGCTTCCTGTGTGAAAGTGTTTCAAATGTGTAGCCAAAGGAACATTGTTCCTGTGGTTTTGGTATTTTCTTTTTTCTTCCCCCCCCCTCCCCCCCTCCCCGTAACACCTAAAATGTATTACACTTTGCCCTGAAGTTCTTGCTGTGCCTTAAAAATATTCATTAAGGATGCTTCACTGAAGGTGATGGGATGAGCCATGGCCACTTCTTGTTTCTGAATCTCATCTTCTGCTGGAGACATGACAGCTGCCTATGACATGGAGTGTGATTTCGAATGGAGGGCAGCAGTCTGGAATTACACACTCCCTCAGGAGCTGCCTTGGATCTCAGCTTCAGCACGCCATGTATATTTGCCTCCTCATGCTTTCTGTATTCTCTTGTTTCTGCTGCCATAAAGGAATCCTTGTTCCTTCCTTTCCCTGGACGCTAAACTAGCACCAGATTGTTTTTTCAGCTGTGCTGAATTAGGGTGAGGACTTTCCTGTCCTTGGTGAATCCCGTCCTTCCCTTTCATGATGGCTGCTCAGCCATAGCTGCAGAAGTGTATTAGTCCTAGTGCTGCAGAACAAATGCCCTGCCCCCCAGTAAAGCCTCTCCTGATCTCCCAGAGGACATGCAGCTCTACCCTGACTATTTGGACTCCTAAAGCTGCCTGACAGATATTGTATTCACCTGGGGAATAGCATTTAGAGAACATGGGGAGAACTTGTAATATCACTAGCCTGTGCTAGTTCATACAGGGCCAAACATTTGTCCACAACAATCATTTCTGTATTGTCCTGGTGCATTTAGAGAAACTGAAGTTTAGTACTTGACTGGAAGAAAAAGACAATTTTCAATTCATCTTTCTATTGGCTGGATGGTGTCCAAAGTAGCCTATCATCCCGTCTGGTTTTTAGGTATATATGATTCTCTGTATAGGAAAAACCCCATAATAAAAAAAGATCCTTTTATCTCACTGTTCTGGCTCCATTAAAAGGCATTTATCATTAATGACTTTATTTATAACTCTATCTTTGCCAATTACTCGCCTGAGATTTTTTTCCATATATGAATTTCACTGAGCTCATTTCTAGTGAATGACTCACTGAATTCTGATTTCCTTCAAGATTTTTAGAGGAAACAGCAATCTTTTTATTCTTCTCTTTGCTCTGTTAAGGAATCTTTTGAATTTATTACTTGTTATAACTTTGGAAAAGGGACATAATTTGTCTCTGTGTGGGTGTAATATAATTTTTATCATATCTTGTTGCAATCAGCATAGGATGACCACATACTTGGTGATGTCATCCCCTCATCCCTGCCTTTTGCTGAATTATCAGAGAGTCACTAAAAAAATAACTGCCATATCTCTGGCATAGACATTTAATTCTCGCACTGAGACAAGCCCAGCCAACATTTAGCTCCATCCTAACACACTGTCACCTAATCGAAGCCAGCATTTTGCTGTTTTTGTCACTGAGTTTTGTTACGGAATGTCCATCCAAACCCACCCCGCAGTGCAGTATATGATGCCTTTCCAAAGTACAGCACAGCGCACATATTGAAAACCTCCAAGATCCCCAGTCACTTCTCTTTTTTTCAGTGGAAACCAGTAAAATTCTTCAACTCTTTCCTCATCATTCATCTTAGACATCTGATTGAGCTGCTGCTACGAGACAGTCTAGGTTTGCCTCTAGAAGAATTACCACAAATCACCCATGGCATCTGAAGCCAGATATGTCATTACTTTTTCCATAAAACTTGTTCTACCTGAAAATTACCCCTGTACTGTTAATATCATGCTTTTTCAAAAAAAGTCAGCATTGCCCCCTTTCATTACTGAGAGAGCCTGACCCAAGTTTGCTGCAAGATTGACACTGTGAATCCATCATCTGATCAGACACCCTTCAAGGAGCCTGAGGCAAGAACATGGTACAGGGAATTTCAGCACAACTGTCCTGAAGTTTGATGAAGTTATAAGCAATTGAAAACAGAGTCATTTCCTTTTAAGTACAAGAATACTGTGCCTGCTTTAGCTATGACAAATACAATTCCATCACATAAAATGCTGTGTTTGGATTGTAACAACACCAGTACCTACATTTTGTCGGTGGCTCAGTTCCCATTGCTTAACAGCTGAAGGAACTGGTGGCTCCTAGGTAAGCAGAGGTGTGCCTGGGATGGAGGATTAAACAAACCTGCTGGCCAAGCTATTTACTGCAGGCTGTCTGGTGCATGGGTGAAGAGGTTTTTTCTCAAAGCCTGCAGTCTTAGACCTGAAACGTTTAGCCACAACTGTACTCTCTGCAGCCATTTCTGATTTTATGTTCCTTGTATCACGGCAAGGGAAAAGAGATTATACAGATGCTGCTACCTCCTGTTATTTCTTTAAGCTCCTTCTTGCCATATTCTCCAAGAAGAAGCAGGACTAAATGTAACAGCAGCTATTTGGGGCTGGTCTGAACAAAATCTTCTTAGACTTCTGGTGAGTAGATCTAGGGAGTGAAAGCTTAAGGCGCTTCTTGGATTTAGAAGTATTTTTACTTTAAAGTAATATCCAATTATTAACAAAGGTGAATTATTTCTGAATTTGGTTTACAAGTCCTTCAAAATAAAAGAATCTGGTTTTGTACAACACTGTGCCTGCCTCATTGCAGTCTTCAGCATCCTCCCGAGGGGAAGTGAAGGTACTGATCTCTTCACTATCGTGACCAGTGAAAATACTTGAGGAATCAGTATGAAGCCATGTCAGGGGAGGTTTGATTACGTGTTGGGAAAAAGTTTTTCACCTAAAGGGTGGTTGAGCCCTGGGACAGGCTTTCCAGGGAAGTGGTCACAGCACCAAGCCTGCCACAGTGTAAGAAGTGTTTGGACTATACTCTCAGGCTCATGGCATGACTCTTGGGGGTGTCCTGGACAGGGCCAGCAGTTGGACTTCATGATCCTGAAGGGTCGCTTCCAACTCAGCATATTCTATGATAATGTGTAACTACAGAGGAGCTGTAGCTTCTCACAACTACACAGGTCCCTCCTTTATACTGGTAAAGTACAAATACACTCCAGACCCATTTTCTCTGGCATACAGAAGAAGCAAGCAAGCAGTAACTCACCAAAGTTTTTTTTCTCTGATCCCAAATTCTGTTATTTTGGTGCCTCATAGACAGAAGTTCAGAGAGCAAAATCTTTCTGCATTTTGTAATTTGCACAGTGGAGAACACTGCCAATGCTTAAGAAATCACAGGAGTTAGTGAGTTATTTTTGCCTTAAGCTTATGACAGTAAGTATTAATGCTTGTCTGGAGTGTCCAGCATAAATATTAAATTTCTTTTTTTCATTTATCACATTTGATGCACCACTTTTTTTGTTAGATTCTAAAACAAGTTTGTGGGTTTGTTTGCATCTCATTAGTACTTACCTTAATGTGTTTTGATTCATGTTTGGAAGCACTGCTAATCAGTCACTGTAGTTTTGTTCAACATTTGCTAATATATTAGATGCCTGGTTCCCCTTACAGCATTTTTCTGCTCCTCTGGGTGCAGTTGCAGATTAAAGATCTCTGTGTGAATTCAATTAAGCTCAACAAAATATAGACTCCATGTTAAATGAGAAGATTAATGATTACATAGAATGTTCAAGGGCTCTCAGTCTTCTCAGCATGGTTGGCTCTCCTCTCATGTCTGTGGTGGAATTATAAAAGTCATCACAAGTAATTATTTTTGACTCTGAATCAGTGATTTGAAGATGATGGGCCAGGTCTGGTTAAATCAGACCAAGCAGTGTAGATTTACCTTAGCAATATGGGGGTCTCAGGAGTGTGGAGGACAGGGTGTCTCACCATGGCGAGAGGTTACGGCCTATCTGTACTACAGTGGGACAGCATGTGATGGATTCAGGCTTACTACTGGACAGCTGACACGGCTGCCAGGAACCATGGAGCAAGGAAGGTACACATGGAGATGAGCCCTGCTGGAGATACGCCTCAAGTCTGCCCTGCATTGGTCCCATCTCAAGCGCACCAGTTCTATCTTATTTCAGAGTCTCCATTTAGGGGCATAAGTGGGAGCAGGAGGGGTGAGTTGTACTTGTGAATGGAGGAGAAAATCTGCAGTTGTTTGACCAAACTTTACATTTTCCTGGGGGGCCCTAGGGAGCTTACAGGGACCTGTGGTCTTGAGGCTGGACAGTGTGACTGAGCAGGATGGAAAGGAAGCAACCCTCAGAAGATTCCCATGTCACAGGCACAAGACAGGTAACTTATCTCATAAAACCCCCAAATTCTCTCAGTAAAGAAGCATAAGAAGGGATTTCAAGGGATGTGGAAGGTAAGCAGTGACAGACTATCTCTGCACATGTCACACATGCAGTCCAACAACAACATAAGGCTCTGCTCATCAATAGTTAATCACTGGAATGAACTGGGCTTGTTCCAGAGGTAAATTCAAAATAAGCACAAGTCTTGCTTATCCCTAATGTTTTGGTCTACTTGATAAGGAAGAAGGTCTCAAAACCCGTGCCTGGCATTCAGGCATGATTTAAACACCAAAGTGGTGAAAAAGAAGGCAAAGGGATTGCCCTCCCTCCTGTTCTTTCCAAAAACTAATGTTACCAGAGACCTTCACCCCAAAATCAGTCAGTAAAATGCAAATAACAAGGAGAAACTACCCAAGATGGCTGGGAGACCACTCAGGTAACACTGAGCATCCTGACAAGAAATGTATGTTACTCTCTTCTGTGTTACAGCTGGTCAGGTGGACTGATAGTGGCCCAGCCCAGCTGCCTGTCCAGCACCCCTCTTGAAACAAGCAGGCAAAGACATCTACAACAAAACCAGACTGATTTCCCTTCTCTGTGCTCAGGCAGATGTCTGCCTCTTTGGTGTCATTTGTGTCATGCTTACATGTACACAATCAAATCCTGGTCCTTTAAACTGAGGATTCTTCTGTGGACTCCCTTCTTGCCCATGAGGAAGATCAGGGTCTTGCCAACAGAGATGGATCTGCTGTCACTGCCTTTGCTTTTGACATCTATCACTTTGTCTTCATCCACCAGCAGGTTGCCACAAAGCACTTTTTGCTAGCTAAGGTAATTTCTGTTAGCAGCAATATTTCCTGATCCTGGCTTGTGACAAGACAGCTGCAAGGAGCACTCCTGACTTAGCTGCACACACACTCCTTTTGTCAGAGAGGCCCATGATAACCACATCTCTAAGATTCCTATCTGCCAAGATGCTGTTGATGTAGTACTTCCAGTAATCTGTCACGACTGAGCTGTCTGAATCTTTCAGAAATGCCCAGCATGGAGATACCCCACTGTCCACCTGGGACTTTGGTCTCAGCACATGGATCCTAAAGACTTCAACTTGTAAGTGTGGTCTTCAGATCCCAGCAAGCCTGAATGGGAGAGCTGGGGCAAAACTGCAGCCAAGGCTCTTCTTTGCCTGTGAAGAGAGACCTGTGGTGGCAGCAGCGTTTGTCACTCCAAGCTGTGTTTGATGGCGTATTGGATGTCAGATTTGCCTTGTAGCCCAGTATACCACAAAGTGACTTCCCTGCAACCCAGCTAGCAGAAGGGAAGATCTTGGAGAGGGTCTCACGAGTTTGATACCAAGCATCTGGGGCAGGCAGATACCCCAAAGCAGCCGAACGACATGGGACACCCCATCTACATCAGGTGCCCCCTTTTGCTGCTCCTCTCTCCAGCTCTTTGCCTCCATCCACCAAACGCACGAATTAAACGCATCCGCGCATTTCCACACAGTTCGCTGTGTTCCCTGTGACACTGCTTCCAATACAGGCCCGGGTATCAGGACAAAAGTATCCACTGACGGGTCTTTGCAGAGCCGGACAGTCGGGTCTTTATTTTCGCCGCTGTGATCGCCCCCATCCTCGCACCGAAGGGCGCGGCGAGGGGCAGGTGCCGGCGCCGGCACGGTGGGGCGGAGAGGGCAGTGGCCGGAGGGGGCAGAGGGGGAGGCCAGAGGGGGCTGTGGCCGAAGGGGGCAGTGGCTGGAGGAGGCTGTGGCTGCGGCTGTGGCCGGAGGGGCCAGTGGCCAGAGGGGGCTGTGGCGGCGGCCGGAGGGGGCAGTAACTGTGGCCGGAGGAGGCGGTGGCGGCGGCCGGAGGGGGCAGTAGCAGTGGCCGGAGGAGGCGATGGCAGTGGCCGGAGGGGGCAGTAGCTTTGGTGGGAGGGGGCAGTGGCTGCAGGAGGCTGTGACTGTGGCTGTGGCCGGAGGGGGCGGTGGCAGCGGCCGGAGGAGGCCGGCCGGAGGGGGCAGTAGCTGTGGCCGGAGGAGGCGGTGGCGCCGGCCGGGCCACTCCGCTCCGCCCCCGGCCCTTGATGCGCTCGGCGCGGCGCAGCAGCGGGTGCAGTCGCCATGAGCGGGGCGCGGGGCTTGGCGCGGCCGGGCTGGCTGTGGGGGGCGGCGGCGCTGCTGGCCCTGGGCGCCCTGCTCGGGGCCTGGCGCTGGGCCGGGCGCCGCCGCCGCCGCCGCCTGCAGCGCGTCGGGACCGTGCTGAGCCTCTTCGTGTACCCGGTGAAGTCATGCAAGGGGGTGCCGGTGCGGCGGGCGCAGGTGACGCCGATGGGGCTGCGGAGCGGGGACATGCGGGACAGGTACGGCGGGACGGGGCGCGGAGCTCCGCGTTTGCAGCGGGCTTCCCTCGGGGCCTGGGAAGGGGCTCCTGTTCGCGGGTGCTGCCGAGCCCGGCATTAACCCTGTCGGACGCTGTTCTGCCCCCGGCCCGCCGCAGGTTCTGGCTCGTGGTCACGGAGGATGGGCACATGGTTACGGCGCGCCAGGAGCCGCGGCTGGTCCTCGTATCTGTCACCTGTGACAACGGGCACTTGACCTTCGATGCCCCAGACATGGAGAAGCTGTGCTTGCCTATAAAGGTCCCCAGGAAAAACCCCGTCCAGAACTGCAGGTACTGAAGAAGGGGTTTTTTTGCCCCTTCCTCTCTCTCTAATTACTGTCTCTTTCACTTACTTTGCTTTTCAAGATTGTGTGAAGCTTTGCTTTTTCTAATGCAAAAATTGGAGGGTGAAAGTTGGGTGGTTTTGTATCTTTTCTGTGGGAGTCTGTCTCCTTTTCTGGATCTGGGTAATGGAGAGAGACTTCAGACCAGCGTCTGTACTGATAAGATAAGGGGCAGTGGTGCTGAACTAAAAGAAGTTAGGTTTATGTTAGATAAAAAGAAGATATTTTTTTACAGTGAGGTTAGTGAGGCACTGGCACACGTTGCCTAGAGGAGATGTGACTGTTCCATCCCTGGAAGTGTTCAAGGCCAGGTGAATGGGGCTCTGAGCAACCTGGCCTAGTGGAAGGTGTCCTGGGCGATATTTAAAGGTCCCTTCTAATCCACACCGTTCTGTGATTTCTGTGAAATTCTCTGCCATGTGTTACACAGGAGGCCAGAATTGATTGTCATAACAAAAGGTCTGTTTTTAATCTCCTAAACACTGGTGAAAACAAATCTCAGGAAATGATGACACAGTATCAAAAACCATGCATTATACATCTGCCAAATGAACTGTGATCTTCCATCTTCGTAGAATGTCATGTTTGCTCATTTGTTTTTCTTCTAGTGTTTTCGTTGTTGCTTGGGTGAGCAGTTGCATTTCAGAGCCTCAGTCATGCACTTTGGTATTTCTTGATCTCACCAAAATCTGCATCAGCACTTGTGGATGCATGCTGGCCATTCAGAGCTGGTGAGATGTTGGAGTTTAGATTCCCTCACACCATCTGTAGGCATTTAACTGAGGTGCCTCTATTAAAAACTTGGTTGCCTGAGTCTCACCCTGTGGTCACAGGTGAAGGACGGGCATCCCCAGAGATCAGGGCATTCCCTGACCTTGCTACCTCAAGGGAGTTTCAGGTGGATGGGTTGCGAAGAGTGATTTATCTGTGTGCTTAGAGTTTTGTTGTATAAGCACGGGTCTAGTTGTCTTAACCATCTATTGAAATCCATGCTGGAAAGCTGACAGGAGGAACTGGAAAATTTACTGAAGTGTCGTTTAGTATGTAACAGTATTTAATAACTGTAAATGGTGTTAGCCTACGAAGATACTGGTAAGAGTTTGTCCTTCAAATAGCAGGACAGTTACTGCACCAGCTGCTGTAATTAAAAGAGTGCTGGCAAGGAACAGCATTTGCTTGCTTTTGGCATAAATCTGTTGCTGTGGAAACCCTTGATCAGCATAGCTCAGTATCTCTGTTTATACAAGGCAGGTGCAAGTTACAAACAGTAGCATTTCTCATAGAGAAATGGAACAGTCTTTTTAAAATATGTGTACTCTACAAAAACATGCAGTTTTCAAGATATTTTTCTGAAATTTGTTGTGTCATTAGAAAATTATTTGAATAGCCTAAAACATTTCAGTGATGAAAAATTGTCTTGGATTGTCAAATTTTAGATCTTGGTGATTTGTTCTGATTTTTTTTTCCCTTTGCCTTAATAAACTTGCACTCTGCCTTTAAAACTGCTAGGATTTAAGAAGGCAAGTGATCAAAAGTTAGATGCACATAAGCAGGCTTTAAGAATTACAAAGTTGTCTGGCATTGTAGGTGGTGTCATAGGACATGAAATTAGCAACACCCATATTTGGAACATTGCCTTGTATTTCTTGGGAAGGATCCTATGGGTTTGTAGGACTCCTGCTGTCCTTAAACAGTTTGCCATTTGACAGCTCAAGGCTGACTCTTTCTGTACCATCCATGAGAATGAAGTCTGGGAATAATACTGTGTTCAGAGAAATGAAGATTTGGCTTTTGCTCCTAGATTCTTCCCTTCCAGCATGAGTGGGAGTAGTTGTCTTGCTGCACAATGTGCTCTGCCGGCTCTGTGCAGACTTGTGTGTATTCCACCTCAGGGCCAGCACGATGCCTTCACATAGGTGCTGGCTCGTGCCCTATGGTTTGGAGCCAAGGCAGTGCAATGGTGCCTCTGGCTGCATAGGGCTGTGCAGATGCCAGTCTTGAAAACTGCTAACTCCAGTTGCAAATTTTATGTGGATACTTAAAAAGTCTGTCTTTGTGAGACTCAAATACAGGACTGAAGTAATTGCATAGGCACATCTTCTGTTTGTGTGAGTGATAGAGGGCTGCTGCAGCCACTCTAGTTAAGAAACCTTGTGTTCTTCATTTGTGCCCTTTGTCAGTATATGTTGTAATACTTCAGTGCATGATCCATTCCTATGGATCCATATACCACCGAGTTTTTAGGATAGGTGCTCTTCGTCAGTGGCAAACAGCAGTGTTGGAAGCTGTAAGACCCTCACCTCTATTGCCCTGCCAGTCAGAAGGCACATGGGGGCTGTGGAGTGGAGGGAAAAGAAAGATTGCTGTCTGGGCAATGATGTTTAATCTCAGCCTGTGTGACAGAGTAGATACAGGAATCCCAGCAAATGGAACAGAGATATTGCTGCCAGCACCCTGTTTCCGCAGGGTACCTTCTGTGTCTGTGTGGTTGTCTGTTGTGGGATGCAATCTGCAACGGTATGGTGATTCTCCTGGTCCTGGAGGTTATTCCATTACCTAGAAGAAAATGTGCTCCCCGCTTCCCCTGACCACATGGTTCCCTGAGAGCCCAAAAAGGACACACAGAGGCCACCGGAGAGGGAGGAGAAGAGAGAGTTTATTGCTGGTCAGGGGTTTATATGGACCTTGGAGGGATCCTAACCCCACCAATAGGAAAGAGGAGGGGGTTTGGCTCTGGGCCAGCGGGAATAATTTACAGTCAATAGGTAGGGGGTCAGGTAACACGCATGTCGAAACCTTCCTCCAGACCGCTGAGATAACAGGGTACCTCAAGTTATTCTGGGAAGGAGAAGCAGTGACTTTGCCAAAAGACATTTTAACAATCATTTTGTACATTTAAACAACATTAAAAACATCAGTTGTTAAAGCATTATCAGTGACTTGTTGATTTTCTTCACAAATCCATTTCTGGCAGGACTTTCTCCATTTCAGATATTGTAAACCAATTCCCACAGCACCCTAATTATTGATTGCTCCCCCAGAACAGTAGAGGAGGGCTCCTAGGAGCTGATAACTCTGGGTCAACTGTGTGGGCATCTCTATGCTCTAAGCTGTCCATTCTATGATTGCAGAGGTATAGGAAACTGCAGTGCATTTGTATCAAATGGCTACTTTGAAGAATGTAACAAAATTATTTGTGACTGGTGTTCAAGTTTATTGAAAGAATGAGTTCAGGTCTGCCTTTTCTTGCTGGGAAAGTGTTCCTTGTGTAAACTTGTTTGTATTCTGCTGCCAGTGATTTTTGTGCCCCATGGACTTTGTTTCCATTATAAATTTTTAACCGCTTGTAAGATACTGAGGTGAAGTTTGAGCTTAAGTTTCACTTGTCTCAATAAAATTTTTACAGCACTAAAATCTGAAGAAAAGTTTCCTTTAACAATTAGGGACACTTGCAATTGGTAACAATTGTAAATGTCAATTATAGTAACTAATCACATCCTTTCAAACTGTAATTATATTTTCTGATTTTCAATGACCTTTTCATTGATTTCTTGGTAGAAATCTTTTGGTTTTACAGTCATATGCAAATGCAAGGGTAGACCCTTTTTTCTTGAAAGTGTGGCAAACAAGTAGGGTTGTTAGTGGTCACTGATGTGACAGCTCTGTGCACCTAAAGGCTATTTCAAGGCTTGTTTCACCAGCCATGTCCATGTTACTTAGCTTTTCAAAACACAGTGGCTGCAAGGAGATTGCACACTGGGATTCATGCTTGGTGCTAGATTCAGAAACCTGCTTCCACCTCATAATTCAGAGGATTTGTTTTCTTTATATTGCTACTACTATTAAAACATGTTGCTTGCCTTCAGATAAAAAGCAACCTTGAGCCTTCCTCTTTCCAGCTGACTTCCTGATGTGTTTGTGACTCTTCAGGGTGTTTGGACAGGATATCCAAGGCAGGGACTGCGGCGATGAAGTGGCTCGGTGGATCACCACTTACCTGAATTCGCAGCCTTATCGACTGGTGCACTTTGAGCCCTCCATGGTGCCAAGAAAGTCAAAGAACACCATAGACCTTTTCCGAAGCACAGATGAGGTAAATGAATGTTCTTTTTCTCAGAAGTACTTCCTTTTAACTATTTCCCACCCACCCACCAAAACTTGCATGTTTTATCATTGGTGATTAGCCCAGATTACCAAGGCGGTCGTGATGTACTAAACCCATGTGAGTATTCTCCTTTTCTGTGATGAGGTGACTTGCTTAAATTTTACTTCAAATCTCTTCTAAGCTGTTGACCAGTCACAACTAAAGACTCTGAAACTGATATTTGAAGAGGAACTGTTACATTGTAGAATACCATTACTTTTGTGTCTCAGTGATTACAGAAGTTACATTTTTAAAGATGTTTTGGTGGTGTAATCAGTGTTACATAGAAAGTCTCTGTTCCCTATCCCTTGTTAAGTCTGAGAATGTACTGATAAAAGTTATTACTTCATATTTTGTTTAAAGGAATGATACTTAAGGCAGGGCCTTGTAGTTGTGGGCCTAGGAATTAAAATCCAAGGAAGGTTACGAAAGTTTCATCTCTTTCTGTGTGAAGAGGCTCAAAGGTGTGAGATTAGAGGAATTTAATACAGATATGGAAAGGACGTGCTGTGCTCAGACATCATGTCATCTGAGCCACTGATGCCCTTCTTTCTGTCTGAACAACTCTCTTGGGTGAAGATGATTTGAACTGCACCTGGTAAGTGTCAGGTTTTTAAAGAAATTAAGTTTGTGAGTACTTTGCCTTACCAATGTTGTTATCTGTAAGGCATCAGGGTCTTGCCTGTTGTTGCACAAGGAGAAGGAGGTATATTCAACTACGGACTTTTAGATATGCTTTTATTATGTAAGGGCACTAGGATAATACAGAAAACTAGGTTTCTGCAAAAGGGATGTTAGATTAGGATGGATAACATTCAGGAATCATAGCATGAAAACAGGGCAGAATTTTTTGTGTAATCATTTCAGTAGTCATCATGTGATGCTTGAAAGGTGTGTAGAAGAATAGGAGAAAGAATGTAAAAGAAAGACAGGAGTGCGATATACTAAAATTCTTGACAAAAATTATCTTTTTTATTTTTCTGTGTAAGTCCACTTTTAGGATGTTTGTGGGGTTTTCTGAATACTGTTCATTGGCATTGTTTGCTAGTATCAGTCCTTCCACTGCTAAGCAAACTTAGACTGACAAATGGACAGCTGTAACTGAGTATTGCTGTTCTGGATGTGGAACTCCCTCTGGTGTTGTGATAAGGCAGATTCATTAGTAAGAAAAATCCAGTTAGTTCATCATATCAACTGGATCAGTTCAGCAGGTCCATAAATGTCTTGAGTACCTTTCATAACTTACCATAACGTTTTTTACTGAAATGCTTGATTCTGTCTGTAACACCTGGAATAAACAGCTGGGTCATATATATGGTTATTATTTTGGAAGAAGTTGTGGCAGCTTAT
This sequence comes from Pithys albifrons albifrons, assembly GCF_047495875.1. Taxonomy (NCBI): domain Eukaryota; kingdom Metazoa; phylum Chordata; class Aves; order Passeriformes; family Thamnophilidae; genus Pithys; species Pithys albifrons. The sequence continues at coordinate 98,235,398 of NC_092459.1, forward strand.
ATAATTCTAGTTTAATTCTGTAAGGAGAAGTTTAATTTTACAATTGGAGCAAATGAAACTTGCCATGGTTACTGAAATAGGAAAGAGCATGTTGTTTCCTTTGTTAACCTACTCCCAGAAAAATTAAAACTAGAATGGAGCAGCCTAACAGGCTAATATGTGGCTGCTGGTTCCAACACACCTGTCCTTTTGCCATCCCATAACTTTCCTCCTGTGCTCTTACAGCAACCTTAGGGTTTGTTTATGTTTGTTTATTCAGGTTGCCTATCCTGACTGCAGCCCAGTCTTGATCCTCTCTGAAGCATCAATGGATGATTTAAATACCAGGCTGGAAAAGAAAGCTAAGATACAGAACTTCAGGCCAAATATTGTTGTGACAGATTGCAGTGCTTTTGAGGAGGTAAAATAATTGCCTTAAATGTCTTTTTGAAGACTTGGTTATGTTTCTTTTTAACTCAATTTCCTTGTGTGATGGTGCCTATGAAGGCAAGGAAAGCTGCTATTCCATGATTTTTACAAATGAATTCCAGAAAGATACAGTTTCTGCTCACATCAGTGCATGTGAAACATTGAGGGAGGATACAGGTCTGTGAGTGATTATTTAGCTTAGCAAAGGATAAAGTAAATGTGTTTGAATGACAGGCTTGACATTGAAAGTTCATCTTTAAGTGTAAAGTAGAGAAAACTGCATGCTGTAATCAATTAATGAAGGACACAAGTGAATAATTTGTAAGTTTTCAGTGTCATATTTTTTAAATAGCCTTTGTCACAAGAGTAAAACTGATCCTTGCAATACTGCAGTTCATCACTGCATCTCTGAGAGTGTTCTGGTAGTTCAAAAAAACACTATTTAGGAAGATATCAGGTGATTAAATGAACTGGTAATAGCGGTGTTTATGTGTTTTTATGTCATTATGCCATTTTTCAAAAAAATTTCTCTGGATAGAGCTGATAATTTATCAAATCTAAAAAGTTCAAAAAGCGGGAACAGATCTTTGTCTCCCAAGAGGGATTACAATAGGAAGCTTGTCTAGATGAGAAGTGAAAAGTTAGTTTAACTAAAAATTTCCTTTCTGTGAAAATGATGACTTAGTGGAGGCCAAAGATCAGATCATCACCCATACAGTAAGAATGAACTTCATTTAGGTTCAGTGCTTCAGGCAAGTGCACAATGAAGAACAGGATTCATTACTTGTGTATCTTTCTTTTCAGATATAATTATTAGTGGGTCCTGAATTGGAATAAATATCCCAAATTGAGATAAATGCAGTGACCATAAGGTTTTTGTTAAAATAGTACTGTAATATAACTGCATGTTTTGAAGATACAAGAAAAGGTGATCATCTGGAATGGTGCAGCTTTATGAATGACTGTGCCAATCCTGGAACAGTGATTGCATGTTGATGTGTCTAATCTGTGCCCAATGATTACCTTCCTTCAGGACACCTGGGAGGATATTCTTATAGGTGATGTGGAGATGAAAGGGACTGTGTGTTGTGGCAGGTAAATATTTGAGACCTTTATTTTACATAGATTCAAAGAGGTTTATGATAAGAAGCCATTACTGATTTAACACTGTCTGTCATTGCAGGTGTATTTTAACAACTGTTAACCCAGACACTGGAGTCATAGACAGGAAGGAGCCCTTGGAAACATTAAGAAGGTTATAAAAATATCGGTGTTTCTTAGGCTGTGGGAGAGGATTTAGGCTAGGTCCGAACAAATGTTAGACTAGTATTTTAGAAGTGGTTTGAAATGTGTGGGGAACATAATAATGCAGTGTAAAAGTCTGTGTATATTGGCTTCCAGTCTACTTTTTGCAACTCTATATTGTGAGAAAAGTCAGGAAGTTCTCTCTTGTTTCTTGAAAACTTTTCATTCCATGTCTCTTTCATCTCTACTAAGGTGAATACTTGGGGTAACATGTATTTAAGATATTTTAAGGTCTAACTTTGATGTTTTGATTTTTCTTTTTATGAAAGTTTTTGTATATGTATCATACATGGTTGCATGAATACGGTCAGGCTTTTTTTTTCATTTGGGTTTCAGTCTAGTACGGTGACCAAAACAGGGCATCATTATTCATGTCTTCTCTTTCATAGCTGATATATTGATGTTTAGATTTTGCTACCACTGATTCTAAAGAAGGGCTTTCTCTCTGCAGTTACCGCCTTTGTGATCCATCTGAGCGACACATCTACAAAACCAGCCCTCTCTTTGGGAAATACTTTGCTGTTGACAAAACTGGAACAATTCAAGCAGGAGACCCTGTGTACAAGATAATCTGGGAATGAAAGAGACTTTGATCAGAAGATGATTTTTCACATTTTTTTCCCATGAGCACAGACACCAACACAACTTTTTCTTATTCCTTGCAATGTTTTTTTGTGCCATGTTCCTTTGTAGGGTGCAGGAAGGTCATTTCAGATGCCAGTCATTTCAGATCATGTAATCTACTGGCATGCCTGTAGCAACCATGTCTTTAGTTTTTCTGGAGGCTGTGGAAGAAGAAACTGATCCCAGAGAGACTTCACAGCACTACTGTGATCATCACACCTCCTAAAATTTCATGTCAACCTCAATATCAGAATCAGAAAATTATGTGCAAGGGTTTGCATCATGTATTAAATAGATACATTTAGTGCCTATAAAGAACCACAAAAACAGTCATGCCAAGCACAAAGTAAGTATGTTGGTCAGAGAGCTGCCTTTACAAGTGAACATGGAGTGCAAATGGCAGGGCTCTGTCTTGGATTCCACCCCTCTTTGGTCCTGATCATCTTACCCATCTATGTCTATGTGCAGAAGTACTTCTTTGCAGTGTTTCTAAACCTGCAGTTGTTTCCTGAAGATTGCTGCTGTGTTTTGAGATTGGAACAACAGCAGAAGGAGAAGGATTGTAAGCTGACTAAATGCTACTCTTGTCTAGAGGTGGGAACACTGGCTAATGATGGCTGTGGGTTTCTTTGGTTTGACCTTGGCTCAATATTTCAAAACATCACTTTTTCCTCCTATACTGTAACACTAGGGCTGTAGAGGAGTGGTGCATTTGCTAACATATCAGTAGAATTTCCAGTCTGACTAAATGGACTGGGTGCTCGCTGTATCAGAGACTTCATGCACACTGGAGGGGAAGAAAAGCCATCAAGAGCGATTTGATGCTGAGCCTGCCCTGTTCAGTCTGATGTCCAGGCATTGTTGTAGGGCTCATGTTCATGGCTAGCTCCTTTCTGGCTCCGTGAATCTCTTGCTACAGAAAGTTAGGCTGCTGTACAGATGTTTGGGAAGCTGCAGCTTGAGACTAAGCATGTTAACATTCTTACTGGTTCTGCATTTAGATCTCTAGTTGCCCCCCAGGTCTATTCCAATATAACCAAAATGTCAGTCATTTTCAGGAAGCTGATAATTTACATTTTCTACTGCATAAAACAAATAGAGGAGGAAACTAGTTAGATTATGGCAGTATTATCTTTTCTTTACATGCAATATGATTGGGGTTTTTTCTAAAAAGTGGACTCCAAGATAAAAGCCAGCCATCTTTCAAATGCATGTCTGCTTGTTGCTTTGTTATGGATTACTAGACCTAGAAAGAGTGTTGCCCTAGCCAAAAAGAGGAATGTAATTAAGTGTGGAGGAGGACAAATATGACCCAATTTGGTGTTTAGATTCTTTGTTTTCTGTTGTATGAACCTGGAATTTTGATGCATGTTTACAACTTAGATCTGAGAAATGAAGAGCCATTTAGCCTTGCACAAGTTCAGGTCAGTGTGTGTGGCAAGCCTGAAGCAGACATATGGGGAAGGTAATTTTCTATTATTTGTGAACTCAGACTTGCTCTGAATGTCATTTTGTTAGCAGAGTGCTCTGTAAGTATTAAGTTTTCCTGGGACAGACAGGGCCCAGTTTGGGCTGCAGACTGTGTATTTGTATATTGTTATGCCTCCTGCAGCAACTGGTGGAAGGATGTGAGAGAAAAAACATATTCTGAAAACAAAAAGAATTCTGAGGGTCAATTAAAAAGCATATGTTCAAGGTTCTTAATGTTAGAAGCTGAAAGCTTGTGGAATTCCTAATGGTATTATTAAGCACAGGCAGCCTGCTGGCCTGCCAAAGCAATTAGTTAAGTGTGTGTCTCTTCATTAAGTCAAAGAAGTGGAAGGAAAGAGAGCTGTTTTTTTGCCTCTAGCGAAATGTATTTTTCTTACTGTTGTTTTAGCACCACATTAGCATTTATGTAACAAATTGTGTGGTATAGATCCTGTTGCCTCTTTTTAGGCTGTCATCAATTGAGCAATTTGGAAATGGGGCTGTCTTTGCAATGAGAAACAGCCATCTGCATTCGTATTAAAAAAGGCTGTAGATCTAACCCCCTGATTTACTCCTGTAAAGCCTCTTAGAAGAATATGCCTAGAATCCTAAAACAAGTCTGCATCTGAGTACAACACATTTCACACATGGCACTTAAATCAATTAAATGGTTAAAAAGGGCTGTTTTGGGAAGTCAAGAGCATAACTTAGGTCATTACACCATATCTTTATGTGACTGTTGGATTGCTGTAACTGTAGGAATTGTATTTGATTTTGTTAAAACATTTTAAGAAATTGACTGAAAACATGTCAATCATAAACCACTGTTTTTCAACTGTGTACTTAAAAGCTAATTTTTTTCTAACTCTGGAAGAAGAAAATGAAAGTATAAACTTCTGTTGAATCAAACTCTCTTAAGGTGTAACAGTTGTGAATTTTCTTTTCCTTTTTTCTCTATTTCCAGGTTCTTATATGTAGTTAATACTGATGATTTTTTTTTAATCCTACCTCTAAGTTCAAGAATATATGCAGTTAAGAGGATATGTGTAAGAGAACAGAATATCAGATAATAAGTGGTCATTAGACTCAGTTTTACAACCCTTATCGCCTAGAAGATGAGAAAGATCTTTATAGATTAACTTCTTTTTTTTCACAAACATATGAAAATAGGGAAAAATGGGTGTGAAAGTAGGAAAGTTTAGTATGCTCAAGTCAATGCAAGGTCATGTTTCCTACTTCATGTCTTATAAGACCAAGACATTTTTTTTTACAGCACTTACTGCACCAATAATTCTTGCAGAAGACCAGGTAAGATAAGAACAGTCATTGCAGGCAGAAGTTTCCAGATTGCTTAAGATTTGAGATGAGTATGTTTTCAGCCAAATCTGCCCGCCCCCCAGAAAACCAAAAAAGATCATGCTTCTGCTTCTTAAGGAGAAAAGCAGCATGCCAAAGGCATCACTCTGCTGCTCTATAAGAAGTAAAAAAATTCCTCATTCTTGCCTCTAGAAATGGCAAAATTTTCACAAAGGGCTGCCAACAGGGTGTTCATTTCTGGTCTATCCCAGCACCTTAAATTACCTTTTCCTCATTCAAAATTCATAAGAAATTGCTGAGTATCTACAGGGCTGAGGTCTACACATACAAAGTCTTTATTTCTTTTGGACAGAAGATTCTTTAAAATAATGTAAGCATAAAGCCCACATGTATCAGTCTTCAGCTGAAAGGCAGCATTCATACCCCATAAAGGTTCATATTCTTACATAATCTATGTTGTGGTAATGTCAACAATCTCAGCTAAGAACATCACAGTTACTAGTTGTTATTTTTGCATTTTACTTGGAGAAACTGGTAAACTCAGTAAGGGTTTCACACACTCGGCCTTTTCTGAAACAAATCTGCTTACTCGACACTAGTTGAACTCTGGAGCTGGAATCTGCTTGTGTTTACTTCTCTGATGTAGGACAAAGGTTTTCACCTATAGGTGTCAGCCTGACAGAGCTCAGGAGGCATTTTGACAGTGCTCTCAGGCATGTGGTGTGGTTTTTGGGGCTGCCCTGAGCAGGGCCAGGAATTGGACTTTGATGATCCTAGTGGGCCGCTTCCAACTTGGGATATTCTGTGAATCTAATTTTCTTCACTTTATTTATTGGTGTTCCTTTTCAAGTATCCTCAAACTGTGCCTTCCCTGTGTGCTATCAGAGCTGCTTCCTGGGTAGTGTGTGAAGAAGATGTCCCCAGCTGAGAGAGGAGCACTGGATACTTCTGTGTGACTGCATCGTATTATGTGAGACCACACAGCACAGGTCAGTGCTGGTGGACCAGGGGTTGGTATCTCTTGGTTCTTCACTGTACAAATGCCTGTGTGGGACTGTTAGAACCAGCATGTGGGTGGTCAAGCCTAGCAATGAAGTTTGGGCTGAGCCTGTGGTGAAGGTGTGTGTCATCCACCACAGCAGACTGGCATGAAGACATGAAGCTAAAGGAGCTGAGTAGGTGCCCATCTACAGTGAAGGGAAAGATGGTGTCAGCATGACAAGTGGCAGTTTTCTTGGTCAAGCAGACCAGGGAACAGGAATAGTTGGAAGGGGAAAGGAGAAGACCAAGGTTTAGGTGTGTGGACAGTGTGTGTTAGGGCTGGAGTTGCAAGAGATGGGACTGTGAATCCAGGGTACCAGGTGGTTGCATGTTCTTAAGGTGTTCCTGTGCAGACAGGCAGAATGAACCTTTGTTGTGGAGTAGCTTCAACTCCCAGTATTCTACAATAACCTGGCTTGAAGAATGCCAATCTCCCCAGTGGACCACAACTCATCACACTGACTTCAGGAAATCACAGAATGGGTAAGGTTTGAAGGGAACACAGTAGGTCATCTGGTTGAACCTCCCTGCTCAAGCAGGGTCATCCCAAAGCACATGGCACAGGATTGTGTCCAGGTGATTCTTGAATATCCCCAGTCTGGGAGACTCCACACCCTCTCTGGACAATCTGTTCCAGTGCTTGATCACCCACACAGTAAACTTCTTCCTTATATTCAGGTGGAACTTCCTGTGCATCAGTTTCTGCCTGTTGCCTCTCATCCTATGGCTTGGCACCACTGAGAAGAGCCTGGATCCATCCTCTTGATAACCACTTTCAGATACTTACAGACATTGATAAAATAGATTTTTATTTTGAGCTAAACGGTAAGTAGAGACTATCTTCTATCTGTGCAGACCAAAGACGTGGTACCTGTGGTACATCACTGTGCAGCGTTTGGGTGGGAACCTTTCATTTTAATGGGGCTTTGTAAAGATAAAGCATCTCCCCTTTGCCCTTGGACCATTATGCATGAGGCATCTAGCTGGCTGAAACTTCACTTTCCTCTAGGAGCAATATTGTAGAGAATCACATCTTCTCTAGTGTAAAAAATTGCTCTGACAGCTTATCACTGCTTGTTTAACAGCTGACTGTTCTCAGTTTCTTTAGGCGTTGGATTATAAGCACAGTGAAACAATTATCGTGCTCCATTGATGCTCTAACCCTCAAAGCCACTTTGCTGCTGAGTTCCAAAAGCCAGCTTCATTCACTGCTAATTGAAGTTTGTCTTCCAGAGATTCTGAAGGATGATGATTCTTCAATCATAGCAGCCACAGTTATATTCACTGAGTCATGGACAGTTATTTTCAACAGATCTACCTATAATGCCTTGGCATAAGTTAAAGGTGAAGGTTAAATCCCTTAATTTTATCAAGATTTCACACATAGTGTCCTAGGTTGAGCTGGCAAAACGCCAGCTGTCCAAGACAGAGTGAAAAGGGTTCCTCCTCCCCCCAACCAGCTAAGGGGAAAAGAAGAGGGAGAGAGGAAAAAAAAACTTCCAAAGCCAAGTCTATGCTGAAACTAACTACATGTATTTATACAGAAAAGAGAAAATTAAGAGGATACTACAATATAGCACACACTTACACAAGTTATGTATAACAAGAAATAACTTCCCACTTCCCAGTAAACACAAATTCTACCATTTTAACTACAAATCATTCTAGAGAAGTTGGTTCTTCAGAGACAGACTTAAGCAGAGAGAAAAGCTAAGAACAAACATTTTACTTCCCTCAGATAACATGATGTTAAGCCGGTGCTCTGGGCTTGGCCTCCCCATCCCTCCTGGGACAGCAGAGTGTCTTGCTGGCACCACAGCTGTGAAGCAACTGAACAAGCCACACCCACACACCAGCTCTTACCCCTTTTGAGATGATGCAATATGGTATGGAATACAATATTATTGGCCAGAAGAAGTCAGCTGTTAGCGAGCTCAGTCCAACTCAAGTCAGCTGACAATTCCCAGGCCTAGCTGAACTTTTAAAACCTAAATTTAGGCCCATCTGGCCAAACCCATAACATATTGACATGTCAGACTGGAAAAAAAAAACCAACCAACTGGATCAGAGTGCAGTCTTCTCAAGCTGCAGAAAACAAAACAATAGATGTTTAGTTCAGACTTGGGGAATACCTGCTTTTTCTTGCTTCACAGACCATGGGCCACAGAGCCAACTTCTTGTTATAGTAAAAGATCAAAAGCCACAGTCATAGCTGGACTGCAAGAAGATCGTGAGAGAGATCAAGAGTACCAACAATGTCATACATACTTTCAAAGGTAAAGACCGAACTCAAAAAATCATATTCTGCTGTGTTTCCAGTTATGCAGTTTGGTGGTCCATAATCATTCTCCATCCCTTGGGTTTATTTAAGGTAAAGCAAAATGTCAACCTCTTTCCAATTACCTTAAGAAACGGATAACATGAAGTTTTGTAACCCTCATCTCTGCTTTATGTCTGTTTGATAGGCCTAAACCTGTTCAATAATGGCTTGCCATATCCTGGGCTGCTTGGCTTTCAGCAGAACTAACTCTCTTCCACTCCTGTTCACATGCTCAAAAATGTAAGTCACAAACATCCTAACTGGGGATGCAGATTGCTGTGTTAATAGTCCTGGAAGGGGCACCAGGAAGCCAAATAGATCCATCAATCTAAACTTAGTTGTTTCAAGTGTGGAAAAATACCTCATACTTTCTGAATTCCATGGTAGGTATATGCTCAGCCCTGGAAGTGATTATAGGAAAAGACTGAGTTTACTTGAAATGCAACTCAAACACACTTGAGTCCTTCAACAATCTCTTCAAAATAGAGAAGGCTCTTGGCACACTGTGTCTGATGGAGCAGAAGGCCTGTGCTGAACCTCACCGAGAGGCAACTCTGTGTGTTAGTGCTCTCTACCTGTGAAAACTGTACTGCATTGTGGAACCAAACCACCTGCCTTAGTGGTCAGCTGGGATCTCCCTCATTGCAAGACCCTTATCTGCAGCATAGGGTGGCAGTGTTGGCTGTGCTCTCTGGAAGGACCTATTTTGGGAACACCCATGCTCTAGGGAAGCTGCGGGGCCTTACCAGCCCCTGGAAAAAATGCCAAGAGCAGATAAAATTGAAACAGCTTGCAAGGACTTCTGTTGCACTGCTGAGAACCTCACTCAGATTATCACCTGCTCTCAGCTTGGCCTTGTGGAATGTGTCTTTGAAAATGGTGGTATCAGTGCTGGAGTCAGTGTTGTGCATCTATAAAGGGTAAGCAAGGTATGTATTTATTTTAAGATTGCCAGCAAGAGCCAGGTCCATTTGATTTCTTTAGTTTAAACATGCAGCTGGACCTGAGGGAAGTCAGGCACTGCAGCAGACAGTGGAAAGCTGCTGGAGTAAAAAAAAAAAAAAAAACAAACCCAAAACATTAGGGTACTTCTCTACTTTTTTATTCTATTAGAATCATAGAATGGCCTGGGTTGGAAGGACCTTAAAGATTGTAGTTCAAACCCCCCTTCCATGGGCAGGGTCACCTCCACTAGACTGAGTCGCTCAGAGCTTCATCCAGCCTGACTTTGAACACTTCCAAGGATGCAGCACCCGCAACTTCTCTGGGCAACCCGTGCCTCACTGCCCTTACAGTAAGTATTGCACTTACCAATTGTAGAGAAACTGCTACACAGATGGCATGGCCAGATAGCTTCTTTGCCTGGGGAGCAGGAAAGATTAACTCTTGCATCTGTGTGTCTGAAGCCTTAGTTACTTGGTTTGACTACACAATCACTGCCATTAAAGCTTTTTGTTTGTTTGTTTGCTTTTCAACAGAAATTTATCACTTTATTTGCACAACATGTTAAAGTATTATTTCATTGAATTTAAAACAAACAAACCAAAAATACTCCACTGCAAAAAAACACCAAACCAAAACCAAAAAACAAACAAAAAGCCAAACAATCAAAAAACCCCTTGAAACCCTAAAACTAAAAATGCCTGGTTTTTTTTTTTCAGTTGTTTGTTGTGAAAAGGATTCCCAACAGCATAACTCCAAGCAGTAGAAAAGCCATATTGCTGATCAACCAGCAATGCATATAATCATTATGGAGTTATGTACCAGAATCTCTTCAGTAAAAATGCACTTCCTAAAAAGCCCTGTCAAGTTTAGTATTCTTGCAAGAGCCTTGGAACACCAATGCTTGCCTTGTGTTCTGCTGAAATTTCTTCAGTCCAAAATTAGCTGTTCCTACCCCACTGAACTTTCTACAAACAGAAAGATGTTTGATGCCAGCTGCATTGGAAGAAAATAAACTATATTTAAAGCTATTGGTATCACAGATAGTTCCTGCCTTTCCCTGTCCCTCTGGGATTGTTTGTCCTTTTTAAATGGAATAGGTTTCAATACAGTATGTTTCTTGGGCATGCCTGTTCGGAAGGGGCCTTCCACAGATGCTATTTAACATATCCTCTTTTAATTTGAAAAGAGGTCAGTGTATTTTATCTGTTCATGTAGATGGAGCTGTTGAAGTGGATTTGAAGCTGGATTTGAAGACCATTTTAATTTGTAATTTTAAAAGTAGGGAAAGTATGCCTGCAGGTGAGTCTGAAAACAGCCACTCATACCAAGCTCATTTATCCATTTTAAAAAATAAATTTTAGTTCTGCACTATATATAATAGACTCCAGATAATGCTTTTGGGGTTTTTTATAGAGTTTATTTGTGCTGTATCAATGTTTAATCTGCATGTTCTCCCTGAAATTACAAAATCCTGAAATTCTCTACAAAAAATCATACAACACAAATGTGTTTTTGAAAAGAAATGAAATTCTTTCTCTCCTCTCTCTTTCTTTGTCGGGTAGTGCAATATGGACATTGTTTCCTTCCATCTTAAACCCTTAAAGGAGTCAGCTGTTTGTAGTGCATCTGAGTCTATGTGTATGTATACATCTATACATATTTATTGTTGAATATTCAAGAAATCAACCTTGGTCTCAAAATGGTGTGCTTTGCATTTACACTCAAATACTTTGTTTTGTCAGGTTCTCCAAGGTTGCCCCAAACAAAAGTCTGAAGGCATCTCAAAGCTGGCAAGATAATCAGCTCTGACTGGTTTATTTCCATTCCTGATTGCTTACTTTTTCTCATGAGAAAATCCTTTTGGATAGCATGTTTAACTTGGAGAAGGGAATTGAAGCTCCATTCCTGCAAAATGTGAAGGTTCCCTGACTTGCTATTCTTGTTTCATGCTCACCACAACCTATTATAGATGCATGTATTTTTTTTTCCTGGCAGGTTTCCAATTAAAAAAAAAATGGAAGCATCACTTTTTGTACATCCTCTGGACTAAAAGATTCGTGGCATCAGTGAAATAAAGCAGAATGGTATAGCGTGTCCCAGCACTGGATGAAGTTGTGATAATTAACTTTTAAAGCTTTAAAACTTGGTTGGATTGTGATTTTTTTTTCCTTTTTTTCTGTCTGGTGTTTTTCTATTTCCCTTTTTTGGGGGGAGGGCGGGGGGGGGCAGGGCTTAGTTTTCTTTCTTCTTTCTTTGTCTGTCTTTAGTGGCTGGAAAATGACCTGATGTAAGGCACCTTAAAGGAAGTTTTTACTGATAGTCCAACTTCAGTGCTTTCTGCTGCACTTTTAAGACCCCCTCTATCATATAGGTAGTGCATCCCTTCTTGTATTTAATGCTCAGTAACCTTTTCTGCAGGTTGAACATCTTTCCTATACCTACAGTGGCTCTTAGTCCAGTTGCTCATGGCGCCATTCAGGGTGTAGTGCAGCCAGACAGGATAGTAGGATGGCCCTGAGACTCTCTTCATCTGAGTGTGTTGAGACTGGGGAAAGGAAAGGGAAAAGAACAACTATCATAATGCATTAAAATTATAAATAGTTTGGGGTTTCTGTTTACCAAAACCCAGTGAAAAATATGTTTCTGCTGGATATAGACAAGTTCTGTTGAGAACATAGGACCCTTGTTGTTGCTCCTGGGGTTCTCTTTCACTCCAGCATGTCTGGCAGGTTCCTAGAGAGTGCATGGTCATAAATGCAGCCCCACTCTGAAAATGCCAACTCCTAGTGTGTGGTGGAGCACACCTGGCTGGGTATATGCACCCTTGAGGGTGTCTGTCGCTGGGATAAGCCAGGGTTTCTGTCAGACATCCCAGTGGCATCTGTGGGACACCCTGCACAGAGGTGGTGAGGCACCCTGCAGCCGCCTCCTGTGCCACAGAGCTGAGTGGCAGCTCCAAGGTGTGCACACCTATACAGCCATGTAGAAGAAGCATCTGTGTGCTGGATGCTGTCAGGGGGCATCTCCAGAGGTTCCAGAGGAACTGGGAAGCAGACTTGTGTGTATTAATTACCAGCTGCAGTGTCTGCTCTGCTTTAGCTTTGGCTGTGACCAGAGGTACTCTCTGCTGAGGGCTGCTTTCTCTAAAGAATGATGTTGCTTAGCTTGGTTTTGCAACTTCAGTAAATCTTTTGCTGTCTTTTACACTGTGCTGAGATATGAGGTTTTCCAATGTGATGCACTTTCCTACATGTTGGTTGTGCCTGTATTGTTGCAGAAGTTTTTGATTAATGTATCACCTGCATGCCAGATATCTACCTCTTGAAGATGATATACTGAGAAAGAAAGATGCAGAATCAATTTGGGATATGGGACATCCCAGGCTTATTTGGTTAGAGTGAATTTATTTATGTCTAATCCCATTGGTGTCAGAAGTTCTGCTTTCAATCTTCACTTCATATTGAAATTAAAAACCTTGGCACTCAGCAACACCAAGAAATAAATAATTGACAAAGATTCTCTCTTCAACCTGTCCTAAGTGAAGTTTTGTGCATGATTATTTTTGTTTCATGTGCACTGTGGCTGACACCAGCCCCTGCCAGTGACATGGCTGAATAGCAGCCTGTGCTTTAGGGAGTCTTCCATAAATTGCATGGCACAAGCTCAAGCCAGGAGTCACAAGGGGGACAATAAATACATAAAGGTTTCACACAGATCAGCTTCTTGAAAGTGCTGTGCAAGTTATCACTCTCTGAGAAGGAGTAACTATGTTAAGCATAATCTTTCAAGCTGTTTCTCTGCATTAAGATGCCCTAGCAAATTCTGCAACAGAGACTAAACAAGTGGGGAAAACAATCACCTGAAAGGAAATCTCTGGGAAATGCTTTTGAGGCAGTCATAAATGGCATCACAAATATGATGCTTCTTTTAACAAAGCAGTTCTTTCAGGGAGTCTTTTCTAAAGTCAGTGCAGGATTTATCTGTAATAATGCATAATTGCTGAATTGACATCTGAATAGTTGAAATAACCAAGAAGCTCTCTGTGAGCAACATGTGGTATATCATGTCTGGGTGGCACACCCTGAATGAGGGTGCTGCAGTAATGGTGTTTCTGGGGTGTTGCAGTATGGGAGGGGAGGAGAGAAACGGCTCCTTGTTTTCTAGCACATGGCTTCTTGGAAATGATTTTCCTTCTCATAAGCCTTTCTTTTGGCTAGTAGTTGTGTATTTTTAACATCATTCTTTTAATGTTCTTTTGATCGATCAGAACAAAGGGAAGAAAACATACTTCGTGTGCCACTCTATTTTGGAAGACCCCTAGACAAATTCCTCCTCAAAGCACTAGGGTGCTGTGGTTCAACCCTGGCACCAGCCTGCTTGACACAGCTGTTCAGCAGTGCCCCATCAGCTGTGTGCAACTCTCTTTCATTGGATATTGCTTCTGCAGCCAACAGGGGGAGCAGGAAACTATTTCTGAATTAGAGCCAGAAGTCACTTGTAAAATACTTCTTTGGCCACCTCATGAAGAGCTTGAGGCACCTCAGGTGTGTTAATTCAGCACCTGCCAGGCTTTGGGCTTCTCACAAACCCCAAGAGAAATGGGTAATCATCCTCTTGTTCTCAAGAAGACCAGAGGGAAACACAAGAGGTGAAATGCTCTGATTGCAGGTCATGCCAGCATTTTGCAGTCAGAAAGCAGTGGCTCCTGGAGGACTGCCAGGAGTTTCTCAGAGACAGGCAGGGGGCTGTGTGTGCCGTGCAAGGCATGCACAGTGAGCTGGCAGCATCCAGGAGCCTTCAGCATGCCAGCAGGCAAACTGCATGTAAGCTGGGTCTGGAAGCCTCATGGTGGTGCAGGCCAAGGAACTCCACAGCAGCAGTGGGTGAAGGTTGCCAGCCAGGGCTTTGCTGGGTTGCATCCAGAATGGAGATAACACATGCATCCTGCTTGAAGACTATCTCTGCTTGGTAGTCAGCTGTGCTGTGAGGAGCCTGGGTTGATGCTGGAGAAGGTATTTGCCTTGTTCTTGTATTTGCAGCACAGAGGCATCTTTAGCTCCCCTCCCCTTGAAGTATAGGTTGCAGTTGTCTCCCTTTCTGAAGTGAAGGCTGGTGATAATTATGACTAGCCTCACATGTAGTCAGTGTTGATCCACAGCTGCAGTGGAGGTAAAACTGCATTTTATTGTTTTGAGGGTTAGAGAAAAAGGCTCATTCAGGATTTGATGTTGCCTGCTGGAACAGGAACTGGAATAGCTTCTCTGGGAGGTATCACAACTTCCTGACTTAACTGCAGCCCAAAACAATCTGCCCTCTAAAACAGACAGGATTTTAGAGACACATGTACAATAGCCCTCAATTTGTGTATATCTGCATGGCAAGCTCATCCACTTTAGGCATTGGGAAGACCTTTCTGAATGGCAAAGAGAGAGAAACACAGAATCATTCAGGTTGGAAAAGAGCTCTGAGGTCATCGAGTCCACCTTGTCAACTAGACCATGGCACTATGTGCCTCATCCAGTCATTTCTTGAACATCTACAAGGATGGTGGATCCACCACTACCCTGGACAGTCCATTCCAGTGTTTAACAACCCTTTCAGTGAAGAAATTCCTCCTGATGTCCAACCTGAATCTCCCTTGGAGCAGCTTGAGGCTATGCCCTCTTGTCCTGTCACTGGTTGCCTGGGAGAAGCAGCTGACCTCTGCCTGGCTACAACTTCCTTTCAGGCAGTTTTAGAGAGTGATTAGGTCACCCCTGAGCCTCCTTTTCAAGAAAAAGAGAAGCTGGACAGGGCTGTAAGGTGTTGGGAGAGGCTTTGCTCTTCAAGATTTTTAAGGACAAGTTGGACAAACCTTGCCTGGAAAGTTGGGGGTTTTGTTTGGTTGTTCTTTTTTCCGCATTGCTACTTTAGTCTGTAAATTTTTTCTAGAATTGTAAGTGCAGAAAGGTGTTTAAAACATTGTAGCCTGTGGGTTCAATCTCTTGCATAATAGATCTAGTATTTTAAGTCACTAGCAATAAATGCTAATTTCTGCCTATGCTGCAATAGATAGAAAGATCTGGATAGAAAGATCTGTACAAAGAATAAACAGGCTAAAAGAGATTTAAATTGCTATTGAATTCTCCTTGCATTTTCTGGGATAAACATAACAAACAAACAACAACAACAAGAAAAAAACAATCCATGGCATCTGTAATGTGTGGGCACAATGAAAAGCTGAATTGGCCTCACATATCTATAGAGTACAACAAACTTGTGTTGCTTCATTTCAATTATCATTTATGCTTGTCAGGACTCACAGCGCAATAGGGTACATTTTCACCCTCAATTTCTGTTGGAAATTGCTTTTAGAGTGACTTATTCCTTATTTGTTCTTTTTTTGTGACTCTTGACATTCCACAGTTCAGTAGCTCTTTGTTTTTACACACATAGCCTTAATCACTGGCCTTTCTAGTTATTATCTTTGAACTGTTAAGGGTTTGTAAGCCCTAAGAAGCTATACATCCAGCATCTCCAGGAGACCCGAAACTGAAGAATCATTTCGCCTGAATAAGGTGAGTAGCATTTGACTTGAGAGCTCAGTGTGCTACAGATGATCCTTGTCTTTCCCTTTCTTCAAGATGTTTTTGTGGAACAATACCATGGGGATTTGTGCTGTATCCTTCAGAGCTCTGCTTTTTTAGCCTGAGCTGATTAACCTGATAAACTCACCACACAGAAGCATCATTGTTTGTGTTACTGTGTTCTTTATATACAAAAATACAGCACTGGAAACTTAACAGTTCTGCTAAGAGACCTATTTCAGGTGAAGTCTACATCCAAGAAGACCTGATGTCATCTGCTGCCTTGTACCTACTCAATGGGATGTCTGTGTGGGTAAATGAGAATTGTGTCTATAGAGGACTTTGATGCAAACAAAATGAACTCTGCCTATTTTTGACCTTCTTACAGAACTAGTAAACTTCTAGACAAAGGAATTCAGCATGAGCTCTCTAGCCTGTCTGAGGACTATATGTGAACTTTAATATCCCATAATTATGAAAAAGTGAAGGTTTCCAGGAAAGGGAATTGTTAATTTAAGGGACTGACTTCCTTTGCATCCTGAAGGACAGATCCAGTTGAGGATCCTTCACTCATGCCTGAAGGAGCTTTGCATTTGCCAACACTATGTTCTAAATATGTCATAGTTCTACAGTTCTCACAAACTATTCTCTTTTCCAGATGTTCAAGAAGTAAGGATGTATTTTACTCCTGCTGTCAGATGTTTGACAGTTCTGGTGCTTTTTAAATAAATACATAAGTTAAGATTTTAAATCATAGATAAAATGTAAATACACTTTAAAACCACATTTGAATAGAGTGGCTGTTGCTCACCTGTTTGCTGTCACTGGAGCTCAGATCACTCTTGGATGAATGTTTCAGGGAGTTTTTTTCCCCTTGCTGTATAGGTGGTTTGGTATTAGTGGAAATGAGAAACTCTTCTGGCTGTGCTGAAGAGCTCCCACGTGCAGCTTGTGGCATGCCCACAAATTCACCACTGGTTGTTTTAGTGTTGAAATGCCTGCCCTGTGTATCAGTTGAAGTTTTGCCATTGTTTTCAATAGAAAGAGAATCAGTCCTTCAACAGTTTAAGATTTTATGTGCTTTTCTTATTTTAGAGTATTTTAATTCTCTTAGTTGACCATAGGGAATAATGTATCATAAAACTGGTGAAAGAGGCTACTCACACTTGTGGCAACCTGTGGCCAAATTCCCCCACATACACTTCTGTGTTCCTTGCAAATCCAGGAAGCACCCTGTTCTCTTGGTACCCGTTGAGAGGTTTCTACTGATAATCTGGGAATAGCCCCAAAGAAACAGTGAAAACACATTATGCTGTGATAGGTTTTGCCCCCTTTTGTTACTGAAAGAAGAAAATTGCCAGTTAAAAACTGTTTTAGAGACAGTGTTTCTGCTTTTCCTTTTTAGTGGTACTTAAGACACAACTTAAATGATCCTTCTCTGAATCATCTTAACAAACTGGTTTCTCTTCTTGTGAGGGTCTCTCTTAAAGTGCCAGCTGCTTGGAGATGCTTTTCAGCATGAACATGCCTTCCAGAAAACTTCCCATGCAGCTGCAAGGTCCAGCAGGGAAGTCTGTATATTGTAGGGCCAAGCCACACTGAAGAGGTATGTCTGTCATTCCCCCAACTATGAAGAAAACAAAGACAATCTTGTACATAGAGTTAGTTGGGTGGGAGGAATTCAGGCTCCTACTAACAAACTGAGTAAGGGAATACTTTTTCTCTTGCAGCTATCTGAAAATTTTTTTTCTGAACCCATATTTCTGAAATAACTATCATCTTCCTTTTTGAGTTGTGTTTTGCATCGTATTGACCTCTGGAAAAATGTTACCCATATACAGGTTCTAAGTTTTGCCAAACTTTATTTATTCTTTCCTCCCATGTCACCAGGTGATATATTGATGTTTGAGCTTCAGATTTTCTTTACGACACAAGCTTGCTTCTTCTTATAGAACAACTATCTTGAAATGAATATGAATTATACTTTAGACCATGTGTTTTATCTGCTTGGCAGAATAATGAAGCAGAAGGAATATGACTGGGAAGGCAGTTCTTGTTTACTGTACTTTTTCTAGCAGACCACTGTAGCTAGAACACAGGTTAGATGAGAGGGATGGGATGGTTTTGATTTCTTTTCTATGCAATTTCAGCTTGAACAATGACCTGAAAAGCTATCCTCAAGCATAAGGAAAGCTGTAAAATAGCTGTGGTAAGTTACTCAGTCATAAGCATCAGTATCTGTATTGCAATAGCCTTTATTCATTTGCTCTCCTCACCACCTGTTTGTCTCTGTTTGCTAATCTGTCCTTGTGGTTTTACTTTGTTTTTGCTCAGCAGTGCTCATGTGGTTGTTCCTTGCTCTCTTTCCTAATGACATGCATAAGCCACACACCTGTTGGTGGATAATCTCTCTTCAGGCTCCCACCAACTTCAACAGGACCTTGTTTTCACCTGCTTTTCCTAAAGGCACAGATACTCCAGCAAGTGCTGAGGTGATGGAGAGCAAATGCCACAGCACTGAGCTCTGCTGCCTTCTCAGTGGTACTGAGCAGATCCTCAGACCCAGTGAGCAGTGAGCTGGAGCTTTATGCATCTCTATGCAAGTGCCAAAAGGAGATGTGCCCTCCTACAGCGTCCCCACCACTGCCTGTTTATAAAACCCTAAAGCACAAAAGGTGGTTCTGTCTGTGAGCACAACTGTGTGCAGCAGAAAGGAGGAAAGAGGCAGTGTGATTTAGCAACAAGATTTTTAAACTCTGTCAGCATTTCAAATCTAGTGATTCTGCTACTGTGATTGTAGAGTCAGCTTTTTTCAAAAGGGGTCTGGAAACTGTTCTGAGGAGGAAATCCAAAATTAAGCTTTGCACTGGGGTGACAGATTTAGGATCTCCCAGAGTCAGGAACCAGCATGCAGCATGGCAGTGGGGATGGTGATGCATCAGTGCTTGTTTCCAAAAGAAGAGTACATTGGACCAGTAGCTCTTTACTGTTAAATCACTGATGTGCCATGTACAGCCAACCCTTTCTTGAACTGGGCTGCTGGAAAGGAGCAGTCAGAGAACCATGGAAAACTTAATCATCTGTGACAAACAGGTATGGAAAGGTGAAAGAAATCAGAAAATGGGGATGTCAATTACATTACTGCCAGGTAGCAGTTTGGAACAAATCAAGCGAAGGCAAAACTTTACTTTCATGTCAGTGTAGCTCCATTAGTGTAGCATTTTTTGTTTCTGTTAACCTATTAGAATTGTATAGAAGTAATATTGTCCTGTCATTATTACAATTAAAAATTAAATAATATATGGGAATGATTTTCAAAAAACTCCATAAAATGGCATACTATTTGTTGCAGATAGGACTGTAACCTAGATATTAAAATTCTTGTTTAACGTAATTTTAGATTTTTTTAATGACTACTTCATTCTTTGATCTGAATAAGCAGCTCAGACCTTTTGCAAATGCATAATGTTTCCGTATAGGTGTGTATATTTCCTATGTATTTTATATATAGGAGCTCAGATCAACTGAAATGCTAAGAAGTTTGTATAAATCAGATTATTAAAAAATGTTATCTAGATATACGTGAGTTAATGTTATGGGTTTTCATTTTGATCAGCTCCTGGCCTTTATGTGTTATGTATTCTGTATAACTCCATCCCTCAATTCATGTGTGCAGCCACAAAAAAACCCAAATCAAACAAACCAAAATGCTCAGCCAACAGTCACACACTTAAAAAAAAAAAGGATGATTTCTTTTAAAGATATGTCTATCAAAGGCAACATGGATTAAATTCCTTCTACGCAGAGTTTCATATTAAATGGTTCAATATCTTGAGAAGAAGGCCATGGAACCATGGTGATGCATATTTTGTCCATCTATTTTTTTCACTAGTTGCATCTTGGGAATCAGGATTTCCCTTTTCTCCTGAATTTCCCCTTCAGAGTGGCTAATGCAGAAAAGCCAATACTCATTCACTGTTTGTTTTGTTAATGGTCCTCTCTTCCTTTGTTAGTGAAAGTAGACAGGTGGTATTTTGCCTACAGACAGCCTATAGCTCACAGGATTGGCATGATAATTCAGAGGAAAGCAGTGGAATGAAACGGGTGAGACTTTTGTTTAGACAGGGATTCTGTTCCTAGCTCTGCCTGAAGTGACCCTGCACAGCCTTTCTAAGCCTCCTGTACTTTATCTCTGGTGTGGGGTGGACTGATAGTTGCTTTCCTCATGAAGTAGGAAGATGAAGCTATGCCTAACAGTAAACTATCTGAAGTGTCAGTATCATTAGGCATAATCAGGGGAAGAAGTAAAAGCAAGACTCCTGCGTCTCCTCCAAGCCTTCCCTGGCTAGTGAGGCACTCCAGCAACCCCAGCAGCTTTTCCCGTTAAGTGCTGGACTTTGCCAGTGTTATGCCATTGTTTTTATAAACAATAGAGGAGGAACATTAGGATGAAGAATCACGCATAGATTGGGTAAGTAAATGCTCTTTGGAAATGGTAAAGAAGCATATGAAAAGTGAGACCCTTTCCTTCTTCAGCAAGTGAATCTCACAACAGTGCCTCACCACCTCTCAAATCCTTCTTGCCAAAATCTGAATTATTTCTACAAAACCTAGAAATACAACAGGCTCTTTAAAGAATCATAAAATCATTTAGGTTGGGAAAGATCTGTAAGATCATGTCCACCCAGAAGTTACACTCTTAGAACAGTGTAGGTTTTACTGCCCTTATTTCTAGTAGATGCAGGCCGATGTAAGGGATGACATTTTTCCTAAAATATGCAAGTGTTTTTGGCATTTAATCTGAAAAAGGACACAGAATTAAAGTGAGGCTGATTGATCAAGTAAATACTAGAAGGTTAAGGTAGGAGTTTTCATTTGCTAGCATTTTTGAAAGACCAAAATTTCCAACTCCATAGTCACCTTTTTTGGTATCACAGACGGCATCTTGAGAATTCAGCCTGAACACAATGGGAACATCAGCACGAAAGATTTTACTACTTCAGATTTTTCTCAATTTTGTTTCATCTAAAATATTCATGGAGTTCAGATAGAATCTGGTGTAGTCCCATGTATAAATATTTTTCTGCTGTCTGCATTTCCCTAAGCTTTAGTGTTCTTACAGGCTTCAGCATTACAGAGGAAACTGTGTAAAAAAAGTCTTCTTTTAACTTCCACTCAGATCAGCTCTTTTTATGAGCTTCCTTTGCATTTCATTGCACTGTGTTTATGTCCAGATTTTATGTCCATATTTTCTCAGTTTCTTTTATATGACAGTTTTTCTTGGTTTGGATGTGTCTCTCATACCAGAAAAGGCAAAAGTAACACATGTTAAAGAGAGTTGAAGGTGTGATCATACTTTTTAAGGGTCTGGGGCAAACAATCACTAAGAAATGAAAAAAATGTAATTCAATCAGAGCAGATTAATTACACTCATTAATACCACAAAAATGTGTATATGTGTCCTCAATACTCCATGCACAGGAAAGCTTACTTGGAATCCCATGTACTGCATTGGAGCAAGAGTAAGATTTCTGTTTCTTGAATGTCCTCCCCTCTGCCTGGTTCTTTCATCTTTTCATCAACCCAGCCCTGGATCTTTGATATTTTGACACCTGCAGGCTCTCAGGTTGAACCCAGTTAATTAGTCTGTATGCTGTTTATTTCAATAAAAATACCAGATTGCTTACAATGAAATTAAGCAATCTTTTCAGCCTCTGAGCACAGCCCCATGGGACAGCCAAGGACAGCTGTAAAGTTCTTCTTTTTAAGAAGTTCTGGTTAATGTCGGCTGAGAAAGCTCTCAGTAAACAAATGAATAATTGATTGCTCAGCTTTCACATAGCTACTGCGTTTCTGGGCTCACATGACTCATTTGTGAACCATTCCTGTCGTCCTAATGCCATAACATTGGAGAAATGATGATTGTTTCTTGGAGGATTCTTCTGTGGACATAGTTGCCAAGACCGAAGCTGTAATGGTTTGTTATTATGACCTTTGTTATTCCATTAGGCTCAATAGCTTTAAAAAAATGATGTGCGCATACTTTAGGAAAGTTTTTACCCTTTACATTGACCTGACATCATAGTTTATGCTACAAAATGTATTAGTGACAAAGTAGTGTTTTCATGTCAGGAGGACAAATTTTAACAACTATAATCTGCCCTTAGTCATCATAAATACAAATGTATTGGTAAAACAGACCTTGTTAATGCAGCCAAGACAAATGCTAGGCCATATTTCAAATGAATTGAAGCACTAGTCTATACACTCCATGATTTTTTTGTGTAGCTTCAAATACATTATTGTCAAAGCACTGTTAACATGCGTTTTCCAGTGGGCACTGTAGAACTGTAATGGCCCATCAGATGCAAACAATCTAGGTAATTTTTCTTGATTACTTGAAGATGTGTAAATGTCTTTGAGGATATGGAAGGGCATAGGGAGCATTCAATTAATATTGTTTTGATGGTTTTTTAATACTTGAAAAATCAGCAGTAAAAAACCTTGTGAGAATGGCAGTACTTGGAAATTGACTTATGCAGTAAACAGTTTAATTTGCAATAAATTCTGCACATTATAGTTAACTGAAGTACACCCTATCTAGTGCCCACTGCTCACTACAGTGATGATATAAAGTAGGCTTGTTATTTTCAATTGCTCTAGCACTTCAAGGGCAACATACTGTCCACAAGTGTTCCTTTCTCATTCTGCTTCCATAAATTAACTGTATGCCAAAGATTTGCTTTCTTCCCTGGCTTACACGCTTTCTTGGACACATGGGTCTCTCAGGGCAAAATAGGACTCTAGAAGAAGCTATGAAGCAGACAGTCCCACTGCTTTCTTCTAGCTCCCTTCACATTTCCTAGCTGGCATTTGAAGAGCTTCTGTCATGGGGATAGACCTGCCCTGAGAGGTCCTGAGGAAATGTGTAAGAAACACTTGGTCTCTGTTTTCCCAATGATTTTCTGGAAGGGAACCGCCTGTTCTCTGGCACCAGCATGCTTGCAACACGATGGAATCTTTCCTCATGGAGACTTTGCTGTGAGGTCTTCATGTAGAGAAAGGAAATAATAAACTTTCAAAACTTTCATATATTTGCAAGGAAGCAGAATTGAGTCAAATCTGGGTATTTGTGTGTGAGGTTCAGGCAAAGGCAAATTTCTTCACACTGCTTGTGTTTACAGGAGAAATGCACCAGAAAGTCTCCCTTGTTGTTAACTCCTGCTAACAATCGTACTGAAGAAATGTTTCTTTCACTTAAAATTACACTGCTGTTAGGCAAGTTTGTTAATACTTGTCCTGTCCAGAAGTAAGCTGAGGAACAGGTATTTATTGCCTCAAAAAGTGATGGGGAATTCCTAATGTTGGGGAGCAAGAAGAAACTCAGCTCAGTATCTCTCTGCAAGGAGGAAACATCCATTGCATATTATCCTGTGCATATGGATAAGTACATATTTAAAGATTCATCTTTCTGGTTTTAGATCTAAATCCTTGTGGAAAACAGCATGTCTTAGGAATCCTGGATACAAAATTATCATGCTTCTGCTCAGTGCTGTTTAACTGCTGAATTAATCAAGTACAATTGCTTAAGCCCTGGAGGGAAGGATGTCATAAATCTTGGGAGTATTTGTTCTGGTTTATGGCTGGGAGAAACTGCGTAACACTAAATCAGATGTTACAAACATTGCAATGGCACATTTTCCTTACTCGAGGCATTGTGGCATGAGTCTTGAGAAACTAAAGAGGGTGCGTCCTGAGGGCTGGATGCGTTGGCTCTTATTTTTTGTATTTGACTGTGTTGCTTTGCGAGGAGTGGGAAAGGGCCGGTGCTGAGCGAGCCGCACGCTGTCCATCCCACACTTTCGGGTAGAGGGCAGTCAGGTACCGCAGACGGTACGGGAAGCCCAGCTCCGGGCTGAGCCTGTTGCCCTACTCTGGGAGCAGACAGCACCCGCCATCCTCCAAAGAACTTCCACTGATCTGGAGAAACAAAGAGACTGCTTCATTGTACCCGGACTCTGATATTCCTCTGGAGTTGGACAATTTACTGGTGGTCCATGGATCTTCTCCTTGGCAGTGGGGGCAGGAGATGCAGAGACACGCAACAACCAGTAAAAAAAATATCCTGCCTGAAATACAAATTTTCCTGAAGTTAAAATGTAGCTGCCTTGAGTTGTTTTTGTCCCTGCAGTGGGGGGCAGTCCCAGTGCACTGCACTGAGCAGAATGTGTGCTGTTATGCACGGCACGTCCTGCCCTCTGGGACCTCAATCACTGGAAGCAAAGCGAGGAGGCAGATCCTCTTTCCCCTGAAGAAACACATGTCTGCCATTCCAGCAAAGGGAGTTTTGTCTTCAATGCAGGAGATAATGTCCTGAGACAATTGTGGGGGGTTTTCTCCTAATTTACAAGTATGTGAACAAGCTGTTTGTACCATACTTGCTCACTGCCTGCTTTGCTCTGAACCCTTGAAAGCTGCTTAGGGCCTTTGGAAAGGCCTGGATGAGAAGCAGAAGCTGTACCCCACTTGTTTCAGGGAGGGAAGGGTGAGCTGATGTTTCTGGGTTGAGCCCTTAAGGAAAGCCAACCATGCTCTTTGTTCCAGCCAAGGATGGGTGAGAAGCTACCCTGGCAAAAGCTCCTTGCTGACATGGTGAGTGAAACAGACAGAAGGGCTGTGATTATTTCATTGCCCCAGTAGTCTGTGGCCCTAGACTGGGGACAAGAGCTGGTGGTCACTGGTGGTCTGAGGTCTATATCAGAACTGTGAGGGCCTAGCCTGTTCCTCAGCTTACTGCTGAAAGATGTAGCTGTTACTTTAAGTGTTTTGGTATTTTATGGCCACATTGGTGGCCAGGAGTTGCATGTTGAACTGGGTGGCCAGGGACAAGCGTCTGCTAGTGAGGCTGAGCAGGTATCATTCACTCATCCCTTTGGACTGTAAAAGCCCAGCAGGGACCTGTTGGATTGCCTTGCTAACACCAATGTTGAGGCTGGTCCCAGTGCTCCTGTGTGTGCTGGTCCATGTCACTTAGCTTCTGTGGACTTGTCAGACCTTCCCAGAAGGAATTGCACAGTCACTGGGTGGCGTATCAAGACAGAAATCAGCCCTGCTTTAAAATGCAGCTGAAAGCACACATGATGCAGGACGGAACTCTGTCTGGGGAGGGTGCTAGGGATCTTCTGTTCCACATCTTGCAGTGACTGCAGTGTAAAGCACATCCCCAGAGCTGCACAGGGCAGGATCCACCTGTCACAGCAGCCTTGCAGACACCCTGGCCAGCCAGCTGCTTCCCAGATGCTGTTGGAAGTCTGCTGAGGGCCTTTCACCCATTGGAGTGATATTTTTGTCATTTCCTATTGGGTTATGAAAGCACAACTTACAAGCATCAGAACATGCTTGGGCAGCAAGGAACATTTTTCTCTTTGGTGGTGGTGGCTGGGTGAGAGCTGCAATGGTGAAATACCTCAGGGTTTGCATATTACAGCCTCAAATCCAAACAAATGCCCAGATCTGCAGCTGGAAGTGCTGGAGATGCTGCTGGTGCTGGTGCCTGTGGGCACAACCTCAGCCAGTGCCTCCATTTCTCTGCTCCCTAGCATCAGTCCTTCCCATGCCAGCATACCTAGGGTACCTGGACCATATGTGTGCATCTCACACATGGTGCCTCTGTCCCAACAGCTTAGCAATGCACCAGTTTTGTTTGCAACAACTGTAGAGAGAAGCAAGGCCATGATGTAAAGTATAATAATTTTTTATTAGAACAATTTCCTGGGAAGATTTTTAAAACTTTTGTGTGTGTGTTTTGTTCTGTTTTTCTCTTTCTTCTTCCACATAATAGCTTGAGGTTTAAAGAGAGGAAGAAAAATAATAAATATATTGGAACCGTGTCTTATGACACCAGAACAAAGGGACATTCAATGAAATTAGAAGGTGGTAAATTCAAAAGAGATCAGAGAAAGTATTTTTATATAAAGAGAGTCCAGTCTAAGGAGTTTTTTACCTCAGGAGATAGTGAAGAACCACAGTGTGGTGAGTTTTGAAAGGGGCTAGAATTTGGATGGACAGTGGGAATGCTGGCAATTACCAAAGTCAAGACAGAGCACATATAATACTAATTGGGTAGAAATACTAAGCTTTCAGTCAAAAGATGACCTCTGTTTATTGGAAACTAGGATCTGAAGTGGGATAGGTCACCTCAGCATGTGGGGGTATTCCAGGAGCAGATTTGAACATCCCCAGAACAAAAACCAGTGATGTGGAGAAGATCATTCAGGGAGCCTGCAGCAGAACCAAAACATGAGCATGGGTTCTGTGAGTGCCAGCCACAGGGCCACCCTTCCTCTCACAGCCAGGCTTGGGCTTTCAGAGCTGCTCTTTATGTGAAGCTGTGCAAGGCTTGGCCACAGGCACTCTCAACTTGCCTTTAGTGAGAAATCATACTGTGAGTGTCAAGAAACTTGGGTTTTATGCCTCTGCATCAATGTTATTATAAAAATAAATCTCTTTAGAGATATTCATAGAAGTTAATGGAAGTATTGGATAGAGTTTTTTCCCTCCTACCAACCTAATAAAATGTATTACTTTTACTCCCAAGTATTTTTACATTAGCAGGCAGTTGCTGCTGCTGGAGAATAACAGTTCTAACACTATAAAATTATTCCAGATGGAGAACCTCTCACCACTCACTGACTTCAGACTTAAGCAAAGCTGAAATGTAATGCTTGTCCTGATGGTCACCGTCCTTGGCCAGGAAATACAGGAATGTGTTTGGCTCAGGGAACAGCAGTGATCTCCCCTTATGATGTTTGATTTATCAGATATCTGTTGAAACAATAGTTTTAGAATGATCTTTAGATTTTTGAAAAAAAATGAAGAAAATGAATGAAATGGGACTGGTGCTCTGTGCTTGACAGGCATAGCACAGAAACTGTTTCCCACAGATTTGGCCTTAACAGTCATACTGAACGTCTGGATCCAGTGCTCATGGCAGATCATTTTTCCATCTGCTTGGGAAAGTCACAGCTGCTCTCTCCCAACAGCTGAGAGTGATGTAGCAAAATGCTCTTCTTGGCAGGCTGAGCCAGCAAGGGCTGGGGATGCCCATCACCATCAGGACAAAATGTCATCAAAACATTAAACAAATAAAACTTGTGTGGTGCCCACTGTGGAGGAAATGAAAAGAAACGTTTTTCCAGTGTGCAGAGGTACATCACTGCTGTGGCGGCAGTGAGGTGAGGGGCTGAGCATGCCCAGGGTGAGCTCAGCCCTGCTCAGGACATCTATGCAGAGCATCTTGGTGCACAAATGTGCTGTTGCAGCCCCAAGATGGCATCCAGACTTGAAATGGTATCACTGCCAGAGTACGCAGCAGCAGTAGTGAAATAAGAATTTTCTGTGCCTTAGTGCTGAAATGCTTCAGGATTTACCTATCAAGGTCTCAAATCCAAGAAAGAAAATCCTGGCTCTGGTGAACAGATGCTCCCTCTTATCCTTCTGCTCTGGAAAAGAGAAAAGAAGTTATCTATAAGCTCATCAAAGCTAAGGTGTATAGTACAAAGAGTCTATGCAGAGAAGCCACCCTTTCTCACCTACCAGATAATTTGTGCATATTGCATGTTTTCTTTGGAAATTACTTGTGCTAAGCTAAATATTTTACTATGTGGCCAGGTTTTCTGCTGTTGTCTAAGTGACCCACATTTAAACAGCTTGTCCTGGCTGCTATGCTATTGTTCTGTACACATGTGCTATCACCACTATTGCTGCCTTACTGTTTGTCTTTTGATTGCATGTGGCTCAAAGATAAAGCCTCAATGAGCCAGCATCATTGGGTTCTCATGAGTTTTCCTCTTCTCCAGCAGCTCAGCCTGGCAGGTGACTTTGGCATTGTTTTGCCATGTGGGGCTACGTACGCATGTAGGAAGTTCACAGTGGAGATTTTTTAAGTTTTCCTTTCCTGGAGAGTGATTTGTAAACATGCTGTCAAAGCCAAGCATTTGATTTTTCTGTTGTCCTCACAGCAACACACTGAGGATCAGCTGTGCACCATGATTTCCCCCCCTTCATAAAACTTGGAGATTTCAAGGAGGGAATTGTAATCCATTGTTGGATACCAGTTCTGTCAGGTTTCCTTCTCCGCTGAAAACAGCCAACAGGAAAGTAATTACAGGAGCAGATGTGACTTGTGACGTAAATGTTACTTCTGGCCTTTTTTTTGCCTTTTTTGTTGGTTTGGTTTTTGTTTTTCTTTAGTCAAAGAGGGTGATTCCAAAGCAAAAGTCAATTGGCATGTGACACATGGGCCTATGATGGTAATTTAAAGCTTTTCCTTGGCTCAGTCAGGTCCAAGGACAACTTGCAATACCTTGTCAATCATTTTTTCAAATAGAATTAGCCAGTAAGAGAAATTTTCAGGGCAGCTTCAATATGGGCATCCCATGTAACTGCCTGCATGAATCTCATGACTTTGTCCACTGACTTCCTGATGTCTCTGTCCTGAGCAAGATATTGAAGTGTTGCTTGTAACTCCTTTGGAGTAATAGATCAGTAAGTAGTTTTCATCTCATGTTTCTTTTCAAGACAAGTTAATTCCACAGTCTGAAGTCTGAAAATAAAGCTGGATTTAACTATTTAGGTCTTTTAAATCACCTCATTTTCAGGACATTACATAATTTTTGCTGAATCAGATGAAGCTGTAACAAAGTGTTTGTAACCTTTCTAAATTCTCACTTACCTTGGCATTTAGTAAGGGTAAGTCTAGTGACCTGCCAAGTTTGATCTCCCTCTGTATCTGTCTTGAGGCAAGTGGTCTGGCTGAACCACCAGTCCCTTGGCACAGCCTCTTCCCTGGGCAGTCTTGTGTCAGTGAGTCACCTGGGGTTGTGAACTGTCCCCCCAGACAGCTGAAGCCCAAGAGCTTGTGTGTTCCTGCACCAGCAGCTGGCTGTGTCCCTGAGCTTCCCTGATGCCAGTGCGGCAGTGCCTTGGTGCTGTCCTTGAGCTACATGCCAGCCTTGGAGTCTCAGAGAGAGCGATAACCACGCCTACTGGAGCCCCAGGAGTCAGACCATGAGGATGCTCATCTCTTCATGCACTAGACTTTAATTCTTCCCAAACTCACCTGGCAGTGTCTGCCCAAAGTTCACATGTCAGCTGGAATCTGGACACATAGGCTATTACTGACTGATGGACCACCAGCTGGTGGCACAGCCAGGTACAAATCTCATACAGCAAGTGCACATCTGTGCTAACTCATACCAGTGTATGTCCCAGGGGGCAGAAAGCATGCCTGCTGCCCACCTTGCTACTGCCTAGTGCCACAGGGTCCCTCTCCCTGCCCACAGCCCCTGAGCACTGCAGCTGTTCAGAGACAGCTGAAGGAGTAGTTAACATTATGCTTGTGAAGTAGGGAACTGCAAAGCTTATTTCATACACTTCACTGGCAAAGGTTTTGCTTTCATGTTCTGGGGGGTGACTGAGGAAAGGAAGTTGCCAGCCACAGCTGGCAGGACTGGCCACCAGCATGTTGCAGCTCCGAATGGCACCTGTTAATACGACGACTGACTTCGCCTCACATTACGTTATTCAAATGCTCATATTTCTGGTCAGAAAAAAAATGTTCTTCCAAAATGTGCCCTGCCTCATTAACAGTCACCACCCAGGGACCTCCTTTTAACTTCTTCAAGTTTCCCAGCACCTCACCACAGGGACTCATCAGGGACACAATAGCTCCAGACTGTTTATTTCATTTCAGTTTTCCTCTTCTCTTGGCCAGCAGCCAGAAGAGATGTTCTTTGCAAAGATAATAGTTTCAACTTAATCATTCACCTCTTCTATGTCTAAAAGGAGTTAAGAAGACTGGAAGCTTCCAAGAAAAATAAATGAACAGAACTCTTTTGAGGGGGCCTCTTTAAGGCTGTTTTATTGATTTAAATAAAAATAAAAAACCCAAAGTAACAAGCTGTTCCTGCATAACACCCCTGCCCTATTTATTTTTTAAATCCATGTTTAAATTTAGAGGGACAGTCATGAATAGACGGATTATGAAGTTTTTCTCTTTGTGAAGGGATTTGAAGCATGTTTGGAGAGGTGGTTCGAACATGATGTTCTAGTTGTGTTCATTCTGGGAGTAGCAAAGATGGATCTGAACCTGGAGGAACCCCATCCTAGACCTGCATGTGTGTGACGGGCAAAACTCACCCATTTATTTGGGTTTATTAGCGGGGGGTTTTGTTTGTTTTTAAGGGGATTGTGATCCTGTCTGGTTCTTTTGGGGACTGTTATTTTTCTCATGCCCTGAAGGTCCAATGTTCCAGAAAGCTGAAGGTTCCAGTCCCTTGATGCTGGATTCCATGGGATTGCCTCTAGTTAAGCAGCCACTATCATGAGCTCCCTTTGGAAATAAGACCTTCTTTAAGCCATAGGAAAAACATCTTCCTTTCACCTGGCCTGGCTGGGGGACAGTGATTAAAATACTTATCTTCCTCACTCACATATTCTGTCCATGGATCTACTGAGAAAATGGGTGTCCTTGAGAGCTGTTAAAAATAAAAGGTTTTTCTTTCAACAGCATTTAACAAGGGTGTTTTTGTTTTCATGAAAACCTGAAAAATTTGATGGTTCTGGTAAAGAAGCAAGAGAAATCCCTTCTCACTTGTAGATAGATGTGCATTAAACACCAGCAGTAAGCCTGAACCTGAGGAGTGAGCTTCTAATCCATACAGCTATAGGGGAATCTGTGTTTTCATTTATCCATCAAATCAAAAGCAACATTATGGTGGATGCTAAACCACAGTAAGAAAAAAATGCCATCTGAAAAGGTTGGAAGGACCTGGCAGGCTGCTCTGGGCTCATCTCTCTGGAATGAGGTGGTGAGTGGCTTCTCCACAGCACCCTGAGAGGAGAGATTGCCCCGTCATTACTGTCATTTCAGCCAGAGCGGGGAGAGACAGAGCCTTCTGCTGTAGAGCCATGGCAAGAAAGAGGTATGCAATCCATAACAGGGATCTACCATAATCCAGTCAAAACAGCAACATAGACAGATCCCTTCTCCCCTGCTGAGTCCCTCTGTTTTTCTCTACCTTCAAAGAAGCTTCTTGGTGAAAAAGAGAGAAGTATTTGAATTTATTCCTTCTCTTTAATCATCCTGGATTTGTCCTTAGAGCAAAGTGACTGTGTGGTGTTTCGAGGTCTCTGTTATGGTGCTGCCCTTTGCTCATGCTTGAGTATGTGTATGTGAAAGTATATATACTTAGCACTCTCCCCCTTCAGGTATGGAGGGTCTCTGCCTCATCCTGCCTTTGGAAAGCAGGATTTCTTGTGGGTACAGATTATAGGACTCTTGTAAAAGGAGATAAAGTTGTAACTGTCATCCCCTATTCAAAAAAATCCCTGTAGTGCACACACCCATTTTCCAGACTTTGATGAGTTGGGGAAAAATTATCTTGCCTGGTGGGGTGGGATTTCTAGTTCTTCTCTTCAGCCATCAAAAGGCTGAACTTAACAAGTTTGGAGTGAGGTGAAAGTGAAGCATCTCTTCTTCTCCCCCTAGACATGCAGCATCCCCCTCCTTAGAGAACATATTTTCACAGACATGTTAATTTTCATAAGGCTGTGATGAGGCTCTGGGCTGGACATGTGTCTCCCTTCCGCCTCCCTGAGCACTCCAGTAACCACACATTACCCAAGCTCAGCCCTTTCTGCATGACTCAGATTTTTTTTTAAGAACTAGAATCTAATGGATGTTTTATTCACTGATACCACTGGGACTAGAGGTCTTTTTTTTCCCACCAACCTTAAAAATATGATGATACACTGCAATTTTTTTCCTGTACAATATTTGGTTATTATTAAAACAGCACCAAGTCCCACAGCACCAAAGGATGGGATCTCTCTTGCTCTTTTCTCCCTTCCTCAACAGCTAATAAAAAAATGAAAAAGGGTAATTATCCATAAAAGAAAACACTGAAGGACACTTGGATTATCCCTGGTGGCTGGGCTGAACTGGGGGCACTGGCAGTGCAGGATGGAGACATGGCACAGATTGCCTGCAGCTGAATCACCCCCACCTTGGAGTGCAAATGAGAGAAGGGGGAGCAGCTGCCATTCTGACAATGGGCCATGCTGAAAAAAACCTGCACTTACCTTAGACCTGAGGAGGCACCCAGATGAGGCTGGGCACGTCAGCCAATGCCAAGTGAAGAGCGGAAAATGCCTTTGTGGAGGCAAAGTGACCTGTAGTCTCTCTGTCATCCAGGACCTTCATCTCAAATACTAACAAAAGTACTGCAGAGATGAGTAGGCTGAAGAGTAAGGGAATGATCTCCCACTCAGAGCTGTCTGAAGGCAAGGAATGGGATTTTGGAAAGGCTGTCACCAGCTTTGGTTGCAACATAATGTGGCACATACAATCTACATGATCTCCCATGTTGGAAATGTATCTCTACAGTGGGTGTCTGGGTGGGTGCTGGCTTGGCAGCAGGGATGGTCCAGCCCTAAAATTCCCCCAAAACCACAAGTGACATGTGGAGTCAATGTGTGTTTTCTCATGTGAATCCTGATGAGTTCCAATGAACAGGTTTGGGGCCCCAGTTCCCATCTGATGTTGCCTGCTTGACATGATTATTCAACCCTGAATTCTTCCAATTGACAGCTGCACTATTTCCAGTCTCTTAGTCAGTATATACCGCTCCACTTCCCAGTCTGGTGAGACCTGGATTTTCCCACACTCCTCCTTAAATGGAAACACATTGTTCATCTTCATATTATTTATTTATTTGATTCAAAAAAACAAGATACTGATATAACTTTGAAGTGCTGGCTCTACAATGGTTGGTTCCTTTCTGGAGCAATGAGTTTTCCTAAAAGCCACTCTCAGCAAGATCCTTATCAAACTGTCCTTAGCCAGAGACAATGAACATTTCACAGCATGAAGAGGAAAAAAATAAAAAGGTTGGTGAGAAGACAAATGTACTATGTGAAGAAATAATGAGGGTGAAGAGGAGATACCCCAAGCCTGTAGACACAGACTATTTTCAGCCTAACTTACAGTTTCTGAACATTTCACTTCTTGAGTTAATTCCAGAGTTTTCTGAGGGATGAAAATGGGGATGTGGGCATTGTCTGGACACTTGTGTTTGGGACCCATAAACTTCACCCTGATGTGTCTAAATACCTTACTGCCAGTAGCTGCCAGGGGTAGCAATTAGGATGGGATTTGTTTGGGTTGGGGGGGCACAGGTGCCTCTACAAGCTGTCAGGGGTGACCAACAACAGGTCACACTGGGACCAGCTTGTTTCCTATTGGGCCGTGAAAGCAGTGATTGACCTGCATGGTGGCACTTGGGGCTGTAGAGAGAGAAACCTCCTGTGGGAGCCTAGCTGCCAAGCCTTGTGGTGAAGGGGCAACATCTCCCACAGTCTGCCCAAAACTTCTTCTATGTCAGGCAGATGTCAAAGGATGCTCTGAGCAGTGATAACCTGTGGTCAGCTTCAGACCTGACCTGTCCTAAAAACACCAGTGCTACTGGACAGCTGATCTGGGAGATAAGCAAGTACAGTAAGGGATCATCCTTACCCCATGACCTACCAAATTTGAACTCTACCCACCAGCTCAGCTTCATGAGAATCTCCAGCAGGGCACACACTGGGGGTAGCCAATGCCCCAGACCAAGGCAGGGGCCTGGGTGTTGCTTTTGCTGGAGGCAATCACTGCTTTGCTCTGGCTAAGTCACAGCAGATCCATGCAGGCTGGAGGGCAGCTTTGTCTGGAGGAAACCTGTCGACTGGATTCTGCCATGTTTTGTTTTTTTTTTCCTTTTAGCCTAATTGTATTTTTAATTATTTGGTGGATGGTTTTGTGCCAAGTCTATGCAATCAGTCAATGTTTGTTAGTTAAAATAGAAGCAAGCACTAGGTTATATAAACAAAGGAGTGCTCTGGTTTATTGCCCAGGGATAACACCAGCATTGTTGCATGGATCCTCATCTGTAGGCTTTGAAGATTGCTTGTTCTATTTATTTTTTGAAAGATGGGTAACTTTGTTCTATTTCCTCAGCTTCTTTAGGGCTTGAATAGACAAGAGGTAAAGTGTGGTAAAGATGGATCTGGTTCTGAAGAGGTCTGGAGGGAAAATGTCATTTTGGATTCTGATCTCATCCAGAAAATGTCCCGCATTTCAATACTCTTAGATAGCTTACACATTGGAAATGCTAAGGAACCGGAAACTTTCACTCCAAAGTCAACTCTGCTTTCATTAATAATTATTTTAAGACAACATTCAGAGAACAAAACAGTACTATATAGAGCAGAAAGAAACCCATGAGGAATTACGGTCTGAACAAGAGTTCAGTCCACCATCCCCACTCTCATGTTGGGTGTCAAGTATGAGCATCCTGAGAAGCAGGGCAGGTGTTCATATGAGGTGACAGTGGAGAGACATGAGGAAGGGGAGAAAGGAAGGCTGCCCTCCAAACAAGAGAAGCAACAGCAGAGCCCAGCCACTGCTGGGGAAAGGTAGGTGGTGGGATGGGCAGGACTGTGCACCTGGGGCCTTCGAGGGGCTGATTCTGGCTCAGATGACCCCCATCACCCACAAAAGTAACAACCAGGAAGCATGTGTCCTCCTAATTTCTTTGTGTGGTACAGATGCGTACTTGACCCCATTTTACAGGTCAGAAAACTGAGCCACAGAACATGAAGATACACATTTTCTTACCAAACGTAGGACTTGACTTCTTGCTTTGGATCTGAGCTGGTATCATCCCTTGCCTTGTTTTCTTGTCATAAAGTTGCCATCTCTGCTTCTACAAGTACTGGAGATCATTAAAAATAATATTAGATTTATCACTTCTGTACGTAACGTGCCAATCCTGGCAGCACATTGTGAAAGCACAACAGCAACGAGAAGCATATGTTCTGAGAGTCAAGTTAGTGGGATTTTTTCTTACTGCCAAGGACAATAATTTTTTTCCTCTTTTTTTTCTTTTTTTTTTTTTTTCAAAATAAACATCATGCTGGAATGTGCTGCAGCAAATGGCTTGGGCTCTATTATATTTCATGCAGCTTTCTAAACAATTTTCAACCCTGCTGGCCTGGTGTCAAACAGAAGGCAACCAACAATAGCAAAATCCCATTAAAGCTGAGAAGGTTCCTTCCTGAGGTGAACACGGCCAGAAATAGTAATCTTGGCTCTCTTTTCAATTTGGCATTGGGGACTAATAATGCCTGTTCTCCTAATGGAAATTATCTAATTTCATCCAAGTGCAGCTCCAGAGAGAGCTGGGCTGACGCACAAACAGTCAATATAACAACATTCTTCTTGAAGAGCTGAACAATGGGGCTTTGGTGGGACTGTGATTAACAACGTCAAACAAAGAACAAACAGAAGGTGTAAAAATAGGCATCTGAGGAGTTGACACAACAGACTATTTCTCATCGTAAGACCAGAGGAGAATAGCTTGTTAAATTGTATGCTTGGAGCACTTCATCAGATGTTGTGTGGAAGGACAAAAAAAAGTCCATTTCCCATCTGGGTCTGAATGTACTGAGGAACTGCACATGCCTTATTAATATAAATCACCCTAGAAGTATAACTCCCATTAGCATTAAAGAACTATTTTTCAATGAAATACTCTTGCACTAGGAACACTTAATGGGAAATAATGGTGTTTTCTTCATTTGAAGAGAATAGTAAAATATGGTGTGGAGACAGAGAAGGTAGAGAACCGTTTCTTCCCTCCAATGCAACAGATTTTTTGTCTTCCATAAGATATTCCCTTCACAGCCTAGCAGAGCTATATCCAGTTGCTGTGCATAGGCTCCCAGAGGTGGTAGGAAGTGGGGATAGTGGGGAAAAGCTGCTCCAGAAAATTGCAGCATAGCTTGGACCAGAGGTCAAAGCACTGCTGTCTTGTTTACCGTGGGCCTCACCTAAACTGGGTGAGAAAAGGGGTTGAGCCTCTCTCCACCCACCCCTGTTTCCTCTACAGAGTATCCTCACATTTAGAGGGTGATGGGATGGCTTCAGGCCACCTCCACCCCCTTACCCACATAGTTTAACCTCCCACTGGAACTCCTTGTTGTCAACCTAAAAATAGCACTCCCCCAAAACAAATCACCATCCTGGACATTATTTTTCATGTCTTGAGAAAAAGCATCAGTTCCCACATTTCTCTTTAACACTGAAGCCACAGCTGGACTCACAGTGTGCCCAATGCATTAAAAAGCAGAAGCCTTAGAAATAGGTGAAATTGCCACACAGCTCATTAGCTCTGATGCCTCGCCTACTTTCCCCAGGGTTCTGGCTTAAGTATTTGCCCTGTAAGGAACTACATTTGCCCGGGGTCAATGCCAACTCCTGTGTTTGTATTAAGTACACTCTGGCTTCCAAACCTCAGCCTCACCTTGGTTTGCCACTGAAGGATTTACTCTCCTTCCCTGGATTAAGCTCTGCAGCTCTCTTCTAGCTCTTAATGAAAGGAAGGTGTAGTCTTGAAATGTTGGACAAAATTTCCACCTCTGGTTAAGCAGGTATGGTTCCTTTTATTTTTTACAAAATCTCAAGTAACCATTTCTCAGTGTTATTTTTAGTGTGAGAGGGGAGGTCTATGTTTTCATAAAATCCCCAGATGTGCACTCAGGCAATGGGATTTTGTGCGGGACACGACACAGTTAACTTGCCTCTGTGTTGTGGCCGATGGCATCCAGGAATGACCCCGCTCCCCCTTGCTCACCCCACAGGTCACCCCCTGCTCAGGGTCTGCCAAAATTGTGTCATTTTCTTGTTCTCCTTCCTCCTAACAACAATAAAACTGATGAAACGTATGGAAATTGCTAGTAATGAAAGAAAAGTGTACCAGAAGTAATACAACAACATGTTGCCCTCAGTCTCAGCTTTCACACTCAGTTAGTCCCCAGTTCTCCCAGAAACCAGTGACTTTCTCCATGTGAAAGTCCCAGTCCTCCCTCCACACCCAGCCCTGCTTCCCACAGCCCAGCCTTAGGCTCAGCACCCTCCCTGCATCAGCTGACCCCTTTTCATCTTCCCTCTTGCCCTGGGTCCTTTCAAACCAGATAGGATACTTCTCACATATCTCAAAACACCCAAGATGTGAGTCAGACTCCTGGCAAGGAATATTTCTTACCTCCACTTTGGTGGGCAGCAGCATCCCATAGAAAATGGCCATCTGTGCCACCTGCCTGCAAGCAGTGCCACTGCCTGGGTCTGCCAGAGCCCTTGGCAGCATTCAATATCCAACTGGTACCCAAAGCATCCATAGGAGTCCTAGGGAGGAAATCTGAGAAATTTGTAGAGACCAGAAGGGTAAAGTTTCATGGCTTAACTCATTTCCAGCAGTGATGCACCAAGACAGAATTTGATCCAGGAGGGTTGTTGTGATGGAGGATTTTATTGTCAGCTTGCACTAGAGGGTGCTGCTTTGTTAGGGTTTAGGAAAGATCACAGTAATAAGAGCATTTCTAATGTCTTTATTCCTTGCAAAGTTAGGCTGAGACCTGAAACATGTTGAGATTCGTATTACCATTCAGTGTGGCCTCAAAATGAAATTAATTGCTTAGCTGGGAAAAAGAGAATGTCTTGGCTTGGAAAAGAGTTTATACATCTGGGGGACAAGGATAAACATTTGGGTTAGACATGGTGACAAATGAAAGGAAAAACTGGTCAATCTTGTCTTTTTGCTCTCCGTTTCACAATTTCAGGATGAATGGATGACTCAAGGAGCTGAGAAATTACAAAAATAATTAAGGACAAGACAGTGAAGACAGACACCAGGGATAATGAAACTTCAGAATTTACTGTTGCAGGACAGATAATCAAAATCTTACGATAAAGTTTTCTGGGAGAAATAAAAGCAAAATACATATTATGGCTACTACAGTCTTTTGGCTAAGATAAAAGAAACCAGATCCCAGGCATCTAGATAGAAAATGACGTGTTAGAGGTATCAGTAGAAAATTATTTCCCCTGTGTTGCTCTGTTGACTGCACCTCCTGTTTTTGTTTCCATTTGCCAAAGGCTTGGAGGAATGGCTATTGCTATAGGCAGCATCCCAGACCCAGCTGGGAAGGGGATACCTTGCACCACTTTGCCTGGTTCTGAGAGCATCTTCCCATCCCCCTGGGTATCTCACAGCGAGGAGCTCTGGGTCTTCCAAGATCTGAGGGAGCCTAGCACGGGGAATCTGTGACAGTTCAAGTGATAGTTGGACTTCATTTAGGCAGATTAAGGTCCAGTTATGGAAGCAGGTCTGGAGGGTGCTATGTACATGCTATATAGTCTAGTATGTTTATGAGCTCATAAAACTCCCCTTGCTGGCACTCCCATTTGGCATTCACCAGAAAGCATCTCCCTTGGGTAAAAAAAAGTTAAAACGGGACTTTTCTCAAGAGCCTTGATGACATTATTCTGCTGGGGTTTATACATGCTAGTAGCAAGAAAGAGCTGGAATTAAAGTTGGGCTGATGTGTACCTACTTCATTTAAATCCTCTTTGAACATCAAAGGAGTGGTGGAAGAAAACCAATAACTATTCTCAAATCCAGATGAGTTTTACTGAGTAATTTTCTTCTAGAAACTTGACTTCCTTATAGGGTTGATTTTGCCTTTTATGTGTCTGCATTCAGATATCTTTATTTCCAGCTTCCCCACATTTTTGACCACTGTTGGCAAGAAGGAGGAAACTGTTTCTTACTAAAATTTTTATTAGGCATTTATTAGTATTTCTTTCTTCAATATTGAATGGCTTTTCTGTGCAGTGACTTTAATGTATTGCTACCAGAAGGGCAAAGGGTTTAAGACATCAGCTAAGTTTTGTGGAGATAGATGAGATTGCTCTGACAAAATCAAAGGAGTGATGGTCCACCATGGGAGTAAAAGATTTTCCATTTAGTGTCCATCTGCACTTGCACCTAAATAGACAACTTGATCTGAGCCTGTCCTCAACAGCAGTAATTTGCCTCAGTTAGGGAGCTGCCCCTTTGGGTCTCAGCTGAAAATGAGCATAATTATAGTCTTCTGTCAGATTTAGAATATACCTGTGGATGGCCTTTCTGCACTGAGAATCAAATCACTTTCATTTTACACCATGATTCTTGTTTTCAGTCTCTGTGTGCTGTGCACTGTGCAAACTAAATCCGGCATGGACATGCTAATGCTTCTCTCATCGGCGGTTGCACATTAGAGCAGGGGGTCAGCACTTCTGCATGTCATGTCACCTTTAATCAGCTACCAGAGGGTTAATTGTAGACCAGCTCTCTGCAGACCTCTCTGTTGGTGTGGCCTGGAAAATTGCAACCAGCCCATAACTTCCTCTGCAAGCAGATTATGGTCTGGCTGCAGTGTAAGGGTGGAGTAACCTATGAAATCAGGATGATTGGATGGTCAATTGATTATGATATATGATATGATATATGATATGATGGAAATTAAAACAAACTGAGAGTCCATGTAAGAAGGACACATTTCGGATTGCAGAAATTAGTTCCAAGAAGTAGCGCTTAAATTAATGTGTGACCTGATGAGAGATTAGAGCAGACTAGAAGAGGATTTCAGAGGTTCTGCCAGCCTGCCCTTTAAATACATGTTTCTCCTGGCACCCTCGCTCTGGCTGGCCACATGACAGAGAAGTTAGTTTGGGCAACTATGTCAGAAAAAACTTCTCTTACTGGCAGGGTTAATTTGACATCCCCAGGAACAGGCAGACCAGGATGCAGAGAGAGTAGGAGGCTGGCCCTTCCAAATTTGAGTAGCTTTTACAGCATTGCAGGCTCACACTGCCCAGCTCCAAGCACAGGATCAGATGCCTAAAAATGAGATTCACAAAACTCCACACAGTGTGTAGAACCTGCCTTCTCTAAACCATAGGAAACCACAAGGAAGGGACTGATGTTGCTGGTGTTGCTGCTCCTCAGAATGCAGTCTCCTTTCCCAGGGGCTGTGGAGAGGCACTTATCTCCAACTGCTGTTTATTACCCTTCTGTAAGATTAATGTATTTACAGCTTTTCGGAAAAAAAAAAAAGAACAACAAAAAAACCCCAAAAACAACCAACCAGAACCGGGTGCCAGGGGAAAAGGAAGGAGAAGTCATCCCTTTCTCTATGCTTGACTGTGGAAAGATGCAGTGCCCTCCTACACACCAGATCTGTGAGCCAGGCACTCAGGGCCAGAGGTGAATCAGTGTTTTCAGGTCCCTTCTCTGTTTTAAAGGACTTGAGGTACTACACAGCATCTGGGAAAACGTAAAAAGTCTCTCCTCTTGAATTCCCTCAGCTTCACATGCTCTGATGTGTTTCATTAGGCCAGCAGTTGAAAGAAAGACACAGGGTGCAAACGTACCAGTATGAGAACAGGTCTCCAAGTCAGTGGCTGGTGTGCTGTACCTGGAGCTGGGAGTTTC
Organism: Pithys albifrons albifrons; assembly: GCF_047495875.1. Taxonomy (NCBI): domain Eukaryota; kingdom Metazoa; phylum Chordata; class Aves; order Passeriformes; family Thamnophilidae; genus Pithys; species Pithys albifrons. Next base: position 98,275,807 of record NC_092459.1, read on the forward strand.
TGGCTTTGATCTGCTCTCACATGTGGACGCATTCACATGGACCTATTCTGATGGAACATATGGATAGTTCTCACATACAGAAAATCCCATGGAGTTTTCAGACAACTACATTATAGACATTTCAGAGGAATATAGCCTCAGAGCAATTTTTGCATGCCCTGTGGACTCTATTCCCATGAAGAATTCCTGTGTGTGCACCCCAAGACCTCCCCATGATGCAAAGCAGCAAGTGATGAGGATCAGACGCTTCCTTCCAAAAGCATACCCTGACTCCAACTCAAACACTAGTGAAAATGCACCCACAAAAGGCTTGAAATCCTGCCCTATGGCACGAAAACCCAGGTCCCGCCTGTTTTCAGGCACCTTCCACGTATGCTCAGCAGATGACATAATGTTAGTTGTAACTTACTGACACAGGTATTCGACTAAGTAATGCGTGAAACAAAGAAAAGGAAACGTCAAGGGGTTGATCAGCTTAGTCACTGGGTTCGCTTGCGGTTCTGGTCAGTTCCTGCCCCGCAGCGCCTACGTTGCTCTTCAGTCTTCCAGGTGACAGGCTGTGCCCAGCTGGCGGAAGCCCCACCATCACGGCGACGGTGGCTGCGGCCGCCTTCAGTGGCGGATCCCGGTCGCGGGGACTCAGCCCGCGGTCACGGGGAGAGAGCCCCGCTGCAGCGATCCCCGCATCCCACGGCAGTGCCTGGGGAGCACCGGCAGCAGCCCCCAGGACACCCCGCGGCGAGCTGTGGTGCACCCCTGCCCACCCTGCAGCCCCCAGCCCGGGGCGGGTGCGGCGGGAGAGACTCCCCAAATATAGTTAGCGTGGACGGAGTGGGGCGGGGGGGAGTGGGTTGCGGAGTGGAAGGTTTTGGAAGGGTGCGGGGAGACCCGTCCCGGGAGCTCGGCAGGTGGCGACAGAGCACGGGCTTTTGTGGGGTGTTCGGCGCAGCTCAGAGCGGGCGGGGCGCAGGGGGCGACTCTGCGGGAACCCCGTGGGAAGGGATGCAGCACTCCCCCTAACGTCACCCGAGCCAACAATCTTCCTGGGGGGCTTGTCACGAGGCTTAGACTATTATTTTTACAAGTACTCCTACACTGAGGTATAATAGGATTTAAAACATGTTTTACTTTATTTTCATATATATATCGCACATATACATTTCCATGTACAAATGGAGGAATAAATAGAGCACATACGGAAACCTAAAAGCCTATGGGCAAGGCGCAGGCCGCGGGAGGAAAAGGAGAGTTGGAGGCCGCTCCAACAGCAATCCTGAGTCAGCTCGGAGGGGCAAACCCTGCACACCATATCCCTCGCGCCCCACCGCTGAACACGGCGGCTGGGAGGTCGAGATTTTCCTGAACTGATGGGGAGCCTCGAGACCCCAGTGGGGTGAACAGTCTGCGCCGGGCTCAGGCATCTTTCGGGGATCGCTAGACTAGAGGCGGCAAGGGGCTCGGGCTGCCGACATCCCTCTGAGGTCCGTGGGATCGACCTGCTGGCCGCAGCTCGCCGGGGAGCTGGACGGGTCAGGGATGGCCCAAAGAGCGGCCCGTCCTCCTTGTGGGGTGCTGGCAGCCATCGCCCGGCCCTTTCCGGGATGCTCCCGGCCCCATGCCCGCGAGTAGAGATGGGGAGCTGCAGTATTTCTGAGTCAGCCCTTCTATCTCCCCTGCGCAAGGACTGCAATAGTTTTTCCATCTCCTTTATCGGCCTCGGGGAAGAAAAAAAAAGTCCTTTGAGACTCCATTCCTTAAAAAAAAAAAAAAAAAAAAGGAAAAAAAAAGGCAGCAGCATCGCTCCTGCCGCACAGTTCATTCGCCTCCTTCTCAAGTCCTTCGGAAAGCAAGATTAAAGGGGAAAGCAGCAGCTGTATATTTATGTTTTCATTGCTAGAAGGGAATTGATTTCCTTGCATTTATTTTTGTAGTTGCAATACACAAGGGCGGATTTGCGTCACCAAAGCAACTTGCTGGTCGAGATAAAGTTGCACAAATATTGAAAAGGGAAGTGCTCGCACTCATTATGAAGTTTTTCTCCGGAAGAAATAAGGATTTCTGCTGTATCCTAAAATACTAAAGCCGCTTCTATTTTGAGACAAATCTCGCAGGCACATCCGCTCATTTAGTCCGAGTTGGAATCTCTCAAAAAACAGGAGATGACCTGGACTGCAGCGAGCCCCGGGTTTCCTGCAGCCTTCTCCCTCCTTGCGCGGGGAGGAGGGGCCGCCGCCTCCCCGAGCCAGCGCAGCCGCGCAGCCCTGCGAGTCCCCGGCCGCCGAGCTGGAGGGTGCGCGGGCAGGAAGGCCTTCGGAGGCCTTTGGGGAGAGAGGACATCCTTGCCCCGGGGAGAGGGAGCGGCCGGGGGCTGAGGCAGGTGCTCCTGGTTTCGCTCGCGGAGGGAACGCGGGGGCGCAGCGCGGTCAAGCCCCGCGAAAGCACCTGCCCCCGTGGCCCGAACACTCCAGCTCCCTCGGCCTCCTGAGTCCCAGGCCGAGGGTGAAGTGCTTTTAGTGCGAGTCGTTGAACGTTTCCTTTCGGGTTATTTGAGTCCCTGTGAGATGACAGCGCTACCTCTCTCTTGGGGCGCCGGCAGTACCGAGGCAGCGGAGCGGCGGCCGTGCCCGTCCCGAATCTGTCCGGGGCTCCTACAACCGGTGCTTCCCTTCGGTGCCCCTCATAGCCGGCATCTACTTGGCAGCGAGGCGAGCGGAGTTTTGAAATCAGCTCTTAAAAAACAACCCCACAAAACAAAACAGAAAGAATGAAAGAAAGAAAAACACTAGTTTCGTTTGGTTTTGGTTTTGTCTTTTTTGCCCGTCTGTCTGGTGAGCAGCCACTGGCTGGTACAGCGATACGGGCTATCAGTGGCGGTTGTAGCAGTAATTAAACGAAGCGGTTTGCGGCCGAGATGCAGCGCTCAGGGCACACTTCGTTGCCCGTCCCTCGGGCGGGCTGACAGGGCGGCTCTGCCCGGCAATGGGAGTACAAGTGGAACCGGAGTCGTTCGATCTGGTTTGAAAACAAAAGGCTGGCGCTGGGGTCAGCTGGCGGGGGTATAAGGGCGGGGTGAGGGTGGAGGGCGCAGGGGGGAGATGCAAGGAAAAGGAGCTTTCCGCTGTTGAGGCGGGAAAAGTTCAAACCTAATCAACCTTTTCTTTCGTCGTCTTGGGTTTCTGGACACATCTTGGCAAGCCAGTCTGTCTTCATTTTTCGATTTTGCCTCGTTAATAAGGACCGAACCAAACCAAAGCAAAGCGTTGCTTCGCTTTTCCCGGAGAACCAGTCTCACCTTTACCAGTGCACACGGTTACGCCTAAGGAACCCATTCACTCAGGTGGTTTCAATATTCTCACAGAAGCTACATCTTCACACCTGGAGTCAGAAAAATAATTTGCTTTTCTGGCGGTTCCCCGAAAACAGGCAGAATTTGAGAAACCCTTTGGAAAAAATAATATGATATTTTTGAAATAAAATCAAAGCAAACTTGCAGTCGTCCGACCCGGCAGCCTGCTCAAAACGACAGTAGCTGCTTTACTTGTACGAAAACTAAAAATAAAGAAATAGACGATTTTCAGAGTCAGATCAGGACAAATGTGATGTTAGAACGGAGGGGGGAAGTGACAAAGACGCTTTGATAAATTTGTCCCTAAATCATGACAGCGAATATAGCTTATTGTTCTATTCCAGAAAAAAAATGGGGGCAACTCTGTTGTTAAACGTTTGAGAAATTACGAAGTTTTTAAGGTGTAATTCTTGTGGAAGCAGATGCAGCCACTGGGATGGAGAACATCACAAAAATCTATAAAATTGCACTATCGTCAAAATACGATTAGCTGATTAGTCGCTGCTAATGCAGGATCCAAAGTTCTTGGGCCCAGAATATCTGGGAGGTCTCATAAATACATATATTGCGTGCATCAGCATAGACTCCTCTTCCAGACTATCCCAGGCTCATTTATCCGAGAAGGAAACATATTTCCTTGAAAATTGTTTCCAAGAGGACAGACCTGTCTCCAGTCTCCAAGAAGTTTTCTGCGTGTTTCTTTCAAATGTTTGAGAATCGCAGCGGCAGTAAGCGCAGCGACCTTACGTTGATTTTGGTTGGTTGGTTGGTTTGTTTGTTTGTTTGTTTGGGGGTTTTGGGAGGTGAGGGTGGTTACATTCGAGGGCGGAATTTAAGGCGGGGGATGGGTTAGGTTTGGGGGTTTTGGGAGGTGAGGGTGGTTACATTCGAGGGCGGAATTTAAGGCGGGGGATGGGTTAGGTATGTGTTGAGATGTACTCTGTGGGGCAAACCCACCCCAGGTCGCGGGTACGAGCCACGCTATTCGCGCTGTCAGCGCGGTGGCCCATACCCGCGACGCGGCCCTGCGTGGGCGTGTCGGCGGGCGGTGCTGCCCGGCCCCGCGGATCGCGGATTGGGCGTGGGGAGGGAGCGAGGGCTGCTCGCTGCCAGAGAAAGTTTTGGGGAGGGGTGGATATTTTTTTCTTCCCCCAGTGTGAGGAAAGGGGGTTTGGTTTAGTTTTGTTTTGTTTGCGCCGCTCCGCAACTCACCCGCTCACTCTCTGAGTCCGGCCGTGGCTTTTGGGGACGTTTTAATTTTCGGGTTTGTTTTTTTCTTTTTTTTTTCCGTTTTTTTTTGGTGGTTGGCTCTCCCCCACGTCCCTCCGGGAAGTGCTCCGCCAGCCGCCTCTCGCCTCGCCATCCCTCCCCATGCGCCCGGGGCAGCGGGCAGCTCTGCGGCGCGTACCCGGGACCTGAGCTGCGAAGCGGCGCCTCCCCTCCCCGGGCAGGATGTACACAGCCGGGCTGGCTCCTTTCTACGCCTCCAACTTCAGCTTGTGGTCAGCGGCGTATTGCTCTGCATCGGGGCCGGCAGCCGGAGGCTGCTTCCCGCTGGACGCCGCGGTGGGGAAGAAGCCGTCCTTCTGCATCGCCGACATCCTCCACGCCAGCGGCGAAGCGGCGGGAGGACCCGCCGACAGCCTACCCGGAGGTCCCGGCACCGGGATGCCGGCGGCGCTGGGAGCCGTCCACCACGGAGGTCCCTTCCACGCCACAGCCTCGCCGCTCCGGCCCACACCCGTCGTGGCCCCCGACGCCCCTGCCGCCGCCTTCCCTCCGCGCCTCTCGCCTCTCTCTGCCGCCTACCACTCGCACCACCACCGGCCACCGCAGCACCGGTCCCCCTCGGCGGCAGTGGCGGCGGCGGGCGGCGGAGGCGCCCCGGCCCCCGCCCGGCTGCCCGGCGGCCACACGCATGGCTCGGCACCGGCGCCCGCCAGTAAGGACCTGAAATTCGGCATCGACCGCATCTTATCGGCGGAGTTTGACCCCAAAGTCAAGGAAGGCAACACGCTGAGAGGTAGAGAAATTGGCTTGTCCGCTTTTCCTGCTAACGCTCTCGCTACTCTGTTCCTTGTTCTATGATTGCTTTAGCGAGTTCCACACGCGATTTGAAATCTTTTTGATTTAACAGAGATATTTTTTAAAAAGCGTGTTCTAAATCCGAGTTTCTAATAGTGCTCACTAAACCAGCCCCCCGGCCCCCGCCCGGCAGAGCCGCGGCACAGGGCTTGCACCCCTGGGAAAGTAGCGATAGAGTGAAAATAGTGAGCGGAGCGCTCCGCGCTCCCTGAAGCGGCCGGGGATTTCTGCCTCCGAGGGCACAGCCCCTTTAAAGTCTTTCACTGCAATCCATCTCCCCTCGCGGGCTGTAAACATCCTGATCAAGGGAGTAAATAAATCGGAGGGTGTCTGACCGCAGGGGCCTGGCCGCCGCTCCCGAGGAGAGCCCCTGGGGGCGGCAGACGGCTGCTTGGTGCCCCCACCCCAAAGCCCTCCGGCCGGGGACCCGCTCCTCCCGGCCCCGCCGCCCGGATCGTGCCGGGATGTCGGTCTCGACCGCGGTATAACAGAGCTCTCCTTGTTCCTGTGCTCGCAGATCTGACCTCCTTATTAACTACCAGCCGCCAAACTGGGGTTCATCTCCCCAACTTGCAGCCTTCCGCCGGCCAGTTCTTCGCGTCTCTAGACCCTATTAACGAGGCCTCTGCTATCCTGGGTCCCTTAAACACAAACCCAAGGAGCTCAATGCAGCACCAGTTTCAAGACACTTTTCCAGGTACAGCTCATCCCTCGTCGACTCTCCCGTGGCGCAGGGCCCTCCGTCCTGGAGCAGCCCCCTTCCTCTCGGAAGGACTCGCCAGGCACTTTTGAAAGGCCAGGCCGTGTGTTTTCTAGGGAGGTTCAGATTTTGGGCAAAAGCCGGGCTGCGTTGGGGGGGAGGAAGAGCCGGCTAGGGCCTGATCTAGAGGAGTACATCGAGTACAGAAGTAATAGCTGGGCCGAGAGAGAAGAAGCGGGGAGGGGGAAAAGGAAGAAATTCGGGTTCCAGATAGCTCCACCTGCGCCCGAGGAAGCATAGGCTGACAGGACACGTACCCAGCCGGCAGTCAAGGCCTCGCTGGCCCAGGCCCTCCCTGCACACTGCAGTCCAACTCTTATTCTGATCGATTTAAGGTTCCACTTCAGGCTGCAATATTAATAACACCGTTTCTTTCTCTCTCCCCCCACTTTTCTCTCCCCCTCCTCAGGTCCGTACGCAGTTTTAACCAAGGACACACTGCCTCAGACATACAAGAGAAAACGCTCCTGGTCCAGGGCTGTTTTTTCCAACCTGCAGAGGAAAGGTTTAGAAAAACGATTCGAAATCCAGAAGTATGTCACCAAACCGGACAGGAAGCAACTGGCAGCGATGCTGGGGCTGACAGATGCTCAAGTAAGAATGGGTTCGGTTTGATTTCAAATCTGATTTCCAGTTTAGATGGATAGCAGAGGGCAGAGAGGTTTTTTAAGTGATTTCCTTTCCTTCATCTTTAGCGGGGCTGGCTGAGCAGTTGGACCTCGCCCCGAGCATCTCTTAAGCGCAGATTCCCCTTGTCGTACAGTGGCCAGGCGTGGAGTTTTTGCCTTTGTTTTGGCCAGCGAGGAGCAGGCCGGGTGGAGAGGCGAGCGGGGCCAGGACAGACCATCAGACTGCGCTTTACTGGAGTGCAGTTCGCTGTAGGAGGCGGTTTAGGTCAAAGGAAGTAGAAGCAAACACACTATTTTTAATATCTTTTTTTTTTAAATCTTTCCCTGAGTTGTGAAATCCATCGTTCTGAGGAAGTGAAAACACTTCTTCAAACGAAATCATTAAACGCCACTCTGTAATGATTTCACTATTGAGGGCTCACAGCGCACAGAATTGTATGACGCTGTGGTTTCTTGAGCAAGTTTTGGTTTCCTGGAAGAAGTAGGAGAGAGGAAACAAACAAACAAACACAGAGAGAAGGGTGTGCGGTATTTAAACACACAAACTAGGAGGAGAGGGGGGGGAAAGAGCCCTTTAGTTGCGTAAGGGTGTGGGCAGCGGAAGGTGAGGACGGCTCCTTTTCTCCTCGTGTTGCCAGTGGAAGGCGTCGGGGCCGGGGGCTGCGCGGGGCTCGGGGCAGGGCACGTTGAGGCCGTGCCGCCCGTCTAAGGGCGGCTCGGCCGCAGGTGAAGGTGTGGTTCCAGAACCGGAGGATGAAGTGGCGGCACTCCAAGGAGGCACAGGCCCAGAAGGACAAGGAGCCGCCTCCGGAGCCGGAGCCGGCGGTCCAGCGAGCCGGCGCAGCGCCCGCCGCCGCCGGGGAGACCGAGGGCAGCTCCAGCCGTTCCGAAGCCGACAGCGACAGCAGCGACGCTGAGTCTCTCGACATGGCCCCCAGCGACACGGAACGGACTGAAGGCGCCGAGCGGAGCCTGCCCTCCACTGGACTTGGCAAGTCCTCTGGCAGCACCGACCTCCCCTCCCCACCGCCCCCCGCCGCCGCCAGTCCCGAGACGCGGAGCGGGCTATAGACGGGGCGGCCCCTCCGCGCCGGGGACCTGTGAGCTAATTTATCTCCCTTCCCTTGCCCCGGGAGCGCGGCAAGACCGGTCCGGACGCGGCCCGCTCCCGCTTGTGGCCAGCGCCCTGCTCGACCTGTGGAAAGGGGCTGAGGACGCAGGCGGAGCCGGGAGCCCCGGCGTGGGGGCGGCCGTGCGTGAGGCGGCCGCCTCTCCCTTCGCACGGCTCGCAGGAGAGGGGGATTCCTCTATTTTTTTTTAAATTTTATTTTAATTCTCCGTTTCCCGCCCATTGTCCTCTCCAAGGAAAATCTGAGCGAGGGACTCCGAGAACGGTCTCTGAAATCCCCAACTTTTCCCGCCCCTGCCCACAAAAAAATTAGAATGTGAAGTATTTTGCCAACGTCCTCATTGGTTGCAACGTGTTGCTTTGAATAATCCGGCCAAGAAATACTGCACTGACAAAATATATAAATATATATATATATATATCTCCTGTAAATAAAATGTTTGCTATGGTTTGTAACCACGTCAGTCTATTGACCTGGGGAGAGGGCTGGCGAAGCTACTCCAGCGTCCTTGACCCCACTCGAAGGCAACCACTGTCTCTCCTCACCTTGGAGCATCTCCAGGCAGCCTTCTCCTTTTATATCTTTCCTAAATGAAGGCGGTGGCAGGGACCGGATTTGATGATGCAAAACTGTGCCCCCGATGAGAAAGTTAGCAATTACATTTGTAGCCCCGCGTGTGCCTACACGTGCATATTTGCCGTCTGAGGTGCTTTATATTGTAGATGCCAGGCAGGACTGGGCTATTTGACCCCAGCGACTCTCGGGACCGCTGCCAAAAGCCGGCGGGGCAGTTTTGACTTTCAGGGGGGACACGATGTTTTGTTTTGCTTTGCTTTGCTTCGGTGTTATGTCGGTTTGCCGCGCACCTCTCTGCAAGCCCCCGCAGCGGTGTGGGGAGGTACATTTCTGTGACGTCACAGCGAGGCTCTGCGCCTCGAGAGGGCACTCTGTGACGTCATGCAGGCTCTATGAGCGGCGCAGGGGCGGCGCGGAGACCGATCGAGGGATGGGGTGAGGGTTAGCGCCGGGACGACACACGGCCGATTCTCCCCCTACCTCGGTGGGTGCTTATGGGACAGGACTCCCTCCCCTGTGCGTGCGGCCGGGCAGCTCCGCCGGGGTTGCCTGGCGGTCCAGATCAGGATCCGACGGCTTCGCTTGGGTTCATCATTGGCTTCGCTGTCGGAAAAATGTAAAGCGCCACGGCGATCGGTGCTCCGCTCCTCCCGGGGGCCGCTCCTCAGCCGCTCTGCTTCCCTCTCCTCCTTTGCCAAGCAACATCGATTAGAGTGAACGATGGGGTATCGAGGAGGCCCTGTCCTTCCCTGCTGGGAAGCGGGTTTACTGCCTCGGTGCAGAAATACGTGGGTGCAGGGAAGGCTTGATCCTGCTCACGGTGGGCAAGGCAAGGGCAGGAAAAGCAAAGCCGCACTCCTCGGCTCCAAGCTGGGCCGGTGGGCGCTGAGCCTGTGACACCACTAGAAATAACGGGGAGACGGAGAAATAAAGCGAAGGACCGAAAAAGCTCCCAGTGTCTCCGGCAATGTGAAGGCGGGTGAACGCCTGGCCCTCGCCTGCTGCTTCTCTGAGGGCTCAGGCAGAGATATCCTTCAGAGTGGGTTTGCTGGGGAGGACACGCTACTCGGGGTCGCCCTTGCCAGAAGGGGGAACCCAGCAGGGGCAAACTCCCCAGGAAAGAAAAGGAAACGCCAACAGTATCTCCCTGCCACAAGCACTGGGGAAAAGGAGCTTGGGCATACGGCAGGCCAAGAGTCCAGACCGTCTTGCCGGATGAAGAATGTACTGGTGACTTTGTAAAAAAATGTGTAACGGATCGGGCAGAGACTTAGCCAGAGCGTGCAGGGTGATCTCGAGGAGGGGCGCGCACAAAATTCTGATGGACGCCTAGATTTGAGCAGCGCCCGCGTAGGGCCACGCTCTCCGTGAGCCGTCCCTGTCCGATCCCTCTTGGGACAGGGAAGCGGGGCAGGGAGAAGAAATTGTCTGGGAGGGTCTTGTAAATTAGTTCTGCCTTTAAAAACACTGTCAGGGAGGAAACGAGGGCATGTCACGGCTTTTCGGGGCACTATACGGTCCCCGCAGTTCGCTTCCAGACCCAGAAAGTGGCTGCCGCCCATCAGCGCAGGATTTTCGGTGGTGTTTTAACTTTCCTTAGTGCGAGGGAGGCCGTGGGACAGACGTCCAGCAAAACATGATTGTTTCTCCTCCTATAAAGCACTGTGGTGCGGCTCACGAAACCGCAGGAATCTGTTTGCCTCTTGAGTTTGCGTCCTGAATACTAACCCATGCGGGAGAGTGGGGTTTGGAGTGGGTCGTATCAGATGAGAATGGAAAAGTGCATCGGTTAAAGGAATCTGTGCTCCCTCAAGTGCAGGTCTGCCTGTGGTGGGGACAGCTCTCCTCACCTGAGCCCCCCCAGATAACGGGAGCAATGCTGCCTTGGAACCCTGGTCGGAATGAGAGCAGGGGCAATGCCTTTACATCACCACTTTAAGATAACATGACAAAAGAGGGGGAAATAATCCTGTTGGGACTGGGGCTACGAAGACAGAGGCTCAGATCTGACTGAAAGAGCTGTGATAAAATTCCTTCGACATGAGGCCAATTTTTATTCTCTGCACACCTCGTGTGCTGTTCGGGCCGAGGGGCCAAGTTGCTGAGCCGAGAGGGTGCGTTTCTTCCTCTCTGCCAGCGACAGGGAAAATAAATAATATCTCTCCCCAGTTCGCTCCCTTTGTGCATGGGCAGGTAGAGCAAAGCTAAGAAAACGAGTCTGGGGAAAGATGCGTGGGTGGAGGGATTTGTGCCCGTCTCGACAGGGATGTTTCCTGGTCTCGCGAGGCTGCTTAATTTCTGCACAAAAAATCGGGACAACGTCGTGACCTCAGACAGCTCGACCTCCCTACTCCACCCAAGAATAGGTCAAAAAAGCTTGGAGGAACCTCTGTTTTGTTGATTTTCGTATGGCCTCGTAACAAGAAAGGGTTTTGATGCTGCGTGTCTCTGAACGCGAAACGCTCGAGCCAATTGTTTCTCTGCCGAACCAAAAGACCTCGACCGTCTTTCGGCTGGGGATCACAGCTTTTCGGGCCGTCTCTTCACCTTTCCTGAATCTGTTGTGACTCTTTTCAGATCCATGCCGGCGAACGCAACCTCCTTGGTCTGCACTCACCCACCGAACGCGGTGCCAGTGAGGTGCTACGGCGGGGTGGGGGTCCCCTCGGAGGAGCTTCCCCGGCACTGTCCCCTATCTCTGCCGTCCCGGCCAGGTCAGATTCCGCACACCCTCGCTGTGCTTCCCCACATGGGTGCCAGGCAGAGATTTTTCGGGCTTATTTCAGGTGAAAAGTTGTACCCGAGACCAAGACGCGGGAGCGATACACACGGCCGCACGGAGAGCAGTTTTGCTGCCTCCTCACGCGTGGCATGTGTGGGAAATCGGACTAATAGTAGAGCAAGAGGCCACGCCGTGCCGCTCCGATATCCCAGCCCCGTCTGCGAGCATCCACACCTGCAGAGATGAGCAGCCGGGCTTGATCAGAGCCAGGTGTTGCCGGCCTTCTTCCCGAGATTACCAAGAACCCCCAGCTTTCCGGGCTCTGTGTTAGGAAGTCCAGCGAGATACTTTTCTTTTCACCTGATTTCTTATCAGAAACCTTCCATCTCCAGAGGCTCGATTTAGTCTCAGAAATAACAGCCACATTAGAAAAAATAACAATAATACAAAAAAACCCCAAAGGACTTATTTTAATCAAGCAATATACGGTATAAAAGTGCTGGTTGAGGAGCTGGCATCGGTGTCCGCCACTGCTTCGCCCGGTGGGGAGGGGTGTTCGCCGCACTCCCCCCCCGACTGGGGGCTGCTTCCCCCAGAGCGCCCCGGGCACGAAGCCGGCGGCAGCGAAACCTGAGTTCGCCTCCCTCGTTAACTGAGGGAGATCGGCCCCGCTCCTTAGGAAAATATTTTTATTTTATTTTAATGTCGGGCTTAAGCTGATGTCTTAAAAAATAATTGTTTTCAGACCTTGGTTCCCTCGGCATCGCCGTTTCACACTCGCAGGCACACACAGCTTTCCCTGCAGTTCATGCCTCGGGACTGCCTGGCGTCGGCAAGACAAACTGCAATCTCCAAAATGTCAACTTTTTCCACAATCTCGACTAAAAAAACCACCCCCTTCTTATTGCTGTTGAGCGCTCATCAGAAATAATGGCTGTTTACACAAAACCTTTATTCACTTTCTTAAATAAACACCAGTGAATTCAAATAAAGCAAAGCCCCAGCTACAATTCAGGCACAACGTTTGCTGTGTGTATTCCCGGCTGCAGACCTGGAGAGACTCCTCGGAGAGAAATATGAAGTCTCTTTTCATAGTCCACCTCCATTAGCTAAATATTCTAGCTCACCTCGGCCAGGTTTATACTACCTCGGCTTTCCTTTTTTCCTCTTTTTTATGTTTTCCCTCAGCTGAAGAGGAAATATTTCCTCCCTACTCCCCAGTCCCTTTTTACAGAGGTGTGGTCCGGACGTTTTTGGTTTGGTTTTTTTTTTTTAATCAATGTGCTGAAGTCCCTTCCTCTCCCCTTTCACAGCTTCGGCTCGGGGGAGTGCTCCGGGGCCTGTCGGGCTCCGAGGAAAGGCTTTGAGGCCACACCGCCACTCTCCGCAGTCCGCACGGCCGTGGATGCTCGTGGCTCGGCGGGCAGAGATGGATAAGGGGACGGGAGTAGGATGTGGTTGGTGAGTCCGGTGAGACGGTAACTAAGTCTCGTTTATTCGAAAAGAACCGGCTACAATGAAGTTCGCGGAAACCCACGAGCTCAGCCAGTCAGCGGGAGCGCCGGGTACCCGCGTGGTCCCGCCGCTCATCGCCCCACGAGGGAACCGTCCTAGCACGGGGAGCGCTGCCCCACTGCTTCCCTCATCTCCCCTGTTCCCAGCCCGGGACCCGCGGCCCCAGACCTAATGAGATCCATTAAGCGTATTATTGATGTGGAGGTTTGCTGTGAGGTCCCGGCTGGAGGGAAGTGGGGCTCTGCTGCAGATACAAGCGCTCTGATCTGCACCACCTGGCTGAAACCAGAGAGCCGCCACTTCATTAATGGGTTTAGCCTTTGCTAATTGGTGTCTTTAGAAGCCTTGCCAAATTCTGCTTCGAGGTCTTTGGAGGCAGCTTTTGTTTTTCGTTCTGCTGGTGACATTCGTTGACGGCAATTAGACACGATACCACTCCCGCGCCGACGGGCCTCCAAGCAGCTCGAGAGCACCCGACGGGGCGGGCTGCGCGGCCGCTCCGGGCACCTCCTGCCCCCTGCTGCCTCCACTACAGACCATCATCGTCATCCTCATCAAAAGAGGAAACGCCGTAGATAAACCTCGCGGTGGAGAGCGCCAACCCACCCTTCTCTCTCCTCGATGACAACTGTGGCAGGTGACACGAGTGGAGGTGGGGCAAAAGGCGCCCTGTGCCGCACGCCCCGCTCTGCTGAAAGCGAGCGTAGGAGCCGGGGCTGCCCCCGTCCGCCGAGGCAATGGGGAAATAGGCAGCCTCCCGCACTTCCCTTCTGCCCGGCCGATCCCAAGGAAAAGGGCAGGGGCAGTGACTGGCCGTGCCAGTCCCAGGCTCGCAGCAGCTCGGAGGGGCCGCGGCCGAGCCCCTTTCGCCACCCGCCCTCGAGGTCAGCTTTATCCCCGATCCCGCGAGCCTGACCAGCTTTTCCGAAACTCAAACGGCCGTAGTTAATGAAATCTGCTCACCGCAAATCACAGAGCTCTGCCGTACGCTATAATTAAATTTCTGCTTGCCTTAAAAAACCCGGGCCACCCTCCTCCGCCTCCGTTCTCAGGGCAAACCCCAAATCAAAGGTTTCTAGCCATCACACCCCTCCAGCTATGCCTCGTTCCAGGCCATGTCTCCCGGCCTTCGTGCCACCGACTGTTCTTTCCCCACGCCTCGCGATGACCAGTGCCTTTCCTCTGCTACCACAAGAGGAGGCTGCTCCGTCCCACCCATGTCCGCCTGGATGGACCCAGGGGGGTAACCCGGGCGCCTGCATGCCCGGATGTGGGTGATGGAGGGGATGGAGATACTGGAAGGAACAGAGAGGTTGAACGATTTCCTTGCCCAGCAGCCGAAAAGAGGGATCGGTTCTGAAGAGGCACACTCTCAGACACACATACTAGTCACACCAGCCTCATTTACGAGGTAATGTGTCACCAGTCGTGTAAGTCAAGTATTCAGGGGTCAGAGACGGCTGATAAATCACGTCGAGCGGAGATTTTATCCTCCCCACGGCACCGCTGTCGGCTTCTTCTGACCCGCTGCCTCGGTACCGGCCCCGGCGACGCGTCAGCCCAGATGCAAGATGAGTAGGCACTTCACCACCCGATCCAACCCTATGCTTTTGCAGACTCAAGGGCAGCCTAAAGCCGTGTCCTCTGGACAAACGCTGCCTGCTGTGGCCCTGCCGTCTCACGGGGAGCTGGCACTGCGCCGTGCCCCGGGCAGGGAAGCGGCGGCGAGGTTTGTCGGGAAGACAGGAAAAGAGGGCTGGAGCCGAGTTTCTCCATTTCTACTTTTCTTCCTTGGCTCAGATACTTTGTCCCTAATCCTTCTTTGGGTAGACTGACTGCAAGCAGGGAAGCCCACCCGCCCCTTCCCAATTTAAGCCTGGCTACAAAGTGCACTGGCCAGTGAGGGACAGACACCCTAGCTCCGCCAGGATCCCCGAACCTGCAGCTTGTGCCTGAACACAGCCCCGGAGAGCAGGAAGAAGGATGGGTTGCTATACGTAGCTGGCCCGTCTTCCCGAAAACATCCTGGTACAATTCTGAAATACATGGGCTCCTAAGCTGGCCTGTGTGTCTGGAGCGCTCCACTCCTCCATGGAGGAGCACAAGACCTGGCCCACAGCCTTGTCATTTGCCTTTGACACTACATAAACAACATATGTAGTTACAGATGAAAAATAACTCAAGAGGATTACAGCCTGTGTTTTACAACCAATCTTTTCGAACTTTTTCTTATCATGATTTTAATGACAGTAAAAGTAAATCTGAAATCTCTTTCAGTGCATTCATATAGACAACCATACATATCTATTATATGAGTATGTATATATACATAGATACATACATATTTGTATGTTAAGGCAATGCATTTTAAATACAAGCCATTCTATAAATGACTAGACTGTGCAAGATTTTAAAGGTCTTTTAAACACCTTTTCAGTAAAAATGCCTAAATTATAGGCATTTTTGAGTCCTGTCCCTAATGAGATCTGACTGGATGTCAACAGAGACGCCTTTAGAACAGTGACTATAAGACGACTTCATGAAGCAGCACGAGCTTAGTCTACAAACAAGGGTTGCTGATGGAGAGAAACGGGGTTTTGCAGCTGATACAACAGCCCCTTCTTACTGCTACAGCCCTTGAGTACAGCTTCGGAGTGAGTATTTTTACCAGTGGTGTAACAGGGATATGAAGCTCGGTTTTGGCTGGGGCTCGGCTCTGTACAGCTTCCTCTTTTAGTGTAGTTCTTCAATTCGCTAGAATTTAATGCACTCAGTACAATTCGCTTCACAACATTGTATTTTCAAGGACAAATCCTAATACGGACCGTTTGGCCCAGTTGGCCCTTCCCCGGCCCTGTGGAGAGTTTTCCGACCCTAGCGTCTGTGACCGGACCCGTGGCGGGTTAGCCGTCGACGGGTAAGGAGGGGTTCTCTACTTTAACCTCAGGCCTTTGGGGATGTCGTTCAAACATCGGGAGCGGTCCTGTTGGCCTTCAACTGGCGATGGTTTACTCCGGACCCCGCAGTTCCTCTCCCCCGCAACCCACCCAGGGCGGAGAGGGCAGAGGGAGCGGCCCCGCGGCTCCGTCAGGATTGGGCCCCTCTCTCTCGCTGCAGTAGACATGTTTATTTGTGCCCCCACCCCTCCCCATAAATCCCACCATCTATAATCATTATCTACATGGAAACTTTTGCCCCCTGCAGCCCTCAGGACGGCCGCCGTCTCTTCCCCCCCCCCCCCCCCCTCCTCCGCGCTAGTTAGCGGTGATGATTTTAAAAGCATGCGATGATCTAAGCCCTAATACTAATATTATGCATCATTTGGACAGGATAACCATGCCACCTTGTCAAACGCTGACTTTTTACACAACCCATTTGCTGCATCGCGGAGTCATAACGGTGGTGATGGATGGGCTGGGGACCCCCCCGGCGCCCCCCCGGCGCGGGGAGGAATGCGGACGGGCGGAGCCCCCGCGCCCGCGGCCGGCCCGCACCCCGCCGGCGACAATTTATGGTCTGTATATATTTGCTGGCTCCAGATATCGGCAATGTAATGGATGGTTATATTTTATGAATCCGAGACTCGGATCTACGGACTCGGGAGTCCCTTCCATGTATGGTGCACTCCTGTCTCGCCCTTAATCCGCCCGGCAGGCAATAAACTTCTCCGCTAAATGTGCCGGGAGATAACAGCCAACTTTAATTGATTACAAGAAAATGCTCGAAACTAAATGAAGAGTTTTTATGGGGATCCCTAGGAAGACTCTTTTCTCTGCAACCATTAAGCGCAGTATTGACGTTTTACTGTGTGCAAACTGCGAACTTGTTTAGCCATAAACATAAACAAACGTTGGGGCGGGTGGGAAGCAGAATGAAAAGCAGACATGCTCGCCGAGGGGAGCCGGACTCGGAGGTGCTGCCGACCTGCCAAACTGGAGGGTGCCCGCTGCCCCTCCGAACTCCGTCTCGTCTCCTCTCTCTTTCCCTTGGTGAAGGCATGGGTGTGGGAACTGCTCCCCAGCCAGAAAACAAGGAGCCCTGGGATGCAGCACCGGAGATGCTGAGTATGGGAAGGGCGAAAGGCACCTACATGGACCTTCGCAGAGTTATCATCCGGGCATACCCTGAGAGGAGAATGCAGGGAAGTCCACTCGAGGTTTTGAAGTGGATGATCGTGGAAGGTTGATTCACCTTCTCCCTGTTTCCACAGGCCCTGGCGGGGAAGGTGTGAGAAAAGAGGTGAATTTATGTATTTTATTGTATTCCGACCGTCTTCTTTATAGCCTCAGAGGTGTAAGGAGCATTAAAGTCTCCGCCTGGAAGAGGGATGATACTGGGGGCGGGCAGGAAAGGGGAGGTCCGGCATCAAGCAACCGAGCTCTGCCCAGGGGCGAGGCAGAGACCTATTCGTGGTGGCTTTGCTCGCTACCGGGATCTGCATCTTCCCTCCCCGCCCCAGCGAAGGACAGATACCACTTCGGTGGAAACAGGTTTAATTCATGCATAAAACAGGGCAGCAGCGCAGGGTAGCAGGGGGCTGCAAAAGGCATCAGAAAAAATAAACCCCACTCGTGGCCCTGACTTTGAAACAGCAGCAACTGGCTTTTTATATTTTCTTTCTTTTTTTTTTTTTTAAACCAAATCCTCCAGTAAATTGCTCAAGGTGTCACATGACTTCATCATGGCTAGTGGTCCCGTCCATAGGCAACCAGCTTGGAAGCCACAAACACATTTTCTCCTGAAACCTCATTGCCAGCCTTTGAGAGCAAGGGGCAAATGGTATTTAAGGGTATTTTTCCCTTCTTGTTCAGTTTGCTACACTTTGAAAGGTAACTGTAAAATCACTCAGTGTCTGTAAGTTGTATTGCATTTTACTGGAAAGCCATGAACCCATCTTATTCCCTGATGTTTTGCAATTAATTATGAGCAAAAAGGAAGTGCTTGAATAGCATTCCCTCTACAGTTTTCTCTTGGTGAGGGAAAGCCAAGGGAAGATGCTAATATTTTCATCTTATTTTATAATTTATCCCATCTACCCAAAGAATGTGTGTACACAAACAAAGGTGCAGTGGGGTTCAGTCTCTGAGACACAGCCCATGTATTTCAGAGATCATACTCGCCCTGATAGCCAGCCCAGTGAATTATTTAGCCTGTCTTTTATTGATGTTAAAAAGTTGGATTGCATTTAAATAAACAAAGCAATCCAGAGCCATTTATCAGTTCTGCAGAAGTCCAGTTAACGGGATGTCCCGGCAGTGGTGGTGTGTGCTTACACCTCCCAGCAGACCCTCTGCATTGCCACTGTTCACACTGTAGAGGATTCCCCCTTAATTAATAACCTGCATATGGGCCCTTGGCTTCCCCATGCAAACACCATCCCCTCCAACCCAACATATGCTTACACTTAACTTTATCTCTAATACATGTGGATCTCTATGTACACAAATATAATATTATGTTGAAAACACATGGCTGGCCTTTTTTTAAATTAAGCATTTTAATTTTTTTTTTCCAAATTTTTTTTTCCTTCATGAGGAGTATTTAGCCCATTAGCTAAATTTGCAGGCAAGAACTGAACTCAAACAGAAAGAACATGGGCATCACTATTCACAGAACTGGAAAACATTTGGAGGGTTGTTATATATACTTCAAGTCATAAATTAATAGTTGGTTTATTGTTCAATCAGGAAAAAGCCATTAAGGTTTGCTCAGCTCCAATCTGTGGGAAAATAATGTCTTTGATTGAGCTCCCGCTAAAGACCCCCAGAAGTTTTCTCTCCTTTGTCATGAACAGTCTGCTCTTTCCTGTCTTCCGGAAGGAGAAAAGAGTAGGACCTCTAGAGAAAAACAGCTTTTCAGCATCTTGAATTTCACTTTGTATCTCTCTTCCTACCTGCTGATTTAATTTCTCTTTGCATTTGGGACCTTTCTAAATCCATCAAGAGAAAACTATGAAATAATGAGAGTTGTGTATCATCTTTTATCAGCTTTTTCTTCCTTGCTGGTAGCCAATATTGCAGCTCTGAAGGAAAAAGACATTTGAGGGGCCAGTGGGGGTGGTGAGGGGCTGAGAGTTGGGAAAGCACAGCATGGAAAGAAATCTAAGTTGAGGAATGAGAAGAATGGATAAAAAAAGGCAGGGCTGATGACTTTTTCATTGCATAGATTTCCTACAGGAGCAGTGGTTAGTGATCCTGGGTCCGCTTATTTATTTAGAGTGTTTCTGAAATGCATGAGCTCCTAAGCTGGCCCATGTTGCTGGAGCATTCCACGCATCCATGAACAAGCCCTAGGCCTGGCCCATAGCCTTCTCATTAGAAAGAGTGTGTACCTCTGCCTTTGTGATGAGACTCATCAGAGTCAACAACCCAGTAACTTGCAGTGATAAAAGGCTATGTCAAGGTGTGTCCTGTGAAAGGCGGTAACTGAAGTTAGGAATTTTCTGCTGGAGAAATCTCAGTGCTGGGCCTAAGTTTCACTGAGATAATGCAGCATGAACAAGGCTTACTTAGGCCTAACTTTTTTTGCCAGTGCAAAATCTCTATAATCATGAGGGAGAAGAAGAAACAGGGCAAAAAGGAAAAAAAAAAAAGCCTGTTGGGGAAAAAAGATTGTGTTTGGTTAATCAATTTTTGACCTTTTATAAAAATTCTTTTAGCATGATAAAGTATTTTAAATGCAGTTTACACAAAGTACAGCAGGTATGATTCCTTGATTCCTTGAATGACATTGTTTAAAAAGAATGGTGTGGAACAGTAATCAGAAACCTGAGCCAAATGAGAGCCTAGGCTCCTCTCTGCAGGAAAGAAATGCTAAGTGGGTATTTTTCATCTACAGTTGTCTTTTTTTTGAAGGTAGTTGACTGAGATATTTCTAAAATGTTCCTGTGTACCAGTAGTAGGCCTTGCATGCATTTTCTTGGGCAATTATTTTACCTGCTGTTGCACTGGAATGTTGAGTTATTTTCAGCTTTGGCTTTTCTAAGCCCATCTGCAGTGCAGTGAAAGCTTTTGACTTTGTACTGGCTAGTTGTGTGCAAGAATTGATTTGGAGGGATTTGGTGCCCAAAGATGCCAAATGTGAAATGGAGACCAGTTCTGACAGAAGATTGAACTGTTCCACTAAAAACAGCCTTGCTGAAAGACAGGAGGTACCTCTGTAAACAAGTATTTCTGGGAACAGATTTTTTTTTTCTTTCAGGTTTGTTTTGTCCCTTGAAATGTGAGATTGATCAAAAATGCTTAAGAGGATATTGGAGAAGATTCATTTGGGGTAACAGCTTTATCCTTGTGATCCTCAATAAGATAATGCTAGATGACAGAGGTAGGGATGATGAAGTGATATTACTTACTTTTTATTACTAATCTTGGGACTGATTTAATTTAATACCTGGGAACAGGATATGAAAATATATAGGTATCCCTTGCTTAATTTAGATAAAGCATTCCAATCCATGACAGAGCGCAGAGTTCCTAAGAGACAGCTCCTCGTAAGTCCCCCTTGCTGACTGACAGATTCAGTTTGTTCTTACTCAGGCATGTGAAATGAATCCGGCTTTCAGTTGCTATATTTTTTTTGTTTCCAATGTGAATTCATTTGCTTGGTATAATTTTCTTCAATACTTTGACTTTTGGATTGCACTGTCAACATTATTTTATGAGGGTTGAGCTTACTTTGCTCATGGAAGTGCACAACTGCAAAAGCACAACAAAGACCTGTTGTGCTGGTTTAAAGGTAAATTAGCAGGAGAAATGAACCCAACATTATTATTAGTCAGAGATTATTAGTTAGAGATTATTAGTCAGAGTTACAATTCAATAAAAATATTATAATAAATGCAATGATACAAAGAGAAATTGGTTTTAACCTGCAAAACCCAGAAGTATAACCCACACCCCAGGGCATAAACAGAACGGTGTTTGTTGGCCCCTGTGCTGAGACCCATGTGGTTCCCCCAAGTCCAAAGTAAAAGGAAGGGAAAAAGCTTTTTGTGCAATGACAGTCGCAGTCTAGTTGAGAGTGGTGGTCACGGTCCTATCAAGGTTCTGGTTCTCCTCTGGATACCATGATTGGTCCCAGAAGTCCCCAAACCCCAAGATTATATACCCTCTGGTTCAGGTGGGAATGCACAGTACCTGTCCCAGGATGGGGAGTTCCACAATGGGTGATCTGACTCTGTGAGTCATGGGGTATTTTCGGAATTTTTACTGGCCCATTATCAGACATGACCCCTTAGGCTGGGTGTGGAGTTGCTAATGACTCCCCAGAGGGTAGTTATCACAATTCTTATCTCACAGGCTTCTTTAACACCCAGTTTACATCCTGAGGGATCAAGTGTGCCCTGGGCAACTGCTATTATTGTTAACAGTTCATGAGAAATGACATACAGGGTGTAGAATAAACAGCTTTGGTCACACTCACAGAGAGATAAACTGGTCCCAGCTGCTGAACTAGGACACCTGTACAGGACATGGAGCACATTACAGTGAGAAGCCACCTGCTGAAACAGTAGAGATCATGCAATTTTTTACTTAGGTACAGTAAAAATTTTTTACATAGGTACCTAGGCTGTTTGAGATATCTCCAAAGTCAAGGGTAGTTGAAATCTTGGTGGAAGAACACACTCCTTCACCTCTATGCTTCTGAAATATAAAACATCCGTTAAAAGTGGCAGACTTGTAGCCAAGGCAAATAATTTTGTAAGCTAAACTTGAACACTTTCACTTACAAATACTGATCTTGTGATGACAGATTCATTCTTCCAGCTCTGGCAAATTTGTTTCTACCATAGCCTTGCTGGAAATTACCGTGAAAGTGTTTATAATACTGTCCTACTGTGAAGAACTCCTTGTAGGATGCGTTAATCAGATGAAGGCAGGACCTCATTGCTATCAGTAAGGTGAGGCTATGTAAGTATCATGGAATGGTTTGTGTTGAAAGGGACCTTAGAGGTAATCTAGTTCCAAACTCCTTGCCATGCACAGAGGCATCTTCCACTTGGCCAGGTTGCTCAAAGCCTCCTCCAACCTGACCGTGAACACTTCTAGAGGGAGTGCATCTACAGTTTCTCAACAAGCAGTTTTAGATTTTGCCTTTTGCAATTGAAAGTCATGGTTGTCTTAAATCAAGCTATACATATAACTGTATTTTGACTCACTTTTAAACTAAAATAAAAGTATCCAGACAGTGCTTTTCACAGCTGTTTAACAACTATTAAATACATAAATAGACATCACGTACTGAAATACTGTGTTGATATGAGCCATATAAACAGAAGAGAGCAGAAATACAGTAGCCTTTTTAACCTGATCTAATTTTGTGTCTAGACAAGCTTTACTCAGCATCAGACCCTGCCTCAATGCTGCTTTCTGGTACTTAAGGTAGGTATAACATAGTTCTGCTTCTCAACAATATTAATTTTCCTAGTGGGCTGATGTCTTTAAGAAAAATGGCAAAAACATTTCCAAAACTGCCACTGGAGTAGCAGGATGTTCTTCCATGGATCCTTGGCAACAGCAAGTGCTGTTGGATCAAGCAAGAAGTTTGCAGCCCTTTTAGCACTATTAATATCATCATTCTGCTCATGACTGAAGGGATACTTTGAAGAAAAAAGGGCAGAGTAAAAGGTAAGAAAGAGACGGTGGAAGGGTATAACACTTTCCCTTTTATCTACATTTTTCTGTGCAAAAAAGTAGGACTGCTGCCAAAGCCTTTATTTGTTCGTTGCTATGAAAATTATTTTGTGTCCTAGTTTCAGCGACGTTAATATATTTTTCTTCAGTAAGAGATTATCTTTTATGACCAGTTTAGACTTATATGGAGATGCAGTAATATGCCATAAAACTCTACACCATAAGCTGTATACAGGACATATCAACTAGTCTAAAGTGATTATATTAATGAGAGAAGAACCAATCCTTATGATTTCATGTTATAGCAGATGAGCTCACTGCTCCTGAGGAAAACATTAAATCACGTTTGAGTAGAAGGTAGAGAGATCCACTAAGTGACTACTGTTTTAAGAAAATACAATGCAGATACAGACCTAGATCCAAGCATGGAAATTAGCTGGTGGGCCCCTCAGGCTTTCTGGCAACCCATATGGTATGGAGGAGGAAGAAACATCTGTTCCAGCTATCACTGGAAAAGATGACAGTGAAGGGAATTAAGCCTTGCAAAGGGGTCCAGTTCTCCGTGAAGGAGCCAGGGAAGCCTCAGGCTGGTGCCATCATGGAAACCTGTGGCATCACCAAATGTGGGAGCAAGCCAAGCTCCTGATCCTGCACTCACTGAAGCAGAAAAGGGGGTGAGTGGGGGTTTTGAGAGTGTATGCATGGTGTGTCTCATGCACATGCATGCAAACACATCCACACAAAAACATATCCCTGTGCTCTCCCGGTGCCTGGCATTCCATGGTCAGGGCATAAGATACCAGCATTTATGTTCTGGCTGGTTGTGACAAACCCGTATTGATACAATAAATAAATGTGACTGAGGTTTACAGTTCAAACAAGCTATGAGGAGCCACCACAAATCAGCTTGTCATGTTGCCACCAGCTTTACAATCAATCTCCCATAAAGGGCTTAGGCTCTGACTCCTTTCTCTAGTTTGCTTATTTTTGTGGGAAACTGGCTGCTAGGGAGTCTCTAAAAGATGACTGGACTGAGACCTTTATGTTTTTAAAGGAGCAAAGCACTCTTACACTTTAAAATTAGAGCCCACTTGGAAAAAAAAAGGGATCAGGAGAAAAGCAAACAAAAGTCATCCACCTCTGCACTAATGGTTTGGGTCTAGCCCTAGCAGTCAGAAAGGCTTGATAGAAAGTGCTGCTGTAGGCGGGGAAGCTGTGGGCAGCTAGAGCTGGAGCAGTTGTGCCAGAATATAAGAAATGAGGCTCTGGTTTGTACCCTTAGAATGCTGTGCAGTTAATCCCCATCACACAGTTAAAATCAACCTTTGGATCCCCTCACTGTTACCTCTTTCCCTTCCAGCTTTAAACCTGTGTCCTCCTTTCCTGTGAGGATACTCTCATGGAGATTCATCACCCAGCCCTCTTGATAGGATTGGTTCAGAAATTAAGTATCTGAAAAAGTCCATTTGGCTGTTGGATGGTGTGAGTTCAGGTCCTGGTGATGTCAGCCTCAACCTTCTGGCTGGTGTGGCATGAGACAACATCCTGCCATCTTACACCATAGGCAAAGGGAGCCTGAAGGTGCTGACCTTTCCCAGTCCTGCTGGCTGCTTTGGCTGCTTTGCCTGATTTGCCTTGCCCATACAGCTGGAGACAGAAGGGCTCAGCTCCTCTGGCTTCAACTGGCCAAGAGGGCTCTGTGCACTCTGTCGGGACAATCAGGGATTGCCCTTGAGTATCTCCTCTGGCATTTTTAAGATTTCTACTCTAAATGCCTAAAGCAGGAACTCTCCTTTTAGGTAGAGGGGCACTTTGCCCAGCTGCATGGGACCCTTGCTTTTTGTGTTCAATGTGAACGTATCCACAACACAAGAACTTAGAAATAAGGCATCCAACCAGGGCACTGTGCAGGAACAACACAGCCTCTTTTGCTTTTGCCTTTCCTGCTATTCTGAACTGGGCTAATGGTTTCCATGTTTTTTCCACAATGACTACCAAATGTTTTTTCCTGATCAGCATGCTGAATGGCTGTTTCATTTAGCACATAATCATTAGCTTCACTTCTTGCTACCAGACACGTTATTATGCCTTTGCCATCTGTTGATTTATTTGTAACAATATCAGTGTTGTAATATTACTTTTAAGAATAATAACAACACTAATTATACACTCGACTCCTTCCTTGTGCTTTTCATCAGATCTCATAGTGCTTAAAAGTCCAAATTGCTCTGAATTCTATTACAAAACTCATTGCCACCAACTTTTCCACAAGTGCTGCAACTATTCAGTTTCAGGCTGTTCACCAGAGCCTCCTGGCACTGGTATTCCAAATCAAGATTTTTGATTTTGCAAAGCAGTTTCATACCTATCTAGTTCCAGTCTACTCCTATACTGTTAAAGCTCAGGAACTCTCCACTTCTAATAAAACTCTTTTGACTTGTATTTTGTCAGTTTTTCTGTATGGCCAAAACCCCTGCTGCAACGCACTCACAGCTATATGCCAAGGCTCTGAAGTTACAGAATATCCCCATCACTTAATTGTATTTAGACTCGTAATTCCTACAAATGATTGAAAGGGAATCTAACCACTTCTCAGCAGGTAGCTTTCATGCTGATAGAGTCAGAAGCGAGGGTGAACAATACTGCTACTCTCTTTCAAATTTGGCTGAGGTGGATACCCACTCTTTTTTCTCATGTAATAATATTCTTTAAGATCTCAGCAAGTGTCAGTCTTCATTGAGATGAACTCTTGCTGTCTTACAACTGAAGATCTCCAGTCATGTAAAAAATATTTTTCACACCTTTCCTTCTCAGAATGCTTCTTTCTTGAAAGAAAGAAAGAGAGAAAGAGAGGAAAGAAAGAAAGAAAGAAAGAAAGAAAGAAAGAAAGAAAGAAAGAAAGAAAGAAAGAAAGAAAGAAAGAAAGAAAGAAAGAAAGAAAGAAAGAAAGAAAGAAAGAAAGAAAGAAAGAAAGAAAGAAAGAAAGAATGTATTACAGTAATTCCTCTTGAGGGCTTTCTTCATTGTAATTTCTTTTGCAACATTTTAGTCCCTGCAGTTCTTAAATCACTTGCCTTATCCTGGAGAGCCCAAATTAGGAAAGGCAGTACTGTGTGTACGCAGAACAAAGCAAAAAGTGAAGAGAATGAGAGAAGTGATACAAAGGGATTTTCCAGCTCTGTCAATAAATTTACCACAATAATAACTTCCTTCAATGTGTTTGCTGCTGATGCACCTGCATACAGAACTACTTACAACATAATACCTCTGGAGATTAGAGTTCCCTTTTCTCTTTGGAGGATATCCATGCATGAGGCCAAATGACTGCAATTTTCTCATTTAAAAGTGATTCTTCACCTAGCTGTGAGCTCATAGATTGTGGAGCACACATACAATGTTCACTTGTTTCACTGGTATAGCTGCCATCCCCTCACTTGCCACTAATACCTCTTAGAAGGCCTGAAGATCATCTGAGTCTGACTAAAGCTACACTTTAGTGCTACCACTTCAGTATAGGAACGTGAAATGACTCAGAGAGACACACATTCCTGTGCACAACCAAAAGGCTGTCAAATGAAACTAATGGGAGCCAAGATGAAGGCCAAGGAAAGGGGATGATGATCTGGATGATTCATTTTCAAGGGTGTAGTAGATGACAGAAGATAACAAAATCAAGAGGAGACAACTAATTTGTGTGAGAAAATCACATAGGGACACCAAGGATGTGAATACATCAGGGTTGGGAAGTCTTGGAAGTGGGTAGAGGCAGGAAAGCATGAGAGAGGGGTTGTTTAATACACTCACCCTGCTTTTACATCCTTCTCCCTGGCAGCTTGCAAACAGTCATTCTTGAAGTCATGACTCCAGGTCAGGGGCTTGGTCCTCTTTAAGAAAGCTCTGAGAAAATTGTTATGTAAATGTTATGGAATGAATGTTGCCTAAGATGATCATTCACAGGCATACTAATTAAAATTGCCCTTTTCACTCATGTTACTGTCAGCAAAACAGTGCTTCCACCAAGATCATAATGGAGGAGAAGCCATAGAAAGAAAATGTTATTGAACATAAAGAGCTTCACTGAGGCAAATGCCTGTAGGTCAGTTTTCTAACTGTTTACCCAATGCTCACAGCTTAGTTAATTAAAATAAGGAGAACAGATACTTCCCATGGGAACTGAAAAAGCCTCTGTCATTTGCCATGCTATGATCTCCTGTAAGATACTCCTGGGGAGGCATTAAAACTGTAGCTCAGGGATCTTTTGCTTGTTATTGCAGATGGTACCGAGATGAAGATGAGTGCCAGACACAGTAGGTTTAACAGGATGAATTTTAGCAACTTGAACATGTTAATGAAAACAAGAAATCTAATAAATTAGCCACCAAGGTCAGACTGTGAAAGGCAGTCTTTGGGATGGTATTTTTTTAATGTATGAAGCTTCTAAGGCACAAATAAATATTGTAGATACATATTTTTTGTTTAAACCCAGTTAGATTTGCAATCTGTTTGGACTTTTGACTGACTTTAAACACTTCTTGGTGTAAAACCAGGGTTAAAGTCAAAGCCAAGAGAACATACTAGCCCAGGCTGGTGCTGAGAAATAGGCACTTCACCTCCCCCAGTTATCCTGGCTTGTGCATGAAAAAGATAAGTCCCTTCCACCTTTCTGGCCACCATTTTTTAAAGCCTGAAATTATTGCAGGTTATTAAACAGTGCCTATACTGTACTCATGCAATGGAATATATCCTTACATTTTGTGGTCTATTGTGAATTAGCCCAGGGTTTAAACTGGGCTGCAACCTTCAGCTGATTACAGTGAGGACCAATAAACTCTAGGAAAGAGATCTGAGCTTAGTGACCCTTTCTCAGCCCCCATAAGAACAAATAAGCCCAGCCAGCAGCATTGATATAGTTCTCTCTGTGCCTTAAGATATTTATGCATGCAGCTTTGCCAAAAACACTTTTTCATAGTTTTTTTCTTAACCTAAAAATAAGAGAAGAGAGGAGAGGTTGAACCAAGTCCTGACTAAATCTATGTGGACCTGGCTGGAATTGTGTGTAAGTTACTTATGAAAAGATGGTTTTACTTCCTAAAAAAATATGAGAGGAAACTTGAACTATGTCTTCCCGTCTTCGCTGCTTCTGCTTCCAAGTTGCTTCTTGCTTCATTACAGTGGTTCTCCATTAAGGTGAATGATGTTTTCCTGAACTGTGATTGAAGGAGGCATTTTTGGAGGAATGCAATAGATATTGTAATTTCTGGAGCTATATTTAATAGCTGTTTAATTTGCTAAAACATAGCTTTGCAGAACGCTGACTCAGAAATATTTACGCACAAGATTAAAAAAGTAGAACGACCAGAATAGGGAAAGTAGAGGTGAAAAATAAAGGTTTTTCATTCTATTACTTGGAAAGATCTTCCCCGCCTCCTCCATCATCTGGTCTGTCCTACTTGATCCCAGTTTTCCATTGGTTTGAGATGTTTTTGAAACGATTTGCATATCTGAAAACTCCTATAAAATCATGGGGACTAATAATGACAGGAGAACTGTGAGTAGGAAATAACAGGCACTTCTAGGATTAAGTCAAACAATTTCCTTTCTGTAGCTGAGGAAGATCTGCAGGGTTAAGCAGTACAGGTAATCCTTGGTTTCTGTCCTGATTTCATCTAAGAATGAAGTCATCACCTTTCTCTATGGAAAAGGGAGGGCTTAGTATGAGCCACACATGTATGAAACTCCTGTTGTGAGCTCATAACCTTGATAATACTCCCCATAGGCACACAGCAGCCACTACTGCCTCAAGGTATTTTGTATGAAGTGTTCATTTAGCATAGGTTGTTCCCTGTGTCTTTATTTACCAGGGGACCCTGCTTTCCTTCCATCAGTACAACACTTATTTATGGATTTAAGCCTTTAGTATTTAAAAGTACACTTCAGTTAAATGGATTGTTTCACTGGAAATGATCTATTTAAGCACCTGAAGGCTGGTAATACCTCTGTGTACTTTGAATGAGGTTTGATGCTACAGATAAATGGATTTGAGGTCGCATATAAGTATCTGTGTCTCATTTGTCACAGCTGAAATTAATACTAGGAAATAAATGGGTCTATTAACTTTCTGTGTCTTTTGGTATGCAATCCATGCCCTGGCCAGGATGGGGAAAAATTAATTAACTTTTCCTATTGATTTTCCCATTTGTTCTCTTTTGATTATGTGAGTTCCTGTGCATGGTTGCAGTGAACACTAAAAACATTGATTTTAAACTGGGCTACTTAGAAATTCCTGGCAGAGGAATGAGATTTGTCTGCTTGTGGTTTGCAATGTACTGGCTAATTGCACCCTCCCCTGACCAGAAGTAATGCAATGGGCTCAGTATTAGCTGCCATCAATGTAGCTTGCACAAGGCCATGGCTTCCAGATGCTTGGCAGGTCGAGGGGCACTTGAAACTTGTAAAGTGACATAAACAGCTAAAAAGATTTCTGCCTCATGTACACAACCCATTCACAAACACAAAACAACAAATAGTGGCTTATATGGACCAAGCACTGAGAGAAATGGTTTGCTCTGCTCCAGGACCCTGCTTTCTCTAAGGAAGTTCTTACCAGTGTAATGATGCTGAAATAGTTATCATTGCCTTTGGGTGCAAAGCCCCACATGGATTTTTTGTGGTGTCTTAGAGCAGTGTTTTCTCTGTAACAACTTATTACAATGTGTTACCCCCCTTGAGTCACTCTTCCACTGGGGAGTCTCAGGGCTCAGTACATACAAACATCTATAGGAACATACATGTATAGATTGCATAGGTGGGCAAACATAGCCTGTCTTTCAGTGGAATTAGGTGACCACTGTACTCAAATGATGATATTTAAAGGCAGGTCAGATTTAGGGCTTAAACTACTGTACAGTCTTCCTTTAATCTGGACTCCATGGAGTTTTCAACAAGGAGTATTATCCCGTTTTTTAGAGGTCAAATAAATCAACTTTAAGCTCATGAAAAGGTAAACACACTGATGCCTGTATAACTTTTCTTAGTTTATGAGATATTCTGGCAATGGGAATACAAAGAACCACCATAAATCCTACTGCACAAAAGCACCTAATTCCTGGGGTGCAGTGTGTATATGGAGGGGTTCCTCTACCATGCAATGCAATTTCTCTTATGGGGAAATATTAAATCAAATGGGAAGTATAAACTCCAGTATGACCATGCTTTTATGGAAGAGCTTTTTCTGCTAGTCATTTCTGAAGAAGTCATGGCATTTCAGGAGGGGGTAGAAGACAGATCAGGAGATATCTTCAGGAGACCATGCTGAATGGTGCTGTTTTGACAATACATAAACAAAATGTGTAGCTACAGATGAAAAATAACTCAAGAGGATTACAGCCTGTGTATTACAACCAATCCTTCTGAGCTTTCTATTATCATTATTTTAATGACAGTAAATGTATGTTGGTAATCTCTTTCAGTGCATTCATATAGATATTCATACATATCTGTGATTTGAGTAATTACATATAAATACATATACACATATTTGTATTTTAGAAGCAGTCTATTGTGAATACAGGTCATTCTATAAATGATTAGACTATGCAAAGGTATGAACATCTTTAAAAGACCATTTCAGCAAAAATGCTTAAATGATTGACATTTATTAGTTCTGACTGTAGTAAGGACTACTGTCTGGATGTCAATGGTCATATTTTTAAACAGTTACTACAGGATGACTTAAGAAGCAGCCCAAGCTTAGTCTACAAAAAAAGTGTTGCTGATGAAGAGAAATGGGGCTAAACAATAGCTGATACAACAGCCACTTCTCACTGCTACAGTACTTGAGCACAGCTGGGAGTGAGCATTTTTACCAATGGGGTACTGAGAAGATTTGGATCTTGGTTTTGGTTGAGGCTTGACTCTGTACAGCTCTGAGATGGCACTTATTCTTTTACTGTAATTTTTCTATTCTCCTATTGGCAAAGATGAGAGGATAATGTGTGATATTCTGTGTGATTAGATGGGTGTTTTGGGGAGGACTTTGGTAGTTCAATGAAAAGGATTTCATCTGGACATATGCCACTTAGTGGACATTGATCTATGGACTTCAGAGAGACTGTATGAATATAAATATATACAGAATATAAGCAGACCCCTGAAGGTATATCAGGCCCTCTGGACTGCTACCTAGGCTTGCCATAAGGTTGAGAGTAGACAGCACCTGTATCCAGGGGTGTTAGCTTGGAGGTAGCTGCACCCACCATCCAGGTTCTCACTGTGGTGGCACTTCCTCAGTTGCAATACCCATGCAGGTTCAACAAGTTCCCAGAAGTATGAGGAGAAGTCAGGAGACACTGTTCCCTCCTCAGTCTTGGGAGGACACGTTGCTGGGGGCTGGGAGTGTCCTGGGCATCCCTCACTTCCCACTTGGGGTGGCAGCAGCAGGATGCACAAAATTCCAGTGGGACGCTGGCAGCTACATGTCAGTGCCTCTCCAGAACTCCTGACTCTTACTGTTATTTCCAGTGACATCAAAAAGAAAAGCACTAATGCCAGCTTGGACTAAACCCCACAGTTGAACCCACAGTCCTAAAAAGAGGGAAAACTGCAAGTGGCCAGTGTATGCATGTGTGTGTGTGTGTAAATGGATATTTTTATTTTATTTCTGACTTTATTTTCCCATTTGTATGTCTTATGAAGATAAACACATGGAGATTTCAATTCAGTTAACAGTGGTATTTTGGTAAAACACTCCCAGAAATCAGGAGAGGCTGATGTTATTTTAAATGGACCTTGTCTCCATTTATACTAAGCAAGTTGAGCCTGGTGTTTGTCTAAAACAGAGCAGAGAGACCACCGAGTAGTCTCATCAGCAGAGCACTAATTATGGCCATTTATTATAGTCACTTATCTGATAGTAGCTTCTTTATCTGTGATAGTTTTACAGGAATAAAATTCACCAGGCATTCGCACCAATATATAAACATGTTACCTTGTGGCAGAGTGTCTGTTACTTACTGTCAACACTTGCCAGCAAGAAAATGCCTATCTCAGGCTTATACGAAGTAATGATGAGTTTAATATGCTCCAGTGAAAGCCACAGAATAAACAGGGCATCACAAGTGTTTGCCTTGTCTGGCCTCTTAAACAAATAAAGGTGACTGAGAAGTACAAACAACACCATGTCGGGGCTTATCAGGCGATGGTGGCAGTGCAGCTAATGCAAAACTCTCTGGCCAGCGAGGGCTGCCTGTGGGCTCATCACTGCAGTAAATATTGGGAAAGCCCTTTACAAGAGAAGTATCTTCCCTAAGCCTGGTGAAAATATTGTAATATGATGCTGTAATTCCGTGGACATTTCAAATCCAGTCCTGGTACAGCAGGGTGCAGAGGGAGAAGGGGTGGATGGGTACTCAGCACACAGGCCCAGCTCTGCTGGTCTAGCCTGGTCCTGACGACTCAGGCCAAGCAGAGTTTTCACGTGTGATTGCCATGCTTAGCCCACCTTCTCCCTGCAAACACAGCAGACATGTGAGGAGGAGCCATGCTGGTGGTGTAAATGCCATGCAGTGGGAGGGAGAAAGTACCACCTGATCAGGTTTGCTCCTGCCAGATCAAGGGAGGAAAATCACAATAACAATGCTCAGAAGTGAGAAAGAACTAAAAATTGATATTGTTTTTCTGCCAGAACAAACTCTTTTTGCATGTGACCACAATCAGTGTGATTGATAAAATTTGATAGACTGATGGAAAAAGACTGAAGACCAACAGTTCATCTGTGAGAAGAGACATTGTTAAGGAATCATCCCTTTGATTAAGGAGGCACTTAAGATCATCCATCCCCTGGATGACAATAAATAAGCTAACACTTGCTTGGCTGCAGTGTTGATCTTATGATAAGTGATGGAAATACATCCCATTTGTCATAATGAAATATCGGGGACAAGTGGAGTTGGCTACCTAAGACAGCTGTGTTTAATGTCAAACTCTGCATGAAATCACCAGAAAGGAAAAATTCAGCTACAGATTGAATGTTTTGTAGAGGATCTTTAGAAATTGATCACAGCCAATGAGAATGGATCCACACAGACATATGCCTTACATAGAAATTGCAAACCCCCTTAGAGCTGGTAAAGGTGTTTAACAAGCACTGATGCCACTCTTC
Source organism: Pithys albifrons albifrons (assembly GCF_047495875.1). Taxonomy (NCBI): domain Eukaryota; kingdom Metazoa; phylum Chordata; class Aves; order Passeriformes; family Thamnophilidae; genus Pithys; species Pithys albifrons. The sequence goes on from NC_092459.1 coordinate 98,308,361, forward strand.
ATCCTCACCACAGGGGTATGGATGTTCAGCTTTGCAGAGTTGGCTCACCATGTTCTCCATGCAAAATACCATGTGTAGAGTGTATTTTCTTGTGACAAATGGGAATTTTTTTCATGCAGAACCGCCCTTCCTGTAACTCAAACCATCAGGATGGGAGCTTTCTGCTTTGGTTTAGCTGGAAAATATGAGGCAATTGCAGCTTCATCATCTCTTGTAGTCAACAATGGACTAACTTGAAAGTGTTCTTGTCTGCTTTCAGCATGCCTGTTTCCAGTGCTGCAAACAAACAGCTGGATTGTTGGGTGGCAGTGTGGCTTTCATTTGCAGCTGGAAGATCATGAAGTCTTGAAACCGTTTGAAGGGATAATTTAATTTTGAATTACTTTGGCACTGTAAACAAAATGACCCAGGACGAGATGAAATGCACTGGCAGTGCAGTCCACCTGTTGGCTAAATCTTTCTGAAAATAGCTGAATGCGTGGCAGATGGGGAAGAGTACTCACAGCTGGGGACTTGATGGCAAGGCTGTGTCAGCAGAAGGGGTGGCATGGCTCGAGGGAACCCTGCTCAACATTGATTACACATCCACACTGTTGCAAGCTCATCATAAAGTAGACTAATGGTTATTTTGTTTAGTTGCTGGTGGATGGAGACCCATTTTACCCTAGTGTTTGCCACTTGGATGATCTACCAGATAGCTGTCTCAGTGGTACATGATCATGTATTTTATTTTGCAGCTGAGGTGAGCCAGAACTTGTCAGGTACTTGAGATCCCATGCATGGCATTTTCTCACCTGGCCAGGCTGGCCACATTGCTTGTCCAAGGGCATTATTCATCTGCCCATGCAGGGACACGTGCCAGGCCCAAATCTGTGTGCTGCATGGTGTGGTCATCATTGAGCAGAGATCCCTGCTTGAATATGAAGGGTCAGATTTCTAGCTGCAGTTGAGGGAGTTGCATACCAGTGGAAAAAGTGGCCCAGTTTTTCTAGCCAGCAGCTCAGTAGATCCAGTCTTGGATATGGAAATCAACCTAATATTTTTGCACAGACATTCAAAATTCAGTGGTTAAAACTAATTATAAGTAGTGTTGATGGTGCATGAACCAGAGGAGGGCTGGCTACTTTTTCCAGGGCTGAACAGTTTCTACACTGCTAGTGGAGTAGAAAATACAAAAAGAGGGTATTATTTTTTGTCAGTAAATGAAACATATCTGACTCAAATTTCCTGCAGAAGACAGCAGGTCCATTGATTAAAAGTGTGTCGTTTTTATAGTCACTTCTACGAGCATAACCACATTTAAGAAAGCTACAAACCTGAATGGCAATATGATTTTACATTTAAAAAAGAGATTTAATATGTTACAGTATATTTTCCCTGGGCTGCAGGGGAATTGTTTCTTGCTTAGCTGTGAGTTCATAAATTATCAGGTTGGGTTCATGCACTATCATGTTTCAGGACAGAGCTGTTTTACAAATAATGCTATGCGGTGGTTCTCTTTTGTTGGGGAAGCCTTCAAGTATGAGAGATTGATACCCCAGGGAAACAATGAACAAGGGTGAGCAACTGATTCTGATAGAGTTAAAAATCTGTTACCACTTAATCAGCTGTTGCTTAATCTCCTGTTTTCAGAGTTGATAACATGATCATAAAGTTCACTCCTGGCTGAAAGCTGGCACAGGAGTTTTTCAATCCAGAAGTAAATTCCAAATATGAACATTAGTACTGCTATTAATAAAACCTCCTCCATTCCAATGACAAAAGTGCAAATAAATGCAAAATTTGGCTTATGATAAGACCTGTTGGGGTCTAGCTAGTACCTGACTTTATAAAAACAACTTTGCAAAGACAGAAATATAAAATATTGATGATGAGGCTACAGAAACATGCCTCTTGCACTCAAAATTTTACAACACTTTAATAAGAGATTTTGACACAAACACAGGGGCTGTCTTTGGCTTTTCATTGCTCTATGATCAGCAGTACCACTACAAGTTGACAGCAAGGAATAGTGAAGAACTGACCTGCAGTTCATTGTCATCAATGGAATTTGCACATAGCCCAGTCCCAACACCTGCCTTGCAAAGGGCTGACAGTGCTCTATATTGATGCCTGTTGTACCTGTGGCAGCTAGCTGGGCTGAGATGGTTCGAAGGGCATATGGCATTGTCCTTCAGAAGGGTCTGTTCTCAGGAACCGAGGAACTGAAATTCCTTCTCTGTGCAACCCTCTAAGAATGGGGTAGAAGCTTCATTTTTGTAGATCCAGGAAGCTGTTGTCTCTGCTGATTGGGTAGCAGATTGCATTTTGAAGTTCTGATTTCCAATCCAAATAAATTGGTTTTAGTAAATCTTTCTGTACTCTGTATTTCAGTTCCTGATGTAAAAAAAAAAAAAAAAAAAGAAGAAAAGTGTTGTGACTTCTGTTAAGCAATTTGTGAATCCAGAGGGGGGAAAAAATCTGTCCAAGTACAAGGTAAACAGCTCAATCTGAAGAGCTTTGAGACCTGGGTTAGTGATTACAAATAACGTCTGTCCTAATACTCCCTCACTCTTAAAAACTGACACTACAGCTGGGACAGTGCTACAGGGATTTCACAGTTTCATCAGACACTGTTTGCAAAGAACTGTTTGAAAATGCTTAAGTAAAGCTGTCACAAGGTCTTAGTGCAGGAAAAGGGGGATTGCTGTGAATATTGTGGTTTAATTACTTTTATGTTTTTCTTCCAGACATTTTACCAAGGTATAACAAAGTTTTTTAGGTTTTTAATAATTCTGTAATTTCATTTTATGACAGCAACATTTCCTAAGTTCCTTATGGAATTATTGATGTAAACCCTCTCTTTGAGCAGGTTGCTGTCAGTATCTACTCTTGCTCAATGTTCTTCCTCCCTTTCTTTGCCCCTGTCACCAGCCGGAACTTACAAAACCAGCTTCCTTAGGAGTGCTTCGATGTTTTCACTGCTTGTCAAAATCAGGAAGTATAAAACACAGATAAATCCTTTTAAATTTATTTTTACTTTTTTTTTTACATCAAGATATCTGAGGAAATTTGAAAAAGGCTCCTACATTACCTCTTCCTCTATAACATAACAGGTTTGTACCACAGTTATGACATTTATGCCTGTGAATTGTCTGACCAAATTACAGCATTATGATATATTATGAGATGCAGGTGATTATGTATAAACTTTTGAGAACACAAGCAGCTGAAGCAATCACAGGGGGAAAGATTCTTGTCTGTGCTATTCTTACAACACACCAACATGTCACGTGGCAGGACCCAAATTCAGGTAAAAGGACCCAAGACTCAGGCCTCTTGCTTGAAGATTGCTGTAATGTTTAGGCCTAGAAGAATGAATTACAGATTTTTTTCAGCCTGAATTCCATCAAAAAAATCTGCTTAATCCCCTTTTTAATACTTGTCTGTGTGCCAGAAATGTCCTTTATTTGCTTCAGCAACAGCAGCCGGTTAGTCAGATGCTATCAGCTACTTCTTCATTCAGTTGTCTTTTGCATGCTGATAAACACCACATAAGACAGGGGAGAGAAACCTTAAGCCACAAGCTTATCCTGTATATAATAAGATGCACCTTGAAACAATTTTGATGTCTCCATTGAAATGAGCTTAGGTTAAGCCTACATAAATAGTGTCAAAGGGGAACACACCCAGAACGCTCTGGGAGATCATGATAAACACTCCTGATGTTTTGCAGCTGTGCTCATCATCTGTGCATTTCACAATAAAATTTTACAAAGCATCCAGACTCCCAGCTGGTTGTATTCACTGCAGGATGCCTTTCTCTACCATGGCATTTTGTTTTGTATCTTTTGCCCCGCACTATCCCCCTCCTCTCCCTGTTCCCCGCCTTCATGCCCATCACTTATTTCTTACTAGATACAGCAAATCATGCTTGCTTTTTTTTTTTTTAGGTGTATTACACTTCAGGACTGAGTTTTACTTGTTTGAAATTGAGGTAAAAAAACCAACTTTCCTCATAGAAAGATGGCCCCATCTACAGTTACTTGTATCAAAGAATATGTGATTTCCAAGTATTTTTGAGGTAGTAGTTGCCTATGACTGACTGTAATTTCCCTCTGAAGTAACTAAGCTTTGATTCTGAAACTTTTATATGCAGGATAAAGTCTAAACATGCAGTGGCCATGCTCCTTCTCCCATCTCTCTGCCCCAAGATCTCTGAATACTCTAAACGTAAGCAAAGCTATCTGCAGAGCCAGGGTCTCTTTTTGGAAAAATGAATAAAGGCAGCCCAACTAAAAGGACTTACACCTGAGTCTCCTCTCACTAACAGTATATCACTGACATAATTCCCTTGATGAAAGTGGAATTCCTCCTGATTTACACAAAGAGCATTAACGAGAGAGGGCTCAGGTCTTAAGTGCCGGGGTTTAGCCATATTTCTTCTGTCTTCATTCCTTCCCTGACGATTCCCAGGAAATCTCACTTTGGGGAGATAAGTGCCTACAAGAATCCAGAAATTAATTTCAGAGCAGCTGAAATGGCTGCACAGAAAACCAGCCAGAGGAAATGCCCCAATGGAGGGATTTATTGCACTATCACTCCTCTTTGCAAAGCTGCAACATCTTAATCTTCCATGATGACATTATTATGAAGTAGCCAAGGCAGAGACAGCCCTGAGAGATCGGCGACCCAGCATTTCATGGCTTTCCTGGAGACCTGCTAATCCATGATGTGATTTAAGCGAGGCTAAAAGTCCTGCAGGTCACACCAGTCCAGCAAGACACGGAGTGCATTTCAGGGGAAGCAGCATGTTCTTCTTGACTTGCAAACCAGCATCCCATCACTGCAGGGTATCGTGGTCTTTGCTTTGGGGGTTACCAGCTCATAGCCCCACATGAGCAGTTTTCTCAGGTTTTGAATCAGGAGGATGGCAGTTCCTGGAGCACAGGGAGCTGGACCCCAGTACCCAGGCCATGAAATAATCATGCAAAATGGAAATGTTTCTAGTTTCCAATACTATAAGAGTCTGAGAAGAGCATAGAAAGCAGAGAAGAAATGAGTTTTTTGTCCCTCTGTTGAACACAGTCCCATCTTCTACAGTATCTTTGGTTTCTATGTGTTTCCAGGGAAAAAAATAATCCTTACCAACTACTAGTATTAAGTGACTTGTTTCTTGAAAGACTCTGCTTTGCACTTTTGAGAAGCAGAATTAAACATGTAATGACCCTCTCTCTGAACGTTCTGGATTACAGTAGTTTTCTCTGATTTCATCCCAATTACTTGGCTTGTAGGATGGATCAGAGTTGGTCTGGAGAGTCCCATCTTCTCCTGGGGTTAGATGTGAGTGTTGAGTCTGAGACACATTTCAGACAGTTTGCGTCATTGTGTAAACAGTGATAACAATATTTAATGATGATAAATCTGAATTTCACCACAAAACTATAAAACAACTGAGAGAATGAATTATGCAATTTACAGCTAGGAAGAAGGCAGCCAAAGGGAAAGCAATGGATATGTACAACAGAGAGACAAATTTAGTGGTCTGAGACTACAGTGTCATTTGTTTTTGTGTTTAGTAGCACTTAGCAGCCATGATGCATAAATAATCTTTATTGCAGGGGAACCCAAGAATGCTGCTGGCAATACTTGTCACTATGCTGGACTGCTGCTTCACATGGCACAGCAGAATGTATTTTGGGCCTGCAGGGTCCATCTCAGGCTCCTCAGTCCCCCAGTACTCAGGGGCTGATGCTGGGTGACACTATGCTTCTACCCCTTCCCGGGTTGTGTGAAGACACCAATGCACATTCAAGCCACTTTTTGATTCAGCCTGATGAAATTGTGCTGTTCTCACTAATTTAATTACCCCAAATAGTGTTAAATATACAGTCTTATAGATTGAACAAGGGAGAGAAATAAAAGGCACAATAAATGAAAATCACATAGAGGGGAGCTACACAAACTCAAACATTTCTATTTTATTTTTGGTTCATTTGCTTATTTTTAATATAAGAAGACCAAAAAGAGGAAGAAAAATAAGGAACTGCATCTGTAAACTGTATTTCTTCTCTTTTTCTTCCTTCAATGTCATTCCATTATTTTCTTTTTACTTCTTTTGTTATGACAGTATCAAAATCTTTCATAAATATACTGTTTTCATACATTTCTTCACTTTTCCAGCAAAAACCTTGAGGGACAAAAAAATCTGCAAAATTTCCGCAAATTCTCCATCCTGAGAATGGCAAAAAATGCTTTAAACACAGTTTAGTATATTACTTTGAAGAAAAGTCATGAAAGCTCAAACACAGCGATGATTTTACAGAATAAAAAGTTAATATCAGCATCAGTACTCATTTTATTATTGTGATCCCATGTTGATATGATGTGGATGATATTGCATACTATTGAAAAAATTATGTGTGCAAGAACTAAAATTCAGCACCTTGGCCTTCTATAATGATGGATAATATGAGGGACAGAAGTCAGCTTTGTACCCCTTTTATCCATTATTGGTGGGACTTGCACACCCTATAGGGACATCTGGGGCCAGCCTGGTTGTTCCCCTGCTGAGGTTTGCAGCACCATAGTGGCTGTGACCATGTTGCCAGGACGAGGAGGGCGTGCTCATTCTACAGGGTGGACAGTTATTTTGGAGGATATTTTTTTAGGGCAGGTTCTTCTTTCCTCTTCAAATCCCATGGTTGGGACAGAGGCGCTTCTGTACAAAACTTGGCACAGTTCCAGCCCCATCTCTGCAAGGGCTGCTTTTCCTCTTTCCTGTGAAATGAAGAGTTTTCAGATAATACTTACCTACCAATGGAAGTGCTGTGAAAATTGGTGGCTTCTGACCTTAAGTCCACTGTGAACCACACTAAGTAGAATGTGTCACAGCTTCCTTCAACCCACAGTGAAAAAAAAATCAATATACAAGAGTGAGGAAATGCCAAATTGCTCAACCTCTCCATTCTTCTGACTTCTGAGAGGATACTGTAAATTACAGGGTAAACAATTCCTGAAACAGCGTTAAAAACCTGATGTGTCCTTGCCAGTGTCCCTTTAACTATGAAAAATAACAGCAGCATAGGAAAAAATGTAAATTTGCCATCAAGCAGATCTTCCCCCACAGCCTAATGCAGAGTTTGATGAATAGAATGAATGAAACGATAGAGGATCCAAGCATTACACAACGGCTATAATTGTGCTAACCAGCTGTAGTCATCTGCTGCTTCCAAAAAAAGTTCAGAGCATTTTGACAGTGTCGCCTGTGCGGATTGGAAGGCTGCAGCAAAAATGTATTTCCATTTATTATTTAAAAAAAAAATCTATTCCTCAGTGTCAGATTTTGCTTGGAAGGTGCCAAGACAACGGAGAGTGAAGAACAGGATTGCTTACAAAGCCAGGGGAAAGAAAAAGGAAAAAAAAAAGGCCATATATTTTCCAGGAAAAGAAGATTTTAGATGAGAATATCCTGCTGGATCCAGTTGTACCAGTGACCAGCCTAACCCTGTGCCTTTTCCTGAGAATGATGGAAGAACCATGTCCAACCAGGTCCCAGAAACACCCAAACTGGAGGCCTTTTTGTCCCAGGGAAAGGTGTTTTTCAGCGCAAAGGCTGACACCAGACTGCTATTTTGAAAGCGTTATAGTGTGGGCTGACTTGGCTGCTTGAGGCAAGGTTTGGGAATTAGGCATAGCAAAGCCCAGCTTTTAGGCATCTGTAGACAACATGTGGTGCAAGCTGGGGCGGGTGGCAGCTGGGCCACCTAACTCAGCTAATGGGGAAGGCCAAGGAGTGGGATGGCCCTGCCCTCTCTGGACCAATGCCACTGGAATGAGGGACCCCTGAGCCAACACCAGGAGCTTGCTGGGGGGGTCTCTGCCATACAAACTAGCTCTGATGTGACAGACCCATGGCTGCCACTTCTGGGGCATTACCTAGCGCTGTGTGGTGAGGAGGAGTTCTTCCTTGCCAGAGTCCAGTTGTGCAGGGGAAGGAGAGTCAATGCAGTGTATTAGGAGGATGCTGTAGCAGTAGCTATGGATGTAGCTGTAGCCCCATAGGCATGCCATGACCTTTTCTCTTCAGAAAAACTCACCATTAAAATTATTTCAAATTGACTGTTTGTTAATAAATGCCTTTTTAAAACTTTTTTTTAATATGTTCATGAACTGTAGACCTCTAGGAATGCTTTGGTGTGTGTGGTGTGCAGGTCAGATTCATTTAATTTGGAGGTGAGGTAGGCAGTTTTATCCAGCTTTTAGTATTTGGTTTTGTTTTTGGTCACAGATCATTTACTGAACCTGTTTTAAGTGGAATGGAGGGTGGTTTTTTTTGAAGCCAAAAGGGTTGGTTCTGGCTTGTTACAAAACAGTGGCTTTCAACAGAATCCAAATCTATCTTCAGCTTTTCTGGGTAACTCTAAATGAGTACTTTAACTTAGGGATTTCTGTGCTGAGGAAGCAAGGAAGTTAACAACTCAGAACAGCGCAGAAGTAGAACTGGCATGTGAATGTTTCTGATGTCCTGTGTCTCCCTTTCTGTAACTGCACAGTGAAAAGTGACTCTGGTGTAGGTTTTGCTACACCTTATGAATTGTAATCCTCATGTCCTTCCTCCAATTTCAGCTCAGGTGCTGCATGACCATATTGCCAGAGCCAGCAGGGATGGCACCTCAGCTCAGTAGATGCCCTGTTTAAAGGAGAAACAAACTTTTATTTTGGGCAGGAAGACCTTAAAGAGTTTAGGGATTGGCCACTTTTCACCAGTATTTTTATGGAAAATGTTTGGTCTGATTATTTGAGTTCACATGAGTTAAGGGGTAGATAGTACATGCAACTAAACTCAAAGGTTTTGAAAAGATGTTGAATACAAAAATTGGAGAGGGGTGAGTAAAGACAGAAAAAAGAATGGAACAAACACAGAGATCATACTCTTTTTACACTTTCAGTGAAACACTGCTGGATAGTCCTGCTTCAGATTGGAAGTCGGGCTGGATGACCTCTAGAGGTCCCTTCTAACCAAAATTTCTATGATTCTGTGAGTCACATACATTTCCTTATAATTTCTTCTTGCCATTGTGTTTGTTAGTTATTCTGGGGGAAACCTAGAATTTAAAATTTCAGTCTCTTACACCATAGTATTTTAGCAGTGACTTCTGTCACTGAGTTAGGTGGTAGGCAGGCATTCAGTTTCAACTGCTAAATAATGTCAGAAAGGAACAGGCTAAATCAAGAGGCTTCTATTTTTCCACTATCAGTCAGAACTCTAGGGTTCAGGACTCTCTATAATTCACTTGGTATTTATCATGATAGTGCCATACAAAAGTAAGATGCGGTGGGTGTTCCAGTTAAGCTTACCAGATGGCCCCTAAATTCTCTGTTCACAGGCTTGGAATCGAGGTGGGAAAGAGAAGTGTTCAGGCATGCAGCTGAATAACAGTGTGTTGTTTCAGCTCTTGGGTTGAATATGAAGGTCATTTGACAAGGAGACAGTACCGAACCAGTTAGAAAAGGTCTGGACAAAGCAGAGCAGCTGGAGTTACTTCCAACTGAAATTTCCACCAGCATTCCCAATGCTCCTCCTCATTATCCATTCACTGAGATGAAGGCTTGAATATTGCCACTTGTGAGAAGGGGTGTGGGCCACATGATAAGTTTACCATAACAGTTCCTTGATCTTACTGCCCAACCCAGCAGTCAATTATACAATTTACTGGCTAATCTGGGATTTAAAAAGATGAGCAAACTTCATCCTTGACCTCATTTGACTGCAGTGACATGTTGGGTATTCTCTGCCAGCTCCAACTGCCTTTACAGTGATTTGGAAGCACTCACCACCTATCAGCACTGTGGCTTTCAACTGCACCATGCTCTTCCCCTTGCATATGTGCTTGTTGAATTCAGATACAAGAGAGAAGCCAGCACAAAGCAAGACTTTGGCCTTGCCAGGAGCACATAGTGGGCTGGGAGCAGGGCTCTGGTGCCTGTCAAGGACCTGGGTTGCTCTGGATATTAGTTGTTTTGGATACTTGCAGAGGTTCAGATCAACCCCTCGGTCTCAGCATTCACTCTCTCTGGAATTTGAATGGTTTATCTCACGCCCCAGCAGGGTCTGAAGCAGCGTGCTGCACCGAGCCCCTGCTTATCATGGCTCTGACATGGCTTCTCTAAGCAAATGTTTAGCCCTACTTGACTTGGGATGAGTGCTGTATTGATTATTAACTTTAAACAAACATCTGGTTTTCATTACAAATGGTAGCAGACCAGAGAGGGGTGCTGTACTGGGCGGTGCGGTCACTTAACAACCATCAGGACTGGCTATAAAGAAAATTTAACATATCCTGTAATTACAGTCTGCACAGCACAAGGGGATTTGGGATCTGCAGATCTGATTTCAGAACAGAAGAAAATGTTTATTGTATCTGCTACGCACATTTATTTACTCAGTAGTAGCAAGACCTTTGAAATATTGCCTGTGCAAGAGCTTATTCCTTGCTTATGAGAAGGACTTTCTTGTTTAAGCCAGGAAACCCAAGCGAGCTCACGGTCAGGATGGCCTGCTTAATGCTTTTACAGGCTTGGGGATTTCAGGGTTTGTCGAGTACGCAGATCTGTTCTGAAATATAAATAACATCTTCCCCTCTGCCCTGCCAGCACCAGCCAGATCCATCTCCTCTGTCCACAAGGAAAAGCTGCAGCCAGGAATGAGACAGTGGGGATATTGCCCCAGGAGATGGTGGACCCAATTTCCCTAGGCTCTGGAGAGGGAGAGGGTTTTAAAGGCCATCCAAGGGTGGCCCTTGGCCTGTCCCTAAAGTGATGAACCCAAAAGGGTGAATTTCCACCCAGTGGCTACATCCGTAACCCTCAGCCCAGCATCAGTGCCCAGCTCCCAGGGAATTATCAGCCAAAGGGACGGTTTTGAGATGATGTAATGTTGTAACTTGAGCTCCAGCTGAAAAGAGATGGTAGGTGGAGTTTCTATGGAGCCAGACAGAGCTAGGATCCTCTTCTTTTTTCTCTTTTTCTGGCTCATTCAGGCTGTCTCAATTAAAGCTTGGTCGAATTAATCTTGCACTCTTAATGTCAGTTGCTATTTTTCTAATTCACCTCCACAGTCTTAAAGACTATTTCTCCAAACAAAACGGGTCTGTTCTTCAGTTTCAGGCTGTCAATTTCATGGGCTGCTGATACATTTATTAGGTGTGTAATTTGCTATTTTTAGGAGACTGCGGGGGAGCAGCACCATTTTTTTCCCTTCTCTTTTGCATTTATAAACCTCTTACAGTTCCCTGTCCACCGAAAATATTTTTACTATTTAAAAGGTTGCATCAAAGCTGGGTATCTTGGTCCAAATTCCTCCCTGGTGTAACTCAACTGACCTCTGTTTCACAAGGAGTAAATTTATTCTCTAATGTTCTTATTTTGTGTGTGTGTGTGCGTGTGCGCGCGCGCGCGCGTGTGCGTATGTGTAGGCGTGAACAGTTCTTGGCCACTGCTGGATGCAGGAAAGCATCCAACTGTATGGACCAATGACATGATCAGAAACTGGCCCCAGCTACAAACTCTGCTGTAAGAAATGCTTAAACGTTTTTAGGCAAAGCCTGCCTCTTTGTCCAACTATCTCTGAAATCACCAATCCCACACACCACACAGGGTAGTATCAGTCAAAGCTGCCAGACTCCTCATTTCTAAGTAGTTATGAAGAATTTGGCAACAATTTGAGGCCAATTCCTGTGTGGTGCCAGTTGACTTATCTACACCGCTGCTAAAGGGCAGCCTTTTTTCTTGTCTGGGGCTCTGAAACTGGGAGATCAGAGAGGTGGTCATCACCCTTGGGAAGACAACCCCTTTCCAGTGACAGCTGTGGTCAGTCTGGGAGGTTCACCACCCACCAAGGTCACATCAGATGCCAGAGGCACAAGGGAGTTGCACGACACCTTTATAGACAGAGTGGTGGCAATGAGCTTATGCAAGTCAACAGGCCACCAGATGACCAGCCAGGTTAACCAGTAATGGTTAACCATTGGAGGAGAGCTAGCATTACACAGGTATTAAAGGTAATAAAGGCACAGAGGAGATGTTTGCACTTCCCTTGGCACAAGGTTTCTGAGGTGGTGGAGGGATTTGAGGTAGAGTCCATACATGGCTCTTTGATGAAAGCAACCAGGGGTAGGAGGTACCTTCTGGCATCTCCTCATGTCCATATGTCTTTCCCAACTGCTTGGAGAGACACTCTGTCTCCTCCCTCTCCCCAGAGTAAGGAGACCCTGGAATGACTGTCCCAATTGTGTACAGTGATTGCTGTACACATTTTGCCATTAACAGTGTCAAAGATGCCTTGCAGAGCAGGGATGTGAGCATGACATCTCAAACTTCTCTGGCAGTTCCTGCCCATGGGTGCAGATCATGCTGAAGGCCAGCACTTTTTAATTCGGTGACATCTGGCCTTATGCTGAGCTGGCATCTCTAGTCCTGTGGTCCCTGTTGTTCTCTCCCATGCCTAAACCTGTGTATGCACCCAAAATGTACAAAAGTACTGCCAAGGGGCTCGACAAACAAGAATTAAACATGGCCATGCAGACAACTTAAACCAGAAGGTGTGTTGAGAGACCAGGATCAGAGTGTCATAGCATTAACTCATGCTACCTAGATGGCCCAGGGGCAGAGAGGATGATGTCTACTGCTTTCACGGGCAGCAATAAATAATGCAGAAATAAACAATGCAGGAAAGCAGAGCTCTACGGCCAGACCTCCAAGCATAATTACACACTTAATTTCCTTGTGAGAGGTTAAATGTCGAAGCACCTAAATGCCTTTAGAGATCTGGCCCATCACTTTCTCATAAAACACAAGAGATAAGCTCGCCTGTGCTGTCCACATGCCAGATGTGGTGGGACTTACTTGCTCTCCCCTGTGTGTCTGTGCGCTGGAATTCCTCTGGGGTCTAGTGCTGGTCTGCTCTGGGGATGTTTGAGATGGTTTGCGGCTTACTGCTGCTACCAAGAGCTGCTTCAGAAAGTATCTTGAGACTGCTGTGCCATCCAGGCGGCTGTGCCGCAGGGTCAGGCTGGAAATCTTTGCTGAGCATATGGCAATCTCCAAGTGGGAAAACAAGTCAGAGATCAACTGCTTGCCAAAAGGGCGAGGGGCAGGATTGAAATGCAAATGCAGAAATGGTGACAGTTGCCCTAGAAATGTGTCTGAAAAGTTGCTTTGTGAGGTTGAGCCTGGAAACTGAGCATGCAGGATCACAGGGGCTAAACCCCTTTCTTTGCAAGGCTCTCCTTCCAAAGAAACACTCAGAGTTAATTAGCAGCTGCTATCTCCACAGATTTGCTAGGTATGCTCTGCTGTGCTCCTGCTGTCTCCTCTCTGGTCTTCAATCCTGACCAGTCCAACAAATTAAGCAGCACAACTCCTCCGTGCGGGCTCATGCAGAGCTTGTTACAGCTAATCGAGTGGTACGTGATGGACACTCCAGATAGTCTGCTGATCTGCACAGCCCTATTTATCTTAATCAGAGAAGCAGCTGGTCCCAGTCCATCCTTCCCAGGGCTGCAGGCGAACTCCCACCATCACCACTTGCTGCTCGGTGGGAGGCCTCACCGGGAGGCCAGGAGCAGTGCTGGCTGGTGAGGGGGGACACGGAAGGTCACTGCCCGGGCCAAGGAGGTGATAAGCATGCCACACCTCAGATTAAACAGCAGAGATACAGCACTGGTCAGTCCTGCTGTGTCACTCTTGTTTGGTGCTGGGTTCATTGATGGACACTTGTCCCTGTGGTCAAGCTCTTTGAGGGCTGGCAGATGAAGTCTCCGGGGGTTGATTTTGCATTTGGGTTTGCTGCTGGCATTGCTGGTGGCTTCCTCCAGCCCCGAGGAGGTACGCTCTCGCTGGGGACAAAGGTGGTACCATGAACCTGCGCATGGTGGCAAGGCACAGCTCAGCACTACAGAAAAAAAGCAAATTGGAAACATACCATTTGATTAATGACTCTTTAATGATGCACGATGGTACTTGTTTTATGTAAACAAACATAATCTAAGGCAGTTCTTAGAGATACAAAGTCAAACACTCAAAACACTTAGAAAGTGGCAAAACTAATTATTCCTGTTGCTCCCCTGTATTTGTTTTTGAGAAGGAAAAGAAATGGTTACTGGAAAATTCGGGCAAAGAAACCTCTTCACCAAAAAGTATTACTTTTTAACTGGCTCTGCTGACTGCCCTGATTTTGTGTTGTCAAAGAGGCTCCTTATCTTACTCATAGAGTTGCAGGCCAAAGCAAATCTTAAACATCTTTTACCCTGTTTTAGGAGGAGGTTTCCACTCACTCTCACAAATGTTGAACTTAGGGATGTCATGGTACTTTCTCTCTCCTCTCCATCCTTAGAAGCAGCATCCAATCACATCAATTATTTGCTGGATGGCATTTATTTTTGGTAAGATTTTTTTTCATGTGAAAATTTATACTGGTAAATAATGCAGGGTAGCAATTTTCAGCCACAATTTTTTTCCATTGGTCAACATGCATTTAGGATAAATACAAAATTGCTGTAAAAGCAATTGAATTGTTGTAGTTAAATCTGAAAATATTTTAACATTTAATGCTGACATTTTAAAGACAGCCTTTCAATATCATTATTCAAAGCCAATGTTTGTTTCAGATTTCCTTCTGTTTCACTGAAACTGCTTGAGAATGACAATAAAAGCTCATGAAGGAACTAAACTACATCCTTCAACTCAAATATTTTTCCTCCAAACTTTCAGTTTTGTGGAAAAAACACCCAACCCCCAACCAATCAAGATAATTCAGGTTCACTTCAAGCAACCCTTCCCCTTTATGCTCCTTTCTTGTTTTCTGGTTTTGTCAGCAAGCTGAAACATCACTTGTTGCTTCTCTCTCTGGGCAAACTGGCCTTTCAGATATTCTCCAGCTACACCCATCAGCCACATATATCTCAGTCTGACTAATTTTTGTTTCAGCCTTCTGGGACAAAGGCAGAAAGAAGGTGACTCCCTTGCAGCATTGGGTCTCCTTTCTACTCCTGCAGCTGCCCTGTAAGGGCCTGATGGGGAGGGACAAGTGCTGCAGGTACCTCTTCGCATGCTGCAAAGTTTTAGAGAGCGTGACTCTACTTTCTAAGAACAGTGTGGACATAATTACATGGAAGAGTGAGCAAGTGTTTTTGCAACTTCCCTGCCTGCATTTAGCGTGCACAGCTGAGGGGAAGTGGCCAGTGGTGAGCTGTATATAGGATCTTTAGAGAAGTAGGGAGATACCAGTAGTGTAATGCCACACGTTAATTATGCAGAAGTGCCCTGCCCTACTTCAATGGGGCTAATCAAACCATAAATGAGAATCTTTGCAGGACAAGGTGTTAGCAAGGCAGCTTATTTACTCTGCTTCAGTGCTGTAATCCCAGTGCCTCTGGTGAGGGCACAACTGGTATTTATTCAGATGCACCTGTTGGAGGGTACTTCATTGGAAAAGGTCCTTTTCCAGACCAACTCTGCACCAGATGTGTTTTTTTCATGATTGGACAGCTGTTTTGCTCATGAACTTGACATAAAGGACCTGTTCTTCTCAGCCCCTTCTGGAAGTGGGAACCTTAGGAGGTGAGAAGTCTCTGAGGGCTTGGCGTGCTCCTGGAAGGTGATTGGAGAGGTCTTATCCCCATTAATGGATACAGGTGCTTTAGAGACTGTGTGTGGTGCTAACAGTAACCCTATGGAGATCTCTGCAGATAAAACATTGGGATCAGCAGAGAAATCCTGCATGTTTGGGCCCCTGCCTGGACTAGCACCACCTCCAAGCACACCCATGGTGCCTTAGTCTGGGGGTGCAGTGTGAGCTGCATACACAGATCCACCTGCACCCGGATCCTTGGTGTCAGCCTGACCACAGGGCTATGCCTTGGAATTGGTGTTTGGGGGTGTCAGTGTGTGCCCCCTGGCATCACCTGCTGCTTGAGGGCAACTCCTCACAGGCTGCCTTGCACACAGTGAAACCAGAGGTATGCACTGAATCATCCATGATTAGTGGTTTATAAGCTGCACAGACCACGGTAGCCTGATTCTTCTTTATTGTGTGCTGCTCCTTGGGAACTGAATGTCCTGCTTTTTTATACAGTTTGCTTCAGACAAAGGTCCTTTCCCTTTTTCTAATCTTGCCTCGCTTTTCCTTCCCAAGGCTGGCATATCAATAACTCATCTCCCTTGTATCCAGGAGGTTTCTAAACAACAGGAAACTTCAGGGATGGAACAGAAACATAAAACATTTCTACAGCCATTTGCCTTCTGCATGCTAAGAGACAGTCTTATACTGATCAGCTTGAGGTGTTTTGCTGAGCATTCTGATTGAGCCTAGACAAAACCAAGCTGTGACAACACATATTTTTTTGCTTATTGGGTAATAGGGCCAAGACTGGGCTTCGAGTGCTATGTCTCATATGGGAGATACATTCATGGGAGCTGGCAGCAGCTGCTAATGCTGAATCAAAACAAAGTTAGCAAGAAATCTGCTGAGGGTAGTTGCAGAACCCAGGAGTCACAGGCATGCTAGCCTTTGCTCCAGGTCTGTCTTTAGGCAAGGAGAAAATGCCTCTTTTCTGCCTTGTTTTTTGTTAGTGGCTTCTTCTTTGCTAGTTGGTGGTACATAGTGTATCCCTTCATACAAGTACTTTCTGCTCTCTGGGCAATTATGCCCTTTCTGCTTCAGGATATAATTGTTTTGCCATTGCTGTTGTCTGCGCCTGCCCACAGGATGGATATTGCAGACCTTTAAAGCACAACCAGAACTGAGGAGGTCAGCACAATGCTTTGGTCAGCAAGAACGATAGGAGCTAAAATGCACCAGGAGAATTCAAAGTCACTGTCTTGCCTGTCCTGGTGGATGGTGTGCTGAACAAGAGCCTGAGATGGGAATGTAGCCTGAGCTCTGCTATTAACTGATTTTGCAGCATTTCTTACATTTCTGTGACTCTTTTATCCCTATTTCCCTGCTCTGTTTTGTCTCTGGATGTGGGGCAATGGGTTGAATCCCCTGACAGCTGCATGGTGTCCTACTGCATTTGATGGTCTTTGACTATACGCTCTTAAGAGTCCAATCTTTCCTGGCCTGGTTGCATCTTCTTGCTGATAGGTCTGTTGCTGTCTTACAAGCAATACAGCAATTTACCCATACTCATGCCTGACTTTACACCTCAGCAATTACAAAGCTTCTTTTTATTTTAAAAAGGTAAAAAATATTCATTCTCTCCTAACTTTAGTGGATACAGACTTTCATGGCTGTGCTTTTTCTCATTCAAAGAAAGAGGAGAATATTGCTTACACTCCCTGTTACCTTCTTATTTGTTGCTGAATTCAATTCCAAATCATTTTTCTGCCTTGTAAAACCCCTCAGGACTCTGCTTCACCTCTTCTCATTTCCTGTTGGTGGAATACTTTCCTTCTGGGCCATATTTTTGTACCTTCCTTGGAATAGTCTGTGGTGTTTCACTTGTCCTTCTTCCTTCTCTCTGCTTGGAGACAAACATCTTGCCCCTCTAAACCAAATCCTTCCTCAAAGCCTGTGTATTTAAGATCTTTTATTCACCCACCCCCACCCCCATTTTATTAGCTTCCCACATTTGCACAATATCAGAAACACCAGCTTGTCTTGGTAGGGCACAGGCCAGTGATACCAGGTAAAGCTCTGTGAAGCTGTTCCTTTAGTAAACCAACAGGGCAGAGATCTATTGTGGAGAAAATGGTTAGCAGTAGGTGTATGGAACCTTAAAATGGGTATATATACACATGATAGAAATAAAGAACAGAACTAGAGCACAGACAAAAGTTAAGGTGATAGCTGATTCATTAAAATACAAAACCCCAGAAGCAAGTAGGGATGTCCTCTGCAAACTTCTGCATGATGAGCTGAGGTCTCTGCAGCTCTGTCTGCACACACAGCATACCTGAAGTGCAGTGACAGAAAGATTAGTAAAAACAAATTTAGATTTTTTTTGCTTTCATTGAAAAAAATGACCATTTCACCCAAACATTAAAAAATTTCTTATCAAAACCATCAAATAATCTGCCATTTAAGGAAAAAGGGTGTGGGAGGTTCTTTTTTTCATTTTTAATATTCTTTAATGAACAGCTTACATATATCCTTGCACACCCACCCACCCACATATATATAAATATAGATGTATGAAAATAATATGAAACGTAGTTCCATCTCATAGCACATAATCATTAAGGGCCCAATTTAAATAAGCATTTCAGCATATGCTTATAATCTACCTGGCTCCAATGGAACTTGAGCATGCACTTCATTTCCATCACATTCTTTTATGCCCTTTCGGAACTGGGATTTTTTACCAGAACAAAATCTAAAATATTGAATTTTTTTCCCCTTTTCTTACAGAATAAATGTCCTTTTATAACTGAGATAGAAGACTTTCAAGCAGAATGGACCTGTACAAGACTCCCAACTACATGGCAAAAGAAGTGATACTACATAGTTTTCTACTGGCAAGTTACTGTGGCAAACATTTTTATTTGATTTTATTCCATTCATAGTGTGAAGCAGCAGTTACTCTGCTGCAGATAGAGTAAGAGTGATTTGGATCAGAGCCATGGTTTTGACTACAATAACTTTATTGGCTAGAGTCTAGTTTGTGTAATCACTAAAATTAACACGACAGTGTGAGTGCTGAGTTCAAAGCAGGAAACAATCTCAGATACAGCCACAAAAATCGCTCCAGTCCAATTACTGTAAAACAGATGAAGATAAAGTTAGTGTTCCAGTGAGTCATGCAACTCAGATTCACATTTCAAAAAAAAAAAAAAGAACCAAAACAACAAACCATTCCAGGGGTAGAGATGAGGACAGATTTGTTTCAGAATAGCCATGAAAAATATGTGCAGAACATGGTCCGATTATACAAATTTGCACCCTGTTCCCAGAAATATGAAGCAAAAGAAAGATCCTTAGCAATAAAGAAGAATTTCTCCTTTGTGAAGAAAATAGAGTGAATTTGGCCTGGTGTGTTTTTCATTAGCTCTTTCCATTAAAGGAACACATTGTGCAATGAAGTTTGGCATAATATTTAAGTTTTGATTAAATTAAGTAACATTTTACAATATTTAAGACCAGTAGAAAACATTTCTATGATTTGTTACAAATCCCCAGGGAAATATTTAAAAACAAAACCAACAAGCAAACATGTTATTACTGCATTTTCAATTTAGATTTTCTACCATTCTGTTGAGCATGAGAGTCTGAAAGTAAAATTCAACAAAAATCGACTGTAAACCAAACAGAAAGTAGGTAGTTACAGTTTGGTTTTATCCTGTCAGAACTGCATTAGGGAAGGGGAGAAGAGGGGTAATAGAGAATAGGGAAAAAAAAAGAGAGACTGCAGGGAGTGCAAAGAGTAAAAATTATGACTGTTAATATTTTAATTACCTCAATTGTTATTGCAAAGAATAAAAATTACAACTGTTAATATTTTAATTGCCTCAATTTTTAAATGAAACATGGTAATTTCTTTGAAAAATACATGGTCAGCTGGTTTCAGGCATTGAGTCACCATGACCAAACAGGACACTTCTGTTGTCTGATTTTCATTTATGCCAAGATCAATTGCTATCAGTCCTTGCCAAGCCAGGCAAACTTGTCATACATATAATTCACCTTTATTTC
The DNA here is from genome assembly GCF_047495875.1 of Pithys albifrons albifrons. Classification (NCBI taxonomy): domain Eukaryota; kingdom Metazoa; phylum Chordata; class Aves; order Passeriformes; family Thamnophilidae; genus Pithys; species Pithys albifrons. The sequence continues at coordinate 98,328,033 of NC_092459.1, forward strand.
AAGATTCTTTTCATTGCTACAGAGATAGTTTAAGCATACATGAAAATGAATCTCTAGATAATTTTTACTAATATTTTTAATCTGATAGTTGAATGGAATAAAATCAGTGGAATAAAGAAATACTCTTTGTGCACTGCAAGCTGTTCCTGCCATTTATCTTGTTCATGATAAAATGATTCTTAGCTGCTGGTCTGCCTTCCCAAAGTTACCTCCTCCTGAACTTGCAGGCTGGGCTGGCAATGCCTTTCTCTCACTCTTGTAATAGCAAGAACATGACCCTCTCTGGTGAAAGCACTTTAGGTGATGGGAGAACACAGAGTTCCCTACAGCTGAGTTGCCTCCTGTGATACTTTTGCAGTTGATGGGCTGCAAAGGCTTCCCAAATGAAATATTTACTTTGTATTAGATTCTAGTGTGCCGTATAAAGCTAAAGTCACCAGCTAATATCCCGATTAAGAACTGAGCTGTTATTTAGTCTTAGGAAAGAATTGGCTTGTTCTGACTCAGTCAGAAAGTCCAGATGTGCAGCACTGCACAAACTTGGGTCACTCGTTTATTTCAGTCCCTGTTTTACCTCTCCTTTTGCCCTAGACCAAAACTCCTATGGGGACAGTCACTTTAGTAGTGCTTCATACAGACTCTTTTGCATACAACTAATAATAATAATAATAAACAACTAAATTTAGAGAAATCTGAAGCCCAGAAAAAAAATTCCTAGCCAACAAATATATATATTTTTAACTAGACAAATCAGAAAATACAGAAAAAATGGATACTGTTGCATCCTGCAAGATAGATGAGAATAAGTGCTTTGTGTTGTCTTCCCAACTGAGGTTTGCTTGGATCTGTGCCTGCAGTGATATGCTGTCTATACCATGTACATTTGTAATGTGCTTTGAGATCTCTCTAAGTGTAATCCTAGAGCCAAGTAACATGATTATTATTACAACCTTAGCTCCACAGTGAAAACTGCAGACCACTTTATACTGCATTCTCTCAGTCCAGGGAGATAAGGAGCTAAGCATTATGAAAGAGAACTTGCATTTGCAATAGGTGAAAGAACCTTTTTCATGACTGTTCAGTGGAAGGATTTAAGAGAGGGTAGGTGGCCATACTATGACATGGTGTCAATGCAGTTAGTGCTGCTTATTGTTGTCTGGGACAGCAGAGGTGGGGAAATTGCAGCTAGTTAGTTCCAAATACATTATGGCCTCCTAATGAACTCCATTTTATAGCCAAACTCCTTTAAATTGTCTCTTCCTGTGATTAATTCACCTCTTTCTCCCCTTTCGGCAGGCTGTTGTTGATAGGGAGTGTCCAGTGTTGAATGAGTAAAAAGTACTAATGCATGTTCTTTCCAGGGAGAGATAACCCTTCTCTAAACATGATGAATGCATCTTTTACAGAGGAAGATACCCTGTGTGGAAAGGGCTTATGCGTAAGCTCTGGAAAGCACGTATGGGGTGGGGTGGGGGTGGTGTTGTTGGGATGACTTCGTGCAGCTCCTGGCTATTTCCAGGGCCTTTGGGAACTTTAGACATTGCTATTGGAGCCAAACCAGGCTTGCCATGGAGGTCAGCCAGGGCAGAGGAGAGGGTCCTGATCACCTCAGCTGGTTCTGGATCTCCCTGCCACCGAGCCAGGAACACCGTGACAGTGCTTTTCTGCACAGGGACCTTTTTTGGCAAAAAAATTTAGGGCTAGATTGGAGAAGTCATATTATAATTGGGACCTGAGCCTGTCATTCCCAAATCCCTTGCTCAGAGGGGCTCCTGCTCCCCCCAAGCTGGGTTCTGCACTGAGTCCTGCAGGCTGGACTTCCCATTTTTAATCAGTCCTTGCTGAGGCAAAGGTCCCTTCAGTGTTGGTAGGAGCTGGGGAGCTGGGGAGCATGGAGAAGGGACCATGCAGGAGCAGAAGCATGGCAACAGGGCTGCCTTCCCTGAAGAAGTTCTGCTCTGTGTGCCCTCCTATTCACCAGATGCTTTCAGCTGAGGGTAAGTAAGAGTTAAGCAAACTCTGAGTGGGAAGGTGACAATTCTTGGCATTCTGCAGCTCAGAGTTAAAAGGCCAAAAGATTTGTAAATAAAACAGGTTGACTAAAATTATGCATATACACTACTCATATATATATATATATATATATATATATATATTATCTGCATACCCCCATTAACAAACAAATAGTATCACAGCACTCACAACTATTAGTAAGAGTCTTTTTTCCAACTCACCTCTGGGACAAGAAGACAGCAGTAAAAGAAAGAAGGGGGGGAAAAATCTTCCCCATGCTGATTTTCAAATAAAATACTGTTTTATTTTCTCTTTAATAAGTACAAGAAGTTCCATAACTCCCCTGATTAGGCATATTATCCTTCTTCAGAAAGTCAGCTTGATTTATGCATAAAGTGATTTGGACATACTTTCCTCTGGCTATAGAGATTTCATAATTCCTGGTGTATGTCTGGAAAATCTCTCCTCGTCCTGAGTCCAAACCAAATTAATGTCTTCCAGAATGACCTGAGGAATTAATGAGGTTTTCGCTGTCAGTTCTGCCCATTCAGGGTCAAGTAAATCATTTGCTGGCCCTTACTCCAGTGTTTTTCACTGTCTTTCTGACTCCATGTACAATGATAACAAAGTTGCAGATGCCTTTGAAATACGGCATCACTGACACTCTCCGTCCATCTGTTGGGACATATTTTAGGCTCTGTTTCTCTGTCTGCTGTAAACTCTGCCTTTAATGGAGTCAGTAATTGCTGATAAATGGGGTATCAATGAAGTCAGTGTACTGTAGGTTTCCCCATTCTTTTCTGCTGATGTGTGCTATTTAAATCTCTCTGCCATTACTTAAAGTTATTGTGTGTTCCCATCTTTAATTCCAGCCTGAGCATTCTTGGCCCCAGCCACGATTTTTAATACATAGGAAAACTCGGTACTACAGAGAGCTGTTTGGCAGTAAACAAGTTATCCTCAATTCCCCACTCTGCTGTCCCCAAATAAAGAAAATGTGAAACACATTGAGAGTACATACATTAAGTTCTGAGTAATTCACAGATTTTCTTTCTCTCATGTCATAAATATTTAAACCAACCCAATTTTGACATTTCAGCCAGGCAATAAAAACCATGATCCATCCCCTCTCTTTGTCTGCTTTTGTTCCTGTGTGATAGAATGCCTGAAGTAAAATGATCCCCCACTTGATCATACATTTTATATTACCTTTCTTTATAATGTATCACATCTTTTAAAGGTATTAATATCTTACTTTAGATGAGTACTGCTTGTGCCTATGACACTGTATAATCTGTAATCTATTAGGGTCTCTGCCAGCTATCTCTGCAGTTATACCTCATTTTCTTTCATGGCATCTGAGCACTGAATAATTACTCCAATTGCAAAAATAATGATGACACTTGCAGTAGCATCTGCACCTAGAAGGCTCTTTCAAAACACCTAGGTAGACACTGTCCCTCTCTAAGCCTAAAGCTAAACAAGAGGCAAAGAACAGAAGAAATTAAAGGGAAAATCAGATCACCTCAATGTATGTGTCATGTTAGTGGCTGCTGCCTACACCAGAGGATCTAGGAAAAAGATGCAAAGAAGTTCATATTGGGCAGTTATGGAAATTCCATTAAACAGGAGTACTGTTCCCACAACTTTCAGTCAGTGAATGGATTATGCCCAGAAACATAGGAAGCTATTGGTAGTGCCTCCAAGGTTAGGACTGAGTTTGCATCTTGTCTCAGGCATATGTTCCTCAGTCTTCAATGATTCTTGGCTATATCTTGGAGACCTTTTGTTTGCTATTTGTTTCATGGTTCCCACAGACCTCTGGGAATGCTCAGACCAGAAATTCTTCTCTCTTAAACTGATGACATCTGACTTCTAAGGAAGAGTCCTTTTCCTCTGGACCTTGGCACGAGTAAGATGACTGAAGCAGTGATCAGTCTGAAGTCTCTGTCACACTAAGTGAACAGTGTGACCTAAAGCACAGAAAATACATATTCTGCTGATTCTAAAGCTTTGTGAGTGGATCATCAGAGCTGGTTTGGCCTGTAGAAGAGAGGCCAAGGCAAGAATGGCACAAACACATGGAATGTGCACACCTTGTTCCACCTTGTACTGACACCCATAGGAGTATGGACTTGCATGGCCAGGAGACTTCACAAGCATAGGCCTGGGAGGAGAACTGGGTATTAACTGATTTTTCCACAGAACCCTGAGTACCTGACAGCCATTGGCTGTCAATGGACTTGGCAGTGAAAGAACATTTTCCTTGATTGATTTTTAATTTATTATGTCTCGTGTCCCTTGCAAACCTTGGAATTCTTGGATTTCAAATGAGAACTCAACTGTTAGCCATGTCTTTTCTACCAAAAAGACTGAGTCTTTTATTTTCTTTCCTCTTATTTACAATTATTCCTGTTACAGTTTTTAAATCTCTTTATTTTTTTTCTACTGGTTTCAGGACACTGGAGTGAACCAGAAAATTTTGGTGGTTATTCTTGGTTGATAAGGTAAAATATATTCATAGTCCTGCTGACTAAGTGCCCTTCAATTGTTTCAAGAAAAAGGCCTTGTTTCAAGACACTTGGACTTTTTCCCAAATGCCTGACATCAAGACACTTATTTCGGATTATTAATGTTTCATAAAATGCTTCAAAATCCTCTGTGGAAGAAGGATTATTACAATAACTTTTGCAAGTGGGCAACAACATAAGCTTTGCCCGTCTGCAATCTCATAGATTTTAAGACAGAAAAAGTGTCCATATTTTGGTTAGCTAATTTAAATTCCTGTTGAACAAAGGCCATGACTTTTAATTTAATAAGTTCTGCATAAAAATTTGTACACTTTGATTAATTTAAAGCCTATTTATCAAAATTGCCTTGATTCAAAGGCCTCACATCATGGGAGATTCTGCCATGCATGTTGCTGAAAGCAGTTGCTGTTATAATCTGTGTGTCTAAATTCTGCTGGTTTCACCTTGTATTCACTAGACCTTGCTATATTCTTGCCTGACAGGGGAAACCTGCCTCCCTGTGTGGATGGTTGAAGGGCAGTCAAGTCAACTCGCAGCAATCTCTTGGGGAACCCTAGCAGATGTAACCTCTTAAGTCTCTTCCTGTTATACTCATACAGCAACCCTATGAAAGAAATTCTCCCTCTTTGCTCAGGGGGAAGCCTGACCTCCCTTATGCTGTCCTTATTTTGCTGAAAACTTCCTTCCTGGTTCTTTTCCCTGAAAGAAAGCAGCTTCTGGATTTTCGTTCTACTGGGACATATATGGCGTGATGACTCTCATTTCCTCCCTTCCCTTCTCAGTTTCTTCCCCCTATCTTATTTTCTTCTCTTTTTTTCTTTCTTTTTCTTTTTTTTTTAAACATAAATGCTGAATTCAGATTTTTTTGCTATGTCCAATGTAATGCAAGCAAAGAAGTCACGTCCTGTCTCTTGAGATGATGTTACAAAATTTTCAGGAATATTACAGAGTGTTATAAATCTTAGATTATTAAAAATTATTTGTTGTGTATACAATACAGCTAATGAACACTCTCTGGTTTATTTTCAACTCTAGTCCAAATGGTTTCTGCCTGCTCTTGTTCCTCTCACATGCACTCAGCCTGTAGCTTGTGAGATCACTTCAATCCTAGTCACTGCCAACCTTGTGTGAGTGGGGAAAAGGTTGTGCAACAAATTCAGTTACCCCTCATTTCTGCCGGGTATGTCCAGGAATTCTGGGGTGTCTTTTGTCCCCAGCACAGTCAGCCAGCACTACTTGCTGATAGCCAGCAGTGTGTTTATCCTGGCCAATGCTGGCTTACAATGCCAAGTGCAAATAGAATTGGGATGGATCCATTCAACCTTTGGTTAACACTGTATAAATATCCTCTTCCTCTTCTTTCCTTTTTTAATGAACCATACCCTTAAAGCCTTGTAGGGCTGATCCCTGTTTAGACTGGATCCTCTCTTATCCTTCCGAAACCCTACTTTCTTGTTTTGTCATAACTAATTCTTTTAGTCTTTCTAGAGAAGTGGTTCATGAACAAAAGAGTCACAAATTCCTTTTCATATTTGGAAGAATCAGCTTTGAAAACCACATGTCTGGGTCTCTGTTCAGGATTTGAATTTCACTCTTTATTCTTCTGTATTGGAAGTCAATGGCATTACTACGAGGTGAAGGAAACTTCATCACTCTGGTGTGCTGAATCATTATTTAAATGAGGGCATCTATTCGGCTGGTTTGTCACCATGAAAAATGAGAATGAGGCCTGGCCTTAGCTACTGCTCTGTTTATTCTGTTCCAGAGCATCTCTCTGATAGTGCTTAAGTATATACAGCAGTTAGATCAGAGGTTTCTGACTGTTTTGGACAAAGTGAGCGCTGAAGTCCTGGGAATTTCTTATGAGCCACATATCTGAATATTGAACTTTCACCTGCAGAACATGGAATTTTACAGTTGCATGTGTGGACATGGTGTCTGTGGCTCAGTTGCCATGATCTCATTCAACAGCAGTGTCTATGTCCCAGTTTGCAACCTAGGCACTAGGTGATTCTTGAGTACATCATACATCAATATCTCAGGGAGGCTCAAAATGTACAGAAATGTCTATTGCTTGTGAACCCTTTTGGTTTTTATTCTAACACTCTCCATTGCCCTTTGATTTCCTTCTTAGTTTTATGTTACTTATATAAAACCTAATTCAGAGAGAGTCTTCTCTTTGCCTTTCACTTACCCCTTCATGAATTATGTTAGCAGAAACATCTTAAATCTATAAACAACTCTTGCTTATCCCAATCATGTATGTTAACCTACAGAGTTAGTTTGTCAAGCTCAATTGTGATAGTTTTTATCAAGTTTATAGTTTTTTAAATTTTTCCATTAAAGTTGCTTGAAAAAAATTTTTATGGGAAACTTTGAAAAAACATTTTTTCAAAGTATTTTTTACGAAAGACTTGAGTTTTTGATGAAAACAATGAAAGCAACATCTTTAAAAATATAATTAAAGTTTTTGTGAAAATATTTAGATTTCTGTTAAAGTGTTTTTGTGACTTTTGAAAATCAAACTATTTCACAAGGGGGAAAAATAATTTCCAGTTTTTGTCCAGAAATTTTTATCCCAAATGAAAATTTCCATTAAAAATGTTTGTATTGGTCTAAAAGCAGACTTTTTGCCCCTCTTCTCCAAAAATATTTCAAAAGAAAACATTTCTATATTTCTATATGCTTCTTGATTTCCCTCTCACACCTGTGTAAACCAAATGCAATTCCACTGAAGTGAATGAAGTTATGCTGTTAGAAGGAAAAGCTTAAGCTTGTTGCATTCAAATAGATGACTTTGTCTTTTAATGATCCTATTCTGTTCTAAACAGAACACCCTAAATCCAGAGACTCAAACACCAGCAATATCACCATGAAAATGGATGATTCTCTGCTGCTGACTCCGTAATATTTCTCTATTTAAGAGTAAAAACAAATGAGGTATTAAAAGGGCAATGAACAGGGAGGATCACAAGGCACAAACCACTGAGAGGTGGTCAGTGTTGAAGCACTTAGACATTACAATGACGAAAGTCTTCACTGCTGTGTTTGGTGTTGAGTAGAGATGCAAAGAACTGCAGCCCTCTTGTTCTGCTTCTCTTGGAGTCCCACACTCACCTTTCTACAAATATAGAGACCTGAATCTCCCATGACAGAGAAATGAAAATGACAGATGCCATCACCAGCACTGATAATGAGGGACTTTTCATTGCACTTCATCATAGGTAACCATGAGAAATTACTTCATAGAAATGAAGCTGAAAATGTCTTGCACTATGACAATAGATGCTAAAGAACACAGGGAATAGGATAATAATCTGGTCTGAACTGGCAATGTCCAGCATGGGCTGTAAATCATATGGAATGTTACTTTTCTTGATGGAAAAAGTGGAAAAATTGATGAACTTATATTTCTATCAAGGGAAATATATACAGAAGTTCTGTTTCCAACTGGTTGTTTTCATTTTGCCTCCAGAAGAAAGGCCTGGGAAAGCCATCATAGCTTCCAAAATATGTACCCAACCATTCAGGATATAGACATTTCTGGAAGTGCTGCCATGATTTTTGGTGGCACAAATACCTGCATACAGTGTTGTAAGTGCAAGATCTGGAAGTAGGACAGTGGTTAGTGGGGAATCTGCCTTTTAAGTTCAGTGTCTGAAGACTTGAAAGTTGAGATTTACCCAAATTATACCCCTGAAGACAATTTTAATGCCCGCCAGTCTTCACCATAACCATAAAACTACACAGAAACATCTTTGCAGTAGTCTTTTCTGCAAAGCAATTTGTACTGATTTTTCCAGGAGTCCCACCACTGAACAGCTGAGATGACAGACAAGACTTTCATCTTTAGAACCTCTTTCAGAGAGCTCCTTCAGCTGAGTGCCCTGTGGATTTTCCTTCTTATTGTTTCCTTTATTTTTCTTTCTTTTTCTCCCCCGTCTTTTTTTTTTTTCATAAAAATAAAAGGACGAAGGAAAATTAATTTTCATTGCAATGCAATGAACTGTGAGAGACTCTTAGCTGTGGTCTGGAATGCAGACACTGCTGGCTACCTTCTCAGTCCATGGCTAATCACGGCACTGACAGACCGAAGCTCATGAGCTGAACTGTTCCCCTCAGTGCAGCCTCTGCCGCTGTAAGCCCAGAACACACCGCATTGCTGAACTCCTCAGAGTACTGCATGAGGGATGATTGCTGACAATCGATCAGGGAAAACTTATTTGGAGCAATTTCATCCTGCTAGTCACTGTGGTGGTGTTATTCTGCCATCTTTGAGATGCTTTGTTTAGTTCCTTCCTATTAATGTGAAGCTATAATACTTCAGCATGCTTTTGAGGGGTGATCTCTGGTGTTTCCTCAATTACTGACTGTAGAGCAATATTCATATAAACCTTAGAAACAGTGGGAAAAGCATGTACTTGTGTTGCCCATACCCCTGTGTGTTCATGGTGATTACTGTTGAGAGCAGAGAGAGGAAATAAAATTGTGGAACATGTCCTTGGAACAATTCTATGAAACACTCTGGCCTCAGCATGTTTCTACCCCTTTCCTCCTTTTTGACAGCTTCCTGCAAACACTCAATGAGGGTCTGCTCAGACTATTGCCAAGTTCTCATTGTTCTTCTTATAAATGTCCATGCTTGCATGTGGGCAAGGTACTCGTGTGTGAATGTTAATGCGGGGGATTAACGATGGAAATATCCTCTGTCATCTATCCTCTTTTACTCATTTCATCACAGATTAGGAACAGCCTGACCAGAAGTGGTGACCAGTCTCAAACGCGAGATCATGAACAATTGGTCGGAAAAAATCAGTTTTAAAAAATAAAAAGCACACTAGAAAACCAAGCTGTGAGAACATAGAGTGTTCTGTAAATAATTGCAACGAGTGGAAAACTCTGAACTGAACTGAGCTCAAACTGTGGCTAGATAATCTGTGAGTCTGAAGAACTGCATTTGTCTTTACTAAGCTAGCTGCTTGTTCTGCTCCAGGGATGTAGGCATTTTTTCTTTAAAGTGTATGGGAACCTGATGTGGAAAACCCAAGAAACAACATCAACAGCCACACAAGCAACTAAACTAGCCATGAATATAATCTAAAAATTCTTGATTTCAGGTGTGAGGTACATCCTCCTCCCCACATCCATACTTAGGAGCAGGAGAGGAGTAAATCACACACATGAAAGACACTTACCTATGTGTATGGATCTCTGATAGACCCTCATGCACTATCTGGTCATCAGCTGCTGGCTCAAAACTTGCTTGAAGACCAGCAACAAGGACTACTAAAATTCACCAAGGACTTTCCCAGTGAAACTTCTCTGTGTGTCCTCACTGTGTCCATCACATTTCAGTTATGGCTGCAAAGGCAGGTAACTAACATCTGTTCCTTGTGCATAGGGTGTACAGCCCACAGGGAACAGTGTCTTCCTTCCAGAAAGCTGCTTTTGGGATACTCTGTCACACAAGTACCTGGAATGGTCCCAGGGATAGGCTGCAAACCTGTTATTACCAACTCAGTGTACCGACAACTCCAAGAGATGTAGCCAATGAAGACTCACCCTCTTGCTTTTACTGTGAATCCCAGCAGCTCTCTACAGCCTTTTGGAGAAGACCTGTTGCACTGAGTAATATCTTTACACTGACTCTGGGGCACCCCAATATATGCTGTGGCAAAATGTACTCCCTAAGACCAATAGGTCCTCAACAGGAGTCTTGGCCTCACTACCAGATGAACTCAGGAGGCTGTGGCATTATTTATTCTTCCACCCCTTGTGATTCCTCCATGAGAAAGCAAAATTAATCATGCCAGGCCTGAGATTCCCCAAATAAATGGCTGTGTTTGGTACACATGGATTTAAATTCATCCCTTCCACCCCTTGGTAATTAATGACCTGTGATCCTCCATGATTCATGGCATCCAGGAGACATAATTTTCTGGGATGTAAGAGCTGGACAGCATGTTTTCCTCATCAGTTACTGACTGCAGTTGTAAGTGCCTCATCTACCTTATCTGGGATATTGCTAAAGGTTGTCAAGGAAGGAAATGGGGAGTTGGAGGAGAGGATGAAGGAGAAAGCCTGATGCATCACTGACTTGTTCTTCACTCAGACTTCTCTTAGAGCTTCTCTTAGCCTCTGTAGGTTGAGTTTTTCCTCTTCTTGATGTAGCCTGAGCCTTTCCTTGTCCTCAGACTCTCTGAGACCCTTGGAGGGAACAGTATGGAAAGTCAAAATGGTTCAGTGACCCTTTTTACCTTGACATTGATCCTACACACACCTGTCCACAGAGCTGGCTGTGCCAGATAGCTCCAACAGCCAGGTTCACACTGTGCCATGCAGCACATATTGAGGTTGAATTACTATACCTAAACAAATTTTCATTTCCATGGCCTTGATATGCAGTTTTTTCTTCCTTTCTTCTCTCCCCATTGGCAACTTAAGGAACCATTTTTCTTCCTGACGCCACCTTGGCACTGTCTCTACCAGCATGTGAAAACAGCTGAAGTTGTACATATGGAGACCTCATCCTCAGTTACCTAATGGATTCAGAAGACATCCTGAATATTCATCATTTCTCTTTTTATGAGCACCTTGGCAATTGCCTCCAAAGTTAAAGACTGTTGTAAATTAAGGAATGGCACTTGGTGAATACCAATTTATCCGCATTTCAAGACTTCCTTCACCCCCACCTCCCTTCCACACAATATTGAAGTTCCTGTAGTCTTTGTGAATACAGGGCATTGTTTCTGTGCTGCTGAGGCAGAATTGTTTGTGCATCCCTGAAGACTGTGAAATGTCTGCGCTGGGGCTGCTCATTTAAACTCTGTGCACTTACTGTACCCTCTCCGGAACTCCCTTCCTGGAGAAGCCAGCAATGACCTTCTCAGAAGTAATGTTAAACACATGCTGAGGAAGCTTGGGTCCTAGACAGGCTCTTTTAATTATTAGTTGTAAATTAGCAAGTTGTGTTTTTTTTTCAGTTTCATATCACTGTCTGCTTTGCTGTGTGTGGGATCCTCCACATACACAGTCCCCATGCAGTTCCTGAAATATGTATTGGTGACAGACTCATCTAGTAATGTCAATTATTTGGTGCTTTTTAAATTTTTCCCCACACAACACACTTACCCCTTCAGAGTAATGACAGTGCAGAAATTAATGCAGAGAGTTAATTACGGTTAATAGTTACTAAGTGTTTTTTGAAAGTGCATCAAGTTCAGGGGGAAAATCCCAGCTGCAGAGCACACCTGGCTCACTGGAGAAGAGAAGGATAGAAGGAGTAACTTTGTCCTAGGTCTGCATATAGGACACTAAAGTACTGAGGGGTCCAACCTTTGAGGTGTTGAGCACTCTGTTCCTGGCCTTCCCAAATTAAGTGTGTCAATATCTTCAGTGAAACTAAGCAGGACACACGTACCTGAGGCGATATGGAAACCCTGTGGCAAATTAAAGGGTCAAGTCTGTATCTCTCAGGTCTCATTGTAGTCTTAGCTCTGTGTTGTACATGGATATCAATGGATAACACTGCATAGGGCCCTGAGCAACCTGGTCTAGTGAAAGGTGTCCCTGCCCAGGTCTTGGGGTTTGGAACTAATTGATCTTTAGAGTCCCTTCCAAATCAAACCATTCTATGAATCTATTACATGTTTCTATGATCTATGTTGGAAAGATAACCTGGAAAACCCAGACAGAAAATGGAAACACCTCTAATATATTTCCATTTTTGACAATCTCACAGCTTCTAAGTCAATATTATGTACTCTTTGGGTGGTCCCATGGTGTAATGGTGAGCACTCCGGACTCTGAATCACAAGGTTGTGAGTTCGACTCTCAGTGGAGACCGTACCAGGCAGTTCAATGCCTCCCTGCCATCCCATCCCATCAGATCTCGGATGCTCAGCAGGGTCAGCCCCAGTTAGTACCGGGTACTGTAGACAGTCCTGAGGACTTCACTGTCACTGTCCAAGCTCGCTTGGCCGTGGCAGATGGACCTCAGGACTGAAATGGTGAGGCCAGTTCTGTGCACGCTGTGCCTCACCTAAAAGATCCACTCTGCAGGCTCAAAGGGCCCACCCACGTGGGGAGAGCCCTTCCCAAATCTGCATTGGTGAAGTCTGGCCATACATACATACATGTACTCTTTAATGCTGGTGTGAAAAATGATGGTTCTTGCTTTTGCAGTATTCGTGTCATAAGTGGTGTCTGGTGAGCATGGAGGCTCAGTAGAAAGGGCCCTCCAGCTGTTTGCAAAGGTGTTACACAGGGCATATTTGCATTTCTCCTTCCTTTGCTTCCTTTGGTAGGAGCCTGTTCAGAGTGGCTGACAGTGATAGGGGAAGGTGCAAGGAGCTGGATAGATGTCTTAGCATTAACACCACCTGATTGTGACAGGAGGATGGATCCACAACAAGCACTTTGGGGAATCTTCACATTTGCCCAGAGAGAAGGAGAGGGGAAGAGCAAATGCAGGAAGTCAGGAAGTAGTTCCGGGATGTCAGCATAGCTGCTGATGCCAAGAAGTGTGAGGAGAGTGGATCTTACAGGGCTAGAAAGGACCGTGTTACAAGTGCAGATGCATTATTTCCCAGCTGTCTCTACAACCAGGACAAGAAGGAAGTAAATCTGGATCCTTGCACCATTGGTTTTTACTGCCTCCATGGGCAAGTACAACCATGATGTTCTCAGATACCTGCTGGAAATCACTGTTGGTCTGACCAGCCTCTCAGGGGAAATTGTGGAGATGGAGACCTCCTCTCAGGAGTGAGCTTGATGCACAGGGTCACTCAGGGACTCTACCTGTGAGATCTGGAAGGGGGGAGGAAAACAAGTCCTTGGGCTCTGGATCTCCTTCACAAGGCATGGAGCCTTTCTTTTTAACTTAAATTATGTCCCAGCTGTCTGGAAGACCATCAGAGGTCTCCTCTTCTTGAGTTGCATCCAGCCAGTTTCCATGGGTCTAGACCAAAAAGAAAGAGAATAATGTTGCATGAAAGTGCTGTTTTCTATATATGCATATAAAGCATGTATCCACACACACAATGTGGCCAGATGGACATTCCATAGGACTAGTGGAAGAGTACCAAAAAATGATCTTGAAAGACTACTGTTATTTTCCATTTACATATAGACATGAATAGAAAAATTTTCACCAGCTGTAGTATGTAATGTAGTTTGTAATTTCTGATCTGGCTCATAATCCCAGCAATCAGATTTTTCTTCTGTTTTTTTTTTCTTTTGTTTTCGTAGGGTTTTTTATTATTATTACGTGTAAGGAAAGATACAATCATAACAAGTGTCAGCTCTGAGGTTTACAGGACTACAGTCAGCTAGGAAGAGCACTTTTCCTTCAAGTTTAGTACTTCTGCTTTTATTGCCAAAGGGGCACTGAAATGCCCCCTCAGACATAGAAGAGGTGCTATTGTTGTGGTGGTAGGTAGAGGATTGCTCACTTGTGCAGAATATTGCCTGTGAATCAAGCTGAAGGTGAAGTCAGGGGTGATGAAAAGCAGGACTAACTATGGATATGGCTAAAACTTCATGTGAGTCTTTGTCATGCTGGCAGCCATTAATCTCCACAGTGATGAGAACCTGCAAATATGATTCAATGGGAGATGGGCTTTGATTGGATAAACCAGAGAAATACACTGCAGCATCAAGTCTTAACTGCCATCTTCCTGGGTGCTCACAGAGGGAAGGAGGAATTACTTTACTCAAACAAGTAAAGAATAAGAAAACTATTGAGATCAGTTTTAACTGGCAACAGAGCATTAGCAGGGCCCTTTGCATGGGCACAAGCGAACAACAAATTTGGTTTGAGGTTGATGCATAATGATGACTCAGGAAAGGGAAAACAGTTAATATAATCTGAACTGGAATAGTTCAGAATTCATGCGAGTGTGTTTACTCTCACTGTCTCAATACACTTCTTTATAGCTGAATTTCAAGTCGAATGTTATATTCCAATCATCTGATAAACCTTTACATTGCTGTGTACTTTTCATTGCTTGACCACAAAGCTGTCCAAATACTAATTGAGCTTTCTACAGGATAGGAAACTGGCCAGTTTTACAATCCTTTCTAGGGGAAACAAAGTGCAAAAATTCCAGAGCTAACGTTAACAAATGTGGCTAGTAAAAGATTGCAGGCAAGAATAGTCCCACTCCAAAATGGTACCCTAAAATTTTCCAGTTGGGTGAAAGCTGCAAGACATTTTCTGGCTGCTTAGGACCTCTTTTAGCCTGCCATTGGAAAAAAATACTGGCATATTTATACATAAGCTAAAGTGGTTTGGTTTATCAAGTTTTTAGGAAAAACTTTGCAGATTTTCAGAGAATTTACAGCTTCAAGAGGGCTTCCTAGAAGCTGACTTTTTTATTATCACATCTTGATCCTTTCTGATGGTTCACACAGACATTAAAATCAGATGAGTAAATTAATCTGGTGGTCTGTGAAATCTAGTCCACAGTGCTTAGTTCCATTTCTGAATGACTCAATGACAAACTCTAAGGTAAAAGTTGAATCTGCTGCTTAATCTTCTCTGTGAATGGTTCACTGGATCAATCTTTGTTCATTAGTGCTCATTATACAATATTGCTGTGGGAAACTGTTTTGTTTGTGGCTTGCATTTTTGCCTATAACAAAATTGAAAGGATAAGAGTTCTTTCTTTCCCATTACAGAAATCTGTGTCTTTTCTGTTGGTAAGATCTGTGTCTGACACTAAATCAACGTCATCAGTCTTTAAAGAAGTATATGTGGACATATACTTCTGCTCCCAAAACAGAAATCAGTATTTTCACCAAAAACCCTGTATAAAATTATTACTTCCTGATGAGAAATGTTCTCTTAAGTTTGTAATCTTTACATTAACCCATCATTGCAAGATATACGTTGTTGTTAATACTGTGAAAGTTTAGAGGAATATCTAAAATTGGAAGTATGTGTTTAAAAGATTATGACTAATAAATGCAGAGAAATGAAGCAGACCTCTTAGAAGAACTTTAATTTGCAATCAAAAAACATCCACAATTTATTGTGTCTCCTTACAGAAGAATATATTGTTAGTTCAGCTGCAACTTCTTAACTTCATCATATTTTATATACTTTGGCCATCACACATTGCCACAAAGTATACTATACAGAGTGATTTATAATGTGTTCTGATTAAATACACAGAAATAATCCTATTCACCATGCAAGGAATCAGGGGAGCATCATAACTACCCATTGTTAAGGTGTAGACATTTTTAATGATCATCTGTTAGCTAAGCATTTTAATCTTTGATTATTCTACAGTATTCTTTCAATTATGGACATGAAGGGCAGACAATATCTTTCATCTCCTCCACTCCCATCACACAGCAATTGGAAAGGAAAACATAGGAAATGCGTCTTCATCGAAAATGAAAATGAGGAAAAAAAAAGGCCAAAAAAGCATCAAGAGAGACTGATTGGCCGAAAGGTAGAGTGAAAGACATAGAGAATGCAATAGAGGGAGTATGCTGGTTATTTTATTATTGCCACCTGTAATTTAGTAAATGTAGAGAGAAGGGTAGTATAGACATTTGGAGGCTTCTCTACAGGGAGGGGCTATAAGGTCTTGCTGTCTTCAGCTGAGGAAGCAAATGGCAGAGTTGGAATGTGACAGATCTCTGTGAAATGCTGAAGCTGGCATAGAACATGAAGAACTGTTTGGCTGCAATGTACTCATACAAGCACTAGCAACAGGGTGAGGAAGCAGTTTCAAAAGCAATGGAGGGATTTCTTGCTGCTGGACCTCACAGAGACCAAAAATACTAATGATTGCTGCAAGGAATGAGACAAATTCATTAAGGATAGGTCAACTAGTGACTCTTCAAAGTGATTGCCCATGTGTAACCACTACCTCAGGAAATCCAAAATTATTGCTTCTCGGAAACTGGCCGAGTGTAATGGTGATGAATCACTCTGTGATATGCGCTCTAGTTCTTTGCTTTCCCTAAACATCTGTTCCTGGTCCGTGTAAGAAGTAGCACACTTCTTAGTCACATACACAAGAGACTGGACTCATCAGGATGAACTAAAAACTCTGAGCCCCATCTGCTATATAGACCAGTTTCCATCAGTGATGTTACCCCAGAAAGTCCTTCCCCTTCATAAGGATCCTGTGCCATTGAAACCTTGAAGATAGATTTGTATGATGAATACCTCCTTCAGTGAAACTACAGATGTGAAAAATAAGAAGAAAAATGAAACAAGTAGGGATCTGGCCCTAGTGAGACAGGCAGAAGTATGCTTACACTCCAATTATTTATTATCAATATTATTAATATTTTTGCAAATGTGACAAAGAATATCTTATACCCTTATCAACTTTTTAAAATACAAAGAAACAAACTCCTTCTTCCCTGGAAATATCCAAGATCTAAAACAGCGATCAAGACTTTTACCTAGAAGGGAAGAAAAATGATTCCTTGGGAAAATGGTCAAAATTTTTTTTAAATGAACCCTAAGCCTTATCTTGCGTGTCAACCATTTTAATGCAGATGTTTCCAATTTGAAAATGGAGAGTGAGTTTTGTCTAAAGGCTACGTCTATGACCAGCCAGGTCTTCTCAAAGCCGGCTTCCATTTTACAGATAGAAATCAGAATCCAGGAGGGTTGGAATAAGAAGATATCAGTTCTTAGCTTTGATAATGAAGAAGGAATTTGATGCAGCTGGGATACTTGGAAAGACATTACAATGAGGGCAAAAGAAGAATGCAAAAATATGATCTTCACTGTTAGAAGCCTGTTAGGCAGATGGGAAGAGTAATTACATTGTAGTAGTCATTGTGAGACTGAAAAAATCCTGAAATCATGAACAAAGACTAATTACCTTCAAATAAGGATCCTGGCACTTAGGAACAATATGGGTTCCCTCACAACTCAAGCTGGCTGCAGAGGTCTCTCTATTAACTCCAGCAATCTTGGTCTCATGTAAGAATGTGGGAAAGGGAAATACTCCTGAAGTTATTGTATATAAGCCACCACTAAAGCTCTCTGCTATCAGTAGTATGGGGAATTGTTGAAAGGGACAAACCAAGATCTCTACAGATTAGCATCGGCTTCTGGAGATCCTGGAGACCAAACACATAGTACAGCTTTCTCTATGGACTTAAAACATAAACATAGCAAGCTCAGGACAGTGCATTCCTAAGCAAGAATTGCTCCTCCAGCCATCCAAAGGTTGTGCTGTGAGCCCTGTGGGAACTCTGATAGTGTTCTGTGCCTGCTGTCATCAAGAATGTGGTTGCCTATTGAAAGAGAAGATAATTAACTTCATCTTACATATAAAACAGGTATTTATGGTAAGAAAGCAAAGAAAATGAGTTTTTCCTTTTCAGCTGAATATTCCACTCATTTCTTTTCTGCTCCAGGACTTCCAGCTTTCTAACCTTATGAGTTATGGACAGTCATTCTTTCCAGCATTAGCTGAATTCTTTTCTAATTATACATGTTCTGAATAGCGCAAGGCAGACCTGCTGGTAGAACATTTGGTGCAGAGAGCATAATAAATTCCACAGAGAGCTTGACATGCCTCACCATAGACACAATATTCATTTTCATCACCACAGAAGAGATGGGAAGCTGAGCCAGAGTTTAAAAATCCATTGTGCTCCTTTACTAAGATGTGTGTCTGGGATTACCATTGGCTGTTCAGTTAAAAGACTGCCTTGTAAGACAACTTCAATAGAATTAATACATAGACATTTTTCAACAATATTTTGCAAACACAAAACTATGGAAGATGGAAATAAAATCAGATCTATAAGACACGGAATTGTCACAACATTAGCACTCTTTGTTTTGAGATAAAACTGAAAATAACATATAAAAGCATAAACTACATCAAGAAATTTTATCACATGCTTTTTTATTCAAGCATCTTCTCTCTGGAAATTAGGATGTAAAATGCTTACATTAAAAAGCAGCTTTGAAAAGAGTGTGGGTTTATTGTCAGACAATGATTTACAGAACAAATATATTCTGATTTTAAGTAAAAACATGTAATTTTTTTCAAACACCAGGCCTGCAAATCCATCTTGGGACCTCCAAGCAGATTCTTTTCTTGTTTCTCATGGATAGCAATAAAGTTTCTAAAGACCATCTGTGGAAAAGGCCCTACAAGGTATACAGACTTTGTAAAGTGAGTATTTGGATTTTGGCAAAAGGTGGAGAACATGTGAACAAACTTGGAAATGTCTCTTCTTTTTATAGATTATCATATCCCAACTAATAAGATGCTTACAGAATATTTAGAGAACAATTTGTGAAACAGTGGCTATGGTCTCGTACTCAGTGCATTAGGTCATGTTACCTGGTAAAGGCATGGCAGGATGTTTGTTTTAAGGAAGAACTCCATCTCAAGGAGAGGGAAGAATGTAACATCTTCCTTTCTGTTGATTGCTGTTTTTTCTGGGTATCAAGACATGTTGCTAGGGTCTTGGAGACTGGAACACATACTGCCTGTGCCCAAATCCTATCTGCTGCAAATGGAGGGATACTGTGAAGAGAAGCTATTTGAAGACAGTCTTCGCTGTTCTCTCACGGAATGACAAAACTTTTCAGTGAGATTCTTGGACAGACAGATCCTTGCTACATTGTCACAGCTGGTAGGCATTGTGCCCTGCAAGTGCAGGATCAAAGGCTGATCAGTGCTTAACAGCCAGGTTTGGGCTCTGACACATCTTGGAAAAATGAGACAAGGACTCCTGATACCTTGTGTGAATCAAGATGACCCCAAACTGCTGAACTTTAGCTGCAAACTCTCTTAGACAGCACATCTAACATCCTGTGCCACTGTACCCTTTTCTCCTGTGGCTATGGACACTGCCCTGGCCACCAAATTTGTCCAGATCTGCCTGCTTCTCCTCCTCTTCCATGTGGTGTTTCTTTCCTGCTGCTGCTGCTTCACAGACAAGACTGCTTCTGGCCCACTTGCTTCCACCTGCCCATCACTCCCTTTTCAGGCAATGTGCGGCTGACAGAGTTGCTAGTCTGAAAGAGAAATTAGGACCACATTCCTTGTATAGGCTGGATTATTTTTCCCCTGCCCAAGGGGGCAGACATATATTAATCATTGTATCCCATTGTAAAACTCATGTGTAAGAAGGCAGTTTACTTTTGTAAACCATGAATTGTATGACTGCACGATCCACATGACATTGCTTCATGTTTGATGCATCTCTGCACTTTTTAACATGGTCCTGTGGCCAGGGATGCTCAGGGCAGTTTTCTTTCAAGACTGCTATCAGGAAGGAGGTGGCAGTCGCCTTTCATCCTCTCACAGAGATGTTACTTTTGTTCCCTCTTGCTTTGTTGTTTCCCTTTATATATAATACAAGTCATTCAGAGTCAGTGTAAATGTTTGTTAAGAATAGGGGATGGAAAAATGTAATAATAATTCGGGTAATGGAAGTAGAATATAAACAAAGAGCTTAGAGAAAGTGGAGGAGCAGTGGAGAGGTTTCCTGTTTAAAGAAGGAAAATGGAAATGTTAAAATGGCTACTTATGGAAATGTAAAATAAACTTTCCACAGTTTAATGAAAAACAAAAAATTTGGATCTGCTCAGAGGTCCATAACGTATTTTAACACAGACAGTGATAAAAAAGATAATCCTTCTTCTATTGGGAAAATAACTTTTGTAGTACCTAAAGTCATGCCTTCCATACACATGAAGGAAACTGCAAGTACTTGACAGCCAGTGTAGACATTGAGGTGTGTACAGATTCACTGCTCCTGATAGCATGGGAATGGGGAAGGAAAATCAGCACATTTCTTTTAGTCCTCGCCATTACTGAGGGAAAGGAACTTCTCAGATACAGGCACGAAGAATAACAGTGACAGAATTCCAGCCTTGGATTCTCCCTTCTTCCTCCCTGAGAACTTTAGATCATTAAATCATTGAATGGTTTAGGTTGGAAGGGACCCTGACAATCACTTAGTTCCAACCCCCTGCCATGGGCAGAGGCACCTTCCACTAGACAAGTTTGCCCTAATCAATCTAGTCTTTAACATTTCTAGGCATGGAGCATCCAAGAGCCTAAGATCCTCCTGAGACCTAAGTCTTGCACCTCAGCAGGCTTGTGGGACCTTGTTTTGGAAGATGGAATGGATTTTAGAGCTCCACAGTCACCCTGATATTGCTGTGTTGACTGTTTCTAATGTGCTAAAGGAAAGAATATTTCCTAGGATTATTTTTTTGCTTAAGTGCATGTGTTTCACTTGTTATTTCAGATTTATTGATGTTTACTTATTGCTGAATAATGAGCCTGAGGGTAACGGAAATCTTAATAGGCTAAAAAATTAGAGCCAGTGTCATCAAAAGCTTCCTGTTCTCTACTGGTGTAGTGTTGCCACTTTATTTGCTTACTCTGCAGGACAAATGTGTTTGTTGTAACATTTTGGCCAAAATCCTGATTCACAGTTTGAACAGGGCTGGGATTTCATCCTGTGAACTCTGCCTGTGGGAAAATGTGAAGGAGGAGGCTGTCTCTCAGCCCTGCAGCATGGCAGGGCTCTGTATATGTGTCACCAGAAAGCTCTGAGAGTGTGCTAAGTGATGGGTGACGTGCATCAGCGTTGACTCCATGTTATCCTGACCAAAGCTGGCCACTTCAGTGGTGCCAGCCAGGGCCAGGGAAGCATGGCATGAGCAGTGGGGAATACCTCTGATGCAGAGGATCAGGTCATGGCTGAGATGCTCTTCTGGATGATGCCGCTCCAACCAAAATGTCCCACATAACAGCCTGCAGATGCTCATGTGGTCAAGTAAAGGTGAAACTCCACAATTTTGTGGGCTGGATGGTAATTTTACCATGTGCTGCAGGCAACTGATCAGCATTTCTAAAACCCATGGGATACTTTATTTTCAATGCTGCCACAGGTGGCTGAGGGCCCTTGGTTATTTTACCTATGGGTGTTTTGCTGAGGTCCATCACAGCCTGAAGAGCTACAGAGATCACCAGCTCTCCATGAAATAGCAATGACTTCTTGCAGCCAGCTGTGACAAAAAGCAAATGTGGCCTGCACACTGTCTTATGTTTCTCTGCACTGTCTGACACCTGTGAGATGTGGGTCTCTCTCAAGATGTTTCACTGCAAACCTGCACACATGGGTGCTTCATGAAGGAGACAGAGTCAACCAGTGCTCTCTCACCTGGCCCCATGTACTGCAAACCCTTCTTACCCATTCCTCTGACTGATCCAGTCATTTCCATTTAGTGGAAGAGACAGAGGGAAAGAAGTGCATATGTACAATCCTAAGATGAAAATAGCTTTAGCCCAACAATTTTTTAACACTTCACCAAAACCGTATTTTCTAGCCTCTGTAAATTCTCTGCAAACAAGAAGGTCTTCTGATGAGCAGTGGGAGTGCTTTATAAAGGAATTTGCAGACCAGAGGTGCTCACCATAAATTTCCTTCTGTCTACAATTACTATCATTGCATATTTGAGGCACTTTTAAAATAAACTGTGCAATGATGTAATGCACACAAAAGGCCTGGGGTGGGAGTGCAGAGAAAGGAAAAGAAGCAGCATCTGGATTTTGCCTGGTATCTCCTATAGAGCATCTTGATGTCTGTAATTAGTGTCATGTTATGAGAGCTTAAAAAAATAAAGGCGCCAGAGTTCCAAATAAAACATAAAATGGCTTTGATAGAATAAATGTTACTATCATTGTTTAAAAATGTTGTGACCCGTCTGCTATAGTTTCTGAGAAAGATATTTTCCAGTGCTGCTGCTCTTGCTCTGACTCTTTTAAAAATTCTATTATTACAGATAAGGACAGAGGAAAATCCTCAAGACAGACTTGTTTTAAATCTCTGTAGCACAATGCCAGCATTGTCTCTCCTCAAGCTGAACTTCTAAATTAAAATAGGCATGATCCTTAACAGAGCTCTGAAACACTCTGTTCTACAGACACTTTATCCCCTTTATTAGAGAACATTAATAATTCAAATGTTATGACTTAGGTTAGGCAGAGCCATTTGTGTGGTGTTGGAATAATTTAGCTGTACTCCAATGTTCAGAGCTGTTTTGATAGCCAGTGGGCCAAATTCTGCAGCCTCTTTAAAAGTAATGGGAATTTCACCTGCATCTTGGCAACGTGTTGAGGAGGGAGACACAAATAAGAAGTTGGCAACCTTTTCTTTGACCTTTAGCGTGCACAGAGAATGTACAAACATGGACTCCCAGCCCAATTTTGCAGACTGCATAAGGCAACATTTTCATTTCAGCCACTTGGATTTTTTCCTGGGCAAGGCCTCTAGTTTTGGGATCTAAAAACACTACATAAACACACTTGCAAAAACACATACGCAACCCACCTTAGCACTAAGATTTCCTCTCAGCTTTTATTTTACCATGTGTGAAGCAGGATTTCTTTACTGCAGTGTGCATGTTTGCCTCTGAATGCATCACATTTTCAAATCACAGGGATTTACTGAGATTTTTTTTAGACTTTAGGAGCTGAGCCACTTTCTACCTACAGTTTAAGTGTAGAACTCATTAGCAACAGTGATTTCCAGGCCTACACATCTATGAAGTCTTGGGTTTTACCTCAAATGTATCTACATGTACTGGCAAAGAGATTAGTATATAATTTTTCAGGGTGGTGTGTTTCTTTGACATGAGACCAGCTCTACATTCAAATGCTGCTGGACTTGAAATATTTAGGATATAGAGCTGACCTTCATGGTCTGACTCTAATGCTAATAAAACACAAACAATGCCCCAGTGCAGAGGTCTAGTTTTATCACTTTCAGAAGAGACATTGATGGTGGAGAGAGTAGAAATGTGTTCTGATCCTACTCTACAATTTATCTGGAGTGAAAGGGCTCATTAAAGCTCTACTAGTCTTAGTCAGCCACTACATGACATGGTGCAAACATCACTTCCATATAACACTGAACCTTACTTTCTATTGATAATACATTGATAATGCACACAGGTGACACTGAGATATTAGCCTTGCTTCATGTTGCCTTTCCAAGAGATGTAGAACCATTATAAATAATGGATATTAGCTATTAGCTAGCTGGATGTAGAAAGAATAGAAACATATTATATGTAGTATAATTTTATGTTAATATCTATAATTATGTACTACAAGGATTTATTTCTAAAAAAAAGGATTTTTAGCTTCATCAGTGTTTCACCAGCGCAGATCATTTAAGTGCAAGAAAAACAATCAGACAGACATTCTTAGATCTGTTGGGATTCTACATTACAAAACACAATAAGCAGCATACAAATAAATTTGAAAATGAAGAGGAGACGAAAAGTAGCCACATGTTTATTCCTATAATCGCTGAAGCCAGTCTGCCAAAAGTAACTTAGAGAGGAATTTTCTCAGTAATTATATGGTAGAAAACCCATTCAGGTTTTAGTGCTTTCTGTTGAGTTACAAGAAAACAATATTGAGCTTCTTGTTCATCCATACATGCTGAAGTGGCACAGAGGATTCTTAGCATAGTTTAAGCCAGATTTCAGAGGAAATTTGGGAACTTCAAATACAGCTGATTCCTAGTAGCCCAGTTTGACACCTACTAATGTTCTTGAAAATCCCACCTGGTACCTTTAGGTAGTCAAACACATTCATAAATTGACCCCACATTTCTCTGATCTTCAAAACTGAAGATAGGGATTTTACCTATTTTAAAGATAGTTTGCCAAGGAAAATATGTCAAAGTTGTCTCACTGTTTCAACCATGGTAATGGGAGACTTAGACAGAGAAAATATCCCTAAATCCCTCACATCTAGTGCACCAGCCCTAATAAAAACCTCGCAGTAATGAAAATGGTTCCAAGTTATCTCCTTTCTGCATGGTGTAGCCAGAAGTATGAACTAAACTCATTATTAAAAATTTAAATAGTTGTTCCTGGCAGATCTAGTGTAGGATGGAAGACTTTGTGTGGAGTTAATGAAATGGGGGAAGGTCCAAGTGTGTACACCTGCCTTTGGGGAGAAATATGTTTGACTGGGTGAAGTTGTGCATGGAAGAGCAGTAGTCTAAGCAGACAGAGACTGACAGTTAAGCTTGAGTGCACTCACTGATACTATTGTGAATTTTTAACTAGTATTTCCATCAGTTTCTCTGAAGAACATCAGCTCTTCTCTATATGTTAATACTAATTTCTGTGCCAGGCATTCGGCTTTGTCTACGTTGGAATGAGTTCTTTGTCTAAGCTGCAATGAGGCAGTAACCTCAAAGCACTCCTGGTGGCAGGGGCCACCAGCCACAGGGCCAACTGCTGAACTTTTCTGTGGCCCACACAAGACCCCAGCCTGTCCCCCACCACCCTGTGGTGCAGCCAAAGGACTTCTGGAGATGAGCCCACACTTGTGGCAATAACATAGAAATGCAAGATGGACCTCCGGCTGAAGAAGAGCAGCTGTTGAAGCAGTGGAATGAGGGGGAAAGGCAGCAACTGAGGCACTGACATTGGAATGTAGTAACCTTGAGGCCTGATCTCAGCTTGCCTGGTCCCAAGCTTTCCTGAGCATGCTTACTATGTTCACTAAACTTCTCCATCCCTCAGTTCTCAAGGGGTTTTTTGACAAAAAACCCATTACTGTATGTGAAGTGTTGAAAGTGCATGTTTTTCACATGTAAGCTTTAACACAGAAACAGTAGAAAAAGGAGCCTGATATTTACATAAGTCATGTATAAGTCTCACAAAAGAGTAGGCATATACAGTTCTACTAAATCATTGTGGCCTTCAAATCTATTTAAATTAAACCTCTCATAGTCTATTCAGCTGTTCCTCATAAATCATAATTTTAGTTAAAAAATGAACTTCATTTTTCTTCTGGGGCTTTACTCTCCATAGCCACATTCCTGGAACTGTTGCAGCCCAGAGGTCTAAGGGAGTCTTCTCTGAGAAAAAATCCCATCCTTGGATTTGGGGACTGGAGTCATACTCTGGAAACACTCAGAACTGGGAGAGGAGAGACACAGTGTTAGAGCTCTTACACAGACAAACCTCTCTAACCTGCAGTGTTGTCTCACAAAATACCTGTAGGTATTTGGTTAAATGGTATGATTTGGTGACAAGCAAAATGTTAAAAAAAAAAAAGAAGTTAGAAGTAAGCCTTTCTCCTGTTTGGAAGTACAAGGTACAGTTGCCAACTTTACCCTGTTACCCCAATTTAGTGTTTGTTTTGCCTGAAGTGTTGTGGTAGTTTTGTGACAGCTGTGTTTGGACTTGTTTTAGTTTCTCAATACTTTACCCTAAAACTATTCCCTGACCTGGTAGAGACACACAAAGCCCTAATCAAATCCCATCTTTCTGCTCAGAGACCCACTAAACTGCATGAACAGCCTCTGGAAGACTCATTCCTCAGCCAAGGAGAACTGTTTCATTTCCAGAATCTTCAGATTTCTCTGTGCACACTTACCAGGTTGTCAACTTTACTGTGTCACTCCTTCTGCTGTGTTGACTGTGACCTTTTGAAGGATGAGATGAGACCAAGACCACAGATCAATTTCTCTTTGGTCAACCTGAGGTCTTCAGTTTTTAACCAGACTGGATGTAAAGAGATGAATTGGTCATTGTTCCTTGTGGAGTCAATGCATCTTGCTATAGCAGATTCAAGGACAAAAAATTTCCAATAAAGTGGCAATAGCTATGCAACTGCATGGTAACATACAACTCTTGGGTTTTTTCAAGAGTACATAAAAATCCTGGTGTGCAACACTGTCTTTGCATGAAACCCAGTCCGTTTCACAACCATGATGTCACTTTTCCCGCTGGATTTCAACAGATTTGTAAGTTAGAACTAAATGTGTGTGCGGCAGCTGAGTTGCGGGCCTTCTTTGGGAGATGATGGCCAACCAGTTGTTTGGAGAAGTATGCATGTGTTCATTAGTGGCATGAGAGGAGTTCCAAGAAACCCTAATGCAGTCCCATGTTTCCAGGTGCTGTATACATGGCCAAAAGCAATCACTTGTCCAAAAAATTTACAACTATGATGTTGCAGCTGTTCTTGTCCTTCATGATCACGTTGGTAATTTCAAATGATACTCTATTTTTTGTCAACCTTATTTACCAATACTTTCCAACACTTGGTTCCAAAATCGTAGATCCTCAACTCCTGCTTGTCAAAAAGTGGGTCCCAATGTGAGTGCACCAAGGAATAAGAGCTTGTCAGGTGCTCTTCTGGTGAAAGAGATGGAGCAACTGTTTTACAGCAGGTAAGAAAAATCTAGTTACTTTGTCCTTTGAGAATTTTACAATGTTACCCTTTAGGAAGACATGACTCTGAGGAGGAAAAGCAGAACTAGTATAATCATCCATACAAATGGTTGAAAATTAATTAGCTCCATTACAAACAGAGGTATTACAAACATGACAAATATTGCAGTTATGTTTTCTTCTGCAATTTCCATAGCTCATAATCTGCTCTCATGAACTGCCCCTTTAGCTGCTCCCTTGTTCTTCCTTGCAGAAATGTCTCACTTGCCATGTTTCAGTTGTTTCTTTAAGACACAAAATGAGATTTGTTTTTCGCTCTGCACCTGTCCTCCATGTAATTTGGCCATCAAGCTTGACTCCATAATGTGAAGGCCTCAGTCCACAAGCCCTCCACACTTCATATCTCTGAGTGAGAAGACACCAGCTCACCACTCTAATGGTCCCAATTCTCAGTCCTCTGCAGCTCTTTCCATAGACCTCCCACTAAGCAAGTTTCCTTTTTCTCTATTTATTCACCCCCAAATGCCGCCACACAGTCTTAAATAGGTCCATCTGTGAAGCATATGTTCAGTTGCAGTGATTTTGGACCCACATTAAAGGGGCAAGTTCTTCATGACAGAAAGAGTTAGAGACCAGGTCCTTAATCTTTGCAGGAAGATAAATGCTCAAAAGAAGAGTTGCTCCTTTTTGCTGACAGTCAGGCATTCTCTAGATGAATATATCCCAAGGGTATCAATTAGGATCAATACAGATGAGTTAAAGGAGTTAGCAACACTTTCTCTCTGACATGCACAGTACCTTCAAGAACACTTGTTCAATACCAATTCTCCTGTCTGGTGGACAAACAGTGACAAAACAAGATCAAATCACACAGGAGTGTTCACCAGCCTTGGAGGTTTTATGTAAGGGCCCACTAGACTCTTCCAGTGTGGCTCAGATAATAGGTATTACTAAGAAGAAATGTACCCGTAGGTCCTGAGATGATAGGCTCTCCAGGCTGGTTATGTTGCTGGAAAGGATTCAGCAAGAGTGAACCAAGATGATAACTTGGTCCTGGCCAGAACAGATTGTCATGGGGTATTGACCAGCAATGTAAGGCCATGCAACATCATCATTGGTATTTCTTTAGCTACCAACCTAAAGCATTGAACTGTGCATTTTTCTTCTTCTGAGATGCTCAGACTCATTGCACAAACTGCTGTAGAGTTCAGAACTTGTTGCACATGGATGTAAAGCCAGTAGCAAGATGTACAGAGCTGTACGTCTCTACCACTCTAACTCCTGTACTTTGTTTCTGTTTGAAGGTAATAGTGTGGAATAGCTAGAAGAGAAACCACCATGGTGTAGACCATTAAGCCTCCTAGACAGATGGAGGGCAACAGACTGATGGGTTGGGTAGGGATAGTACTGCCTCTGTCCTTCAAGCACAGGGAGTAGTAGAGCCAAGCAGGAGCAAAAGACAATAGTCATCAGTCCTTAGACTCAATGTCTTTCATCCCCAGTTGACTCCAAAAGAGCAGGAGGTGTGTGGGTTAAAAACACTGAGTCAGAAACATAATTTAGGAAAGCTCTAGGATTCATCATATCTTGGTAACTCAGAAAATAATTTTTTTTAAACTTTTCACAGAATTAAAGCATAGCTCAGGTTGGAAGGGAACACAGTGGGTCATCTGGTCCAACCTCACTGCTCAAGCAGTGTCATCCCAGAGCACATGGTACAGGATTGTATCCAGATGGTTCTTGAATGCCCCCAATGAGAGGCACTCCACACACTCTCTGGGCAATCTGTTCTAGTGCTCAATCACCTGCACAATAAAGAATTTCTACCTCATATTCAGGTGGAACTTCCTGTCCATCTGTTTATGCCTGTTGCCTCTTGTCCTATTGCTTGGCAGTACCAAGAAGAGCCTGGATTTGTCACTGACACCCTCCCTTCAGATACAGACCCCCCCTTAGTTGTCTCATCCCCTCTTAGTTGTCTCGTCTCAAGGCTGAACATGCCCCCCTTCCTCTGCCCTTCCTCCCAAGAGGGATGGTCCAGTTCCTTAATCATCTTTGTCATACTATACTGAACCTGCTCCAGGAGCTCCATGTCCCTCTTGCACTGAACTTTTGCAATATTATAATTGTTTTAAAGCAGAGGCCTTTGTCTGAAATTTAAGTGAAATTCACTTAACCACTTCATGGAGAGATACAGGCTGTATGAGGGTTTGGCCAAGTTCATAATCTGTCTCAGAAGGATTTAAGTCATGTTCTGGAAGTGCCTTTTTATCTTAAGGTTAGTATTACTGGGTCAAGAACACTGCTTCAGGTCAAATGTACCATACTCTGACTTTCTAAGCCAGCCTTCAAGACTAGCAGGGCTGCATGGATTTTCCACGCATCTTCTCATGCAAGGCATTACCAGGAATGAGTGTCTGGCTTTTCTGACCTTAGACATAGCACAAAGCCTCTCTCTTTGTCTTGGCTTCCCTTGAAAATAAGGTGGAGTGAGAAAGGTGTGAGTTTTTGTGGGACAGAGGGAATTATTTTTTTCAAAGTCAGCATTGGATTGATGCAGGTGTTTTCAATAAAGTGTACTTTTAAAGATCTATAGATCTCACTTGGATAGTTTAGTGGATGATCTATACATTAAAGCTGTAAAATTTATATGTTGTTTTTGCAGCCCTTGATGATGTGAATTGTCCTAAACAGTGTGAAGGGACAAAACCGTGGCACTCTACCCATTTTTAGCAGTGGAAGGACTGGCCATACGTATGGGTAATAACCAAATGATGTGAGTTAGGGCTGTGAAATCACCTTCCAGAGAAGTCTGGGAGAAGCCTCTTTCCAATCTAAAGAACTTTCTTTAGACCAGGTAGAAAAGCAGAGCCAGTAGAAACTCTCTGAGCCCACCCGCAATCACATTTCCTTGTCCAAGAACATCAGATTTTTGGGATATAGGCTGAAAAATAAAAACATCCTATAAGGAGACTGCTTAATAAACTGGGGCAGCCAAGTATGTGAAAACCCTTGTGATCTTCTCAAGCCTTGTTGGAATTGGCAAAGAGGTTTCTGAAGCACATGGAGGTGGTCAGACACTTGAAAAGGACTGAGGTGTCAAGTGCCAGGTGGAAAAAAATCTGTTAAATGTTATCACAGTATCTTTTCTTTGCAAGGTGAATTTCCAGGCACTTGTGACTTACTGTATGGTAACCTCATGTGCTGATTTGGGCCACAAATAACGTGTCTTTATTTACTGTATGTCTGCTTTAGGATTTTCTGCCGTTCTGTGTGAACACACTCTGTGTAGCACATTCCACCAATATTTACTCCTACCCATGTTTTCAAACATTTGTAAGTCCTTTTGCTCCCACCATGGGACATACACATTATTTAGATCAGTGCATTGTGGTATCTTATTCCTAAAAATAATTGTGTAGCAGATAAGATCTTTCCTGTGCCTGCATTGCCATGATTTCTCTACCTGTGTAGAGGCTTGTAGAAACAAATGTGCAGAACGAAGCTTCCTTACACTTTTGTGTCTTTTTAAAAACCACCACAGGCTCCCTGAAACTGATGTTGCCTTAGAAGAGCTGAGCTAAGCATCACAGTGTTCAGTACAGATGTGGTAGTACAGGATTAACCTCATCAATGAGGTAACAGATTCCACTTCACTTAAAAGTGTCCATGCCCTGCACATCAAAGGATTCTGTAACCATGGGTCAATATGGGTACCACCAGGTAGTTCTCTAAAGGGCCAAATCCTAGTATAGGTACTACGGAAAAAAAAATCTTTGCGACTTGGTCTTACAGTGCTTTTTTTCCCTTGAATGATCTACCTAAATCTGTAAGATTTAATTCAGGGAAGTTCTGTGGTTAGTGTACACAAGAAAAATAGCCTCTAATAACTGCAGTTTATAATTAGTGGGTCTATGAATGTTTGTGAGCTTGTCTAGTAAGTTGGAGTGGTTTTGGTATTGGTGTTGGTGTAGACCCACAAGCTGTTCTTTCATTTTACTGCAGTCTATATTGATATGAAGCTCTACTGGCAAGAACACTGTTCAGAATGCAATTTTAAAATTATAATTAAAGTAAGAATTAGTGATGGTGTTTATGAAAATATAATGAACCCAAAAATTCAGGAAGCTGTGACAGTTACTGTCCTTAATCTATTTGTTACCCATATGCAGTGTTTACTTGTTTCATAATCCTGACATTAACACTAACATTTCTCATGCCTTCCTTTTGCAAAGATGCAATCATCTTACTGAAAAGAACTGTGAGCAATATAGTCCATCAGGTTTTGAACATACACAGAAACAGTGCAAATTAAACAGTAATGTAGTAGCATTCAAGTTACTTCATGTGCCATATCACACTATGTTTTAAGGTCTGGTTTCTCTGGTTCGGAGAAGAGTTTAAGAGTGCAACATGCCTCTCTCAAGATACTTGCATTGCCAGGATGATGTATAAACTGATCCTTTCCCAGAAGATAAAACTAGCTCTGTGGATCACAGTGAAATTCACAGGCTCAAATGCCATTCTGGTATTCAGAGGCACCGCTGCTGGAGATCCGACCTTACCGTGGAAGCTGGTGTTTGCTATTTTCAAAGGGGAAAGCCTGTGCTGTCTACGACATCTGGCTTGTTGTTGTAAACCTTAAAATTCCAGAGAGTAAAAGCCATTTTCAGGTACTCAATCAAAAATCAGATTTGGGGTTATCAGTGTGTACATGTAAGGTTTAGGATACCTTTTAATCTATGTAAACAGTGTGCTCAAGAGCTGCATGTATTTATATAGAGATCAAAGAGGTGGCAATGTCTACGGAGAATAAGCAGCAAGAAAAATCATAGGAATGGTAAATGATCAGTTGTGAGAAGAAAAACTTGAAAAACTTGATTCTAGATATGGCAAATAGGTTGCACTCAGATGTGGCTATGACATGTGCACATGGGGCTGGCATGTCACCCACTGCTTACAGCTTCTCATTAGTGAGGCCTGCTGCACTAGGTCCTGGAAACACAAAGCAGCTTGGCATTCAGCTTTCTCCTATCAGGAGCTTTCTGACTTTTCACCAGCTGCTGCCCTGCAGCTGGAGTGACACCATGCAGAGACATGATGCACTCTGCCATGCCCGGTCTGGGCTTCTTTTCACCATGAACTACCGTGGGAGCATGACCAGCCGGTATGGTCTCTTCCCAGAGCTTCCACTCTTTCTGCCCTCCTGTCTTACTGTTTCAGACTTCAAACCTGAGCAAATTCATGCTGAAGTCAGTAAGGAATTTCTTTTGGCCCTTGGTTCCTTTCTCTGATGGCTTTGGGCTAGTTCTGCTGTAGCCTGAGCATATCGGCAACCTTCACATCCACAGAGATTCACAAGCTCCCCAGCTGCCTGCCTGCTGGCACAATGGTGGGAATCAAGGCAGCAGTGGTTGGCTTAGTGCTATGTAGCATACAGAGCAAGGACCAGGTCCAGGGACACCAACTATATCCACCTCTACTCAGACTGTCCACGCGCTGGCTCCATGAGAAGTGTCAAGGTGAGGGAATAAATAATCTGACTGAGGAACAAGAAGCCTTGATTAATGACTGCTGCAGCCCTTAAACTGATCCTCTCCTTGCACCCACTAGAGTCAATGGAGAAAAGCTCAGCTTGCTTTTCCATGACCATTTGTGTCTCTTCTGTGTGCTGTACTGGCTGCTAGAAGATTGACCACTTCATAGCAGCTCCTTTCACAGAAAGCTGAAGGTGGCAGGGCAGTGTGATGAAAAGCTGCTGAAATGTACTTTATAATGAGAAAATGAAGTGTTTTCCATTGCAGTATGATCACTCTCCTTCCCCCCCTCCCCTCCCCCGCCCCCCCTCAAATTCAGCAAAAAAAAGAGGAAATAAAAAGAGGAACATGTGTTCATTTGTTGTAACTGGAGTTTGTGAAATGAGGTCTTCTTGAGAAAGCTACTAAACATTCATTTCAAAGAATACGGACGTTTTGGCATCCAAATACTGTAGTGTGTCCAGAATATAATTAGCTCCTGAAGTGGTTTGAACTTGTAAATATGTCTTTAGATCATAAACTGGTCCAGTAGCTATGCGAGCTTTAAAGCTGACTCTTGGAAAAACAAGACTTGGAAAGAGAGCTCAAGCCACAATAGACATACACTGGGACCCGAGAGAATTTTTTTCATGCATATGGTTCATCTATTTACATATTTTACTGTAACCTTTTCAAAACCCTTTTGCCTCGGGCTGTCGATGAGATTACTACTAGAACAATATAGGTAACCGTGGATGGTTTGAACTGTTTAGCTGACAGTATATATTTCATTCACAATTTAGGCTTTAATTTTCACTAGGCAAGTGAGGAAGAATGAGAAACATCTGCATCTACGTAGTAACTGTGAGAGGACTTTAGATGCATTACTGCAATTAAATCTTACAAATGCCTGAAAATGAGGCTGGAAAACATGTCTCTTAGTTTTAAGGTAAAAAAGGGGTGGAATGATTTCCTACAAATAGACTCAGCAGCACAAATTGAAAGAAGAACCCTGACGACACAAAGGGTATTCCTGCTTCTCTCTTCTGACTTCTCAGATATACTCTCCAGGCATGGAAAAACAGATTCAGATCAAACAAGCTGGTCCAGACCATTGCCTAGAACCTAAATAGTTAAAGTCTGTACAGTGCTTTCAAACTATAAAGTACACAGTAAGTGCTAAGTATTATTATTACTTTGAATCATACAAAACCCAAACCTGTTTGAGAGGTTCAAAAATATTTGCTTAACTTTTATGTATTTATTTTACATTCTGGCTTAACTCTGCACTTCCTGTTGTCTCCTGGGACTGAAAGTGCAGATACTCCAATGCCACAAGGTGGCTGTGCTAGCAGTATTTCTGAATTGGTTGGAGATGAGGCACTCTGGAAATCTCACAAAAAAGCCTTCTGAGAGACTCCACATAGAGCTTAAACTACCTGCAAAGTGGTGGGTGAGGTGTTCGCTGCAGGAAAAGTCCCTGCTGAAGGCAGAGCAAGCTGCTGGGAGACAGCCAGGATGGTATTATACTTTCCCAGCAGGAGCTGAAATTTTGAAGGTAGTTCTTTCCGGAACAGAGAGCTGATGCTAGGGGTTTCAACAGAGGTTGGATAACTTAGGGACATATCTACCTTTGATTGCTCCCCTGAATCAAGGGTTTTAAGACTCTCACGCAAGCTGTGATCGATGACTCCCCTTCCAGCCAGCATATGTCTTGGAGAAAGGGCAGGAAGAGTATCATCTGCATGAGACAATCTCTTCTGCAATTAGTCAAATCATCACAAAGTCTATCTGTTTTCCTCATTTGACAGCCGTCTGTTCGGTTCACCTCTGAGGTTTCTGTCGTTGTTTGAAGTTGGATTGAGTCTATTAACCTCTTAACTGCTTCTGGTCCTACCTGGCAGAACTGCACGCTTCAGTGATTTCGATGGAATGCCAGTAAAATGTTGGCCAAGGAACAGATGCTGTTGGGACCCAACAGAGAAGTGGTTAGATGCATGTACGTTGTTCAGCGCAACAGCATGAAAGCTCATATTGTGAGAAGCACTTTTCACCATGTGTAAAGTCTGACACATATTTCAAAGAAAGCTTTTAATTACAGTTGGCAGGTCTGCCCCCGTGGCTGAAAAGTGACTTAATTTTTGACCCCAGCAGCAGAGGAGTCTGTAAATCAGGCTGCCATTGGAGTACTAATTCAAATAAAGAGCTGCGGCTTCATTGCCTACACAGGACTCCTACGTGGGCTGAGTGTGACCTACTAAAATGACTGTTGAGTTACACACTATAAGTGGCTTGAAATAAGTCATCTTATGCCTCAGTTTCCTCATTTGCAGAATAGGAGGAGTAGTATGCCCACTCTTATACAGCAACATTGGCCCTAGGGGGGAAACCTGCTCTGCCAGCCATTGTTAATTACAGTGTATTCTGATGAAAGGGGCCACAGACAGGTCCTAACTCTAAAGCTAGGTTCAGATTTGCATTTAGATTGTCTATGAGTTCAGAAGTGTTTTAACTCTAGATTTTAGTTCAGCCCAGTAATGTCAGAGCCAAGATTAAAACTGAGCCTGTGTTAGCCAAAAGGTGGGAATTTTGGAGAAGAAGAATTTGATTCAGGATTTCATTGCTGTGGGACACAGGACAATCACTTTGCAACTTTCCAGTCAGTCACACCTAGCCCTAATTGCTGTGTTGCTCAGAAAAGTATGTATTCACTCAGTTTGGCACCTCTCTGTACTTTATACTTAGGCTCCAGCAAACTCAGTAAGAACTGGAGACCTCATGAATAGCACTGTGCCAATGAGATCTCAGGCTCTTTCTTTCAGACTTAAAGGCAAACCCAACTTTTGGATTATTTCACTAAAATAATCTGTAATTTAGCTATTCTTTTTGTTTGTTTGTTTTGTTTTGTTTTGCTTTTTGTCTCTGAATTGTGCCAAGCAACTTCTTTATTAATAAAAATAGAAGAATGAAAGCTGAAAAACTGAACTGATGAAACAAGAAAACATTCAGGTAGGAGAAAAAGATAAGAAGAAATAATTCCTGAGGAAATTTCAGGTGCCAGTAACTGTGGAAGCAAGCTCATTTTTAAGGTATCCAACTCAGTAAGACAGAAAACACAGAGGTTTTAGGCCAAGCCATCCACAGACAGAGAGACAGCTTGCTAAAACTTGTTACAGTGTGCAAGGGGTCTGGGATCCCAGCCTGTACCAAGAAGGACCTAGTCCATAGCCAAGGAGCTTTATGCCTTCAGTGTGTGACTATGTTCAGTGTTTCGTGGAAAAAACAGAGTTGAAAGCCAACACCCTCTACCTGCTACCACAGTTGTGATACTTCAGGCAGTCCAGCTACTCCAGTGCTTTCCTGAGCTGCAGCCTGCTACAGGCAAGCTGTCCAGAAGTGTAGGTGCTCCTGGCCAAGGGGTGTGCCAAATTTGGAGTCCCCAGGGACTGCTCCTTACAGAGCTGTGACTGGTACTGCAGAGCCATGAGTGCTGATTTCCAAGTGCAGAGTGCTAGAATATTGGATTATGAAGGGCTGGGGATAGTCTTCATTTCTCCAGCTTTTCTTTCTTCTCTTTTTCCAATATATTTGCCATTCTCTCTCCAGAGATGAGGACATCAAGGAGTGTTGTCCATCCATGCTTTGTCTTGACTTGTAATTCATGTGTAGTGGAGGCAATTAGACATGGATTCCTTTTCTTGTGCTCCCTCTGACCATTTCTTTTACACCAGAGGAGGAAAGTAACATGGTAAATATAGTGGGACAGACCTGGCAAAAAGTAATAACCGACTGACAGAGAAAGGGAAGAAAAATTCCTCCTAGTGGTGATCACAGAGGGCTGATACAGATTCGTTATTATCTCAGGAAGGAAGTAGCAATGTGCAGAGCAAGACAAACTGTCCAGCTGTAACACCTGGACTCCACAGTCATTTTCACCAGTGATTAGATGAGAAAGTGAGCTTTCAAGCTACTGCCAAGTATCTTTCAAAGCACTGTTCCTCCAAGACAGAAAGACTGGCTTTGCAACAAACCTGTTGGATGATTTTGCACTCCACTGTAGTGTATGCATCCCGTGTGCTGCACTATGTCTATACACATATTCCTCAGGCAGAAGTTTCCATAAATCACCCCCTGTCAGCATTCCTCTTAAAATGGCAAGTTTGCACAAGAACCTCAGCTCTCTACTGAGCAGAGCAGTGTGCACACGTTTGCAGCAACTAGGCACTCAGAGCAAGATGGATTACAGCAGGTATTCACTTTGAGGCTGGTCTATTCCTTCTCTTTTGGCTTTTCCCAGAATCACCATCTGGTCCTGCTGGATTTTAAAGATGCCAGGAAGGAGCTAGGTAGACAGTGTGATTTGGCTGCTAAAGTTAAAGAAGTGCCTAAACCTACCATGACCTGTGCAGATCTTTGGATACATAACATTTTTTTTTCTTCTCATGAATGTGAAAAAAATGTTTTTTTCATGGTTGAGGTATGTGAAGATGATGCTGAAGGTGGTGTATCATCATGGTCTTTGTAGAAGTGATAGTTTTGTGTGCCAGATGTGGATACCAACTTCCTTGCCAGGTCATTGGAGCTCTGAGCTGCCAACAGGCATCACTAGGAGTCTTTAGGGATAGATATTTTGCTTTTTGTTCTTTTGTGTGGAGTGCTTCTCAATGACTGGGTCCAGGTAAATAGTCTCTCAGCAGAAACCAGAGGGCATTCCTTACAAGTGCTTTTGTTACTAGTACACACAAGAGCTGGATGACACCGTTATTTGTGATAGATGCTACAAAATGACAGTGCATGACAAGAGTGGGAACTTAATTTTCCTGATAAAAATCTGTGAGGCTGTGTGAGAAAGAAAAGATCTTTTCAGCTAGGAAAGTCCAGATCTGCACAGTGCAGTTTTATTGCCATAATAACACTTTCACTGAGCTAATTCCGTAGTCTACAAATGTGCTAATACCCACATAAATGATCTAAATCAAATCAAACCACTACTTACACCTTGCTGAAGCTTTTTTGAAAAAGCTGACGACCAAAAAAATCCCTGTTGAAGGCTTCCAATAAAAAATTGCAGCAAAACAAGAAAGTTGAGTCAGTGTGGACAGCAGCCTATTAAATCACTTCACCAAGTATTGCTGTTGTGATGAACACCCTAGATAAGGTGTGTGTACTAAAAATAAGCCAGAATTCCTCAAATAGTTGTACAGCATGCAAAAGATTTAGGAGAGAAGCTACATTTATTAACTTGTTTATTATAACAAATCAAGTATGACTTCATGCTTAAACCTTGGCGGGGTGTAATTCTTCTCTAGATGAACACACTGAAGTTTATATGAGAACTTGAGTTTTTAAGGTTTGAGCTTTCATTATTCTCCAAGCAATTCTGGCTATGCACTGACACCACTAGGACAATAGCAATGATTTAACATGATAGAAATAGCAATATAGTCAAAGCCCTGTCAGAATTTCCATTTTAAATTCTGTTTGTTTAGAAATAGAATTTCAACCAGTTAGAACAGCATCAAGCACAAACTTGGCATTTGCAGTCAGCCTGGATGCCTGGATGTAACTACTTTTTTATTAAAAAAAATAAAAAAGGTCTTGATTTTTTTCAGTATTTTCAAAATAATTTTTTGTTCTATGTTGTTGTTATTGCTGCCATTGTACAGATGAAAGAATTTTAATCTTAAACAACATGATTTTGCAACCACATTGTCCATAAAGAAAACAAATTGTTTTTAACATAGAAAACAGATGAGCAATTTAGGCCTCCATGAAGCTGGTCCTGTGGTCCAGAGATCAATGGGAGCTTTGTTATACATGCCACTGGATGTGAGAGCAGCCCTGTGCTGTGGGAGATGTAAGATCTGAGCTCCTGATACACAACCCGTGCTGACCGTATCCAACGTCACTCCCAGGGAATGGGGTTGGGAGCATCATTCACAAAAATGACAGATGGAAAGGAGGAGGAACTCCCCTGCTCTGGGAAAAGGTTTTGCCTGCACATAGGTAGTATAGCCCTAAACTCAATGTGCAGCAGATTCAGGTGTGTAAAGCATTCCTGTTGCTCTTTCTGGACCTGTCAAAGAAAACATACTTCCAAATGCAGGATGCAAGCTTGGAGATGGCTTGACTATGAGGTCCAAGTTGAGGCATTATTTATAAGGGGAAAAATTGCAGTCCTGAACTGGAATTTGCTGAGTTTTTGGAAAAGTTCAAGAATGGCCCAACCTTGCAAGGACATATCTATGATACCTTCCTAGGCAGAAAAAAGAACAAAACCCTATATCAAAATGATTAGCCAATATTAAGAACAGGTATCCTTATTCAAAGGATAGAACACCTGGCATGGGTATACCCTAACTGCAGCATTGGAAACCCCAGTCAAGACTGCACTCACAAGAAATCCAACCAAATGCATGAAGGGAAAAAGGAAGGGTAAAACCACCCCAGCAACATTAATCCTTTCCTGAAATCAAGTCAGACTGCTATTTCAGAGTTTATGACCTTAAATGAGAATGAATTGATTTTTAAAAGCCTTGTTGTTTCTTTCAAATGCCCCCTCAACCCCCCCTTTCTCCCTTTCTGTGTGCCTGGACTTCAGGGAAGAATTAAGGCTCTTCAGGTGCCTTGAAAGTATTTACTACCCTTGAAGCATAACTTTAATTTTGATTTACTAGAGTTTAAAAAGTCATTTTGTAGATGACTGCAACAATTGTCTAAGGAAATGTATAAACTTTGAGCTCAGATGACTAGTTTTTAAGCTTGATTTGTCATTTAGCAAGAGCATATTAAAGTGTTAATGCTTCTAAATGCAACTGAACTATTTTCTTGTCATAAGGCTGTTTTATATATAACAAAACACCATAGAAACAAGTGGGAAGCTTGCCTCATTGATTAATGGGAATTTGTTTCCCAAGAAGAATTTGATGGGTCAGGATTTTTCTAGTGTAAAAACATTCTGCATGGAAAAAGATTAGTCTTACTTGGGCTTTTGATGCTGCCGAAAGACTAAAAAAAAAGTATTTTGGGATTCTTGTGGGGCTTCAAAAAGCTAGCAGTCCTTTGCTTGAGGACTGCAGCATTTGCAGAGTTGACATTAGTGAAAGCAGGCAAGTTCCTCAGATGACGTTGTGGGACGCATAGCAGGAGTCACATTTTCAGGAGGAACTAATTCTGCTCCTTCTCACACAGCTGCATTGCCTGGGGCTACAGGCACGTGTCTAGAAGGAGTAGAGCTTGGGCATGAGTAGGGAAAGATGAAGCATGTTTCTGTCCACCTCAGTTCCTGCTTGACCCTAGCCCTTTGAATGTACAGCCAGGTGAGTTCTGAGGAAATCAGAGGGACCATTCCCTCTCTCATTTCAGACCAACCTGGTGCTCACCTATTCTGACAGTGCTCTAAGACTTGGAATTTGGATTGAAATGCTGAGACAAGCTGCTGAAAATTTTGGAGATTTCAGGTCAAATTTTCTTAGGAAGAGAACAAAATTTTTCACCAGCATGACTGCATAATATTGTGTAACAGTCTTTGGCAATAAACCTCCTCTCGGCTCTGAATTATGTGGTTCTTGATGTGTTTTGTGAAAAGCACATGTTTTGGTGGACAGCTCTGGCAACAGTCACACTTTTCTGACCAGCACATCAGGCCCCATCCTGCAGATTTCTGTGGACTTATGACTTCCGTCATCTCTGTTTCCTCTCCTGCCTCCTCAGAGGGAAACACAACCTTGACTGTGTCCCACACCTACTACACATCTACAGCTTTTCTGGTGCAAACTGGCAGCAGTTTTCTCCTCAATTTGTACTCAGTCATCCTTTAGCTGAGTAAGGACCTTAGGTAAATATCGAAGGCTGGTGGAAGCATCCCTCCTTGGACAGCAGCCCACATGTATTGCTAGAGTTGAGTGGGAGCCCTGTGGTTGCTCCTGTCCTCTTTGCAGCCCCAGTTGCATCCATGCACATTCAGGTCTTCAGCATGGTCCCCTCTATCTGCTTTGAGGACAAACCCACCAGATGGAGGGAGGCTTCTGCCTGCATTCTTCCATCCATCAGTATGGCTGACAGCACCACTCCCAGTTTCTAAGGGATTGTGCATTTAAGCAACTCTTCCTTTCATTGTAGCATCTTTTATTTCGTTTAAGACTTAGAAAATGACACTGGTGTGTTAGATGGTGGACAGAAGCAGAAAAGATGGGTAGAACCTCATAACCTTTGGACCTCTTTCATATTTGCAAGTTGATGAAAAATCTGGGGGAGCTTTTTTAATGTTTTCATACTCTATGTAACTGGAAAATTGAAATTCTGATGAGCAGGACAAGGAAAATACTTAGCTCTGACGATGCTGGGAAAATTCTGGAGTTATTTTTATATA
Source organism: Pithys albifrons albifrons (assembly GCF_047495875.1). Classification (NCBI taxonomy): domain Eukaryota; kingdom Metazoa; phylum Chordata; class Aves; order Passeriformes; family Thamnophilidae; genus Pithys; species Pithys albifrons. The sequence goes on from NC_092459.1 coordinate 98,368,686, forward strand.
CACATACAATGTCTGGCCAGAAAAAAAAATTGCCTCAAATGTTCTGAATATGTAAATTTCTTATCTTCTATTAGAAAACATAAACACTGACAGGAGAAAGCAGACTTTCTTCATTGGTGTCGGAATATTTAACATAGGTTCCTCAATATTGGAAAAAGTAGTCAGAAAAACAAGAGAAGTCGTTATCTGTTTTTTTCCCCTTTTAATAATCTTTTCAGTAGCACAATGCATTCAAAGCTAGACACATTACCCTCTGTGCAATATGGTCTCAAGACATGATTTAGATGGAAAATTTAAGTAAGATTAATGCAATTTATTATCCTCCAGGATATCCCTACAAACCACAGTGCTTGGCTGAATTTTTGATTCTCAATCTAATATTTCAGATGAGATTTCCAGACGGGTGTCTTATTCCTCTATTAGTTTAGTGAGGGTGATATAGAGTTTGTAAAACAGGAGAGGTTAAGCTAGTTTTAACACTTGATTAATCATTTAAATTACTTTGTTACTTTTGAATCCATTGGCTTTTGTTTACCAAGCAACTCCCTGAAACCCAAAGCCAACAAAAACGGCAGGCAGCTTTCCAAGTTGTTAATTTATTCAATGAGTTCTTCAAAGGAGTTCTAAAAGGGGAAAAAAGAAGCAAATTTATAGTTGCATTGAAAGCGTAGAGCAATTCTTGTTCACTTCTTGCTAAAAATGTCTAGGTTTTTATGACTCAGAAAAAAAGCCAATATTAAAATATGCTGGCCAGCTCCTGGAGTCATAGACTTTTTAAGAAAATCAAATAAGTACTTAGTAGTGTCTGACTGCACTTTCATGCAAATACTGATTGAAATAAAATTAACTCATGTGACAAGCCACACTTTTCTGTGCTTTTTATGTGCAACTCTGACTTCATCTGAAGTAATATTCTGTTTCCCTGCAGGAAAATTCAGCAGGAGCAGGAGCAGGTCTGTAGGAAGTCAAGCGCACAGGGACAAAGCTTTTTCAAAAGCAAGTATGAATGGGTGATTAAAAAGCCCCCTTCAGTTACACAATATACATGTGTACAGTTTGCAATTGTCCACTGGGGAAAGAAAAATAATCTCCCAAGCCCTAAATCATGAAAAAAGGCCAGCTTTCTATTCTGCATATTAGAAAGTCTGAGTTTGGTAAATTGATTACAATTTCTTTACACAGACCTATCAGGAATAAACCACTAAGTCTTAGACATAAATTTGAATTCCAGAGTCTCCAGCTAACCCAGCTCATAAATGAATTCCTAAATGCTGACTGTGCCAGAAGACCCAGCGCTGCAAAACCACTTGGCAGAAGCCATTAGTTTCAATGAGATGAACTGCTCTATTTAGCTCTCATTCAAAACTTTACAGAAATGCCAGATTTCCATAAACACAGGTTTCCTTGAATTTCCAGGGCTTTGATTAACTGGTAGATGAGGGTGTCTTACAAATATAGATTTGTATGCAGAGTTCAGCTCAGAAAGCATGAGAGACTGGAAACAGACTATAGGCTTTTCTTTCTTACTTACTTTTTCTCTTCCTGAACTAACAGAAAGCAGGAAAACTCCTTTAGAATATTTTGGAACTGAGGTTTTAATAATTAATAATTATTCTGTGGTTTAACACTGTTGTAGATCATTTTCCTGTCATTTATATCATTGCGTGTTAAGCTTTTAATGACAGATTAATATCCTTCAGCTTTTACAGCACAGTTTTAAAGTCTTAAAGCAATGAAAGACTAAAAAAAAAAAGAAAAAACACATCCTTTTATTTTTCTCTTAAAAAATCAATTTGTGGAATCTATTAAAAAGAAAGGCTACCTCTTTTGTCAAAGGACACTTTTTAATTTTTTTCCCTCTTCTTCTAATCTGTATTTTTGTGACCCACTCATCAGTCAGTTGTGTTGAGAGCAATGCTTTTTTTTGATTCATTTGAAATTATGTTTATGCAGGTTAGGTGAGGAGGAGATTTGGTGGTTTGCTGTTTTTTTTTTCCTGCATTCTAGGTTTGGGGCCAGGTTATGGGCCAATGACTTCTATGGCCTGGATGTAGCAGAACTGCAGATTAGAAGATCAAGTCTCTCTCTCTCTTTCCCCATCTCAATTTTTCTCTCCACCAGCAAATGTTCCTAAAGAAACATAATCTCTATCCTACTACAGTGATCATCATAAATCTATGAATAAATGGTGTTGCTAGCAAGAGTGCAAGAACTGCACAGATAATAATATGCAACTATAGTTTATTAACCTTAAACCCTCTTAAATCAATCATAGAACCATAGCATCCAGGAAAATTATTGTGGTCAAACACCATGAACTCTAGCTTGCATGTAACACTAGGAATATTTCCCCTTTTCAGCTTTTCTACAATATCTCTGTTCCCAACCAGAGTTTCTAAAATAAAAATTATAGTTTATGTGCATGTTTTTTGGTTAAGCTCTGAGAATCTGATTCAGCATTTTTTTCCCACTTTTTTTAGGAAAATGCTGGCTGTATGGGTGCTGAGCCATGGAGCCTGTGTGTGGCCCTGTGGCTTGGCACCCACACAGTGGAGTCCTGCTACAGCTGGCAGAAATTGCTGGGATTTCATTGCTGTAAAGCACTACGTTAGGCCTTTGGCATTACCCCACCCTCCCTGAGCAGTGCCTTTGAATAAGCCCATATCCTTTGGCCATCATGGATATTGGGCTTTCTGGTGTGTTCTGTTTGGCCAATGAATGAGGAAGGTTACTGCAGAAATAAACGTGGTCTAGCTTTTCACTGAGAATTACCGTTGGCTTTTCCTATGGGACTTGCTACTAAGAAGCTGAGTTTGGATGTAGATAATTGACAGGAATTGTTGTGTTGACAGATGCAAATTCAGTCAGTGAGGAGAATACTGTGACTGGAACACATAACTAAAGCAAGCACAGTGAAATCAACACAAAACCTGAGACAAAACTGAAGAGTATTAAATTAAGCAAACTATGCAAAAGATGTTAAGATGCTGAAGACCTGAAAGAAACTGATGTAACAAGTAATGATACTGCTGAAAATGAGAGCTATAATGTGAGGATTTCAAGAACTAGAGAAAAGAGCTGAAAAGATTGATCTTAAATAGGATGGAAAAGTCATGTTTATAGAGCACTTAGAGTCAGGACATGTGTTGTGGTACAAAATCCATGCCTCAAATATTCAGACTTCAGGTTGGGATAAACATAATATTGAGTATAAACTTCAATTTGACTATTTAAACTATATTGTCCTATTTACCAAAAAATGACTGGTGCAATAGGGAAAAAACTCTAAACCCCAAACCCCAAAGATAATTTACTACTGTTGTATTATTTCTCCTTACAGAAAAATCTAACAGGAAGAAACCACTGAAACATAGTTTAGGTCTGAAGAACCATGTTTCTTGAGTATCTGTAAATCTATGAACATCCGGCTGCTTTGACTGCAAGGTCTAAAGCCCCAGTTTTGATGAAAGGCCACACACAGATCACAGACCGTGTAGGAGAAACCTTGCCACTTGGCATGGCACAGAGGCTGTCTGTCCATTTGAGACTCAGTGTCTGAGACAGCCACAAACCTTGTTTTTCGTAAGAGAAATGTACTATTTTTTCTTCTTTGAAAACAGTCAAAGTGACTGTCCTGTTCCTATAGTCAATGGTCTGGTGTGGGGAACACTCAGACTAGGAGGCCTCTAACTGAGGGCCCTCCTCACTTGGGAGTGGCACAAACCTGTCCTTCCTACAGACCCTGAGAGCAACTTTAGCAAAGATGTGAGGTTTGTTGCAGCTGAGAGTGTGGGAGTACAAAGAGTCAGGCTGATCTAGATGCCAAAGAACAAGGGCACATGAGGCCATGTCTAATCCCCAGTCTGAGAGCTGACTGCACATTTTCCAGTGCAAGTTTCACTTATACTGCTACAGGCAGGCTTGTGAACATCATCAATCTTTCATTAGCTGGCCAAATCACTCTCTGCATTGTGGAAGCACTGAGTATGGAGGCTCTTTCAAGGAGTTTGAGAAAAGGAGTAAACTGTGCTCTCTGCTGCGCAGAAATGTGTGGGATACCTTCATCACACTATATAGTACCTCATCGGCACCATCCACAGATGGCATAGATACTGCAGAATTTTCTTGACAGAGAATTTGTGTCTCCCCAGGACGAGGAGGCCTGTGCAGAGCAGATGGAATGGAGAATCGGAGAAAGGCAGAATTTGTCACGTATAAAGCTTTTCATTAACTTTATGTGTTAAATCTTGTCCTCTGCCAGCTGTATTCTCTCCCAAATTTAGGGCCACCTTACATCTTACTCTTCTTACATTTGCAAAGAGATGCTGCTGAGAGATTATTTTTATTGTGCAAGTGCACCAAACCTGGCTGAGTTGCACATGTTATGGGCTGGTATGCAAACACATATGCACATGTACATACACACAGATGCAAACCCATCAGTGGGGCGCTTGTTTGAGATGGACTATAGGATCCAGATGACTGTTTAAGAGATGGGTGGTGATGTTTTCACATATTAAGCACACTGAACAAAAAAATTCTTCAGTAAAATTCACTCACAAATTTACACAGTTAAAAAAGGTTCATGGTGAAAAAAAACCCAAAACAAGCCCATAATTTTCTGTTTTTCTTGCCCATTTGAGTGAGAAATTCTGCCAAGAATTTTTATTTCAGATACTGAATTCCAAGACCCCATTATCAGTGTGGAGGAATTAATACCCTCTGTTCATGTTTCTGCCAAGACCAAATGTGGAAAATGCTTAAACCACACCTGTTTCGGTTCTACAACACATCCACTTCTGCTTGCCAGCTCTCTAGCTGATAAAATTAGTTAGGGGATTTCTGATCCTTTTTTTTTTCTTATTTGGTCTTTTTTTTTCAAGGCAGTTACAGGAGATCAGTAACAAGGGTATGTGGTTAGCTCATAGGGATGTGAGAGGGAAAGCAGAAACACTTTAAAACTCCAGCAGCAGTTACACTGAGAAAGATTTGGCTCTAATAATGAGTGCTATCTATTGTGAGGGTGCTACGTCTGTGCTGCAGGCATCAGGAAGGGAATGTGAGGTTATGCTGTCAAACCAAGTGGGTTTGCTCAATTCTTTTTTGAGGTATTGCCTAACGGGGCTCAGATCAGCATCTGAGAATGGCCATATTGTAAAGTAGGACAGAGAAGGAGAGGGTTTTTTTGAAAGAAAGGGTCTTAATCAGTTTAATGCTCACTGTAAGAGATAGCAAGGTTGATGACAAATGGTGGTATGTCATTCAGATGCTTTAGGGAGACTGATGCTTTTGGATACATAACAGCAGTGTTCATTTCAGTGGCTTCCTTCCTTCACAGGAATGCAAACTTGAATTTAAAAATTACCCTGTTATTATACTCCCAGGCCTTTGTATGAGTCAAGTGGATAATCACCCCATTAGCACCTTGGACTGCTGCTTACTACTGGGCCAAGTAGCCAGCCACTTCTAGAAAGCAAGCAAAACCTGCCTGGTCATCAAATTTGAACAAACTCTGTTCCACAGTATATAACAACCAGGACCTGTTGGGCTCTCCTCCTAAAAATTTCTATAAAATGTGTAGTCTGTCTGAAATTTAGGCTACAAAGGAAGATTTTTATACAGCTAGTTTTTCAGTTATCAGTAATCATTTTCACTTTCTTTCCACAGGTTTCCTGGTTTTAACTTGAAATAAAATCTGGTTAAAGATGCACTGAAATGCACAACATCAAAGAAAAATATTAACCAATGAATTACATATCATCTATGCTATGTTAACAAAATAGATTACAAAAAGTGTTTCTGCTACAGAAATTACTAAAAATAGCTTCAATAAAAATAGACAACTTCCTCAGGAAAAATTGTTTTTAGTTTTTGGACTTACTGTCTTTTGTACACTGCACTATGTCTGCTGGAAATACTCAGCTCTCTTTCACTTTAGTTTATGCTCATATTATTCTCAGAATTTTCACAATGGTGGTGTGATTTACCTTCTATGGGAGGGATCTTTTACCATGTCAAAAATACAAGGTCCCACTTGATCTCCTCTGCAAAAAAATCTTTTAATTTTGTTTGCATTGTAAGCAACAATAAATATAATGAAAGAAGTTCATGATTCACAGGTTATGCAAAACTGTTAAACAGAAATTTCCTTCATGTTTCATGAAATAATTATATTAAACTGAGAAGTCAGCTTACTGCGAATATTCAAGGAAATCTAGGGGGCATGGGCACAACAGCATTATAAAGGCAAGGAAGACATATTTTTGCAGAATTGTTTTTAAATGGTATTGGCCTTTGAATTCAGGAAGTTCAGATTTAAGGAAGAACAGATTCAAGGCCAAATATAAAGTGATTTTTATTCTCTAATGTTTATTCCTCAAACTTGCAGGTCTTTTCCTTTTTTCATCTGAGAAACTGAATCCCAGTGTCTCCTCAATGTTAATGGTTAATTTAGAAATATCCAAGGGACAGTTTAATTGCCATTGCCGGTGAACGAGTTTGGGGCTGGGTAGTGATACTGTTTGCAGATATTTAATAGGATGTATACATACTTGATTAGTTTTACCTTTCCTGAAACACAACGATTTCTGCAGTCAGACATTTCTTCTGACAATCAAAAGAGAAGTTTAGAACACCTGGCCTCCCTGCTCATGCCCTCATGATGATGACTACTTGTAGGGGGCCCTTACACCATTTGGTACATCACATGCTCTATTATATTGTGTAATTTTTGGAAGTCTGAATGTCATGCAGTAGTACTCAAAAGTATTAAAATATCTGTTACATTTATGCAGTTATTTTTATCAGGCAAGTTTATAATCTCACCAGAGAATGAAATCAGATCTGTCCAAGGAGACTGATGTTCGTAAAACAATGTTGGCTAACATTATTTCTTTTCCAGTCCCTTACTTCTTCTTTGATTATATCTTGCGTCAGTTTTATTCCTGGTTCTACAATTGGAAACCCACAATAACAGTGCTATAATGTTTCACAAATCTGCTCGTGGTCAGCTCTCCTGTTGATTCAAACTGTGAGCATTTAGCTGTTCTGTGCTGCTTTCCCCCCCACCCCCAGATACCCAGCAAACATTCAAGTTATCCAAGTAATTTAGGAATCCCCTGAAAAAATGTATGTAGAACCAAAGCCGGGCCCTATGTGCTGGCATACAGAGCTGAGTTACAGCAGTGAGACAATTTACCACCCACCCCTTGATAGTTGCCTATCCATTGTGACTCGGATGGGGCTATTCTGAGGTTAGAGTTACACCACAGAAATAGGATGAGTTCTCAGCTTAAGCTATAGTGCTTCAGTTGAGGAATGACAACTTATGGTGTTTTCATGACATTGTGTTGAATCTCCAACAAGGACTCCCTTATAAAAATGGGGCACAGGCTTCTTAGGTTCATTGAAATTGCATCCATGATCTCTTTCAATGATTCAAACACACATAACACACATGCACATGCAGACACTTGCAAATGCTCTTGTTTCCATTGACAGTCAGTAAGGTTGTATAGCGTAAAGCTCTGGTAGCTCTTGTCCTCAGCAGGTAGGTCCATGGGCCAGCAAAGCATACACAACACTAATTGTATAACCAGATGGTTTCCAAAGCTCTTCTGCATATGCACCATGCTTATCAGAACTATGAAAATCATTGTGGTACCTTTTTTTCCACCTTGTTTCCCTTGTTTTCTGGCTATTTATATAAACAACATTTTGAAAAACACATATAAAACTATTCTTTCTTGACAAAAGTGGGATTATTTTTATTATTGCCATTTAAAAAAAAATCCCATTGATTCTGGAGTGCTTTTGCACTTAACACACTTTCATGAACTTTTTTTGTGACACAGTATCTCATCTGGTAGGTCCATTCAGAGATGGCTGGCTGGCGTGCCAAATGCAGGCTCCAAACCCTGTCTTCCCCAGGTGCTAAATTACCTTTCCTGATAGTCTGAGCTAAATCTGGGAAGGTGTTTGGTTTAGGCTTGAATGGTACACTCAGATCCCAGACATTCCCTCTTCCGGACACCCAATAGCCCTGCGAATGTTCCAAACTGATAATGTCAGTATTGAAAGAAAGGTGGCCTGAGAAAACACTTATCACTGTGTTTTTCCTGAGCTAAGATCAAGTGTGGATGTTCTAGGGGAAAAATAAAGAGTAGAGGTACAAATGGAAAGTCAGGGTTGTGGATTCACTCACTCCACAACTGCCAGCAGTGTGCTTGTCTGCTAGGGTGGGATAACACATCAACATTCACTTGAGTGCAGTCTTTGCTCTGTCACTCCAAATACAACTTCTTGTATGTTCCATAGGGCACCTCACAGCCCAAAACTCAGCACAGAGGCATCCAGTAGTGCCCCAGCAGATGTTGAGATGCTGGCTGAGCTCAGTCAGGATAATTTCAGCTTCATGATCTCTGGCAAAGTATGGGTGAGGGGGCTCAGGATTCTGCCCTTGTGCCACCCCTGCTCTCTGCCTCAGACCATGCAATCAGTAATCCTCCCTTTGCTTACCATTGCTTAGCATGGCATGGCACAACAACCTCAGGCCAAATCTTATGCCAGTTGTTTCCTCGACCTCAGGCAGCAACTCATCTAGACATTACCAGGACCCAGCATTGTGGGTCCCTTCTCTTTTTCTTGGTGGGAAAAAAATGACATCATTGTCCCTGAAACAACAGCTCATCACCAGCTACCAGAGCATTTGCTCTCATTCTCTTTGCAATAAAAGGACACTTTTTTTACTTTTTCTCTGGGTTTTGAGCTCTTTTTTTCTTTCACTAGTCTTTCATGCTCTGATATAGATGTATTTCTCCAGAAAAGCTCCCGTGCATCAGGATTTCTGTTTTCATTTATGACCTTAAGGGAAAACATCTGTTGCTGTTTCACTCTTTCCATTTGTCTTCAGCTTTCCTTGTAACTGTTGTTTTACTTGTGGTGTCATCATTCTTTTCCTATCCTTGCTATCTTTCTGTGCTGTATCTCCCTGACTCTGCAATAGGTCACATGATGGTGTCAGTGTTTTCCAGGACAAAGTCAAATTCTTTATTTTTAGGAGGTCTTTAAGATAATCTCCTGTCTGTTACTACTCTTTGGGGTTTTCATGTTCCATTTTCTTATTCCAGATTAATTTTTCCCATCTGAAATAGTGCCAGAGAGATAACATACCTCAAAATTTGAATTTTCTTTCTTTCTTTACAGAGGATAATTGCAGGACTTTCTCTGGCTTGGTTTTTAGCTTTTTTATCTGTATTATTGGTTCCTTGGTGCTGTTTGTTAATGGCTGTCTTAGGAAAATACTGAATAACAAATGGAGGCCCAGATTCATCTGATTTATGTTGCTTCTCAAAGTGCCTTGTCATTCTTTTATAATGCCAGTGGAGAGAGAGAAGGAGGACAACTAAGATCTTGAGTGAATTTGTCCTCACTTCTCTTTTGACTAAACCACCACCAAATTACATAGTGAGACTGTAATGCAACTGTCCTCCTAACTGAGGCAATTCAGGAAAGGGTTAGAGTTAGATGGGTATCAGTAAAACCACAGAGGGAAGATATGACCCCTAACAAGGGTGCCACAGAGGGCTGATCAGCACAATATCCCAGCAGAATCTCTCATCCAGGTTTTATTTCAGTTAATGAAAAACAGGACAACACATAGAAAGCACAAGATCAGCAATGTCACCAGCTTGAGTCAGTTTTGTTTTACCTTTGAGTCTTTACTCAAGACTAAATGGTGAATTCAATGCAACTCCTTGGTTTCAAGTGCTACCACTGAGAGGTGAACTGGCCACGTACACTGAAATACTGCCTGCAAGTGTTATAGACACTGATTTCTTTTCCAAATATGCTATGAAGGGCTTAATATAAGTAAGCTACAATTGACAGGCACATTTGTCAATGCATGACAAAATCTGATTCCCTTAGAAGAATATTTTATTCTCTGAAGAATAATGCAGGCAAGCTCAGTACTTCTCTACTTCAGATAATAAAAGCCAGGAATTTGGTTTCAGGAGGCGTAATACAACATTTTTAGAGGCACAGGCCTTGGCTGAGTATAAACAAAAGGACATTGTTTGGAATAGACAATATTGATACCATGGATCTTTGCAAGATCTGGCACAATGAAAACAAGATATTCCAAGTCAGCTCACCTGCAGGTCTCTGCACATCCCACATTCCCTTCAGCTATCTACTGTTCTTTCAAACTAAAAAGGACACTTGTCCTCTTCTGATGACAACATGTTAATATAAGGCTGAATTTACAAACCATGTTATACCTGTTCTACAAGGGGAATTATCAAGTGTCGTACTGTAGTGACCTTTCTCCTCTGAATGATCTGTAGGCTGAGATTTGGATTTTGTCTTTGAAAACGAGGCTTTACTTGGGGTTTGAATTCCCTCATGTTCCACTCTCAGGGGCTCTTTTGCTGTGAGATTAAATGCCTTGCAAGACTGGTCTTTGTGTTATTTTCATCACTATGTGCTTCCTGTGCTCTGAAGGCCCCCTCTAGTTTTTATTTCTATTCAGGATTCAAAAGAAAGAAGTAGATTCTAGCAGAAATCTAGAAAGGCTTGTGTTAGTCCTTTTCTTTCTAAAATTATGAGGAGAAAATAATGACAGATGCTATTGCTGAAACACAAGTCAGTTTCTGATCTTAGTATACAAAATATTTTTCTAAGGATCTCCCACAGCCTTTATACAAGGTATTTTCAAATTTCAAGCATAAATTTTGAATGGAAATATTTTCTAGATTTCTTAGAGTCTTAGAGAATGGAAAAAAAATCCTTACTGTAGCTCTCTAATAGTAAATTCTTTTCCCTCTCATAGGTCAGTAAAATTCCCCCTGAATGGTGCAGCAGAAAAAAAAATCCCAATTTAATCAAAACAAACCTATGAAACTCTTTTAAAGGTTTTAAAAATCTTTACAGGGTAGAGACACCTGCAGGTACTCAAAGAGACCCAGCTGACTTAAAGATACAGATTGTGTGTTGTGAAAACTCAAGCCAAGTAGTGAATGATGAAAAAACCCTCTTGTAATTTTTTGGCTTCTGCAGTCTTATCAGAGTGTTCTGCCCAACTGAATTGAGCCCTGTGAAAAATGTATATCCCCAAGTTCAAATGTGCAGTGTAAAACAATATCTAAAAGAAGTTAATTCCATAGCTTGTTCCTTAAATAGTTTTCAGTGCGAGAGATGGTTTTATAATCATGTGTCTATGATCAGAGACTTTTGGATAGACACCAAATCAAAACATCAGCAAAGAGAATGGGGTGATGTGGAAAACTGATTTATTCATTCTGAGTCAATAAAGTAAGCATGCAGTAGCTGGATTGTAAATAGCACTGTGGAAAAGATTTATAAGTCTTAACATTGGGAGACAGGTTTATCCAAGTTAAAAGCACATTTTAGCTGGAAGAACCCTTCACCATGTTTATAAAATGAGGCCTTGTGTGCAAAATGAAACCTTAGGCCTGTGTGAATTTGAAATGGGCAAACAATGTCATCTGCAACTGTGTTTTTCATCTCTAAAGTAAAAAGCTAAAATTCTGAAAATGTGAAAAAAGGAAGATAAAAATCCTAAGCAAAATAATTCTAGGCCTCAGCAGGAGTATGTACAGTGCTTAAAACTTCCCTTTGCTCCAGATTGCTGTGTTTATAAATCAAAATTACATGTCCAGTGGGGAAAAGGGAAGTAAAACTGTTTCCAAATGAAAAAAGGACAAGTGATTTATTTCTGTTAAAATCATAATTGAAAATACAGAATGTAGAAATGCTTTTGGTTTACTCTTGTTTTTATTTGTAACATTTGCTTTGTTGCAGTTAGTATGATCAAGAGATTGAAAAAGAAATCATTTACCACTATAAATCTTTGAACTATTTGAAAAATAATACACATTGCAGGCTTTCTGCATCCTATAAAGTAGAGCCCCATCTTTACCAGGGATAAATGCACTTCCTTCGATTTCCTGATAGAATGGGCCATTTCAGTATTTCATTTATTGAACTAAAATATCTTTAAAGTATCTTTATTGACTGTAGTTATAAACAATTTTTAAGAAACCCTAGTGAAATCTAAGGAAGAATTTTCCTTTGCAGCATAACAAAGTTCAAATATGTCCATAAGTGCAGTAAGGAAAATAAAATTGACTCTGACAATCTGATACCCCAGTGAGCTTCTATCTTTGCAACAAATGTGCTCTAAATTTCAATGTGCTTTGACAATCACCACTTATTTCAATGCATACCCCCAGACACTAATTCTTACAAGGCAAATCCCCATCTCGTGGAAGTCAGAGGGAGGTTTGCCATAGATATCAGTGTTAGACAGATTTGATCCTAAGTTTAAAAGCAATCAGATGGATGCAAAATGAAAAGAAATTATGTGTTTACCCCTTGAAGTTCCAAAGACATGGAAAAAGCATATGTCTGATATTTTTATTTTGAAGCTTTCACATGCTGACAGAATACCAAGTGCCCTTCACAAGTTAGCAAAATGCCTCTTCAGTGGCTCTTCAGAGGCCATTGAGGGGTGCAGAAAATTATCCTCCAGTGCAATAAGTCAGATTTGTTTCCCTAGGTATGACATGCTTTTCTGATAGCAAGGTTCCCAGGAGCTCATCAGTGCTAGAAAGTCAGAGGGGTTTGGCTAGACAGAGTAAAGATAGTTGGATTCAAAGGTGTGCTACAAACACAGTCCATTGCACCAAAGGTGGATAAGACTTCTTTATGCATAGCAAAACTTAAAAGCAAGAGGGAAACAACTGTTGTGGGTATCTCTGGGCACCAGGAGGACAAACCTAAAGGAGTAGTTGCAGGATGCATGAGAAATGAGTGCTGTTGAAATTTAGTCACTTATAAGACTCTCATTATCAATAATGAGATATTATTGATAATTAATTCTGACAAAGAGATAACAACAAAGAGAGACAATTATATAATCATAGGCTGAGCTTTTAAAAGCCATTTTAATGTATGTTGAAAATAAATTTAGATTCAGATGTTAAACTCATTTATACATTTAGGGTAGATATCACTGTTCTTCTGAGATAGCTGTGTACATCAGCAGGCTTAGGTCATGGGGTGAAGATAAGCAAGCAAATTAATGCCACAGAACTAGTCATCCTATAACTGTGTCAGTGAAGGAATAAAATCTCAAACATATCTTCAAGTCCCAGTGACTTTGCCTTGCAGGATCAGCCTCTCACTTCCTCCAGTGACATTCATGACTTGTCACAGCTCAGCACTGCTGGACTAATTTTTGACATTTCCAGTCAATTCGGAGAATAAGCAAAACACACAGTAATTATGAGGAAACTGTGATCACCCTTCAGCAATTCCATGAATTAAAAGAAAAATAGAACAAAAATGCTCACTGTACATTGGTCACATAGTCCTGGAGAAAAGCCAGTTTCAAACAAGAGAAATCTGGATATCTGTGAAGAAGCAAGAAATAGACAAAAATCAGTTCTTGCCTTTTAATACAGGAAAAGGGTTTAAGCAGCCCTTGAAATGCAATGGTGTGCTGTTGATTCCTATTTCATGGTTTTCGTCAAATCTGAAGTGATGGTCCATATGTCTACTATTGCTGAGGTGTTAAGACAACATGCAAAAGGAGGTGTGACGAAAAGGAGGAAAGTCTCCCTTTTCCTGAAATTATGCTAATACCTCTAAGCAGCATCTTTGATTGAGGCCTCTTATATTTTATTTCTATCCCAGCTGTTTCTCAGAAGGATTGGTGGAAAGGTGTGACTCCGAGGAAGATTTGAATTGCTCCTCCAGCTGTTTCATTCTCTACATTTTAATATGGACAAAAAGAAGACCTTGTGTGACATAGGTCCCATCTTTTGTAAATACACTTGTGAGGAGCTGTAAAGCTGGGTAAGGACTTCTGCTGTAATTTCTACAACAGTGCATTCTCACCCATCAGAGTGCTTATCTTTGACTAACTGTGTAATTACTACATGCCTGACAACACTTCTTGTTTCCTAGAACTGCTTCAGTTAAATTTCTTTTTATAAACACTGGAATAAAACTCATAAAGTTGCTATCACGTATTGGGGGAACATGATCTCATGGAGTTGGCAGCTCAGAACTACATCGGTTCCTTGTCAGTACATGCACGTTGCTAAAAATCTTTGAGTGGCTGAGTTCTGGTTACTCAGACTGACTTCTACTGTGCATTTCATGGAGAGACATTAGTAAGTGTGCTGTGTATCTGGATGCACTTGGCAGGCATGGCATTAGAGATGCATTTTCAGACAGAAATTTAAATGATTCATTTTTTCACATACTCTAAGCATATATGAGGAACTGGGTGACATAAAGTTTGCATGACTTAGGCAGGGTAATACAGGAAGATTGTGTCAGTGTTGGAAACTGAATGCGAAATTTCCAGCTACAGCTAACTCATTAATTATTTTATCATCTTCTGCCATAACAGGAAGATTACTGAGAGTGCATCATTCCTCAAGTAACTGCTGAGAATGCTGAAAGATAATTCCAAGTGTACATAAATACATCATGAAAGTATAGATTTGATAAAGACATGTCAGTCTGTATTTCCTCATCTATGTGTTCAAGTGGCGTAGTTGCAATAGTACTAACATTGTATATGAAAATCCATGCATGGGCATCCAAAAACTCTGGAATGCTGCCTTTAATATGTTTGTACTGTCCTCTGTAGACAGTAATTTAAGTCCTCATAAGATTGTGATTTGTTTTTTATTACTATGTAGCAATGCCCTCCTCCCCCCTGCAAACACAATCTTATTTCTCATCTTCCTAGCTTTGTCAACAAACCACTCAAACCATGTGAGCTTGTGGCACTCAGCTGTCAAGGTGAAGCAGTCAATGCAGACTCCTACCTTAGCCAGCCTTCATATTACATGTTTCTTTTAATTTCCTTCTTTATGTTGCCACCTTTCTTTTTCTTTGATTTAACATCATTCACTGCGGTTTTTGAAAAGTGAATCCATTCCAAACTGACTTGATGTGGCTATACTTAATATTTGCCAGTGGTTTCAACAGATTTGAAGTAGATTCAAGTATCATAAAACCAGAATGGGTGAGCAGATTATCTAGTCTGATTTTCTGTGCAGTCCAGACTATTGAATTTCACTTACTAGGCCAATGATACCTAAAGTCCTTTGCTAAATCTTTGGGGTTTATGGTAAACAAAACCCCCACAGAGGGAGCCTTCTAATCAACTATCGGACCCTACTAAGTTGTCTCTTGCTTTTAGTTTTATAGTTGTCTTTGCCATGAAACAGTAATAAACAATGCACAAAGGCAGAAGAATATCAAACTAAAAAGGGTCACTTTTAGTAGGACTGTGATATTTGATACTCCTGAAAAAGTCAAAGCAATTGGGGGAAAAAATGGTATGATGAATTACAGGAAATAGTAAATTACAGAAAAGTGTATTCTTTGCTACTTTTTCATAAATCCCTTGAAACTATTGTCACAAGATGATGATTAGAAATTTCAGTAACACAGTGGTAGAAACAGTCTGACTCAAAAGACTGTACTTTTGGTTTTGTCTTCAAAACTTTCATTGTTATATGTGTGAAAAGTGAAATTGTGTATATATAAATTAACCCTAATCCCTGGAAACAATAATTTAAACATTGTCATTTATATTCAGAAAAAATTATTTGGAACTTACTGCAGTCATATAGTAGTCAAATCTAACCTCCTATTTTAATTATAAACCACAATTATAGGTAGCTGAATAAACTTGTGTAAATAATTTACTCTCATAATTTCCCTTCAATCTGCAAATGTGTCTTTGAACACAGTTTTGTTATATAAGCACTCTTAGTATCTTGGCCATCTAATTATAGCTACCAACCAAGATTTCTACAGTGCTTTCAATCCATTTCACAATTAACTATGCTTTTATCTACTCTGGTGTACATTTATGAACAGACACAGGTTTACAGTTCAGCATTTGCTTACTTAATCTACCATGCAGAAATGAATTTAAGTAGGTAGTCCTTAACATGCATTGCTGCTGAGGTGTTACATGCAAGATTATGGTGCTGTATCTTTTTACATAACCCATTTGCTTCCTTCATTGAGGAGCCCCTATCAGAGAGGTGCCCTCTGCATGCAAATATACCCTCATTTTCACTGTTTATTTTTGCCCATCAGGATTTTATATAATGCTCACTAAGATGGACAGAAAGACACCTACTGACTTAATGGGGTTTTCTGTCATGCACCAGGAAAATGAGGAAGGCATATTGATTTTTCGGTTTGCTGTTAAGATGCATTTTGAAATTCTGTGGTTTTGGCTGACACTATAGCCTTGGCAGGAGCTTAAACCTGCAAAATTAAAACCTAAAATGTGCCACTTCCCCAACTCAGTGCTGTTCATTACCCATACCAGGAGTGCTGTGGTTCTCTGACACAGCAGCCTCCAGCCACCTGAGGCAGATTTTCAGGCACTGCCATGGCTCCACTGGACCCAGCCCACTGTCTGCCTTACAACCTTCAACAGCAGTTACATTGCACTGAAGATGATGGAAGCAAGGGTGTGGTCTGTCACAGATAAAAAAATAATTTGACACTTTCTCCTTTTCTCAGGGAAGAAATCTCTGGTATTTCTCACAGCAAGTTTCCAGCCAGCTCCTAGCTTCTGAAACATTTTCCTTCACTGGCTCTTGGATTTAATGACTGAGCACTCAATAATGTCCACAATAACATTTCCAAATCTGAGTGCCAATGCTGGGATCCTGGAAGAAGTTGATGTAAATTATGCCCTTAACTTCCCCTTCAGTGAGACTACATAACTTGCATTTCTACAGCAATCTCACCTCAATTCCATGTGTGTCTGCTGTAGGCAACAAACCCCCAAATTCAGCACCTCACTCAAGCTTATGCTTAATTCATAATTATATGAGCATTCTGATTGCAGTTTCCGCGATAACTCAAGACTCAGTTATCACCTGGTGTTTCAACTGGTTGATGAGTTGGGTCCTAATTTTGATGCCAGGCAACCAAAGAAATTAGAAGTACAGTTTTCACAAACACTTCAGCTACTTCCTTTTAAAAATTAAGCTATTTGCAATGCATGTCTAAATAAGGATTAAAGTGGGTTGCTATAGGCCCCAAAAATTGGAGATGTTGGCCTAAATGACTTGGATAAGGAGAAGTGTTTTTTACATGAAGTGTTATATAAAACTCTTGAGTTTCAATAAATAAACACAGCTATTTAGGAAGTGGTGACAATGTGCAATCTGCAAAAATGGGAAGCCTTGGAGGTGCTGTGGTAATAATGCAGTTACTTGAAGCACATTTAAGATACAAATATCTCTGTGGTTTTTTATTTGCTTCCACTCTTTGAGTCATTCTGAGAAACTTCACAAAGCTGTGCACATTCCAGTTATGGCTGAAGCATGATGCACTCCTCACAGCATACAAAAAGCTTTACTCCAGAGAGCTACAGTGTGGGCTGAGAAGTCTTTGCAGGGAGTGGAAAATGCAGATTTGAAGCACTGTAATGGAGAACTTTGTTTCATGTGTACAAAAGAAGAAGAAGAAAAGCAAATATTCTTGGCACGAACAGACAATTAAAAAAAATAGGGAAGTAGCTACTCTCAAGACTGAAGCATTTCTGTCATAAGATGTGCTGCTGAAGTCACCAAAATGTGGTGGTGGTGATGGTGTGGCTTTGTCCTAGCTGGAGAGAGACTTTTTGACAATTGTATTTTGAATACTTATTACCAAATCATAATCATAACCAAATCCCTCAGAGGGTTTACCTTAACCAAAACTAGTTGATGAAACAACAGTTCAAAATAATTTTGCATCCCCTGATTTTGAAAATCAAGAAATGGATCCAATAAATTAGTTTCCAGAAGCTACTCGAGATCATGGTAGCACTGGAATAGAGTTGATTCTGACCTAGAAGTTTCAAAGACAAGAGAAAAACACATCTAGATATCTTCAAATAAAGCAAAATACCAAAGCAATAAGCATGATTTATTTTATATTGCTTAAACAAAGATTTTTTTTTCCTCTGATGCACTGTGATCAGGATTGTTAGATTATAGATCCAGATCTGCACATAATCAGCTGCCAAATGCTTCCTGATGCCTCAGTTTACTCAAGCCCACATAAAAAGTAAATGCACGTGAATTTATCCAAGAATCTTGGATGAAATACACAGCACAAGTAGAGATGCTTGTGATCCTTATTGAAAGACATCATTTTCTTTGTGGTTTACTGAGGTCCACAGGACTCTTCAGTTTCAGTCAGAGTTTGCCTGCTCCTGTTCCTGTCAGTTATTCAGGCTTTTTCTGGCTTTCCCAAGAGAAGTTGCTAAACATTTCCAACACAGTCTGACTCTTCCCTCACTTTTCTCTGAGCCATCCATCTTCCAGCAAACTCCCTGCTGATAGGTCCCTGAGGTTGCCCATAACCCCAAAAAGAGTCTGAGGCTGCTCTGTAGATGGAGGAATCTGCCAGGAGAAGGCAGGGTGGTGTTATCACAGAATGAGGACCATTTAAAAGAGGGTCATTTAAAACACCATCTTGAGGGGGGTGCCTTCTAGTCTAAAAGGAAATGTAATCTCATTTGTATGCAGATTAATATCCAAGTTCAAAGAGCAGCTCAGGTCCCAGAACCTTGTTGGTGGCTGTGCTAAGTACCACACAGCATTTCAGTGAAAACACATGAGGCTTCTTCAGGTAACAAAGCCCAAGCCTAATTTTAAATGCTTGCTGGGCCAGGCCCAAAAGATGAAATAAAGACTTGACCCCCATCACCCAAACATGTGAGCCATTCCTCTTCACGTTCCTCTAACTGCTTGTGGAGGAAAGGTTTGGAGGTACTGAGCACGTCAACACTTACCTAGGCTTGGAGGGCAGGGTGCTTTCCCATAATCAGGGGGAAGTTCTGGAATGTGTTGCTGCTGTGTTTTTCAAGTCCTTTTGAAACTGTGGCCCTAAGGAAATGAGGAAATACAGAGGATGAGGTTACATTGTTATTATTATTTCACATTTTTTTGAACTCAGGATTATATGGCTGGATTCATATTATATTAACTTTCTGAATCTTCAAAAACACAGGCTTACAGTGTACACTCAAGGCTTTATTCATTAAATTAATATATTTCTATTTTTAAAATATCCTGCCTATCTAGCTAGCACTCCTTTTTTTTGCTAGTGCGCGCTCTCTCTCTCACACTCTATGGAATATTTTTGTCTGAAAACACGTGTCTGTAAACTTTCTGTTTTATAAATAAAAGATTTCATTTTTGAGTAATAAATCAGTATTTCCTGCTTTCCTTAATTTTTGACTGGATGCTGACAGCCACTCTCTGACTGAGTTTCCCAACACCCTCACACAATGAGCAGCCATTGCCTTGAAAACAGGTGGGATCAGTCCCTTCAGACACTCAAGTGGCTATCCTGGTTTTCCTGAGAAGTGTTTGCCACATGTGAACGTGTTTCCAGGTGCTTCAAATAAAAGAGGTAAGAAAGGAAATCTTCATGTTTTCCCTGAGACAGGGAGCCTGAGCCTACACTCATGCTCAACAATTTGCCTGATTGTCAGGTCTGTTGACTTCATTGGAATTGTTCCTGACTTATGTCAGTCTTAGGAAGACCACAGAAAGGCTCATTAGGTTTACTGTTCCCTAAATCCCAGCACAAGAAAAATTATGATATTGCTACCAAAAGAAACAATCTGTCACAAAACTGTATTATCTCTGACTTTCTGGTATTTTTTTATGCAGATGTAACATGGTCCTATGTTGATTTTTGAAATAGTATCTTCATGTACATATTTATTTTTTAAAAAGTCTTGTGTGTATGTTGTATAGTGTATAGTACATGGCAGAAAAGAGAGGAAGAATCATCTCACTATTGTTAATTAGCCAATCTGGCACTGTTTCTCTTCAATGGAAGACTACTTTGTTGACTGCCTTAAAGCATTTTGTCAAATGCTGTTGCTGTATCTTCAGGCAGCTGCAGGGATAAATGGAAATGACAACTAATATGTATCAGATCTTTCTTCTGACAGCTGGCCTAGGAATTGTTAGAGATGATCACTTGTCTGTCATCAGATGTACAGACTTGTATGGCCAGAAGCCTTGCCCCCTTGGATATCTTCTTCTTCTTCCTTTCCCACTATTGTCTTATCCTCTTGACAGCTGTATTTGCCCAGATTTGACTCCTTTTTTCCCCTTTCCCAGTTGCCAGGGTTCCCTTTGCATCAGTTTTCGGACAGCTCATCATTCACCCCAAAAGAAACATAGTTCTCCTTCAAAAAATCACTATTTTCTTCACACATTTTCACAGATGAGTAAGAGAGTGCAAACTGGTAAACTTCTAACTGCCATCATAATATTTCCTCAACAATCCTTAGGCAACCACTTTCGTTAAACACTGCAAAAACAAAAATAAATTGTTAGGATGATTTCTAGATTCTAAATAATTGTCCACTACTGCACATTCTCTCTAAAACGCCACACTAAGATACACTCTATATTACTGAAACTTGAACTACATACACAGAGTAGTGCACCTGCCCAGCAGAACATAGTACATGGGAAATTTCACAACATCCAGAGGAGTCACTTCTCCACTCCACCACTCCTTGAAGAGCTACTATATAAACTCATTGACTCATCACTGAGAGTTGTACAAAGAGGACAGCTCAACAGCACTGGAGTGCAATGCTCTGCCAGACACCCTTTACCCTGTGTCACAATGGCCTCTAGTGGATTAGCAGCAATTGACAGACAGCTCTATCATCCACCCCCACCTAAATTTCCTTTATGGTTTCCTCTGGAGTAAAGGAAGGACACCATGCAGGCCTGTGCACCTGCTCCATTCAAAGTCAGAGTTGCAGTGGGCGTGCAGTAAAAACAAAACTGCTGTCTGCTCCCAGATGGATGTATCACTAGCCTCATGCTTTATCAATAGAGGATAATGGGCTTCCTAATGGCAAAAAAACCAACCAACCTACCAACCAACCAACCAAAAAAACAACCAACCTCCCCCCAAAGAACAAATTAATTTCTAACAGGCTTATTTGGCTTTGACCTCCTGCTGGCTTTAGCATCATCTGATGGAACTTTATTGGTATTGCTTCTTTGTGTTTGTTAAGAACAACAAGTTGAAGAAATGAAGAAAAATTCAAAGGAGGGGAGAATGTGTTTTGAAGGCAGCCCATGTCTTTCACAATACTGGCTTTTAAGGGTCCATGTTACATTTGTGTAATTTATGCTTCCTGCTTCATAAAACACACTGCCTTATCTCTGAAGATTTTGTGCTGCTATTTGACTGTTAATGGCATGGCAGGGAAACCATTGCCAGACAGTTGTCTTGAATTTTAACCTGATAATCTTTCTTTCAGGAATCAGCATGGACTCCTTGTTTAATGGTGGATCATCGATCAGAGACATACATGAGCTAAAACTCAAGGACTGCTAGTTCACCCAGGGTGAAATCAGCACCATCCCCACCTCCAGGGAACTGTCACAAGAGCAGCTGAGATTGGACATAAACTAACATATTTTTATAATATGAGTCAGGGAAAAGAATGGCAATTTTCAGAAAGAAAAGTCAAACGGGGAATCCTTTGTTCATCAGGGTCCAACCTGATCAGCTACTGCAGTGAGGAAGGTTTTTCTCACCTCAAAATGCAGTATGACATTTCAATGTACCTCATACACTTTGGTACAGAAAAGAGAAACCCTGGTTTTGTTAAAAAATGGATGCTATATCATTAACTTCACTGAGGTCTGGATTTTCCTGATCTTTGAAGGCAAGAATAGGTCTTCTTCTTACAAAATAGCAGTGTGACTGGAAGAGAGAAATAAGCTGCTGCTTATGCAGCAATGTCTCCTTTCTTTGACTGACTGATCTCTCAGCTTGTTCCTAAAGGCTTAATATACAAGTCCAGGTGAAGTATTGTCCTCTGAAGAGCTGTGTATGGTCCCTCCTATGGCACTTATTACAAAGACCAGCATGGATTTCATATGGGCAAATCTACCACGAAACTGGAAGAGGGAATAACCACCTCCTTTAGGAACTCTTGGAGCTCGATGAGGTGTATACATTACAGGCACACTCGGATAGAGTTCACTCTCATGCAAAGCCCTGAGCATTGTTCAGATTCAGGGAATCACCTAAAGAAAAATGCAAACTCTTAAGGAAAAATGGCTTTTATCTTGGCTTCAGGAGCACAGAAGGGCTAACAATTCAGCAACAGCTACTCCTGTTCAACAGTGGTGGTGATGGGCATGAGACAGGCAAATTGATCCCATTGCCTCTCTTCCTTGGTATTTTCCCTGGCTTATATAACACAATTTTCATTCATGTGTAGGATGCTTAGATGTAGGAACCAATATAAACACTTCTAGGCTAAGCATCTGATGTAATAAACCTCTTAAAACTGTTGTGTTGATAGTGAACATTTTCATAAACCTAGGTCCTGGGCGAACTTGCCCTAGCAAATATGTCCTTCAGTTCCAGACATCTCGGGAATCCTTCAGGGCACATGAGGGTCCTGATGTGAGTCAGTACATAGACCAGCATTTGGACTTTGCAAAGAAGTCTTCCATCCAATACAACTCTTTCAGACACCTCCGATTCCTTTTAAATGAGAGAAACTTTTAGCAGTTATGCCCCCATGTTTGGCTGATTTGCTATTGTGACAAGTTTTGCACTCTGCTTTCCTAAAGACATTAAAAAAACCCACAAGCCTTAATTTTCCATCGGAGGGCCTCCACAGCAAAAAGATAGAAGAGGAGAAACAGAAAACACACAATACAAAGGCAGGCTTGTGTCTTTGCTGAATATTTTCATTGTTTCCCCTGAGGGACCAGTGGGTTTTTACACACAGCACTAGCACATTTCATTTTGACAACGAGTCAGACTTTCCAAGTCACTACACCTTTCACAACACACTGCAAACTGTCAGTGTGGTAACTTCCTTAAGTTTAATGAAGTTACCTTATGAAATCTCTTGACAGAGCTGGCCAAAACCAAAAACAACTTATGAAAAAAAAATCCCAGCATAAGGCTACTCAAAAAATAAGAGGAGTCCCCTATGAAATGTGATACACGCAATCTGGAAAACCTCTGAAGGGAGAAGGAAGAGTTGTGTGCTGACAAATGGTGCAAACTTCTGGCTAAGATTAGATTTCTGCAGGCCGGATTTAGATAACTGGCTCAATTTTCCAACGGACTGAATGCCTGCAGGCTCCCAGTACTGGCCCTGCAAGCCACAGGTAGATCATTAAGCTTGTAAAATACAGGCACTAAGTTTGAGCCTAATCTACAGGGCCTGTAGGTTCCAAGAGACTCAAAGGGTTGTTGCCATTTGAAGTCGAAATCTTAGGGAAGTCTTTGCACAGCCCTAAAACTGTATCAAAGCCCCCATTTTTAAAAGTCTAAGTTGGTTTTCTCTTTTTTTATAGTGGCCATATGAGCGTAAGAGATAACTTACCATTCACTATATAGCTGAAAAAATTCCAGGATAACAGTCAACAAAATGAAGGCATGTCTGTCCGTGACTAAAAGCAGAGACACCCACTTAGAGCAGATTAAAAAAACATATATAATTTAAGGATTAACAGGCTAGCAGAGTTGGAAGAATTTCAAGTTCTTTACTGGCTCAGGAGGAAAACTCTTTTAATATTCTATTTCATTCAGAAGTAGTCAAGGATTAGTAGTTTCAGCAGAACAGGTCAATATCGATGCATGAAAGCACAGAGGAAGGTCAGCCCTATTTGTTCTGGGTGCTGTGGAAAGGAACAGGTATCTCATATTTATTTGTATTGTTTGAAGCAAAAAAGAGTATGTAACAGGAGAGGGTCCTTCTGGCAAGTTTTGTTTAAACTGGATCTCTGTTGATTTACAGATGTTAGTGCTGAGAAAATCTGCTACCTCCTATTCAATGTTTTTGTGTTGTTTTCTCCATTACACTCTATTTCATTTTTTCCCCTGTAATTATTGTGTAGGATATTCCTACACTAGAGATCATCTGGGGAAATCCACATTTTGATCATTTCAGGACTGATCCTGTGCCAGATCTCCTGTTGCCTTCAACAACAGCAGATCCAAAGCCCTGTTCATTAAAGCTTAGTTGAAAATTTTCAGTAAAAAGGAACTTTAAAACAGACACACTCAGTCATAGGAACAGTACCTGAGTTTGCTAGTAAATGAAATATTGTTATGGTTTTTTGGAGGTTTTGGGGTTTTTTTTTCAGTAATTGAAACAGTAGGGCTTGGTAGCCTGCATTTTCTGTTCTTTGTAAATTATTTTGCTGAAATAAAGAAGCATTCGTTTTTTCAGAGAAAAAGAAATTTAATTTCCTGAACAGTCCTATAAATGATTGCAGATCCTGATCTGGGCTAGAGAAAAGCTAGTCAGGGAAGGACAGAGAACTGAGCCATCTTCTAATAGTCTGCTGAGATCTTGGAAATGGTTTGTGTACCTGGAAATGAAGCAGGTTACACTCCCACACTAAAGTTTTTATGTATCAGCAAATGAAACCAAGAATATCAGGTTTCCCTTAAAAATATTGTTCTTACTTTTAACCTCTCTTACAGTAATAGCCACTAGGAAGAGAAAGAAGAGGTTAACAAGCCACCACCATGGAGGTAGCGCCCTGTGCCAATGGCAGCTGCAGCACTGGCCGCTATGACATCGGCACATCCAAAATGGCTTTTAAGAAGGCAACACTGAAGCCCTGGTACTGTGCTGCTGAAGATAAAGGAGCCAGGCTGAGTGGGGTGAAGATTGTGAAGCTGAGGTCATGACCAGCAAATTCAAATCTCACTGTGCTCAGGAGGTAGAGACTTTATTAAATCTGGGGGAAAGGAAAGTGGAAGGACATAGAAGAAATTCTTCAAGTTTCTGACTAAGGTACAACCCTCACTTTTCAACTCCATTTGCTTGAGTCCATACATTTATTTCACATAATAAAAAAAACTTTGAGTAAAAATAGAGTGAGCCAGCTTTCACATCAGCAAACATCTGATGGCAGCTCTGGTCTTCAGCAACCACTTTTTGAGGAGCTTTAAGTCCATTTTCAATTTCTAGGCACACATCTTCCCTTCAATCCTTTTCTACAGCTTTCTGACAACAGCAGCATAGGCATTGAAAACTCCTAGGGGTTGGGATGAGTCCCTTGGCAAGCAGTGAGTAAGCTGGCTTACCATTGCCATTTCTGAATTTCTGTGAGTAAAAGGAGTCACAATTCTGCTATTTAAGCAGCAATGAAAAGGCTGCCTGTGTACCAGATGGTTAATATTTGAACAACTTGACTCTGCAATTATTTCCTTTACTAAACTTGATCATATTGAATATGATAATAATTAAACCTTGATGAAATATTGCCTCATTTGATAAGAGCTGTTTTTAAACACAGAAACAGTGCTCTTTCAACATAGGACTGTACTCCTATGCTAGCAATATTTAAGGAATTTTACATTCCCCTGTGTTTTTAAATCAATATCCTCTACTTATCATACTTATTCACATGGGAAGGACCTAGTTTTATAACTTCAATTCAACATCAGAGAAGATTTAACATAGGAGAAGATCATTGCATTTCAAGCCAATGTCAAGGCATGACAGAAATGTGACATGGTCAGGCTGTTACTCGACACATAATTATGAGCATAACTGCTGTTGTGGTGATAGTACTGAACACAAGGCAAAGAAACTAGAAGATGCCTGTCCAGAAGACTACTTGTTAAGGTGTGCAGGTTTCCACATCATCTGGTACAAAGCCCATAGATAATGCAGTGACTGGAACTGTTAAGAGCTGTGCTAGGTAGACACTGGGACACAATCTGACACTTAAAATGCATTTTCTTTTGTGTAGCTCCATATACCTTCAGCTTCCCCAAGTTAACTTGTACATCCAGTTTTGCTTTATTAGTCCTTCTGTTTTCCTCTCTTCTTATCTGAATGAATCCACTGAGATCTGGCCAGATGGATTAATTCAAGAGGACATGAAACTATGTGTAGCTGTGTTTATTTGTGTGCAAAAGTCTCTGTCCATAGATTAAAACCCTCTAAAGTAAGCCTGGGCAGACACACATGCACTCACACACACTTACGATTTTTCATACCCTGTATAAGAGAATCTCAAGCACTTTACAAATCTTTAAGAGTGCATTGCACTCCTCTTAGATGAGTGATGGTTGAGAACACACTTGTAGGACCTCAGTTTGGCCTGCACCACACATCACATTTCCGTGTCTGCTCTAGGAATTGTTTGGGGAAATCAAGACGTTCATTTAGCCCAGTAGCCCATCTAATTGCCAGAAGATGATCAATTAGCCCTTTTGAAGTATAAAGAAATGGAAAGCACCAATATTGTTTATTCCTTCTGTTGTTATGATTATTTTTATTATTATTTCTTCTTTGTATTTCTTGTATTAGTCTTTATCCTCTAAACTGAACAGTTCCAAACTTTTCAGTCCTTCCTGTTTGAAAGTCTTTCATTAACCACTGTCCTCTTTTGAAGAATCTATGCATATTCAGCATCAAGTTTACATTTACTATAACGTGCAAGAAAGATAATATTTTTGAAAAATATTTAAATATATCCATTTGGTGTTCAAAATCAGCATTTATAGGGCATGCCACAGAATTCTGGAGAAGTCATGCCCTGAGGGTGTGCAGCATTAGCAGCTGGATGTCTTACAAATGTTCACTCTTTTGGAATCAATTTGCCAAATACCTGATTGATGACTTTTGAAAACCCGGACCTAAAATATTGCCTATAGAGCAACACACAAATTCTATAAGAGAGTCTGAAATAAATTTCTAGCCTTTTCTATTCCACTGCTTACTGCTTCTTCAAAGCATTTGAATCTTTGAAAGCCTGGAGACAAACTGATTGAACGCTTTCTCCCACATGGCAGCACTTGATTATAGAGCCAGTCTCTTTAGAACAAAATGAAGATGTATCATGATGGTCCAATTTATATGACCCTAAAATGGCACCTAACTTTTTAAATTAATATTTCTTATCTCCAACAAAGGCATAAATGGAAGACTAGCCCTCTCTTTAAATACTTCCAGAATAGTTCCATTTCAACAGAGTTGGTGGAAAATTTCTCAAAAATAGTATGGAAGTAAAGTGACATATTTATGAGGTGAAAAAAATCAATGGAGACACTGTCACAGGGAGCTCTGTTTATTAGGTAAGTGTTCTCACGCTCTCATGACACCTCACTTTAGGCAAAACCCCAATTCAGAATCATGATGCACTTCTGCCTATTGCAAGAAATCAATTTACTGAGTCTTATATTCAAGATAAGCCCTTTATATTGTTCTTGTACTCAAAATCTCCAAAGGACTTCAGCAGGTGTTTTTTACATAAATATGAGAAACTCCTTTATATTAAATTTGGAGGGAAATATCATGATAGAAAAGTCAGGACAAATAAAGCCAAAATAGATTTACTGGGGAAATGCCAATGTACTAAGAAAGATTTAAGTGATGTAACCCAGAATTAGGTACTAATAACTACACATAAACCAAATTAGAATAGATTTGAGATGTTTGGCAGCATGAGGGCTTTGAATGGCACAGATGAACTTGCATGTCATGTTTTGATCTGCTAGACCAAATGATGACATTTGTTATTGAAAGTGGTTTTAAAGAGCAGGTTTGTAGCACAGTAAAGTTTAGAAGTAGTTTCCACATGCAGCTTCTACAGCAGTATCTTCTCATACCTGCCTAGGTGTGGTCACCACCGACTTTCACTGAAAGTACCATCTGTATTTTCATGAGGTGCCATTCAGTTTATGCACATCATGTTACCATAGTTAGGGCCGTGTGGTACAAGTTTCTAGGCATCCAGAGAACTGAGGCTATTCAACATTTTGTGCTAGAAGTGGAAAGTTATGCTTTTGCTAAATGGCAAATAGTAAATCTCTGTCAGAGAAGGCCTGCTCCCCTTGTACTCAGAAAACTCAGAAATCACCTAGGCAGACTGAAGATATGCTACATACAATATGCATTCAGGTTTGGATACTTCTTTCCACTTGAGTGAAAATAAAGATGCTACAAATATTTATATGCACTGCAGTGCAAAAATGTGAGCAAATTCTAACCTTTCTAATGTCACTTGACTTTTCTTGCCCTATTTCTTCATCTTAAAACACTGCAGATATTCCTTTACATGTGGCTTGCATTGGTGTAAATTTGTCATTTACAACAGAAGTCTGTTGCAGTGCCAGAAGCGTCAGTTTTCTAAAGAATTCATAACTCTATTTTCCAGTTTGTCTCTGCTTGCAAACTCAAAAGAGGAAAATGACCCTGTTTGTTTGCTAACAGGAAGCCTGACAGTACTAGGTTAGTCACTAATAAAGGGTAAAGTCAGGGAGCCAAATGAAGGTCTTATTCAGAAAGACCTGTAGGGCAAAAGTATTTTTTTTTCCCCTAGGGAAAAATACATCCATAGGGGAAAAAAGGGATTTCAGTGGATTTTTGTCACTTATAAGGAAAGTATTCCTTTCTGATGAAAGGTGATCTTTCCAGCAGATGTGCTACAAGGGCTGGTGAAAGGACTTCATATCTGTCTTACTTAACAGCATTTTAATGTATGTGAATAGGTAAAAAATACATTTCAGATTATGATGACTACATATTTTTGGATAAAACAGATGAATATATCTCTTGAGTCTGAGTCTGATCTTCCATCAGATTCACACTGATATCAGCAGAGCTACTGCTGGTTTTTGCCAGAAACACAGTCACATAGCTGTAGCCAGAGGTTTGGAAAAAAGTCTGAAAATTTTCAGACAGAAGCTAAATTCATCTCTGGCCTGTATTTCAGTTATCTTAGTTTCACAGTTGTATTTGGACTCCTCTTACTTTCCATTACTGTTAACGTCCTACAGTTTAGTAGTAAGAGAAACCCTCTGTAGTCCACTGGCCTGATGTCAGATCTGCCTTGGCAGTGCCCTCTCCTTTGCAAAGCATATGAGCTGAAAGAACATTTGTGGAGATTACAAGAGTGGATCTAGTGTTGAGATAAAGGCCATAAAATGAGTGTAAGGCACAAGATTATGGTCAGTTTATAAAACAGAAAAGAGCAGAAGCAAGGCAGGGCAAACAAAACAGCAACTTAGACTGAGATGAAGGGGCTCCAGTACCTGGCCACTGCATTGGTGCCTTCCATGGGTGTAAGACACCCAGTGGGGCCTCTCAAGGTATTCTCAAGTCTGGATTTCACCTTGTACTACAAGTGGTTCTCTGACAATTTTCAGATTGTGTAGAAGGAGTGAACCCATATGATGAGTTTTTTATTCTTATATCACTTCCCTCTTGGCCTGGCCTGTTCCTGTGAGCCAGTGTCATAAAATTTTGTTCATCATTTTTGTAATAGCAAATCTCTGGTAGCTCTATCTGCATACATACAGCATACGTATTCATTTGCAATGTAGTCATATTTTCCTACAGCTTCACCAATATGACTTAGGCTCGTGTCCAGCAAGAACTGAAATTAACATATTGCAGTCTATTTTAGTCTTCTTTTTCTCTATTAACAGTTACCCCATATGTAAGTTCAGAAGAAATAAGTTCCACAGCACATAAGAAGAATTTTTTTCTGAGTGCAATTTCTTATATTTATGGTGGGATTCAATATGAAGAAAAGATACTTTAAGAAGAAGATAAAAGCTACTGCATAAAAGATTAATCTGCACAAATGTTTGTCATCTGGAATATCATCTGCTTTTCCTTTTTTTCAATACTTTCAGTGCAAACAGATGTCTAAGGAATCCCCTTTTTTCATATTTTTCAACAACGTTATAGATATTCTATGTGCAGTGAATGGAAGAAAAGCAAAATCGACTTTTGGCAGCTTTGGTCTATCAAGTTCATAAACTTTGCTGTGTCTGTCTTGTCCAAGATTAGAGACAACCTGCTCCAAGTCAGTTTCCCATTTGCACTTAATTAGGGAGTTCATTTTAGAGGTCAATGAAAAATAGCAGAGTATGTTTTCATAATAACTCTCCTCACAATAAAATTATTTCTCAGGCACTTGTCCAATTTTCTCTGGAACAAGGGCAAAAAAACGGGGACAAAAAATAGAGTTATTGGATACCTTATCTGGAACTACCCAGCATGTTGTCCATTATTCAAGGAACACATAGTACATTCTGGATCTGAGGAAAGAAGCCAAACATTGCATCTTTTCAGACAATTTTCCTAGCTGTACAGATTCATTTTCTTTAACAACTGGGACAGATACTTTGAAAATGTTCTGAGAGGTAGGAGACAGTCTGCACATAAAGTTCCTCAGTATCAGCCTTACATACATGCATTCTACTTGCTGTGGATAACAAGATGCTCTTGTGAGAAATGCTGGAGGGGTACTTGGATTCATGAGGAGGCAGCAGTGAAGAGAGAGCTGAACAGCACAATGCTGTTTCATGCTATATCAGGGTGGTGGCATCACTTACTGCAGGACAGACACTTCAATGATGCCTATCAGTCACATCATAAAGTTCTTCAGAGCCACTTTCAGTATGAATTTACTGTTATCAAGCAGATGAGAGAGAGGCCAAGATAGGCTGCATGATTAAAATCTTTAAGGGTGTATTTATCCTGGATTTTGAGCTGATATCAGCTCTGTTTTATACATTTTCCTGAAACAAAACAATTTTGTAGAGTATGAAATTCTTCTCAGAAGTAGACATTCCTAGTGCTTCTTGGTCTGACAGATTCCAATACACATCCGTGGAGCAGAAGAACAAACTGAGTGCAGGTACTTGATGTGAAGCACTTTGAATTTCACCTCGGCTTGGGGCAAGGAATTAGACAATGTCATGCTTTGTCATGATCAGCTGGTTACAGATTCACGTACATGGAAGTACAATTTCTTGGACAATAATCTGGTAAGGCAGGTACAATCTTCATTTCTCTACTGTGGTTCTTCAACCACAAAGAAACAAGGAACAAAGTGAGAAAACCCTATAGACTCTTGGTTAATGAAAACCTGAAATAAAAGTGGGTTATAATTTTCACACATACCATGCTTTGACCTATGAATTATGTTTTTGTTTGACATTACAGGAGATATATTTGTCCTGTGAAGGACGCAGTATCACAGAATTGGTAAGGTTAGAAAGGACCAAAATAGGTCACCTGGTCCAACCTCCCTGCTCAGGCAGGATCATCCCACATTGCACACGATTGTACCCAGACGGTCCATAATATCTTGACGGAAATGCCACAACGTCTCTAAGCAATCCGTTCCTGTGCACATCCCTCACACAGCAGGGACAATTAATACCTGCTCCGACAACCTGCATAGTATCCAGATTACTGACTTTTGCTAAATCTGATGCCCAGCCTCTCTGAAAGTGCACACCTAAAAGTACCTGATTTCTTTTGGATAATAAATTAAATTACTTTCTCTGTAAGATTAAATTTTTGCAATGTTGATGTCAATGGCCAACTTAGAAAAAAGTAGTTGGGTACCCATCTGAAACAGTCTTTACAAGTTACTGACCTAAAGATTAATTTGCTTTTCAATAATTTTCATCTGTAGTATACAGTGAACATAAATTTACTTGTAATTTTGGATTTTATTATTTTCTAAAGAGCTATATTTTGTGCCAGAGAGGGTGTGAATCTTAATTCACTTTGGGCCTCTTTCTCTACTTCTTTACAAAGACCCTAGCTGAAGGTTCCAGCGGCCTGAAAGCAAATGAAATGCAGAAATGAGTGTAACTTGGACCACTCTCTCAGGCCTCTGCCTGAAAATGTTCTGCTCCAAAACAGAAACGAAATTATGTATACAGAAAGACAGATAACTTGAGGACAAAGGTAGCCTAATGAACTGTGGTCAGAGGAACTTGCTCAGTCATTGCTTTCTTTTCTTCTTTTTTGTATTATGCTATTAACTGGAACACATCATAGTAGTTTTATTTAGGACATTGAATCAAAGCAGGCCATAACTGTCATAGGTGCTTCCCTAAATCAGGTTTCATCTTCTTTTTTGGTTGAAGATCATCCATCTGAAGAAAGGAAGAAAGACGTAAAGAGTGGTTCAGATCATCTTGCAACGCTGCACTGCATTTCAGATCATTTACACTCATAGTCATGTCAAGCAAACAGACATTTCAAATTGATCAGTGCAATAATTGAAACAGCAAAAAGAACTGAAGGTTATTCAGCCAGCAATAGTGTTCTTTATGAGACTGAACAGTGATGTGTTAAAATGGGATGTATCCAGGGAAAGTAAGCTTCCTGAAAATGTTGTAGCCATTATTTTAAAATAATATTATTTAACCTTCATGCTCTATCCCTTGTGAGTTTTCAATTCCCTAGCAAACTTTCTTTCCAAAACATCTTTGACCCTGGTTTCAAAAACCTGACATTTTCATTTTGCAAAGACTGGATATACAATGGACTAGGGAAGAATAAGGGCCAAATGACCCAAATTGGTGCAAATTGTTACTGTTCATTGCCCTCCACACTCATCTATAGAAGACAATGATCTAACTGAAAGCCTTCTGAAATCTGATTGCTTTGCTTTGCTGTTCCATGTAGACACTTCAGTTTTAGTCCTACTTCCTAAGGAAATGGAGCTTATATGATTCTGTTCTCTGTGTGTATTTGTGTGTATGCACATATGTCAGTGCACAAGTGAGTATTTGCTGGTCCTTCTAATCAATTACTTTTGAATCTCAAAATTCAACTCGATCAGACTGGAGAGAATGGGCAGTTTAAAAGAGACAAAATTCCTGCAGACACCATACTAGTGTTCTCACTGAGGATGAGCTGAGTCTTTGCAACATTCCAAAAAATTTGCTCTGGCAAAGACTCCTTAGATTTGACTCCGTCTGTTTTGGCCCTCTTTGAGCCACTTGCTCAACCAAGTTGGTTTCCCACATCAAAACCTGAGCATCGAAATCTCAGATCAACCCTGATTAACTGAACCAGTGTTTCTGAAGAGCATGGTTAGCATGGTTTTCTTTATTTGCTTCAGAGCATACATGGACTAATTATTTCATCTGGTTGAAATCCTTAATCCTCATCTGGCATTCATAAGTTTAGCACCACCACTGAAGCTGCTCCCTTTCTTCTAGCTATTGAGCAAAACAAAATCAGGCATAGCATTTTCCATGGTTTTGTATTAAGTTGCATTCATTTGCTTCTGCTCTTGCCAAAGGCCTCAGACAGAGAGAGCAGAGGGGAAAGGGAAAATTGTAGATGCTAATTCCCAAACAATCTCATAAAACTGTCTTTATTAGTACTGTAAAAAAACAACAGGATAAAATGATAACAGCTTCACTGTTGAATCTTTGTGATAAATGAAGTGATCCTTATTGGAAGGGTATAAAGAGGTAGCAGGCTTATTGCGTAATGGAGTGATGCATTTAGCAACAGTGAAGAAGAACTGTAAAGAAAATTATGTGAGAAAAAAGTCTTACCATTTGCCAAACCAAATAAATAAATAAGAGATCTTTGTGGTTAGTAAAAAAAAAACCCCACGCCACACCAAACAAACAAAAAATGAACTGTTAGTTAAACTTTTTTTGATAAATCTGGAACAAGGAAGTTATGACAAAATACAAAAATGAAAATATAAGATATACATGAATAAAATATGATCTGGAACTTAACACTAATCTGGTATGAAAATAATGTGTTTATGAGATTCAAAAAGCTGTGGGGAGGAAAGCAATTTTTCCAACCCTGTTGAAAACAGAAAAGCAGGTGGATTTCTTCAGCAATCCTTTTTATTTACTTCATGAGAGAGCTTATGAGAAAATACCGCTGAGAACACCCTGGCCCGCAGCAGTACCAAAGGCTCCTTCCCTGTGTGCAAAGTAGGTCCTTTCTGTATGAAGCAGAAGGTAATGACAAACTAGGCCAAGATACTTTCACATCTTGAAATGCTTTGCTGAATTGGGAATCAGCATCTTATGGAAACAACCACTAGACCACACATATTTTTTTAACCTATGGACACTGTTAAGGCTGGAGCACAAATTGGTCCACTTCTGATGACTGCCTGATAAGGACATAAGTATACAGTAACCAGCTAGTCAGACTGTGATCCTCTCTATTGAACTTACCCCTCTATGGATTTAAGCAAAGTGTGAACAGATCTCTTTCTTGCATAGCAAGACTTGCTGACTGCTCATGGTGACCTCATCTGTGAGCAGTTAATTTTGGCAGATAGTTAAAACTTTTTAAAGGGCCTCTAAGAATAGTTTCATGAGGTTGTTGGTGAATTAGTATCATTCTTTTACCCTTTGCCCTTTGGTCTCCGTTTTAGCTTGGGCCTCTTGTTAAGTGCAGGACAAAAGGAGCTAAAATCAGCATAAAACCCTGGGAAGTGCTGTGCCTTCCTTTCCTCCTTTCTGCAGTCAAAGGTCTTCTGGTTGTTACAACTTTGTAGATACAGCTATGTCTGTTAACACCAGATAAAGATGTATCCCTTCAAATTACAATGCAAAATTTGTGAGTACAAATATTCCTGTATCTTTTGACACAAACATGGGTACAGACAGAAAAACATGCAATCTATACCAAGATGTGTTAGGTGAAATTTGATTGAACTGCTCTTTCTACCCACAGGTACTCAATACTTTTATAGAAGACTGATCTTCCTCAATGTACAGAAAGAGAAATTGAGACACAGGAAGCTGAAATTACTTATTCAGCTTGATCTGTATGTAAGCAGTTCCTATTTCAGAAAGAACAAAAAAGTTTGAAAATAAAACTGAATGTGAACAAACTGCAGAACTGTATCTATGCAGAACTATTCTGTATCTCTTTTAAAAATAAAGAATAGTTCTGCAGTGCTTTAGCGTTGGAGCTCGGACCTTTTTGAGAAAGGTACAGCAGATACAGGTGTTTGCCTCACCTGAGCTGGGTGCTGAGAAAACTCAGGTCACTTCTTTATTTTGCTTATGATTTTCTGAGTAACTTTCAGGACCTTATTTGGTTCATCTCTACAAACATGGTTTGATTTATATTAAAGGCACCAAAATATCTGAGGATGTTGGTTTTCACACCTCTAAGCCTCAGCTCCCCTTGGATGTAACAGACATAGTTACATTGTTATACCTCTCAGTCACATCAGGAGTTTAAATCTGTTAAAATACATTTTTTTAGCTTAGATTTGAAACCTGCAAGGAATATGATAAGAAATTTAGAGGAATGAAGGCACAGTTTTCCATAGTTAACCAATCATGGTTGGGTATCTAGGGATCTTTCATTAGCAAGTATTTATATGCACACTAAAAATGAAGGGTTGCTTTGATATGACAAAGCCCCTTAGGAAAAAAAAAATGAAAAGGAGTTTTCTCCAGATAATCTAAATTACTTGGAACAGCAAAATTGAACTATAAATTGTCCAAGTTTGATGAATAAGCTTTTTTGCAAGATATTCAATGCTCCCAGGAAGAGGAAGAAAACAAACTGTTTCCTGTTGTAGTTGTCTTTGCGAAGAAATGCAAATGCCATAACAAAATGGATAGTTTACATAGCAAAATATGTTGCACAGCAAAATGGACACAATTATGCAGGAAATCTCCTAGATTCTCTGAAAGGCCTATTTAGATGAGAAAAGATAGGGATTGAGTGAGTTGAAAATATACTGCAGAATTCAATCAGTGCAATGTTCCTCATTTTGATATTAAACAAGATTTATTTGACAGTAACACCATATGCTCAGTGGTGCTGTCCACAAGATGACAATTCCATTTTGCAACAACTGTTGGAGTTCAAAAATTGTTTTCATTCGGCTTTGGAATAAAAACAAAAAGACTTTCAGATCTTTATGAAATGGAATTGGAGTGAAATGGTTGATTTCAGATAAAAAAGAATGCAGCCTTTTCTTTTGTGAGGACTTTTTGCTTCTAATGGGTTCCTTGGTTACCCGATGGAAGACAAGAGGAAATGGCCTCAACTTGCACCAAGGGAAGTTTAGATTGGATATTAGGAAAAATTCCTCTCTGAAAGGTTTATGAAGAATTGGAGCAGGCTGCCCAGGCAAGTGGTAGATTCAACTTCCCAGGAGATATTTAAAGGACATGTAGATGTGTTGCTTATGGACACAGTTTAGCGGTGGCCTTGTCAGTGCTGGGTTAATTATTGGATTTTATGATTTTAGAGGTCTTTTCCAATCTAAACAATTCTATAATTCTTATGGTCAGGGCTATGGGAGAAGGCTGAAAGACTTGGGCATGGATAATCTGCAACTTTTCAGAGGCCCCATTAGCATTGCCTGATAAAGTGTCAACCTGCTGAGAACATTTTCATCAGCACTAATATGTGGTTCTTGATACTTCTAAGATTTTTTATTTTGATTAGGGATGATAGTAGTATGGAAACAAGGACTGAAGGCCTTTCCGTAGAATCACAGAATCATCTGGGTTGGAAGAGACCTCCGATATCATCAAGTCCAACCCCTTTTCTGACAGGCAGAAGAGAAGTCGAGGATTTTGGCAAAGGAGAGCTTTGGAAGCAGCTGAAGTGAACATAGCAAAAGCTGGGTACTATTGCTAAAATGTCCAGCACTGAATGCCTCACAATGTCAGTGTTCAAAAACATCAGGATAGTTTTAAAATTCAGTGGATTAGAGAGATGCAGTCTTTTACTGTCTCCACCAGAGGTTTTCTTTCACATTGACTGTAGGCTGACAAACGTGGCACAAAGGCATACAAATACCATTTTTTCATTTAAAAAAATGTGGTAAAATATTTTATTTCTCATAGATGTTTGAAAACCTTGGTTTTCACCCAAAATACCTCTAAATGTGAAAAGTTCAAGATTGGGGGCCATTGAAAAGATGAAAGTTTCCATTCAGAAATGCTGCTGTGACACCTTGTGGGGATTCATTTCCTCAGGTATCAGCTTCTGTGAATGGCTGTTTGAGCACATTCACAGCTGACAGACATGGTTGTTGAGCATTCTTCCTAACCTTCACGCATTTCCTCTCTTGAAGGAAGGATGTCGTGGTGCATCATGGCAGTCCTCCCTGAGGTAGGTATGGGAGGTAGTGTTTAGCTGGGAATTCTAAATTCTTGAGAAGAATGAGAGAGACAAATTACTACTCCTGTGAGAGATATCACAGTAACATATCTGAATTGAATTGTTTTCACCCAAAACCTTTTGTTTCTGAGGATTTTCAGCTTTTGAAGTAAAACTTAAAAAAATTAGCAGAAAGTACAAAATGCAACAAAAAAAGCGGTTAATTTACCATTTTCTACTGAAAAAATGTTTTAGAGCAATGATTTTTTTTAAACCAGTTCTTACAAAGAGCTACAAACACATCCTCAGAGCACTGTAAATAATTGAAAATCAGTATTGCAGAAGTTACATGTCACTAATTAGGCTTCAGCTCTTTGGGCTCTCAGAAATGTCCTCTGTTTGCAGGATCAGGCTCTTCCCTGACTCTCTGCTGCACTGCTGTTGCACATAGTCAGACACAGAGCACCCTGTTTTCCAGTGTACACACACACACACTGTCAAGTTTATAGCCAGACTAGTTCGACACTCTGGGCTCTGGCTGTCTCAAAATGGGGCACATATGGTTAATAGGAGGCAGCACCAGTGGAAGAGTGGTACTTGCTTTGAACTGGCAGGTGGCAGGAGCAGAAGTATTTGGCAAGACCTCTCTGGTGGTCTTACGTGTGTGTGTGTGTGTGTGTGTGTGTGTGAATACTGTTTTCAGTTTCTTAGCAAACCACATAGACAGAGGAAGATGATTGTAGAGCCACCAAACTATGTTCCCTCCTGATAGGAGCTGCGATGATGTCTAGCCCAAGGGCATTAGGCAGAGCACACTGTCAGTCCAGCCCTCACAAGTGCAGAGAAGGTGTGAAAACTCACTTTGGCTGGTGAAGAATGTGTGTATGTGTCTTCAAACTGCCTAATAAATATGTTCATCCAATTAAGGGGAAAAATGATTCATTAACAAAAAAGCTACTAAAAAATTACTCATTTAGGACAATCACTGCTACTTCCTCAGCTTTTCACTTCATTGCTGCTTGTGCAAGTAAAAACAACAAACTAAATGGAGACCTTATGGGCACCAGGGACCAATTAATGCCACGTGACTTCCTCCCAGGCTTCCATGAAAATAACTGTATTATAATGGTCTGTGATATTAATATCGGCTTTGGGAAAGTTAGGCAGCAGCTCCATAGGGAAGGATGTAGCATGAGCAAGCACTCTGGAATGTGCAGTATTTGACAGAAGAGAAGTGGTGTCTTTCTATAAGTTGCATCTATTTTTGCCATTGAAACAGAAAAATAAGTTAGAAAAATACAATAACGTAGGGGAATCTGACTAGTTGTTTTATTTTTCATATAGGGGTTCTGTTGAAATAAATTTCAGACCCCCCCCGCTTTTAGTATATTTATCAATCTACAGATGAAGTCTAAGGAATAATTTCTGAGGTGAGACTGGGATCCTAAATTTATACAGCCTTGAAGTTCACTTTTCAGGTTTTGCTTCCTCACACAGCTTAAATAATTTTGAGGACTTTCTTTTAACTCATGGCTATGTGGAAACCCACCAGATTTTTGCTGTAGAGTATGAGGCTCACGGCTGTGAAGAAGCAGTACCTCAGCAGATAAAACTGTTAAGCGGTATGAGGACTGCTTTACAAGAAGAACTCTGCACAGTGCCCATGCACTTGTATGGCAGTGACACCATGGGCCATATGTTCCTTGTGGTGGACTTCTCTTGAAATTCAGACCACCCCAGACCTGCCCCCAAGGCTGGGCAGTTAAAAGGCAAAGGTACGGAGTAGCATCCATTGGCAAACCAGGAAAGCACCACGTAGCAGTGAGATCAAAGGTCTGGCTGGAAAAGCCGCAGCAGCAGGGATGAGAGCAGGCATCCAGCCCACACCTACCCTGCTGAGCCATGTACCTGATTGCAAAGGACATGCAAAATAGTTCCATGTCAAGGCACCAAGTGGAAAGAGTACAAGGAAATCAAGCAGAAGGAGAGTGTAGTTTAATGCCTTTCAAAATGACTTTGGTCTCAATTTCTGTATCCCCACAGTAGGAATATTAACTCCAAAAAAGCATGTTAGTAAGCAAGACCAGACAGGGTGAAGGCAGTCTAATAACTGAGCATGAAGTGGGTTAACTAAAAAAGTGGAACTAAATAGCATCACATTTGGAGGAGTGATTTGGGTTAGAGGTTCAATTCAGCTCTGGATTGGAAAGTTCAGACACTGGTTAAACGTCAGATAAACTTTTGACCCCTTTTTCTTGCAGAAATCAGACTGAAATCACACAAATACAGACTCTCTCATGAGCTTTCCAATACTGCTTGTTTTTGACTGAGCCAGTATAACAGAAGAACAGATTTCCTCATGATACTGCTGTATTACTGCTTCCAAACTTGCCCAATTATTTTTTCTTTTCCAAACCTGAAAAGTTTTTCATTCTATTCCATATAAGGCTTGGATGTTAGCTGAGGGCAGGTCCAGCCCTATCCTGACTGCTTTTTTTATCTCTGGGGATAACTGTCATCTTTACTGGCCTTTTTCCCATCCAGTGTTAAATATTTTCATTAATGACTAGAGAATTAGTCTAAAGACAGATATTTTGTTTTCCAAACATCAACTGTTGCATGGCTCTGGTGGCCTTTAACCTGGGCACCTCTGCACCAGCTGATACACTGTAATTTTTTAATCTCTCACTCCTAATCTTCCTCATTTGGTGACTTCCAGACAGTTTTGCTTGCTCTTTATGTCTTCTCATCCTTTCCCGAAGGCCCTGAGTCCTCTCTCCTCATGACTCATGAACAGAAGCTCCCACCAGCTATATGTGCTCTCCCCCACCATTGCTAGCTAAAAAAGGGAAGAGGAAATTATCTTCTGAAAATATCAGCACTTTCTTCAAACTCACTCAAATCATCTGTTTGCTTGTTCCAATCCTGTAGCCTGTGACCTCAGCAGTGTAGGAGTTTTAGTTCTGTTTTCTTCATCAGACTAATTACCTTGTCAGCACTTGAAATAAACAGGAATTAATAACAGCAAAATTTATCAACACTTGGGAGGGAAACCACTCTTAGAATTGATAGAATCAACCAGTAGGTGATAATTAGAACAAGTTAAAAACTTTTTCTCAAAACTTATATGTAAACTTCCTCCATATTAGAAACCACACATTAAAATACCTTCCCACAGCATGCAACTTTTCTTGTTCTTTTTTATATCCTCACAGTCTGGCAGGTCCAGTATTGGCCACAAAAACAAAATAAGAGTATCCAACCCTCACCAAATATTGCTTTCACATATTCCTGGCTCATCTAAACTTAGAAAGCCCCAGAAATACAACAGAGCCTGAACTTTGGAAATTCTCAAATGTGTTTTTCAAGCCCAAGAGATGGAGGAAACATATCTGAGCTTTTGGATTCTTTTTCCAAATGGATGTTTCTGTGGTTTCTGTGACAGCAAGTGCTGCAGTGACAGAGTCTGGGTGTTGACATGCATATCCCTTGCACTGCTCTCTCCACCTGCGTAGGGAATGCAGTGTCAGTGCTCAGCTGGGGTAACCCAGGCCAGCACTATGCTGTGCAGAGGACAAGTTCATCTGCGTTGTGCCAATATTAAAGTTATTTAATGATTTCCATTGCATCCAAGCTTTGTTTGTCTTCAAAGTATCTCAGCATGAAGGACCAGATTTAACTAAGGGGATTTCCTCAATG
The DNA here is from genome assembly GCF_047495875.1 of Pithys albifrons albifrons. Lineage (NCBI taxonomy): Eukaryota > Metazoa > Chordata > Aves > Passeriformes > Thamnophilidae > Pithys > Pithys albifrons. The sequence continues at coordinate 98,409,370 of NC_092459.1, forward strand.
GAGATGTGGAGCAACAACTTGAAATGGATTTGATTTGATTTTGTAGTTCATCATTTTCTTTCCCTTCTTCTTCCTCTCTTTACATTACAAAGGGCAAGGCTTCATGATGCTGTTGTTGACTAAGTGAGGAGCATGTTCAAGCCCTACACGCAGCAGCAAGATATGAGCACCCCAGCTCAGGAAACAAGTCTAGCAACTTTGCAGTTGTTCAGGGAACATCTTCAGAACGACTTGGTGTTGTGGCTTTGATGATTTCTTCAGACACTGTAAGTAGACTGACAAATTGACTTTCAAGTGAAAGGTCATTGAAAAGAATTGTGGATAAAAGCATCTGGATTTACAATTGAAAAGCTACAGAAGTTCAGTTTACAGCTCTACTGGGTTCTGTGCGTAGGAGTTTCTATCATATAATTTGGCAGCTTCTTCTGCCTCCTGATTGGGGTTGTAGAAAATAAAAATTCCTTGTGGTTTCTTTATTTTTTTTTCTTTTTAAACACAGTGGAGAGTTGTGGTGTTTTGGCAAGTTTGATACAAAGAAATATTGTACTGGCATTGTCTCATATTGTAGGTGACCTCAGGCCTGAACTATACAAGGGAAAAAAATTGGTCTCTATTGAATAGAGTGTACATATGCTTGAATCAGATTATAGAGAGAGTGTGAAAAGTAGAGCACATATACACGATACATATAATACTGATGTTGTAGACTTAAATGTAATGTCCAATTCTCATCTCATCCCACTGATGCAAATCAGGAGCAGTCATGTGGTTAAGGCTGATTCTGTTCTGCTGTATGATGTTCCTTCTGGTGTTCATTTCCCTGAGCCCACTATCTTGGTAAGAGGGCATTTTCAAGACAATTAGGTGGCTGAGATTACTTAATCTGCCTAAATACTCACAACACAGGACTACAGTGGGTTTCAGAGTGTCTGTGACAAGATGTTTATGGGTCACTTTTTTTTTTCCTAACTTCTCCTTCTTTCAGAAACCAGGATGGGAACTTAAATCCTGGAAATTCTTACTAATAAAGGCAAGCACTGCATGCAGAAAGGCGCTCTCTCTGTGTGTCTCTCTGGCACTTCCTCCTCCCTTCCCTTTCTTTGTGGGACATAATACTAAACTAAACAGAGATTTGTGTCTATCAATATTGACTTGACAGATTTCCCTTTTCCTGACTTCTCTAATCCTGTGGTAGATTTTCTGTGACATTTGCTTCCGGTAGCAAATTCATATGAATGTTCACTCTAGAAACAGAACATTTCCAAATGCCTTTTAAAAAGCAAAACATTGTGGTCAAAGAAAATAATGGGGGATGTTTTTCTTCACAGTTTAATTTCAGCAGCTGCCACTGTTTTCTTTCTACTTGAAAAAGTCCTTTTGCTCCAGTATGTAAGGGTTTTCTTGTACAAGAAAACTTACTCAGTAGAGCTACTAAGCAAAACACTGCATCAAACCTTACACTGTCTTCTTTGCAAGAACTGGTTACCCAGTATGGGCCAGAGATAAGGTGCTATACACAGCTGCCTCAAAGCCCAGACTTCAGTCATTAGCAGAAGCTTGAAGACCCTCAGACTGGTACCTACAATGGAGCTGAGACAACTGAACTCATTTTCTTCTCCCCATCAAAAAATTGCTTTATTTTCAAGGAAGAACGAAGGCCTGCTCTGATTTTGCTTCCAGATGTTCCTCTTGGTCTTTATGTGACAGGAGCTAGTCAGTGGGGCAGAATTCCTGTTGCTGGATAAGATCTGTCCTGATTGGAAATCTCAGAGAGTGGACAAAGCAAGATGGAATGAGTAGAACTGCATACTGTAAGTGCCTTCACTGATAACAGAGGAAATACAGGAAAGATGCTTTACAACCACTAGAGGTAGGGTGAAAGGAGTCTGCTTGCTCATCCTGTAAAAATGGGTGCAATGACCCTCCTCTCTCTTGTTATCTCTCCCCTTGATGCATTTACATTGCACAATGTATGTTACTTCTGTATTATACCCAGACCAAATGAGAGGGAAGAACTGAAGAAAAATTTTGAAATGTCAGCAAAGAACTAAGCATGATTCTTTTCTTGTGGTTTTTTGTTTGGGTTTTTTTGGGGGGATTTGTTTTTGGTTTTGATTTTGATTTTTTTTAATAGCACATGGTCATTTTTTTAATGAAAAGTGTAAATATGTCCAGAAATGGAACACTCCCTATTTCAGGGAGCTTGAGCTCTCTTATGCAGGACCTACACTGATAAAGGTTGCAAAGCGGGCACTGAAATGGGAATTGTTCACATGGGCCTGGATCCTCTGTAAAGGAGATGTCACAGGCTGATTGTGTTTGGGCTGAAATCAACATGTGCTTACTTTTACAGTAAACACCAGGTTGCAGTCATGGCCAGAATGAAGAAGGCCTTTGGCTAGTTGCATACTGTCACGCTGGGGGAACATGGTCTTCTCCCCTGTGGAAGAGATCCACATGCAGGGACAAATTTTCTACTGTGTGCCTAGTGGATGATGGAGAATGCAGCCCTCATAGTAAATTTGGTGGTCACTAATGGGCCATGGCTTTTCTCCACATCCTACTCTCTGCCACGTTGTTGTACACAAAATCTGGGCTGAGCCCAGTGTTCTAAGGAAGCTGATAGCTAAATATTACCTTTCTGCTCTCAACCAGCAGTGCTGGGAAGACATGCTGTTGGTCACAGGGCATGTAAGCCCTCCTGCAATTCTTGCCAATCACATAATGGAACACTGGAAGGGATAAAAGATTTCCAGTACTTAGCACTGGGGTAGTTTCCTCTAGGCATGAAGTCACAAAAGTCCCAGCTACTCCACCAAGTAGTGGGAGCATTAAGACCATACACTGATCTGTGTGGCTGACAAAGGACATCTGAAAATGAGATGCTGCTGCTATTCTTTCTCCATGCCACTGTAGATTTAACATTAAATGTTTATTGTTACACAGTGATATACCATAAGGCTGTGGCCATGCTTTCATCGAGAAACCCAAGTGTAAATAAAAATTGCAATGATTTCAGAAAAAAAAAAAAAGAGATCTCTGTGTTTGGAAATTGTTCCTTGATATGAAAGTGGCCCATGGCAGTTTGCAACAGGCTTTGATTGTGATGGACCTGTGCTGCAAATGAGACCTGTCAGGAGAGGTATATATACTAGCACAGAATCTGAGGGTTTGCCTCCTCTCCCAGCTGCTCTCTCTTTCCTGCTGCATTCGTGCCGAACTTCCCACTCTATCCTAGGGATGGAGAGCCCTGGGAAACACACATCCCACTCACAGGATGAGGGCCATCAAGTGATCTGGGAAAGCAGGAGAAACTTGATTGTTCAACTGACTTGCAAACTTAACAGTTTTACCACACAAAAATAGAATATCACCTAAGTGGGAAAAGGTTGAGATTTCTATTTTTGTTCATTCTCCTCCTCTCCCTTTTACTAGCTTTCCTTCAACTCCGCTTTCCAGTGTCACTGAGTTATTATTATCCAGATCCAAACTCACAGTTTCACTGAAGTAAAACGTGTATTAAAATACCAGATGTACCAGAAAACATCTGCAACTTGCAAGTCTATTGTATTACTATTATATGAGCAAGCCATTGTAAATTCTTTTAAGTCTGTAACTTATTTCACGTTAACACACTGTGTGTTTTACAACACCATTTCAAAGTTTATGGCCTTTTTCTTTAACCGCTTGTTCCAATTGCATCTTATATTTCATCAAATATGGTAAAGGAACCATGAGAATAAATTGATGCTCCATATGAACCCCTGTATAAATGGATGTTGCCAAATTGCTGTAAAATGGTTTTCCTTTTTAGCCCTCCAGAATTGTTAGTAGGTTTCTGAGGCCAAATTCTACAGGGAAACGTTATGACCATTTAAGGCCTCCAAACTTTATGCTTCAGTACAAAAGGCCTAAGGGCGAGGATTTAAAATGGATGAAGTGGAGAAATTTGCACTTCCTTAAGAAAACACAGAGCATTTCCTTCCGCGTGTCAGAAATGAAACCAGAAAATACAAACTAATTTGCCAGGAAATTTTCCTTCTATAATTCCCTCTTCAGCCCTTCCTCTTCCACCCTTCCCTGCTCCCACTACAACCCTACAAGCTTTATTTTCTCCTCCTTGCTGTCAGCTTTATGGCTGTGTGTCCCAGCTCCAGGAATGGTGATGGACGATGCTCTGCTCTTCACCTCATGCACAAGAGCTTTGCTGTAATGTCTTCTCATGTTCACAGCTTGCTCCTGCCACCTTCTTCCCTGCTCACCTCCCCACACGAGCTCATGCCTGCAGACAATCCTTCAGGAGATAAGTACTGTTCGGGGACACCAGCTCAGCCACAAATGATGGTTTGTCATTTGGCTCTAATTGGACGCTGGTGCAAAATGAAAAAAACACTTGTCATATTTATGAGTTATTGTGAGTTAATAATACGCTGGGATCCATTAGTTAAAGCACATTTGCTCCAAACATGTGGCTTCAGCTTTTTGTTTTTCATTCAAGCAACATTTTTTCAGATGAAATGCAGTTCCCGTTTTTCTCCTAAGCACTCAGTGAGCCTCAGGGAGTTACAACATCAATTATTTTTCTGCTCATGTGTGGAACAAAAAGAAGGAGAAAAAAAAAAAGGAATGTCCTAGCCAGAGAAGTTGGAATTATTATCCAAAATAATAATAAAAGAATATCAAAACACCCAGAAATCAAAAGCTGCAGCCAGCTGAACAAATGTAGTCAAAATTGAAAACATAAAGTCTGCAGAAGATTCTCTTGCAGATAAAATGGGCTCTGCACTCTCTATAATTTTAGCAACCTCCTGTCCTGGCTGAGCCAATACTTTTCTGTTAAAGTCTGTCTACCTGAGTCAATTTTCTTTGATTCTATTTTGAATGATAAATTCATTAATGCCTTGCAGGTGGATTTAACTGAATTAAAACTCCAGAAAGGACTAAAATGACAAGCAAAAACAGAGTATGAACAGAAACTTGTTTTCATACTCTTGCTTCGGAAATGGTGTTGCGTTTACATGTAATAAAAATCAAGATGTTCATCTTTCTTCCTCTCTCCCTCTGCAATATTTTTTCAGTGCTGAAGATGTCAAGAGCAGAATTTACCCTTCCCTTGATGCCATCTTTTTTTCCCCTTCAGTTTCATCACAGCTGCATGGATTCCAGCCAACTCAAACTGTACCTTCGCACTTCACTGCTTAGGACTTTGCTGCACGTTCAATTTAACAAGATTTTTTAAAGTAAGTAACTGATCAGGCAGATTGAAACTTCAAACTGGTAACTGCAGCTACCAGGATGCCAACACTTCATACCTCACTACCTTACCCTTACACAGGCTGATTTCCTTAAAATCAGGAAGGGGCAGCACAGGAAACTTTATGAAGCCACGCTTGTTTTCATTACCTGTGGCTTAATTAGCAGTGCCTTGCTTGGAGGAAGCTCCACCTGCTCTTTGGTTCAGGATGTATTTTGCCCACCATACCTGGGAAACATTTACGGAATGTGTTACATATTGCTGCCGCTTCATTAGTAATAAGATTTCCTTTCATTTATAAGCTTGAATTAAGCAAACAGGTCCTCCACTGCTTACTCAGCCTCAAAGCTGCACTTTATATATGTCAAACAACATATATAAATTTATAAAGTGAACAATGGTTGCATTTAAGTACTGATTTAGTAATAATGAACTTCGCTGGCAGTATGCTTTGGAAACTAAATCCATAAATTTTATTAGTATTAAATGTTTCTAATGGGAGTTGACAAATACTTGAACTGAGTTGCTTTTTCTCTGCACTTGGCAAAAGGAAAGGGACAAAAATTCTTATTACACAATGAGAAATGCATTAATACTAAAACCCATTCATCTCAATTTTCTACAAATATAATTTAAGACCTTTTACAACCATTGGTGAAATTACAATGTGCTGTGGGGAAGTTGCAAAAATTTTATGAGAGTAATAAAATTGTCATTGTAATACCATTATAGGGTGCAGGGACAATATAGATATTTGAATTACCTATTGTCCTTATGCCAGGCTGAAAAAGCTACATGCAGGAATTATAGCATGTAGTGGAGACAACTGTTGATACAAACCAGAGAAAGGAAATCCAGGTCCACTTTAGCTGGCCTAAGACAAATCCTCATTAGAAACACGAACTCAGAATACCCTTCCCACTTGTGTCAACAACAATGAAATTTAAACAGGTGGACTGTTTTAGATTTGTGTCAATGGTAGCACAGAGACCAACTAATTAAGCAGAGATTATGCTTAATAAAACAGTGTCACATCGAAAAACCTGATGTTTTTAACTTCTGTAACATACTTCCTAGAGTTTGCACTCAAGCCTGACTGAAGGTAATCATGGTGGTCCCCCTTGTTCATAGCCCAGACCTCCTCAGGCAAACTCATGAGGAACTTACCTGGAACTAAAATGCTGTTAACTTTCTAGAAGTTAAAATTCCTTTAGCTGAAGAATAGTGTTGCTGGTCTATATCCAGGGCAAGAGCATTGCTTTCTCCCTGTCTGTCCAAAGGATGAACAAAAGAAAAAAAAAGAAAGGAAAACAAGAGAGACAATTGCAGCCTTGTACGTTAGCAACCTTTCACTGACTGTGTTCAGGAGAGTAATAAAAGAATTGAAATAGTTCAAGCATCTGTCCTTGGCTGAGGGACTTGTAATTACACACTACAGACTCCACTCCCTTGGAACAACTGTCTTTGATTCGTATCTCTCCTTTTATTACAGTTGAAACACAAAACTCCTGATGAAACCATTACATTTCCATGTGAAATTCACAACTATAAGGGGAAACCTCTGCGAAGTTGCCAGACTTTTGAAGGGGGGCAGAAACATATGGGCAAAGGTTGTAAAGTTCCCTTCCAAGTTTCAAACGTCCAACCACTTGGGGCAGACTGCTCTGGAGTGTGAGATTTATTCTCCTCCTTTTAGTAAACACTTTGGAATGGTAGTAAGAAAGTTGATTTTCATTTCCTGTTTGTTAAGAGTTACCATATTTTGAACTCCTGAAGTTCAACTGATGGCTCTCCTTAAAGTCACTGGCTCCTTCCTCCTCACCAGGATTATGAGACTTGTGACAAAATTGCCCAGTAGACATTTCCGAACACCCAGAGACTCAGTGAGAGCTACTATGATTTAATACCCCTTAAGGTTTTTGTCTGAATATCAGGCAACACATTCTCATAGGTGAGAAAGACTCATAAGCCTTGTTCCAACCCTCAAAGTGACACATGGAGCAATGTTTGTCCAAGTCGTTCCCAGAGGAGATGGGCAGGGAACTCAAAAGAAGAGACAGATACCAGTGGGTGCTTAGCCCCTCTTTCTGAGCAGGAGTCCACATTCAGGCACCAGAAGTGTGCACAGCAAGCATGAGATGTGCAAAGAGGGTTCTGGTCAATGAGTGTGACATTTTGGTCCTTCCTAGAGGGAGAACCCTGAGGACTTCTCTAGTGACTTCTGAAAATGCAAGCTGAGGTAGGGCTGCTGCCTCTCCTGTGCTCCACCTGGAGGCTGCAGTGCCAGGAACAAGTGCTCACCTGGGAAAGCTGTCGCTTTCCCTGGCCACAGAGAAAACATTTAAAGAAGTCCCCTCTGCTCATACACACACTTGATATTTTATGGAAAGCAAATTCAGAGCACACCTTTTCGTGCTCAGATGACCCAAACCTGCCTCTTCAGCTTGGGAAGCTGTTCAGCAGCCTGAGCTCCCGTCACACTTATTCCCATGTTTCACACGTTGCCAAGAGGCAAGAAGGTATTTCCCTACAGTGCAACCTTTTATTTTCTGTTCTTTTTAGTCTGGCTAATATGTCTTCTTGGTAACCACAGTATAATAAATTTCATAGAGCATGACCAGCATACTTAGTTCATATTATTCATTTGCAGTCATTTATTTTTTCCAGCTCCTCTCCCTCTCCTGGTCCCCTCTCCCCAGCACTCACTCTGTGGAATGATAATAATACACACAGAGTGCCGACTGGCTGAGAAGGACTTAAAAACAACAAGTAAGATGATCTTTCTGTGCTCACACCTGTTTTAAGATTTGTTATCCTTAAAAAGGAAAGCTGTAGGGATTCACTCTCTTTCTTCCTTGTAGACCCCAGTGGAATATACCATTAAACCACAGGGAGGAGAGAAAGCCTTCAGTGCACTTAAATATACTTATGTCAAATCCATCTCATTCTTCCTGCCTTCTTTCCTCAATCTAGCCACTGTTCCCAAGGGCTGGACAACATTACAACCCATTCACTTTATATGAATGGGCACAGACAGACTTTTTCACCATTTCGATATGTCTACATTTGCAGGCATATCCTGTAGGCCAACTGAAACAGCCTTAATTTCAATTTACTGTCTCCCTGAGGAACATGCCATTCTCCTGAAAGTGGAAAAAAACTTCAATGGCTATTCCCTGCCCCCCTTCCCTCCACCTCAAGTCAAGATCTGAATTGGAGGGAAAATTTCTCCAAAGATTAATGGGCTGCAGTTCTGATGCTTATAACAGGGCACATGATCTTTATTAAACAAGTAATGAACAACTTTCACCAAAGTACTTTATTTGGGAGGTGCTCGGTGTTACTGTACACAACTCATCTAAATCCTTTTCCAAGTCCCTGTAGAATAGTGTTATTAAGAAAAAAAACATTCCTCGGTGGTCATTTAACTCTGCCTTGTTTTTCAGCGGTGCTATCAGTAATGACAAAAACAACACTAATAAAAAAGTAGCCAAGATCTTGGCTTGCTAACTTCAGATGCATGCTAGGATCAAGTCAGTGAAGCCTAAATGGGAAACACTTCCATCTTTCCAAGAAAAGTACTAGGGGTTAGCTATTATTGCACCAAATCAGAAACAAAAAAATAAATAAATATTCAGTAAATAGTGGGAGTATGGAAAACAACCAGCACCAGTTGCCAGACCTTTGAAGGTCACAATTCTGATTTAGAGCAAAGCAACATGTAGAAATTTAAATTTAGGAGAGGGGAATGTGTTTCCTTGCAGAAACACTGATGCCTTATTGACATTCAGGCTCTGCTGGTACCTAGTGTTGCAGGATTTCACTGGGCTTTTGGTAATTGTCTGGAAAAACTGTCAACATAGAAGTCAGTGTGTAGTATTGCTATGGTGCGCAGTCCTGCAAGGTTGTAATTAACCATTTATTGTCTAACAACCAAGGTACAAACCTAGTTATATCTCCCAGTGCTGTAAATACCATGATATTCCAACAGGTTCCCTAGGAAAGTATGACTCTGGAGCATATGGTCAAACAATGACTCATGTTATTACACCGGAACAGTTTTAGCTTTGCTGATGTATTGTTGGATACATAATGTTTTCTATGTGGTTTCTTTAGGGAGGATGATAGTTCATAGACTGATAGGCCTGGCCCAAGCTTTTCAAGTGGTCTGATGTTGCAAATTTGTTCACAAAAGTACTGCATTTAAGGTAGATCTTTCTGTTGTGCTTGCATTCAAGGTGTCCAGTTATGAGCAGGCATAGGTGCATATAAAGTGGAGGATCTCCTGGTCAAAAGAAGGACAATTTTGATCTATCATCTCAGCTTCCCACAGAAGGACAAATTGCAATGACAATATCCACCTCCATTTTGGAAGTGGAAGCTGTTCCTTTTGTGTTATAGGCGAGTATTTTATTTATTTTAGCTACACTGCAATTAAAAATAGCAGCAAACCAAGTGGTTAGAGTGAAGGCACAAGAGAATGGGCCTCAGTGGAGAAATGAGTTTTGCATCCCACAGTTACAAACAGCCTTTGCTTAGTAAATTGGATGTCTTTTCAGATTGCAAATGACTCCAGAAAAAACAGAAATTCCAACTGCAATATGAAGGCCAATTAAGTTTCCTGTACATAACCATGACTAAGTAAGGAAGACAGCAGTCTCAGACAGCATTTTCTCCTCTGAAAAAGCCCATCTTTTGCTCTGCTTTTCGGATTGTCCCATCATCATTTAATGGGAATGAAAAATCTTTCCAGGGAGTATCCAGAAAAATTCTTAGACATGGTCAGATTCAGGATATGGCATGAGGCCATTTCTTAACCAAATTAATATATACTTACAGCAAGCCATGAAAAGTCTTTGGAGCCATTATTCTAAAGGTTTGTTCTGGTCATTGCTTCTGTGTTAGTTTCCTTGCAAACATAGATGCTTACATAAAAGAAACATTATACTGAGACTAATACTTTTCATACTTAGGACATCTTTTTCTTATTATTAACAAGCAATGAAGAGAATATTGCTCTACCATTTTCTCCTGAATGCAAAAGTGTGTTGGATCATGAGGTTTTTGAATGGAAATAGTTAATAAAGTGATAAAACCTGACCTACAGTCTATCAGAGACAACTTTCAATGCTGCATTTGCTCAGTTTTGGTTTGCCATCGGCTGGAGACGTTGGGGGCCGCACCTGAGAAGTGCACAAGGAATGTCACTTGATCTCACAGCTACATTTAGTGTCCTGGGTTGGAGCTGCCCTTTGCAGCCTTCTGCCAGTGGAACAAGGCAGTGTCAGGCTCCTGCAGAAGTGTGTACTGCACATGTGACTTTCCAACTAAGTGTAAAACATTTGCTTTTACTAATTGACCTGAGTATTATGTTAATTGGCTTGATTCTTAACTGAGAGAAGACTGTTTTTCAAATACCCAGGACAAAAACCTGTTAAACCTTAATTAGGATGAAGCCAAGAAAGGTGAAGATGCATCTGGAGTAATTACCAGGAAGTGGTTGACAGGCAAGTTCCTGTATTTTCAGCCAGAACAGGTGATTTCAAAACCTAACCTCCCAGCTGCTGCCAGTTGGGCAGCATATTTGCTCTGCAGAGGCTGCCTAGGATGGCCTTCCCTCCCCTAACAGCTCTCTGCTGCTCATCAACAACTTAGCGCCGAATAGCCTAGTAGAGCTGTTGGCTTTCATACCCAGAGGAAGGCAAGCAGCAGGAGCCAACTACAGAGACATCACTGCAAGTGAAATGGTGGGACAGGGCTGCGTTGGAGCAACTTCCATGCTGCTGTACCCACACCCCTCCTCAAAACAAGCCTGTGGGATAAGAAAGAGTGATAAGAAGCTGTGCAACCTGTCCATCTTTGCATCCATGAATGGAGTGCCTACCTTGTCCCAAGGGATCACCCTTTCCCACGTGTTGTGTGGAGTTGGTATCCCTGTGCAACATGGTCTGCATGCTCAGGGAAGGGAAGATGAGGATATTGCCTAGCTTTTCATACAGGCTTTCTCTATAACTGGAACTGAATTTTGTCCTCTGTATGACCTCCTGCTTCATGCCAGCATGTGAAAATAGGGACTTGAAGGGAGAGCCTATATTATTCATGAAGCAAACATGTATACCTTGAACAAACAGGCAAGGTCTTCTGTGAAACATTGTAGCTAGAGACAGGGTAGAGAACTGTGGATAAAGTGCACTGTAACACGCTAACTCAGCACTTTCAGATGGCTCTGTTATGAGCTGGGTTAGGGGTTTTTTTCCATATTATCCCCATTTCCCATTCAGAAAAATGAAGCCTAGGGTAAGGGATGAACTTGCTGAAGTTCACCTGGCAAAGCATAAGGTATAGAACACATTTTGTATACTGCCTGGTCTCTACAGCCAAGGCAAACACATTCATGCACATTTAAAGAGAAAGGATCCTGTGAGCAGAGCTGGAGCTACAGATTTTTCTTAAACACACACTCAAAGAAGAAATCATTTTCAGAGAGGAAACTATGCACCTGGAAAACATCCTGGGTTTTAATGGATATTACTGTCTGGCAAAAACAAAACAAACCCTGGAACTTAATAATTTGCCTAAAAATAAAGAACATTTTGTTTTTCGTGTTAAACGAGAATTAAATTATCCAGCACAAGTTTGGTGCAGTGGATGGAGGGGGTGAAGAGACCATGCTGTGCCAGAACAACACTGATGTTGGATCCTGAATGAAGGCTGAAACACCCAGGTATCAGAAGGCAGATGGAAAAAAGTGGAATGCAATTCCATCTGCAGAAACTGTTTCTTTCCATGGTTCTCATCACCTGACCCCTTTTTCCCATCAGTTCCTCAATGATGGGATCAAGGTGAATTGCTCTGGATGGGTGAGTCTCGACAGAGCAAACACAGCTGCTCGTGGGGAGTGCTGCTTTGAGAAACAACATGGAGAAAGGAGGAGGTGAAGGCTTTTATAAACCAGCCCTGCTAAAGGTACTTCTCCTCTTCACTCTCCAAGGCTTATTTCCTGTCACACTGCAGTCAATGATAATTTCCCTCTTGACTTCAGTAGGAGGACTGAGCTTCTGGAGGGCAATGGCTCCTGACCCAGCTTCTCCTCCTGTTTTGCTAGGCACTAAGCCTGAACAGCTTTTCTTCTGCAGACTTAAATGCAGCTGACTTGTATTCTTTTCAGAACAATCTTCCAAGCCCTCATTTTTCTTCTTCATCAGAGGGTTCAGACAAAGAAGCAGTTTGCATTATGCTGTGGCATTGAGGAGCTGAAAGGACACTACTCTATCCAAAGAATAGAGTCTCAAATTCAATGTGTGGTGGAGGTGGAAGACCCTTCTAGGAGAGCATTGCTTTGCCTTTTATGAGAATATGGGTGTACTTCTTCTGTACATGTAGCCAGTTAGAGTGTACTTTGTTTTTTTCCAAGTCTCCTATGTTTGTTCTAGCAGTTGAGTTATATGCATATTTTGCTATGCACATAATACATAGCTTGGCCAGCAAAAGATAGGAAGGGTAAATGATGGTATGTTTACCTTAGCTCATGGGGATGTCTTAGTGGTTTAACCTTCAAATGTGGTGTGCCTAACTTTTCTCTAACCACAGGTTTAAATCCCAGCTGGGCTGACTCAGCCTTTATCTCCCTCAAGATAAATTCAGTCCCATTCACTTCACAGTGGGTGGGTGTTTCAGATGCAAGTTTAAAAATGAGAGTTTTGTCTGGTCTGGGTGGACCTTTAAGATCCCTTAGCACTTTTCATGAGCAAAACATTGGTTGTGGGTCAGAATTCCCATTCTTTGCTGCAACAGCACACTGGGAGCCAAAAGAACAGGCTCTGTGATGCTTGGAGTCCAAAGACACTGATGTTGTGGTGTTGAAGCAAAAACAGTGATGTCGTAGGCCAAGCTTACTGTACCCCATGGACTTACTGGGTATGCCCTAAAAAAGCTCTGATTTGAGGTCTCTAGCTGGCCAGATCTTGTAAAACCCACTGAAGTAGCATTAGGTAAAAAGTTCTCCCTACCTAGGAGATTTAATCCTACTGTGGAATAGGAAACAGGAGCATTCAAATGGTTGCATAAGAAACAGAAAATAAGGTGCAGATCAGTGAATAAGGCACTAGCAGATGAACATAAGAGACTGACATGTCAGTGCACCCTCCAAGTATATGGGAAATACAAGGATGTTTATTGTTCTTTAAGTGGCTCTGGATAAAAATTCCATTATGTTCCTAAGAAAATTTTCTGATGACACATCTGCCAAAGTCTGTGTGTTCCTGCAAAATTCTTCTTTAGGGAACTCACTATTTAAAAAAAAAAAAGCAAACCCCACAACTCCCAATTATCTCTATCTTACTGATAGCATAACCACAGAAATTCTCTATTAGCACAGCACTGGGTTTCTTCTATCAGCTGCAAAGGTAGTAGTCCTTATCCATGTGCCACACGCTCAGGTGAGCAAGTTAAACAAGAAAAAATAAAATAACTCTGTGCAATTTTGTCTGAGCTCAAACAGTTTCTGAAGCTAGTTAAAAAACCCCCAGGTTTATAGCTGCATGACCCCTCAGTATATCCCTGAAAACTTTAATGGCTTTGTTATTCCAGGGCTAGAGGCACCATGATAGCACAAGAGAGACTAATGACTTTGTATTTCTGGCCAAAGTGGAAGGAATGGAAAGATCATGAAAGATGACCAGTTTGCCTGAGATCTCTATCCTTTTTGCAAGCACAGGTGGTTTGATTTAGCATCTGAAATGCTGGATCCTGAAGCAGACCAAAAGCAACTTCCAACCCCTAGGGAGAAGCCCATAATTAGTACAAAAAATGGACAGAGCTGGCAGGTCATATGGGCCTTATGGAGCTGTATTTCCAGAAGAAGGCATTTGTTAGTGTAGTCAGCACACTTTTGATAAGGCAAGCACATCCCAAGCATTTAGGCTTAAATAAACACACTGATTAATGTGCTAGATGTGTAACATAACTTTCCACTGGACTGAATCTCTTACAGTGTTTTCAATTCTAGCAGGCAGATCTGTGCAAAATATTATTAAAAAGATAGAATGAAAATGTTGGAGATGGTTTTGAAGCACACTAATAAAATCTTAAAATTAATACGGTGGTCCAGTCAATGCCAGAGAATTTTCTCCCTGACTTCTTCACTTTGTGGCCTATAATATGCCTGACTCATGTAAGATTTCTTTCACATCTCCCTGGTATGGTGAGAGGATTGTAGAGTATTATGTGAAGGTGAAATGATTTAAGAACACACACAAAAGTGTTACAGAAGCGCTAACTTGTATTATCAGCTGTGAATAGATATGCTAATTATCAGCAGACACTCTTCAACAGTCCTACTCTAGTATGCATCCACAGCCAAAAGTGATCTCATTTTATACAGCAGCAGCCAAAGAAATAGGTTGGGTTGCTCATTATTAAAATGCATTAGGGGTTAGTAAGTAACTTTTTTTTTTAATTTAGAAGGAGCATGGCTCAGTACATGGCTGAGTAAATTTAAAAACATGCAGTACTAGGTCCTGTCCAAGTCTATTTTATACTCTAAAGAGCTTAGCAATAAAAACATTTTAATTTAGAAAATGGTTCTTCAGATAAAAAGTCAGAATTAAAAAAGCAATCTTTTCATACTTAAATTTCAGGGTCCAATTCAGACATTCACGTACTCACCTGCACCATGAGAGCTGGCAGAAATCTGCTAATAACTTTTCAATGACTGCAATCATCTCACCCATATCTGGCATAACAACTCTAAGAATAACATATTCCAGACAGAATTGCAAATAGAGGGATATGTATGTACACATAAAAAGGCATAGGGCTTGTAAGCCTTGGCTTAATCAAAAGAATTGGGTGAGGAGGAAGGAGAGATGCTGGCAGCAGTTTGTATTTCAGTTCACTGCTAAGAATCCCCTTTTGTACAGACAATACAGCAGTAACAGCTGGCAGAGTATCTTTACATCAGGCAACCTGTGCTCCCTAACAGAAAGACCTCCTCATGATGTTATTGGAAACCCTGTGTACAGAGTAACATCAGCCCCCTGCAGTCCTCAGTGTTTCAGTAAAAACGTACAGTGGCAGAAAAAGACCCAAAAATTTGTTAGTAGCTCTGAAGAGAGCAGGAGAGGAATAAAACCCATGAACAAAATCCACCTCAAGCTTCAGGATATTTGAAATTCAAAGTCAAATGTTGCAGTTTGGTCCCTTCACTAGTCCTGAGCTCTGCAGCACTGTCTTGCTGTGCAAGGATTGTAAAAAGGAAGCCCCACTGGGTGCTATCCCTGCAGCCTCAATCAAAGCCTAAAACCAAACTGATGATGAATTTTTGAGAGCTCACAAAAATCCAGAAATAAGTTGAGTCATGAGCACAACTCTCCTTTAAGTGGAGTCTCTCTTAAAGGCATGTGACTCGAGCCAGGAAGGCTGGTTCTGAAACTGCTACAGAATGTTTCAAACTTTGAATCATAGGAGACACTGTGTTATTTTACCTTTTATTTTGGCTCCCAGAAAAGATGGGTTTTAAAACAAAGCAGGTAAAAGAAAAAAAAAAAGGAGGGGGGGGAGCACGGCTGTTACAAGTGGAAGGGCTGCACTTGCACTTTGAGAAATTGAACAAAACCAGATACATTCAGGAGTCCTCAAGACATAAACTGATATAACAAGATATTTTCCTGAAAACCTGTCCCTAGCTGGCAATGATGGCTTCTAACATTTTTCTTGGAGCAATCCTATAACTTGTAATACACCATTTGCCTTCATCCTACAACACAATATACTTAAGCCTTGCTCTCGTTTACTCTGGTAGCATCTTCAGTTGATAGAAAAAAGCCAAAAGACCTGTGTTTCTTTGCAGCAGGGATGGCTTTGACCTATTAATGACAGTAAAAATAACCTGAAAATCCAGTCTAAATGGATGTAATATAATTGATGTAACAATTCTAATGGGCAAATCTCCAGCTGGCTTTTATCACCATACCTCTATTGAGTCAATGCTAAAGCCCTTTTCCAGTGCCCTTCCAAAGCATGACATCCAACTATCTAAGGCTTTTTTGCATGTCACTGTTGCTCAAGGTTTCTGTCCTGGCTGTGGACAGGCAAACTGAGGCTCTAGCTGGTGGGAGTAGGAGGTTTAGAATTGCCTTAATGGTCAATGATTGACTTGGGTAGAAAGTCAGAAAAACTGGCTCTATTGCTAAGTTTTGGTTTTTGTAATACTGGGCAATATTAATAAAAATTAAAACAGCAGCAAACCTGGCTTAAATGAAGAGATATTTGGTCCCAGAGCATATTTAAATACTTTATTGCACAGATGGAGCCCCTACAACTTTCTTTTCCTTCATCCCATAAAGGCCCTGTTTTACAAGGATACTTGGTGGCCCTTGGGAGGGCTGGATCCTGTTTCCTCTCCATTTATATGTGTTTTTCTGGGGGGAGGGTTGGGCTCAGGTAAGGAGAATCGATTACTCAAGTGCAGGAGGGAGAATATTTTCCTCATGCAGAGGCCGACACTGCCGCCTTTGCTGTCTCCAACCTACAACCTTCAGGGCACGGCTGTCTGAGGGGTGTTTGCCTGTTTGCAGATCTCCCTTTCATCTGCGTGATGCCAGCTGTACTCCTGAGGAACCTGCTGTCGCCTTCCACAGTGATCTTGTTTAAAACCAAACTTGTTAAAAACTCTGCACCCGAGAGTCATCACTCCTGGGCATTTTTATTCAGTGTAGCTACATTTCTGTTCTGCCTAAAGGAAGGGTAGGAGATTGCAGGAGAAGTTACCATCTTATTTATCTTAAGGTTTTCCTAATAGTAATCTTTCAGTCTTTGGAACCTGAAAGGTCTATTAAAAAGCAGAGTGCAAAAGATAGATCCCTCTTTCCCACATCTCAAAAAAAACTAAAAACCAACAGTTGGTTTTTTTGATGGTGGTGGTGATATTTTGGGGATTTCGTTTGTTTGTTTGTTTGTTGGGGTTTTTTTGTAGAAAAGAGATTATTTTTTTAAATTGTTTCCATGAAAGAAGAGCTCAGAGCCCGAATGGATCAGTTCCACAGACAGAGCAAAACACATGGGGAGCGATAAGCTTTAGCTGGCTTGCATAAGACAGTGAATTTGGAAAGCTCTCCCCCACCTTCAAGATAAGAGGCTTCCTCTTGAAGGCAGTGACCAACACCAAGTAGACCAATTGTAGCTTTTTGCTTAGCAGCACATCATTTATAATGACAAGTGGCAGACAGAAACTCTTCCAGCAGGCATCACTGCTAAACATGTTGCATGTCTCATGACCTGCCAGGAGTACAAAGTCTGGACATAAGTCATTAAAAAAAAAAAAAACCAAACAAGAACCATTAAAGGATTCAAAAAACCCCCACAAACCAAAAAAATATCCTTACGATTTACCAGATTTGTAAAAGTAGAATTGCTGTGGCTGTGCGGCCCCATAACAGAAATCCTTAAAATACCAACAACTCACTTGCTAAGAGCACAATCCAGCAGGAACAGAAAGATAACCAATATTTAAGAAACCTCAGCAAAAAAGCCAACTCAGCAGCCACCAGTAAATTCTACTTGTTGAGGATATAAATTATTAGCCTACTTTATGCATTCTACAGGGCAAAGACAGCTTTTCTTTACTGTTTAATCTTCCCCTCTTTGGAATATAAAGCAGGATATGTATTGAAAAAGAGGAGTATCTTCCTTCTGTGGTACCTGGTTGCATATTTCTTGTACGTTACAGCATTTTGATGTCATGATTACATAGATTTCACAATAACTTGATCCATTCTGTCTCCTTGCTTATTATGGCCCCTCTCTCGGTTCTGAGATATAAACTGCTTGGGATGTGATATATTAAAGGACTGAAGTAGTCTAGGCATACTTGAGCTTTCTATGCTCAGGAGAAAGACCTTTTCCAAGAGTTTCCACTATTTTATGTACTAGGATATTTGACAGAAAGTTCTTAATAACATACAGTAAATTTTTGTTGCCTCTTCCATTCAACACAACTAATCTTGTTGGAATAAAGGGCAGAGTGGCCTCCCACTGATAACAATAAATGCCTAACTGTGCTGTGCTGCAAGGCATGGGGAATGAAGAAATGAAAAAGTTTCTTCACTTCATTGCCAAAAGGGTGGTGAGAAACAAGTAAACCTATTTTACCTATGTTTGAACTTGACAACATCACCTTACAAAGTCACTTTTTGATTAAATACTTCTATATGGAGAGCAGGACAGCTATATTCAGGCTAGCTTATTTTCATTTCAGCACCTAAATTATGCCTTCATTTTTACATTAACTTAATTTGTCTTTTTTGATGGTCGAGATCTGGACATTGGGTTCATAAGCCCCCATTAAAGCTCTGCCTTTCTATGTGGACAGGGTCTCTGGTGAGCAGGACCACTCAAGGTGGCTGTTCACATGTGTACAGAGAAAGCAGAGCTCTTAGTCAGTGATAGAAGAACTACTCTGGATCCAGCCTCAATCAGTGTGAACCCTCATCTACCCCTGACACAGACAGCATTTAGACACAGCCAGGTGACATTCAGTGTTTCTGAGAGCACTGAAGATGGAAAAAGGCAGCACTGGCATGGTGCCTTATGAAGGCAGGACCTGTGCAATGTGCTGGAATTGGGAACATCCCAAAACAAAACAGAACTGCTTCCCACTCAAACAGACAAGAAAAATTACTGGATTTTGTAATGCCTCGACATTCCCTATAGACTTTACCCAAAAGTATATTGAAGTTTGTTTTGGAGTAACAGCTACATGTTTTTGAAAAGTTACTTTTCCCCCCAGATAATTTATAGAGTATCCAGGAGTGACCTGTCATCATGATCTCTGCTTTAAAAGCAAAACAAAAGCAAACAATAAAGAGTTTTGCATGGGTTTATGCTGAGTTCCAGACCTTAATTAAGCTGCCCAAGGGCTGCTGAATATCCAATCTGCTCTCAGGGATGATGGCATAAATCCAGAGCAAGCCCACAGAAGTGAAAAGTGCAAGTCCTAATGGGAGTGGGAGAGATTATTTCCTGAGCTAGGAGAAGAGTCACAATATCAAAATCCATTGGAAGCCAGAAAAACTTGCTCATGGAGTGTGATAGACATTTTTGGCTCAACTGAACTGAATCTACTCCATTTATTCATTTGCAGTATAATTTGACTATGGAAAAGTTGTGAGCCATCTATATATGAATCTGTTTTCTGGTCCCATTTCATTTGTGCAACACAGAGCAATCCAGCAGAGCAGTCACCTTAACAAAGAGCAAAATTACTGTGAGGAAGAGCTTCACACAATCCCCCATTCACTGGTATGAGGAAGATAAGCAACAGAGACAAAACCCAGTACAGCCCAAGTGCAATAGATAACTCCACCCACTGATGGCCCTGGATGCTTCAGACAGAAAAACAGATTTAGGCAGAGGTACTGGCTAAGTGCAAGATATTATTATTAGCTTGAGAAATCTGCCTTTCAGAGAGCTTGCACTCAATTGTGTTATGCTCTTATCTTGTCCTAAAAAGAGGTCACTATGTGCATTCTATCTTAAGTTTATATGCATTCTATCTTGAGTTCAAAGTCTGTTTTGTGGGGGAAACACATAAGCCTTACATTTCCAGTACTATGGTACAATAGGCTGCATCCCATACATTGAATCTGTGTCTAACCTCATCCCATTATCAAAAGAGTTAAACCTGGTTTCCCTGGTGCCCGGGCAGTGATTGACAATGCTCAGACTGTCTCACTGGGGCACCTGCAGATAACCACCTGAGATAGATCAGCACAGGAAACCATTTCCACAGCATGAATGCACAGGTGGTGAGCAATGTAGGGAGCATGATTATTATCCCTTTTCTAGCTAACTGTTCTGGGCCCCCTTCATGACGTCTGCATAGTTGAAATGTCATCACTTAGCCAGATGTTAAAGTCACATCTATCTAAATCCAGTTGGATATATGGAAAGTACTGTCTATTTTGACGGGCATAAATCAAGAGGAATTTGTATGAATAAGGGATTATTACTAAATTGTGCACTTTCTATTAATAGGTCCCTATTAATGGTGCAGGTGTTAGTAGTAACTGCTCTTTGAAGCATTACTTAATCAACCCCTTTGCAAATCCCCATAATCTAGCTCTCATAAAAATACATGGATTATTGATTGAGAGGACCTCTGGGATCCCTAAAACGAGGTTCAGCTCAGATGCCTGGGCAGTGCAGGAGACGCACTACAGATCACTCCCTGGAATGTCTGCCAGGTGTTTGTAGTTTCATGCATAGTGTGTCTTGGAAATAACAAAAGAGGTGGGGGTGGAGGGGAGGTCATTCCCATCCAGGAAGGCTAGGCTCAAGTAGAGGAAAGAGAAGCAGAGCCATTAGTAATAGCTGGAGAGGTTGAAGGTGCAGAGGTTATAGGGTGGCCTCCTCTCTGGAAAACTTGTGACAGTAAAAACAGAGAGCAAGCAGATCTGATATGTGTTAAGTTATCCTCAAAACTAACACACTGCATCCAGTCAGGTCTACAATGTGCTTGTAAAACATACAAGCAATTGGGACAAGCCTTTAGAAACATGTTGGGTACAAGAGGAGCTAGGGAGCTACATTTACATTTAAAAAATACATGAAGAGCCTTGAATAATAGATTATTCCAAACAGCCCAGTGTTTATTTCAGGATTACATCTGCAAAGCTTACTGCTGGTGAGAACTGATCAGGTGAAGCTAAAGCACACCATCCTCCCTGCTTGGCAGACTCTTGGGATTGAGATCTGCCTGGCTCCAAACTGCAGAAGGATTTCTAAGACATTTCAGTGGGGCTTGGACGGAATGTGGTTGCTTAAAGGTGGGACAAAGCCATTCTGTGTGGGCTATAGGGCCAGAGATACCTCAGGTGTCAAGAGTTAAGCAATGTTATATGCAGAATGAAATCAAAGACAGTAAGAAACAGACCCCACAGAGCTTTATGCCCACAAGACTGCCCTGCTTCCTGAGCTGTTCATGCAATGTCAGCTGGGGCCGCCCTCCACTATAAACACTGAGGAGCTTAAGAAACCATTTCACAGGCACCTTTGGCAATTCATAGTCCCAGGCACATATATTTATCAGTTCAGCTCAGCTCAGCTCCTGCATAAGCTCCAAACGCCCCCATCTCACCAGGCTGAGAAGCATAATGCCTTGCACTGTACCAATGCTGGCTGGAGTCTCTAAAAGGATGTTTTGCAAATTCCCTGGCTGGGCCAGGGGGGACCATGGCTCTGTAGCCCAGTTATAAAGAGTGGAAGAGAGAGGATCCACACACACATCTCATTCCAGGGAGGACTAAAAAATGGGAAGTGCATGAGCAGGACATTAATCAATCACATCACACTCTTCAGAAAGTACTGGTAGGTGAACAAAATTTCACAAGAAAGGGTAAGAAGGAAAATCAATCCCTCACAAAACTGCTTGATAAAGCACCATTTTTCCAGAGTGCCACCATCTGTTCCATATTATGGAGAATAACCTTGATGTTATTACATTATAGGATTATTAATACACAGTAGTGTATTAAATTTCAACCAAAGGTACCAAGTGCAAGAGACACACGTAATATCACTGGTGGCTGGAGCAACACAGTCCAGTAAAGTACTTCTGTGAAGGTGCAGAACTTGTTCAAGGTGCTTAAAGGTAAGCACATTCCCAGATGCTGTACTGAATGGACTCCCTTATATCAGCTATGGGTCCAAAGCCAAATTCCCCCACCCCAACTCTCCAGCCTTTCACAGGAAAGAGGACTATTAGAGCTTGAACTCTTGTGCATCACCAAACTGCAGCTGGCACTGATGGGTTTTGTCTTTCAAGAGGACCAGTTTGAATCTACAAGTGCTTGCCACAAGACAAGAAGCATTGCTGCCCTGTTATGCACCTGTATCAGGTTTCTGCACCTGAAGGGGAACAGAAAAGGTGTGAAAGTGCTTCCTTCATGCTGTGCCCAATGTAATTCTTAGGAGAGTTCAACTCTTCATTTATATTATAGTTCGCCTCCCCTCCCCCAGCCCCCCCCCCCCAAAAAAAAAAAAAAGGCATCAGAATAAACATCACAGAATGCATAGCTGTCATCCTAACTTTTCTGGTTCTCCTCTTCACTCCTGATGTGGGATTTTTTCTTGTTCTCATTCCACATCTGCCTTAAACCTTGGAAGGTGAACAGCTAGGCTTTCTCAGCTAACTTTCTCAAATTATCTTGGAGCACTTGTAGATTTTTCTCTTCACATCCTAATTAAGGGTATATCAGTGTCCCATTGGGACTGAAGTAGTTAACGAACACCATCCGGCAGGTCACTTATAAACTATTAGCCCTGAGACTGAGGGCAAACTCTGGTGAATTCCCAAGGAAAGAATCAAATGAACCTGTTAATGAGTGGAGCATTAGGAGGAAGAAAAAAACAAGGCAGGATCTGAAGTCTTAAGGAAATGTAGGAAATAAATGTTTGTTTATCTAATGGTTTTACTGGTGTCAATGCACAGGACTCCCCCTCCATTTTAAAGCAGATGCAAACAAAAGATTCAGTTGCAGATAAGCTCTGGGACTCGACTTTTACATGAGACACTTGAAAACATTCCTCAAAGGTGGACAGAAGAGGGACTTGTAGCACAATCATTTCAAATAAAACCTGGCAGCAAAGTTTCCTTATATTATCATCACTATCTGAAGCACCAAAATGAGCTTTAGTCCCACCTTACCCTGTTTAAGCACCCTATACAATAAATCAGATTCTCTGTCCCTGGAAATTTTAGTTTAAAGTCTTTACTGCAGTTTTTAAAAAACAGAACTACAACCTGAAAAGAAGCTCCTGGGACATTGCCAACCTACAAGAAATTTTGCAAGAGCCTGGTTTGGTGAAATTTTAATAGAAGATCCACAGTTTTTAATAGAAGATCCATTGTCAGTTTGCCTGTCAGTGAAATGCTCAAGGATAAGAGTAATCAAACCAGCCCTAAGAGAAAAACCAACCAAAAATAGCAACCCAAAAAATAAACACCAAAATGCACTCAAAAATTCATGTGTTGTCTAAGAGCAGCCAGACAACTTTTTGTGTCTATGTTTGTGAGTGAGTTTGGCTTTCACTCTAAGTGGGCCTAAAATGTGGACAGTATCTCTGACTTAGAATTCCCTGGATTTTCATAATTTGCATTAAAGCCTGGCATATAGCACAGCTAAAGACTGTACTGTAATAACATAAAATGGGTCCAAAGATGGAAATTGCTTGACCAGAATACAGCTGCATGATTAATGTTTCTTCACATGAGAATGAAAAAAACAGATGCTTAAAAAACAAACAAACATAAAACAACAAACCGTTCATTTAAAAAAAAAATTAGTTAGAATATGGAAGAAATCACTTAGAAAATATTTTATCACAGCTAGTGCTACTGTAAAAGGAAAGGATCCTAAGTTGTCCTAATGTTGCTTTCCGTTTATCTGCACAAGACTTGTGAGAGGACATCCACTGGCATTCTCTGTCTTTGTTTTGTTAGAAGTTGACCAAAAGCACCACAAACTGTTTTTTTCAAGCCTTATGCAGCAATACAGATGGGATGACTGCCTGAGAGTTGGAAGCTTTGCAGTGAGGCAGAAAGACAGACTATAAAGCATATTTTCTTCTTTGTCTAATTCTGACACAGAGCAAGGGAAACATTTTTTGATCCCTCAGAATTGTCACATGTCATTGGTGCTAGCAAGCACATTTTGACTTTTCTAAAGCTACAGCATGGCCCATAAAAAACCTTGTTTATTATTTTTGCCTAAACCAGAAGGTCCCCAGAGAAAAAGTAACAAAGAAAGGCATAGAGGTCCCTGGTAATCTTCTGATTTGAAGCAAGTGATCTTCTAAACTGTACAATTGGTGTTTCCTCTGATTCTGGATTTATAGCCTCTTAGAGAAATAGCATCCTGAAAGTTTTCAGTTTGGCCATTATCCTTTCTTCCAGGTGGATGGCTTCCAGGTTCTTGAGTGTGTTGAAATGTATTGTCCATATCCTGCTTCTCAAAAGAGCTTCCTGCATCCCTTGTGGTGTCTATCAGTAGAGGACTGACAGACCTTGAAGGTGTCTCATCATCTTTCAGCCATTCTGGGGGTGAATCAATGGCAAAGATGGAAATACAACACATAGGAGGGCCCCATAATTGCTGTGGCCTACTAGGCACTTAGGAAGGGGTGCTCTTTATATGGATCAAGCAGAAGGTTGTAAACCTGACATACCACACACAGTCATGAAGGGTCTCTGAAAGTGAAGGAGAAAGATGACTGATTTCTGGGGTTTTGTGCTGTCCCATGGGAAGTGAAATAACATGGAAGCTGGGATGGTATTCCTGCATGAGGATCTCTGTTCCCAAGATATGACTCTGTGACACTGCTGTTGAACAGTCCCTTCTGTATCTTCCTCAGGAACCTCCATGAACCCCAGGCAGCTTCACTAACTCTCAGAACCACTTCATAGGCAACATCTTTACAGCTGATAACTGGCCCATTTCTTTCCTCACCCATTGACATCACCAGGATATTTTCCACTTTTTTGAAGCCAAGGCTTCTTTTTTATTTTCGTTCATTTGTTTTTGCAGAGAAAACTTTAACAGGAACACTAAATATGTTACTGGATGAGGACAGCTAGCCAGCAACCAAGAAGAGGGAAAAATTGATGAAAAGAAGGAAAACAATGCTATAATAAGAAGCACAGTAATAGGTTCCTAATGCCCCCTGGCTCCCCTTCTCAAAGCCTTACCTGAAGTACAGACAGTGCAGCATTGAAGTCCCTGTTTTGACTTTGGAAGAGATGAGTGATCCCCACTGGAGTCTTCTATTCTGTAGCCAGGGGATCTAAAATGTCTAGATATTTTTGGTCCCTTATCTCCTGGGCTAACCCATGCCTCCAGTTTTTGAGCCAGAATTCCAGGTTTTGCTCAAACACAAGTCAACTGTCTTGACAGAGAAGTCAGTAGAAGTTCCTAGCCATTAATCTCAACTGAATTGCTCCATATCTTCTTACAACACTCGCAGGACTATGCGAGTTGCAACACCAAAAAGTGAGAATTATCCAGCTGGCCCCAACCAAGGTTCATCTGGCTTCTTTGTCTCACAGTGACCAGATCCAGCTGCCTCTGAGGAAAACTGGTTTCTCCCAT
Source organism: Pithys albifrons albifrons (assembly GCF_047495875.1). Classification (NCBI taxonomy): domain Eukaryota; kingdom Metazoa; phylum Chordata; class Aves; order Passeriformes; family Thamnophilidae; genus Pithys; species Pithys albifrons. The sequence goes on from NC_092459.1 coordinate 98,434,768, forward strand.
AGTCATGGTACCTACCATGAATTGCCCCCCCCCCCCCCCCCGAGTTTGATAGGCTACAGTGGAGGTTCAAGAGGATTTTCACTTCCTCTTGTTGTCTTATTCCTATTTTTGTATTTAAGCCACAATTCAAAACATCAAGGGAACTTTCAAAGCAACATTCTCTATTTCACAATGTCGTGGTAAATCAAACATATGTAGACCAAAAATCTAATAAAAAAACTATGAGGAGTTTTAATCAGAAGAGTATATTGAAATGTAGATAGTAAAACGGCTGTAACTAACTGCAGATGCTAAAGGAACTATAAAGCTGCAGTCAGCATGATTTGCGACATTACTTTGTTAGGGCAAGCACTGACTATAGTTTTACCGTTTGACTTAATAAACTGGCATTTTTTTATTATATAATGCACCAAGTTGCTGTAGTTTTACTGTGGTAAATACAATTCAACCGTAGTTTAAAGAGAGATATTTGCATTTGCTTTTCTTTAATGCACACAGTGAAGCTGGGAAAAGTACTCTGGTAACACTTCTTCTGTGCCTTTCTTTTAATTTTCACTTAATTTAACTTCTGTTTGAATATGCGATTTGAGTTTTCAACCATTTTGCATTTTGTTGGTGCTTTTCTTGAAACAGCAGGTCATCTTCAGTGATTTTTGCAGCACAAGTGGTTGATATTTGAGACAGAGAAAAGTGACATTTGGATTCCACTTTTAGACAGATATGAAGGTTTCTGCATTTGAAATACTAGGTATCTTGCACAATTCACATTCTGAAGCTTCTATATGAAAGGTATATATTGCTGTGTAATGGTCATTTGGTCCATCTGGAAATCACCATACTAAGAAGCAGAAGGATGGGTGTAAGGGTTGCCTGTTTTTTCTTACAGTGTTATTTTTGTACAGGGCAGTTGAATGCCTCCCTGAAATCCGATCCCATCAGATCTCGGAAGCTAAGCAGGGTCAGCCCCGGATTAGTACTCGGATGGGAGACCTCCTGGGAAATGCCGGGTGCTGTAGGTTCTAGTCCTGAGGACTTCACTGGCATCGTCCAAGCTCACTCGGCCGTGGCAGATGAACCTCAGGACTTAAACGGTGGGGCCAGTTCTGCGCATGCTGAGCCTCACCTAAAATCCACTGCGCAGGCTGGAAGGGCACACCCACGTGGGGACAGCCCTTCCCAAATCTTCGTTCGCGAACTTTGGCCATACATATACAAATATTTGTACACTCATCTTAGCTCTTTCCCTCTGTGCTGGCTTATATTCACCCACCCAGAAAGCAGCAGTGTGATATTCTCTGAGAATTAAGTACTGGTGCCAGACTGACAGTCAAAGAAACCACAGAAGCAGAAAAATATGTAGATCTTACTTTCCTTCTCCCAGAGGCTAGGATGACACAGCTCCAGCATGGATGGGGAGAAAGCATGTTAAAAAAAAATCCCATTAATCATCAAACTAATGTCAACTGACAGTGATTTTCTCCATGTGTCATTGTTAATTGTATTCTTACTGCTTTACATGTGAATATACATCTCAGTAGTCAGACTCTACAGCCAAGGAATATTACGGCAAAACCCAGGGCCATGATGCTCATTCAAGCTGGTGCATTTACATGAGCATTTAAAGGATTCACTTTTACTGTATGCACATACACATGTGCTAAAACTGTAGGCTTTAGTAGCATGTATTGGTTGTCCCTGTTCTCCAAAAGCAATTCACAGCAGCTGCCTGTGGTCCAGAAGCACCACGGACTCAACACATCCCTCATCCCAGCTTCCCCAGATCAAGCCCTCTGTGGCATGGGAGATGGTCTGCTTGTGTTTGTTGCTCACACTAAACAGCCTGGCAAGGAAATCCTGGCACAGACAGCCAGACATCAAAACATGCCTTGAATTCAGACCTCATGCACTGCTCCAAATGCATTTGGACATAAGCTGACGGTTGACATACCTGTTTTCCTCACCAGTTCTCTCCCTAAAGCTGTCACTGCCTTTTTTTTTTTCCACTGGCCAAGAACATAAAGATTTGAAATACTTCCTTTTTGTTTTTACTAAGTTTTTTATTATTATTTGTTTTACAAAACTGTGCATGGTAATTGTGATTTACTGCCAGTGCAAGGCATGGCCAGAGAAGACTGACATAACTTTGTTTCCTTCAGTGGCAGCCAGAAGTTTTGGGTATAGACAAATTCAAATCCAAATATCACACTCCTGAAATAAAGGAAGATAAAACACTGCAAAAACCATTCCTCTCACTCCTTCCTGCTGAAATGCTTGGGGAAACTGATCTTTGGAACAAAACCTATAAATTTAACTTTGCATCCTGCATGTTACCTGTGATACCTGGTTGTCCAATCTGCTCCCCAAGCAAATGAATCCTGTGGCTTTGGATGTCATAGCACCAAGTCAGACTGACAACTGAGAAGTGTAACACCACCAGCAGCAGAAGTAAAATAGGTATAGCAGAGCCAATAAAAATTTAGTCGTATTCTGTCCATCTTTCTAATTTTTGCTTCCTTCCTCAATCATTCTCCCCTTACAGCCTGGAAAAAACTGGCAGCTATTTTAGGTGTCCCACTGTTATCCTTGAGATGCAATCCCTGCTAAACAAACTATTTCCAATGCATTGCCAAGTAAACCCTGAGCTGGCCTTTGACTTCATCATCTGAAATATGACCACAAATATAATGAGTCTGTAAACTGCTTTTGGCAATTATGCTGCTGCTGGAATGAAAGTACGTTGTCATTAGCATGCAGCTTATGAACCCCAGCTTGCTGGTCCTGGCAGGCAGCCAGCCTGGGAAACTGAGCCGGCCTTAAAGCTGACACAGGTTCAATGGGATAATTAGGCAGCTTTTTTGTTTGAGTTTGTTGATATAAATGTGGTAGAGATTAGCCTTTTCCCCTTCAGCTCTGGGTAATGGTCAGGGCTAACAGGTGTCAGGCTAATGGTGGTGCGGGAAATTAATACTTGGTTTCCTGGTACCTTCCTTTGTTGTTTTTCCCTGCAGAGGAATTCCTCCAAATCTTCTGGCACTTTGCAAGCTCCTTCCCTTCCTCCCTCTTTCTCCATTTGTATTTATCTTTGTCCGAAACATTTTATCAAGAAGAGCACACCATCCAGTAACATACAAAAGAACTGGGATGTGCTGAATGGAAAATAAATTACCATCCATCAAATTGGTCAATCAGCCTTAGGCTGAGGAATAAAGCTTAAATTTTAAAACAGCAATGAGCCAGATCTTTTTTTGAAGTTTGTGGGAAATCTCTGGGGAAGTGAGCCAAAGCAGAATAAAGGACACCCAGAACACCACACAGCTCTGAGAAAACTACAGTACCACTTATAAAAGTGTTTAGGTCACTTAAACATCTGGTTATCTTAAACAACTTGGGACAGTGTTCTTTGCACTCAGGAAGAATTGAAAATGCCAGATCATCTAACAGCTCTCTGTAAGTCCTTAAAGCAGAGTCTATCTCTACTTAATGTCAAAGTAAGCGAGACAGCAAGAGGCAACATGAGCGTGCCTCTGTGCACACTGTAGCTAACCAATAGCACATGCAGAAAGCAAGCTTTCATACTCATTTTACTCATATACACTGCCTTTTATCTCGGAGGTTGCCAAAGCACTGTAAAGGGACAGCTAAGGCCCTATACCAAAATTGCTTTGCCTATCTGCAAAATGCAGCTACTTCTGGGGAGAGACCTGATAACTTGTGCATCAAACACACATGACAGCGTAGCTGGCAGGGGAAAACCCCATATGAAAGGATAAATTCCTGGTAATGTGCCATTGTTTAGGCGGGACATGGTGGTAGGTAGCCTTTCAATTAGAAGAAAACATAGCAGGGAGGACAAAACTCCCACTCTGCTAAGACATGGGGCAGAGAGCAGCACCATCTGCTGAACCTCATGGTGGTCTCGGCAATCATGCAGCCTTTTCTCTCCCCTTCTTTCCCTCTGCTTTTTCTTTTTTCACATTAGCAATCCCTTTTCCCAAGAACTGTAACCCTTGCCTTCCCAGTCTCCCAACCTGTTCTCCAGTTCCACAATCTGCACCCACTACCTGGAATACAAAAGGCACTTGATTTTCTCCTTCCCTTCTCCCACCAGTCTGATTCTCTCTTAAGCTATGCTGTACCTCAACACTGCTGCTCACTAGCAGCTCCTAGGCATGAAAATCATTCTTTTTCCCTGTTCCCCATGGAGAAGCTTAGGCCAAGGTATGGATATGCAAGAGACAACCTCTGCATTCCTCCGTTGCTTTCACACCAGGAAAACATGGCAAAGATGCTGCAGGGATGCTGTCACTCAGCTTGTTCATTTAGAAGATAAAGTCACCTTCCCAATTGTGTTGTTCCCTCTGATTTACTGCAGGCAGAGAGGTACATGTGTAAACTGGGAAGGATGAGGATTGATGCAGTCCAGCTTCTGTCCTGCCTACCTGCAGCAGAGAGAGAAAGGGCTCATCCCTTACAAAGCCTCTTGACAACACAGAGAAAGTGGAAAGAGTCACTAAAATGTTGTATCACCACTTTCAATAAAGGCATTTCTTGAAAATTCACTAAACCTAATTTGGGCAAATAGTGCAGCCATGAAAGCCATGGAACTCAGCCCATGCCATGTATTTCCCAGATTTACACACCCATACCCAGCATATCATGGCCTAGGCTCTTCCTAAACCACCAGGATGAAAGTCTGACATGGCCATATTCATACACAATGTGGTCACAGCAGATTAAATCTGCCTTTAAGTCAATTTACAAGGCACAAAAAGAAGAAGCTAAGAGATATCATGCTACTTGCTTTGCCCCTAAGACCTCTGTGAAGGAAAGAGAGCTAATACAAGAGTCCCTCCTTCAGTAGCTGAGAGATCCACTGCTTGGAATTCGGGAGTCAGCAAATGTTTCAATGGGAGATAAACTGCAAGCTTTAAATGATGGGAAAAAGTCACTTGAAACAGATTTCTATGAGTTGTGGCAAATTTTCCTCTTGCTGGAGTCTCAAACTGAAGAGCCAATCCATTTGCTATTTGAAATTTCCAACTGAAAACAATTTGCTGGGCTAAATGCCAGAATCCCTGTATGAAATCTACAGCTTTTGTAATAAAATAGGTCAGACTAGGTAATCACAAGGGTTTAGTGCAGCCTGGAAGTATATTAATTTATCTATTCCAGAAAACAGCAATGAAAACGTTGTGTCTACAAAGTCCTGCTGTATGCTAGAGGTATAGCTGAGCTTGTCTATCATAGCAGCATTCAAATGGCCTCAGCTTTGGGCTCATCACCTGAGCAAGAAAGACAAAAAAAGCACATCAAAAAAACTGATAATTAACTTCCGTTTGGTACATTGCCAAAGACTGCAAAATAGAGGCAGCAGTCATCTCACAGAGATTATGACAGACACTTTCCTTGGCTTCTCTTAGTGTGAATGGGCTAATAATGAATTTGACATGAAATTCGAATGAAGAAGGGTGACATTTCATCCTAGCAAAGTCTGACATCAAGAGATGATATAGCCTGCCCTACCAACAGTAAAACAACCCAAAAAATCCCCAAAACTGCACACAGCAATACAAGCAGCACCCATTCTATCAGCAGCTTTGATTAAACTAAAATCCCTGCAAAGCACAGCTTACATTTTTTTCTGTTTGTGGAGTAGTTCAAAGTTTTCAAGGCACAAATCTAATTTATTGACTAAGAAGCATGTGATGCCAAGACATCTGTATAATAAACCTTCCCTTCAGCAACTGCCTGTGGTGAAACTAGTGATCCAGCACTCAGAGTGGCTGCTTTAATGCCTAAGTTGGCCCAAACAGTCTCTGTTTTTGTTTTGGGAAGGAGCAAGTACAGCTCTGCAGCCTTCCCTGTCCAAGGCAGCAAAAGTGGTGAGAAAAATTGAGCATGGAAAAAACCTTTGCCAAAGGACACCCAGAAAAGGGGAGTGGGGCAATACTTTGAAACAGAAAAGACAGGTAACTGAGCAAGTAGGATATAAGGAGATTTACTGCTGATTCCTAGAGGATAACAGCACAAGAGCATTGGCAGGGTGACACTTCCATAATCAAAGCCAATGAGTGGATGAATTATGGTAAGGGCACAGACATAATTTGATATAAGGCTGTAACACAGAGGATCCTATCAACCTGCCAGCACTGCAGGTGAAGGCTGAAATTTCACACCGTGACATTAAAACACATGTAATCATGACACACAAAGTCTTCCTGTAAGAGAAATAGCTCTTGCCACCATGCAGTGTATTCTTCATGTGCCATACATGAATCCTTTGCTTAAGTTAGTGTCCTGAACAAAGGAGTCTTGAATTACTACCTTCCATAAGATCCTCGAGTGCTTTAGTACTTACAGTATATTTTTAAGGGACAGAACCAACAGAGAGAGTTAGAGAGGTACATGGAATACAGTAATTTGTAGACACAACTGAGGATCTCCACAAATTAGAGCAGGGAGAGGAAAGAAAATAGTTAGAAGCCCAAAATAAAGATTTAAACTCTCATTTCTACTAAGTGAAGATGAAAAAAAGGAAAAAAAACCCTACTTAGGTCATCATTAAAAAGTGGATTTCAGTGAGGGAAAATAAAAACTTTGAGACCCAAAATTCAAAGTACTGCTGAAAGGTGGAATCTGGACATGGGAGAGGTCAAAGAGGATTCAGGTCTTGCCCTGGAAGTTTGTTGTTACAGACAGAAAGAAAGGGGGGGGGAAGAAGTGAATGCTTGCTGTTTCTCCTAAAACAGAGTCTTTAAGAGATCTTCTAGAAGCATGGTATGGGGAAGTGTGGGATAGAATTTCACAGCTTTTGGCAGCTGTCTTTTGCCTTCTTTCTCCACATACAGTGAAAGCAAGTTTCTTTCTAAAAGTATTAGCTAATTCCATGGGGAACAAGGCTGACTCAGGAGTAAAACATTTCTGTTGAACTCCCATTTACACCAGTTCTGCACTGAGGTATGCCCAGTTGACTTCACTGGCATCTAACCTCATCTGTAATGATCTCAAAAAAATAACCCCCGCCAAAAAAATAAAAAGGCAAAACAGGCCCCCACACAAAACCCCAAAAAAACCAAATAAAAAAACCCAACAACCCCTCCCCCCAACAACAAAACAAAAACACACAAAAAAAACCTCAAAAAACCAAACCAAAACCAACACAACAGAAAAACAGCCTTGCAAAATCCTTTGTATCTTCCCTGATTTGACCTAGCAACTGGGGTTTTTGATTCTCAGTATGCAAGATGAGGCATTCACTTAAGTAAGGATCCAAGGTACCTTCCTACTAAGCCCTTATATATCGCATAAAAATTGCCTCTCTTTTAGCCACTTCACAGTCCATGAGGTTTTTCCCTTCCACTACACTAGAAAAAGTACTTTTTTTCACAGAAATCTCCTTACAGCAGTCATGAGTGAGTAGTTCACCATCAAGGAAGGGTTAAAAATATTTCCAGATGAGTTCCCATGTGGATAACAGTTGAGAAAAATCTATTACAGGATTCTGAATATAGGATACACTATATCAGTAAATTAACCATCCCACACAAAACTTAATGCTGTTACAAGTGTATTGCAATACACACGTCAATCAAGTAAACACAAAGGCTCAAGAAAAGAAGCAATAATTACTGCTGGGACTGAGGTGAGGCTAATGATGACTAATGTACTTGTTATGGAACATTCTCCAATTAATTCCCCTGGGTAGGCAGTGAATCCTGTAATCTAATCTTACACACATATCCCTAACCCACACTTTTTTTCAAAACGTATGTTAGGTACTTTCTATGTATAAAGGAAACCAAAACATGTATGATTTTCTGTGAGAAAGACAGTTATTTCTGTCTGAAGATGGCAGACATCCCAAAAGGTGAGAAGGAAACTCAGATATGGTTATATTGAACAAATGTGTCTAGAAGTGACAAACAGGGTGAATTTGGAATAGGCCGCAGTCATATTCAAGACAGGGAAAGATGCTTTGCTCCTTGAAGGAAACATGAGAGAGCAGATTTTCAGTTATACCAGGAATAAAGACTAACAGTATTCTCCATAAAAAATTCTAACAGTGATTTACGGTGTGATCACAAAAAAAAATGCTTATCAGAATTCTTTGAGAGGAAAGTGCTGTTCAGGCAGAATATTCTCCGAAGAAATCTTGGAAATTGTTACAGTTCATTTGAGAATATATTGCCTAATAGTAGTTTCCTCTTCCCTTGTGCTCCCTTCAGTTGCAGTGATTCATGATGAATTCATACTAAATGATGAAATCATCCAACAATCTATGAATAATGATTAAAGATGTCAGTACTGTTTATTGTTCTGGCTCAAATGCAAGAAGGACCTAAAAACATAAATAATAAATACCTCAATATTTCATAAGTACTGTTTTCTGCAGCAAAAGATATATATAGGCGAAAAATATTGGAACCGGAGGGGTAAAAGGCTGTAAATAATAAAATATCATAGATAAAATATTTGTATTGTGGAGAAATTACCGTTTATTGCAGCTGTATGTACTAACATTTGAAAGGTAATATATTTATAGCTTTAGGCATAGAGTCTTTATCTTGTATAAGATTTTAGCCAAGCAAGACCAGGAAACTCACTGAATGCTGTTACCATTTGAGTGAGTAATGACAGGTTTGATCAGATCTGGGCAAATCAAATACAAATGTCACATAACTGGTGAAAAATTACTGCCATTGCTTATATTATGGATAAAGTGCATCTGTTTAAAATTGAATGGATATTAAAGCCATACCTGCATATTATCCAAGAGCCTGAATATTTAGTTCTGATTTTGTTTATTCCTGACGTGTGACTTTTCTTGTGAGCAGGATTTTTGTTAGCTGGAAAATATCTGCCCTGCAGAGTTGTCCTTGTAGAAGTTCATCGGTAAATGTTTGGGATCTGTAGTTCTAGTTTAGAGTTCCACCCCAAATAAATATCGAATTACCTTGATGTTAGCAGGAGATGAACACTAGAAAGACTCGAATAGTGGCAGGTCACATATTGCCATTTGGTTGTAACATTTTGGCTCTCCTTGCTCATGTTTAGAAAGCCAGGGAAACATCTGCCACATTTCTTCCCTCCCTCCTTCTTCAGTGAACTGACAAAACAGAGAGTCGAGAAGGATGAAAGCAGCCGTGGAGGCCAGGCATGCACTCAATGTTCATCCTATACAGGTATTTGGGATCCAGCTCTTCAAGAGCTTTTGCTCACAACCAGTGCTCAAACTGCTTCTCACATTAGTAACAGGAAGTGTTTCAGGTGGCCACTCTGTTCCTACCAGCTTTGGCTTTATTAGTAACAACAAGCATACACTCAAGCATAAGCAGAACATCTGTGCATGTGAGAGTGGGCTCTAAAAAGTCTTAGACTGCAAGGGTAAGAAGGTTTATAAAATAATGTGCACAGACAAGAAAAACACAAAATCCAAATGCCATCAAAAAAAAAAAGAATGAAAAAGGAACCACAGAGACAAATTCAGTTTTCACTTTTTCACAGTAAATCTTAAAATACAGGGGAATCCCTCCCTCTCTTTTCTTCATTAAGATCAGTTGAAACCTGTGCTTAAAAGACCCTCAGTATTTAATGCAGAAATGAGATACTCATTAAATGTTTGTTCTTTAAAAACTCTCACTCTGTAAAGGGAATTCAATCTGGTTCTCCTTAGATCCCCCAGTTAAAAGGCCTTATGGTGGGTTTCTCATAAGCAACCTCTTAACTATTTCAGCTTGCTGAAAGTCTAATGTGGAAAAAAGCACATTTATTTGAAAAACAAATCTTGAAAGTTTAGCCATTAGCCTCAACACCAATAAAATCTTCTGGTTCAGTCTGGAGTCTCTCAGGGGTAAACATACAGGTGCTAAGTGCTGAGCAGCTGCAGCAAGTGATGGATTTAGAGAATGGTATGAAGTTTAAAAACCAAGATGACCAAATGAGATACATTTTACAATCAAAGTCCAAGCTTATGTTAAAAATTAGAATGCCTTTATACATGCTTTTGTTTTTCCCCTGGGCCTTTTAAAATCAGTATGGCAGCTAATGCAGAGCTAACAGTCAAAGTATTGCGTACTTCTGTCAAGTTCTGGCTCAGTGAAAAGCCGAAGCAGAAAACATTTGTGGATTATTGTTATTATTATTTTTAATGTGTGTGGTAGAATGTAAGGCACAAGATTAAGGCTCATACCCTATTCATTTACATAAAAGTCTCTTCATCCTTCTCCGACAGTCCTGGAAAGCTACACAGCAAGAATAAACAAAATCTGCACATTTTTTCTAAAAGTTTTTGCCTTGCCAGGATCTTAAATGTTAATCACTTTCTTATCATGTAAATAAGAAATCATTGAATTCAGTTAAGTGTATCTATGCTAGTGCAGAGTTAGCCACAAAATCATACAGAAATAATCTGACTTCTTGAACTGAACATTTTGGCTGTAAACATTACATTATCACATTTTAAAGTCCAGCTTGCAAGTCAGTCCATCCATCCACACAGAAGCCCTCCACGAGGAGCTCAGTGCATGCCTGCATGGCACTCAGAGCCCCTCTCCCCATCTGCACTGACCTGCATGAGGGGTTGCTTTCTGCTCATCTCATGCCTCTGGAAATGAGTAAAGTCTCCTCAGCAGCCCTTTGCATTACACGGGTTTTTAAGCTGGAGCCATGGTGCAGACACATGGTTTTGTGCAGGACAGCACTGCATGTGTGGGACAGCAAGGAGCCTTACCACACCACCAGGTGGGGAAGAGGAGAATCCTGCACTTGGATGTGCTAGGAGAGTGAAAAATCACTCAAAACCAAGCCATGATATTTTGTTAGAAAATCAAGCTAAGAGTGAGTCTTTCTGAGATGTCTCTTGAGTAGGCAGAGGAACCTGCATTTGTCTATTTGTTGAATAACATCCACACAGTAGTGCAAATGGGAAACCTTATACCTTTTCCCCCTATTTAAACACCTACACGTCAAGCTTACCCTGAAATTTCCTCTAAGCTGTGTGTGGCCCCTGGAAACACCATGACCTGGTGCAGTTGACAGAAGTGTTCCTTCCAGAGAGGCAGGAATCAGGCCAGACTTGAAGTAAAACCCATGTATTAAAAACATCAGTCTTCCTTTAAAATTTATCAATCTAAATATACATATTGGACCAACTACTACCAATATGTTTTGCTTTTATTTTTCTTACAAGAAAAATTAAACAGTTCATTTAATGAATTAGTGATTTTCCCTTCCATCATTAAGTCATTTCTAGAAAGAATAAAAAACTCCAAGGCCAACCGTATATTTATCATGTTCAGTGCAAATAAATCCCATACCAGGTCTTCTATCCTGGGCTTCTCAAGCTCTTGTACATGCTTTATAAACACTATTAATCATGTAGAACCTGTCAGCAGTGTTAGCAGAGCACATAATGTATTTGGAACATTTGCAGCATAACAGCTTTCAATGTAAAGGTCACCATCTCCACATTAACTCCATCAAAATAATTGGGTAATTTTCCTTTAAAAACACACAATACAGTTTCTCCCGGAGATCCCATGTGGCAGCTGACTCTGACATCTGTGAAAGAAAGGATGGAGCTGCATGTATAGTATCACAAAGCTGCATGAAAGATCAAAAGAACATATTTGCTTATGTTAGCTCCCAAACACAGGAATGTCAAACCCAGAAAATACACCAATGCATCCAAGTCAAGCCCATGCGAGCAAAGCATTTTTTGCAGGAATGATGTAGCCCTTCTCCATTGGCAAGTGGGATCCAGCTGGACTCTAGTGTGCCTGAGGAGTTACTGCGGCTGAATAAAGTTCCCTTCCTTCCTCCTCTTCCTTCTGCTGGAAGTGACTGTGGATCTCCTCTGCTGGGCATGGGAGCCAAGACTCACCTCCTCTGAAGGCCTGCCAGCACTACTAATCAACTAGTGGGGAAGCTGTCAGCATGTCTTGCTCACCTCTCCTGCAGCCCCTTCAGCTCTGCCTGTCCCATGACCCAGGATTGCACCTCTTCCTTCTGCTCCTCCCTACAAAACCTTGCCTTCGACTAAGCTGATGAGCAGCCACAGGTACACAGCCTATTCATAAATAAAATGGTAAGGGATGGATGACAAAGAGAAGGGATCATCTGTCTTCTCCGCCTTTGCCGGCACATATCTCTCAGGCCCAGGCACTTGCACATAGGAAAACCTTGTTCTGAAAGTAATGTCAGTTGTTTGAGCACAGTGAGTATCTTGTTCACCTTTTTATCACACCTTTGGATTCATTTGGATTTGTTGGAGCAAGGTCTGGATCTCGTATTATATACAATGGAAAAGTCCTCGAGACTTTAAGGAAATAAATCCAAACCATCAGTGTCCTGAGGATTTCCATAGTTTAGGCAGTGGTGCTGGCTTATATTGCAATTGAAACCAAACCTGGATTGGCTGCAAATACTTCATATTGACAGGTCTAAAAGGCAGCTCTTAAGGTTGCTTTCAGGATTTGAATTTCATGTCAATCCAACTCCAACACACAATGGGTCCAATTTGAAGGTAAAAGAGAGGTAAATTTTGAACAAGTCCTTAGGCACAATATACTCTTGCAGTAGCAAAAATTCACGGCCTCTTCATGTCTCCCAGCCTCTGCTGCTCAGCCAGAGGCATTCCAGGAGCAACCATGGCACACCACCCAATGCAGACTAAGGTAGAAAGGAGTCAAAAATCCCTCTGATGAAGGTGGTGTGCTGAGGTGGGATGTAACTTTGGTCTGTCCAGGAACTCTGAGCTCCAGCTCCCTGTGCTCGGTGTCACACCATCAAGGTGGCACCTGTTCAGCACACTCTTTACAGTGTCTGTGCTTCAAGTGGCTCTGCAGCACTCACCTCTGACAGTCTGTGACTGACAACAGTGGACAGATGGGCTCTGACAGACCAGTCAGTGACTGTGAGCACCCTCAGGAAAGAGAAGTCTGCACATTCAACATCATTTATGAAGGTTTAGCAAGGACATTGCACACAAATGCACACACGTTTCATGGCCATTTTTGTGGAACGAGAATTGCTTGAAGTCAGAATAAGATGAAATACACTTGTGACGTTTTAGTGACTGGAATCCATTCCCTTTTTTGCAGACCTGCTAGACAAACAAAACAACAGAACTTTCCACAGATTCATGAGGAATGCTTTTATAAAAATAGGCTGCTTCAGAACTTACTGCTTGATGATTCACTACTGTGATACACTGACATAGCCGTAACACATATTTTAGGGTAGAGAAACTGGAAGTTCTTTGAATGTCCGAGATTTCTTTTGGTTCAAGATTATTACATATGAGAAGTATAGGAAGAAATTATTGCATCATATATCCCCCATTTTTATTTTAAATCAAAGCAGAAAGCAAAAATAAAACAGCAAGGAGACTTGGACCTTAAATCTAACGCCAAGAAGCTGAGAAGTTTTCCTTTCCATGAATCATTAAAACATTATTAGCATAATAAAAAAATCCTCCAAAAAATACAAAACAGCCATAACAAACCAGAAGCTAACTATTGCTTCTCCTTCACGTAGAATCACATTTCAAACCAGGATTTCACATAATCATGATTCCCTGTGGCCAAACACTACTTTGTCAACTAGACTATGCCATTAAGTGCCACATTCAGTCACTTCTTGAACACCTTCAAGGATAGTGACTCCATCACCTCCTTGAGAAGTTCATTACAATGTTTAACAACCCTTTCTGTGAAGAAATTCCTTCTGATGTCCGGTCTAAACCTATCCTGATGTAGCTTGAGGCTATGTCCTCTCATTCTGTCACTTCTTGCCTGGGAGAAGAAACTGACTGCCACCTTTCCACAGCGTCATTTCAGGCAGTTGTAGAGAGCGATAAGGTCATCCCTGAGCCTCCCTTTCTCTGGGATAAAAGTGCCCAGCTCCCTCAACTGTTCCTCACAGGCCTTATGCTCTAAGCCCTTCCCCAGCTCTGTTGCCCTTCTCTGGATGTGTTCCAGCACCACAATGTCTTTTTTTTTCCCATTGCGGGGCCCAGAATTGAACATAGGATTTTAGGTGCGGCCTCATCAGTGCTGAGTACAGGGGGACAATCACTGCCCTGGTCCTACTGGCCATGGTATTGCTGACACAGGCCAGGATGCCATTGGTCTTCTTGGCCACTTGGCCACACTGTTGGCTCATGTTCAGCCATTGTTGACCTGCACTCCCAGCACTTTTTACACTGAGCCACTTTCCAGTCACTCTGTCCCCTACCTGTAGCACTGAATGGGGTTGCTGTGGCAGACTTGCAGATGGAAAGCCACAAAGGACCACCACACAGAATGAGCAGTATCATTAGCAAAGAAACATACAAGCACTTTTATGTAACAGCTAAAACCATTGTTGCAAACATCAAGATTCCTCCAAATAAGATAAACTGGGAATTGACAGAGGTCTCTCGGTATTGCACACTTCTTGTCAGAAGACATAAGTGCTTTATGAAGTTACCCATATAACTTATATTATTTTGTGTAGTCAACCGTCAATATGATAAATTAATTCCAACCATTGCATCAGTTTTGAACTTTCCCAGATTTGTTATCCCGGAGTCTGGAAGATGACTCTAGTCATTTTCACATGCTAGTTTCTTCAAGCAGTGGTGTGAACCCCAGGTATCTCCTTCGCAATCAGACAGCCATCTTCCTCTAGCTTTAAAATAACTCCTTTTATGATGACTTTTGAGAGGCTGCGCCAACATGCAACATGCACCCCCTGGAGCCAAGTTAGCATATGTTTTACCATAGGGTAGAACCATGGAGAAATATATCTTCCATTATTTGTGCTCTGAACTGAAAGGTTTATGGCACAGTGAACATAAAAGTGTCCAAATGAGCTGATGGTAGAGAGGAGAGTCAAAACATCCATCCCATCAGCTCTACTGATAGAATCTTCATGGAATTACAAGTTATAAAATCCCTTAAATCTGTCCAAATGGTGGACAGGAAAATTCGTCAAGTCCTTTGTACCCAAGGAAATAACCAGAAATAGATTTTTCATCAGCACTGAATTCTCATCCAAAGGCATTTTTCCATTTTCTGGTGTCCTCATCCCTAGGTAAGGTCACCATGTCCTCCTTGGTGCTGCATTTTTTTTCACTTCCTAGCAATGGGCTAGGCCAAGTGTCTCTTGTGCTGGCCTTACATGGCATGGTGGGAGAAAAACTATTTTAGTTCACAGCCATTTGATTAACTGCTGTCACTTTTAATGAGTGCTAATAGCTTAGATTTTGAAGAGGAAATAGCTGCCTAGTATAACTGGCTTTTGGCCACTAGTTTGTTTTCAAACAGTGTTGGCTTGCTTTGACCATTAGCCAAATCCAAATCCCAGACAGAGGGAGGGATGAACCTCTGCATTTTATTGTTCAAACCTTGTATTGTCCATGGAACACTTTTTAAGCCATAAAATTATTCCTACAAAGGGAACCAGATGGGGAAACGAGCACAGTTCAACACATTGGAAAGAAGGTAACAGGAGCAACATGTTCAGGAGATTTCCTTCAAAATGGCAGATGACAGCTGTACTCAAACTACCAGTGACACAACAAAGTTTGCTATTTGGCCTCCCTATCAGTCTTTACTGAGCACAAATGCAAAGCCAAGACAGGAATACAAAATCCTGGGCCTAAAAAAGGAAACGGCAACTATTCCTTCCCAACATCCAACCATCTAAGGTAGGGTCTCAGCTTCAGGCTCTCCCATTACCTCAGTGCATTACCTCAAATGATGAAGCTCTATTACCTTTCCCAGCTTACCCACCTGCACAGAAGAGGCACATTTCCACCTCTGTGTGAGCTGCTCAGAGGTGAAGGGCTCAAAAACCTGACTGAGCCCCCAGGACTGCTGTTGTACTCCTCTGGCACAAAGCAGAAAGGAGAACACTGAAGCCGGGACTGCAGGATGGGCTAGCACTTCTGATAAATACAATAAAAGCCGCCCCAGCAATCAGTAAACAGTGGTATAATTAGCAAATGTTTTTCTATTTACTTCCTTTAATATGCAATAGGGGGAAATGAAATAAAATGTCAAGGACTTCATCAAACAGATGGTTCTGCACTTATTATTTTTCTCTGCTGTATTGTTTGCGTCAACTAAAGAAGAAACTCCTTTACGAAGTGTGACTCATGGATTCCTGGGAAGCTGCATTCTCAGCAGGGGGAGGACAGCAGGGAATGACAGGAAAGGGGAGGGAAGAGGACTCAGCTCATGAGCTTTTATTAGGAGCATTATTATGCCTCATTAATTAATCTGACCGCCACTTTAGTGACGTCTCGGTCTCATTTCACAGGAAAAAATTACTCTGGATTGCCAAGTTAAATAGACAATTACAGGAAGACCAAATTATGCCTACATTGCATTCCCTCAGGGCACTAGGCCAAGTTCATGTCAAATCCATAATAACTAGACTACCCTCACTAAAAACAGCTCCTGTGGACATACGTCATGAACCATTTGTAATCTACACAGAGGATGTATTGATCTTCCTTGGGCTTCCTTTCTCATAAACTCATAATAGCAAAGACAGGATTTTCTAAGTATCTATCTTTCTGCAGCACATATGCAGAACATAAGCTGTGTTAACTCCAATAAAGCGTAATTAAAGCATAACCATTAGCTGTTTAATTTCCTTTTCCTATTCCAAGGGGGAACTGCTTAAAGAGCAGGAGAAGCTTAGTACATTTCACAGGAGGAACACAAACTGAAAAAACCTTGTATTTTTCCTTAAGACAGACACACAGATAAAACCCAGGAAACGTCTCTCACCCCACCAGTTTTCCAGATCTGCTTAGACTACAGAAGAGCTGTGAGTTCCCTGCAAAAAGAAGGAACACGAACAAACGTGTCTGAGAGAATGCAATGCCTTAAAAAACAGTCAACATGAGAACTACTTATACCTTCAAATCTCACTATCATAATTCCTTGTCCCACCTGCAACCACCAGCTCTTGGTCTATTCTTTCTCTCTTCCCCTCACGTGCAGGTCTGCCCTTTGCTTCTCTCTCCCATCTGATGGCTCCCAGCTGGAGGAGCTACATTGTCCGCAGTATGATCAGTCCCCTCAGCTCTGCTGTTTTGGAGCCCCTTTTCAAGCACAGGTTTCCTTACTCAAGGCAAGGAGTGTCAGGGGCTCAAGAAAAAATGGCATTGATTGAACCAGAGCACCAAGAGCCAAGCACAACCTTGAAAGCACAAACCTGCCTCCTTCCAGTCTCAGTTTTGCTTAGCATTTCTCTGAGGCCAATTGTAACGTGCTTTTTTGTGGTTTTTTTTTTTTCTGTTATTCCTTAGCTTAGTCTTCATGTATGAGGAAGTGATATGGATGTCACTGCACTCCCCTCACCTGCTCGAGGAACCCACTTGTCCTGTGGCCCCATCCACCACAGGAGATCTGGGTCCTTCTCCCTCCTGTGGCGCGTTTCTCCTTATCAAAAGACGCACAGCTTTTCATTCCCTTTTCCTAAAAAGCGGAGGTGAACTGAGCTCCATGTAGCTTCATCACCTAAACCTGACAGGTCACCACGACCAACAGCCTGCCTACCACTGACATCTGCAGGTAAAGTCATCTGCAACACAAATCCCAGCAGATTCCAAATCAGGAATAATGCTTTCTTCTTTCCTTAGCTACAGCCACATATCACTAAGCACAGCAGGGACTATTCTCTTCTGCTCCATGCTCTGATATATACACACACATTGGTCCATGCTCCTGTCACTTCCTAAATTCTCCAAAGAGAGTTTTTTTATGTTTTGGGGGAGTGTGGGAGTGGTGCATTTTCTTTTTTTTTTCTTTTTTTTTTTTTTTTTTTTGGGTGACGGTGGTGGGGGAGGCTTGTTTTCAGGGGGGCTTTTGGTGTTTTTTCTTTTCTGTAAAACAGTGAGACCAACTTAACTTCATGAACAGTGTTCAGATCAAGCCCTCACAGAACAGGCAAATATGAATGTGTCTGTCAGCCTAGTGTACATTTTAGCATGGTGTTGTACATCCCCTCTGTTGTTCTTAGTAAGGAAGGATGATGCTTTAGACACAGTTCACATTGGTCACAACTGGCAGTACAGAAAAGAACAACTTACCTCTTTGAAATACCTTCTAAACTATTGTGAGGATCCTGGAAGGGGCTTTGTTTTCTCTTTCTTGCCTTAATCTGTACAAGTGAGCAATGACTGTTACTAAATCTCTGTTCCTTCTTCAGGCTGTAATGCTCTCTCCCTTTCTACTGCACAGTTTAGGATTTTTCATGATCCAAGCCAACCTATCCAAGTGACAAAGCAGATTGCTTTGCAGCATGGCCTCCAGCCAAAACTGTGACATTTTTAACAGTGAGGTGAAATAGCAACTTTTGAAATTACCATGGTGTTTTTGTTTTGGCGCAAGGAAAATTGTTTTTCATTCTTTAACAAGTGGTTTTTTTGCCTTATGAGTGGTTGCTTGGTCTTGAGTAGCAATTTAACAAAATTGACCAAAGCCAGTGACAAGATATTTCACATTTTTCTCTGACATGCATTAAATGTTTTGTCCGTTTCTCACAATCCTGTTAATATTTCATTTTAAAAACTACTGCTGGAGCTTCAAATAACACCATTGAGCAGTGCAAGAAGGCCTTCAGCATCCTATGCTATATTTTGAGAAGCATACTTTCTTTTTACTTCTAAAAATTGAAAATTAATTAAAAAGGAAAATTCTAATTAAAAATAAAAACTCCAAACTCAGTCTTTATGATGGAAGCTGATCTGAAAAATACTGCACACTGATAAAGGCTTTCCTGTTCTGAAATAGCAATAGGAAGAGATGGAAGCATCAGCTTCTTGTTTGGTTCTCAGCTCCAGCTGCAAGTGAAGGCAGCCTGAGCCATGTTGCACTCTATTTTGATGGCTTTTGCCACTTTAATTTTGGACATTTTTTATTATTGTTTCATTTTAATTTTTTATATGGAATTCAACCATTCAGCAGTAAGTTCCCTGCAAAATAACTGAGGGCTTATCAGCAAAAGGAGATCTTCCGATTGTGTGACACAAATTTTGACCCTAGAAGAGAAATTGCACATAACTCTGTTTTTTGATTGCTAATGCAAATATAAATGTATAGTCATGCTTTGAAAAAAATGTCATCTGACATCAACATCCACAGAAAAACAGAGGAGTCACATCATACAAATGCTCATAAAGGCCAACTTTCAAGTTGTAGTCAGAATCTTCTATTTTATACCAAAAATAAAATAAACCTGCATTCTCTACTTCAGCAGCAGCTTAGGCTACTTACCAAAGCATGTCTGTAACTTTACAGGGAATGAAAAACCTACGGCATTTAGAGCACCAAGAGTTTCTCAAAGCTTCTGCCTTCTCTTGGTTTCTCCTTTGAAGAAATTTGGAAGCAAGGAGGAAAGGTTTGTGTGTTTAGGAAGGCACATGTTAACCTTTATATCGTTTTTTTAAGGCATCTACACCATTTGCTAATGAAGGTGCAGAGAAATGCAACAAGTCCTGATTCTTTAGGAAAGTAAACCCCACCTTGCACAATGTCATGTACAGTAGTAGAGCTCTTTTTCTGCAGTTGTGGGTATCTATCTCATCTTCTCCTCTGGTCAGATAATCTTCAGTCCCTGCATTATTTATAATGCACTGCCCAGTAGTGAACATGCGTATAAGAAGGGGAGCTGCCAAGCTTCACAAGCCAACAGCGTAATCTGCTGGTGCAGGTTTTCTCCAAAGAGCCTTCCCTCTCTTTATGGTCCCCCTGCCAGTCAGTGGTGCTAGGGAGAAGGTGTTTACAGGCAGAGGTGCTGCAGCACTTCACCTCCTCTGGCAGCATTACGCAGTTGTAAAAGTCATCATGTAACATCTCACTTCTCCAAAGCAGGAGATGTCACACAGCATGATGAAGATGCTGTGTGGTGTGTACTCCTTCAGCAGGCCAGGAAGAACATCTGTCACCAATATTTCTGCTTCAGCTCCATCTGCACCTGGTTGTTCTTTCTGAAAGTTCCTGTGTTATTTTTCTTCCACATACTCAGACACCCTGCAGTGATTTTGTTATCTTACACATATTGCCATGGTCAAAGTGTTTGTCCAACAGATGCAAGAAAAAGCAAAAAAATTAGCACCAAGTAAAAACACTTTTTCCAGAACAGAAAACATATGCTTTTGTAGCTCCCAAGATACTTTATGTATTGTATGTCTTGATGCTTTCTTTTTTACAAGGGGATAGCAGGAAAGACTCCACTTCTGGCCCATTAGAAAAAGCTGTGCTCCAGGGTGGTAAGATAGAATGAATGCACGTTTGTTCCAAATGCTGTCAGATAAATCTTACTACTGTAGACAGGAAGAACTCACACTGCAAATAATTTGAACACGGAATCTGTAAGAAGATATCAGAGTCAGGACGAGATATCAGATTGGGCTTCTGATGCCTAGCGCGTAGAGGACTTCTCTTTTTCTTCCATCTCCTTGTATTTTGGTATAAAAAAGATTTGAAAGAACACTTCTTCCCTTGGAATTGCTAAGATGTTAGAGGAAGAAAGTATTGTATTTTGTTTACTCAGTCCCTGCTTGTTTAACCCACAAGAGAAACCTGCACATAGCAAAGTTAATGCTTTATCATTCACGTCCCTTATCATGCTCTGAGGGCACGTATTGTGTGTGAGTCATAATTAGTTTGTTTGTGTAATACTAAAAGGAAAACAAACAACCCCATATCTCCCTGTCACACTAACAATAAGTTGACATATACTTAATCAAAAGGGAGGATGCTGAATTAATTCAAAGAAGTTGACTTTCAAGAGCAACAATTGGAAAGTTCTTCCAGAGCAGTTAGTCACTCAGTCAGAGTTCAGGCACACACATGATGAAATTTGTCACATTCATTCCAGAATTAATCATTTCCCATAAATTATTAGTATGCTTTAATGCATTTCCAGACTTTGTCATTAAGCAGATGATTAATGAAAGACTGATGCATCTAAATATTAAGAGGCACAGACAGAAGAAGTCCACAGGGAAACTTTCTTGCTCACACTTCTGACACTAAGCCAAGAGCACCTTCCTGTGCCCTGGCAAAGCCTTCACCAGCAGAAAAGTTTAGGGAGAAGATGACAGCCAGTTAACCAGTTGCAGAGAAACAAAATGACGAATAGTACCATTTGTCAAAGAAACTCATTTTCACAGCTGGGCCTTTGTTAAAGCATTACAGGCAGAGGTTGCTGGAGCAGGAAAACAAAGTAATTGCTGTCCCTTTGTCTCCTCTGCACATGCTCAGGATGGGACTGGCTGTTCTGTTCAGCTTCAGGTATTCCAGAAATCCTACATCATCCACTAAAGCAATACAGGACATTTGGGTAGACTAAGAAACATGATATGCTGGATACCCATGCTACTCCATGACGACTACTTTTTTGCACTTGATCTATGATGTGCCTTCCTCTAAGGCACAAAGACATTACAGGCAGAGGATATGCAGGCACCCTACATAGACACATTTAAGTTCAGCATTTAATATGGGAAAGAGCAAACATCCCTTCACTTTACATTCTATATTTTGTCCTCTTTTCAGTCTAATACCTGTTACTTCCTTGCCCAACAAAGAGTAATTTGTTACACAGCATCAGATCAAGGTAGGTTCCTAAAGAAATACATGGAGAAAGGATGAATACTTAGAAGTCTGATGGAAGTACCTTTGATTTATTATATTAATAATACACAAATTTTCCCTTGCAGGTTACAGGAAACAAAAAAGGGGTGGTGGCTTTATAGCTTGGCTAGCCACTCACGTGTCTCCTGAATTAGGTGAGTAAAAAAATAGTTACGAAATGCATTTGGATCAAGTCACACTGCGTATGCCTGACAGTCTCTCAAAGTTTCATGCTCATGGCTCCTCAATTCTGCTTTCTTTCAGACAATCTGATTTTTCCTGCCAATTCGTTCATCAGAGTTCTGCTTGTGTTTGCAGCACCACAACCAAAAACTTGCATGGACTGAGTCAGAAATGATCCATAGAATATTCTTAGGCTTACACTAGCCAAGTCTTTGAGGAAAAAGTTTAATGTCAGATGATTAGTTATGTTAGTTTCATACCTCTGAGCAATTAACTACTCATATGTGCAGAAGTGGAAAAGAAAAAAAAAAGCAAGTCTTGACTTAAATCTCTCTCTCTTGGAGTAGGTAAAGACAAAAATTAGTGGAAGAATCATGTGATGTCATGAGTATTGGATGCTGGTGCTTTTATTTGAGAGGCCAACACATTTTTGAGAGGATTAAATGTGATTATGTGCAGGTTTAAAGGAAAACCGGCAGAAGAAATGAACCCAACACAAAAGAGATTATAAGTCAGAGTTACAATTTAATAACAATATTACAATAGATGCAATGGCACAAAGAGAAAAAATTGGCTTTAACCCACAAAACCCCAGAAGTGTAACCCAGCACCCTGGGGCACAAGCACAGAGGGGTTGGTTAGCCCCTGTTCTGAACCCTATGTGGTTCCCTCAAGTCCAAAGTAAAAATCCAAAGTGGAAAACCTGTTGGTGCAGCTGACAGTTGCAGTCTGGTAGAGAGTGGTGGTCACAGGCTGGTTGAAAGTGGTGGTTTCCTCCTATCGAGGCTGTGGCCCTCCTCTCGATCTGACAAGTGGCCCCTGATTTCTTCTTACCCCAAGATATGTACCCCCAGGTCCAGGTGGGAGCACCCAGTCCCTCCCCCAGTGAGGGGAGTCACACAATAGGTGATTAACTCTGTGAGTCATGGGGTATTTTGGAACCGTTGGTGGCCCTTTAGCAGACATGACACCTCAGGTTGGGTGTGGAGGAGCTAACGACTCCCTGGAGGAGAGTTATCACAGCTCTTATCTTACAGATGTCTTTCACACCCAGCTCACAACCTGAGGGGTTAGGTGTGCCCTGAGCAGCTGCTGCAAATGGTCCATTGTTCTTTGGAAATGAATAGAGGGGGTAGAATACATAGCTTTGATCACCCCCACACAGTGATAAACTGGTCCCACCTGCTGAACTAGAACAGATTAATAAGCATTCTTTTCCAGCTCAAAAAGCAACAGCAGCTACAGAATGTTAATTCACACTATTTGACTTTTTCAGCCTGCCAGGGAGGCTTCTCCAGGGAAGCCAGAAGGGGGCTTGTGGCAGCCTTCAAGCTGTTAGTCCAGTTTCAAGAGAATTAGTTTATCACTGAAAGGACACATTGACTTTTGGTCAGTAATTTGGCAATTCATGCCCAAAGAAGGCTGTTCTAGAATTTCCCGTGCGAACAACTCGTCTTGTAGCCATCTGCTGACAAAAACAGGTAAATCACCGTGTGCCTGGCCACCATTCAGAAAAAGTCAGGGTGTCCTCCTAGGGGTCATGGCTCTTCACTGCAGAAGTTCAAGAGCTTCCAAAAATAAGCTTAACTTACTCACACGGTAATTTGAAATAGTATTTAAAAGAACACTGCAAATTTTCAGCTAACTAAAATGAAAACCTTAACATAAATCTGTTTATGAAATAGTTACTAAAAAGAGAGTACAAGCAAATTCAAAAGAGTTTTAGCATGTAACAACTCCCCTATCATCTGCATCACAAATGAGTGTTGATATCCGGAGTCTTCATGGTCATTTGTCACATGAGGACTACAGTTCAACTTTCATAAGCATGAGAGGAACGAGAGCATCAGCCACCACATCCCACAGCCCCAGCTGTTTTGCTTGCAGCTTCCTCTGCACGCTGTGTTCTTGCTGCCTGGCTCCTTTGGTGCTTGTAATGACACCTGGGATTGAGGCAATGGGATGTGCTTCACATTGGCATGATTGGTACCCACCTGCAGCCTCCATTGCAGCAGGGTCATTAGCCTGGTGCTGGGCAGCTGAACTGCTTGGCTGACACACATGCCTGATGGTACCTCAGGTCTCATCTTTGCCTGAGATGACCATGAATGACCTGGTCTCTACATAAGGCAGAGTCCTTTTTCCCTCCAAAAACTCCTCGGTCTTCATCTGTGCTGCCTTTTGGGATCTCCATGTGCTAGTAGTCTGCTCCTGATGCAGATCAGAGTATTCATAGGCATAGACAGTACAGAGCCAATCATTTCATCTGCACACACACTTCTCTGACTGTGCCTCTTGCCAGCATGTACCCAGGGCAGCACCAAAGCTAGGCATGGTGCCCTGAAATGCCCCAAGACATGCCAGAAGAGGATGTCCAAGCCATATGCAATCACCAGCAACAAGCATCACGTGGTCCAAGCCTCCCCAGTGAAAACTCCCCTTGGTTTCACATGCTTGTGCAGCCCAGCCTGCTTTGGCATCCTGTTCAACAGCCCAGGTCCTGAGTCTGTCTCCCATGTCTTTGCTACCAAGTCAGTGTAAAGCAGAGAAAACAGTATTTATAGCCCTGCCCAGTGCCAAAATCACTTATCAGAGTGTTCTTTCAGCAGTGGATGTCATCATTTACACAGCAGCCAGGGAAGTTCATCCTCTCAGTGCAAATATTTATACAAGAAGACCATGGCAAATGTCTCCATTCTTGACACTTCCCTGTATTTACATCCTTAAATAAAAGTCCTCAATAACTCCCTAAAATGAGCCATACCAAACACACAGTTGGACTCTAAGTTAATGTCACTTGTAATCCTTCTCCTCTGAAGCAAATCCTCAACATCCATTAAAACCACTTAAACCATCCATTAAGACCAGCCTTCAAAGCCTGCCCTCAAACACCCTGTCCCCCCAGTTCATCATTCCTCGTGTGGTCCTCCCCCTCTCAACCAGCAGAAATCACTTTTAAGACAAGCTTCAAACCCTGGCATACAATTCCAAGAGTTCCCTACTGATCCCGTTACTCTTGTACACACTCTAGCATCACCACTGGATGGCATTTCAGGCAGATGCTATTTCACTTCTTCCACAGCCTACTTGGATTAGAGTCATTACAGAAAGTACTCAGACAAGACAGAAGATGGAGAAAGAATATTGGAGCAGGGTCATGTAACAGAATATAAAGTAGGATAAACAAGTTACAAAGCTACCCAAAGCAATGCCTCTTTCAACCATAAATAATACATGATAGCCTGTCATGAAATACAAAATCATTAGTAACAGAGCTGTAAGTATTTATCACCTCCAAGGTTTCCCATTTGATGGCAAAAAACAACCAGCCAAAAAAGTATATATAGAGAATTCAAGGAGATGATTTGAGAAAAATAATCCCTTGGAATCATGGGCAAAAAGTCATACAGAGACTGGCAAAACAAAGGTGTCCCCTAGATGAAGCTCTGCTAATTAGCCTGTGACCACACACATATACACCCCTGCACAGAAGATACCTCTGGGACTGTAAAAAGCCCAGAGCTCTGAGAAGTAAGGGAACAGCAGCAAGATCATAGTAAAAGCTTTGGAAGAAACCAGAGGACCATAAGGTATCACCGGAACAAGTGCAACACCAGACTGGTTGCTCCTGATCCAAGGAAGTAGTTCCCATAGAACTTCCCATGAGTCAGACTGGTTTCTGTACTTGGTCACCAGACAGTGAGAGTTAACACTCAAAAAGAGGAAGGAAGGGGATTGTTTTGTTGTGTATTGATATACAGCACAAATGCAAGCTTGACTGAAGAGGTATGAAATGTATTACCACATCTATATGGCAAGAATTCATTTATGATCTGTCCTTGCCTCCTTCCACTAAACAGCTACTGTTGCTCAAAGCGGTCCACATACATTTGGAGTCTGCTTTCTCATATGGATCACTCAAGAAAAAGTATAGAGTGAAATACTAGAAAGAGAAAAATATGGGACAGGTTCAGATATTTATTTTAAAAGGTGATTTTTAGGAAAAAAGACAAATTATTGAAGCCTAAACTTTTTTTGCATATGCATATCAGTTTCAAATACAATTTTGGCAACAAAAGCTTCTTATTTCCAGGAGGCATACAGCAAGTCAAAGAAAGAGAATTGAAGTTTGGAGCATTAACCTGGGATAGGAGTGTCCCCTTTTAAACTTCACCTCAATGAGAGACTGCTAGTCAAGAATAAAAGCAGCATTTTAAGATATTCCCATGCATGGTGGGAGAAAAGCAGGGAAGGGGTAGGTTTGAGACCTTGCAAGTGCAAGCTGTTCTTATGGTACTGTTAGCAGTCTGTAGAAAGGATTGGTAGAGAAGATATGAGATCTGCAAGCATTTATCTCTTTTCTATCTCCTTCTCTCTTTCCTTTTTATTCTGAAGAAAGTGTGATGAAAAGTTACAGCTTTCTTCCCTGGGGTGGAAAAGGAACATGTTTTGAAATCTCAAAATTTTGTAGGACAAGAAAAGTGCTCTCTGCTCAGTTCAAAGGAAAACCCACAGAACCTACAAGATCTGCACATATACACTCAGAAATATGACTCTACCTAGAGCATATTATTGCTACTATAAATGAATTGTTCAGCCACTGCTGAATTTATGTACTTCACTTGGCTTGATGACTTTGGCAGTTTTTCCCATATTCCTAGCAATAAGAATTGTCTGATGCACTTCTTTTCTTGCATGGTTAATTTAATACAACTGAAATATTTTCCTGTGATCATTCTTTGTCATAGATACTTGTCAGACTTCAAAGAAATAGTCAGACTACTATATTTGCAATTTTTCCTCCCCTATCCTCTGTCCTGGTTCAGCAATTGGTATTTTCCAGTCTCAAACTTTTTTCCTATTCTTTACAGAAAGTTTCTATAATATTATTTTAATTTCTCTTTTATATAAAGGAAAACCCACAATAAAATCTTTCACCTTTCCCTTCCCAAGAGAAACAGTCTAAAATAGTAATATATTTTATATATATACTGTCCTGAATTAAAGGTATTTTGGACTCAGAAATTTGGTTGGTAGTATTTGATTCCTGCAGCTGTTTTCTCAGTTGCAAAGGAAAGAAGAGAGTTTCTACATGGATCACTGAGAAGACTGAGACCCTGATGGTGGAATCTGAATAAAATCAGATGAAATCCCTTTGCTACAAGATACAAATCATACCACCACAGATCCACAAGGGCATCCATGACCTGACCCGTTCTCACTGACATTAAATCAAAGCCAGAAAAGTACACATGGATCCTTCCAGGAGACCTCCCCACCAGCATCCTGCTACCTGGGGTCAGATCAAAACACTCAGAGAGCCCTGGGCATGGTATCACACCACCCTCGCATCTTCTCTGCAATCTGTGCTAAGTGATGTGCTGTCCACACCCTTCAGCTCGGCAAGTCCACAGGGAACAAACTCCCTTTCCATGCAAAACCACGGGATGGAGCATCCCTGTAGATGTAAAGCAGGCACTGACTGCTCCTATCTACACAGTTCCCTAGAGGCAAGAGATTGGAGCCTTCCTTATAGCCTCACTGACTAGCCAGTCTGATTTGCCAAGGGTGGCCAATGGATGGGGGACACTTGCTCCTCCAGGATTAGCTGCTGTTATGTTCTGCTTCATGGTCTATGCTGGGAAGAGTGTGGCCTTTCTGCTTCTTTGTAAAGATCTGACAGTATTGAAATCTAGGCTGACATAACACACTGCAGACTTTCTTTTTCTAAAGGGAGGAAACAGAAGACTTAATGCAAACATACAGATTCTCTTCTGCTTAGTACAGCTCCTTTAAACTCCCAGGTCCTTTTCAATATTTTGAAAACAGGGGATAGGGCAGAGATCACTACTATTCTCATGAGGAGTAGCATGGTCCCAGCCTGCAGCTCAGGTTTGTTTGATTGCACCTGTGAGAGAACCCTTGAAGGCAACTCCCTCCTGGCTGGGAAGGCATGGAGCAGCAGCATGAGAATAAGGTGACACCAAGGGACTGGGGGGCCAGCATGGGGCTGTAACCAAGTGTCATCACCCAGCTTAGCTTGTGGCCCAAGGTGGTGCACCAAGGTCAGAAGTTCTGCAAGTTAAGTAAAAAATAATTTCTACATAATTAAAGAACCTATCCCTCAGACAATCCTTGCATGCTATTTAAAACCCTTATCAAGGAAGAAAACAGGAGACTAAATGCACAGAAATACATCCCCCACCTGGAAATTATGCTATAAAAAGGAAGTAACTTAAAATAGGAGTTGGGCTGCAAAGACATTCAACATCCAGGTTCCCAGGCTCTGTGTGGATCCAGAGGCTGGACTGGAGTAGTCGCTCCTATTTCAGTAGCACCCCAAGCCTTGAAACAAGACGGGCCATTGTGAAATAGCTTGCCAGTGATCACTCAACATTTAACAGCAGAACAGGAGCAGTACCTACATTTTAGGACTTCCCAGTTCCATTTTGTTCAGGTGATACAGAGGCCAGAGCACCCATGGCCAGTCAGCTGTCCATTTTGTGCTGTTCAGTGATTATTCACAGCACCAGGGCAGTTTCTGTCACAGATCTCCAGCTGAGCACTGCTTGACTGCTTTGTCACCTGTGCAAAAAGGGAGAATACGTGACCAGAATTTAGCAGGCAGTTTTGCCAGTGCTCCTTGTGTTATGATGCAGCCAGAAGAATTGTGGTCAAGAGTTCTTTTCCATTTGCATGTCCTTCCTCTCCTCCTCAGTCAAAACTGACCGCATGACTGTAGGGATGTAAAAGGCCTCCCTGCCCTTCATGGCAGTTTCTTCTATTACTACTTTGTGGGGTTTGATGAAGAAGTGTCTTCAGTATTAAAGAGGTGAAAAGCTGGCTGATACCAGATCTGCAAAATCAAAAAGATGGCCTGTGACTGAAGTCATACCAATCTTCCAGGAAGGCTGGACTCTTTGAGTCCATTTCCATAAAGAAACAAAAATCCGGAATGAAGCAGATCATCACTGGAAGCATGAGAAAGAAAAGGAATAAACACACAATTGAGCTCAGCTCTTGTAAGCCATCATATTACATGCTTGTGGATAGAGGGAGCAGTTCGATTGAAAAAATGTTTCTGAGGAAGTTTTCTACATAAAAAATTACTCATTAATGGAGGCTAACCCTGGGAAACAGCTCAAAAAGTCTGCAGCAAAACCTCAGTGCAAAGAGACATAATGGCAATATGGGTATTTGTTCATTGCATGATTGCACATCACATATCCCACTTCAGTGTTTAGTGAAATCATATTTGTAGATCTTGAGACATCAGAAGGACAAAAGCTTGCTATATCACATCACTAACAGTTTTGTTAAGAAGGTAAAAAAAGGTATTTTGTGCCCGATAAAAAATAAATTTGTGTGGTTTGAGAAATTGAGATGAAGGAAGTTCTACCAAAAAAGACTGAATACTGATTTGAGGGAGCAAATGACAACATGAACTTCATGTTTTTTATAAAAAGTGGTTAAAAAATAGGTGAGTTAGGTAGGGAATCCTTTAATTTTCCATCTGTGTGTTGTTTTAACTCCAAGCTGTCTTCCTTTCTGTGGTCTCTATTCTCAGAGGTGCAGCAAACAAACCTCAAAAAACCCCATAATATTTCTCTGTATCTTCTTTTTTTTCTCCCTTATCCGCCTCTATTACTGGAAAAAATATAGTAAGTTCTGTTTGAGGTGGCCTGGTCATGTTGACAAGCTGGTCTTTAACCAGAAGTCACAGAAGAATTATAATAAAAACCATATGGGACTATTTCAGGAAAGTATGTGAGCTGCTGGGGTGAAGGATCTACTGCATACAGAGAAATTGGTGTATCCCTCCTGTTTGCCTCCGTAATGGCACATGTGCCACAAATGATCCTCCAGTGTTTGGTACTGAAGCTTCCTGGCTTGGAATATTTATTTACATTCAGCCCTTGCCTATATAACAAAAAAATTTATCACCCCTCACCTCAACATTAATGAGAACATACCCCACCTTCTTTTACCCAGCTCTCAGAGGTAGTTTCTCCTGGAAAAACACAGTAAGAAATAGCAAGCAGAGATCTCACATAGCCTCAAGGCTACAAATGGATCGTTATTCACACAATGCTTTTCTCCCTAAACCCCACACATTGTCAAGGTTATTTATAAGATTTTGCCCAGCAGTAGCAGTTAGCAATATAAACAGCCAGTAAATTTCAGGGGTGCACTGAATGCAAAGATAATTCTGGTTTTGCACTTTCGCTGGGTATTTGGGGAGGTTTTGTCTATGAACTTGGAGCCTTGTGGGACCTTCAAAGCCAAAATAATAAAATTCACACTGTTGAACATTATTCGTTGAGTTGAGAAGTTACAGCATCATGTTTGAAATGGTGGGTGGCTTTTTAGCAGGCACCCTTTGCTGCCCAAAGGAGGTCAGACTCCAAATTAAAAATCACCTCATGGTTTTGTGAAGTTATGGATTTGTTAAGAGATTTCTCAAAGGTGTTGCTGAAAGGTAAATGCTTAAGCGGCCCTCGGTGCTTTTGAAAACCTCTTCTGCTTTATGAACCAGTTTGCAGGTCCAGTCCCCCTGCACTGCTCAGGCAGAGTGGCGCCCTGGTGAAGTATTTAAGACTCAAAGCAGTGCCAGAAGCTCCAGTGTCTGCATCCACACTTGCTTCTGAGCACACTGGCAGGCTGAGACAGCTTTGCACCATGTGTGGCCAGCTACTAGAAGACTTCAGCACAGCCACTCTTAAAGGACATGTTGAAATAAAGTCTAGAACCAGCTTCAAGATCTCTTTTCTCCATGTTTCCCAGGACTTCCTAAGGGTCAGCTGCAAATGCCTAGTGCTTTGTTTCCTCTCTTCCCCCAGCTCTTTAATGGGAGAGAATCATTTTTATTTGAACACTTGGCCTTCTTTGCAGAAGAAACAAAGTCAGCACACTGCCCTAAAAGCT
Source organism: Pithys albifrons albifrons (assembly GCF_047495875.1). Taxonomy (NCBI): domain Eukaryota; kingdom Metazoa; phylum Chordata; class Aves; order Passeriformes; family Thamnophilidae; genus Pithys; species Pithys albifrons. The sequence goes on from NC_092459.1 coordinate 98,465,514, forward strand.
GACTACATGAGCACATAGGATGCAGGACCAGGAAGTCAGAAGGCTGCAGCTTTCATACCAGCCCTTCCAAGTATTACCTGCAGAAAGTATCTTTACCACTCATTTCCATGCCAAATATTTGGACTGCAAGCACTTTGGCTTAAGGATAACACCTCCTTACATTTTTAGACAACATCAGCCTTGGCAAAACTTTTACTTTAGGCAAATCCAACCGCAGCAGGAAAAAACAACCCCTAGACAAAGTCCCAGAACAATCAGTATCAGCTTCTCAATAGACAAGCGATTTTCAACTGAAGACACTGAGAGCTAAAAACAATGAAGATAATGAAGGTCCCCTGCAACTCAGCAACTTGAATTTTCCTTACTATTTTCACCAAGTCTCTCACCCATCAATTAAAGTTTGCTAATTATATAGCAGTGCAGCACTGACACTAAGTTAAAGTATTCCAGCTGTATAAACAAATACTTGGGCAAAAGCTTGATTTAGGCAATAGTTTTAATTGCTACTATAGGGCTATTTAAAGAAGGTACTCTCTTTGCTAATAGGTAAAAAACTACAAGCTAATGGTTCTGTCATCATTACTGATTGATGGATTCCAGCATCACTGCTCCATTCCACACAGTCAGCTCTCATTAGCACCTTGCGACAGTATCTCCCTGAAGAAAGGTCCATGCCTGAGTCAGGAAGTAAACAAGTTTTGCCCTGACTCTGTCACCAAAGCACACAGATACTGCAGTCAAGTCAGTTGGCCCCTGAAAGCAAAAAAATGAATTGGAAATTATGTTGCCTGACATTATGTTGCCCTCCAAAGGGTGCTGTGTTAACTCTGCACCTTGTTCTCAAAAACCTGTGATGTTGATTCAAAAGGATGCAACAAGCAAGATTCAAAACAGGAAACAGAGAGAGAGACCATGATGGTGATAATGAGACCAGGCAGCAAATCAACAAGAAACAAGCATGTTTTCAAACCATCATTTACTCATGTCAAGTTTTTACTACTATTAACTTGGATTCACCTTCTGTCCCAGATCTCATGTCTTCCCTTACTTCATGACAGCACGTATTCAGGGTTGGTATAGAGTCATTCAAAAAACTGTGAAAGTGATTTGCTAAAGAGTAGAAGTTGCAAGAAAGTGAATGGAAAGGCTACAACTCTGGTCCAGGCCAGGACACAGCAAGAAGCACAGCTATGCTAGTCCTCACCAGAGGAAAGTGAGTAGAGCAAGGCCTGTAGAAACACAGCAACAGATAATGGTTTATTGGGACAGATTGATGGTACTATCTATTGCATAGAATACGCAATTATATGCTTGTGTTTCCTCATTAAATTTCTGGCCTTCATTTGAAGGGTGAGCAGAGGAGAAATAAAAATAAAATTAAAAAAAAAAGGGAAAAAAAGCAAACAAAAAAATCAAACAGAACAAACAAAAAAACTGAAACCAAATTTCCTGAAAGAATGATGAATTCACTTCAAAATCATTTTTAATGGTTACCTACACATTGAAATCGAGAAAGTACAGAGTAAGACAACTTCAAGATTTTAAATTCTTGCTATTTAGGATATACTTAGGTACACTCCTACATAATAGGTGGTGATCAGATTGTAGCTAAAATAAGAGGATGGAGACATGGAAACCCTTCAAACCGGTTGATGCTAAATGCCTCTAAGATGACAGGAACATTGAAAATAAGTGAGTAATATGTAGTTGAGCTGCTCACAGAATTTTCACAGATGGATTGAGAACCTTTAAAAAAACATGAGTATGCTTGATGAGAGTGAGCTTTAAGAAATATTTGGCTGCATGACATTGGTAGGCAGCTGGGAAAAGTATATATTGGTCATTAGAAATCCTTCAAGACCTGCTGTCAAATTGGTGTTACAAGTGGTTGACCTTTTTCAAAAACAGGTCAGTTTTGAGGGGTGCAAGTGTTTGGAAATCAGGAGATAGATTGATTCTACCTGCGTTCAGAAACACAAGGAGGGATGTTCTTCCAAATGAGATACACGTCTATATTTTGTTAGAAATCCAAATCTACTGAGAAGAGAGGTCTTTCTGGTTGAGTTCCCAAAATTGTTTTTCAGCTTGAACAGAGCATATAAGCCAACGTAAAAAAACAAAACAACAAACAAACATACCCCCACCCCCCTGGAAAAAAAACCCAAACAAACAAAAAATTCCACCAAAACCCCCAAAACCAAAGCAGCTGAATGGAAGTCTTGCAAGATTTTGTTCAATAAATATGAAAATAGATTATCCAAAATAAGATTGTGCTTGCTGATATCCGGCCTGGATATCAGCCTGGTGTCTGTGCTGCAGCAGGATAGGCTTTGAAACACAGGTGAAACCCAGTGAACCTGGGTTCGAGGTTGACATGACTCCTTAGTGACAGCTAGTGGACTGAACAGTTTGTAATTATTTGATTGGCCCATCCCTAAACTAATTGCTCTGGGATTTGCAGTGGAGTAAATTTTAACTGGATGCCCTTAGTTGGAACAGTATACTGCATTGTAATTCAGTTACTTAGCAGTTTTCACCAAGAGTGAGCAACATGTTCTAGGAAGAAAAACAGATAAATCTAATTTAAGTACCTTCACTATTTTGTCAGGAAAAGGATAGGTCACAGTTGTTTGGGAAAAAAAGGTCAAAGTCTAGTCTTTGCCCAGTCATGCACAATCACCACAGAAGTTCATTCATCACTGTCAGCAGGACAGGCAATATTGAAATAAGTGCATGATGACATCTACTTTTGTTAAAAATAGCAAAATGAAAGAAACAAACAAAAAACTCCCCAAATTAACCAGCAACAGGAACCTATTTAGTTTAAATATCATGATATTGGCTCCTTTAAGCAGAAGAGATTTGAGCCTCTGGGAGTCTCTGGGATGAATCTCCCAGGTTCTTGCAGCGAAAAGGTCTCTCTGTCACTTGTTCTCTCCTTTTCCCTCCATGTGCAGTCTCACACTTGCCCCAGGTGGCTGAGCTCCAAGGCACCATCACTAGCCAATTGTCTGTGCTATATTCTCCTGAATGGAATAAAGATCCCTTTAAAAGTAATTGTGTTTCAGTTAGGAGGGAGACAGAGGGGTGTCCTAGACCCAAGCATGAGGGTAGAGAGCTCTAGCTAGGGAGAATAGCTGGTCTAGTCTGTTTGTTTGCCTCTTTAAAGGGCTGCTTTAGGGTCTGACTCCAAGTTCAAGATTTTCCACACTGAACCTGATTTGAACCTGAATCGGAGCCCAAGTTTCCTTTGGACATAAATCAGCTTAAGGACAAGATCTATCCAAAGACACATGTGAGCAGCTCCTATTGAAGTTAAAGGCTGATGTGTGCGTGCACTTGTCTGTGTAACTGTAGGAAGGTCATGACTACGTGCCTATTTTATAAACGTCGGGTACTTGTTTGATGTGTTTTTTGCCTTTCATTGTTTTTGTACTCAATAGTAATTCTTGTTTCTCAGTGTTTGAAAAGAACAACCCTTCTCCTGACACTAGCTGTTGCTCACAGAATACATCATTTGTAAGTCTTGCAGGATTTCAATCTCAGTCAAATATTTAAAATAAAGTTCTGGAACTGAGAAAGTCAGGGTTATGTCCTTCTGCCTGGCATGCACATGCGGTCTTGCTGTGTCTGATTGGAGTGAGCCAAAACTTTTCCAGGATGTCCTGAAAGACTATAAACTTGGAATTATCTTCCCTGCACCTTCTACAGTTCTCTGTGCTGCCTCTGGTCTCCATGGAACTGCACACATTCATGTGTTAACCTGAAGCAGGTAGAGATTCTTAGTTTAAAAGAAAGCCAATAAAAACATTCTTCTTCAGCAGACCCACCTCCCTAAGACTTTATTATTCTGAGGTGTCATTTTCTCTATTGGAAAGAAGGCACCTAGATTTCTTTAGAAGTCTAAAAAGTTCATTTAATCTGCAGGTATTACAAAGCAGGAAGTAAAAAGTCACTGGGGGAGTTGTATGGCACAAGCATGGAGCACGTGGGAAGTTTCTATGAGAATTTTTTTTCCTGTCAAAGGAGACTGCTCAAGAAGGGAAAGTCAGTTTAAAGTGAGAGTGACAGCCTCACACCTTGAATAAAGCAAAGATCCTAAACAAGTACACACTTAATCATTTCTTTAAGCATCAAATGGAAAGCTATGTATCATAGGCATGCCATCAATTAAGCAGTGTTGTTAAACATGTAAGAAATGGTTGATCTATTCTGGTCCCTCTCTACAAAGGGCCATTGCTGTCTCTACTGAGACCTGTTTCCATGGCAGATGTGACTTAGAAAGTGACAGAGTTTGCTCTCTGGTTAAGATAACCTTAAATACTTAACAACTGCCTTTGTACACTGCATTCAAGAGACATTTTTCTTTGTTTTTCACCTGGGAACTATAGCCAAAGTCAGTTCAGCATCAAATATAGACTTTCCATGTTTGTGGAAAAAAAGCTAATAGCTCCAAGAACAGCACAGAATGAAGTGGATCTCCATACCCTCCAGCTCTCAGGGAGAAGAGAAAAAAACATTGGATCAAATTTAGCTTTGGCATAAGCGGGTGCAATTCCCAGAGGGATTTGCACCTGCTTATGCCAGGATTGAGTATGGCTCATGGAACTTGCAGGGTGGTCATGTAATTAAATTATATGGTGGTTCAGTGTATTTCTACAATGCCAAATGATGCAATATTTTTCTGAAAAGGACAGCTGTGTGTTATTTAAAACAAACTAATCTACTACCTTCATTACCAGTTTACCCTCAAGATTCAGTAGATTTTTAAACCTTCATTGAGGCATTTTAAGCTTTTGTCTTTAGACAGGACCACTGACAGTCTGAATTATATGCTGCTTCCTTCTTATTAGAAGTTGCTTATAAAAAAAATACTGCCACTGTGGTCTACAGTTCAATGAAGCCCATTGTAAACTCCCCAGTATAACATAAACCTCCCTAAAACACATAAAATTATTCCATTATGGCTTCCAAGACCAGTCTCACTGAAAGAAAGCTCTGTACTTAGTCTTTGCTTAAAACACAGGTATTTGGTAGGATGGAATTCAAACTCCCAATTCAATTTTAAAAGGTTAGGTCCAAGGAACGTTGACACAGACCATGTAATTTTAATTAAAGAAAGATTTTACTTCTTTATGGCCAACAGGGGCATTGTAACATTGACATATTGATGCTAAATAATTATGAGTCCATAAATAATTCAGTATATAAAAATGTATGGCTTGTGCCAGGTAGTGAAGGGAAATAGCATGGAAATAGCTGACATGCCAGGTTACTACTACAATGCCAGGGGATAGGCAGGTAATGTGATCTAACAGCTATCAAAACAGTGAACACCACTGGCTACACTACTCACAGAGAGAACTTGAAAGTGGAAAGCCAAGTGCTGTCCAGTTTTGTCACCTCAGTATTTTAGCCCCACTGTCATAGCTGAGGATAAACCTTTAGGAATGGTACCGTGGAGAAAAGCAGTAGGGAAATCACATGCAGAAAGAGAAATATTAAAGAGCAAATTGGTGATGAATTTAAGATGACCTATTTTTTTTATTCCGGGAACTAGGAAAATACCACAGACTTATTTCCATGGATAACCATCCACCTTTAAGACTGAATTCAGTTCAGATGTTCTCCTGACCCTTTGGTATTCACTCTCCATGAACTTTCAGAAGTCAAATATTCGCTGGCATGTATAAAGAGTGAAAATAATTTTTAACCTCTTGCTTTAGAGTATTCATGCCAGCATGAAGAAAGACAGATTTAACATTTTCTATTGTAAAGTTTGATAAGGAGTCTTACTGCTTTGGACAAAATGAAACATACCACACAAGATTGTGACAGGAATCATATCCATGAGGTTTTCCAAATGTGTTTCTGCTCTGTGCGATTAGCTGTGATAACACTTGAAACTGTCCATGGATGCTGTGAGAACAAGATGCAATGAGCGTGAGGATAACAACAAATCAGAGGCCTCAGGCAGGTACAATCAAGCAATCTGCCTGAAGTTACACAAAGAGAGTTGCACACAAATGAACACTACATTGAAATATTCTTCACTTATTTAACATACCAACCATGTGACCAGTTTTTATAAGAATACTCATCATCTGCAAAAACTCCGTGACTTAATAAAAAAAAATTTCTATTTTGTTTTCCAAGATTGTCCTTTCAGGTTAATCTGCTACTGTTGTGCTCCTTTCCCTTTGGAAAGGCTCAGTGGCTCCAAGTACCTGTTTTGATTATGAAAGTTATATTGATTATGAGTTATATTGAGCAAAATGAAGACAATTGAACACCTGTCCTCAATGAGGAATTAAGCAACACAGCTCAAACAACATTATCTAATAGGAAACACCTTACATTTTATAAAATTTGTTAGTTTTATCCAAAGACAACAGTGGTACCAGGAGACTTTATCAAGTCAGGGCTTTCTGGAATAACAAGTGCTGAACAGGAACAAAAAGGAAATGCTGAACTACTCTTGCATCTGCTGGAATTAAGACTACCTCAATCCAAGAAAACCCTTGCAGCCAGCATACTGTATGATTTTAGTAATTTACCCCTGAAGATTTAGTTTTTCATGCTTGGGTTTGGTTCATTGCCCTTCTCACACCTACCCTTAGATCTTTGTGCATGCTCCAAGTTGCCCTTGTGAGTCAAGTCATGTTTGATTTTTATTAGTAAATTAAAACTGAAAAAATAAAGAAACCTTTTCCCTCAAGAAAATAGTCTTCAAATATCTGTGTCTGCACATATGGTGCCAAAGACATAGGCAGTCCTACACACACTGCTGGAGGGAGTGAGAGAGCTGGGTTTATGTCCAGGTTCTGACACACTGACTGTCAGAAGGCAGGGAGCTACCACTGCCAGGTCCTGGCAACTGCAAGGGGAGATATGAGTAGCAGGAGAGCAAAATAAAGCCCAGAGACACTTTCAAATGCCAGGGACAGGTTGCTGATGGTGTTGTTTTGTCTTGATCCTATGCAATTCTTGCTACATCTCCACTGCAGGTGCAGCTATTTTTCATCCTCAAAAATCAAGAGATTTCCTTTCCCATGGTTTGGGAAAAGAATAGGCTTCTTTGACTTCAACCAGAATAGCACCTCCCGCTGAAGGATTTCTTCATTCTCATTCCTTTACTCTCCACCTGGTGACAGCTGCCTTGGGGATGCTGTTGTAAGACCTAATATTACAGGCAGACCTGACAGCTTGTTAGTGCAATTTTCTCTACTTATAACCTTCATTCCTTCTTTTTTTTTTTTTTTAAAGCAGAATATACCCAGATCCCTGACATGGATCCCTAGTCTCTCTTCGCAGATGGAACCGACACTTCAGTTTTGGAGAAACAGAAGACTTCAATGTCTACTTGGCTTATAGGGCTAAGGAGTGGCCTAAACAGAGGGTATGCACCCCTGACTCTTCATCATGACTTACAAGAGCTTACAGTGGTCACTTATCACCACATTTATTTAAGAGGGAAGCTTTGCCAAGGCCTCAGCACTGGCCAAATTCTATTCCCATCCAAACCAATTAGACTTTGGGGATGTTTTCAAACTCAAGAGGACAAGAATAAATGCAGGTCAGAGGGCACAAGTTCTCAGTTCACTGCAAATAAGACTTCAGTCACCACAAACTCACATGCACAACAAGCATTGAGAATTCTAATAAAATTACCACTCTACTTTTTTCTGAATCCTGCCAGATGATAGAAAACCAAGAGAAAAATGCAACTTGAAAAAGCATCTCATGAGAAAAGGGCCTATGTCATCTAATAATAAGAGGATAAAAATGTGCAGAGAGGAGGCAGAACAATTCATCACAATGCACAGGCTCAGGAGAAATGGTGACAAAGCTCAAACCAAAGAAATCTAAGCAGAACAAAAGCAAACTAGATAACATAATCCACATCTTACTGTTACAAAACAAAACTGGGCTGACAGAGAGGCACCACTGATTTCTGGGTGGCTTTTCCATTAGTTCTAGGATACATTTTCCTGATGGAGCAGAGGCACCGCTATGGGAAGCCAATATGTGGTCACTACAGCCTTGGTGGAGCCATTTTTGACAAACACATATGTTTGTGCACATTTCTTAACTGGCCAGAATTTAGATCTAGAGCTTTTACATTCTTTTATATGACCTCTCCTACAGAAGCTCCATGTTGCTCCAAAAATAAAATCACAAAAAAAACCTACACTCTTTCCATGGCTGACAGCCTGATACACTCAGTCCAAAAGAAAGAGCAATGTGTGCCTGCGCAGATGGTCTACTTTCCAAGTCGCCTTTGTGATTTGTCAAATTAACACCTGGAGAATGAGACAAGGAGGAGTTTCATCCCCAGACATAATGGGCCATCCCCCAAGTTTCCTTCTGACCTCTTTCACAGAGGTGGTTCCCAGGGGAAGGAGAGAGTGAGTTGAGGTACTCTTGCTGTGTGTGGCCTAGCTCCTATTCCCAAGTTCTTGGCTTCTTAATTACCCTTTTTCTAAAGGGCCACACTTTAGCTAAAGGATACTGTGCACTTAATTATGCCTCATCCTAATGAGTGCTAATAAAAAGCATTTAGTTGACTAACGCAACATAAAACTCTGTCCCTAGTTCATTGCATCTGCTTAATATGAATCTCATTTGATATCAAATTACTGCATGCTCAGCCAAGTCCTTGTATTTGTGGTAACAGGGCTGCGAGGCGGGAATATCAAGAGCTGCAATATGGAAATTCCTCACTAATAATCTCTGCAGGGCTGTGCAATTACTTAATTCATTTAGCTGAGCCAGTCTGATGGCTCGGCCAACTGCTTCACAACACCAAGCCCAGTGCTAGGCAACTGGCTTCCCCATGGGCTAGTCCTGCCGGATCACTTTTCCTGGGACCCAGCTAGTAACAGTTGCTTGGAGGATTTCAAAGGGGATCACAGATAGTGTTACCAAATGAATGGGCATGTAGTAGTGAACATGAAATCCTGCTTCTTCCCAGTCAATCAAATGGCAGTCAGAGGACGCCCTGTGAGACAAAACCCACAAAGAAACAGTGTGCCTGGGTTTTAACCTCCTTCTGCCCATCAGGGAACACCAGTGTGCAGACAAGTGTCTGTGTTTAAAAATATTCCCTCTTGCAGTTTTAGAGAAAACTGCTCTAAAACTCCACGCTGTCCCCTCCTCCCCACAGCCACTTGATTCAGCTGGCTCCTGTAGAAATTAAAGTTCTCCATACTGCACATGAGATCTTTCAGGGAAATTTTAAAAAATGTAAACAGTGATGATTCCCAGCTCCCATGAACAATCATTTATCAGAACCACTTTCACACACATTCTTCACGGCTTTAATCAAACCTCAGACAGTAATGTTTTAGGCGAAAGGATTTAGTCAATATATTTGAATTAGCAGAAGGAATCATATTAAAAAAGAATGCTAAGTGTTACTATTCACAGATCATGAGTGTTAAAACAACTAAAAAACATCCTATCATCAAGATTTTAACTTTGTAGACAGCTTTGGCAAGTCTAAATACTGAAATTTTTTATCCAGTCCTGGTTCACACTCGTAAAAATGTTATTGAAAAAATAGAGAGTGTGTAAAAAACCCCAATATAACCAACAAATGTGATTCAGCAGCTTCAGAAGCTGCTTTACAGTGTAATTTAAAGAGTTTGACTTGCTTAGAAATGAGATTATAGAATATGTATATCTTCCTGGGAAGAAAATGGTCTAAAAAAATATGATGAACAGCATTTAAAAAATTACCCATGACACTAAAGTCAGGCTGACATGCGGTATACTGTGATGGGCAGAGGCTAACAAGCAAAGCAATAGCTCTGCTAGTATCATTTTCAAAACAGATGTCTCTCTCAGAGGTATGGTTTCATCAAATAAATTATTGAGCTCAGGGGAAGATGTGGATGGAAGGCAACGAGCTGCAGCAGGTCAGACTATGAATGGTATTGGACGGGGTATGGTATAAGTGCAGAGATTGGCAAAAAAGAAAAAAAAACCCTGAGGAATCCCACTGGTGAGAGAAATCTGCCCAGGTCATGTGAGAAACACAGCTGGGAAAACTCCTGTTGTGCAGAGGCTTCCTTCACAGTGGGCATTGCTCTTGAAACAAGACAGCTTGTACCTACATACCTCTATCTAAATGGTCTTATTTTCACCATGACTTCCCAGCGTTACAGGCACCCTAGCTGACAATGCACACGTGCTAACACAAGGACAAAGCAAATGGAAAACACTGAAAATATTCTTGCATATATTTTCCTACAAGAGGAAAAACCACATAGAGGGCCAGGAAACCTGCATTGTTTCTAGGTTCTCCAGGGCCAGCAGATGTCCCAAGGGCTGAGGAGAAAAGCATTTGTGGGAAAGGTCAGTGCTTGCATTACACACCGAGGCTTCTGTCTCCACACCACGTCCACCTCCCTGGAAGGCACAGGGGAGGTGGATCATGGGCACAGAGCAGCAAAGTAGCACTGGAAAACTGGATACACCTACAACAGCACAATAACACATCTCAGTGTCTGTAGTTAGTAGGAAACAATGACCTCCATCTCTTCCTACTCCGGAGGACTTCTGCAGATGGCTTTTGTGGTACCAAAGCAGGAGCAATACAATTAGCTGCTACCTTCACCACTGTAGTCTTATGTACAGGTTTGCCATTTGCATGGTTTTTATACTGCTGCTCCTCACAAAATGCTTGGAAAACAAGAATGGGCCCAACTTTGGTAAATATAAAAAGCTGTTTTGCACAACCTATGGAGCTTATCAGGATCCATCCTTTAGCATCTCCTGTCTGGTTTAGCTTGAGTCAGAAGTTTCAATAGATTTCTGGAAAAACACTTTGTCAGATTTGACTTAAAGGTGGAGATGCTTCATGGGAAGCACAGAGTTTGTGGTAAGAACTCAGCCCCTGTTCATCCATGGATGCATCTAACCATGGCCAAACTTTGGACTGAAATGGAAATCCTACTCCTCCCAAAATAACCTCATTTTTGATTCAAGTAAAATGAAAAAACAATACTTTACTCTTAGTTTTGCCAGTCTTCAGATTAAAGCCAGGATATCTCTTCACTTGCAAGAGACACCACAAGACTTAAAAATATCAACCTTGCATCTGGGCATCTAAAGTTACTTATACACCTCCTGAGATGGGACCACTGTTATGGCCAAAACTACTGCTGGTGGTCATCATCGTGACAGAGGAACTTCCCCAGCTGCACCCCTATGTGCCCAGCCCAGAATACCACAGTTTGGTTTTGCTGATGAGTCCTTTGGAGAAGACTGGTGAAACAACCATCTGGAAGTAACTTGCAAGGAGGAGCAGCATGACTCTAGGATGCCTGTGGCATAAACAGCTTGGAGTTGTATTGCATCTCCCCCAGCACCCCAGCAGCATTGCAGCTTTATTATCACAGACTTCACTGTCAACTGTCAGGTAAACTACCACCTCCTGATCAATCACCACTACTTTTTAAAATTTATTCCGCCAATGTACTCCATAACTTCTTTGAATAGCACAAGGCATCTTCTTAGCAAATTCCTAAGTTCCCCTACTGTAATGTAAAATACCAGAACGAGCCAAGAGGGGGAAGAAAAAAAATAAAAAAGGCAAGTCTAAGTTAGTAAGGCTTATGAACAAACAAGAAAGCAGATGGAAACCTGTGCAGACTTTCAGTAAGAGATTACCTCCCTGGGCTTGTGCTCAGCCTGCCAGCTCCCAGCTTGCCAACTATCATGGGTGTGGGGCACAGCAGTGGGATCAAAATCATAAACCAAGAAGGAAGGAGGTCCCTGCAGTGGACCCAAAAGACAAAAATCTAGATGACCTCTGGACAGATGTGTGCTGAGAGCAAGAAAGCGTTCTGCTACACCTACAAAGCACTTCTGAGTCCCTGCCTCATCCTTGCCAACCCCAGAATCCAGCAGGGCCTCCTGGGTTTGTAGAACTATGGACAGAGCAGATAAAGAGAGTTAAATGACTGTGACACACAGCAGCCATTCAAGCCTTCATGACTACCCTTCTCAGCCTGGGTACGATGGTCCCATCCTACCATCATCAGCTTGTGCCATCTCTGGCAGGCAGACACTGAGTAGGGCTGATGCCTCCAGAGCACGGCAAAGCAGTGAGCATATGGAAGCATACAGTGTCCTCTAGAGGTGGAAAAAATGTCTCATAATTTGGTGACAGACAAGGACAGAAGAATGCTCAGCACCAGGATTGTTCTACCAGGCCAGGAGGGACTGCTCCAGACTGACAAAGGACAGGCGAAGGACAAGCAGTCATGCGGTCACACCACCTGTTTCCTTCCCAGTGCCCCCAGCACAAAGGAAATGGTCAAAATTCACTCACTCAGATCCAAACCACATATATAAAATAACTCCTCAAGGCTCCCATATGTCAACCCCCAAATCTGGCAGCTTTGCTGTCCATCACACCTCTTCTACTCCTGGAAAGGGTTTATAGCCCTTTGAGTTGCCAAACATAATCAACTTGATGCTGGGTGGTCACACTGGGAGGGAGCTCCACGTGGTGGGTTTGCAGCTCGAACTGAACTCTTAGGTCAGGTAAGACAATCTTTGTGTGAATAAGGATGAAAAAGTATATGCAATTTCTCTGTGAAGTTCTGGTTTGGGCTAGGAGTTGTTTCTGGTGTTTCTAAAGAGGAGGAGCCCATGAGTTTGAATATCCTGTAAGGCTTCATACAGTCATGGAAAATGAGGTTCTTAAGTGCTCTAAAACTGGCTTTCAGGTTTTATCCTTATAAAACCAGGAAAGTCTACTACATATCTTTCCAAAATAACTATGATTTATATAAAATATTGATGTGAAAGAAAGAACAATATGTAATATCCCCAAAATAGGCTCAATACCCTTGCCAGAGGCACTGTTTCTTGAGAGACAATGCTCATACAGAAGATCCAGTCCTTTCTCTCTGTACCATTGTGGTGTTGCTACTGGTAAACACCAGTCACCACAGGAATGCAGTGACACAAAATCCTTGCACAAGGAACAGCATGCTGAGGAAAGGCAGTAACCAAGTACCTGGAACAGTGCAGAGGGAAGGGCCTGCTAGACCTGCAGTAATCCTCACCAGATTGTTGCTACACTCTCTTGTCCCTGCTGGAATCAGTAGTCAGCCTAAACTGAAAACACTGTGGTAGCTTTTCCAAATAGGAGGATGAAATCAGATTTGCAAATGCTGTCTCTTTGCAAGCAGACACTGTTGTGTCCAAGTACGAAGGTCTGATGTGTGATAAACCAAGAATCAAATGAATGAAAGACAAACCCACACACTCTGTCACACCATTGCCCTGAGGCTCTTACTTGTCTTTTCCCTTCTTATCCCCTCTGTTGCTTCCAGCAGCTGTAGGCTATTCCTATTCAAAATAGATATCAGAGAGAGTATCCTGGCATTCACTTGCTTCAGGAGTCCCAGCAAAGCCTTTCTTGATCAGCCAGGTTTTACAGGTCCATCTTTTGAGCACCAAATTAATTACAGTGAATATTACTAAATTAAAGAGCATTCAGCAACAACCTTTAGGCCAAGGAGGAGGACAGCTGTTCCTATCACCACCCTTTTGACTTGGCCTTAGACCAGTCCAGAATAAGTGGCAACTCAAATCTGGGAAAGTCAACCACTACATAAAGACTTATTTATAAAATGATAATTGTTGCATAGCCACAGGCAGCAAACAGCTCTGTTTCATGGAGTGAGTGGTCAGAAGTGCCAATATCCTACTGGTTCACCAACCATCAACTGAAAAACCTGATGTCCACAAGAGGACTGAAAGCCTCCAGGAGATTTATAAAGGAATACCTAATCTGCAACCCAGTTTTGCAGCCCTAGTTGCTAAACCCCAAATTCTAGCCTAGAAGAAGGACGATAATTAAACCAGCAGAATTTTAATAGGTTTTTCAAGAAACTCTGATAAGTAGCCAAGCTTGACCATGTGTGGCACTGGCTGATCTGGTGATAGGTGTTCCACAGCAGAAGGTTACCATCCCACTGCATCCCAAGCAGTTCCTGTAGGTCCAGTGGGTGTAAGACAACAGCTCTCCCTACTCAGGGAGCATGACCAAGGTAGTCTGTAGGACCAGCTGTTGGCTCAGCACCCTGGGTACTACATATGGCATAAATTTTTAAGTAGCAAAATGTACCAAAAAGTGATAAAAAGTAGAATTTTGTGCTAATCCTGTGCAGTCAGGGCTTCTAAGCAAGAAAATATGAACAAAACCACAGTTCCTCAGTTCACTCAAGAGATGTAAAGCTCCAGTTTTTGCTGGACTTACAGAGCCAATAGATCTAGGTTTGGTAGAATATCAGAAAAGTTTCCAAGTCAGGGGACCCAATGGTTCTCTCGGGCAGGGAGGAACTTCCCTACTTGAAGGACTAACTGGTTGGAAGCTGCACTGCTGCCGCCTGCCCAGAAGGTGACAGTGTTTGTTAAAAATTTAGTCACTGCAGCCCTTGAACAGCCGCAATTTCCACCTGAGCATGACCCAACCACTCCAGTATTTGAAAAGAATATTACTAAAAGACAAAAAGTATCGGGAAATAATAATCATGTCGATTTTGTCAATTTTCTGCTGTCCTCTCGAAGAATCTGTCTCTGCACAGAGCAGTAAGTGCTGCATACTGAAGCAAAACTCATTTTTATCTTGTTGTTCATGTGTCCTGATGTACACAAAATCTTAAAAAGGTTTCCTTGGAGTAATCAACATTTCAGTAGATGGCTTTGTATCTATCCCTAGCATTTCACATTTCCAAGCACAGGTGGCAAAAATTCACAGCTTGTTTTCTTTGGCCTGTACTTGACTTTAGATTTTTGATATTTGTGTTACTGTTCATTCAAATTATTTACTGCTTGATAAGCACTTCAAAGTTGATGAAAAACAAACAGTGAAACAGTCTTCTCTGGAGAGCTGCTGTGTTTGACAAGCAAGCAAGGACTGTGTGAGTACACATGGGAATGTGTCTTTAGGGCCCTAAACTAAAAGCAAGCACATTGATCATCCAGCCATATAACACTGATCAGTGCAGTGGCAGCAGCATCCTGGTCAGTCAGGCTTTGCTCTGGCACAAGTCACCACCTGAAACACCAGAAAACTGGGAAGCAGCCCAGACATGAGAGCTTACCTGTTCTCAGATGATCTGTAGGGTCCTTGACCTCCTGAGGATAACCCACAGAGGAGGATTGTTTTCTTCTCTCCTGCATATATCCTCCCTCCCTGCAATTTTTGAAGATGTAGAGGTCACATACCTCTCCCTCCCCTCAGAAAAGCATTCATGCATTGCACAGAGTAACACTTGGTGTTGATGTTAGTTTTTAACTCTTTCACCTGCCTTAACAATAACTAGGGATTTTAATAATTTTGTTTTAAGGACTTCATTAGTGTCAGTCAAAATGCTTTCTTTGAAGGTTTTCTACCTCTTTCCTAGGAATCTGGTAAACTTGAAAAAAATCCAAGACAATATTAATGCTAGTACACATTTCTATGTTTTCAGACTTCCTTATATTTGTCCACATCAGTGAATGTTTGTTTGATGCTAATAGCCATTTCCTTTCTGTCCCTCCCCAGCACCTTATTATCACAAAGGTAAGTTAACACTTTTTTTGGCTCTAAGTAACTTAATTTCCCTTTATAATAGCAGAATAAAATAGAAGATGTCCTAATCAAAGTCTATAAAATAAGGTAGATTAGTATATTGTACTTTACCATAAGCTACAACTACTCCACTAAAAGCCAAACTTGATAAATAAGACTTCTGCTCCAAACTCTACAACCAGTAAAAACATCTTCTCCAATGAAGGATGGAGGAGACCTTTGAACCTCAAGAAAAATGAAACAGAAACAGCGGCAACCAGCCATCCGCTTATAGCATTGATCTCCTCCCAGCTGTTTTGTTTAGGAACCACCTATTTCTATCTTGTGATCCATGTAATAGAATTCAGCTAGCTTCCCTCTCCAAACAGCTGTACTTCTCTAACAAGCTTTTCTTGATTGTACTTAGGGTATGTGTCTTCTTCCTTCTCCATGAGAAAATGCTCTCACAGCATTTCTCTCATAGCACTGCAGGTGTTGGACAACTGTCTTAGGAACAAAATGACCTCTTAACAGCCCTCCCATTAAAGCTCTATGGAAAAACATGTGTTCTTCACACTACTGTGTGTAACAGATAATTGTGAGACTTGTGTGAACGGCATTGGATGCACTCTCTCTATACATGCACTGCCTGTTCTTACAAACATACCATGTAGCTAGAGGGATGACCTGCCTCCATTCAGTATTGGCAGTATTTTCTACTCTAGGGGAACAGGACTCCATATGTTTCTCTATTTCTCCCTGAAACAAAAATTATTTTCCTTATAATGGGATGAGCAACAAAGCCTGAAAGCAGCATCCCACCCGAAAAGGAGGGTGTTATCACCAGAAACAAGGAAAGAGTTCACAATAGTTTTCTCCCTCAGGAGCAGCTCCACCTTGAATAGACTACTTAAATACCTACCAGGTCAGAAGGACATGGCAAGCACGAATGTGACATATCACGCTGTGCTGGAAGCACTGGGATAGATCTCTTGGGGTAAAAATTGGTTGAAGATCTCTGAGATGGCTGTCTCCTTGAACACCACTATCCCTGCTCTCTCTCTAACTTGAGTTCATCCATAGCAAGGAGACAGATGAACTGACATGCTTCTCATACTAAAAATTTGCCATTCAAATGATTCTGTAAGCTCATCTTGGGACTCTCTGACCTAGGCAGACACTCCTCTGATTCTGGAGTTCAGGCTCTGAGACCTCTTGACACTTTCCATGCTTCCATGGAAATAATGATTCAGACAGATGGGTTTAGGTGTGTGGGAACAACTCTAGGCTCCCCAGACATGGAGATTATAATTCTTCAGAAAGGAACCTTCAGCTTCATGAAGCAGTCAGGAATCCCACTTTTCATAGGTGATGTGGCAGGAGAGGGGCTGTGACCCAAGGATGAATAACCTCCAAGGGAGCAGATGTGGAGCAGGAGCCTTTGAAAAAGACCCTGCAAATCTGCCTGCTAGTGGGGGTGGGGAGAAAATCTTGCTTACAACAAGATGTTCCTCTTTTGCAGAGGAAGGTGATGACAGCTGGGATGAGGGAAGGGGAAAAAATGCAGGGCAGCTCCTTGTGTGGCAAAAGGTTTCTCCCCTGCCTGCCTCACCAAGCTTGCACTCGGAGCCCGCCAAATGGGTCACTTGTTCCAGCCAGCCCACAGTGTGGGAAGGGCTCACAGCACAGTCCACATGCCAGTGTGTCTTGGCAATTTCCATCCACCTGTGATCTGTGCTGGCTCTAGGGACAAAAAAAAGCATCTCTTTTCTTGAAGGGGTGGGCAGAGGACACAGAAATAAGTGGGGAAGGCAATGGCTATATCTGCCAGCTACCGCTGCTTCTGGACCAGGGCTGAGCATCTTCAAGAGCCACATGAGAGAAGGGATGCTACTGCACCTCCTTTGTTCAATGTAGCTGCCTCTACAGAGTATTCCACATGCTTTGAATGGCTTCCCTGTCTCCAGTGTTAATTCCCTCCTCTTCAGGTGCTTTCAGGCTTTCTTGCCCATTCCATCTAGCTTCAGGGATGAAAAGAGAAACACAATAGATTAATGAATCAAAATGTCATTGCTGTTTATAAAGTTTTACCTGTTTGGCAACAAATCTATGCTGTGCCTGTTCTTTAATTAGTTGTCCTTCATTCAGGAAAACGAGGGCTGTGAAGAGCTGATATGGTGCTAAATAATTATTTGGGAAATAGTGCTTGGGGTTGGACCAAGAATTTTTTCATTCCTGTTAGAAGATACCTGCGAGGCAACAGGAAGAGCAGGGCTAGGAGACCCGGGAGTGGGAGCCTGCACCAAAGGATGTGAGCAGGCTGCATGCAGTTGAGCCCTCTCTTCCCATTCTGGCAGTAAAGCCTGCAATGAGTGGAGAAACTAAGGCAAGAAGGAACACACTTGGCCCACAGAACATGAGGAGGGTCCAAGAGGAAGTGAATCAGGTTTCTTTGCTTTCTTGTTAACCCAAGCCATAAAGAGAAGGAGGACTGCCCAAGCAAGTTTCAGTATTGATGCGAGATGCCTCTTTTATCTGTTATCTCTCCCTATACACATGCATATACATATGTCTTCCTTCAATTTAAGGAGAGTGCAGAAGACATATTTATTTCTGAGGGAGACGCCAGGCACCATGACTGTCTTATTTTTTGCAAGGAACATGCAATACCAGATTACATTTGCCTTTCAGCTAGGTGGGTGGCTTTTGCCTTTATGTGCACCATACACAGCAAAGCCTTTTGCCACACACAGGGAAACACTGAACTTGAGGTAAAATCCTGTAGCAAAGTGCATGGCAGCAAGAGTGACCCAATAAATAGACCCTTCAGTGAGAGGTGCGAGAAAGGAGCAGGCTGTGTATCAAAACGTGTGTTTCATCATTTGAGAAAATGACCCAAAAGGAACCCAGGAGTAAATCTGTTGTTGCTGGGTGGGCTTAATGGTTCCTTGCAATTGAGTCATGTATTCACAGAGTTTTGAAAACTGGAACAACTTCAGCTGCTGTGGGTTAACCCATTCATGCATCCATGGCCTCAGCATCGTGCAAACACCTAGTTTTATTTTCTGAGCGACTACAGGACACTAATGTGAAACACTTCCCAGGAGAGAACCAACCCAGTTTCTCGGCCCCAAAGCTCAGAGTATTTTAATTGAGCATAGGAGATTTCAAGTGCATACCTGTCCCAGACCTTTACCTCCTGGGACATTAACCAGGAGGTTATCAGTGTCAACTGATGACTCCTATTTTGCACCTTCAGAGGACTTGTCCTCTGAGTGCTTTCCAGCCAGACACAAAGGATTCCCCGCAGAAGTGTAGTGAGCAGGAAAATATTGTGGAAAATACTGTTCCCCACCTCAGGGAGACACCCTGACACACTCACAGGTGGTACTTGTGGGGCTGGTGACAAGGGTCTTGAGGGGCTTGCTGCAGCCTGACTCTATGTTTTAGAATTTCCCAGTTCCTTTGGATGGGAGCCAAGATGCAGGGAACGAGGTGTGAGATGCTCCCAGATGTCCCTTAGTGCTAGTCATTGAAGAGCTCGATGGTGGGACAAGCTATGGAGCACACCACCCCTACAGCCAGGTGCAGCCAGGCAGTATTTGCCAGGGCCAGCACAGCTGCAAAGACATCATGGGACATACCTGCCCAACAGAAATGACACAGGCAGAGGAACTGACTCTGAGCTGTGACCATCTGACAGCACCATTCCAGCAGGAGTGGTGGGACACATCCAGTCTTGGACTCACTGAGTCAGGCAATGTGACACACAGGTCTCCTGCAGATACACCTGCCATCGTCATACTGTACCTACCTGCTACTGCATTATCTAGGCATGGGATTTATTTCTGGGTATGACTGATCGTTTTTTTAATTATTACTTAGAAATTTGTTCTTGCATGTTTGTACACTACAAATAAAGTCTTTTAATTGAAGCTTTCTGCTCTTGTAGACTAAAGTTCATCTCTTGGTGTTTGCCAGGCAATGAGTTGACATGTTTTGCAACAAGCAATAAATGATGGAACAAGGAAGCCTCAAGCCAGGAAAGGAGGCAACTTACCCAGCCTGAAATTCACACTGTTCCCTATTTTGATTATGCATTCACTGCATTTTTTTAAACTCATGCAGAGGGAGGGTAGGTTGATACTTAGAATCAAGTTCTACTTCTCAAAATAAAATAAATAGAGGGAGACACCATCTCCCTTTTGTATCAAAACCTTGGCTCATCTTTGTGGTTACATTGTTCTCCAGAATTCAAGCCAAGAAGAAATCTCATAGCATCCAGAATAAAGATTATATTTAAAACCACAAGAACTGGCAGGTTAACCCCAGCAGAGCCTGCAGATGTGTACTTAGCCTGTGTAAATTTTAATTCCACTGCTTGACTGATACCCATGGGATGGTCATTCCTTCCAGCTCACTTATGATTTCATGCAGGATGGTGCCCTCCATTAATACTGCAGTGTTCCTTTCAGGAGTTGGATGATGATTCACAGTACTTACTGTCTGGTAAATGTAGCCAGCATCAGGACACACATATTGGCATATAACAGATGAACTGCAACGAATAGAGAAAAGGGTCATCAGAGGCACTGTTAGAGCCAAATTCGTGTGTATGCATCTCCCAGACAACACTGCAGACAGGAACGGGCTAAACTCCACCAACAGAGCGTTCCTACCAAAAATCCCCTCTGTAAGGCAGGGGGAAGTGCCAAGGCATTTCTGCAGTCCCCCTCTTTCAAAGGTGAATAAGTCAACAGCCTGTAAAGTTACACCATGACAGCCCTTGCTGATTAACCAGCCTCTGCATACTAAATCCCATCTTCTTTAACGGAAATAAAGATCATCTTGACTGCACTTTGCAGCTGCAATGACTCAGGGGCTGAGCAACATTCACACATATACTGAAACCTCTGCATGTCTGTCATGGCCATCAGGCTCCTGTAGCTGTGTCTTTGTGCCATGAACCTGGTTAATTTCGTACCTTTGGGGGTCTGGTGGCTTTTGCAAAGCAGACACTGAATAGAGAGTCAAGAGGAACAATAGGAGGCAAATGTCACCTTCTCCTTGGTCCCATATATGACAGCCATGCAGCTCAGAATTCCTCCTAGCATGATTAACTGATCAGTTGGTTGGGTGTCTCATGGTGCCCCAGTCCCAGGTCTGGCAGCCAGAGCTCACTGGTTTTTCACCCTGCTGCTTCACCAGCAAATCATTCCTGACCCCTCTATCTCTACATCTCATGTCTTTCAGCACCAATATATCCCATGCCTAAAAACCATCAGGAAATTCTTTATGCGCTTTGCAGAAACAGCTGAGTTTGTTTATACAGCTGAGTCCATGTGTGAAGATGAGGAATTAAATTATTCACTGCATGTCTCAGACCTTGATGACTAAATTGGGATTTACTTCTTTATCTTCCAGGGAGGAGGGGATGTGAAGGCAAAGGCGGGGGAAAAGTCTAACAGAAAGAGGCCATGCTGTGTCCCTCTGCTCCACTGCTGGGAGCCTCGTGGATTCTATAATTAACCACCTACAGCAAGCAGAAGCTGGGTGGTACCATGGGAATTACAACCTCACAAACCCTGTTATTAAATAGTCTTTCATGGTGCTACTTCACTTACATCTCTCAGGGTTTGTTTACCTTTTTTAATAAAAAGGCACAATAATGCCCAGGCAATTTACAGAAGATTTTAACATGTCAATGTTAAAAATCAGCCTCTGGATTAAAAAATGCACAGGCTGCGTGTTGTACTATGGTGGTCTTTGGGGTGCAGATAGAGACACCTTTATGCAGCTCAATTGGCAGAATGGAAAAGACTGAGAACCTTTAAAAAACTGACTTCTGTAGGATATCTGAAGCTGAATATGCACAGATGGAAGCATCTACATCATCCTAATGCCCTCTGGATGCTTTTGCATATTAAATAGATGAATACTTGAAGAGATTCCACTTGGTACAGTTAAACTAAGCAGTTTCCCACTCCTACTCTATTTCATTGCACTACTCAGAGTGAAATGGCCAGAGTACTAATACTGTGAGAGGAAAGGAGAAAACTCTGACACCAGGTAGCTCCTTGCTAACTGTATGGAGCATCTGAGAAGATTTTGTACTACTCCTATAAGCTTACTGTGCACTCTTCCCTTTCTCCATCTTTACATAAGCAATGTATCAACTGCCAGAATGGGTTAAAGTTTATTCTTTAGCAGAAAGGCAAAGAGTCTGAAGATACGTGCATTTAATTGTCTTACCTAGATGTGGAGCAGTCCTTCAGGATTTGAATGATGCAACTACTTGAGAGAGTGTTAAAAAAATCCAAGACAATAGGAAGTATCAGCTGACAGATATGGATTTTTAATATATTCCCCTTCCCTGAGTATTTCCTCCAACTGGAATTCAAAGAAACTATGTGAGAAAAAGAATAAAAAAGGTCAGAAAGAGAAGAGAGAAGCTGAGAAACACCTCAGGAAACCCAGAAGAGGACTGAGACAGTTGATGCTATGGCTGAGGTGAAGGCTTTACAGAGGTCATCTCCTTTTCTCAGAGCTTTGTTTCTACCACCAGGCAACTAGTCACTGTAGCATCCTTTTGAAAAGCTAAGGTGCCTTGCCATAGTCAACACCAGTGTCTGGGCTGTCCCCAAGTCCAGCCCTACAGCAGTAGAAGGGTGCAGGTCCTCAATAGTCCAGGAACTGCATGCCTGCTACCACTTATCCCAAGGCTAACTACAGGTTTCTTTCAAAGATTATCTGAGGGGACCAAGGTACAACCTCCTTTGGACAAAAATTCATGATACACACTGCACGTATGTATGGAAATACACGTCTCAGCATGGGAATCAGAGAAGCTAGGTGAATAAAGGTGGGTAAGAAAGAAGGAGAGAGAAAAGAGAGAAACCAAACTGAATTATTCATGTTTTTCTAGCTGAAGTACAATAGTCAGAAGAACATTTGTTTTCTTGCAACATTAACAGGAAAAATTTTCACAAATCCTCACTACACTGGTGATAATTCTAGAGGGATGGACTGGGGCAAACAGGAAAACAGATATATTAAAGATGCTTATTTGATTCTGGGTTGCTTCCAGCAAGTTCCTGCAATATACTGTAAGAATGTCGTTAGAAAATTTTATTCATTCATTTCTACAAGATTAAACATACTCACTCCTTGGTCTAGTCCAATCACAAATAATTCCCACCCAAGCCCATTTCATACCGAGCATATACCAGACCAGATTCTTAAAGCTACAGTCACACTGACACACACATTGCTTCAAACAAGTCACAGAGTCATGAAGAGAAAACTAGAAGAAAAATGGAGATGAGTTGGAAGGGGATACCTGGGAAGATCTTATTAATAGGCCTGCACAGCAGAGGGGAGTTTCATGGCTAAACTCTCTCCAAAAAACAGTTCCCCTTCAGATCCCACAGCAGTACCCTATGCTCGTTTCAGTCTGGAATGTACTGACTTGTCCCAGAGATCACATTGAGGAGTTCCAAAACATTCATCATGCAAGAACAATCCAGACTGCACAATTAAACTCTATTATTTCCTATCAAACCCTTACTGTTTTCCCCTATAGAGAGCTTCTAAGTCCTGCTGTAACATGTGGTACATGTTGTTTGCTAAATAGTGATATTTTTTTTCCTTAAGGAAAAGAATAAAAGCATTTTCGTGTAAAGGACACAAATTAACAAAGTTGCCAAACTCTGATCACAGAGCTCAGACTTTACAACAGGGACACTTCTAAGGATGGCATTTCTTAAAATACTAGCAGTACATTACTGAGGGAGAGCCTTCAGCAGGAGCTACCATTCACTTCAATCCCCAAAACATGCTCCAGTTCCCTAGTGTGTGTCATACCTGGCCTCTTACAATACACACTACTAGAGTTGCCTGAGCAATGAGCAGTCTAGAACAATGAGGCATGTTTGTATGATTCATTCTTTTGTGCTGTTCGTTGACTTTCTCCCCCGTGCATCACTCTCCTTTCCTCAGGCAGTACATACCTCCCAGGCTAATACCTTTGAATATAAAGCACATCTTGAGCTAAACATTAGCTACACACTAACTGGGGCTTTGCTCTCCAACTGGATAACCAACTTTAAAGTAAAAAATTTGCTACAGCTCAGATGAGAAAGCTATGAAAGAGCTGCTTCACAATCCTCTTGAAAGAAAGCATTCAGTATTGGAAACCATATTCTATTTTATCTATTTAGACTTGTCACTAGTAATTACTTGAAAGCTCAGTCAGCTTCTAGCTTCAGTGATGTAGTAACTGCTACAAGCATTTTGGAACAAGGGAGCAAAACATAAAGTTGTTTTAGAGCAGGCACATATTTCCATAAAACCAATGCAGAACAGAATTCCAAGAAATATTTTCATGTGTTCCCTGACCAGCTCCCAAGATGACCCTTGATGTCATCTCCCATTCACACCAGGCCGAGATAGCTTGAGTACCAGAGTTGGAACAGAGCACCTCACTGTTCCATCAGAAAGGCAGCATTTACTTCAAACATAGACTTCTGAAGGCAGCCCACCTACCACAGGTTGACAAAAAAGGCAGCTAAATATAAAATCTGGAAGAAAGATATTTTATTATATTGCAGTGAAAGGTGAGTTCTGGCCCCTTGATTTCTGTGACCAAGCTTCAAAATCCTGCCCCAACCCAGCAGCAGCAAAAAGCAGGCTTTCCAAAGCTGTTACTGCATGTTTTAAAGCCTAAAAGGTAGCCCTCACTTAGGAGTGAAATAGAGGACATCAGTTCAAGGGAGATCTGTTTTTCCACACTTATTTGCAACGTTAAGATTACCTGACAAATACTTGCTTGTGCAGCTTAATTTTCTTCAAGGAGTCAATTTTAAAAAACCTGTGTTTTGGAAGTAGTTTTGAGGACAGTTACCTGATGGGAACTCAGCAGGGAAAACCAAGAATATCTCTGGAAGTTGAGGATGGTAAATCCTGTCACTGAAAAAAGACACCTATCACTGGAGTGAGCTATAAGTACCACCACAACCTCAGAGCATTGCTGAAGATGCCTTGGTCTCCCTGACCACCTGGCAATCAGAAAATTTTAAAAATAATATCAGTTTATGCAGCAGAATCTGACCCTTCCTATGTCACATGGTTACAACACTAGGGCAAACATCAGTAAGCAGATTATTTTCCTTTACTATCAAGGTGAGCAGAGGTTGCCTGTCATTCCCCAGGTATCTTTTGAGACATGGGTGCGGGACACAGCCTCTCACCTTGTTTAGCACAGGGTCTATACTGCATGGTGTGATGTTGGAAAGTTCTCAGACTTGGAGAATAAGACTTGACTTGCACAAAGTATGTGCACTTGCAAACAGAGTGTGATTTCTGTGCCTAACTCCTGACAGAGGACTGGCTGATGGCAAGGTTGGCTTGGATATCACACTTCTGCAGACCTTTTGAAGCTCTGGCAATGAGTACCAATGCTTGCAATTACTGCAGCAAACTTTTTTCTGAGCCTGAATAGGACCATGATCCACCACAAACTTCCTGATGAAGTGCATCATGACTTTATTATGTTAGTCACATAGGGGATGGCTGAGACCATGCCTTTGTAAGTTGGCTGGTTTTGGCCACATTGTATCCTGGAAATTCAACATGAGCTTGTGCAGGGCTTCTGTCCAAAACCTGCTTTGGTGGCCATGATAACAACAATGTCTATCCCAAGCAGGGACAAAATCAAAGGAAAACAGGGAGCGATTAAAAAACAAGACATCAAAGATCAATCCTGCCCCACTCTTTTCTTTCTCTTCTGTTTCAAAGCCTTTGCCAAATGCAGTATAGAGAGTTCAAACAGGCTGCCTTTCTGTCTTTGTTTCAGCTGTCCTTTCTCAGCACTGATCTCAGCACTCACAAAAAGAGAAAAGTATGTATGTCTGAGGTCCTGCAAGGCTGAGCACAATGAATAAATGCTCTCTCACTCCTTCCCCATCTCCATCCTGCCACTCTTGCTTTGAAACGGCAGTAGGCAGATCTGGCACATGCAACTGTTCTTGTGCAGCTTGGAGGTGTATAGAAGCACTGGGCAGTGATGTGTCATCAACACCATCCAAAGTCAAGAAAGAGAGAAAAACAGAGTGCTGAGGAGAAAAGGAAAATCTACTTCAACCTTTGCTACTCCTTAGCAGTGTCACAGCTGATGAGGACTTCCTGGGAGAATGGCCATGACTTTTGCCAGTACCAACGGGAAAATGCTGCCATTCCCCTTCACATAGCAAATAAATGGGAAAATTATCCAGCTGATTTTTTAAAGCAAGTTCTACAAAACTCAGGATGAAATATTACACAGGTCTGTGGGGTGATATGGGTTGAGAGAAACAACTCAGCCCCCCTGGAGGGATGCTCCCTGCAGAAGACAAAAGCAAGGCAAACTGATAAGTGGTGGGTGTTACCAGAGAATGGAATGTTATTAAGTTAACAGGGTCTTTCTTTGCTGCATCCTGTCCCTGACTACTGAAGGGGCCACCCCCCTCAGGCATCTGTATCACCCCACCAAAAGATTGATATAGTCACACAAAACCACATGAAGAAAAAAAAGGTATAAAAAGTGTGGAGTTTAAACTCCAGCAGAAAGGGGGAAATGCCATGTCTCTCTGAGGGTAGCTGCTGCAGCTTGTCCTGCCTCCTCCTACGTCCTGGAACAATGTAAGAATAAGAAGACCATGTACTTTGTATTTTTTTATACTTTACTTTCTTTACTTTCTTACAAAGCTTATTCCTTTATACATTCTATCTTTCATCTCATGTTAACAGCTTCTTTGATTCTTACTTTATAAGCATCTCCTTTACTTTCTGTGTTTTGCTACCTTAATACTAATAACAGTAACTTGCTTTCTATTTTACATTGGTTGTTGCTTTTTGCTATTCTTACTTTATAAGACTAGCTCTGCTTTGCTACTACAGTAACTTGCTTTACTTGCAATGTACTGTTTCTTTTTCAACATGTGTGTTGATAAAAAGCAGCTCTGGTTCTTTCCTTTTGTTTTCTGTTACAGAGAGACTGGTGTGAAAGATATTTTATTGTCCTATGTTATTGAAAGAGTGTCTAGGTAAGTGTTTAGGTGGCTGTGTTTTTAGTTGGTAGTTCTCTGTTGCTAGTTTCTGTCTGTCGTGAAAATGGGATACATTGCTGTATTGTAACTTGAGTTTAGTGTGTTTGTCTCTGTAAAATGTGTTTTGTGCTGGTTTCTTTTGGGGTCTTCTATTATCAATTAAATACAATCTTGCAGCTGAACGTTATCACTGGCAAAGCAGAACCTACAATAACTGTCACATACTTGTATGAATAAATGTTATTTCGGGAGCTGTTGTGAGAAAGTTCTCTAGCTATTAAGTGTGGCTTCAAAGCAGAGGTTAGAAATCCTTCCAGCCTGTGTGCTATCCCTGTTGGTAGGCATTGCTGGGTTCATAAAGTTCTAATTTTTCTGGAAGCTCTTACTTAGCTGATGAGTTCTCCCTGGCTTAAGTGTGGCTTCATATCAGAGGTCAGAAACCCTTCCAACCTGTGTGCTGTTCGTAGTCCATAGGTAGTGTTGGGAACATAAGGATCTGATTGTCTGGAAGTGCTTATTGCTAATAATTTCTTATTAATACAGTTAAGACTAGAAATCTTTGCATTTCTGTCTCCCTCCACCCTTTCAAGTGACAAAGGTCAGACACAGAGGAATGCACAGGCACTGTTGATGATGGCTCTGTTGCTGTATTTCTCAAAGAATGCCCAAGATCCACTCAAGCCAAGAGGGATGCTGAAGTGGTAGGTGCACGCTGAGATCATAGTAGCTGCCCTGTAACAATCAGAGAGAATTTGATGAAAATCCTTAAAGATTGTTATATAGGCAGTATAGGGAAAGCCTTTCGCTCTGAAACCTGTGAGTAACTCTGCTGCATTTCAGATGCTATGCTCTTCTTCCAGTCTCCTCTTACAAAGCACTTTAGAGGCAAGAATGCAAGGAGGGAGAATAGCATACAGGGAGTGAGAGGATTTTGTGCTATCCCAAGCAAACTGATTTTTCAAAGGACTACAAGGCTTGGTGTTTCACAATCCCTGTGGGTCACTCTCTCCTCATGGAGGATAGTAACACACATCACAGAGGCTTTCAGCAATCAGTTAGGAGTGATACTGTCTCATGAACTTTTTTCATCAATTTGGTAAGCACAGTTTGTGCCTGGCTACCTTCCCTCACCTAAACCAAGGCTGCTTGAATGGACCAAATCTGGAGGTTATGTAAAAGCTATTAAAATTTTTTGTCAAGTGAAAGGTACAGTGGGATTTTTTATTGCTGTTATTTCTTAAAGGTGGCAGTTACTTTGCCATCTTTCACAGCAAATCAAATGTTAGAAACTGCTGCACAGATGGTCATTTTTGATGAATTTTTTCTGTCCTAGAAATGGAATTTGTCCATCAAATTCTCATCTGCTCTCCCTGTTTCTGTGATTTTCATTTATATTCCCTGCAGTTCCCTTTCAATACAGGCATTTACATGCCCTTTCAAGATATTTTTTTCTTACATGTCCCTCTCTTTAATAGAAAGAGAGTACTGCCCAGTACACACTCCCAAACAACACATTTCTAGATGATCTTAAGAAACAAACTACTGGCAATTCTGGGTTTTACCAGAGCTTTGATCCCAGAACAGAGGAGGGATCACACGTCCCCAGTGCTCCAAGGCCTTGAGAGCTGTGAGCATCAGTCATTGCAGGTGGAGCAGATCAGATCTGTTCTGCTATCACCCAGCTCCCACGTGTCATGCTCCAGGACAACCTGACCATGCAAAGAAGAAATTCTACTTCCTAGATTTGTTCACCATTCCCATGTACCTTTATGCTGCTTATTCCCTTGGGCCACAGCACCTCACCTGTTCCCTTTGTTTTATGATGTTTTTCAGCAACTAAGTCACTGTTGCTGCTGAGTTTGCAGGCAGTTTTCTTTGTGAAGAAAACCTGTCCTCTCACTACAGAAGGGGAGTTTAGGTTGCTCTTTAGCCACAACTACACTGTGCTTCCTGCCCTTCCAACTGCAGCCAGGGTTCTTCAAAGCCTCCTTGCGCACTGGGGGCTGCATTGCAGTCTTAGATGCTAATTTCCCCCGTTTGATCCATCTACACATGTCACTGGGGACCCCAGAGGGACTCCTTTGAGTTGGGTGTGTCCTTCAGGGTATTGCTCTCCTCAGGTGTTGGCCACAGATGGCAGGACAGGGAGCAGGATGGACCAGTCAGTGCTTTGGTTTTCCTGTAAGCAAGGCCAGACAAACCACCATTTTTTTGTGGGTGCCAGGTCTGATCATGTAGCCTAGGGCAAGGCTGGTGCAGCTCTGTTTTCTAGAGTAAGTGCTGAAACAGGGAGTCTCCTGCTGTGTTCTGCGCTAGAGCTGAGGCTTCAACCCAAGGAAAGAGTGGTCAATCAGATCTTGCAGAACAATCAAGTAAGGCCTGGGGAAGAAATGTATGTAACCCTAATGGTAGGAATTATTACCTGAAGAGCAGCATAGATACTGCACACACTAACCTAAATACCAACCATGAAATAGGGTAATTTGCCCACTGGGTTTTGCTTAAATTAGGCTTTAGTACATTTTCCACCTAAAGTGACTAAGCGGGTGCTCATCTCCTTGGCTGATGCCTTTTAAGCAGATTGTTTAAATGATGGCAGCCAGGCAACAAGGGTACAGGAAGGGCTCCATAGCTGGAAATCTGTGTGCAGGCCATCTTTCTGCAGCCTGGCACAGGGTGCCTTCACCAGAACAGTTTAGTGCCATGACATGCTCCTAGTAAGTGAGAAGCTATAGTATCCTTTAATTACAAACCCCATTTGCTACTTGTGCTTGCATGCATGACCTCTCTTTCTCAGCTGTGGGTGTGAGTAGTGATTTAGAGGAAGCATTAAAAGAGGTGGGGAAAAAAGAAGCATGGCAAAGCCTGCAGCATGCCTATGGAGGCAGTAGAGCATTGAGATAAATTTATTTGATGGGTTCTGCAGCAGGGGCAAGACAGCTCCTGGAATTTATGTGATCATTAAACTTTCATGTGCAGTGGCCCCATGAATCTAGAGCAGTGACACAAAGCCATCAACCCCAGAAGCATCACTGCTGTTTATCAGATTCACAGCTTTTCCCCAAAAGTGGATAATGAGACAGGGAAAGAAAATCACAGTTCAGACACTGACTCTTGTATGCAGTCCACAGCAATTTCAGGGAATAATTTAATTGTTCACAAACTGTTACTCTTCATACAAAAAAAAATCCCAAAACCAACCAACCAAACAAAAAAACCCAAAACAAACAAAAAAAAACCCCCAAACTGATCAGGCTTGAAGGTTTTATTTAACCACTTTCAGAGTTCTCTACAAGTTCCAATACAAATCCACTGATGCCCAAGTATAGCCAGATATGGCATGGCACCAGCTGAGCTGAGAGCTGGAATGGGACAGGATGGAAACCCCATTACAGTTTGATATTTCACTTTCAAGACAAACTCCGGTGAAAACCAGCCTGACCAGGGAAATGTCTAACTTCGCCAAAGTGCCTTTGACTGTAAGTACTTCTTTTTATTCCAAATGGCTTATTTAAATGACCCATGACTCTTGTTTTATTTTACCCTAACCACATTAGAGATTACAGCGTTAAGGGACAGAAGCCAGTTTTAGCAAGTTCCTGAAAGCAGTGCACAGCCTTTTCTGGAAAGGACATGGGCAGAAACACATGATACGTTTTGGCTCCATCTGGGTGTCCCTCAATGTGCTTTTGGAAGTAAGGAGCCAAAGGATCCTCAAAATAACTTTCACTATCATATGTAAAATGGCATGAACTGGAGAGAAACAAAAGTTAGTGGAAGGGAACAGCCTGAGCAAAAATCCAAAGGGGATCTAGAGAGAGTTGAGCAATCAGGTAGATCCAAAAGAACCTATAGTTGCCAGGACAGCATCATGAGAGGGTAACTGAAAAGCTCTGATATACAGCTGTCATCTGTATTTTTCTAGTATCTAACAAGTATAAAATACAAAATTAAGAGATCAGGCTTGACAATAGCTCTGTTTTTTGAGGTGATTCATATGTCAGGATCAGCTGATGTATGTGTGGTTGTGACAAAACACCTTTGTTAGCAGGTCAGGAATAAAAACTTCCGATGGTTGCATCCAGTGTTAACATCTGTGTCTGCTAGCATCTAAAGTTATATCAATGGAATAAATATTTAGGAAGCATCTCCAGGTGGTTACTGGGAAAAGCTTAGCTTATAGTTTAGGAACCTTCATTTCTACCTAGTTTTGTTATATACAAATGCGTCTCTGTTTGACTGCCTTGCCTGATGGTGTGAAGGCAAAAGGCCAAAATTTATAGGCTTACCACTTCATGCCCATTTCTACAGCATAGCATCAGGGTCATCTATCCACAAGCGCTGTCAGTGACTTGTGCTCCTGTGGGTGCTTTGATTCAGTTTTAGTTGCTAAAAGCCAGATGTGATGATACGGATGAGAAGGCAGGAGTTTGCAACCTAGGTGTTCCCCAACATGAGGGGGATACTAGGAACATATGTTCTCTCTGAAAAAGTCTGAGGGAAAGACATCTCACAGACAGGCTGCTTCTCTGCCTTGGTATTTGAAGCTGAAAGACAGGATGGTGTCAGTGAATGAAGAGATGCGAGTTGAATCGATTGCATGGGCAAACATTAAAGGTCTGGTTCTGTTTAGGATTTTAAACTAGGAGGTCCTTAAAAAGCAGAAAGTTCAGCATTATGCATTTGCAGTTTAGCAATTTGGCTGTAGCCTGTTAACTTGCCATATAACTACTGATGATTTGTTCATTATATTAGCTTAATTGCTGTAACCCTACTGTGTCTGAATCAATCAAAGTTAAAACAATAGAATTATGTGTTTACATAATCACTTTTGACTAGAAAGCAGGCTGTGCAGAAGGAGATTCCACATGATGTTCTCAGATATCTTTTCAAAGGAATAATAATTAATTCTGCACTACTTCTTCTGAAGGGATAGAAGAAGATGGGAAAAGATAATGGGCGGCGACGGTTGCATAATCCCTGCCCATTTGGTTTGCTGCAGTACACTGACAATGAACAATTTGAAGTACAAAGCTACTGTGAGCCCTAACCCAAGAAAAGCTTAACACAAGCATCAGGACTAAATGCACATCTACATTTTCTGTGGAGGAGCTGGATCATTTTTATCGTGATTCACAATGACAACTCAGACCCATTTACAATGGTTCTGTGAGGCTGAGTGCCAGTAAGCAGATTGTTTTGGAAAATATATTTGAGTGCAGAATGAAGACCATTTGCCATGCACAGCAAACCAGGGCTAAATAATCAGCTCAGCATGCCTGAATCCAGGTTTTCAATCCAGGCTAGCCACCTTAACAAACTGACATTTATTCCCAGTTCTAACAATGGGTTAATCTAAACTATAGGTCCTCATGAAGATGTTTCCCTTTTCCTTGCTTGCCCTTTCTCTCTCTGTGAAATTTTCCCAGCAATATACAAGTCTTATCACTTCTACTGAGATGAAAACAAACTGGAGAGTATCTTCCGTTGTATTTACAGGGGCATGCCATGTCATCCTCTCCCTCCATCTGAGCTCATTCTAAGGAGTGGAAGGATATTTGTAAGGATATAGCGGTATACATGGAGGAGTATGTCACATGCTAACTGAATGTTAAGTTTCAGTGGAAAATCAAAGTATTTTGAAAATACTCTGCTTTGAAAGATTTCTGAACTTTTTGGATTTCTAAGCAAAACAAGGTATACTCTTATTTGGGGAAAATGATAATCTGACAAGGGAAACAAAAGACATTTGATCACCAAAAAATAGACTCTGTTCTGAGCTTTGTTCCAGTCCAGGACTGGTTGTATGCAAGATGTCAGAGAAGGTGTGGGGGACACTTCTAGTCAAAATAAGCTAAAACTTGTCTTTTCAGATTGACTCCAGGCAGAAAGCAGTGGTTATAAGTCAGTTGTTTGATTGTAGGTTTTAGATACCAACATGAAACAAAAACTAGGTGATTCACCTAAGCCTTGAATAAAGCTGAGGCTGGGTGAAAGTCCCTGAGTGAGCTGTTTCCTCCTTTTTCAAAGTTACTTCACTCCTTTCCAGTTGTGTTGCCATCCTTCCTGTCTTATCACATGATATTGTACCAACACAGCAAGGGACTGCCTTAGCCATACAATGAGCAAAACTCTAGAACAAACACACACATTACTCACACAAATACCTGCCATTAATTCTAATGCAAGCCAATTATATTATTAGATAGCTGTTTCATGAATCATGGAGAAAAACTAGTTGTTTCAAAATATATGGAAAAATCTTGTGAATCTACATTGTGTAATATTGCAGTACTTGCCTATCTATTCTTATTTATGATTTACCCTTCATGCAGAACCTGGAAAATGAAATGTCTGTATTTTATCTTATAGAAGGCTCTTCTACTTTAAACAAAACTTAACATAGAAACATGAAACTAATTTTAAAAAATTTAATTCATTTTAGGGGGGCTGGAAATACTCTCAGCATCTCTAAAGGCTCTTGTTGTAAAGGACTACCATTCCCTAACTATGCCATGTTCAAATGAAAAATTGCTGTGATTTCACAGGACTTCAGAAAATTGGAGCTAATGTTTTTAGTGACTAGGTAAGGAAACCTAAATGAAAAGTTTGATCTGAGAGCCATCTTGAAGTTTAGGATTATTCTAGCAGAAGAATAAACAGAGAAGTAGCAAGGGTGACCTTGCTGCAGTCAGGAGCAATACATGTAGAAGCTCAGGCAAATATTAGGGCTACCAGATCTACATATTACAAAACCTCAATCAGTGCATCAATAGCAAGCACCAGCACATCTCCAAGGACTCAACAAAAGAACCCCGAGATTAGCTCAGTTGGTTACAGCATAGTGCTAACAACACCAGGGTCATGGTTTTCATCCCTGTATGGGCCATTCACTTTGGACACGATTATCCTTGTGGATACGTATTTATATATACATATTCTGTGAAATGGGAGCCTGATTCTGTGCCTTTGACTTAATTTTCTCAACCTCCATTTTAAGGACAGGAAATATGAGGAAAGGATTTGCTTAAGCTTAGTTAGGAGGTACCTAACCTAACTCGAGGAAGAGAGGAAATTGCTCTATGTATCTCCCATGCAGTCTTATAACATTCATAAATTCCTCACAATGCTGAAGACATGCTTGATGTCCCACAGAGAACCAGAATGCTGAGAACCCCATATTAGACCAGACCCAAGACGGTTCCCCTCTGCAGGGGAGTGCAGCACTCTGCAGAGGTACCAGTCTGTGTTCTTTTAGGAGGGCTTTACTACTTCAGAAGTGGCACTGTGTGAGCATTGTACCTTGAACTTGACACCCATGCTGAAAGCTGGGGTCTCAAGATACCACAGCAATGCAAATAATACTCACAGCATTGCAGGTGAAACAAAGAGGAGGTCTTGCAATAGGAAGGGTGCTGCCAGTTGCTTTGTGAGAAGGAGCTATTTTTCTTGAATCCCATAAAGCTGACGGAGTTTGGGGAAGAAGATCTTACCATATCATTATAAATGCTCTTGTGGACATTTATGGATTTGCAACATCATGATTAAAAGAAGGGTAGACACACACCTATCTCATGCAAATTTGTTAATTCAGTGTGTTCCCCCTGTAGTTTACCTGCTATGAATTTATTCATAAGCCCCAGCCCATATATACTTGCTAGATTTTGCCAGTCCTGATGCAAAACCAAGATACACATTGCCACCAGAGCAACTACTCTCTCAGTTAGAGAGAGTGGTAAGCAAGAACTTGTTACAAGTACAGAAAATGCTCTGAATTAAAACTGAAGTAATTTTCGATTTGAATATTGGTACAGCTAGTTTATACCATTAAAATAGCAGCAAAAGATGGAATATCTTTCAACACAAGAAATTAATTCATTTAATATCTGATGCCACTGAAGTGTAGATAAAGCTCTGATTACCTCTGCATAGTTTTCTTCCATTGTTTTCCCTGTATGTGGCTATCAACTTAATAATCGGAATAACAGCCACACCAGAGAAAACATTGTTTCTGACTTAGGACTTCTGCCACTGGCCCTATATGGAACGTACATGAAGAAATTAACTAGGGAGGGCCATGGCTAGGGAAAATGAGCCATATTCCTGTTTTGTTTTCTCTTTCCTCTTTCTCAAAATCTTAATGGGGGTCATCTCCTTATGGTCCATCCTAAGAGTATGGGAACCACAAACATGAAAGTGCATCTCACCCTTCAATGAGTGGGAAGAGAACTAAGATGCCTTAGGGAGGAGTAACTGCACCAGGGAATCCAACAGCAAAACTCAATATTAATCTAAATTAAGTCACTCACATCAGCTTTGAGGTATTTTAAAATGAATATATGTTCTGTGCCTGCAGAGTCGCAAGGATTGAAAGAGTCTGGAGTGAAATGACTCTCAACACACTGCTACAAGTCAGGAGAATGGAATGGTATGCCAGACCCAAGCATGGCCTGGATTCGACCTGGGTTATGACATTGGAAATTTGCTTTGCTAACCTCTTAAAACAGAAAAACAGCCTTTCAAGTTCTGAGATGTCACAACACCTTCAAGACAACAGTAAGCTTAGAAACAGCCTCAACAATCTGGGAATATTACTATCAAACTAAAAGGAAGCAAAATTGATGTCTCAAGTTGGCAGACTATACAGAAAGTCCTAGTTTGCTCTGTCCTTTGACATATTTTCAGATTTTGGAATATAAAACATTAACAGTGATTAATGTACAGCTGGCACAGGCCAAGATAACTTGTCATAATTCAATACATGGCTATTAAGATGTTCTCCAGGGACAAGAGGATTGAAGACATCTGGCTTTGCAAATTTACACTAGAACTTTTCGAAGTGCTATGAGGAAAATAAGATATCCATAAAAATATTCTAGAATCCCCAAACCTATATGAAGTTGTGCCAAAATCTCATACAAAACAAAATCATTATTCAATACTCATTACTATTCTATTTATAAAGTTTCTGTCACTCCCTGGCAAATAGAGGTAATAGAATTTGACTTAGAAGACAAATCACAAACCATGGAAAGTGGAAAGTGAATTGCAAGTCATCAGCCTGAACGTGTTGCGAGCTGAAAAGTGTTGGTTCAAACTATTCTGAGAACCCTTATGAATAACAAATATCCTTGAAGAAACCCAGACCATTTCATGCACTGCTCAAACAGAGAAAAACAGGCTAAATTTATGAGCATCACTCACAGGGGCCAAATTAATCAGCTCTGCAATATGCTCCAACTGTGACCAGAGAAAGTAGCTAGCAACAAGCATGAGTAAAATTTCAAGTGGCATTCCACAGCAACAAACTGCAGCTCCTGTAATGCAGTTTCAGGCTTAATTCTTTCCCAAAGTTGAAGTAGGAAAGATGTGTTGTCCCAGGCTGACTGCCTTCAGTGCTGGATTGGCCCTGTTGAGCATACACTTTGAGAAAAAATGGTCAACAGTTGGGAGTGCTTTGCAGGACATGACACTAAGAGCAGACCAGTCTCAGAAATGCAAATGGAATTAGGACAAGTGTGATTTATGGCAGTGACTTTGGTGATTCCATATCTCTTTTGGGTTATTCTTGATACAAGCTCACTGACTCAGAGGAGTTAAGAGCATTGAGTTGGAAAAGATACCAGACATTTGGCTTTGGACTGGCAATCCTGTGGTGACCTTGGCAATGAGTCAGGGGAAAAAGGTAAAATGGATGAATTGGGAGAAGGAAATAGCAGCCTAATCAGAGCCCTATAAACTTCCCTCATAGCTCACAAGGGAACACAATGCAAAGCATGTCCAAGTCAAAACTTCACAGTAGTATTGGTGGAGAGAAAATACATCAAAGTAATGAAGTAAATAAGAGTCATCACAGAAAAAATGCCATCAAAACCAAGTATCCTGCAACCTTACAAACCCTACAACTTGGGGTTTTGTTTTCACTCCTCTCCCTTATTGTCTTCATACTCAGACCTCTGTCTTCTCCTCACACAGCATCTTCCTGACCTGGAGCTTTCTGTTGCAAATTTCTGTAAACTCTGTGGCTTTTGTATTGCTGATTTCTGTCTTCCTCTCTCTAGAATCCTGATTTATTTGTGTGACCAGTGTTTACATAGGATCCCCACAATGCTCCTCCTTTTTTTCTGTGACATGATCACTTGGAAGCTCTACACAATGCCCAGTGCCCCATGCTGCTGCTTCTATTCCCCACCACAATCTGTTCTCACTGCTCTGCAGTGAGAGTGATAGATCTGCTTGTGCTCCTTCAATCACCTTCCTAATCCTTGTGCCTTCAATAAAAGAAGGTGATGGAACCGTGTGTGTGTGTATGTAAATATATATATGTGTGTGCATGCGTGTGTGTATATGTATGTGTATATATATGTTCACAAGCCTTTTCCCTTCCACTGTATTTAGCCACCACTTTTGGAAGAATAATCCCAGCAGCATGCTTCTGCAGAGACCATAGGGCACATTCTCCAAGACCACTTAGCCTCTGGAAAAGACTACCCGAGGAAGTGGCCATGGCATTAAGCCTGCCAGAGCTCAAGAAGTGCTCATACATTGCTTTCAGGCACATGGTGTGGTTTTGGGGTTTGTCCTGTCCAGAGCCAACTTTATGATCCTTGTGAGTCCCTTCCAGCTCAAGTTATTCTGTCATTCTACCTCTAAGGGACAGACACAGAAATTCAAACACCATGAGGAAAAAATGTCAGTGCCTGCGGTGTCTGACCTCAGACAAAGGAAATCGTGGCAGGCAACCCAATGAAGCCACAGTCAAGGTTAGCACTGTCAAGACCATCTGGTTGTGTAGATTAAGATGTAGGTTTGGGCTGTTTTATTTTAAAATTGCATCATTCAAAAGTGATCCACCAAGACCCACAAAAATATGCACAGTCAAATAACTCTGGGAAATAGAAAAAGAGACAGATGGAGAATCTGCCTGGCTAATTTTCTCCCCTGTGGCTACTGTGTTGTTTCTGCTAGAAAGGATATGGAGGGAGCAAAGTGAATAAATATAAACTGACTTTGTGGGATGCCTAGATAACTGTAATATTTCTCTAAGTCCTCATGAAAAACACCAGTGAAAGGGAAAAGGATTAGTGAAAGTCAGAAAACAGACTTTATTACTCACACTTTTGATCCTGGTAAAATTTCTTGTTCAATTTTGCAAATAAAGAACATTTTTGGTCCTTTATTTAATATCTTTGAAGGGACATATCTCTATACTTGAAGAAAAGGTCACAAGAGAGCATTTTACTAAAAGAAAGGCATTCAGACATTGCCTTACCGAGGACCAATGAGATCCTTTTATATCTGCCAGGTGCCTGGCCATGAGTGAACCCAGGGGCTGCTCTGTCTCACTTTAAAGAGCTGAGAAGGTGCTGCTGAGGGGTGAAGCACATTAGGATGCACAATGCACAGCACCCATGTGATGCTACCTGGTGATGGACAAGAGGCTCCATCAACACCCCTGAACCAGAGTAATGCTAACTAAACATTACTGTGCAGAAACAACCTACCACAGAGAAATGGACAAACTTATTTTCTACCCTGTCCTCTGAATCAAGCAGCAGAAGCCAGGGGATGTGGGCCAGGCAGGTGTCAGAGATGGGAGGC
The DNA here is from genome assembly GCF_047495875.1 of Pithys albifrons albifrons. NCBI lineage: Eukaryota > Metazoa > Chordata > Aves > Passeriformes > Thamnophilidae > Pithys > Pithys albifrons. The sequence goes on from NC_092459.1 coordinate 98,503,776, forward strand.
AGGCTGGGGAGCAGACAGTCAGCATGGAGCACAAGCAGTGCCCAGGGCAGTCACTGAGCGCAGATGGCACATGCCTGGCTGCCCGGTGGGCTCAGTGTGCCCTGCTTTCCTTGGAGTGACATTCAGCAGGGGGCAGTGGCAGCTGCTCACTCATCTCCCCCAGGGATGTTTTGATCAGTCCTTTGCCTCTGAATCCCCCCTTCTCCCTCATCAGGCAAGACTGCTGCCCACTTTCACCTCCAGTGATTTCCAAAGGGTGGTTCTGTTGTCTGAATCCTTTCCCCTAGTTCTCTCCAGCCAAGACTGTGTTCCCTGGTCCTTCTTTGGTCCCTTTGAGCAGTTGCAGTGACTTGACCTGGGTCAGACTCAGTGCTGCAAGCCTAGGAGCCAGAAGTGTGCTGCGACCAGTGGAGAGACATCATGCTCACAGCAGCATGTAGCTTTGAATCTTTTTGTTTATTTATTTTCTCCCTTGTCCCATCAATTTTTCCTCACACAATGCATTAGGGATAGGCTAGCCACAAAATCCTGAATGCATTTTTCTTAGCATCTCTGGCTGCTTAGTCAAATATCAATAATATAACTACTTCAGAGAACTAGTTCCCTTTTATGTACAAAAAGAGAAAGTCAGGGAAAGGGAATTCTGCCTATGTTAAATATTTTCTTTGCTTTCCTTCATAAAGCGAAGGAATTAGGCAGTTAATATAATAATAAAACCTGTAACATTCATTTTGAATGTTGTTTACAGTGGGGGCTTATTTTTACAGTTTGTTCTTCCTGCTCCCTTTCTTCCTCTCACTGAATAGAAGGGAAATTGCCTAATTTAGTTTGGTTGCTCAGTTGGCCATATTAGTGCATCTTACTCAGAAGAGCATCTCTGAGAAAAATGGCATGTTTTTAATGCCCACTTATGTCAATCTTTGCTTTTGTGCTCAGTGTCAATTAGTGAAGTCACTCTGAAGATATGATTTACAAGCTGTTCTCCTGCTTTCCAGAGGAATGTTAGGTATTTCTCAGCTGGAGAATTACTGTACTTGTAGCTTGACCTCCAGATGTAAACATCTGCTCTGTTCACCACTTGTAAGGGTAAAATTGGAATATTTTCTTATATGCCCATTTACAGTGTCCAGCTGCTTATGCCCCTAAAAGCTATATATGTTGGTCTCTGAGATATTAAGTAACCACCTTGTATATTATGTGAACAGTAAAACCTGCATACAGATATGTTGTGTCTTCTGAGGGTACAGTAACCATTAAAGAAGTGATGGCTGTGGCCATTCCCATGTTCCCAGCAATCACCTTAGAAAAGCATAAGAAAAGTGAGTATGCAGAGTCAAGCTCTACAGTGACAAGGAGGCACTATAGTTATACAGAGCGCTTGGAAAACAGAAATATTTGTATTTAAATTGTCTCCATCCACAAGCATGATTATCATCATAGAGCAGAGCCTGGGGACAATTTTTCTGAGGTGGACTATTAGAGGGACAAGGTTTTCTCTTGGCGGGACTGAGGAGGACAACCAATGGGTCATTGTGCTGGTTTAAAGGTGAACCAGCAGGGGAAATGAACTCACCACAAGAGAGATTATAAGTCCGACCTAAAATTTAATAATAATATTACAATAACAACACTGACACACAAGGGAAATTGCTTTCAACTCACAAAACCCCAGCAATATAACCCAGTGTCCTGGGGCACAAACCCAAGGGGATTTGTTTGCCCTTGTGCTGAGACCCCTGCGGCTCCCTCAAGTCCAGAGCAAAAGGAAAAGAAAAACCTGTTGGTGCAGGCGAGGGCTGTGGTCTGGGCAAGAGCAGTGATCTCCTCCTGTCAAGGACCTGCTGCTGCTCTGGATCCGACGAGAATTTCCCGAGGTCTTCTTACCCACCACTTATGTACCCTCAGGGAGCACCCAGTCCCTCTCCCTGGGCGGGGACTCACACAATGGGTGATTAACTCTGGGAGCCAGGGGGTGTTGAACTGTTGATGGCCCATTAGCAGCTCCGCCCCCTTCAGGCTGGGTGTGAAGGTGATAATGGCTCCCTGGGCAGCTGCTGCTAATGGCCCATTGACCTTGGGGAATGAATAGAGGGGGTAGAATACACAGCTTTGATCACCCCCACACAGGGTTAGCTGGTCCCTCCTGCTGAACTAGGACAGTCATATAACAGTGCATGTGCTTACTGGCCCAGTTCAAAGTTTTTCCAATTTTCTCCTATAGCAAATGTCCAGCACAGACAAGTCCTTAGACTCTCTTATGGCTATGGGCCCCCCAAAAGACTCTGTAGATACTATGACCTACACAGCATGTGCCAGCAACCAGAACAAACTTGAGTATTTTCAGCAAATCATATATTCAGTCTACAGCCATCCTTCCACATATTTCATCTCAGCAATTATGACACTTCCCAATTGCAGCTGTTTCTCACCAACCTATCAGATATGCTTTCTCAAAGAATGAAACACTTTTTGAAAGCCTACCAAGCCACACCAGTGAAAAACCTTGTCTGACAGTTCTTGCAGAAGAGGAAGTGAGTAAAGTGGGAAGCACATCAAATATCTCTCCTCAAACAAATTATTTTAAACCAATTTCCTCCCTTCATTAGCAGAGTTCTCATGCTGATATGGGCACCCTCAGTAATTTACACCTGTTATTGTACATGGCAAAGCCGATGGTGGAAGGCAATTTGGCACATTACTGAACACATAACCCTCCCCATCACTTACCCAACTTGCCCTGGGAACAAATTCACCCCTGACATACATGGGTCTTGTTTCCATTATAGCTGTTCTACAGGTATGAGGGACACAAAAGTTAAAGGAAGAGGGCTCCAGAGCTATCTTTCATCCTTTTGTAATCTGTTTTTCTGACTACATTTGTTGTATTAGCCTGCAAGGCTCATTCCTCATCAGAATAGGTCATGCTAATTGGCCACTCACACCCATTTTATTACAAACATGTACTCAATATGCAATTTACTCCCCCAGTTACAATCACATCTGAAATTAGCACAGAGCCTTCCTAGGTATTTCTTCGCACACGTCAGATGGAGAATGCTCCGACCAGGAACAACAGTAGAGGGGCCCTGCCTCCTGCCAGGAGGAGGAGAGGGACCAGTATGATAATCGGGTTTACTGGGCTGTGTGGGTTCGATGGCCTGGCACATCGGATCCTCAGAAATACCGAGCTTTGGTAGATACTGGTGCCCAATGTACATTAATGCCATCGGAACATGAGAGTACAGAGACTGTGTCTATTTCTGGAGTTACCGGAGGGTCTCAGGACCTGTCGGTGGTAGAGGCTGACATGAGCCTAACAGGAGACCAATGGGAAAAGCATTCCATTGTGACAGGACCAGAAGCCCCTAGCATCCTTGGTATGGACTATTTAAAAGGAGGACACTTCAAGGACCCGAAGGGGTACCGGTGGGCTTTTGGTGCAGCCACAGTGATTGAAGGAGAGTCCAAACAGTTGTCTACTCTCCCTGGTCTCTCAGAAGACCCTTCTGCTGTGGGATTACTCCGAGTCAAAGATCAAGAAGTACCGATGGCCACTGCAACTGTACATAGGCGACAGTATCGTACAAACCGAGATGCTGTGATTCCCATCCATAAAATGATCAGGAAGCTGGAGAGCCAAGGGGTGGTCAGCAGAACACACTCACCCTTCAACAGCCCCATCTGGCCTGTACGTAAATCAGATGGAGAATGGAGACTGACTGTGGACTATCGTGGCTTGAATAAAGTTACACCACCACTGAGTGCTGCTGTGCCAGATGTGTTGGAGCTCCAGTATGAGCTAGAGTCCAAAGCAGCAAAGTGGTACGCCACTATTGACATTGCTAATGCATTCTTCTCCATTCCCTTGGCAGCAGAGTGCAGGCCACAGTTTGCTTTCACCTGGAGGGGCGTGCAGTACACTTGGAACCGATTGCCCCAGGGGTGGAAACACAGTCCAACCATTTGCCATGGGCTGATCCAGGCCACATTGGAGAAGGGTGAGGCCCCAGAACACATCCAGTATATCGATGATGTCATTGTATGGGAAGACACAGCAGAAGAAGTCTTCGAAAAAGGACAAAAGATTATCCAGATCCTCCTCAAAGCTGGTTTTGCCATCAAAAAGAGCAAGGTCAAGGGACCTGCCAGAGAGATTCAGTTCCTTGGGGTGAAATGGCAAGATGGACGTTGCCAGATTCCAACCGACGTCATCAATAAGATTGTAGCAATGGCTCCACCGACTAACAAGAAAGAGACCCAAGCGTCTCTGGGAGCCATAGGCTTCTGGCGAATGCACATCCCAGAGTACAGCCAGATCGTGAGCTCTCTCTATTTTGTGACCCGTAAAAAGAACATTTTCCAATGGGGTCCTGAACAACAACAGGCATTCAAGCAGATCAAGCAAGAAATCACACATGCCGTGGCTCTTGGACCAGTCAGGATGGGACCAGATGTGAAGAATGTACTTTATTCCACAGCTGGAGATAAAGGTCCCTCCTGGAGCCTCTGGCAAAAGGTGCCTGGTGAGACACGAGAGCGACCACCTGGTTTCTGGAGCTGAAGCTACAAAGGCTCTGAGGCCAATTACACCCCTATGGAGAAGGAAATCCTAGCAGCATATGAAGGCATACGAGCAGCCTCGAAGGTAATCGGTACTGAAGCACAGCTTTTCCTGGCACCTTGACTACCAGTGTTAAGCTGGATGTTTGAGGGAAAAGTGCCCCCTACACACCGATGCTACATGGAGCAAGTGGATTGCTTTGATTACACAACGTGTTCGAATTGGGAGCTCGAATCGCCCTGGAATTCTAGAAATCATAACCAATTGGCCTGAAGGTGGGAACTTCAGCCTGGCAGATGAAGAAGAGGAAGAGTTAGTGAGTCGAGCTGAAGAAGCTCCACCATATAATCAGCTGCCAGATGAAGAGACGCACTACGCCCTTTTCACCGACGGTTCTTGCCATATCGTAGGGAGGAGCCGGAAGGGGAGAGCAGCTATGTGGAATCCCACCCAACAGGTGGCAGAAGCCACTGAGGGGAAAGGCGAATCGAGTCAGTTCGCAGAACTCAAAGCTGTCCAATTGGCCCTAGACGTTGCAGAAAGAGAAGGATGGCCAAGGCTCTACTTGTACACCGACTCATGGATGATAACAAATGCTCTCTGGGGATGGCTAGACCGGTGGGAGAAGATGAATTGGAGGCGTAGAGGAAAGCCCATCTGGGCTGCAGATCTGTGGCAAGACATTGCTGTCAGAGTAAAGAAATTGAACGTGAGAGTCCGCCATGTAGATGCCCATGTGCCCAAAGGTCGAGCTAACGAGGAACAAGATAATAACAGACAGGCAGACCGAGCTGCACAGATTGAGGTGTCACAAGTAGACCTCGATTGGCAGCAAAAGGGAGAATTGTTCCTGGCTCAATGGGCCCATGATGCTTCAGGCCTTCAAGGCCGGGACGCAACTTATAAGTGGGCACGAGACTGAAGGGTGGATTTAACCATGGACACTATTTCCCAGGTTATCCGCGATTGTGAAACCTGTGCCGCCATTAAGCAGGAAAAAAGGTTGAAGCCCCTTTGGTATGGTGGACGCTGGGACAAGTATAAATACGTAAAGGCCTGGCAGGTTGACTACATCACATTGCCACAGACTAGCCAAGGTAAGCGCTATGTGCTTACCATGGTTGAAGCGACCACTGGATGGTTAGAGACTTATTCGGTACCACATGCAACGGCCTGGAATACTATCTTGGACCTTGAGAAATGGGTCTTGTGGAGGCATGGCACTCCAGATCGCATTGAGTCAGACAATGGGACTCATTTCAAGAACAATCTAGTGGCCACTTGGGCACGGGAGCATGGTATTGAATGGGTATATCACATTCCATATCATGCATCTGCTGCTGGAAAGGTTGAAAGGTGCAATGGACTGTTAAAAACAACTCTGAAGGCACTAGGTGGAGGAACCTTCAAGAACTGGGATAAGCATTTAGCCAAGGCCACCTGGTTGGCTAACACCAGAGGCTCTGTCAATTGAGCTGGTCCTGCCCAAGCAGAACCCCTCCACACGGTAGATGGAGACAAAGTTCCAGCGATTCACTTGAGAGGCATGTTAGGGAAATCTGTCTGGATTACTCCTCCCTCGGGCCAAGACAAACCCATTTGTGGGATTGTTTATGCCCAAGGGTCTGGAAGCACCTGGTGGGTAATGAGGAAAGATGGTGAGATCCAGTGTGTGCCCCAAGGCAATCTAGCTTGGGGGAAGAACTAATTATGTGCTTTGAGTTGTGTTTTGCAGGTAACCAGAGCCAGTACTGGTATCCCATGATGCCCAACAATAAAGCAGCCCTAAACTGTGAACCAGGCCTAAACTTGGAACTGTGACTTCAACCAAAAGGCAAAGGACTAAAGCTGAACTGATGCTGGTGTTGATCCTTGATGACAAGACATCTGACTCGAAGGACCGCATACGGACTATATATATATATATATATATATATATATATGTGTGCGGGATATAAGCAAATGCAAGAATACAAGGATTGCGTGGAAAGACCAGTGTGGAATAAGGGGTGGAGAATGTAATGGTTTCACCCATGGCTTCCTCAGTAACCATTGTATCTAAGGAAGTTACAAGTATTCCACACGTGTCTTCCACGTAGCAGGTGGGGGAGTGGTTTTTTGGTTTTCTTCTCTCTTGGCCGGGGGAGCTCATGGGAGGTGGTTGGAGTCTGGTCCCTCTGGTTGTTGTTGGTTCTCCTGTCCTGGGTGAAATTGTTTCATTCTTGTTCCCCTTCCTTGAGGTTTTTAATTGTGTTTGTTTTGATTCATTCGGTTTCTTTAGGTTGTGTTGGTGTCTTCCCTATTTTCTGGCTAATCAGTCCCCTTTTTCCCTTCTCCTTCCCCTGGGGGTGGGATCCTATGTGCTGTGTATACAGTGTGGTTTGTGAAGGTTAGAAAATATAATTTATTCTTTTTATTCAGTTCAGTTTCTTTAGAGTGCATTTCTTTTCAGTGTTTTTTTCGTTCCCTTTGCTGGGAAAGTTCTGGGAGGGGGAAGGGGGGGTCAGTGCAGGGTTGGCAACAGCTAGGCCAAACCATCGACAAGTGCTTTTGCAAGCTTCTGCAGAGCTGAGTTGGACATATCCTAAGGAAGATCCTTCCAATGAGATAGAAGATCACCGTGTTACACTGATGACACTGCACCCTTCTGAATGGCCACAACTTCTGCTAATGATTGGAAGGTTCAGTGCCCAACTTGTGTTCATTGGGAAATGGGTTCCACTTGATTTGAGAAAGTATATTAACAGTAAGTAACAACAATACAGAAAAAAGAGCACAAATACCCCAATTCTCTTTTGGCAGCATAAAAACACCCTTGAAAACAAAGATTGCTCAGTCTTTAAGGCGATGAGTGACACTCACTAAACACCTCTATGTAACTTTGAAGTTTAATTTTACCAAATTTCCAAACATACAAAATGTACAAAGAGACCTATTTCCTCACTATAATTTACCACAGATAACCAAAATGGTTCAGCAAGGATGAACATAGAATTATGAAACTTTTAAATCAGATAGGATAATATATGCAGAACTGCATACTTCTTTTTATTTTTTTTTTCTCCCAATGGATAATTTACACACCAATTCCTTTCAAGTTAACACACACATGGGGACAAGGTAACACTCATATGAAGAACTGCTTTGTAGTGCAGACCTGATGGCTCAGCAAGGAAGAGCAAGATGATCCACAAGCCAAGGGAGAGCAAAGAGAGAGCAGCAGGACAGCAGGGGGTCTTTAATAGGTTTGAATAATCACCCAGAAATAGGTACAGCTTAATAGATGGGAAGGGATGGGCTCACCCTGTGCCAATCTGCCTGGGGAAGGTAGGCATTCAGATGTGGTCTGGCTAAAATCAAGCCCACATGTAGATTTGTGGATTGATTGCCCCTGTCTGGCACTTGCATGACCATTTATTCAGCTGTCCATAAAGATTCTTTGCAGATTATCAATACATAATACAATGGTTTTACAGTGTCAGTTTTCTGTATCAGCTGCCATACTCGAGAAAAAAACTCAGAAGACTTGCTCTGTGCTCAGGTCTCAGGGTGTCAGGTCAAACTCATTTCTCCCATTTCAACTTTCATAAATTTCAGTTCAAATTTTCAAGACTCATGTGGTATGAGTTTCGGGCAGACCTATTCCAGCAATGGAAGAACTTCAAAAAAAACCATTTTGTTTATCCCTCTTGTATCTATCTGCTTCTCTGAGCAGTTGCCCTATGATATCTTCCTGCAAGATGCCTAAGGCTGGGAAAGGCAGACCTGGGCAGTGATGGGGATGCTCAGGCACTGTGCTGGCATAGCAAGACACTATCAGAGCAGGGGCAGGCAACATCCACCTGCACATAACACATAAAATCTGGCCTGTCTGGAAACCTCTGTCTACTTTTTCATGAGAAAAAACAACAAAGAATGTCCAGTGGGGGGTCACAGCATAGAGACAGAGACAGGAGTTTTAAAAAAGATTAAGTCAATAAAAAGATGAAAAGAACTGTGTTTTGTCCCAAAATGAGATGTGTGATTAAAATTTTTGAACAGAAATATTTTTCCTAGCTTTCCCTACCGCCTTTGAAGGCTTCCAGAGGGAATGCTTCATTTTCCCACTCCAGCTACAGCTGCACAACCTCAACATGATAGTCCACTCCCACTGGCTTGTAAGTCTCCTCACTTCCCCTTGATGGGCACTGACAGCTCTGTGGTGAGTGGTGTGAGACTGATCTCCCCTCTGAGATTTGACGTGTGTGTGATACCAACTGTGCTACCTGCACATCGCCCAGTGCTGTCAGACACAATAAGGATCTACCACGGATGGATGTAATTGTCAGAGCAAGGAGAACTGGGGCTCTCAGAGGAAAGGAAGGGCTGAAATGCCTCACAGCAGGAGCCATACACCTTGTTTCCAGATGATTTTATTCTGTAGACCTTGGGTTGCTACGCAGCAAGTTTCACTGCCTGGGGATTGCAGAGGAGAAGAAAACTTTTCTCCATACCTATGGAAGTAGAAGTTGTCAGCAAGAACAGCTATTCAGTGTTTTCTGTATGAAAAGCTGATGATCTTAACATAACACCTACTAAAAATTATCATGGAAAATTTCCATATCCCTTCAATTTGTCTTCAGTCAATCTAATAGACTCATAGAATCATTAAGGTTGGAAAACACACCTAAGATCAAGTCCAACAGTCAACATAGCACCACCATCATGTTCACCACTAAACCATGTCCTCAGGTGCCATATCCACACATTTTTTGAACACTTCCAAGGATGATGACTTCACTGCTTCCCTTGGCAGCCTGTTTCAATGCTTGACAACCCTTTCTGTGAAAAAAAAATTCATATGATCTAATCTAAACCTTCCCTGACACAACATGAGGCCATTTCCTCTCATCCTGTCACTTGTTACCTGGGAGAGGAGACCAACCCTCACTTTCAAAGACAAGTTCTCTAATGGTTGGAGATGCTGGGATTAAATATCTCATTCAAATTTTATTTTGCTTCTTTTTACACATTCATTATTATACAGTTTTTAATTGCATCCTAAACCTTGCAAAGAACTTACATCTCTTTCCTTGAACATACTGAATGGAAGAAAGTAGCAGCATGGATTTAAAACCCTGATTCCCGGCAGGGAAGATTTTATTCCAGACTGTTGAAGCCTGGCAGACTGTAAGTAAATGAATGTAGGGTTTCCCACTGCAAAGTGGCTGGTAAACTTAGCTGTGGCAACAACCCTAATGATAATAGTGTAATGACTCCCATCAGAAAAACAATTTGATTTAAATACGCTTCACTCCTTTTTAAGCATTCTGTTTACCTGATAGAGACATCATAAATGCCCATGAAATGAGACAAGCCAGGTTTCTGAGGAGGGGGAGAGATGAAAAGGCGGTGTGGGAAGACTATGGATGCCTTTAAATCACCAGAAAACAAACAAAACCTTTGGAAGTTGGCCAGTGGGATTGTCAGATAATAATTCCTATAAGCCTTATGGAAAAAATGTATTTATGCAAAAGAGATACAAACTGTGAAATAGCAAATCTGGTTTGAATTTTGATAAAGGTCTGTTTGCTTGCAAATCTCTCATCAGCTGCAGAGAAGATATCAGAAAAGTATAGGACTGAAAGTCAATTTGCTTGCAAATCCTACAGATAAAGACAGCACTGGGATACAGTTGAATAAACATGTACATCATTTCCCTTATTTTGTCATTTGGAGCTTACAAAATTCTTCTGGAGCATATCAGCAAGTGAGTTTTCAGGGGTAAAAAAAAATGGACTGTGTTTATTTGAACAAAGTTTAGATAACAAGTTGTCTTCACTTTGGCAAACTTGCAGTACTGTGGAACAAAAAATAAACTGTTTAATTTTACTTCCAAAGAAAGAATGAAAGATAATAAATTCAAACTGCTGGAAATAAGAGTAGTCATTCTTGTTGCAGCTTTTTAAAGAGTGAGTTTTGGCCCAAGTTATGTTCAAAACCCAACAATAACCAGAAACGTAATATTCATAATAACTGCATTTTTTCCCAGACTTTTTTCCTACTTTTCTTTCTGTATTTGCTAATAAAAGCTCACAGAAGCAGAAAACCATTATATTCACTTCGTAGATCATATGCCAAGCAGAAAATTGTGTATAAGAATTGTCTCTTCTCTACATGCAAATGAGTTACTTATTATAGAACAAAAAGGATACAAATGCAAATTATGCAGAAGCATTTTCATCAAGCATCTTAAAAAAAAAAGGCTTCCAACAGCAAGATTAGCAGCTGGTGCAGCTCTACATTTCCCTTTTACTTTTGTCAGACCAAACTCTGTCCTTAGTCTCATTACAGTCCACAGTGACTCCCCAACCCCAAAGCCCAGCAGCAGCTCCCCACTATCTCACACACCATCCTCTCTTCCTGAAGATGTGAAGAGACACCACCACTCACATCTCCCACTCCACATCTCCAGCCCCTGCATTTACACTCACTGCTGCCACGGCATGAGTGGGGACCTTTCTGGCAAGCGGCCTGTCACCATGGGGCACCCACACCTTGTCCCTTCCCATGTATGCATCTCTCATAAGTTTTTCTGCATCCGTCCTGGCACATAGACTTTGCACCAGGACCACTCATTCACCATGGGATTATGGTCCATGGCTGGGTGGTCCCATGGTGTAATGGATAGTACTCTGGACTCTGAATCCCAAGGACCTGAGTTTGAGTCTCAGTGGGGACCGTCCCCTGGCAGTTCAATGCCTCCCTGCCATCCCATCCCATCAGATCTCAGATGTTCAGCAAGGTCAGCCCTGGTTAGTACTGGGTGCTGTAGACAGTCCCAAGAACTTCCCTGTCAGTGTCCAAGCTCGCTCGGCCTTGCAGATGGACCCTTAGGACTTAAATGGTGGGGTCAGTTCCATGCATGCTGTGCCTCACCTAAAAAAAACAAAACAAAACAAAAAACATCCACTGTGCAGGCTGGAAGGGCACACCCACATGGGAACAGCCTCTCCCAAACCTTTGTTTGCAAAGTCTGGCCCTATATGGTCCATGGCTGCAGTGTGCATGTGGGCTGGTGAAAGGAAATAGTATGGTGTACGAAAGAAAAACTTCATCAAGGTGAGCAGTAGGAAAACTGCCTGCATCATACATGCAATGAGGGAAATGAGGCTTCAGCAGTACAGTCCCAACCAACCAAATCAGCTGAACAGGGCTAAGAAATGACACAGGGAAAATACAGCAGCACAAAGCTGAGTAGGTAAAAGAGGAAAACCCCTCAAATGAGATTGGACACCAAGTAACATAAACCATGGATGGCAACTGGAGCACACACAGTCCACACTGATGTCCAAAAGCCATTCTACTTCAAAAGACCCTTGATCAGTTCCCATTCACTGAGGCTATTCCTGTTTACCTGGCAAGTCTTCAACAGTCAGGCTGAGGTTTTTAAGGCAAATGATGAGCAGCTGTCCCATGATCAGGCTAGGATCATGCAGCTGCCTTGTTTCTCAAGGGCCATGTGCCATCAGATTATTTCTGTCTCTGTTCAGTCCCTTCTTCTATGACATGAGAGGTTATTTCTAGTGATTCAGGAGGATGAGAGATGAACCCTCCCAATCATCCTCTGTTGCTAGCTCTCAAAGACCTTCCCTGCCCGGTGAGTGACATCAATTCTTATTATAAGACTAAGAAAGACCTGTGATTTGGCTTAATAAACCATCAGAATAGCTCTTGCCTTTGGGATCAGTGTGTTTATTTGAACAAAGTTTAGATAACAAGTTGTCTTCACTTTGGCAAACTTGCAGTACTGTGGAACAAAAAATAAACTGTTTAATTTTCACAGGTATTATGTCAGTCAATGTAGCCATGACTATTTATGTGTTTCTGTTTTCCAATAGAAGAACAAGGGTGTTACTGATGATAAATACAGCATCTTATTTACTTTGCTGAATTTAACATTAGTAAAAACTTTCTGGTTTTGCAAGGGGTGGATAGGCAGGTAGCCCAAGAAGGACTTTGTCTTTCCCAGTGAAAGACTCACTCAGGTATGTGGGAGGGATAGTACTTTTTTCACTGATGCACACATTTTCTTCCATTATCTCATTCTTATAGTAAAATGGGCTGTGCCAAACTCACAGGACTTCACATACATTGCTGGTAAAGAAGTATCATCCCTGTTCTGGCAGTCAGCTCAGGGGATAGCAGGCCAAACAGCTTTGCATCCTAAAGAGGCGTAATCTATGTGAAGAATGGAACAGATTTGTGGCTTAGGTATGGGGTTAAGATGCAAGAGGATTGAATTTATTTCCTGACCATTGATATTGCCTGTGCCTTGCAGCAATTCCTTTACTCTTGGTGTGCTCCAGCTCTCTGTCAGTTGGAAGCTGCCTTGGCACCTCCAAGTCACAGGGGTTATCCAGAGGCAAATTCATTGCGTTTGAGTGCCAGAGAAAAATAGAGGCATTAATAACTTCTGATGCTTCCACTTGTTTTAATACTTACTAGTTTACACCCAGATGTAGCGAGCAGTATTCGTAGTAGGAGCTAGGTAGGCAGTAGATAGAAGAAATACATCTTTTCATCTGTGAAGTACACCAGAAATTCCTTAAGAAGCCAGATCCTAAATTAGCTGAAAATTTGGCCAAATGCGGATTTCTGGATGAAAATTCCCAAACGTTGGGCTGTTTGCCTCTAGGGTTATATATCTGGCAGATGTCACACATAATCTATTTTGGCAAACACACAGCAAAATCAGGGAATGTTATATGAGGGCTAAGCACAACCAGATCACAAAGGAATGTACTGTCTCCAGAATGCTAATAAAAGATTAGCTCTTCAATTCAGCCTCTGAATTTTGAGGAATCTTTTCTTTTGTTTTTAGGTAAAACTAAGGGCAGAATAAGTAGTAAAGCATGCAAATGAGGCACTGCCATGAGAAAATAATACTTTGTTTCACTACAATGAGAAATCTCATTTACATAAAATGAGAAATAATTAAATTGCAGCTGAACTGTGTGCCCTATCAATTTAATTGAATCTGAGCTACACATTTATGGTTGATTTACTGGAGCTGGTTCCTGGAAAGCATTTGTTATTAGTCATTTTTTCAGCAAAAAGATGAATCAACATTTCTGAACTGAGCAAGAGAAATAACTCCTGAAATTAACTCCTGCTGAGCACCACAGATCAATACAAACAACAGTGATATGCCCGTAGAGCTGTAGTCAACAGGGAGTTTCAAACACTGGTGAAGAATATTGAGAAATATTGGTAGACAGCTACGGCTCTCCCCTCTGACTCTTTTAGCAGCTCAGGCTATATTACTTCATCACAGAACTATCTTCCTTCCTAACTACATGAATAAACAACATTAAGCTTATTAAGAGCCATTTGTCTTTCAGGACTGCAGTTTCCCCATCAAGAGTGTCCATTCAGCTGACTTCTCTTCAGACTGTGTTCCAGACTTTTCTGGGGCTAAAGGCTGAGCTTCTCTTCTTGTTTACGTTTAAATTTCAATATTCCCTCATTCGATGGCTTACTTTTATTCTTGTTGAATTATAAAAGTTGTTGTCTAGGAAAAAAAATAGACCATTAACAAATTGCCTTTCACATATTTCTTAGAGAAGTGTAGTGGAGTGAAAACAGTACTTCTTCACTGTAAGGCACATCCCTAGAGTTTTACAGTATTTTACAGGATTTTCTGAAATCCCTCCAACTAAGTGCAGACACCTTGACGACAGAGAATTTTGAACTATGACTTGATCTCACCTCTTTTTCTACATGTGTCTCTTTCAAAGCACCTGACCTTTAAGGGAAGGTTTCCATTATGTCCACCTACATGGTAACAAGGCACCTGGCCTTCTCCAGCTGGTTGTGAATAGATCTTTTTTCATTTATTGATCTGAGTAGCTTTGCTGATCCTTTCAATATCCCCATTTCCAACCAGCAACATCTGGAAAATTGCCTTTTCCCTGTCTTCTCTTGACACAAGAATTCTTCTTTCATTAGTCACAACATTTCATCAACAAATCCAGATGAAAAATACTCAGACTATGAGTTGTGTAGGATCTAGCCCTACTAACAACATCTGAAATGCATCAGTCATCTGGGTCACATGGTGTTGTTTCAAAGCTATGATGAAACTGTAAATTTGGGACTCACCACATTGATTGGCTTAGGAGTGACTACAGAAGGTTTATCCTAAAAAGGATGAAATCAGTGATCTCATGCTATGTTTCAGCAAGCCTCACCAGCTGCAAACACCCTGTTTGTTCCAACCTTGTACTGTGCCCCTTCCAACACATCTTTGGAAATATGTGCCACAACCTCCCACTCACAGACCTCTGCTACAGATGTGGCCTCCTCTTCTGACAGGTCAGGGCAGGAGCTAAGACTGAAAGAGCAAAAAGAGCAACCTCTACTACTCAGTATCTGTCTAAGGAATTAAGGGAATAACAGATTTGTAGTTTTGTGTTTGCTCCTGCACTACAACCTTCTTGGCACAGCTCAAATGTGTGTTTGGGACTCAGACAGCAGAATGGAAAGATTGGTGGTGTGCTATCATCACTGTACAATAAAGGCTTAGTCCTCAAAAGACAATGCAGAGAAGTATATCTGATGTGCCTGAAGTACTCAAAGTTTGAGTATCCTACTAGAACTACAGAGGATGCATGGTCACAGTGGGAAATAGATTGTATCCCCGTGAGCACCAAAAGCCAAAATATCTTGATTGCAAGAGTAATATTTCCAAAAGTTCAGTGTTATACAAAATCAGTTAAAATCACCATCTAAGAGCACAAATATAAGTCTTACATCCACCAACAGACATCTACATCCTGCTTAATAAATCTAGACAAACCCTCTGGGGGTTTGACTTCATACAAGTGGCAAATCTAGCTCCACACAAAGATTAATGTCAGAAACAGACTAGTACTTAAGAACCTTGGCTTCTAGTCTTAGGTTTAATTCATCATCTACAAAACATATAAACAACAGGTTTATATGTGACCAGAGGCATTTTTTTTGGCAAGAGCTCAGAGAAAATTTTTCATTCCATGAATTCAGGAGCAAGTTTAGCAATTATGCATGAATTTGAATTCATTTTACTGAATTATTTACTCGAAAATATGTTTACATGCTTCCCTTGAAATATATGTCTTTTATATTTCCTTAGTGAAACATTCAAAATTTTCAAACTGAAATAAATTTTATTCTAGTGTCCCCCTTCTTTTTAGTTAAAACAAGAAGAAAATATTTTTTAAAAGACATATTACTTTTTCAAATTGCATTGTATGAGGATTCTCCAATCTTTGCCCTCCTAACACTACCAAGAAACACTTTAGATCCTAAAGTTCCAGGAGAAAAGGGGCGACAGCTCAGCCCAGTTCTGGTTGCTCCTTCCAGAGTCATCAACTCTATCACTAGCAAACTTACTGGCAAAAGAGAGCTCAAAGCATGTGAAAACTATATTGTGAGAAGTCAAAGGGAACAACAAAAGAAAATGTATTGGGGCTAGTGCAGAAGTCCAGTTCCCTACTGTTTGTCCTTTGTCATGCAGCTCTCCCTGGGGGAAGGAAGAAAAAAAAAACCCCAAAAACGTGTATGTTTCATAATACTTAGTAAGCAGAATCCCAGAATATGTACAGGACTATCCCCAAGAGGCACACCATGTGCCTAAGAATATTATCCAAATGCTTCTCAAACTCTCTCAGTCTTGGTGGTGTGACCACTGCTCTGGGGAGCCTGTTCCAGTGCCCAGCCAACCTCTGGGTACCAACACAATACAGGCCATGGCTTCAAAGAATAGGCATTTTAAGTGTTGACTGGCCAACTGTCTGCTGCAAACAAAATATGGCTAAATGTCCAAGAGCTACTTTGCTTCATTAGTTCTTCCTTGGATTCCATTTCTCATGAAACAATTATTCTAGGGAAAAACATTTGTGACAGCTATATATATTTTTACTATATGCATTTAATAATGAAAAGGGAAAACAAACAGAAAAATACAGGGTTATAAAAAATAAGGATTGAAGATTGTAACATTTCTTCTCCTCTGGAAAATATTAGTTTATTGGTGATAGCTTGATGCAAAGTAAGATGTCTTTTTTGAGTTTTACAAAGGAAGATGGCTAGAAGATTACTTTTTCAGAAGCTGATGTGTATGACAGATAAAGTACACTTGGAGTTTCTCTACCTGATCTAATTTCAAGTAGACCACAGCCTTGGGAGAAGGAAAACTTACTTGGGTTATCGCCTGATTGCTGTTCTCCCTTTTCTGAAACACACTTTTCACATAGAGGGCCTATTTGTTCTTTGGAAACATGATGATTGCTCCTTCTTTTGCACATTAGTCTCAAGACTTTTTGTGTAGGATCTTAAACCCTCCCTTAAACCCTTCAGCCAGCCTTTCCCAGGAACCAAATGCAGTGCATGCACAAAGCAAATCTACCTTTAGCTGGGACTGCCCTCACTAGCCACACCAAGGCCTGAGCCCAAAAAGACCTTCTCCAGGCTAAGACGAGCTCACAGCCTTTACCTTTGACATGTCTTTCAAGTAACTTCTAAAAGATATGCCTCTTGTTGTCTCTATCTGCTGCCCTACAGAGGAGGCACAAGAAAAGGGATTGATAGGCAGGAAGAAAAACATTTTATCACCAGGAAAGAGCAGATACATCTTGCTGTCTATGTAATGACTTGCTGGATCTTTAAAATTACTCAAGGTTAAGATGCTCCTGATCTTAATAGTTTGGGGGGGGGGGGGGGGGGGCGGTGTTTGCTTAGCTTTTTGTACACAATTATGAAAACCCACTCTGATGATCAAAGATAATCTCTTTAGGAGAGACCTCACCTCCATCTGTATTTGGGCATTATCAGCAGTGTGTTGACAGAGAATTGATTATCTAGTTTAATTGTATCTCCTTGTAGTCCCCAAGGAAATGCTTTAGGAGCATCAATGTTGTAGTTAAGTAGAAGTCTTTTTTCCTACCAGCTTTTTGAAGGTATCTGAAGAAGGTAGCACCATTTTCTTCTCTACTGACAGCAGCAAAGATGCCATTTTAACCTTTAAAGTAAGTCTTAGATGACATATGAGCCACTTAAACTCCTGAGAAGAAAATATCTTGGCATGTGTGTATTGTCCATCCTCCTCCTGCTAGTTACTAACTGATTGATGAGAAATCTGTTTTGCTTTTCAGAACTCAGCATCATCTCTTTCCAACGTTTTCTAGATAACTACCAGCTACAATCAGATAAGATTTACCAGACAGGCCACTTGGGTTACTGTGATCTTCCACAGGACATTCCTTGGTTGCAAACTGGAACCTTCAGAGAGGCAACTGGCCTTGGCCAGATCTTGTTCAAGCACTACTTTTATCTTCATACTCCCATCACTTTTGGGAGGGGGTCATGGAGAAGAGCACAGGCAGCAAGAAGAGACTGGATGGGTTCACAGAGCAATTCTGGTTATGGAGCCTCATGCTTCTCATTACAGTGGTGCCACAGGGTCCTTACAGGGGTCCATATTCAGGTACCCACCGATACTGGCTCTTGCTTATGGCACAGTCTGTCATCTCACAAAAGCTCAAGATATTTTTATCTTTCTAGACCAAAGGCATGTTGGAGGTTCACTGATAGCAGATGACAATAGAGACCCAGCCACCAGGCTCCCAGGTGGGAGGTGCAGTGCCAGCAGTTCTGGGAACAGGTACCTCACCAGGGGCTGAAGCTTGCTCAAAATCCACCCCCTCTTGGCACAAACTGCTTTCATCTTTTCTTGCTCTATTATAATATTTGGAAAAAGGACTGTAGAGGGTCACCTTAATATAAGGAACAGCAACAGGCAACCAAAACAGAAAACAGAGCTTTTTGATATTTTGATCCAAACAGAGAATGCTCTGGGCATTTTGGCATCATGACATTTTCAAGCAGTAATTGGAATTACTTAGTTAGGCAATGTGTTATTCCAACCATGTGTTTCTCAAGGAGGAGACTGCAATTAAGCTCAAATAAATAAATTTTAAAGGAATTTTATTGTTCTGGGAACCTGACTTATTTGGAATAGAAGCTGTTAGAAAATAGTCGTTTTAAATTGGAAATAATAAAATTAATTTGAGCACATGACCCTCCAATACAAATATTGTTTCTGTAGGAAATGGAAACCACCATTTTCAAAATATTAGTCTCCATTTTCTGAACAGTGCTTTTATTTAGTATAATCATGTCTAAAGATAGGCAGGAGAGGTTTTTTCTCTAACTTGGAGGTAATCCTCACTCCTTAGCTGCATAACCTGCATGTGGACACAAAAGAATCAACCTGTCAACGCACAAATGAACGTGCTGGGAGAAGAGAACTGTATTCACACCAAAGTCTGCTTTGCAGTGAGGTCACAGTTTTGTAGGAAAGGCAAAACACCCCACATGTTGACAGAGCTCTACCTGTCATCTCTCCTGGTTCACCTAGTTTGCTCAGCCCAGCTCCAGCCAAAAAACATAAATGAGTAAGTTAATGTAGCAAAGACTGGGGAAGATACATCATCCATCCATTCACCCACACATCATTCACACATTTTTAAAGATGAGTGAATGGAATAAACTTATCTTCTCCTTCTACCACTTGATTAAAGCAGAATAAACACTATATACTGCCTTAATGGAAAGAAAATACAACTTTCTTTTGAAATCAACCCTATAAGATATGAACAACTGTTAAGCTAAAAACACCAATCATGTTGCACTCATCTGAATGAAAATGTGACTCATTTCTCCCCTGTTTATGCTGCTACCAACCATATCCTCAAGCCCTGCCATCCTGCTGTCAGGATCCAGGTGTCATGAGTCCTCCCAGCATGACACCAGTGACACCTCTCCAGCTGAGCATTGGAACCTGAGTAACCTCAGAGCCTTCACAGTTCTGGGAAATTTTGGAAGATGCGGGTCTGACATATCATCCACTTGCTGAACAAAACCTCTATGAGTTATCACATTTGAACTTCCCTTTCCAGTGCAATTGCTCCACTGCAAGGACAGGCAGCAGCTCAATAACCACCATTACTGCCAGAAGGAAACCTGTCACCATCTCTGTTCTCGTTTTGCATTTAAATGGTGTATATTGGCAGCATCTCAGCACTCAAGAGCAGATCAGAATTCACCCTATGTGTGCCTTGCAATCTCTCTCCTAGAGTACTGGCATAAATCAAGATCAATTCAAATGAACTCAGTAAATTCATAGTGCCGAAGCTAAAGTGAAAAAACAAAGGGGCATAAGCTGCTGTGCTTGTGTACAGAACTTCATTCAGCAGGATGGAACTGCCAGCTTGAGTGTAGTCCGAGCTTCAGCCCATGCATTCATGCCTGCTATGGAAACACAGACCAGAACCTTCAAATCATGGTAGCAGGTCTTCCTTTCCGTACTCATACCATTTCACTTGCCAGAGGTGTAAGACATCATTCTCCTTGCAACCACCTCTGAATTCAAAGCTCATGCTGTACACCCTGGAGCAGTCTGCACAGGCAGAGAGCACCAGAGAGTAGAATAATGACTAATGCTTTGCACAGAGAAACAAGGTTGCGGATGGCTATCGTATTTTCCTCTCAACCATCCTTTCATCCATTCAGAAATGCTGAGCTACAGTCTGTCCTTACAACTTGCTTCATGTAATCAGCCATACCAATGTTTTAGGACTAGTAACTTGGTTCTTCTCTCACTGGATTGCGGTGAAAAGCTTAAAAGAAAGCAAACTAAAAAAGCAATCCAAAAGAATGGAATTATGTGTACAGTGCACAGGGCTCAAGAAAAGAATAAAGAGAAAATTTTATTGTAAACTGGGTTGTTCAGCTAGTTACACACCATATTCTTCTGCTGGAAATATTTCCAAAAATAAATTGGTGTGAAAGCATGAGCAGGCTCTGGAAGAGCAGAGTTACACAGAAGATTCCAGCGTGGACTTGGCACCTACAATAGAAAGCGAATGGGACTTCAGTACCTACAGGCTTTTTTGACCTCTCTGGACTTGAAGTTCCCTCATAAAATAGAAATGTCAGAACTTATTTGTGTTTTCAAACAGCTGCAGGAAATGTGCCCTTGCCTGGTCTGATGGTTTATTTAAATCAGTATGCTCTTTTCAACAGCAAAATGATCATCTTTCACAGCTAGAGCTGTGAGAACTAATTAATAGCCTTGTTTTCAAATATGAAAAGAACTATGTATGTCAGTACAAGGTTAGGCATGATCATTTTAATATATTGCTGAGAGCACTTGATTCCTAGGTCTGAATGACCAATTGTTTATAAAATAACCCTAGTCTGTGGAGGAAGCAGGGGAGGTAGTCAGAAGCCCCTGCTACAAACACCACTACGCCTGGCTAAGCTTTGGTACTCCCCTGTGTGCCTCCAAATCCACAAGGAAAGCCCTGCCAGTGCTTTCCTAAAGCTGGAATGGGAAATAGTCAGGATGGTTACAGCAGGGAAGAAGACAGAGCTGTGGTCACTTCTGAGGAACTGACCTGCAGCCAGGTCGAGGACAGGACAGACAGATGTGGCTGGTGGATGTTGGGCAGCCAGGATGTGAGTTTTCCCACCACAGCCCCCAGTCAGAACAGAGGCAGTGCTGAAGTTAATATGTTAATATTTGAAATGCAATGTCACTTCAAAATTCCTCCACAAGAAGGTCAAATTAACTTATAGCTGTGGGGAAATCCTTGCTTTTTAATTTATAAGGATGCCTAAAGGAACAGAGGAAACAGAGCCAGATAAATAGTAAAGCATTGATACTCAATTAAACACAATATTCCAACATTTTCTTTTAGGTTTTTTGTTCTAAAGGCATGGCTGTAGATAAGATTTCTGGCCCTGAACATCACTTTATCTCCTTTAATCTCAACAGAAAGCTGTCATCTTTCTTCTGTAGGCTTTCTACTACAGCATAGCCAAGAGTTTCTCCAGAATATATCCAGAGCTGTATTGCTCTTCTTCCCAAACCAAGGCTGTTATTCATTCTTTCTCCACTCAAAAGTCTTGCTACTTCTGTAAGACACTTCAATAAAAAGTAGCAACACTGTGTTTGCACAAACCTTTTCTCTTAATTCCACATCTATGAGCATTGGCTGAGTTGGGCAAAGCAAAAAAATCCCATCCTAAGCTCTCTCCTTGCCCGCTGCCAGTGAAAAGAGTCAGGATGAAAGACATTTGAATGCAAAGAGTCCCTGCAAAGGGAGAGAGGAAAGCCATTTTCCCTGCCCAGGTCAGGCCAAGAACTCGTGGTCTAAAACTTCAGCGAGAGAGAAAAACCCCTAAAGATAAACCCAATGCAGCACTAAAAGTATGGCAGCAGGAGGCTGCATTAGAATTCTAGAGCATCCTTCGTGTTTTTCAAAGACGATCTTAAAATACCATTTCCAGGTTGTGGCAGGATGTGACATTTTAGAGTCCTTTCCACCTCCTTTCTTACAATTTTTGTAATAGCTGCACTGAAATCAGTCAACACAGCCTAAGAATCAGGCCTAGAAAGCTAAAATAACATTGCCCTAACTTCTCTAGATATACTTTGTAAAACTTCAGCCTAAGGCTTCACTTCAGGCTTTGTAATCCCTGTTACATGTTCTCCACCCCTTGCCAAAGTCAAATTCTCATTCCAGCCTGAGGGCGAGTCCCACTTCTCTTTTATGCAAGTAAGAGAACAAGCCAGCTGTAATAGTGAGCCAGAAAAACACACTTAACATATCCCATCACAATATCCACCTGCTAGCAATTTCATGCCAGAACTGATAGCCTGCTATGACATTTTCCTAAACTAGAGTTTTCCTGCAGTAAAAATACTCCAGTGATGGCTCAGCATCACTTCCCTGCAGATCAAAGTATCAGCCTCAACACTACTGCACCATTTGATATTTCAAAACTGTTTAAAGCAATCTTCTGAAAGCTGAGTTCTAGAGAGTTGTAGGGGTGATTCCTTCTTTAGACTGCACAACCCTATAGCAGAGGCACTCCCAGGTGAGTTTTTAGCTTGCTCTCTCTCTAACATCAACCATGGACCAGGTTTTGAACCCAAAAAGGAGATGCAAATGTTGCAGCTCTTCAAGAGCCTGAAAGAGAATTCTTCATCTCAACTTCTGCTCCCAGTCCTTCCTCCTCTTTCCTCTTAATTTAAAATAAACAAATAGAGGAAAGTCTGAAATAGTGAGACCATGCTAAACTGTGCAGTATTTTTGCTGTTTCTGCTTCTTCTTCCTAAGAGATGATGAGTGCTTATCGATAGTAAGCCTCAGGAAAACTCAGCTGAGTTAATTTACTGATGTAGAAATCTGGTAGGTTCACAACACTGTTGCATAAAGAGATGCTTTACCTTACTTCATTACATCTGAATTCTACAGAAAGGAATGTTGCCTGTAGTTTAACTAACTGAAAGTTTATCTGTGGTCACACAGAAGTGTCCATGTAGTCCAGCGTTTCAACAACTGCTGAAGATGAAACAAGAGGCCCTGGATTTGGCCAGTGCTGATCAACCTACAGGATATGCTGCCTTCTAGCCTGTGGGGCCCTTCTCTTCTGCTATCACTTCTCATGCTGGCCACAAAAGTCATACAATACATATCACCTCCTATTTTGCTTGCTAAACACACATTGAGCAAGCTTAGGAAAATTCAGATATTTTGTTTTACATCTTTGTTACAAAATCACAACTGAACATTTGGTGCAGTCTTTTACACCTCTCCAGTGTAGTCCATGCTGATGGTGACCTTCAGTCGTTACTAGACAGCAAGATTATTACATGAGTTTAAAGACCCATCTAGGGAAATGTTGGCCATGCTTATATGAAAACCACCATTGCCAACAGCTGAAACTGCTAAGCAACACTTAATTTTTTAAAGACTGTAGTAGTGGTTAAAATTACTATGAATGAATTTGATGTCTCACAACTACAGACAGAAAAACCCTTCCATTGGTAAGATCCTCTCCAATACCCTTGTTCTAAGAAGATGAGTAAAAAATGTCACAAAATTTTCCCCAGTTCAGCTGTTCCTTACACTGCCTTGTATTATTTCTCCCTGTAACCCCAGGAGCGCATTCATATTAAGTCAGCCAAGTAATGCACTGGAACATAATTCAAGCCTTCAGAGGACCACAAAGGGTATTGTAGAGAAGACAACCTGTCTTGCAGCAGCTTGGCTGTTCCATGGAGGAACCTGGGCTACCCAGGTGGCTCAACAAGAACTTCAGTGACAACAGCCCAGGCAATCATTTGTCTATTCTGGCAGCCTAAAGTAGAAGAACTGGTTGTGACTTGGGATATTCACAGAAATGGTAAATTTCTGCTAATGAAAGAAAAGGATAATGCTTGATGCCTTGCCTTCTTTACTCATGAGTGACCATTTACACAGGAACAAAGATGGCAGAACTCTGGAAGAACTGCTTCAAGAGCCAAGAGAGTATATAGTATAATCAAGATTCTGATTTTGATAGATCTTCCATGGGGAAAACAGTATGGGTATTCTTTAAAAGGATATTGTTACAGTGCCAAGTGTTGGTCTGTTATGTTTATCTGGGATGCAATAAAAACAAAGTACTCATATCTTACATAAATAATTTATGCAGACATCTACATGCATATACTCAACAGGGCTGTATTCTCTCATATACAGAAAGAACTTCAGAGGCAAGCAGGATTTAACATTTGAAGAATGAATACTCTCAAGTTCATCACCTTTGTAAGCACAAGCACAACAGCTGCAGATTCATTGGGCCTCCATAGAGGGACACAGATGTTCTTCCTTGACTGAGATATGGGGGACTGGAAAAAAACATCTGATAGACTATGATCTCCAGCCTGCACACAATCACGTGCCAGCTCAGAAATACTTTGCTATGTTGCAATCACTTAGTTTGAGCAAACACATGGCAGAAAGGTGCTGAAAGGGTTAATATAAGGGTTGCTGTGCCCTAAAATACCAACTCGGTGTCTATTCTCCCTCAACCCTCCGTAAGAGTAGGGCTGTTGATCATACTGTGTTTTAAGACCTAGTGATTACAGAAAACAAAACCTATTTTTCTAGTTGTCAAGTAACACTATTTGATCTAGAAATCCCTAAGAGACCACAAAAAAACTTCTGTTCATGCTTTCTCTCTATACTACATCGATATTACAAGAATGGTCTTACAGCACATTTAGGTCCAAAAAGATAGCTATTTTCTGCTAACACTTTTGATTTTAAATAATGCAGGATTTTATAAGAAATATTGTAGCCCCTTCTTGCTGAGTGAAAAGCTGCACTTGCTCTATGAAAAAAGCAATAAAAGCAGGTAGGAAATTGTTTAGTTAGAGCTTCTTTCTGCTTGAAGGTCTCACTGGAAGTGTGAGAGGGAATGGAAAAACCTTTACACTACCTACAGATAATGTCTCAATACAGGTACAAAGTAAAATGGGCAATGAAAAATCCAATTTCTTACAGTTGAAATAATAGACAGCAATAATAATTACCCACTGAAATATGTTCACTCATTCCAGGTAGGTCTGTGGATTACATATCAGTTCTGTAAGTACAACAGAAAAGTGCAAGGTACAGAACATGGTCAAATGTATTTTTCAAGTATTCATTATGTCAAGACCATTGGGAAGCATGAAGGGGTTATTGGAGAATAATTTGAAGGATAAACACGTATCTTTCATATATTCTACTGTAAGGTAAAAATTATATATCAAATAATAACAGGGTCTATTCAGTTCTAAGTCTTCTTCAGCTTTCATTTTCACTCTGCAGCTTTTGGCTGAGAGGTTTGTGTTAGACAAGGCCAGGTCCTTCAAACTCTCAGGTCATGTCAGGCACACTCACAGTATCTTTCTTGTGTGTGTTTGTGGTATCAGGACATTTGGCTGCAAGCTCTGCAGTGAGGTCAGACCCCCATGACGCCACAGACACAGCACTTGCTGATGCAGGGTCTCGTCAGTTCTGCACAGCCTGTTCTCTGACACCACAACCACCAAACCCAAGAAGATTGCCTTCAACTGACTGAAGGCAGCAGGATTTAGCTGCAAAAAGGAGGCATACATTGTTTAGACAAATGGTTTGTCACATCTTTCATCAGACTAATAACTAGGCAAACACATCTAGAGCACTACCCAAAGCAGGAACAGATGAGCAGCAAATGAATAACTGCCGCAAAACTGCAGAGTAAAAGAGAAAGCAGTAAGTCTTGGGAAACGTCTGCCTCCTCTATAGGGAATTAAAGGGGAGAAAAACATGACTCATCTTCATAAAAGAGATAACTGGTATTCATTTCAGATGTAAGTCTGGTTTGACTTTCCATCCTATATCATGCCTTTGCAGAAAGATCTATCACACACAGGTGCCACTTCACCCCTAGCTGATCTCAAGTATACAGGTGCCCTGAAATGTTTGACTTGCACAATGAATGTTGCTGATGTTGCCATTTTACTCTTTTGGTCATCTATGACCTATTTTTAAGCCTCTCCAATAGCCAGCACTTCCAGCACCTTCTACATGTGCTGTATTTTTAGAAAGTGCACTTTATACTTACACTTACATCTGTCATCAGGAGCTCTATGGCCAACATCTTATTTACGTTACTGTACTTTCACACATTGTCAGACTGGCATTTCAGCTGAAGTTTGATGCTAACGTTGGAGGTCATGTCTTTGGTAGCATTTGGACAAGCAGCCTTCTAATGCAGGCTCTGAATACTAATCCCACCCAGCTCAAAGCGCACTGACTAGGGAAGAAGTCACTGCTACCCAGTCACCCTCACAGCACCAGAAGGACAGGTGAAGAAAATGACCAAGTGCTCTCTTTGAAACAGTGCGATGTGGTGGGAAGGGCTAAAGTAACATCATTTGAAAGAACTGGAATTCACCTTGGACAGCCTTTGAAGAGCTAATGAGGAATGACCAGACACAAAATTTTTATTTTGTAATTAAAAGTGTATTTTCAAAACCCAGGGGTGGGGAAAAAAAAAAAAATAAATGGCAAGGTTATAGGAAATTTGTCAGTTTTAGGTAGAAGACTGTCCTTTTTCCAGAAATTTATGTCCTTCATAGAAGTCTTCCAAGAGGCAAAGTGGTGGGGGGATAGGGGGCTCATCAATCACAGCTGAGTAAGAGACACAAATCTGACTTTCCTTCAGTTAATATCTACACAATGTGGCCATCCATTGTCATTTGTATAATTCAGAGATGATCTGGGCTCTTCCCTTTATATTTTGGCTTGAGATTGGTATATAAGGCTAGACATAGGCCAACAGGTTATATAGAAAATCAAGAGGGGTCTTTCATTTGCTTCATCCCTGTTAGCAAGCAGCTGAGTGCTGATTTGAGAAAGGCATGGTTCTGAGAATTAGTTATGCCCTGGGGCAAACTGGGACCTGGGACAAGGACTGCAGGGATGAGTAGCCCAATCCCAGGAGTCTTCTGTAACACACAGAGTGGATAAAGCCACGTCCTCAGCTTAAGAGCAGACATTTCCCATTTCCCAGGGGAGGAGACAAAGGCAGAAAATGATGGTAAGGGCAGCCATCCTGGATGAGACCAAGCATCCATCTAGCTTTATTTGGTACACTCTATATTTTTGGGTTTGGGAACTACAGGGCAGCAATAAACCTACCCATAGGATTTTTAACCATACTGAAAATTCCAATTCCAATTCTCAGGCTTAGAAATCAGTATGGAAAGTACACCAGGAACAGTCTATGAAAGACCAGGTTTTTTGCATTGCCCAGGATTTCAGAATAAGTTTTGTAAAAATGTGCAGATTTAATGCCTGTTTATTGCCATGTAGTTCTTTAACTTTCCTCTGTCTTGTGTACAGAAGCAATAGAACATCATAACTGTAACTCACATCATATATCACTACCGTGAGCTCAGTGCGGCTCATGTCTGGCAATCGGTGTATCTGGCTGAAGGAAGGCAGCAATATTTGCCTCTAACAACTTAGCCCTTTTCCTGGTTGTTGCTGTTGAACCCTTACCTCCCTTTCAGATGACAGGCTATGGAAACTATCACATGCAGGAACCTGTAGCCTGGGAGGCAGTATGTTTGGCTGCTTTTCTGGTAGGGAACTAACAGCTGCGGGATTACATGATGATCTTCACGTAAATCATGCTGTGTAAAAATAAGGGTGTTTCATCCGGTTTTTGGAAATGCAGCCCATTTCAGCCATGGCAAATTTTTGGATGGCTGGGAAGGTTTCTTGTGTCAGACTCGTGGGTGGAAGTGTGGGCAGAGGTGGGATTACAGGGCATTGTTTCAGCTGCTCCTGCCTGACACTTAACCTCACCATTGATATCCCCCTGTATGTGAAAGCTTGGCTGAGCAGCATCCCATGGGGTACTTAGTTCAATCTGTCTGTAATGCAGATTAAATATAGCAGGCGTGTGTGCTGGATCAAACCACCTCTCCTTTGGTCCTCTCAGCCAGTCTTCATCAAAACCCATTTCCCCAAAATTCACAGGCAGGACCCTGTACGCAGCAAACCATGTCCTGCCTCCACACTCGTTCCTCAGTGTTCAGCTCTAGAGACAGCTTTTCACCATTTTCTAAAGGACGAAATGTCCAGGTGTCAGCAGACCAGGAAAAAAATGAGAATGCCAGAGATGAGCATAAGAACTATGTTAAAGCTCAACAAAATATTTTCCCCTTCCCCCTTTCCATAGCATCTGCCCTACAACAGCTACATCATCCCCAGACACATTTTGCACGCAAGAAAAATTCATGTAATTGTAGCATCAGGAAGAGTCCCATGAATTATTGCCCTTTTATGACATTTTATGACACAATGAGAATGACATCATAGCCTTGAGAAGCACTACATTTTCACTGATTCCTTTGTCTAATTTGAAAGGTCAAACTATAAAAGTATTCACCTGGAAGAGATGTCATGGGATAGAGGGGCAAAATCTGTCTGCCTGGTTTAAATCCTGGGTTTCCCTGGAGATGTTAACCCTTTTTGAAATGGAATTGCATCATGCTAGAAAATAGACACCTGGGGATTCAAAGGCCAAGACTTAGGGTTACCAACTGGAGATCCTTTTGTGAATCCCATAAACGCTTTACAAGGTAGGTAAAAGTTATTGTCCTGTTCTGTTGTATAGAATTCCATAGCTACATTATATCCCCACAAAATTTACCAAAAGACGTCAAGGCTAAAAGGTCAAGCACTAGGAAAGTTGGTTGTAGGGAGAAATTAAGGTAATCTTATCTATTATAAAACTCTTTAATTATATGATGCCATGCTACTTTTTTTCCCAAGCCTCTGTTTTATTCAAGAAGGAGCTATTGAGCCAAAGCTTCCCCTTCTCCCATGCATGTGATACCCCGTATCTCAGCTACCAAATGCTGTGACTGTTTGCCTGTGGTACCCTGCATCAGGTCTCTCCAGTGAGATTCAGCAGGATGCTCTTCAACTGGAGGGAGGATCAGTGGGTCAGCCCATGGCATTCAGTGAGCAGGTATGCTGAGGCCCAGTTCTTCACACCAGACTCTGGCTGCCTTATGGCAGTGGAGAACAAAGGCTCGGCCCCATTTCAGGCCCTGTGCAGGACATGCTTTGGGGCTTAGGTCCTTCCACCCTGTACTTTCCTGGACTCTTTCTAGAGTAGGTTTCTTTACTCTCTGCCTCCTACTTACTGACTCTTTTCTTATCTTAGCTTTTTTTTCCAGTCTCAGTGCTACCCAAATGAACTCAGGTCCCTCAAAAGTCCCTTCATTTTCTCTAAATTCACCATTCCTGCACCATTGTTATCCTTCCACCACCAAGTTCTTGTGCCAGATTACCCCAACCATTCTTCTTAGAGGAAGTCATTGCCTTCCCTTGAATTTACACTTAGCCCATAGCTTTGGCTTATGAAAAGAGAAAGCAAAATGTTGCTTTGTGGTGCATTTTTAGAAGCTTTTCTTAGGTAATATAGCAGACAGAGGCAGCTGCAGCTGTCCCTCAGCCAGCACTGCATGAAATAGCCTTCCCTTTATCCTCAAAGGTTCACACGTGGGATATCCTGGCTTCCCTTCAAGTCACTACCAATAATAGGTGTAATGTATTCCCTTTCCCAGAGCACTGTGCATGGCCAGTCGTGCTGGGCTCTGCCCACAACACAAGAGGTGGATCTGAGTTCAGCCGTTCCCCAGACCAGAGGGGTTCTCGCTTTAGCAGCCCCAGCCAGTGCTCCCACTGACTGCAACAGCTGCAGAACAAGCCTGAGAGATATGTGCTGAGCTCTGACATGCACAATAACCATCACCCAGAGCAAGATACTCTGCACCGTGTATCCCAACCAACACCAGGTACATCCTGGCTGGATGGTGAGCATCTGGGGAGTCTATTCCCACACAAAACCTGAGCATTTTCTAACCTGTGTGGCATATTTCTCCCAAGAAACATGAAATACTGGTGGCTTTCCAACTAACTACTTTAAACCATTTTGGGTGCCATGGAGCAGCTGTGAAGGCAACTGGCTGGACTGAGCATGCCCATACATCAGGGGTCTGTTCACCTTCAAATCCACAGACACAATACGAAAGAAGCAGTTGAGAACTAAAAAAAACATGTCACTGCAGACAACAGGCAAGATCACACCCTTTTCTCTGTCCCTCCACTCATTTTCCTTGTGCAGGCAGAAAGAAAAGGCCTCACTCTTGCAAGCTGCAGTCTCACCTCCTTCTGGCTATGGCAGAACACACAAGCAACAATCTCCATAAGCAAACAGTTCTTTCCCCAAGACTCATTTTATTTGGAAGTTTGACTCTCAAAGCCCCTGTGTAACCTAGAGTGTCTTGAGAAAAACATTTTTTGTTGTTGTTTTGAGGAACTCCTATAAGCATCTACAAACCATCTCCATTGCAGTACTCACTTGCCAAATTACCCACAGACAACCTGACAGCTTCTAGGTTGATTGCCCTTGGTCCTGTTTTTGATGCCGACTACCATTTCATTATGCCCTTGTGGTGTCCTGCATGTCTTGAACCATTTTGTCTCAGGCTGTGGAGTTTCTCAGTGGTGGGGTTTTGTCTGCACCTACCGTGCTCTGGGTGGAAAGATATTACATCTTCTTCTGGGTTTTGCATGCAAAAACTCTAGGACACTACAACTGTTGACTATTGCAAAACTGACACCCCTCCATCGATATATTTCATCTTTTGTAGTTGTTCCAGCTGAAAGCTCACTGACACAGAGGAGCAGGTAATAAACCACTGTCTAAATGTCAGATGATGTAGCAAAGAGCTGGCTCCCAGGAGGAAGTGTTACGCAAAGCAGCTCCCACCTTACCTGCACTTTATTATCAGAGCAGACTGCTGACACTGCACCTGCTGCTTCTAAAATATGATAGAGGAAATCTTATAATATATCCAGCTATTACATTACAACCCACGTGGCACGTAGCAAAGAACTGCACAAAGCCCCCAGCGACAGATTGCTAAGTTATAAATAGGTGCAGGACCTACATAACTGGAGTGACTTGTAGCTACAGAGCAGGTCTCCAAATTAATGACATTTATGAAGTTTCTGGCTGCAGCTGGTTGTATGGCTGTAAATAACTGGCTCTGCAGAGTGGGCAGCAGCAGCTTCCCTCTAAGTGATGGCATAGAAAGTAAAACAGTAATGGGTATGTCATGTCAAGGAAACTTTATGGAACATAGACAAGCCAAATTGAAGGTCTACAGGTAGGGGGGAAATATTTTATGCAAAACTCTCCACTTTCAGGGAATGTTAAAATCACAGCACAGCCTTGTACTCTTTATACACAAAAAGCCCATACAATGAGATAGTCCTAAAAGCAACGTGAATAGAAAAAGAAGGAGTTTGATCGATTAGCTCAATCCATTCCTCATCTTTTCTGCCTACTCAAATGGTTCTGACTCCTCTTCATAAGTGATTTAATTAAAAAGAGGGGGAAAAAAGTGATTTCTTCATAGAGTTTTAACTATGCTTACACTAGAGATTAACTCAGTTGGTTAGAGCATGGTGCCAGTAACACCAAGGTTGTGGGTTAAATCCATGTACAGGCTGTTAACTTCAGAATTGGACTTGATGATTCTTGTGGGTCCCTACCAATGCAGAATACTCATCATTCTGTGATAAATGCCCATGACCTATGTTCAGGGTGCACATTTCCTGAATCACTGTTCAGGGTCACAGCTCAGTAACTGCCTTCAAATACTGCTGACAGAAGAACCTTTGTCACTCATCCTCTACACCTAGTGGGGTGCCTTCAACAGGAAGCCACCTACTCTAATCCATTTGTTTGTTTTCACATGAAGTCATTGGAGATTGGAAAAAAATTGCATCTACTGAATTCTTTACTTTTTTTTTTTGCCAGAGTAGCAAAAACAGAAAATTGTTTTACATACCGGTATTGTCACATTTCAGAATTTATAATCTGCTAAAGCAGGGTTTATTCTATGACTGATGAGCTGCTCCCAGCAGCCTGCCAGCTCCAAAAGTACAGTATGGCATGCTAACTAATTGGTAGTAACTTTTCTTGGGCACACTCTTGCTTCAAACAATACATAGTAACTGAACTAGTTTAAAAAAACCCCAACCAAACCCACAACCTAAAACCCCACTAAACTAACTTAAACCAGCTTGTATTTGCTTTGAGACAGCAGAAACCAGCAGATGGCTATGACAGATTACCCAAGGAGAGGCAATCTGCACTTTTCCAAACCTTACGCAATATAACTTCGTATTTTGGCTGAGGTTTTAACACCTTCCTAGCTCCAAGCATTTTGCCTTCATGGAATACATCCCTTAAAGCCAACTCTCTGACTGAGGGAAGCAGACATTTATACTGGCATAGTACTGGGAAGACTCAGATGGGATTCAGTCACATTATGCTGTGGCCATATATATTTATCTTCCTGGCTATAGTCCATATCTCTATATTCTTGTCCTGAAATACTGGTTGTCTAAATAGCATGTCAAGTATACTCTGGTTTCTAAGAAAGTCTTTCTTTGGCATTTGAATTTTACTTGTTACGTAGGAACTATAGATAGCTGGATTGCTCGGAGATTTCCCATATGCCATGGATACCAACACTGGAAAAAGAGAGTAAGAGTACTTGAGTCTCTCTAAAATAATGGGTCTAACTGATCCAGCAACAATTCATTGCAGGACCTTTATGCTCCCTGAGTATTTGTATTGCATTTTATGTAATCACAGGTATTACATCTTACACATGTAGCCTCATTCCTTTTTCTTTCTTCTGGGGGCCAAATTCTTGGCTGCAAGTCCCTCCTTTGGCAAGAAGCACCCCACAATGGACAGATTCTTAAAAATCAAATAAAACAAATTCCTAGTTTCTCCATAGTAAAATACTAAAGAGGCTAAAACCAAAATTAGTCTTACATCCCCAGGATAGTAGAAATATTGTGCTTCTTTTCCTTTCCATAGCTTCCCCCACCTTTTCTGGTTTGTGTTTTTGGGGGGGTGTGGAGGGGAGAGGTGTGTGTTTGGATTTTGGGGTTGGCAGGGGTTTTTGTCTTTTAGCCCTCTTTCATTGTAAAATTTCTTCCTCTCTATAGCCCTTCTTGCTCACAGTTAATCCTTTTACCATCTCTGGATTCCCTCCTGTTCTGTCCTGTCCTATTTCTTTCCAATTCAAATTCAGGAGCAAATATGTGATCCTCTGTGTTTCTCTCTTCTTTCTCTTTCCCTCCTGGCACCCTCTGAAATATTTTTCCTCTCAGTGGACCCACTGCTTTTTGCCTCCTAGTCACCTATCAAAGCCCTGTCACCCACAGAACCATCGAATCACAGAATGGCCTGGGTTGGAAGGTGCATCGCGAATTAAGTGTTGCCATTTTGGTCTGTGTTTTTGTTCATGCCACCTGTGAAAGATTCATTCTTTTTCTGCCAAGTTCTAAGGAATCAAAGTTGATAGAGTGAAGGCTTCACCCTTGAAGACAGAGTTTGCATAAACTAAAGTTATTTGCGTCTCTCCTATTTGCTGAGAGCCTTTGGAGTAGAGCTGACAGAGAGAGAGAGCGAGAAGGAAGAAAGAGGGCAGAGCCTGAGACCTCTACCTGGGAGGTGCTGGCCACACCTCCCTAGGCAGATGTACCAGCAGGCTCAATAAAGGTGAGAGGACTCATGCTCTGGGTGTGGTTTGTTTCTCAAAATGGACAGCGGGGATGCCTGCTGTCTGCCAACGCCTAGAAGATGTCGTCCCTATCCTCTGGGGGAAGGTCCTGAGCTGGTAAGACAAACTACATGAGTAATCCTTGGGTAAGCAAGGAATATTTTCAAGTAGGGCTCCTATTTTCCTCCTCTCTCTCCCTTCTCTTTGCGTTCCTGCTCTTTGGTCACCTCTCTTAACAAAGATACTGTGTTTCTGAACTCCTAATGGTGCTCAGCCTCACTTTTTCCAGCAAATGTAGAACCCATCCTGTT
This sequence comes from Pithys albifrons albifrons, assembly GCF_047495875.1. Classification (NCBI taxonomy): domain Eukaryota; kingdom Metazoa; phylum Chordata; class Aves; order Passeriformes; family Thamnophilidae; genus Pithys; species Pithys albifrons. The sequence goes on from NC_092459.1 coordinate 98,537,707, forward strand.
ACAGAAGGAATCTTTAAAGATCACCTAGTTCTAAACTCCCTACCATGGGCCAGAGACACCTTCCACTAGACCAAGTTGCTTCAAGCCCCACTCAACCTGGTCCTGAACACTGCCAGGGATGTGGCAACTACAACTTCTCTGGGCAACCTGTTCCAGTGCTTCACCACCCTCTTTCAATAAAAATTTATTCCTAATATCTAATCCAAACTTACTGTCTTTCAGTTTAAAGCCATTCCCCCTGGTCTTATCAGTACCTGCCCTATAAAAGGCCCCTCTCCAGCTTTGTTGTAGACCCCATTAGGTATTAGAATGTTCTAGAAGGTCTCCCCAGACCTTCCTCTTCTCCTATCCACTCCAACCTACCTGTCCTTGCTTACTAAATGCCATGACATTTTTATTGAGTGGTTTGAGTTGCCTACCAAATTTGGCAGCATCTGGCAGCAGAGGAGATGGAGCAGAGCTTGGCATTGCAGGCAATGAGGATGCCTGGAGAAGCACTAAAGTGGGCACACTTGACTGACCAGCCTGCAAGCTGGGTGCCAGGCAAGTACATCACTACGTCTGTGAAGCCAACACACAATTGGTTTTCAGAAAAGCTTAAATGCCTGCTGGAGAGCTGAGAGGCTAGAGCTTGTAGTGCTAATGGCAGGCCTAAAAATACTCCTGCCTGGGAATCCAGAGTGCATGGCATAATCATTAGGACTCCTCATTTCCAATAGTCATAAGGTGTTTTATCTATAAAAAACACCTGATCTCATGAAAGTTTTCAAAGAAATCTTCTGGCAGTTTCAGCCGTTATTGAAGTCCTTCAGAATAAGTTTCAAACAGAATGTAAGAATAGAAATACATAAACAACCACAGACCCTTTCCACGGAAATAGCACCTGCAGTGTCCTGTGATAAACGTTGTCCTTCAGCAGCCTGAACTCCTCATTCAGTTAGTGCACAGACAACAAAAACTGGGACTGGGAATTGTAGAAATATAAGACAAAGCACATTTTGGAAAGGTTAGGACAGGGCAGACAGAGTTTTGCATCCCAGGTTTCCCTGCAGCTGGTAACATTGCCTAGTGTCAGCCAAGCATATCCTCCAGTGGATGGACCTTTCCCTTCTTGTAGCTCACTGGAGAGCAACTCTTGGTAGCATAACAAGGAGCTAACATATTAAAACCATAGGATGTATGGTAGGGTTTGGCCTGCCATATCTATTTAAGGCATCAAGCAGCATTTTAGACACTGGGATTAGAAAACTCAGCCCTGTTTCCAGTTCTTCCACTGATTTGCTGTCTAAAATTGGTGACTTGGTTTCCCCAATCGTGACATTTCACTTCTTCCTTAAATGCCCTTAAGTGCTGATAAGAGCATGCAATGAGAGTTAGTATGCTGCTAATAGAAGGAAAGAAGGAGAGATTTAATGGGGAAGAAAAATCCAGCTCTTTCATGAGTGATTGTTGTTAACATCTCTGAAATCTAAAGCAGATCAGTCTCAACGAGTAGTCTACCTCAAAAATACAAATTTATAATCATTTGGGCCTTAGGCAATGCAGGATTGAAAATTTGTAGCAGGAGCTGACAGAAAATGTCATGTTGCTCTGTGTAGGGAGGACAACTAAAAATAAAGTAATATCAAAGCTGAGACTAGTGTGTCATGCTCTTTGGACATTGTTTTGATCTTTCAGTGCACTGGAAGTAAGGCTTATAAATTATACATGTTATTGGGAACGGCATGCAAATACCACTAGACAGAAACAGGTTATTAGAGAGAAAGCAAGGAATAAAAATTTGAGACAGCAGGGGGAAGCAAGTAAAATCTGTTCTTGGCTACAACTGTGTATACAGAGAGGTTTTAATTGGAAGAAGTAGCTTTTTCTGTCAAATACTGTGCTATGTTGTCATTGACATCCCACCAACAAATACAAATGCGTGAGTCAGTGCTCTGAAAAACATACAGGACAGATTAATGTGTCATTATCTTCCACAGACCTCCAAATCATGTAAATAATCAGAGATGATGAGCTCTTCCTCCCTAGAACAGCTTTCTTGGTCAGCCTTACAACCATGATTTTAGCACCAGGATCTTGTTTTGGATGCATCAAACTGGCAGAACTAAAATACACCCTTATTTTTTAAATTACCAGAAACAATTTCAATAATTTCCTGCCTCAAAGAGGTGGAATCATGGCTAGATCTAGCAGATAACAAGGAAACACAAAATTAAAACAAAAACCAAGCAGTGACATTTTGGTACGTGCAAGTGCTGAGAATATTCATTTTGGATATCACAACTGGACAGCCCAAAGTGCTGATCTAACTCTACCTCCTGCCATTTCACACAGCTAAAAATATTTGACAGTGACATGAAAAAAGACACATAAAATTGTGAGCTATTCTTTATTTAAGAACATTTTAATAAGTAGCCTAGCAATAAAGATTCCAGATTCAAAAGAAAAAAAATAAATAATTTTAGATGCCCTTGGCTTGAAGTGAAGTAACTGTATACTTGAAACAACATCAAGAACCCAAGCTGCAACACGTGGCCAAGTGCAGAAGTCGTTAGCTAATAATGAAAATTTAAATCTAAAATAATAGACAATTGAAAAAAGAAAATAAATTTAATACTAAATAAAGAGGATTGGAGTTTTCTGAGGATACTAAGAAAGCAAAACAATAAAGAAACAATGAAGCTATCTGTAATAGTGAAGAAAATACAGTAGTAGTTAATAGATATTTTCCTGCTACAGAAATAGGTAAAAGAGCATTGCCTCATATCATATGGTGATGAGATATGGTATCATATGGTGATGAAATACCTTGTGTTATAAAAATAAAGGCCGAAGGTTAGTCAAAGCTAAAGTGGATTCAAGTTTTAAAAATAGTTGTCCAAAGAGTTGTTTAGATCACAGAAGCTGACTCTTTAAACCTTTGAATGTTGGGGAAGCTCCAGGAGAGGACAAGAAGACATATATTACACCAGAAAGGCACAGTTTTGACCAAGACGAGGATGGCTGGTTTGGGACTTCATAACAGAGGTCATATAGTTTTTACCCTTCTGCAGCAGCTTGCCTTCTGGACCAAAGAATGACAACAATACCAATCCATGTGACACTCACCAAGTGGCTCTCAGCCTGGACAGCCATCAAATCTCCAGCAGCACTAGTCAATAAGGCATCATTTCCAAGCACAGGTGCGTTTTTATAGGCTTCTGTACTAACCCATCCTCACTCAGTGTTTACCACTTGTCGCCAGCTGCAGCACAAACAAAATCGCTCCTCATTCAGATTTACAAAAGACAGAGAGATCTAAAGACCAGTAAGAAAGGAGGACAGGCAGTGATGCTTGTTGACCTGAATTGCTGGTGAGCTGAGAACAAGAAAACAGCTCCTGCTCTGAGAGAGGCAACTGAGCGGCTCTGTAACCCTGAAGAAGGAACTGGGGACACACTCACCAGGGAACCAGCAACTATTAAAAAAGGCTTATGTTGACAGAACTTATCCATCCCCTGTGACTTACTGTGATCAGTATAATTATAGCATGCAAACAGGGGAATATGAAGAAGCCAAACAACTTCTTGTTTGGCACTGTTGCAACTACTGCTGTGCTCCATTCTGGTATCTACATGCCTAGAAAGCAGCTGAGACACTGTAATGGGTTCAGTGAATAATGAAAACAGTTAAAGAAGGATGTGCACAACTCAGTCTGTTTCGTTTATGGAAAAGAACATTACAAATGTTTTCTTCACAGTTTAATCACCAATTTTCACAACTGCCATAACTAATGGCTCTTGCATTCAGCAACCAAACATACAGCAGGAATCAACTGATGGAAGTTGAAGCTAGAAAAAATTCACCCTAGAAAAAAAAAAACACAAAGCAGGAGTGGAATGACTGATCACTTGCATTACGTATCTCATACATTGTGATGGATCTTCCCTCATCAGAAATCTTAAACCAAGAAAAAGAAAAACGTAATCATCTGAAAGATATGCTCCAGATCAACCCTGAAGTGGACTTTGTGTTATAGTTAATTCTGGGGAATTGTAATGACCTCTCCAATACCAGAGCTAATCACTTACCTTCCTACATATTCTACAAGCAATTCAGCTTGCAACCCTGAAGACTGAAAATGGAAAGCAGTATAGTTCCCCCAAATAAATACTTTTAATCCATTTTGAGGCTTCTGTGCTATCCTATGACCTCACAGGGATATATATTTGTACGTCTGTTATGTGAATTACTGAAAGAGTAGGTTCCTGAAAGTAGCAGATATCAGCATTCAAATTCAATATTTGGCTCAATTCCATCTCAGCAACAATAGCTGAAAAGTCATGAAGTGAAAGAAATGAAAGAAAAATGTGTACCCACATACATCATGAAAATGGTCTTTCTAGCCGTCTTCGATAAGTTTGAGAGTAAGTGGGACAGATTTTTGAAAGCACCATAGGCTGCTCCATCTGAAGACAAGAGGCAGCTCTGTGCCTAAGGCTCTTCAGGCCTGAGACTTCAGTTGGACTGTGCCATGAACATCAGCAGTTTGTCCCAGCACACTCCAAGCTGTCCTGTCCTGCTTCCCCATACCGCTGTGCCATGAAGCTGGGTGCTTGTGACAGCTCTGCCATCCAGTTCCCCAACTCTCCCAGGTTTTAACTACTAAAACGGCTGCTGGCCACTTTTCCATTGCTCCCAGTAAGAGTGAACAGAGCACCTAAGCTGGTAGATCCATTTTGAGCTCTGAAACTCTCACACTTTTCTTTTGTTGGTAGATGAAACATAAAAGGGAGACATCCCACTTTGATTATGGATTTTCCTAGGAAAGTATTTTTTAAGGACAAAGATCTTTTGGTGACTGGGAAGCACAGAAACAACAAAGCATAGACCTGAAAGCCAGGCTAAATCTTAACCTGTTTGCCATAACCTGGTCACACTTGATTTACAATCCAGCAGACTGGGTCATCTCCTTTCCTCCAGAGGGAATCCAGTGTGCTGAAGCTTAACTGGCTGTATTGTGCTAGTCTGCCAAGCTCAAGTTCTGCTCCTTCAGTAAATCTCTTAGATTTGATACTCTAATTTCTTGGATTCCTGAAAGAGACTCTAAAGCTTACCTAAATCCAAAACACACTCAGTGCATTTCTGAGAGCTAAAGACAAGCTAGGCTGGGATTGAGGCACTGCCATTTCCTCAGCTCTGATGAGCTACACACTTAGGTCTCCAGGCAGCTGAACTCATCCTGTCACCCAAGAATCATTTCCCTGCCCGGAAGGTGAATAGTAGAACAACTCCCGCCTGTAGGTGGGAACCCTAAATTCAAGTTGGAATAAAGGAGCTGTGGGAGGATTTCAGAAGCCTCCTGCCAGTTGTATTGATCACTTCTAGCACTTCCCAAAGAAGCCACTGACACTTTGTGTCTCTCTTTAGTCATCTTCCAAACACAATTGGAAGGTGCTGTGAGGTATAATGAATCAAAATGTGTAATGCCATTTGATGCACAAGTTTCCTAACTACAAAACACCCCTAGTCTTCCCCTGAACATTTACAAAATGCTATGTACAACTCAAAGACTCTCAGAGAGAAGTGATGACCAAACTCTTATCACTGACTGCCTCAATGACTATAGTGTCAATAAGTCATTCAAAGTTAAGCCTGAAATACTCAAATGGAACTATCTTGGAAACAGCAGTCCTTTAGGCCATCAACAGTAAAGCAGATCATCATAAAAAGAAATTTTCATAGAAAGGGTTTTCCTATTTAAACACTAGGATAACAAAAAGTCAGAGGTAAGTGGTCTAGCAGAGAAATGTAAAGAAATTTCATGCTTTTCCCTGAAGAACAAGCATGAGATAAATAAAAAAAAGCTCTGGGACAACCCATACTACTACAGTCTGTTTTCTGAAGGGACTTAAGATGGCAAATTATTGTCTCTAATCTATGATATTCCTCAGTGTGACAATGAAAAGAGGAATTTGATTTTGGAGCCTGAGAAAATGTTGCAGATGTTTATCAAACCTTATCCATAATTGCTGCTGTTCATAGATGTGGTTATTCTAAGGAACAGGCAAATTAACTACTTTTCAGGAGGAAGAGGGCTCATCACCAGTCTGCTGTAGGCAGACCCATTCTGAGCAAGGTACAGTGCAATCAGAATCACTTAGCAATTCCAGCCAGGAAATGCCTAGATTTAGGTTGGAGCCAAAAACTAGAAAACACATCAGAAGAAATGAGTAGATGAGCATCCATCCTCCAAAAGTGTCATAAGGCTATTGACAAGACTGTACTGTTGTTTGACACTTACGGATTTGTCCGTGGCAGACCCAAGTCCCAGCCTCACTTTCTCTCTCTTTGGGTCTGATTCTCTGCTGAAATAACTCAGCTGAACATTTGTCTTTCAGTTGCTGCAGAAAATAGGAGACTAAGCCTACCACATAATAGAAAGCAGTAAAAGGAATAAAAATTGTCAGGATTATTACTTGCCTCTAAAGGGGTAGTCAAAGATCTTAAAAATCAAAGCTTGGCTGTCAGGAAAAACAATCTAGAAAAAAAAGACTAATTGCTGTATTTCCATGTGTTGAAGCGAGAGCAGTGTCTTTAAGGCTGCCTTTTTAAGAGGAGTGTGTACACTGATACATAAATGACTCACTGCTGCTGTGGGTCATGTATTCACCTTGACAGTGTGAATGTCAAGGGCAGAGGTTTCACGTACTGCACAAAAGACTCCTTGGACAAATGGGAACAGAGAGTATAAATAACTGCTGATATCTTCTTACCCTATTAATTCAAGAGCATACATTATGTTGTTTTTTCTTAATGAAGTGCATATATCTATTTTATGTGTTCATGTACGTTGTTTCTTCTTTCAGCATGTTGAATGCCTGACATTCAATCACTGAGAAGGATTTGCCATGACAGACCCAGAAGACACTTCCGTAGTCTGAAGAGGGAGAAGCTCAGAATTCCAATCCCCATTTAATAGTGGTGCTTCTGCTGTTTTCAGAGATCAGAAAGAGATTTATTATTTTCTAATATGACTAAAGATCATCACGAGCAGAAATCTTCCCCAAGATTTGTGGAGTCCTTCTCCATGTTCTTGCTGCAAAATATCCATTGTATATCCTCTGATAGTTCCAGTGAATTAAGTGCAGTTTCGGACAAATGGCAAATACAGCAGTCAGCAAAAAACATGAAGCACCATCTTTATATAAAGCTTCATTTAATGTCCTTTGAAACCAGTGTAAAGCCTTGCATTGACGTCAGTGAGCTTTCAGTCAGACTCATATAACTGTAAATGTAAATTCAAGCTTTCCAGTAGTAGAACTCATGTAATAAACCCCATTTTTCATGTATTGAGAGGCGCAATCAGGCTCCCTTTTGATCATCCACAGCAATCGCCTTCTGTGGGTTTTTAAGAGTGTTATGAAGAGAGGAAAGTATCATCAGCCTTGATTTACAAGTGAGAAAGAAGAGGCAGGAGGAGACAAAGTGATTAGCAAGGCTGGCTAGTACGTCAGTATCAAAATGAAAATATAGCACATGCTTCCCGATACCAAACTGGATTCTTATTAGAAAAGTCACACTGATAAGAGGATCTAGTTTGTTACTGATATATCAAACAATCCTTCCTCTTTATCTTCCTATGCAGACCTTTCAGAAGGAATGAGCTCTGAAAGTTTCTGACACAAATTCCAATAGAGAGATTAAAAAAACACAACCAACCAAGCAAAAAGGACCCCTTGAAAAGTAATTTTAAAAATTGAAATGGTCCAAAACCCCTGTAAAAATCTTATGTGAACTCTGCACAATTCACAATCCAGATCAGTCCACAGTGAAATTTCATATAGGAGCCTTCCCTTTAGCTCAGCAAGGTTCAGGCCAGCTATAATTTGGGTACCTCCTGGCTCATTTCTCCTCCTGGAGGTGGGCTCCCTGGCTGGATCACAGCTTGCATGATATACCATTATCTCACTTTTTCCTGAATGAGTCATCTCCATGTCTCATAATGTGTTCTCCCAAGAGGAGGTGGTGCTTCATTCCAGCCATCTAGCAATGTAGAGTAGCCACGGCTCCAGTTTGCACACAGAGGTTAACCAGAATTCAGAGGGGGCAATAGCTCTGTGCACAGCTCTGTGCCTGCCCAGCTGTGGGGTCACCCATCTCTGTGTTCATCTGCCCCAGCAGTTAGTGGTTCCTCTGTGAGCTTGCCTGCATGATGCTCTACCCTTCTGGCACCATAAACTTGTCACTGGGCTACTTAGCTATGGCACTGTTCTGCACCCCATCTTGGGAACTGCTCAGGGTCTGCTGGGGCCTTGCAAACCCTCAAAGTGGAGGAGGGAATAAAAAAATTCACTTTCACAATTGAAATTTTCCATTGTTGTGGTCAGGTATAGCACCATGTGTTGACCTTACACAGCACACAGGTACAAAAAGGAGTAAAGCCTGATCAATTTTTTGTAGGTGAAGAAATCATATAATTATTCAGGGTTGTTCTTTTTTAAAATCAGATTCATTCAAATAAAACACTATATAGTACTTTATACGTGATTTTCCCTTCTCAAAACCTACAGCACCATCTTGCACCACTGACAGTGATTTGCAGTAGTTTGCTTTCCCTAAATTTTGATGGACAGCATGAGGATAGTAATATCAGATTGCTTGCCAGAAATCCTCATCATTCATGCAGAGAAAAGCCTGATTAATTAATCAGTCTTTATTTAAGTACAGAAGAAGAAAGGAAAGCAGAGATGCACAGGCAGTCCAAAAGAGATTCTGTAAGGAAATGCTATTTTTAATATAAAAGATTGGCTCACAGTGCAGTGTTCAAAGTCAGAAGGACTTAAAAACTGTTTTCTATTTCTGTTAGCAGAGCAGTTGCAGTCAGGAGAGCTGGAGATCACTGCTGCATGTGCATCAGCAGCAAGCCTATTTATGTAAGCTGCCAAGCACTAATGTACACAAAATCACAGTGTGCAGAGTTTGCAAACAGGCAGACAATGCTGTAGTGCCAGGGACATACACATGCACATTCTCCAGCTCCTCTCTGAGACGAGCGGGAAATGCTGTGCGCTGAACGACCTGAACTTTGCATTCAAAAGTGCCTCCACAAGTCAGATCTAAAGCTGCCAGATAAATGTTCTCTCGGATGCATCCCTGCACATGGGTGTGACATCCTGTGGCAGGTTTAGTTAGGCTCAAGTGCTTGGTATTACCTATGTCTCCCCACTGCAGTACCACAGCTCCTGTCCTCCCTCCCTCCCTCTCCTGGCCCTGGGAGGACAGCAGCTGCCTCATTGCAGCATGCTGCACTCAAGGCCAGAATGAGTGAGGGGGTTTTACTTTAACCACCTCCTGGCTTAATTATTACCTTTCCCTCTTTTCTTGTTTGGTAGCCAGTGTTGCACTCCTCTTATAATCTCCCTTGCTGGGAGATGCAGGCAGCATCCCAAGCCCTCCTGTTATTTTCTCCTGCTGCCCTACAAGAGCCCAGGTTCTGCAAGAGGACACAGGGCACTGCCATGCTTGCTGCTCATTGCTCATCATGTCATTTTTCACTATTTTACATACAGATCCCTAAGTAGCAATGCATTTTTCTCTGTGACAGGACATCTACTACATGGCCAAGCTACTGCTACAGTCACCCTGTCCCCAGCATTTTGTGTTTCTCTAGGGTGCTGTTACATTTAATCCTAAAATCCGGTCCCCCTCTTAGGTATTTCCCACTCCTCTAGAGGACCATAAGCAATAGCTTTCCTCTGTGTCAGAAGAAAATGTTCCTTTAGGTTTTGAGCTATGCCTTGCCCCAGAGGGTATCTCAGATTGCTCAGAGACCTGGCTGGAAGCTTCACTGGCATGAAACACATGAGATCCTTTATACAGATGGCATCTGAGATAACACTGGTTGGACCTAAGGAGGTCAAAATCATAACTATTTTAAAAGAGGCTGTTGAGACACAGCTAGTGAACTGACAGACTGGGGAGCCAGGCTGTGTCCCTTTCTCCCTTGATGATGGTGACAGAGCCTGTTCACACCTCACACATGAACAGTTTTTCCATTAAAACAAAAAATAAAAGGCATTTCTATTTATTTGCAGGAGCACTTGCATAAGAACTGCCTGGAGCAATATTAGGACTGTGCCTCCACAGAATTTGCTAATCACACATAAAATAGGTACATCGTTCCCCTGGGACTTGTTAAGAGGGCTGGGGGTAGACAGGGCTGAGACTGCCCTTCTTGATGTCTAGGTGGGAAAGGGAGCTTTGCCTACTGGAAAGGCTTGAGAAGCAGTGCCAGAGTGGGTTGTGATTTAATGCCAGGAAAAACTGTATCCCCTCAGTAAATGTACTTGGACTAGATTTTATGTAAGCAAACTCAGAAAAACCTTACTCATTCTTATGTCACTAATCCACACACCTCATAATTTGCACAGGGTAGGGGGAGGAGAGGAAAATCGTCACACTGCTGCTTGCCAGCCAAAACACAACACTGATTTCTTACTACTCGGACTTCATTAATTTTCTGCAAGACAACAGCAGAGTATTTACTAATATACAGGAACCCACATATATACCCTGTAGACATTGCCTTTACTCATCGATAACTGCTCTATCTAATTAGGCGTCTATGCACAGGCAGATGCAGAGACACAGCTTTTTTTGACATGCTACATTTTAATGGTTGTAATGAAATGAAAGTATACCAGTGGCTGCTATAGGGACATCTTCCCTCTAATTCCATGTGGTTGAAGCTCAAATACTTTACAGATCAGTATGCAGTGTCTTAATATATTCTAGAGACAAGTCAATCTCCCTCTGCATCCTTGTGCCTTCTCTGCTCTTGAAAAGACAGATGAGTTATTTTCTCTTCTGCTTTTCCATTCTTCCCTCTACACACAAACACTTTGGAGGCATTGAGTAATTCAGTCACTGCTTTCTCAGAGCTGCTTCCTTACCACCCAGCCTACCATGAGAGCATACTTCTGAATGTCTTTGAGGAAGCAAGGGAGCCTGAATGCACAGTGTAGGTTTCTTAATCAGTAGGAATACACACACATCAAACTCCACATACCCCAATGCATGTCACATTAACAGTCAAACTCAGGGACTTTATAAGCTTTCACTCCATGAAGAAATGGATGTGTTTTAATCACCCACTGGCAGCACTAAAAGAGTATCTCCGCCTAAGCAGAAAAAGCAAATAATTTATTTGCCAAGATCTTTCACAGGATACACATTACCCTCAGATGTAATGATCTCATCTGCTGGTTGCTCGCTTTGTGGTTCTCCTTAACAACTTGGAATTGTCTTGATCCTCTTTCCCTAGGAATGCTTCATTTTTCATACACAGGCATGCAATTGTCAAGGCCAAATGGTAACATCCACTCTATTCAAAGTTATTGCTCTGCAAGTACACCACCATGTTATGAAAATGTCCCAGTACTCCCAAATCTGTCTTGTTCCTCCTTAACCAGGCAGGCCTACAAGACTTTTGGACTACAAGCATCAAGAAGAAACTGAACAAAAACACATACCAGGCAAGCCAAAACAGAAATATTTTCCAAAATGTTTCTACATGTTATCACCCCTGGAAAGTTTGATACCAAATACATTGTGGAAAGTAAAAGATATGTCTTGACCTCACTATCCCATCACTTGGTGTTTGGTCAGAGTGTCTCCCTGTCTCTTCAGTAAGGAGCAGCCCACCACCCAGATTTTCCTTTAGTGATCTCCCACACACAGGGCTCCATCTAACCAGCATCTGCCTCACCCATCCAGCAGTGAGAAATGCTCATACCATCAGCCCTGCCAGATCCTGTTCACAGCAGCACTTTAACACAACACAGACATTGGCACATGTGGAGCCAGAGGCACCCTTGGCATTTCAGCTGGCAACAGCACAGCCCTGCTGCCATGAACAGCAGGATTTCTTCCCTCCAAGGAGAGGAGAAGATGACGATGAGTACTCCTTACTCTGTGGTCATACTCTTGCAACCCTCCAGGAAAATGCAGTATAAGCTATGGGGAACTTCACCCTGCATATTTCCTGTTTTGTCTCCACAAAGTAGGCAAAAATGCGGACTTGGGATCATACGAACCTGAAGGAAGTTGACAAGTGCTCCCAGCTCTGCCTAGCCAAAAACAGAACTCTATGTTTTGAAAGAGACTAAGTCAGTCTGGAGATCCTCCTGAGGAGCCAGCTTTTTGTTTTCTAGTGTATAATCAAACCCCCAAACTCAGACATCTGTGAGTAGTCCACACCTCTCTGTCAGGTGTGTTTCACTGTAGCTGCTGCTTCAGTCACTTCTAGCAATGAATGCATGAAAACTGACACCAAGTTTCATAAGTTTTAGCTGTCCTCTGGTTCACACTTTCCTGCAACTATTATAATTTAATGATTTCTAACTGCTATATTTTGATCCTATTACACCTAATCATATAAGACATGGCTTTATGATGAGATGGTTTTTTACACCAGTTGATGGCTATTAAGTTCGATGTGACATCCAACAATTTTAAAATTTTGATTCCTATTTAATTTCGGCTTTATTCCCGACACAGTTATAATGAAAGGGTGGATTCCTGTTTGCCTTTGCCTTCCAGTCTGTAGGCCTGGGGAACAGAGCCCCCTGAGAGCAGAGGCAACACAGGAGCCACATCTCACCATTGTCGTGTCACCAAGGTTCAAGTCAGGAGTGTCGCAAACTTGCCACAGGGACAAGTGACTAAGCACATGGTAACACAGACTTCAGTAACTCACTATTGGCACTTCATACATGCATAAAACAGTATCTCACCCTCCCTGAGCACCTCTCTTGGCAAAGGAAAGCATTGGGAACATCAGGATCTCTTGGGAAATTTCACCATTAAGTTAGGATGAACGAGAACGTTTTTCACAGTATTTGGTGTAGATATTTTCAGTCAAAGTACAGATGTCTCAGACTCGAGACTGTTTCCAAGTCACCTTTTAAGCTCTGCATAACAATTCCATCAACCCATCATTTTCTCTGATGGAAATTTTTATTTACAACTGCCCATTTCCACCCTTTCCAATCTGAGATAAAATGTTATCTCTTGAGCAATCTCAGTCATAACCTATGTTCTCTTAACCAAATATCCCCTTTGGGATTAACAAGGGACAGATGTGGAGAGGATTGTGGTTCTGCTTATTATTCAGAAAGCTACTTTATCTTTATAATATCTTAAATTTGCTTCTTGCAATATATTTAATTCAACTTTTTCTCACCCCAAATTTTATGCCACTAAGAAACTATTCAGTCCTGCCTGGCAGCAATTACTATGGCCCCAGTTTGCTTCAGGATTTATGAAAGGGCTTCTATAGATTCTGGCAGCAGATTTGTTTGTTATTTTTATGGAATACTCATAGACTGTAAGTGATCACTGTGGGCAAGACTGTTGCTGCTAAAAAACTTCCTTCAGGCTGGCAGTAGCTCAGTTTCCCTGCCCATGCACACAGACCAAGAACAGCAATGCCTTTAAACAAACTGTGAAGACTGAGCTGCCACTCACTAAATTTCTCTCCATATTAAAAAAAAAAAAACAACAAAACCAAAACACACAAAAAAAAACAACAAGAAAAAAACCACCCCACATATTTTAATGGAGGACTGCAAGTTCCATCCGGCAGCTGGGTTTTAGTGATGCTGAAATCCATTGCCAACTGATACATTTCTCATATGCTACAGGTATCTCTCAGCTTTTGGAAAGTACCTGGCTGGTCTGGATCTGACAAGTGACCTGACAATATAAATGGACTTACCCTGTCACCCTTCTGCTGAGCCACATGGTCACCATAAGCTACAGAGTTTACACTCAAACTCAACACCAAATTAGTTTCTCACGTAGAAACCATGCTGTTCATTAGGGAGGAAGGAGATCACAGGAGCATGGTGCTTCAAAAATTGAATTTTTCAGATTGGAATAGCTTAGAAGTAAGGCATTTACTTCTTTCCAACTTAGAAGTTAATTTAAGATATTCACTGGAATTTCAAAACCCAGTGTTGCTATCAGGATTGTAATGCAGTAAGTACATAAAAATCTCAACACAATTAAGGTAAAAATGTTGTAAAGCACATTAATAAAATAATTACATTAAATAATTATCCCCTTACTTGCATTCAAAAAGAAATCCTCTAAAGGCTTGCTGAATAAGATTGAAATAAAATTAGTCGATCAGCCAGCTAGTATGTGATTAGGAGGACAGAAAGCAGGCTGGCTAATTGTTTGTGGAGGGTTATTTCTGTGGCATTCAACTTCAGGGTCAGGTAAGGAGAAGATTATGAAGGAACAAAGCTGAGCCAGTGTAAAATAAACAGCATGAACTACCAGTAGTGGGAAAAATACACTGTCAGTGGTTTTTAGGTGGAACAAATTGTGAGCATGACTGATGGTCACTATCCTCCATGGAGTCAGGAACTATAAGCAAGTGGTAAACAGTGGTGCTAAACATGGCAAGGTTTAACAATCTGGGATTATATATAACCATTTTCAGATAAATACAGAGATTTTTGGCTAGAACTGCCAACATTACTAAGTGATTTTAAAAGCATGGGTACAGCAAAGCAGACATATTTTGTAATAACTCCAATACTGTGATTTTGATAACCAGATTGGAATTTGAACTTTCACTGATTTTTTGTTTTGGGTTAGATTGGGGCTGATAAGGAAGAAAAAAGGACCACCTTTTCTGAGAAATATTGTGTTCTGCTTGGAACAGGGTAATCAAGCAGTCAAAACAAAATAAGAAGTGGGGATATAATTTTCTTTAAAAAATAGGGATTTTTCCTTATGAATTAGCTTGAACTTTCCATTTACAGAACAGAGACAGAACCTGGGGTAAGGAGCAAGAGGAACTAGGTCTGTGGAAAGGGCAACAAAGCTTCCAACTCCCTGAAAGCTTGAGCTTCAGGCAGCATCTGCAGGGCTTTTGAAATCAGTCATTTAAGAGCGTTTCACTTTGCAGGACCTTAGAAGCTTTGGGGAATTCAGCCCCAAGGCAGTAAAAGGAAAATAAGATATTTAAAAAGAGGTTTACTCATTGGTCACTTGGACTTCATTGGAGGGCATAGACCTATAATTGTAGAAGCACCAGACTGTCTCTCAATATGCATCATTTCCCACAACTGAGTCGTACTGTGCTGAGACATCATCTCTCCTTGAGAACAAAGGATCCCAGTGCCATCTTCACAGGGTCACCAGCTCGACAGGTTGGACACCCTCAGCCGTGCTCTCTGTTTTCCTGGTTTCTAAACTTGAGTTTGTTCATCTTTGCCATGCTGAATATTGGGACAGCTTCTAACTGGGGTCTTCAAGAAACCACACATATCTTTCCTGAGACCTCTGTTCAATGCTCTCATGCAGAAAATACCATGGCACAAAGACTCAGTGTCTCTTACTTCTTTAAAAATTCACTCAAATTACTAAGTGCAAGGATGCTTTTGAGGAAATTAGATTGGTAAATGCTGTGATCACAGGTTTGTAAAAATTTTGCTAGTAACATTCAAAAACCTCTATAAACTTTTAAAAAGTTAATTCAGAGGAGGCAAACCTAGTATCACCCATGCAAAGCCCAAACTATACAAACAAGACACGAAGTTCTGAAATTTACATTTTAATAGAGAAATGTTGCTGGAAAATTTTTTTATTATTTAAAATAATACTTTTTACCTCACCAGTGGTGTTATCTGTATGAAATATAACCAATGTCACTGACAGCTATCCGGCAAACAATGTGCAAATGCTTAAAAAAAAGTAAGAGGTAGATTATCAACTAAATAATATATGTCTAAATTATCAAGGTATTAAAATCTCTTTGAGGCATAGTTTCCTTGCTTCTAACTCGGCCTTAGATGGCAGGTTCTTCACAGAATTATGGTTTCATCATAATTATGAACCATTTTGTTCTTTTTGGCACATTTTCAGGTGATTTTCTTACATTGTATAGCAGGTCTTTGTATCAGCTTCTACTGCTTATCCTCTTTCATCACAGAGGAACCAATTTCAACATGACGCTTTCTTCCTTTCACAATTCTCTTGACTGCATTAAACATCAAGCCTCCTTTATTCAGCACTAATCATCACTAGTGAATACCTAAAACTTTTTGTCACACCTCTGAATGACCTAACATAATTATACACAAAGGCATGGGGGGCATAGAGCTGAAAAGACAACAGGAATGCTTTTCTCCCAGGATAAATTAAATGCTCTGAATTACAAAAGCCATGTGTTGCCTGTATCTCTAGCCTGGTGTTCAGGCATACCTTGATTTCTTACTAGCCTCTTGCAATGGGAAAAATATGCTTTTCTTCCAGCTCAGAACAAGCGCAGCATTTCAGACATACAGATGTCGGCCTAGCCAGGCACTAGGAAAGCAGAGCTGAACAAGTCCGCCATGGACAATGTGAGACCCTTGGCTTTCAAGCAAGGGAACTTTGATACTCCCTGCTTCTTGAGTTGCTCTTTGGCAATTCAAAGCACTGTATTGACTTTAGTTGCATAATATTGTTTCACAAACTTATTAATGTTCCTGCTCTAATAATAAGCATTCCTATCACATTACCACATGCAGCATGTCAAGTGCTTTCAGGGAGAACCCAGAGAAATGTACCATGGTGGAAGGGGAAATAGACGATCTTTAAGGTCCCTTACAACCAAAACCATTCTGTGTTTTCATGATTTGCTGCTTAGGCCAGTTTCTCTAGAAAGGCTTCCAACCTAACTTCTTCAATCCACACTTCCTATGAGGAGAACTGAGCCCAAGATGTAAGCAATTCCCTTCCCTCATTCTACAGATGAGAATGAGAATTAAGATCACAGATCAGCACATAAATACCTGCCTGCCCAGAAAGAGAACCAGAGACAAGGAAACCTCCTCTGACATAGCTGCAAGGTGAGATCTCAAGTCAGGGAAATCAGCCCCTGCACTGGCTGGTGGCCAGCCTTGGGTCAGGATGTCTTTCAGATAGGGGCGGAGGGAGTTCACATCCCTCAGAGTATGAGGACAGCATTGCAACAGCCAGAGCACCCCCACTAGCAGCATGATTTGCTCTTCATATTGGCTTGGAGTTGGAAGTTTCCAAGGTCCCCAGCTGGGCTGGACCCTCACCGGATCCAGCACTGAATGTCCAGCTCAAACACAAGTCTCAGGTCAATAGAAAACTAGGAATTGCATTTCTCAAGACTACAAACTTATAACTCCCAAGTCCTTCTCTCACATTTTCAAGATATCAGGTGAAGGCTTTTGCCACTAAACATAGCTGAGTGCTTCTAGTCTGAGTGCTCCAGAGAGGATCAGACAAACAAACATCAGTTTTGCGCATTGCAAAAAACTGTCATCTAGAAGGGAAGCTTCACTTTCCTCCAAGTCTGGTAGGCTGAAGAGACTGAAGTAGTTTGGGAAAGTCTGAAACTCTGGGAAGTCTCTGTAACTCAATATTTTGTTTTTAAGATATCTCATGAGCGTAAGAATATGTTATTTTCTATAAAAAGAACTTCACCTTCACATTAAGACACAATGCAGGGATACAAATCTATTTGCTCCATCCCCCCTTTATAACCATACAGTCCTGGTACAACAAATACATTGCCCTCCAGGCAAGGCACAGTCACCATGCAAGCACTGTCTGCCATTGACACAAACATTTTCCTTTCCCAGCCACAGCCCCACAAAGTCTAGTTTAGCAGCAGCATGACTGCAGAGACCATGCTGTGGGACATGTTGCTTGAAAACAATACAAACGGGACACAGGAGCCTCTTTCTGTTTTTCTTGTCCCCCACAACAGCCAGGCTGGACCCTTCTCCTACCTTGGTTCCAACCACAAGTGAAATCTTGGACTTGCCTGGAAGAGCAGCAGACACATTACAGGATGTCAGCACACTCTGACATAATTAACAATCTGGGTCACACTCACGAAGGCTGTGCACCAGTGGTCCTGCTGATGACCCACACCAGCCCTGATAAGGTACCTCCACACCCTCATGGTGCTTCAAAGACTGTAAAACAAACAAGGTAGGCAGACAAAGCTCCCCTCCCCCACATTTACTATTTGGTACTATTATTCAGTAGGAAATATTGACATTCCTTACTAAAAGAAACAGCATAATTTCAAAAACTACCAGCACTGAGCCATTTAAAAAAAAGGTTCATTTAGAGATTATCAAAAAGGTTTAAGAAAAGTCAAAGCACTTCTTTCCAACAGCAACTTTATTTCATTTTAGACATGTATCAGAAGATGAAGTCCTTTTTTGGGGTAAATGAACAGTTTCATTGCTAAAAATATCAGTGTTACACTCTGACCTTATCAAAGTTTTTCTTCCCAATTATTTTCTAAACAAAGACCACAGTAGCATTACGCATTCCATGCAGTGACTGGTGTTAATGAAATTGATGATTTTCCTAATGAAAATTCAATTATTTTCATTTCACTAATGAGTAAAATCAAAAGATCTTATTCCAAATATTCTCATCCGTTCAAGTTAAGAGAGAATTACCTAAGAGTACAATGGAAATAGAGCAAATCAGCTTCAGATGTGCACAAAGGGGTGCTCAGCCTTGGCACCCACCCACCCTGGAAAATTTTAGCCCCAAGTAGCTCAGGTTCAGTTATGTTATAAAGATGTGCTGGTTTAAAGGCGAACCAGCAGGGGAAATGAACTCACCACGAGAGAGATTATAAGTCCGAGCTAAAATTTAATAATAATATTACAATAACAACACTGACACACAAGGGAAATTGCTTTCAACTCACAAAAACCCAGCAATATAACCCAGTGTCCTGGGGCACAAACCCAAGGGGGTTTGTTTGCCCTTGTGCTGAGACCCCTGTGGTTCCCCCAAGTCCAAAACAAAAGGAAATGAAAAACCTGTTGGTGCAGGTGAGGGCTGTGGTCTGGGCGAGAGCGGTGATCTCCTCCTGTCAAGGTCCTGCTGCTCCTCTGGATCCGACGAGAAGTTACCAAAGTCTTCTTACCCACCACTTATGTACCCTCAGGGAGCACCCAGTCCCTCCCCCTGGGCGGGGACTCACACAATGGGTGATTAACTCTGGGAGCCAGGGGGTGTTGAGCTGTTGATGGCCCATTAGCAGCTCTGCCCCCTCAGGCTGAGTGTGAAGGTGATAATGGCTCCCTGGGCAGCTGCTGCTAATGGCCCATTGACCTTGGGGAATGAATAGAGGGGGTAGAATACACAGCTTTGATCACCCCCACACAGTGTCAGCTGGTCTCTCCTGCTCAACTAGGACAAAGGAACTGAAACATGAGGCTTCTTGTGATAAGTACAAGGAAACCACAGTAAGACTAACAGAGTCAGCAAGGTGATGACAAAGCTCCCAAGTCATCTCCATGAGGTGACAGAATTTAACCTTCATGGCAAAAGGGCTGCAGGAAAGCCAAAATGGCTCTCATGGAGGCAAAACTGCCAGTAGGCTGGATATCCAGCCTTGTCTCCCAGCATTAGGATTCCAGTTGGACCCAACTAGCTTCCAGTCAGCTAGCCCCAGGCCCACCCTGGGAAGCTGGGAATCCAGGAGATTCTCAAAACCTTGGCACACAACGATTCCATTGCCTTCTGCAGGTATCTGGTCTCAACCCAGCTCTCCCTATGACCTAGAGCAGGGAGTAAGGTAGACTTGGCCACATAGAACTTCCTGTCTATATGGTCACTATTTCTATCTCTCTGAACCAGGCTAATATCTTAAACAAATATATGAAGCAAAACTAGTGCCTTGCTCTAGCCCAGTTTCCAGAACCCATTTATTTCATTGTTCTGCAGCTCATCTCAAGAGGTCCAGCCATCAACTCCCAGAGGTGATGTTTTCAATTCTCCACCACTTGGCAGAGATCAGTCCGAGATTGTCCCTCAAATCCAGGTGAGAAGGAACTCTTACTTTCGCACCCAGTTTTCCATATGTGTGCTACCCTCTGTTTCTTCACATCTCCCTTACTTTTCAACAAAGTGGTTATATTTTTTCCACTCTCCAATCATTAAAAGCCTGATTTTCTTTTCACCTTAAAGGTGAAAAAGGAAGCAAATAGAGATACTATATCCAGTTGAAACAGAAAGGAAAATTTTAATAGACAAAACATCAATACTCGGTGAGTGTAGACCATGTGCCTGGAGTGCTACTGACGGCACAAGGCAGACAGAAACATAGAACAGAAGAGGCTAAAGAAGTAAAACTATGATCATATACTTCCTTGGGATCTTAGAATGGTCCAGAAATCCTTTTACCCAGTTTCTCCATACATGACCCTTACTCTTGACAGATTGCACCAAGTCATGGCTCCTCTGGTTCCTCATGCACAATGTGTGGTCATCCCAGCAAAAGCAAGGCAAAGGTAGCAGGAGTTAATTTTCTTAACTCCCCTGTGGTTTATCCAGCCACATCCAGCCCAGCCACATCAGGAATTCAGCTGGGAGTGCCATTATGTTGAGTCAACCCCAGATTGGACAGCCTGAAAGAAGCAGCTCCTTGCAAAGTAGTCAGTGGAGAAATGCTCAGCTCTACAGATGCCTGCCTTGAGGTGGGCTGGTGCTGACCAATGAGCCATAGCTGGCCGCCAGCATTCAGCCCACACATTCCCACCTCCTCAGGGTGTGCTGCAAGACGCTGCTGTCTAACCTGGCAGTTTTCAAAGCCACCATGATATGGACAATGAAGAAAATAGTTGAGGAAAGAATTCCTAGCTTCAACAGGCACTATTATCCTGTCCCCACACCAGAACTCCTGCCTGCTCAATACTTTGTGACCTGCACACCACATGGGTGCAGAAGACTAGATTCCTCTTGAGCAGTCAAAGCAGTGGTACCATCATATCTGTGCTTGTCCTGCACTATATGGTCCCTGGCTTTGCAAAACCTTCCTTTCTCCTGTAACACCAAGCAGGCAGCACCCTGCATCCTGATGCACTGTGCATCCTGCCCTAAGCAGGAACACTTCCTGAGTTACTGTCAGACTCCCACTTTGCCTTTCTTGTGTGTGTAATCCCTGACTTCAGGGTCCCATCACAAGGACTTCAGGATGACTACAATAGTACTGAGTGCTGCTAAAGACTCAGGTGCAGTTTTCAAGAGGATCTCACATGTATCTCCAGAGAAAATTTTAACAAACACAGTTTACACTGTAGTCACTGAGGACAGCAAAGAAACACAAATTTGGATTACTGACAGCACTCACTACAGCCCCTGGAAAAGCTTTGTGCAGGTGTCCTAGAGGAAAGGGGGAAAAAAGCAGGAAGAAGCACAATAGCATAGGCCATTTCCCTAAAAGTGCTCTCTGAATTACATCTGCAGGCTACAAAGCAGAGATTGTAGCAGTGTAAAGCCATGCCAGCTTTCTTCAGTGGAGTGAGGGAGTGCGGGTCCCACCACACAGCTGCTTGTGCTGCACAGGTGATGGTCACTGGCACAGGCAGCAGCCCCACCACACTCTCAGCCACAGGACATTCCGGTGCTATGGTTCACCGCTCACCATCAGTGATTAACAGTCAGACTCAATTGCCTTAGAGGTCTTTTCCAACCTTAACAATTCTGTCTCTCTGACTGCCTGCACTGCAGGACCTGCCAAACCAGTGCTCCTGCTCAGCCTAAAATCAGAGTTGAACAGACATCAGGGTATACTCTGACAGTGTCCCAAAATGCTGCAAAACCCCTCATGCCCTGTGTCATCTCTGCCATCAATGGGCAGCCCAGCCACAGAGAAGTCCCTCTAGGGCTGTGCTGGAAGCTCATCTTTTCCAAATACGTCAAAAACAGAAGGCCAGGGCTGGATGCAGGTTTGCTGAGATCAGGGCTATTCTGGTGCAGACAGGCTATGTGCTGCTGATAGGGAGGATTAATGAGCCAGGCTGCTCATCCGTTGTAATTAGAAACAACATTACAACTATTTTGGTGCCATTTCTCTGCAGAGTACTCAAACAGCTTACCAGCCCCTTCTGTATCTCCACATAATCGTGGCTTTGTTAAATATAGGATGGTAACAGTATACAATACTGTACATTTGGAGCTAAGGTGCAGAGGACCGTTTGCTAATGCTCATACAGCAGAAAAAGGGGTTTACTGAATGGCACTAGTAAGCCTACATAGAAGCTAAAATTGGTCTGGTAATTTCAGTACATATAGGACAGCTGGACACAATGAGGACCTAATTTGCTCTGGCTGCAAGGAGAAGGGCCTCAGTGTCTGAAGCTGCAGCTAATCATCACATTTATCAGCAACCAGCTGAAGTTTTAAGAAATGGCTTTGTGATGTTAGTAAAGTAAGAGGAATTCTATGTCCTGGGCTCTGTTCCTCTCTCTGACCTGTGGCCATGGACGTTCCTCTCATCTGCCCCAGCAGCAAAATGGGAGAGAACACTCATCTAAATGATGAGGTCTTGCCTCCTGCTTCCACATGGTTTGTTATTTACAAGTGTGTGTGATACTTCGAGGCAGAGAGGATTGCCAAAGAAACCCCGTCTTCTCATGTCCAACATACTATGTTTCATACACATCCTATGGAGCTGTAAACTTTTTATCAGCCTAGATTCCTTAACAAAGGTTATGTATTCATGACTGTGCATACAAGTCCTCAATACACATCAAAATTCAGAGTAGGAACTGGACTCTCTTCAAACTTTCTGAGATTTTTACTGATGCTTCAGGGACTAGAGTTTAGCTGAGGCAGCTGGAAGCAACAGCTCACCCAGCACACTAGTTCCCCTTCCAGGCACTGTCACAGACCCCAGCCCAGAAGGGCTAGGCCCAGAGGGGTTTCTCCATAGGTTATACTCCAGTTGGACTCCACATCATGACCTGAGGGTCACCACAGTTCTCATCACTCCAGGATCATGGGTGAAAACCCCAAGGAGTGTTTGGAAAAGGGGCATAAAGCATCAGTGTGCTCCTTAGCACCTGTTTGCCCCATGTGGGGAACGAATCCCTACAAGCTGCTGTCAGTTGCTGCACAAGTTTGATCTCAAGTGTTGAGACCTTACAAGAAAGAGCAAAGTATTTCAAGGCAGATGCACAACACTGCATCAAAGCTGGATGCCTTCAAAAGAACTTTCAAATAGAAGCTATCAGGGCAAAGCTTGATTAAGGACTGTCAGACCTCATTCAGACCTCTGAAAACTTAAATGGCTCCAGGCAAGCTCCTCAGGCAGGTGTCAATCTCTCACAGTTTTTCACACCAGCATCCCTTTCCATCACCCCAGTGGATTTTAACCAATGACCTGAACATGCCCTCAGGGAAGCTGCTGTCTATGCCTCTGATGAGACTTTTGCACCTACATGTGTCCTGGACCAGAGAGACACCTTACAATGCAGCAGCTCTCTGTTGAGAGGCCCTGCATCACAGACCATCCTTATAGCAACTTACTACTCTGCTCTACAATGTGATCTTCTTTAAACGCTCCACTGGAGTCTGCCAGAAGCGCAACTTGATATGAAACCCACAAGTGCCAGACAGCTCCTTCATCTCTCCATGACAAATAAATTTCATGATAAATCCATGCTCTCCAATGTCATCTCTGTATATATATAGACAATCAAAACAGATAAGGTACTGAAGTGTGAAGACAAGGCATATGAGTCAAATTATATTTAACCTCTGGCTTAGTGATTTTTATCTATCAGAAATAGTTTGTTACATTTTAAACTTTACTCCCTGATGCACATTATGGGGTTATTTTTAAATGTTTCTGTATTGTGCTGAACTCTTCCCCTCCAAGATACAGCCATTCTTATCCTCAGGACTAAACCTTTAGGTTATTTTTCCTCATCACTGAAATGAACTGAGCCCTGAGGCAGAAGCTCACAGGGTCTCTGCTCAATCTGAAAAACTCATGTCTCAGCCTGAGAAGATGCTGAACAGATGGGCATCTCACCATGGAGGATATCAGCCAGACTGGATCCAGCCAAATTCAACAGGACCTCAGACAGTTTCCAAGGCCAGGAACTGTATCTCTACATACTCTGGGATATTGGCTCCATAAAAGATGCATAAAGCAGATCACTCACTGAGACAACAGCAGGATTTCTGGCTGCACATTTGGCAAGCTCTGCTATGGCTCATGGCACACCTGACAGCCCTTCCCACCTCCAGTTCTGAACTCTCTGAGAGAGATGCTGCCTGGATAACAACCAAATCAAACCTGGGGTCCATCAGAGTTACTGGAAACATTAATCCTTCTGCAATATGCCTGAAAAATGACTAAGTTGCTTTCCTCCAGTCTGAGGAGGGAGAAGACTGGGAAACATGAAGAAGACATTTAAAGCAAGGTAAGAAAGGAGCCTGCTCCTCCAGCTCATGCTCCACTGGGAGAACAGACCAACAGAAAGACTGAAGATAGCAGGGTAAAGAAACCTCTCAGCAGAAGGAGCACTGGACTGAGCAGAGAGATTAATACTGCACCCAGCAGTGTAAGGATGACAAGTGCTGGCAGCACCCCGGATCAGTCCTGGGAACATGGCAAGGCTTAAACTTTGTTGCCAGCAGCTACATCTCATGGAGAGAACAAATGGCTCCAATTATCGGCTGCTGCTCTCAGGCTGTGCTCAAACCATTTGAAAGCAGCTCAACAGTAACCTCCTCTGTGACACCTACAGGAACAGCAAGGAAACAGGCCCCAGGAAAGCAGATACCTGCTAATGAGACACCCATCTTGTTATCTCTCTTTGATTACATCCTTAACTCAGTCAAGAGATAGGATGCTTTATTTCTCTCCTCCCTACTGAATAAGCATCTTCAGTTCCCAGAGGTTTTCCTGCTGCTGGTAATACACGTGCCAGGAGCCAGCTTCACCATGGCTAAGCAGAACAAACACTCCCCATCTGCTTGGCCCTTTCCTACACCCCTTGTGGCTCCCATCTCAGTCTCTTCAGCTCTTGCCTGTGCTTTTGAAACATGCCTCCCTACATGAGTCCTTGGCAGATCTTGTCACCATAACGTACCAAGGTGCTTTCTCACATGATCTTTTCAGCTCAGAGCAATCCGAGTCTGTACCTGTCAAGCACGTAGGGGAAGGATCTTTTGTGCATCTTTCCTGAAAACATGTTGGCACATTTGTGAAATGTAAAGCCATAGGAAGCCTCAGCAAATTGTCTGCCAAGATAAAAAGGGAGATTCAATTAGGCCTAAATGGGGACCTATGCTGACTAAAGCCAAAACTACTACATAGCCCCAGTGTGAGCAAAAAGAATAATGCACATGAGCTCCTTAGCACAGAAAGCTAAACAATCTCCTGACTCTGAGAGTCAAACCTTTAAAATCAGGATAGCTTTCAAGATTGTTGAACAATTTTGCTTTAACAGAGCTTTACAGCAGGTATAACAGTCTCACACACTGAGAGGTCATCATTTATAAAGAGAACCAGAAGGAGCACTTGCTCCAACACACTGCCTTGCTTTGCAAGTTGGATCTTGGGGACGCACTCACAGGATCAGCACCTTGAGAGTGATGTTCTCAGAAACAAGCACTCAGGAGAGAAATGGAAAGAAAGTAAGTTATGACGGAACCAATTTTCCAGGACCATGCCTATTTTAGCACAGCTCACACACAAGCACACAATGCTGACGCCAAGCAGGGAAAAGCAGGTCCTGTCCTCGTCAACACCCACGTACTCAACAAAGGCTACTGAATGATTTTCCTATTTCTTTTTAGCCATGCCTCATCTGGGAGCAAGTGAGGAGGATGTCGCAGCCAGCACTGAGAGCAGGGGATGGGTGATCAAGCCTCATTTCTGATTTTAAAAGTCAGAAATAACATTTCTGGATGTTCCTGGGTCAAAGCAATACCAATGCCTGCTTAAACTCCCCCAACTCTGGCCACCACCCCTTCAGCCTTGCTCCCTCCCAGAAATGAGGGTATATTGGGGGGGTTTGTTGGTTTTTTTCTGACTAGGAGCGTGTGATGCTCAGGCAGGGGTTTTCTACTAACACACAGACATGTATTTGCAGTACATTATATCCAGTACCAGAAAAGGAGGCACTTCCAACACATACACACACACACACACAGAGGCACAGCTTCTGGATGGTCTAACACTCATACAAACCCTAACTGCGTTTCTCCTGCACTTAGTATAAAGATATTAAATGATCATTCATGAGTGTCAAGAAATTATGCTTGAAAAAAAACAGCATTTCCCTCCAATATGCCCTCCTCTGAAGCAATTCCCAGGCTGCCATTTCCCAGCTTGGCTTCAGTGTGCCATGACCCTCTGGAGGTCCTCTCCTTCAACCCAGCTCCAGCTTCCACCAAGGGAACAGGTCTGCACAAAGGAGGCTTTTGATGATCAACAGACCAACAGCAAACTCTGGTCACTCACAGCCTTACATTGCTCTGTCCCACCATTTCCAAGATCATCACAATGGAGAACAAAATGAGGCATTGCTTCTCACAGTGATAAGCACACAAGCTGACAGGATTCCTGCAGCTGAAACTCCAACTCCACATCTATGCATACGGGAGCAGCCACACTGCTCAGCTTTACTGAGGTAAACACTTTGGATCCTTGACTGCCAGTAACTTAAATTTAAGACTGCTCAGGCTGCTCATTGGCTAAAGTCAAAACTAAACACAAGCACTTACATGGCTGCAAACTTCATCCTAAATCACGGCAGCATGTGGCAAGCGAGGCTGAACCAGAGAGGATGCTACGAGTCATGGTGGTGCAGCATACCCTTCCTTACTCTTGAGATGTTCACAACAGGCCATTTGGAACAGGAACAAGGAAAGTGGTAACATGGAAGATGGATTTTGAATGAAGTCCTCCTTCCCTTCATGCTGAGTCCCTAACAGGCATCTTGCATGCTCCCCTTGCTGAATAACCTGTTTCCCTGGCAGAGCATTGGCACAGCAGCAATGGCAACAAACACAGGCTGCAAGGACCAACTTCTGAGCCAGCCCTGCTGCAGCTGCTTCTACTTCTCTGGTAAGAAACAAGGAGGTTTTCTAACCTCTTCCCTCCTATCAAACAACCAGCACCTGTAGTTCATGGAGAACAGTTGGAAGACATTGGAGCCAAACACAACGAAGGGGGGAAGGAGGGAAGCAGGGAAGCGGAGCATCTTTGCTAAAGGATCTCCTTCCTTCCCAAAGCACAAGATTCCCAACAAGCAAGTGGTACCTTCTCAGTCCAACCACTTTCTCCTTAGCCCCTGGAGTGGACCCTGGGCAACACTCGCTGCTGAGAGTGTTTTCAGTGAAAGGACCGATAATTATCATAGAAAAGAAAAGTTTTTGAAAAATCAATTCCAGTAGAAAAATAATTTAATAAAGGGATAAGTTTCAAGAAAATAGCTGTATATTAACAACATTTTAAGTAAAATGTCCACAAAAATATACATGTCTAATGTGATTATACATTAAGTTTTCCGACAGGTCCTGTTTTACACTTGGTTCAGTCCATCTTGGAAAAGCCTTACTGCTATCAGACTTCCTGGGATGGATCAGTTTGCAGAACAGAATCATAGGATAAATGTTTTCTAGCTCATTTTAGGCTCAGACAGATAAACTTTGGAGTTGGTAACAGTCCAGAAGAGATCAGGTTATCCTGTACCATTAAGAATTTTTTAAAAAAAGTAAATACAAACAAGGAAAGAAAAAGTCAGCCACCCAAGGGACACTGTCAGGCAGAAACATCAGCCTACAAAACACACCACACAACACCAACACAGCTGGAAAAAGCAAGGGGATGAAGGAAAGATGGGCAAGAGGGAGGGGAATATCCCAGGAAAAGGATTCCCAGGAACTGTGGAACTGCTAAACAAGGGGGCTACAGAGAGGCCGGGGAAAAGCACACACATGATCAACGTATTTCTAGAAACCGGACAATTTTGTAACATTGAAGATAAGCTAATTACAGGAATATGGAAAGGAATCAGTGGAGAATGTTTATTTCTTAATTTTTCAAATGGCTACTGAGTTGCAGAAATAACAGGTCTGTTCCAAAGAGCCCTCACCAATAATGCTAGTTCAGCCAAACAGAGGTGAAAAATCCGGTTACAGAAACTGAAAGATGCAAGAGTACAGAAGAAAGGAAAGAAAACATGTTCCACCAGTAGAGGACAGGAACAAAACACTGAAGAGGAGATGCCAAACAAGAAATACCAATTTTGTCAAAGGGAGATGTACAATGC
This sequence comes from Pithys albifrons albifrons, assembly GCF_047495875.1. NCBI lineage: Eukaryota > Metazoa > Chordata > Aves > Passeriformes > Thamnophilidae > Pithys > Pithys albifrons. The sequence goes on from NC_092459.1 coordinate 98,565,828, forward strand.
CACAAAAAAATAAACCAAAAGGAACAAAACAAAAACCCCATCCCATAAAAAGAAAATGGAAAATTGCTAAAGAAATAAAAAGACACACATTTTCCAAAAGATTTTTTTGTTTTATAATCAAATTTTTTTTACATAGACAATTGAACACACCAATATTTTGTGCGAAAAATATTTTTAAATAAACTTCTTGATTTTTGTACATTCTGATATACATATGTAACAAGGTTCATGGCACTGTAACCAGGATCAAAATCATATAAAGGAACAAAATAATTGCTCTCATTTATCCTTTCTGAACCAAGCTGGCTGCTGTTGCACTATTAGACTAAAAATTATTATTAGTGGGCAGCCAACTCTAACTGGTTAAACACTCAAAACAAAGCCCAAATTATTATTGCACAAGAAGCCAGTGAAGGCATATGGCATAGAATGATCGAAGTCCCTTACTGTTAAAACCCTACACCTCAAAATAGAAAAATAGAACTGGAACATGAAACACGCCAAATAAACTTTTTTTCATCTTTAGTTTGAGTCAGGAGTGTGAAAAGTGCCTTGCAGACTTTTTAAGCTGCTGATTTCCTTTGCATTGGTGAGCATTTTGCTAGGTTATCTTTAGCAAAGCCTTTGCAGAATGAAGGCCATTACATTTCAGGGAGGGTTTTTTCTGCTTTGTTTTGGCTGTTTGTGTTTTGTCTTCAACTTAGGTTTCTTCAGTCTATGAACCTGCACAGACTACTTAGCCATAAACTCTACAAGTAGCTGGAAAGGTGGGAAAAATAAAAATTAAAAGAAAAAAATGTCCAATATTTCTTCTTTTTCTTATTTTTATTTTTAAAAAGTACTCCTTTTGCTCTGAAGCCTCCCTGCTCTGCTAGTGTCTGAGAAGGAAATCACAACAGCATCCCAAACCTAGCAAAGTTCTTGGATCTTTTAAAAACCTTTCCTTACAAAAAAAGGTTTTTATTCACAAAAAGTTTGCCGCAAAACTCCCCTTGAAAGCTAAAAAGAAAACCCACAAGCCACCCATCACTGCCCCAAATCAGGTGAAGAACAGGTTAACCCCTTCACTGATCGCCTTCTTGCAGCTTCACCGTCACACGAGAGTCTCTACGCCGATCAATTTTGGTGTGAGGATTCGCGGTGTGACACCATTGTTTAGATCTTCTTCAAACTCCAGTAACTGCCCCATAAAGTTAAGGTTAGGGGAAATGATTGGTCGTTTGCCTTTTACAAATTTATAGGCATCCGTCATGGTCATGCGTGTGTGCTTCATTAAGTATGCGATAACTATGGTGGCAGATCGGGAGACACCAGCCTGGCAGTGGATGAGGAGACCTTTTCCACATTGATGAGCTTCCTCTGGAAATGGGAAAGACAGAAGAAAGATTTTTGCCATTTTGTAAATTAGAACAAGCTCAGTGCAATTAAGAGTAACTTAACGTGAAAAGTCCCTTGATTTGATTACAAGCACAGCAGCACCTCCTCACCTTCCCCTCCAGCCTATCCTCCTCCGAGGTTGTAGTTACTGAATGTGAAACACCCAGCCCAGTCCAACACTGAAAGTCCTCATAGCCACTTTTATCTCTTTATTAGATGAACTGCACAGTGAGAGATACTGTCACACTGCTCACATGCACTGCCAGGGAGTATTCATTTGGGAGGCCAAGGGCCATGGTAAAGCATCTCAGGCTCTATTTCCACCTCTGCCACTGCACAGTGGCATCTCAATCTCCCTGTCTTTCAATGCAGGGCACCACCTTTTTTAAAAAAACAGGTGTTTTCAGATTCAATTCATAACAATACATCTGTTTCAAAGCCCTGTTCTTTGAAGCTTTTACAAAGCTACTCTTGAAATGAGCTTCAATGGGGCACTCTGCTGTGGTGCCTCTGCAAAAGCAGGAGCTGGATACACACACGCAGACACATCCTCTCCGCCAAAATACATCACTGAGAGGGAGGCAACCTGGGCAGTGGGAGGACAGAGTCTTTGTAACCACATATTAACAGGACAGGAGAAAAAAGGAGTCACTACTATACCACCCTCATCCCCCACAGCTTGTTTTTAAAACAGGAGATAAGATGTGACTCTTCAATCTACTTCTTTTGTTTTAATTCACAGGAGGGGTGTGAATTTATTTTGCAAGTTTTGGCAGAAATCCAACCCCACCATGAGTACAGTTCATCCCACCCCACATGTTCAACCTGTACTGTGAAAGCATAAATGAAGACAACTTCCCTCTAGACATTTTTGGCAGTTAGTAATTCAGAAGGCTGAAACTCTCTAATGCATTTTGACACACTTTCACAGAGAGTTTCTGATGATTTCATTTCCTATGGCTTTAGTCTTAGCTAAAGCTGGGGTTGGTTGTGGTTTTTTCAAGACATATTTAAAGAAACATAGGCCAACAATCTGCTATTTAAACATTTCCAAATCCTCTCAAATGCAATTTAAAGTATACCTAGAGGAAGGGAAAGCTTTGACTAGTTATTTCCCCAGCTGGCTAGATGGAGAAGTATTTGTTTATTAAAAACAAAGACAGACCCCCAAGCTGCAATTATTGAAAAAGGAAAGTAAAATGAGTTTTGAAACACTTCATAAACCTTTTCAGAGCCAACCTGCTTTCTCTGCCCTTGGTAAGGTCACAAGCCAAACACTATCCTTCAGTGGTTTTGAGAGCTCTAATCCTTCAGTTCACAGGGATGCTGGGTGCAGAAATCTCCCTCCGACCCATAAAGCACCTCAACAGAGCTTTGCAGTCTCTTTATGTAAGCTTAGCCTACTGCATCTCCCCATCTTCTTGAAGGTTTTATGGGACTCCTTGACACAGCATTTTTCCCAGAGGATCAAAACAAGGTTCCCTCTCTCCTACTCCTCACCCAGAATGGGGTGTTCACTCTCCCATGCACATAGTAATCAGCAGCTTGGAGAGCTGACGACACTACTGGTAGAGCTGGGGCTGAGTAAGGAACACTAGGGAAATTTTGGTTTAAAGTAGAGATTCTTTGGTCCTTCACACTGTAGAGGACAAGGATTCCCAGCAGGAGCTCTCAGTGGTAAGACTCAGGTTTTAATGCTGCTCTCTATCTGAACTGCAGGGTAATCAGTGATTTCTCAACTCACATTCACCATAGTAGCATGGCTACAGACCACACATATCAGCACACCACAATCCCCTGCCCATCCGAGCACAGCCAGGCGAGGCTCACAAGCCATCTGCCCAGGCACACAGCAGGTGCAGATGGGCTCAGAACAACATGCTGAACTTAGATCTCCTGCCCTGGGACCCAGTTCTGCAACTGGAGCCCAATTCTTGCTGAACCTGAGAGCACCTCCACAGAGCCAGCACATGCAGGCTTAAGTTTGAGGAGACATAAACCCATCCCTTGACTCAAGCGTGATAAACACTGATGGTCTGAGGGCAGGGAGGAACATGGCTCTGCACCCACTTCAGTATGGGGTCAGTTAAGGATCTAAGCTGTGACATGGCATAGAAGCACAGTTCCCTTGTCTAGGCCACTCCAGCCTGAAGTACTGGTAAAGAGATTAGCCAAGCCTCAACACGAGAAAACCAAACTATATGTCAGAAAACCCCCCAGGACATGTACTTGTGCTGGGGAAGCACAAGTTGGACATTCACTATGGTGCAAAAGCAGCATCCACAAACAGTATCACATGCTGAAGTCCTCTCTGACCAGCCTTGCTTAAAGTGGCCATCTGGCTTTAGACTAGCTGATAAACTAGAGCTGAGTGTAGCCCTAAATTTGGCTGAGGGCTGTCCCATGTTGATAATAGAGAGGTTCAGAACAACATGCGCAACGTTGCTGGGTCATTTCATCTGCAATCTCTGCAACAAGCTACGTGCCTGTACTGAACTCTTTCACACAGCCTACAGCGTTTAGAGGCTAATTAATGCAAGTTTTCATCACTATCCACTCAACCACACATACACTCTGAAGCTATAAATCTATTGGTAGAACAAGCCAAGTGTGAAAGTTTGTCACTTTTCTCATTAAGTTAGAAAAGACTGAGCCATCGTTAAGAATAGTTACTACAAAAAATTGGCTGTAAGCCACTGTGGAAACCAGGAATGCAAAGAAATCAAGAAGAGGGGATGATGAAAGTCTCAGTTTTCTGGATTTTCCTGAATTTAGAAGCCTAGAGGAAGGTGTTAATATCAATGGTTAAAAATTGTAACCCTGGGCTACTTAACTGGATATGCTAGAGAAGAGAAAGAGGAGAAATATGACGTTCTCACCATTTCTGACAACCTAAACAAAAGTAAATATGGCCTAACTCAGCCGTCCGTCACAGTAGTTGGCAAAGCATAAAATTCACTCTAAATTCTTACAACAGGTAAAAATAAAAGAAACTCAAAACCAAACAGGAGTATTTTCAGGAAAGGATTAATTACCAATGAACTCAAAAGCCTCTTCAAAATACTGCCTGAGATTCTGCTTGTTGCTGTCAGTGGCTGGGAGCCGCTTGTAGTTGAACATGCCTTTCTCATAATGGTACAGGGGCAGGTGGGTGGTCACATTGATTACGTAGCCTATGTTCATCCTCTGCATTTTCTCCAAGTCCTGAGCATCATGCTCATTTCCGAGGAAGAGGAAGGGAAGGATGGGGGTGAGCTCAGCGTTCTCGATGTCTGGCGTGGTAGGGATGGACTGAGGTAGCATGGGGGGCACAGCAGAGGCACCGCCGCCTCCTCCCCCCTCTGGGCACTCCTGCAGCTGGAGGGAGTTATCACAGAGGTTTTCATGGTTCTGCTTGAAACCGCTGAGTCCTCCTGGGGAGAGAGACCAAACAGATATTTTGATTAGATATCCCAAGGCTGGCAACACTTTGGACCCACCTTTACTCATAGCACATGCTGGGACCACCAGCACTGGAGCTGGCTGTACTGTCTCCACCACCACTGTCACAGTGACCAGTGCTGGGCTGTCAACAGCAAGGGTAGCATGAATCAGCATAAGGCATTGTCCTCCCCTCTGCAAGGCAGATGGTGCCAAGGAACAGGCTCACAGACAAACAAA